>NW_026521738.1:5580000-6855189 GCF_021234435.1 Artibeus jamaicensis
GATTCTCACAGATATGTAAAACCAAATGAGATTCCAGTTAAAAATAACCAAACACACAAGGAAACAAGACATCTCGGTCATATCACTTAGGACTAAATTTAGCCTCACTTGGCAGAAAGGCAAAATAACAGTGGCTTAAACTTGCAGTTTTATTTGTTTTCATGTAAAAGGAGTCAGGAAGTTGGTGTCCAGGGCAGACCCAGCACCAATTTATCGGGGACCCATTTCCTTACAGTCCTTCATTCCTTGGAGATTTCAGCTTGCAGCCCCCGCTGTGGCCCAAGGGGCTGCTGGAGCTCCTGTTATCCATGAAGAGCCGCCTATTCTCTCTCAAAACATATTCTGAAAGTTGCACACTGCACCTCCACTTACAAGATATCGGCAAAATTGCAACCCCATGCCACACCTAGATCTCAAAAAACAAAACAAAACAAAACAAAACAAAACAAAACAAAACAAAACAAAACAAAACAAAACACCCACTAGGGAGTTTTAACTGGCAAGCAATGAGCCTGGAATAAAGGCAGAGGTAATCAGTACTGAAATTAGCATTTTCCTTACTAGGAAAGAACGGGAGAATGGATACTTTGTTGGCAACTAGCAGTCTCTGACATGGTGAGTGTACGGTACGCTGGATAACTGGGCACCATGGAGCAAAAGGGGTTTTCCAGGTGTGACTAGGATCTTGAGATGGGGAAAGTATCCTGGATGAGCCAGGTGGAGTGTAAATGTAATCACAAGTATCCTTATAAGAGAGAAGAAAAGGGAGATTTTGCCAGGGTCCAGCCTCGGCAGGGTTCCGAGTCCCCAGAGGATGGATGGCGCAGGCGGCAAATGAAGAGTCAGACACACCCAGTTGGATGCTGGAGAACAGCCAGCCTCTGTGGGACTGCCTGGACTCTCAGTGTTTGATTTAAGCTGTATTTTTATAGAGATTGTTACATAACATTAAAGGAGCAGGTGCATGGCATGAAGTTATGTTAAACAAAGGTGATTTTGACCAGGCGAGTTATTAGTCAGACAATTAGAGCTAGCTGTATGAATAGAGCTTTTGATGTCCTATTATTTATTAAAGTTCTCATAATTAGGCATGGGACATTCATTTCTATGTGCTTAGTTTGTAATAATTAGTTTGTCCTGCTTCTTTTATCTGTCTAATTTTACTTGATATATATTTTGGTCCAAGGTAGAGGAGGGGCTGTTACTCCATCAACTTTTAGACATTCAGGGGCTACTTCATTAGGGGGAACTTTGTTCTCTGGCCAAGAAATTATTTTGTACAACTTCATTGGAATTATGCGGATCATTGGACCTGAAATGCAGGTGTCTAAAACTCCCACCACCTATTAATCACAAAGACAAACATGCGAGGAGAGAGAGACCGGAAATCCAGCCACAGCTGCCTCTGCTGTGCAGATGCACCTCATCCGTCCTGACTGTGTCAAGGGACGGCTGCTGGTCGGCTTTCGACAAGATTTGGTTATAGAAGTAAGAGATGTGAAGATGGAAAGAAGAGGCAGGAGTCATGCAGGGAAGGGGCCACGAACCAGGGAATGAGGGCAGACTCCAGGCGCTGGAGAAGTGGAGAAAATGAATTCCACCCCGTGACCTCCAGGACGACCCACTTGGCCAAGGCCTTGGCTCTAACCCAGTGCTTTTGGACTCCTGGCTTCCAGAACAGTTGGAGAGTAAATCTGTGGTTCTAAGTCACCCACTTTGTGGTAATTTGCTACAGCAGCCATAGCAACTAAAAGGAGTGAGAGCAGAAACGAAACGTAAATATGGCCCCCCTCAAAGAGCGTCATGATTAGATACTGAAGATTTAAAAGAAAACGTAAAGATAAAAAATATTCGCTTTAAAAGTGTGCATGGAAGATCTATCAAAAATGACCTGAAAATCAGAAATGCACTCCATTTTCAGAAATAAAATAGTATAACCTTGATATTAATCAGACAATGGGTGGGCTAAATGGCAGATTAGAAACAGCTGAAGGGAGACCGGGTCAACTATAGAAAAGAGCTAAAGAAATGGCCCACAGTACTGAACAGAGATAGGGAGACAGAGACACTGACCAATCGGTTAAACGACCTGGAAGACTGATGAGCAGATAGAGGACAGACAGTGTTTAAAGTGATCGTGGGCAATAATTTTGGTCAGGCAGGTGCTCGGTAAAGGTAAGGAGCACCTGCTGCTATTGCTTTAGTTCCCTCTGGTCCCTGTGGGCAGCCAGGTTCACTGAGCCTCCTACGGAGGGTGTGGCCCTCTCACAGTCACCTCCACACGCCCAGAGTGTTTCACATTTTATGCCCGAAGCCTTACCCCCTTCTCTCTGCTCCCACCTCATACAAGAGCTGTGTCCAGGTTTGCCCAACAGGGCACTTCAAAGCACCTATAGGGATGCCAGAAGGGAATCTTAAACATAAAGGGCCAAAATCTTCTTTGGGTGAGGCCCAGCAGGTGTGGCTGTTGTTTTTAAGTGTGCCTGAATAGTTGTCTTTGGCCTTTTATAAAACTCTGAATGTGCAGTGTTCCTGAGGGCTTCAGCCAGGACAACTGTGATGGGAAATCATCAAGAAACAGCCCTCTGGGAAGGTTCGAATGCTGCTGGGGTCTGACCGGCTCATGGAAAGAACGGGGCTTCCCAAGGAATAATGAATTCACAGTTGGTCGGGACAAGCCCTTTTAGAACCCTGGCAGCGAAAGTCTCAAGCTGAAAGTGTCTGTTTTCATTGTACCCTTGAGACTGGAGAGAAATAAGCATAAAGTCACTCTCTTCCCCCACTTTCTTCTTTTTTTAGCTTCAGTAAAGCACAGGCTGACTGCGTCTGGCTCAGGAACGAGGCATTTCGCAGTGTGTTTTGGAGAGTTTCCCCTTGTGTTCTCCGGAACTGCAGTCGGTGCCCTTGGCTGGAAACAGAGAGGGGAAGACAAGCTCATTTCCAGTTCCCGTCCTGCTCCTCCAGATTCCTGACTCCCAGCAAATACAGTCCACGGCATGATGCCACGCGTGGTTCGTTTGTCCACGGCTGCCAGCTCCTAACTTTTCCTCAGGATTTTGTCTTCCCTGGCTGCTGCCATTGTACTATGTAATTGGTTGATTTGCGTCCCTCTGAAAAGATATGTTGAAGTCCTTATTAGTCGGGGAAGCAGAAAAACAGAAATGTACAGAAAGAGATTAATTATGAGAGACTGGCTCACGTGATTATGGAGGCTGAGAAGCCCCACAGTCTGCAGTGGGCAGGCCCAGCAAAGCCTGTACTGTAGTTCCAGTCCCTCCCCAAAGGCCTAGAAACTCGAGGAGCTGCTGGTGTAAGTCCCTGATAGAGTCTGAAGGCTTGAGAACCAGGAGCACCGATATCCGTGGTCAGGAGAAGATGCATGTCCCAGCTCAGGTTGAAAGCAACTTTTCCCTTCTTCCACCTTTTTGTTATATTCTGACCTGTGGCAGATGAGCAGAGGCCCACCTGCATGGTGAGGGCGGATCTTCATTATGCTCTCTATCTCTTGAAATGCTCATCTCTTCTGGAAACAGCCTCACAGGCATTCCCAGAAGGAATGTTTTACCAGGATATCCTGTGGCACAGTCAAGCTGACACAATTCACCATCACACATCCTTACAGCTTTACAAGTTAGGTTAACAATCGTTAACCTTATTTTGTAGATGAGGAAACAAAGGCTAAGAGTTTAAGTTGGTGTCCATGGTCACCCAGCTATAAAGTGGGAGAGCCAAGATTCAAGCCAGCAAATCTGACTTCAGAGCTTTGCCCCTGGCCCCCTTTGTTTGGGGACCATCACAGGTGCTGGACTGTGGTCGCCCTCAGAACCTGTCTCAGCTGACAGCTGTGCTTTAGCCCAGGCAGCCCCTCTGCAGCAAGACTCACCTGGGGCATGGGGCAAATTTCCACCCTCCCAGAAAGTCCTTTCCAGTAGGCCTGGAGTGGGGCTCAGGAGTCTGCGTTTTTAACCCAGTGGTTCAGCATGGTATCTGCAAAGTCAGGAATTATAGGATCCACTTACTTCTGAATAGTATGTTAGTCACTAAGGGAGTTTTGCTACCAATTCCAATGTGAGGAAGGGATGTCTCCCACACCACCAAGCAATGCTCTGGACCCCAACTGAGTCTCCTAACAATTCGATTCAATTCTGACACTATCTAGAGATAGCTTCAGATCCCATTGGTTAAGGGCTTAGTCCTACAAAACTGCCTCCACATCTCACAGCCCCTCTTGAGACTCCCAAAGGTTGTCTGTGGGCCTGCAAGGTAATTACCTGCACTTCTGATTACTATCGAGGTTCCCACAACCTTATCCTTGGGTTCAATCAATTTGCTAGAGCGGCTCACAGAACTGAGGAAATCTGCTTACTCACTAGATTACCGGTTTATTATAAAAGACTATAACTAAGGAACAGCCAGATGGAAGGGATGCATAAGGCAAGGTATGGGAAAGGGTGTGGGTTGAACTCCCAGAAGCGGAGCATGAGGCAGGTGTTCAGGCGCATGTAGTTTATTGAGGGAGTGCTTTTCAGAAACAAGTAAGCAAGCAAACCAAAAAAATAAACAACAAATCAAAGGCTGGGAAGCAGGACAGGGAAGGGGAAAGAGTGAGCAAGGACTTTGCATGAGGCAAAACCTAGCTGTGGACTCACCCCCTGGAGGTGGGCCCTGAAGCGGTGCTGTCCAGTAGAAGTTACTGCAGTGATGGGAATGTTCCATATAGCTAGCACTGTGCAGCACAGTTTCCACCAGCTACTTATGGTCATTGAGCATTTGAAATACAGCAAGCTGAAGAACTGAATTTTAGATATAAATAGCTACATATGAGTAATGGCTACCATGTCAGACAATGCAGAGTATAAACTTCAAAACAGAGTTGAGGTGAGGGGGCTGGCCTCTCATACTGTCATTGGCTATGGGCCACCCTGGCCTTGGTGGGAGGGCGGGGCAGGGCACGGTTTTCCAGGCAAGGCTGGCAGGACTTCCGTACATTGAGGGGTGTAGGTACGGGCCAAGTAGAGGGGATGGGGTGCACCAGAGTGCCCACTTCAGGTTAGTTCTCACCTGGGTCGTCTTGTCATCCTACTTTCATCCCACCTCATAGGTCTCTCCAAGAACTGAGTTTTAGCCATAAAATAAACTGACGCCAAAAACTGGTCATGAACCTCGTGCAGCAGGACAATCTTCCTACCCCGCCCCCAAGCTCTTGGTTCCTCTCCCACCCCACTCTCAATCTTTCACTGGCAATCCTTCTGGTTTGTGGGCTCAAGAGGAGGGTCGTGATCTTTTGCATAAGTATACACATGGAATTTTTCTGTAGACTTCTGATTATTAGTGGTTTCAGCCAGAGAGAAGAAATCTATTTGACTTCAGAATATCTCCTACAATCTTTGAGATGGCTACCTGGACAGCTCTAAAAAAGAAGAAAGAAACACAAAACAACCATGCTCTTCCCACACTGATGTGTCATAGCTATGAAGTGATGAATGAGGAGCTCCGGGTTCATGTTTAATGTACACCTATTACACATGATTTATGGTGTTGAAACACACTCAGCTTAATTCATGCAGGAATTAACTTTGGTACAGATTAATTTTGGATCTATCGCACCTTCCTAAGGTTTATTATCTCAATTTATAATCTTGGTTTGCAGACAGAGAAGATAGTGAGTAAAAAAAAAAAAGAAAAATAAGAATATAAACAAAACAAAAAAAGATAAAGTCCTTAAAATGAGAATAACCAGATATTTTTTAAATTAGTACACCTAGGATTTTACTGATGCAGCCAGAATTTAGAATTAATTTAACTGTCCTTTCCGCTGAATTTGGACATTCAGTAGAGGGTTTTATGTGAAAAGACATAAAACATAAGAGAAAATAGGAACTTATACATGTCAGTATTTAATAACAATAAATTAATAACTCTAAAATATTAACCAGTATTATATTTACGTTACCTACATCACATTTTTTTAGACTACCAGGCGTGTGTATGTATGTGTGTGTGACTTGGGACAGGACAAGATGGGAAGGAAAGGTAGCTGTGTCAGTCACAAAATATAGCTTCCAGCCTCTTGACAGTCAAGGGAAAAAGGGAACAATAGATCTCATGCCTAATACAAGAAAGTGTTATTTCACCAAAAGGAACTAATTTTGTTTTTGTTTCAGACCACTGTCTTTATTTTAATAAAGAAATTTATCTTTATTTTAAAAAGAAATAAATCATCTATAGATGTCTTTTTTTTCTTTTCTTTAGCTCCCGACCCTGTTTGGCCTTACACCTGGCCTGCTCACTCCCTGAGGTTAGCTGCCCCGCCCCAGCTGACACTTGAGTGTGTGACCCTTGGGCCTGAGGATGCTGCTCGGAGCTTATCAGGCCTGCCTCTTCCTGGCGAAGCCTCAGGCCCATCAGAGTGCCTCCAGGTGGGTGGAAGAGGAGACAAAGGGAGTTGTTTCCCATCCTTCCCATGGCAGACCACGCCCTCTCTCCACAGCTATTGCTGTTTCAGTGACCTTCTTTCTCTAGCCTCCTGTTGCTGTGTTGCCCCAGCAGCCAGCCAGTGCCCAGAGCACTACCTCTGGTGGTGGGGTAAGGGTGCCACAGCAGGGTGACTGAGGAGAGGGTACCCAAAAGCTCTCCCTCACAGATGACATCTTTTTTTAAAATTTATTTTTAATATAGATTTTTATTTTATTGATTATGCCATTACATTTGTTCTATTTCCCCCCTTCATTGCCCTCCACCCTGCACACCCCTCCCCCACCATTCCCCCCTTTAGTTCATGAACACGTGTCTCAAGTTCTTTAGATTCTGTTTCCCCTACTATTCTTGCCCTCCCCCATCTATTTTCTACCTACTGTCTATGCTACTTATTTTCTGTACCTTCTCCCCCCTTCTCCTTCTCCTATTCCCCTGTTGCTAACCCTCCACGTGATCTTCATTTCTATGGCTCACTGCTGATCTAGCTGTCCTCTTAATTTGCTTTTGTTTTAGGTATGGTTGTTAATAATTGTTGAGTTTGCCGTCCTTTCACTGTTCATCTTTTTTATCTTCTTTTTCTTAGGTAAGTCCCTTTAACATTTCATATAATAGGTTCTTGGTGATGATGAACTCCTTGAATTTGATCTTATCCGAGAAGCACTTTAACTGTCCTTCCATTTTAAATGAAAGCTTTGCTGGATAGAGAAATCTTGGTTGTAGGTCTTTGGTTTTCATGACTTGGAATACCTCTTTCCAGCCCCTTCTTGCCTGTAAGGTCTCTTTTGAGAAATCAGCTGACAGCCTGATGGGAACTCCTGTGTAGGTGACTGTCCCCTTATTTCTTGCTGTGTCTAGGATTCTCTACTTCACTTTAATCTTGGCTAATGTAATGATGATGTGCCTTGGTGTGTTCCTTCTTGGGTCCAACTTCTTTGGGACTCTCTGAGCTTCCTGGATTTCCTGGAAGTCTATTGCCTTTGCCAGAGTGGGGAAGTTCTCTTTTATTATTTGTTCAAATAAGGTTTCCACTCGTGACTCTTCCCCTTCTGGTACCCCTATAATTCGGATGTTGGAGCGTTTAAAGATGTCCTGGAGGTTCCTAAGCCTCTCCTCATTTTTTTCAATTCTTGTTTCTTCATATTTTTCTGTTTGGTCATTTTTTCCTTCCTTCTGGTCTGCTCCCTTGATTTGAGTCCCAGTCTCCTTTCCATCACTATTGGTTTCCTGTGCATTTCCATTCATTTCAATTAGTTTAGTCTTCATAAGTTCCTCTAATTTGTGACTAAAATCAACCAGTTCTGTGAGGATCCTGATCACCAGTGTTTTGAACTGTACCTCTGAAAGTTTGGCTATTTCTTCATCACTTAGTTTATTGGCTCTGGGGCTCTGAGTTGTTCTTGAGCCATGTTTTGATCTGTTTGTACCTGTTACATATGAGAGGTGCCTGAGGTGTTCACCAGGCTGGGGCCACCAGGTCACTGGTTTGTGATGCTGTATGTGGGGTCGGGGTCAGAGAGGGAGCAATGGTGGTCCTCTCTGCTCTCCAGGTCCACCTCACTACTTGCCCTGGCCTGTTTATCTGAGCGCAAATGTGGAAGCCTGCCGCCCTGGGGCCTGCTCAGTCTGTCTCAATGCACATCTCTTCACTGGTTTATCTGCGCACAAATGTGCGACCTCAGACAGCCAGCCGCGCCTTCCCATTGCTATCCCGCACCTGGGATCCATGCCCTTGGCTGCTTGCTCGCCTCCTGGGTCGGGGGAACGTTTTTTGCCTGACCCGCTCCGCTGCTGGCTTCGCCCCTCTCACCAGTTTAGCTGAACGTTTTGTTGTTTTCAGACTTCATATCGTTCGATTTTCTGTGATTTGGTTGTGTTTATTATTATTAAAACTTTATTGTTTTTAGATTTGATTGTGCAAGGAAGCAAAGTATTTCGGGCCTGCGGCTGCTGGAGCCATTGCGCTCCAAAGGCTGAGTTCAGGGTCCCGGGGAACCTGAGGCCAAACTCCACGTTCCGCAAGGAACAGCAGAGTCAGTCCGCTGCCCAAGCCGCCTCTATTTCCCCGAGAAGTAAGGAGGAAGCAACTGCTCATCTCAGACTTTCTGGAGCGGTTCTGTTTCAAGAACTCTTATTTTGAGGTCAGTGGAGGTTTTTCTGTCTTTATTAGAGCACATGTTCTAACTGCCGGGGTTGGGTGGGGGTGGGAAAGATGTACGTCTAGGAGCTAACAGACATTGATGTGAAGGAACTGTTCACGTTAGGGCGATGTGTTACGAAGAAGGGCCATGAACTATTGCAGCAGGCAAGGCTGGGTATCTGTTTAGCCCATTCTCAGTTTTGTCAGTTAAACAGAAACTGGGGCTCTCATGTGTGGAGGAAGAGCAAGAGTGGCAGGCAGGTTGTGGAGCTGGGAGCGCCGGTGAGGGCCCACAGCCTCTAGCAGCGCTGTGCTGGGGTGACTGACAGGCAGAGGCTGTCCAGGTGGCCTTGGTACCTGAGATGGAGGGAAAGAGGAAAAGGGAGCAGACAAAAGGGAGGACTGGGACAAGCCTCGCCTGTTCCACTGTTTTGCTTAAGCCAACCTTCATCCCTGGGATTTAACTTCTGAATCATGAGTTAAAACTCCTACCAGGAATAAATGACCTCAGCTACTGATCCCGAAGATGTGATACATTGCCAGGGCCATTGGTCAGTTCTCAGCGGTCTGAGTGGCACACGTGTTCGCAGGTGAAAACGTACCACCATGGCATGACCTGATGGGTTTGGCAATCTGGCCCCAGTTGATCTTTCCCCGTTTGTCCTTTTCCACCTTCCCATCAGCCCCTTGCTCTCGTCCTTCCCGGCTGTGCCCTGTTCCCAGACACACCTGCGCTGACGCTGCCTGGAACACGCCCCCTCTCTCTACTCCCTGAAAATTTCTTATTATCTCTTCTTCACGTTCCCTGCTCAGTTCCTTCTATCGCAATTTTTCCAGCTCCCTGGACAAAACTAATCCTATCCTTCTCTGAAGATTCCTCTTTATGCTGCTTTGGCTTATTCAGAATTATAATGATTTCTTCATTGCTCTCACTCTGCTAGATCATATATGCGTTAAGCAGGGAGGCCAGAGTTAAACCGAGTTGCCTTACCCTTCATTAAACTAAGTAAACAGTCTGAGATATGCAAGGACTCTCTCAGTATTTGGTAGGAGAGAAGAGGAGTGGGGTGGGGAAACTCTGTCCCTGCTCTCAAGGTTGCATGCTGGCGTACATGCATACGCATTGAACAATATTTAGGTGTGTGTACACACATATACAGATATATAGAGACACTGTGTATCATGTATGTGCTGAGCAATTTTACTAGGATATATATATATATTTTTTTAATTCTCACAAGAGCCTCTAAGGCGAGTAACAGTAATGCCTCTATTTTAGAGGTGAGGAAATAGAAACCATTAAGGACTGAAGTAATTTGACCAAGGTTACATTGGCAGTAATAGAGCATAAATTCCAAGTCAGATGGTCTGACTTGGAGCCCAAGACTTCATCTGTTATTATTAATTACCTCCCTTTATCATCCCTGTAATGGACAACTGTCATTTTCCCACTTTAGAAGCTGGACAGTCCAGATGTTGTCACAGCCTCCCTTGCTGCCAGAAAGCAGGCATGTGACGCAGGGTTGACTAAACAGATGTACCTGCTCAGTGACTTTGACTTGGGAGCTGATGACGTAAAGAAGCAGAGACAGTGGGGAGTCCAGACACACCCAGGCGGTGGCAGCAGGAGCAGCGTCGCCAGAAGTTCAGTGTCGGTATCTGCTGGGGCAACCCCCAGTGTCCATTGTTCAGTGGCAGTGGCAGTGGTGGTGGCTTCCTCACTAGCGTGGTAGGGGGGCTGTTCCTGGCTGGCTGTCACCTGTTGCCCAGCTTTCCTTCTCTGGTGTCTCTTCTAGCTTGGTCCCAATCACACTGAACTCTCCAACAGCTCAACAATGAATGCCTTTTTCCTGCTTAATCAGCCAGAGTTAGTTTCTGTTGCTTGCAGCTAGCAGTCCTCATTGCTATAATATTGAATATAAATTGACATTCCCCCATCGCCCCATACAATGTGCCTATGTGGAAGAGAAAGCGCATATATACCCAGAATTTTATAAAAGTTCAGTGGAGCAGAGGGGGAAGGGGGCAGATTGGGAATCACTGGGTGTACTTTCTAGCTCACCCATCAGACTCCCTGTCTGTGGTTCCTGTTGTTACTGCTGCAGGGTAATCGTGAGACTCTTCAGGGTGTCACAAAACCAGAAGTGGGTTTTTACCTTCCAAGTGGAATTTGATTTCCAAGTCTAATTCTGGGCTTTAACATTTTTGTAATGAATTTGGCTTTTACTTTACTAAATCTTCTCTGGTCATTATAGGCAAAATGCCTTCCCCAAATTGTAGTATTTTAAAAAACTAAGATCAGAGGGAATGTTGAATTTCTAAATTATCTAATCTAATCTGACTCATTAGAGCTTTTTTCCATCTCATATGAGATGGGAAAAAAATACAACAGCTTAAGTAAAGGTTATTGATGAATTCCGAGATGAAATTCACTCTGAAGGGAATGCAGTGTGGTTGGGGGTTGGGCTGATGAATCTCTGTGACCAGATGCAGCAAGGACTGAAGTTTACAGTTTGACAAAAGGGTTATCATTACAAGTCATCTCTGAACTTCTGGAAGAAGCTCCTGACTCAGTCGGCCACATGGTCTATTGAGATGTCAAATATTAGACAGGAATGGCCCTTACAGAGGCCAGCGACTTGACCCTGGTAAGTCTAGACAAGCTAACTTGATTATCATCACTTTAATCAGATTATAAAGTAAACACACACCCTACAAAGCAAAGACTCTCACAAGAAATGTGGTCTTGAACAAACATGAGCCATTAGAGATCGCCTTCCATTAATTTCCCTGGTGTCTGTCTCTGAGTTCGCCTGTTAGAGACCCTGTGCTTACAAGGTTGTTATTTAGAATATGATGAAACGCTACCTTCTGTCTCTACTGAGGGCACAGAGAGAAGGAATGGGGTGTTTGCAGCATAGGAAATTTGGGTTAGCTCAATGGCTCTTAACCAGGGGTGACTTGGCAGTCATGGCGGGGGGAGGAGTGAGGGTGCTGCTGAACACCCTACAGTGGACAGACCCCTGACAGCAAAACATTATCTGACATCCAAAATGTCGATAGTGCCAAGGCTGAGAAACCTCAGGTTAGATATGAGAAATGTCTGAACCTGAAGTTATAAAAATAGTGAAATGGGCTTGCAGGTCCAAGACTCTTGTGAGGTGAGTGGAACACCTGCCTCGGATGCAAAATTTAAGAATGCTTGAATGCTGCAAACTTCAGTATTCAAGAAAAATAATATTTAAAAAAATCAAAATCAGTGCAAAAAATCCCTGATGAGCAATATATCAAAATTTTAAATAAAGATAACATCCAGCAGAGATGGGATTTGGGTAGGGTGTGTTAAAATACTATTTATCTTAATTATGGAGGTTTGGGGCACCTTTCCCCACCCCCTAAATTCAGTCTCTGCACCCTAGTCCTGGCCTGTTGGATTATCAAGTGTGGAATAATTTTAGCTAAAAGGTTATTTCATTTGATTATTAATAAACTGGGGGTAATTGAACCTAGTGAAGGCAAATGAGCAAGTCTCTTTCAGCTCTAGAACTTTAGATTTTGGGGACTATGTTAAATAAGGAAGCAACCCCTCTATGCAGTTAACCCCTATGTTAACTGCACAGAATTTCCCTAACATGGATTTTCAACTTCTCTGATTTATAGCCTGGCCTTGATTAGCCAGCACCACCTTCCCTGTGAAGGATAATGTGTGAACGAAATCCCAAAGACGTATGTGGCTTTAATGCGGTCTTTCCAGCAGTCTTCTCCTACAACTCACACTTCGGAGAAAGAACCACTGTGGGACTTCTCCACTTTATTTAGCAAGTAAGCTATTCCCACTTTACCTCAAAAGCAACTTTCTACTCTTTTCTGAGCTCCATAGATATTGACATTATTCTACATTATCTGCCCCTTTTGCCTCCCAACATGTCTTAAGTGGAATTTCTTGGGGGATATTTGAAATGTTTTCCCTTCTCACAGGGCTGGGAAAGTGGTCTGTCCATATCTGATTACCAGGTTTATGTGTGTGGACTGCAGTGTCCTTTCAGCGTAATGCTGACCCCCCCCCAAAAAATGTCAGATGAAAGTTTCAAAGATAGTTTACTGTCCTGGGCAGGGCAAAAGAGACCGTTATAAAAATTACAGTAATATTACTAATTAGGAGAAATGTGGTCTTGAACAAACATGAGCCATTAGAGATCGCCTTCCAATAATTTCCCTGTTTTCCGTCATGGTGCGGCTTGCCCGTTAGAGAACCTGTGCTCAGCAAATGTGCTCCTGCGTAAAGTAATTGGATATGGGACCCACTGCTTCCCCACATCCTGTCACTTAATCTGACATCTGTACACTTCCTTTTGATCTATGCTAACCATTTTTATCTCAATGCAGATCTCAGCTTTCTATCTGTTATTTTAAAACATGCTTTAATCAGAGGGTAGCAGTAAGTTGGGTTGAATTATAGGGTTTGAATTTAGGATTTTTTTTTTCATTCTCTTAGAAACAAGATGACATCAGACTTGGGCTCTTTCTTCCAACCACTTAGTTGCTATTTTGATGAGCTATTTTGTGTTTATTTCTTTTAAAAAGAGAGAAAAGAAAAAGGAACTAAAAAACTGAGTGGTGGATGAAGAATAATTTTGATTTGAATTACCAAAGCTGGACACATCTAAATGTTTTCTTCTCTTTTTTTCTTTATAAGTTTTCCTTTTTATTCTTGATCCAGAGGTGAACAGAAGTTCATGTCTGTCTGTCTACTGCTTGAGCAAAGGATGCACTTAGCTGTCTAGGGTTTGGGACTCTGAGCTGCCTGGATGTGCACTTTACCTCACCAGGAGAGGGCAGTGTAGAGTACTCAGTGGAAAGACTGCAGCCCTGGGGCAGAAGTCCTGTGGCCCCTTTAGGATTATGCATTTTGACCAAGGACAGGTCATAGGATCTGAATTATATGTATCTAAGATTTCCTATTCACAAACTGGTGTTGAAAATGTTTAAAGGTTTCTCTCTAATAAACTGTCTACATGAATATTAGGTTTGTGGGCTACCTACTGTTCTGTGGCAGAAAGGAGACTATGACCTCCGGAGAATTTTAGTTAGATCATCAGAAAGATCAGATGAGACAAATGAAGTGTTTGCTCTTTTTCTCTATACTCCTGTCCTCTAAAAAGATGTTACACCACCTTTTTATATAATCATAAATAGATAGACTGAACAAATAAAGGAACAAATGAATAAATGATTTCCTTGCAAATAGTAAGGGTTATTTTATCAAACTATGGTCTTGGCCAAGCATAAATTATGGGTCATACAGTAAAACATATTTCTTTCTGCTAATCACTGCTGATAAGAGAGTGTTACACAACATTTTAAGCAGATCCCTCAGACTACAGTTCACCTTTGAACAATAGGGTGGGTTAGGAGTGCGATGTCTCCCACAGTAGAAAATCCACGTGAAAATTTTGACTCCCCACTATTAATCACCAAGTGACAGAAAAGTAGTAGTTGCCTAGGACGCACGTGGGGAGATTGACCAGAAAGGGGCATTGGTCAACTTTCCAAGAAAAGTTTTATGGTTTGATTGGAATGGTCTTACATTGGCCAGAACTCATTGAATCACACACTTATACGAATGTGTGTTATTGCATTTAAATTACACCTCGATAAAGTTGATGTAAATAAAGATCTTGTGATCTAAAGTACCTTCCCTCTTAGTTGCTCATAATTTGTTCTCAGCTTTTGATACATGTTTTGGTGTGGGCAGGTACAGACTGGTTTTAAGCCTAAACTTCTTGTTTAGGGCATCTGTGCAGCGGACGAAGCAATGGCTATTGTGTTAGGTTCCTAGGGCTGTCCCAACAAAGCACCACGAAGTGGGTGGCTTAACCAACAAAACTCTGTTTCACACTCTGGGTGTCAGAAGTCCCAGATCAAGATGTGGGCAGGGTCTGTTCCTTCTGAGGGCTGTGGCGGAGAAGCTGGTGCACGCTCTTCCTGCCCTCTGGTCATTTTCTAGCAATCTTTGGTATTCCTTGGCTTCAGAGACATCACTCTGATTTCTGCCTTCTACCTGTGTAGGTGGCTGTGTCTGTGTCCAATTTTTCCCATTTTATAAGAACAGCCATCATATTGGTTAGGGGCCCACCCTAATGATCTCATCTTAGCTTGATCATCTGCAAAAGACCCTATTTTCCAATAAGGTCACATTCACACATACTGGCACTAGGACTTTCGGAGGGCACAGCTCAGCCTGGGACGGTTGTTTACAAGTTACTGTAGAGATGTGGGATTTGGCCTCAGGAACGTGGTCATCTCACCAGGTTCACTCTTCCTTACGCCACAGTCTTCAGAATCTTTGCCTGTCTTTCCTGCCTGTTATGTTATCTTGATCTAGGCCAAGTTCTACAATGTCAGCATAATTGAATTGATTCAATTTGAGGCAAACATTTAAACAGAGAGAAGACAAACATGTACTCAATGTTCAATTATACTGTTCATTCGTTGATTGATTTACATTAAGGACTTAAAGTAAATACCACCTACTCAGAAAGTTTGCTTTATGTGAAATAGTGTGGCTGCAGCTGCAGTTGCTCTACCAAGTTTGTTTTTGAGACCTCTGAGGCCGTAATAGCCGTGAACCCTATAAATAAACCAATGGTACATTTTTTTTTATTGATATAGCTTCCTTTTTTAAAATAAAAAGTTTCTGAAGGCAGATTTCTATTCCACTTATTGATTTTTATTTATTTATTTTCACTCATTGATTTATTTTATCACTCATTTATTTTAAATCGATACTTTATTTATTCTAAAATTTTCTAATGAAAGAGTTAAAACATTTTTAATGGACAAAACTGTACCTGCCTTGTGTTTTTACTCTGTATTTCTTTAATTTCAACATAATATAAAACTTTCACAGAATATTTGGGGAACAGAATAAAAAATTTATTCAAATGTCATTCCCTTATAGAACACATACTTTTTATGTATGTACTATACATAAAGTTCTATACTCATACATGAGTATAGTACTATACATGAGTACTGAAGTTCTGTACTCATGACATTTAGATGAACTCATTGAACAGAACATGTTCTTTTCTTTCATGACATAGATGCACCTCTTCCTTCTAACAACCCTGTTAGTGTAACATTTCCACTGTATTTTTGTTCATGGTGAGAAAAATAATGCCAGGTTCTTTTTTTTTTTACCAGCCAGTTTATACATTTCCTAGTCTTTTTTTTGTATAATAGCTGAAAGGATGGATTTAATGATCAACTAACCAGTCAACAACTAGATGGGATTATAGTAATGCGTCAGGTACTGCAAAAGAAATTAGAGAGAGAGAGAGAGAGAAATTAGAGAGAGAGGCCCCTGTCCGTAAGAACCCGAAATCCAGTTGAAGAGTCTTCAGAAGGCATGCCAGACCCGAAGGCAGATCGAATTCCCTACTGTGTCTCTCTGTGCATTGCACTTTCATGTCACCTCTGAATTGCTGTTAGATTGTTGCAGGGGTGGCCAGAGACACTTCGGAGAGTGAGAGTGAAGAGGAGTCAGCCTGGGAGGGGCCCTCAGGGCCACCTGCGTGTGGGCTGCCAGAGCAGAGTCGGTGCCACTTGGTCTTGTCAAGATTTTCGCTTCTGAAACTAACAGACATTTGAGGGAATGCAGTGAAAATAATACTAATAAAGAAGTAAGAGACCATTTATTACTTGATATGAAAGGAGCAAATACTCTATTGACAAACAGCATAAAAACAGATACTTTGCTCCCATTTGGAATTGAAGAAACACAGAATGGTTGCTAATGAAAATGAGAACTTTCCACTGCTTACTCATAAACAAAGGAAAACAAGCAAATGAAACCACATAACACCCTGCCCTTCTTTCAGATGAAATACTTAGTTTCTGAGTATGGAGACTCATTTGTTAATAAGATTAAGCCAGTTTGGGTAATTAGAATTTTCAAACCCATTATGTCTGGTATCCAGATGCAAATATTTTAATCTATGGACAGGGATTTTAAAGATTTAATTTATTTATTTTCAGAGAGAGGGGAAGGGAGGGAGAAAGTAAGGGAGAGAAACATTGATGTGAGAGAGAAACATTGATTGGTTGCCTCTGGTATGCACCCTGGCCTGACCTTGGACTGGGAATCGAACTGGAAACCTTTCCTTCACTTTGCAGAATGACGCCCAACCAACTGAGCCACACCAGTCAGGACTATGGACAGGAACTTGGTAGAAGGTCTATCAAAGAATGAGCCCTCTTCATGGACAGCTGCTTGTTTTCCAATTATCAGAAGTCAGGACTGAGGTCAAGTCCAAAATAGTACAAATTACTACAAATGCCTCTAATTAGACATTTCCAGTCTTTTTGTTATGAGGATAATCATTTCCACATTTTAGTTTGTTTTAGCATAAGCAGGTTTTATGTTTATCTGGATAATTTTTTCAACTTCAAAGTTCCTTTGCTTGTAGGGCCCCAGCCCTTCTTTGGGAAAGGGCATGACTCAGCACCTCTTCAAGCATTCATCAGGATTTATGATCCTAGAAATTAATTTGCCTGATAAGCACTATTGCGGATTGGCTTTCCAGCATGGGCACCCCAGGTTCCCAATAACTAAGATACTTGTGTTGACCTGCAGCTTTCCCCTGGTTATTCCTCAAGCGCAAGTTGTGGGGTGTGTGAGATTTGCCTCTCTAGAGGCTTTATGTTGAATTTATCCCTTTTGTGAAAGGTGTCAGGTAACCCAACCTGCTCTTCTTCATTAGCCCAATTACTGAGCCATAGTCATAATTAGCAGCATACCCATTTTTCCACTTACTTTGAGAACCAGAAGTACTTTGTAATGATGAATTACTGAATCAGACCTGGTCCTGATCTTGTTGTCGTGTTGCTGTTGCTAGAAGTAGCTATACCAAGTCAACTGAGGAGAGTTCTTTATATATATTGGCCTCTTATAGAAGGTATTGTTTGCAGATATCTTCTCCCAAACACTTACTCATAAAGATATATGTACCCCTATGTTCATTATGGTATGTCCAGAAAGTATCCAGCCATGCAATATGAAAAAGAGGCATTTACTGAAGACGAAACAAGATACAAGAAACATTGTACACAGGACAGTGATGCCTCAGTCCCCTTCAAAGTAGACATCTTGGAACCTCACACAGTTCTCCCAGTTGCCATCAGCTGCCCTGTTGTAGTTTCCTGAATCTCATCAAAGTTCTGAAATCTCTTCCCTTTCAAAGGTCATTTTGGTTTTGGGAAAAGCCAGAAGTTTCAGGGCACTAAATCTGGGCTGTAGGGGGACTAAGTTACATGGGTGATTTGATGTTTCATCAAAAAACTCTGCATGAGATGTGATACATGATCAGGCGTGTTGTTGAGATGAAGCTGCCAATCACCAGTTGCCCACAGCTGTGGCCTTTTGAATTATCTGAATAGTTTCCATGGAGGAATGTTCAAGCTTAACATAAAATTTGATGCAGATTTGATGATCTACTTGCTCAGTTATTTTGAATGCAACAGGCCACACAGGGCATATGCTCACTCAGTGATGTCTACCACCCCCACTGACTAGTACAGTGAAGCTGTCATTGTTCACACATGCACATTCTGTCCACTGAACTTGCTGCCAGCTTACATCGATGTCATGCAAACCATTCTTCTTCTTCTTCTTCTTCTTCTTCTTCTTATTATTATTATTATTATTTTTTTTTAAATATTTTATTTATTTATCTTTAGAGGGGAAGGGAAGAAAAGAGGGAGAGAAATATCAACGTATGGTTGCCTCTCATGTGTCCGCTGCTAGGAACTGGCCTGCAACCCAGGCATGTGCCCTGACTGGGAATTGAACCGTGGTTGTTTGGTTTGCAGGCCCACGCTCAATCCACTGAACTACACCAGCCAGGGCCCATTCTTAATAACAATGGCTGGACTTTTTCTGTGTACAGGGTCTCATATATATATCCTGCTCAGCCATAAAAAGATGAAATACTGCCATTTGCAACACATGAATGGATCTTGAGGGTATCATGCTAAGTTAAGTCCAATAGAAAAGGACAGAACCATATGCCTTTACTCATATGTGGGATATTAAAAAAGCAACAAGCACATAGATACAAACAACAGGATGGTAGTTACCAGAGGGGAAGGGAAGCAGGGGGAAGATGAAGAGGGTGAAGGGGATCAAGTACATGGTGATGGAAGGAGACTAGACTTTGGGTGGTGAGCACACAGTGGGGCATACAGATGTCATATTATGAAGTTGTACACCTGAAATGTATATCATGTTATTATCCACTGTGACCTAAAGTAACTTTTTAAAAAATGGCCCTGCTTTTTTGTGGTACTGGAATCAAGGCCACAGGCTTCAGTGAAACTTTTTCAAGACACCCCTCCGCCTACCAGAGAGATGAGTCAACAGAACATGTTTGGAAATAGAGCTGTGGAATTTCTTCAGCCTCAGAGGGCCTGCTCTGGCGCAGAATCCCCAAACAAACTATTACCGAACACCCACTCCTGGAACAGGAAGAAACTGTACTTTAAGGAGTGTTTAACTGAGACATTAACACATAGCAAGGAGCAGATAAACTGCATTTCAACCTCTGGGCTCCCTCAGTAGGCGTACTCAGCATGGCAAGTCGTAACAGTTCCAGTAACAGTTCCCGTAAAACACACCCGATGGTCTTTATTCCTTAATTAGCATCTTGAAAGTTGACAATAGGATTATGATTGAATCAAACCAGAAACAACTTGGCACTTTTAACAGCCAACACCAAAGCTTCTTTGTGGGAACTGAAGAAATAGTGTGGAGAGGAAAAGAGCTACTGAGTACATAAGGAAAAAGCGAAAATAGTGTTACCAGGAGCTCTTTTAAGCCTTTTAGGAAGAAAATAACAAAGTAAATGTGCGTGAATGCTGCCCAGTGGGAGGGGACGTTGGTTAGCCCTGTGATTCTTTCATCAGCCCCCCCCCCCCATACACTGGCCAGGAATGGAAAAGTAAGGAAGAGTGGGTAGTACACTTTTTCCTTCTTTTCTTAGATTGTCACTTTTAACCCTGCCAATAATGTATGAGGAAGATGCCATTTCCACCCCCTTTTACAGAGGAAGAAACCAAAACAGAGAGGGAAAGCAACTTGCAGAAAGTCACATAGCTATTAAGTTCTGCGCTGGGTTACAAGCCAGGGATTCTGATTTTATATTTTGCCTTTTCCTTTGCTATACTCTTAAAGCAATGTTTTTCAACTTGGCATCCGAAGACAAACTTTCAGGGATCCTAGAATTCTATGAGAATCAGCATTTTTATGATTTTTACCTTTTGGGTTAATCTGAAAAGTACAAACACAAGCCCATTTGGGGTATGGGTCTGTGCTGAATTTCTTTTGTTTTCATTTTTCAAAAAAATTTATTGATTGATTTTTTTTAAAGAAAGAGGAACTGGGGAGAGAGAGAGAGAGAGAGAGAGACGTTGATTTATTGTTCCACGTGCCCATGCATTCTCTCGTTGCTTCCCATCTGCGCCCCTACCAGGGATCTGACCACAGCGTTAGCATATGGGGAAAACACAGCAACCAATGGCCTGGGTCTTGAATTCCTATTTGCCTAAGTGAACTCCTGCCTTCTATGGAGCCGTGGCCTTGGGAAGACAGGGATTTGGTTATGCTTGTCATTAGCTTCTGAGAATCTTATGCTCTCCATGGCCTGAAGGCAATCTCTGGATATAGTTGGTGTCCCTCGTTTAGGTCTCTCCTGGGCCTTTTTCCATTTTTTTCATTGGCTGCCAATTCTTATTGGCTGCTTTACTTCCTCAGTGTTAATGAATGTAAAGTGTAGGAAAAGTGGAGGCACAGGGTTCCCTATCTTCCCAACATCATCTGTGTTCCTACAGTCATGAGGTTGTATAGGTCATTTGATTAAAAAACTGACCACTTATAAAATCAAATATCTCTTTGTTTATTTTTTAAAAATCCTTATCAAGGACACACTTATTGATTTTAGAGAGAGGAAAAGGAAAAACCAGAGAAACATCATTTGGTTGCCTCAAACTACAATCCACACCCTAGGCGTGTGCCCTGATCAAAAATTGAACCCGTGACCCCACTACCTGTCAGTTTACTGGGTGATGCCCCAACCAGCTGAGCCACTCCAGCCAGGGTGTCCTTTCCTTCTTAGTGTACTTCCTGCAAAGTGCAATAACAATTGTTACAAAAGATGCCGTATTTGATTTAGTTGACCAAAGTGACGGGGAAACTGAAAAGTCATGGATAAATGAGGAGCTAGCAGAGTTAAATGAGTTACTATTACAGAGAAGGAAGTCTACATGGATTAGGACAAGACGGTTCTTCAAAAAAGAGATTTGTTGTCTCAAGGGACTAAGATAGGCTCCTGGGAAAATTGGTGCAGCTTTCACATATTTTTGCAAAAATAAATCTCTTTGTGGTTGTCTTATTAAAGTAAATGAAGACTGTCACCTAATGATTTTGAAATAAACTTTTATTTTTTTAATTACATTTTACTGATTTTGCTATTAGTTGTTCTGTTTTTCCTCCTTTGCCCCCCCAGCACCCCTCACTTCCCTATGCAATCCCCACACCATTGTTCATGTCCATGTCATGTGTATTAGATCTTTGGCTACTCCATTTCCTGTACTGTACTTATCATCCTGTGTCTATTCTGTAAGCACCAATAGGTACTTCTTAGTGCCCTGCTTCTTCACCCATCCCTTGTACCCTCCTCCCATCTGGCCACCACCAAAATGCTTGCTGCATCCATGACTCTCTTTTCTTCTTGTTTACTTAGTTTGTTTTTAGATTCAATTGTTGATAGATATGTATTTGTGCTGTTTTATGGTTCATAGTTTTCATCTTCTTTTCTTAAAAAAGTCCCTTTAACATTTTATATAATAATGGTTTGGTGATGATAAACTTTAGTTTTTTCCTATCTGGGAAGCTCTTTATCTGCCCTTCCATTCTAAATAATAGCTTTGCTGGGTAGAGCGATCTTGTATGTAGGTCTCTGCTTTCGCGACTTTGAATATGTCTTGCCAATCCCTTCTAGCCTTCAAAGTTTCTTTTTAGAAATCAGCTGACTTCTAATAAGATTTATGGGCACTCCTTTATAGCTAATTATCTGCTTTGCTCATGCTACTTCTAAGATTCTCTCTTTATCTTTAACCTTTAGCACTTTAATTATGATGTGTCTTGGAGTGGGCCTCTTTGCATCCATCTTGTTTGGGACTCTCTGTGCTTCCTGGACTTGCACGTCTATTTCCTTCACCAAATTAGAGAAGTTTTTTTCATTACTTTTTCAAATAGATTTCCAATTTCTTGCTGTTTCTTTTCTCCTTCTGGTACCCCTATGATGCAAATGTTGGATTTCTTGAAGTTGTCCCAGAGTCTGCTATCCTCATTTTTTTTAATTCTTTTTCTTCTTATTGTTCTGATTGGTTGTTTTTTCCTTCCTGATGTTCCAAATCATTGATTTTATTCTCAGTTTCATCTCAGTTGTTTCCTTATAAATTGATCTTTGTTTCAATTAGTGTATCCTTCATTTCTGACTGGATCTTTTTATGCTGTTGAGGTCCTCACTAAGTTCCTTAAAAATCCTTATAACCAGTGTTTTGAACTCTGCATCTGATAGATTGCTTATCTTCATTTAGTTTAGTTCTTTTTCTGTAGTTTTGACCTATTCTTTCATTTGGGTCATGTTTCTTTATCTCCTCATTCAGTCAGCCTCCCTGTGTTTGTTTATATGTATTAGGTAGAGTTGCTTGGACTCTGTGTCTTGGTAGTGTGGCCTAATGTAGTAGGTGTCCTGTAGATTCCAGTGGCATAGCCTCACCTATCACTCAAACTGGGCAGTGAAGGTATGCCCTTCTTGTGGGCTGGTTACCAATGGTAACCAAGCCTCTTGTAGTTGAGGCTTGGTTATCACTGGCTGATCAATGGGAGGGATTTACCCAGGCCATTCAGCTGCAATGGCTGGCTGTGACCACTTGCCCCAAACCCCACTTTCTGTGGAGGATCAGTTGTGTATGGGCAGGTTGGTGGTACTCCAATGTGATCTGTTGCTGTCTACTGGGTGCACTGTCCCTGAGATTTCCTAGGTGGTACAGGCCAAGGTCAGCCCCCACCTGTGTTCTGCCTGGGGCCACCTTGCCTGAGATATAAAGCAATCTGAGATGGCTGCTACTTGTGCTGAGCTTGGAGGTTCTCAGGGGAAGCCAAACTACAAATCTAGGCTGGCTGCTGCTAGTGCTGGGCCTGGGGCTCACTGAGGCCAGCCTTTGCTTGTTTGAGAAGATTTAGGAAGATATGCAGCATGAGCCAAGACCAGCCATTCATATGGAAAAACAGCTTGGGCAGGTCCTAAGTTGGTAGGGTCGGGTTTCATGGGATCTGCATGATGGGGCAAACAGTGTTAGCCAGGCTGATGGAGCCTCAGATGTGGTACCAGCTTGCCAGCTCTGTGGCTCTGTGTGCAGGGGCCCAGAAAAGGGACAATGGCCTCTGCTTGCCTTGATGTCAAACCCCTCGGTGTCTCCCAATATGCCTCTGGTGCCTTCCAAGCTGTTACCCCCACACTGGAGCTTAGAGGGAGTGAGTCTGAGTAGGTGAGTCCAATTCTTTAAGAGGAACTGCTTGGGGCTCCAGAAGTTTCTTCCCCTGGTTGGTTTTTGCAGCCAGAAGTTGTGGGGACTTATCTACCTGGCACCAGAACCCTGGGCTGGGTTGTCTTGTGTGGGGCTGGGACTCCTCACTCCTGAGATATCCCTCCCAAATTTTATTCACTATGGGACCAGCCGGTTCCACGTCTGTGCACCCCCTTACCAGTCTGGATGGATGTGGTTTGTTTAATTCCGTAGTTGTCAAACTTCCACTCAACTCAATTTCTGATGGTTCTGAATAATGGTTATTCTATACTTTAGTTGTAATTTTCATGTGGTTGTGGAAAGAGGTGAGCCATGCCTGCCTATGCTGCCATCTTGACCAGAAGTCAGTACTTCATTTCCAAAATAAACTTTTAACTTTGGAATAATGTTAGATTTATAGAAACATCTCGAATATAGTACAGAGAATTCTTGTCTACTCCTCCCCAGTTTTCCTAATGTCAGTATCTTAAATTAACATGGAACATTTGTTAAAAATAAGAAATTTACATTTGTTTATTGCTATTAACTAAACTGCAAATTTTATCCAGATCTCACCATTTTCCTCCCGCTAATGTACTTCTTATGTCCTGGATCCAGTTTAGAATACCACACTGCACTTTAAAAAATCTAATAATTTTGTCAGAAAAAATTTTTAATAGAAATTCCAACCAAAATTTGATTCTGTCCTAATTCATTCTAAGAATTAGTGTATTGCACTTATAATCAAAATTTTGTTAATATATGATAAAATAAAATTTTAATAATATTATTTTCTTTCAATTTTCAAATTGGAAGACCAATCAAACCATTTCTTACAGAATTTACTATCAAATTTCCTTCTGCCCTGATGGTGTAGCTCAGCTGGGCATCATCCAGCAAAGCAAAGGTCTCCAGTTTGATTCCTGATCAGGGCACATGCCTGGTTTCTGGTGTGGTCCCCTGTTGGGGTATGTGTTTCTCTTGCACATCTGTTTTTCTCTCCCTCTCTTTTTCTCTCCCTTGTCCTCCCTCTAAAAATAAATAGATAAAATCTTTAAAAAATTCACATCCCATTTGTAGAAACTTAACTTTAACCAGTCTTTTTTATATTTCCAACTGTGCTTAGATACCTACAATAGATGGTTAGCAGGGCTTCCCTAAAATATGCAAACGAACATGTTTTTAGGATCTGTGGGTAAAAAACAAGTCAGTCTGATGTCTCTATAATCAGTAGAACTGTGTGCAATATGCATGTCGATTCTTGGAGCTACAAATTACATAACGTTAATACAGCAAGAAGAGTTTTGATACAGCCTAGGACCCTCACATCAGCACCCCGACTGTAATGCACAGCCAGGTGTTAACTACTCTCCGCCTGCCTCCTGTTGCACAAATACAGACTTTCAAACAGAGATGCAGCCTTGTAATAAAAAAGTCTTTCATTTGTTTCAGGAGCATTATATTTCACCAGTATCACTTTTATAATCTGTGAAATGAGCCCTAGTGGATCTGTATATGCCTTATATATTGGGGGTAAGCAACCTTTACATTTTTTGGTTCAGTAAATAACTCTCTTAACATCTAGTAGAATTAACATTTTCCAAGAAGCTAAACTCACTACTCTCCTTCTTCATACATTTTTACTAGATTGTGGTAGTTAGCAAGTGCCACAAAATTGCTGTGTGACATAGGATACTATACATTTACTGCTCAGGTGCCCGAGGCTTCTGCTAGGTTGGCCTAGCTCTGATCTGGACTGGGCTCACTCCATGTCTGGGGGGAGGGCTTTGAGTCAGCTGGTTCAGCCGTGCGGGCTGGGTGACTGCTCTGTGTGACCTTCATCCCCTTTGTGGGACAGTGTGTGACAGGCTGGGCCTATCCTCACTGCGATGGCAGAACCACAGCAGAGCAAGCTTACGTTTTCAAGCCTCCTCCTGCACTGCATCCAATATTATCCCATTTGCTAAAACAAATCAAATGGCCGCAATCAGAATCAACGGGCTAGAAAATGGAGTCTGGCTCCTGATGGGAAGAACAACAAAGTTACATGGCAAAGGGCACAGACAGAGAGGGGGCTGAAAACTCATGGATCTGTTTACTGAAACTGTTAAACCTTCTCATAACAGGGGCCTATCTTACAGTGCTGGAAATTCAGCAGAGCCTGGCCTTTTAAGGAATACATAAGAAAACAGGCCCAAAGCCTTAAACTGCAAAATAGAGCACCTACTTTCTGTTATAAAATTTAGAAAAATAATTACTTTGGGAATCATAATTTTACTGATTCTACAGATTAGGTTCAGAGCACTTAACTGAATCACATGCCCACACCTGTGATGAGGACAAGTCTGAGTCTTGCACTGAGGTCCCTTCCCTTTACATCTTGAGCTGGTATCAGTCCAGAGCACTCGCCTTATTCTTGGGAATGGCAGGAGGCAGTTTTAAAATCAGAGCACAGAGCTGCATGCAATTCACAGGAAGAATTCATTCTGAGTAATAAATAAGTGTATTTGTTTTCATTGTGCCTATAAACATTGATTTTGGGGGAAGGACATCATTATGTGGCAAGGTTTCAGGGGATTTGAAAGGAATATGACAGGAATCAATTCCTTAAATAACCATTGCTTTAGCACAATTATTTTTTCAAATGGCCAATCCTAGGAAGGTTTTCGAATTCTGTCTTTATCCCATTTTTGATGTAAGTCATCTAGGACAATAAAGCACAGTGAAGTGAAGTGCTATGGTCTGAATGCTTGTGACCCCCCCAACCCTCCCCCCAATTTTTATGTTGGAATCCTACTGCCCATGGTGATGGAATTAGGAGCTGGAGCTTTGGGAGGGGATTAGGTCACAGGCAGGGTTGGGGGGGTGGGGGGGCTGAGTACTCAGGATGATATCAGTGCCTTCAGAAACGAGCCCTGACAGCCCCCTTCTGCCTTCCCCGGGGCAGAACACAAGAAGTCAGCAGTCTGCAGTCTGCAGTCAGAAGGGGACTCCCACCAACCACACTGGCACCACGGCGACATTACCATTTTTACCTTTGTTTGTATTTCTAAAATAATCTGTCATGAGATGATTTAGGGTGGTGTGAATGTCCTATTTTCATTTAGCACCTATTGGTGAATCTCACTGAGTCAGTAGTTATGATGACTGTAAAGTGGTGATTTTTCTCATGCTGTCATTCAGAAGCTAGAAAAAAATTCTACAGGGTGGAGAATGTAGCTCAGTGGTGGAGCCCACGCTTTCTCTGTATGAGGTCCTGGGTGTGATCCCTAGAATAAAAAAAAGGAAAAATTCACCCTGGCTGGTGTGGCTTAGTGGATTAAGTGCTGGCCTGTGAACTGAAAGGGTGCCAGTTCAATTCCCAGTCAAGGCACATGCCTGGGTCGCAGGCCAGGCCCCCACTTGTTCGTGTGCGAGAGGCAACTGATCCATGTATCTCTCGCACATCAGTGTTTCTCTCCCTCTCTTCCTACCTTCTTTTCCTTCTCTCTAAAGATAAATAAATAAATAAATAAATAAATAAATAAATAAAATCTTTAAAAGAAAAAAAAATTTTAAGACTTTACTCTGATATTAATTGGGAGCCTGATTTTGTTAAACATAGTTTGAACACTAAGATTTAAAAAACTCCCTAAATTCAACATTATAATTTTCTTTTTTCATTAACATCACAGTGGTCTCATTTCCTCCTGCTTTCGTGCCAGGCACTGTGGTAAGTGCTTACGGTGTCTCATTGGGTCCTCGCAGTACCCACGAAATAGGTACCATTATTGTCTCTATTTTCTGGGTGAGATAACTGAGGATCAGAGAGGTTAAATAACTTGCCTAGGGTCACAGAGCTTGCTTGCCCTGTGAGCTGCTATAGTGTCTCCCACCATCATCTGTAATGTAACATAATCAAGGGGAAGGAACTAGTCTGCGCTGGGAATGCGATCAGTCTTTATCTTCCACGTCCAGTCCAGCTCTGTTGTTGCATGTCCACTCCCTTTCATTGTAGCCGAGGGCTGGAGGATTCTCTAGTACCTTGGGGCGAGTTCAGCTTTCTAATGTGGAATGGAGTAACAGAAAGTTGAAGTAGCATAATGCAGTGGTTTTGAAATGCTCTTGGCAAGTATTTTCTCCCCCTGTGACCTGAGGTTTTGGATAACTTCTTTTCTCCTAGTTTTACTGAGATATAACTGACATATAACATTATATAAACTTGAGGTCTACAACATAATGATTTGGTATAATGCAAGGGGGAGCCCAAAAAACCCAAAATTATCTTCTGGAGGGTGGGCCCTTTGTAGGACAGGCTTAGCCTGCTAGGTTAGTGTTCTAGGAACCCATTTGTATCAGTGTACCAGCCGGTGTTGTTGTGAGAGGCTGCATTTGGCTTCAGTGAATTTTTTTGAGGACTTTTTCAGTGCGTTTGCCCATTTTATGATGGGTGATTTACCAGCACACCTGCCTACACCACAGTGAGTATTTTATTTTTTTTAACTTTTATTTATTTTTAGAGAGAGGGGAAGGGAAGGGAAGGAGAAAGAGTGGGAGAGAAACATCAGTGTGTGGTTGCCTCTCATGTGTCCCCTACTGGGGACCTGGCCTGCAACCCAGGCATGTGCCCTGACTGGGAATCGAACCAAGCGACCCTTTGCTTCACAGGCCTGTGCTCAATCCACTGAGCTACACCAGCCAGGGATTCTTAGAAACTTTAAAATATGCAGTAAAGTTTTTTAAAACTATAGTCGCCATACTCTGTGTTACATCCCCCTGACTTATTTATTTCATAACTGGAAATTTGTACCTTTTGACCCCCTCACCCATTTTGCCCACCTCCAGCTCTGCCCTCCCCTCCCCCCTGCACAGACACACATCTGGCAACCACCAATCTTTTCTCTGTATCTATGAGTTTGGTTTTTCTAGATTCCACTGGGTGGCTTTTCTCTCCCCGTTGCTTGTTAAACAATACTCAAGCATGAACCAGGAAGGTTTAAATGTTGGAATCAGGTGTTATAGGAGAAAAAAGTGCAATGAAGATAGAGAATGGGAGAGTAAAGTAGAGGAAAGGGGAGGGAAAAAAGGGGGGGGTGGTATTCCCAGTGGTGAATTTGAATGTAAGTTCCATAAGGGGAGGCAATTTTTTCACTCCTGTACAGGTAACATGTAGAATAGAGTCTGGCACATAATGGGAACTCAGTAAATATTTGTTTAACAAATCACGGGATTGTGGTGCTACTGTAGTGCAGACGGTCCAGTGTACAGCAGCTGAGGAGGTGTGCTCTTCAGATGTCCTTTAGGAAAGAATTTATCATTTGTTGTAGAAGTGCAGTTGGCTGGCAGCCTCCAGCTGGTAGTACCTTTAGTCTATGCCTCTGTTTTTAAGTTGAGCCATGATCTTGCTAATGACCGAACGTAGAGGGTGGTACCATCGCCTCACTGTTTCTCCTCAGTGTAGTCTCCTCTAAGGGGCACTCTTTGCTTTAGAGCTTATCTTTGAATTGGCTGAGACCGGTGAGATGTTCATCCTGGTCGGAGGCTTTTTGCCCAGTCCTGCTTCCTCCCTTTTTATCTTTTAATGACCATCCCCATAAACCTCTTACATTTTTAACTCCATTTCCATATTTGCTTCCTGAAGGACCCAAGTGATGAAAAGATGTGACAATTTACCTTAAATCCTCAGTATCATCTTGGTACAGGGCAATCTCTCAGGCTCTGGTTTATTCTGGGTGGTACTTTAGTTTTTAATACCATGAAGAGTATTAAGAGTCTTCGACACTCTTCAAGGTAAGGTAAGTTACCCAACTTTCAAGGACAGTGCACCTTCTGTGGTCTGTGGACTGGTGTCGTCAGTCCATGAACAATTCATTATCTGTCTGTTCTTTATCTGAGAGGAGTGCAGAAGTTAAGAATAATCATTTATAAACTTTTATGGCAACTTGGCATTGCTGCAATAGCTGTGACTGGTAAACTGAGTTTCTTGAATGGGGTATGGATTAGTTTGGATGTTGTTGAACTCACATGTTGAGTCCCAGGAGGTCTCCCATGAGGTGTAAATTGTGCACTAGTCAGATGCAGTAGGACCACATTGCACCCTGTGATATTTTAAAATTGGCTCAGTAATTGTGAACTTAGCACTGTATAAAATCTTGAATTCATTGCTTTCATCAGAAGATAATTTAATTTCGCCCTGGCTGGCTAGCTCAGGGTTAGAGTGTCATCCCAGTATCCCAAGGTTTCGGGTCTCCAGTCAGGACACATACAAGAAGCAACCAATGGATACATACATACGTGAGTAAGTGGAACAACAAATTAATGTTTCTTTCTCTCTCCCTCCCCGGTCTCTCTTAAAGTCAATAAATAAAAATTAAAAACAAAACAAAACAGAGGAACAGTTTAGATACATTGCCCTCCACTAGAAGCTGCTGTAGTCTGGCTAGGTTAGAATTATGAACCAGAAGATAACTCATTTGCTACTTAAAAAACTTTAGGTATTGACATACAGGGTGTTTGTTCAAAGCTTTTTGTTAAATAAATTACGATTGTGGAATAAAGGATTAGGAATGTAAAAATGGTGCTTAACTGCTTACTACACTTTCAATGAACAATATGTGCAATTTTTGCTATTTTTTCATGTCTGTTCTGTGTTTACTGAAATATTTTGCTTCTTTCAAGTAATCCATTTTTTACTGCATTTTGCAAAAGCATCTCTTAGCGATGGATTGGAAAAATAAAGAACTTGTTCACTACAGATAATTTGGGAAGCTGCTTTTCCAAGGCTCCTTCTGAAGGAGACAGTGGGATGTGCTAGGAACCATGGCCCTGGGATGAGCTTTGGTGAAAGTAAAAACCTGAACAAAGCTTAAGTAACGAACTTTTTTTTTCTAGTTAAAAAAGCTCAACCTGTATTAGGGGCTTTAGCCAAATACAAATCTAGAGAAAGTTGCCCAGTGTCTCAGCCCAAGCTCCTTCCACCACATTAGCCAGAGGCACAGTAGAACGGTTTGCCTTTGAGAGCCAGAGTAAAAGGAACGGAGGGGCGGAGCAAGCGTCAGGGGGGCGGGGCAGGCAGCGTGAGGTCATCACAAAGCGGCGCTGACACGCCACGCAGAGCGGGCGCCTCGTTGACGTAAGCGGCACGGACGGCATTCCGGGAGACGCGAGTGGAAGGCCAGTGAGGTATTATTCCAAGCTGGGTTTTACGTTTTTCTCGTTGTCTACATAAGTCATCTTCTCGTGTGCTGGGGTACCCCTTTCATCCTCCGGCTGGCTGTGAAGAGCGAGATCAGGCCTCATAGCGTTCCGCGAATGCGAGCTCGCTAAGCTGGGCGCTGGGGAGAGCACTGTTGCGGAACCCCCAATTAGCTTGTCTTGGGGCGGCTTCTAGATCTTGGTTTACTTGGTCCTCTCACGTCTCTCTGGGCCCAGCCTTTCTCTTTTTATATTCTTCTTAGCTCCACCCCTCAAATATTGGAAGGCGGAGAATTTAAAAACACATGACTTCACAATTCATTTTCAGCTGCCTTTAATCTTTGTTTAAGGAGAAAAGGCAAAAGGGAGAGCTGCAGGGGAGTCACTGGCCTGTGTCACCCACGTTTACCATTCACATTCATGATTAGGAACTGCCCTCGCTCTGTTAGCTCACCCGAGAGGGTGGGCTAGTTTGACCTTCAGCTGAAATCTGTAGTGCAAGGGGGTCAAACTCATTTTCACCAGGGGCCACATTAGCCTCGCCCTTGCCTTCAAAGGGCCAAATGTAGAGCTCTTTTCCCCTAGTTAAGGAGTAGTTATATTTATATAGTCCTAAAATGACATTTGGCCCTTTGAAGGCGACCGCGAGGCTGATTTGGGCCCGGGTGAAAATGAGTTTGACTCCTCTGCTATCGTGGATAATCGCAAGATAATGGTTTTACTTTATGGCTCAGGGATGTTCATGAATGTACGCTGTTTGAAAAGATCTTTAACGTCTTCCTGTTTGTTGTCTGGTATTCGGGTTTAGCTTGTTAAAGATGTAGTTATCCCAGTGAGCTGTTTGCTACCCATGTGTTAACTTAATTTGGACTGTGGTAGGAGATTGAACCTGACTTCACTGTATGTTGGCATTGGATCTGAAAATAACTAGATAACCGCTAGTGAAACTCAGAGAACTGCTTGTGATCGTCTGAAATGATAAATCTCGTTTGTTGAAAGATAAAAGGATGACAGTGTGAAAAATAATTTTTTAATAATAAAACAATTCTTAGTCAAAATATTTTATTGCTGACTTCAGATAGCTGTGTTGGGTGTATTATGGTTCAGAGGTGATGGTTTTTCACGACTTTTTACCTGGCTTTTTATGTGTGTTATCTCAGCTGCTCTTTCCAAACAGGTAACCATTTTGTGTGGCTCTAAATAGTTCACATTAGATTAAGGTAGTGATTATTTTCACTTCCACTAAAATAATAACTAATATCACTAGTGTATTGATGCTTATTGGGCCATCACTGTTCTAATAGCTTTTATGTATATTCATTTAATTTGCACAATAGTCCTCTATACTGTTATCATTATTTTAGAGATGTGAAAATGTGATAAGCAAATTTCATGGTTTTAGAAGGTAATTTTGCTGATGTATAATTTTGAAAATACATCAAATTAATCGTTAGAATTAAACAATAGAAGTAAATTCATTGCAATCTGATGTAATGATCTCAATCTTTAGCAACCTCTTTGTAATTTATATCATTCTATTATCAGACTTTGGGCTAAATTTGTTTTTAGAGGTTAATACTTTTAAAAGGATGAAGTCTATTTTTTCTCAGAGGTTTTACTGTAAGTCTGAAGGAGATTTACAAGTAACACGAACATGGACTGTCTGCCAAAGACAGCAGTATTTATTGAGATTGTTGTATGTACATTGCCCTATTGTTTTCTAAGATGCTTCAGTGCAACAGAATCATTACACTAACAGAATTCTGACACAACATCTGCAGATGTCTCTCTAGTTCCCCAAAAATTATATGTTGGCTTTGTTCTCTTACTTAGTTCATCATTATGTGTAACTCTATTTGGAGTAGGGATGGAAACAAGCCCAGAATGTACATTATCTTTTTTTTTTCCTTTTTGATCCATGTGATGACTTCCTGATATTTGTAAGTCCGAGCTCTAATGTGATATTAAGGTTCTCCAAAGTTGGTTCCAATTTACTTTCATTTTAGTCAGTTGACAAATAGTTTCTAAGTACCTATTATGTGGCAAGACATTGTTAGTCCTATGGAGATACAAATATCGTACTATGTGAATCCTGCCTGTGGTTGAATAACCAGTGGAAATTTCTGAGCAGAGGAGAGATATGATCGATTCAGATTTTTAACAGGATAACTCTTACTGCCTTAAGAACAGATTGTTAGAGAGTGTGGTAGGTGAAATCCAGGAGACTAATTAGGAAGGTATTGTAATAATTCAGATGAGTTGGTGATGGCTTCACAGGATAGAAAGAAGTGAATGTGGTTAGTAGCAGTTCCATTTTGGATGTATTTCACCAATAAAGGTAACAGATTTGTTTATGGATTGACTGTGGGTTGTAAGTGTAAGATGATTGTCGAGGGTTTGGGCTTGAGTAAGTAAGTAGAAGGGAGGAATTGCCATTAACTGAGAAGTGGAAGACTATGAGAGGATCAGGTGTGTGGGGGAAGATTAGTTCAGTTATGACTTGTTAGGTTTGACATGTCATCCAAGGGGAGATGTTGAGTAGGAGTTGAATCAGGAGTCCAGTGGGGATGTCACTGCTGAAAAAGAACATCTGGGAGTTATCAGTGAACATTTGGTGTATAAAGTTGTGAAACTGGAGATGATCACCAAAGGAGTGAATGTAAACAGAAAAGAGAAGCAGTAGAGAACCGGAATCCATAGGCAATTTTAGACTCTGTAAATTTGAGGCGATGAACTAGTGAAGGAACATAATGAACAGCTAGTGAGTGACAAGGGTGATTTTGAGAGTCTAGTGTTGTGGAATGCAGGGTGAAGTGTTGTGTTCTAGTTTGTCCATACGGCTGGTGTATCAAGTAAAATAACAGTCGATACCTCTGTATTTATCAAGAAACAGAAGGAGTATTATTGATGGATATGTGACAACTACTAAGTCTGGAGAACCTGGGAGCAAAGAGGAAGATACGGAAACCTTTATAGAGGAGGATGCATTAGATTGGGTTTTAAAGGATTAAGAGGTTTCTCTAGCCCCAGAAGATAGGGGAGAGAGTATTCCAAGCAGAGGAAAAGGCCTTACTTCTCTCTCTTCAAGGCTGTTCCTCCTAGTCAGCTGTTTAAAAGATTCTTTTGCTCTTTCTTCTCTTTCCTTTGTGTCCACTAGCCAATTCCGCCTCCAGGTAACCATTTTTCTTCTAGGTCTATTGAACATTGCTAAAGAAATTCATAAAAGATACAAATTAATGTTACCCAACTTCAATGGAATCACCTCTCAGTGGCCTGACCTACATGGGTCCTCATTCAGTTTGCTGACAATCATCCCTTTAGTTATACTCATGCCCTTCTATCAATGAAGAAGGCTGATAGTATCAGGAAAATTGATTCACTTGAAATATGATGTTGGAGGAGAGTTCTGTGGATACATGGGACCACTGGAAGGACAAACAAGTGGGTCCTAGAGCAAAGTAAGCCTGAAACATCTCTGGAGGCGAAAGTGACAAGACTGAAGCTGTCCTACTTCGGGCACATCCTTTGGAAAAGATAATAATGTTGGGAAAAGTAGGCAGCAGGAAAAAGGGGAAGACCAAACATGAGACGAGTTGGCTCCATAAAAGAAGCCATAGGCATGGGTCCATAGGAGTTGAGAAGGGCAGGTGAGGACAGGACTTTGTGGACATCACTCATTCATAGGGTCCTCAGGAGTTGGAGCCCTGAAGGAAATTTACATGCATATACAGGTATGCTTCCACACTCGAGTGTACATCTTGCTCTTCAACTTTCATTCACATTAATATATCCTAGGACTCTATACTCTACTGCATACCTTTTCAATGCTGCAGAGTTTCTTGTTTGAATATATCATAATTTATCAACCAGTTCTTGTCAGTGGGCACATAGGTTGTTCCTGCTTTAAAGTTTTAGTGTTTTAAAGAGTGTTGCAGTGGATGTCCTTGAAGATTATCTTGTGTGAATGTATATATTTTGATAAGTAAAATTGCAGGGTCAAAGAATTTGTCCAAATGTAATTTTGAAGCAAAGTGCCAATTGCCACACAAAAATGCTCAGTTTACACTCCAAATAATAGTGAGTGAGAGGCTGTTTCTCCTCACCTTTGCTCATACTGGGTACTATCAATCTTTTAAATTTTTGCTTGTTTGACATGAAAAATTGCATCTTGTTTTGTTGATTTATGTTTCTTTAACTGCAAGTAAGATTGAGTAACTTTATGCTTATTGGTCATCTGGATTTCTTTATTTGTGAGCTGCATGTTTTCTTTGTTCATTTTTCTTTTGGGTTGCAGCGTTTTTTTTAAATTGATTTGTAGGAGCTCCTTTTATCTGTATTTATGTTGCAAATATTTCCCCCTAGTTTTTCATTTGACTTCAAATTTTGCTGGTTTTTACATTTATTTTCTCATGCATACATTTTTATAAGAGCCTGGTAAATATGTAAGACTTTAGGATTTTTTTAGAAGGAAATTTGTGACATTTGTAAAATAATTATAGACACCCTGAAATGTCAGCCTTCGTTGGAAATGTTAGAAACACAAACCTCATTTGAAGCCACAGGGTCTGTCGTGTTTTCATGAGTTTTGTTCAGCAGCTGTCACAGATCTGGCAGCACTCGGTGACCCGCCTTCCCTCACCTTCAGTTACATTTGGAATTGAGATGAGAAGCGATAGAGCTGCTACAGTATCCTAGACTATACTTCAGGTTTAGGTGCCCCCAGTTTATGAACGGAATTGTATTCTAAACGTTAATCTGTGAGTTAACTATCTAATCTGCCTTATTTCACTATAGAAATAATGTATGCAGGCTTGTTATCCTTGTTCTCAAAAATGTAATTAATCCATGAAGACTAGTTTTTTTTTTTTTAAGCAAATTCAAGACATGTAATTTTACACAGGGACACTTTTCTGATAAAACTGTAATGCTGTTTTTATAGATGACAAAATTATCAGTAATTTCCTGGTGTTTTCTAATACTCGATCCATGTTCATCTTTCTCTCAAAACTATTTTTGTACACTTGGTTTATCTGAATCGAGATCCAAACAAGATGTATGTATACATTTCATTTGCTTGTTACATCTCTTAAGTCCCCTTTATCTTTTCTTTCTCCACTGCCTTTTCCTTTTCTTTATTTTTTTCTTCATGCCATTTACTTGTTACAGAAACCAGGTCAATTGTCCTACAGAGTATTTCTCATTCTAGATTAGTCTCTTTGCTTTCTGGTGATTTTAACTTGTTTCCCTGTCCTCTGTGTTTTCTGTAAAATGGAAGTTAGCTCTAAAAGCTCAATTAAGTTCAGATTCAACTCTTTGGGGAAGCTGGAAATGCTATATAGATGATGCTGTGTACATCATATCACTTCCCATCAGGGGGTTCTTAATATGTGTGTGTCCAGCTCCTAGTGACGTGAAGATAGATCCGTGTGTTCAGGTAGTGCTGTCCTCACCGCTCTGCTGTGACTTCCCCATCATCCTTTTATCTGTTGGTGAGCATTGCCTGAATTTACCATTTCATTAGGGGTTACAAAATGGTATTTTGAAAAAAAGTTGTGATTTCTTTCACATTTGTTAGCTGGAATTTGAAATCTAGTTTTATTACTTGGCATCCTGACAATCAAGAGTACAAAGTTGCCATGGGAAAATGCGGGCAGAAAGTAACTTGAGATGCCAGGGATATACCTTTCTTTGCTGCGGTTCTGGTGGCTTGAAGGGTGTGATGGTCTTCCTGATGTGTCAGCGGGGCCGGAGTGCTGTCCCCAGATACTCAGTGAAACATCAGTCCAGGTGTTGCTGTAAAAGTATTTGTAGGTGTGGTAAAATCCACCATCAGTTAACTTTAAATTAGAGAGATTATTCTAGCCAATTCAATGGACTCAATCAGTGGGGAGGCTTTAGAAGCAGAGCTGAGACCTCCCTGACAGAAGGGAGACTCCTCCTGTGGACAGCAGCTTCAGCTGGTAACCTGGAGTTCCAGCTGGCCCTTCCTCGAGGCCTGACCCGCAGATTTTGGAGTTCCTTAGCCAGCCCCCACAACTGCCTGAAACAGTTTCTTATAATAAATTTCTTCATATGTATCTCCTACTGGTTCTGCTGTCTAGCTGATCTCTGGCTGGTACCAGCAGCTCCCCTGACTCTTGTTCTCTGACAGAATGGGGTGGGCTCTTTCCTCTAAGAGTCAGAGGACCTACTTAGAGTTAGCACATAATGAATTTCTCAGACTGGGGCTCCTGAGAGATGGGCAGCTGAGCAAGACGGGAGGCTGAAACGACAGGTGTAAACTGGGACTGTCCTGGGCACACAGAAGCATAGAATCGTTCTGTGTGTCAGCCACTGGTAATAAAATGTCAGTGTGACCTTGTCCCTCAAGTTGCTTACAGTAAAGGGAACTCAGGTAAGTCAGCAGATACTACCAGATGCTGTTTTAAGTGACATTGTTTTTCCAGACAGCATGGGAGGGTGGCACGCAAAGGGTGAAAGGTCAGAGCGACATGGCATGTTTGGACAACTGCCATCGAGGCTATGACCTTAGGATTGGAAGAGGGGAGCCATGGAAGATGGGGTTAGTCAGACAGGCAAGGGTCACAATCAAAATGGGCTTGGCCTCTGTTCCTGTGGGGTTTGGAATTTATCTCTCTGATGGTGGGGGGCAGTTGCAGAATTTTAAGCAGGGGCATACAATGGCCAGAGTATCTTTATAGAAAAATCATATTTTGTAGCAGTCTACAATTGACAGTGCAAAAACATTGATAGTAGGAAGACTACTTAAAAACTCTCAAGAAAATTTAGTGAGAAGGAGGGAAGCTTGTGGTGGTAGGAGATTAAGGCTGCCTTATTGATGAGACTGATTGGATTTGGGGCCTGAGAAAGGAGTGAGGGGCGACTCCCCAGTTCCTGGCTGGACTGACCTCCCTGAAGTAGAGAATCCAGGGGAAGGAAAGGGGGTGATTCAGTTCTGTGCGTGATGCTGTGCATCCCTCCTTTTCTCCTGTGGGTGCTGTGGCTACTATAACCAGGGAGAGGAGGGAAGGAGCGACAGCATCCTGTAGGGATTACTGGGCAGGGTTTCCCCTTCTCTGCCCCTTAGCCTCAAGCAGACCTTACTGAGGCCTGAAGAGAGAAGCACATGCTCTCGTGCCCTCTCCTGGTTTTCACCTCTGCAGTCGGGCTTTAGAAGGATAGAACCCTGGACGGGAGTGAGGAGCAGAGGCGAGTTTTTTCCTTCTTTCTCTTTGTACATTTTACCATGTACAGCCTTGGGCAAGTCATTGAATGAAACTGTTTCCTGTCTGTGAGGGGTAGATGAGTTAATGTGTGTGGTGTGCTTAGAATAGTGCTTGGCTTGTAGAATAGTGCCTGGCTTGATGGTGTGCTTAGCAGCAATGGCAGTGTTCAAATGTCTGCAATTGCTGCTGAGACCATACACTGCTTCATCATGGGCTCCCAGCAGCGAAGGGAACACAGGGAAATTTCCACAGTTCCCTCCCGCAGCTGTTCCTGTGGAAGGAGCCAGTAATATTCAGGAACTGTCCATATAAGATGTTAGAAAAAAATCATTTGATTTGGGGGGAATCTCTGGTCATAGAAGAACTTTTATTTCTTAGTGTGCCTTGCCATTTTTTTTTTTTTAGTTAGGTAAAGGGCAAGTGGTTCAGTTCAGATTTAATGAGGGTAATTATTCTTAATTACTGCCTTGCTTTCAGTGTTCACCCTAACCCATTAAACAATGTATAACTACTTGTTTATTGGGGCTTAGGGACAGGGAATAATTGCAGGAAAAAAAACCCCCATTTTGATTCTAGAGGGGGAAAATATTTTCTATAGAAGAATTGGTTGAAAAAATTATGTTTAAATGAAGGCCCTTTTTTTGTGGTGTTTTCATACTTGCAGTGTTTGTTAAAAGCCAAAATATTTTTTAGAATATTCCTTTATTTAAATTTAATGATTACTTTTTATTACAAATTTAACATGCCTTATGAAGTAATGAAACTTAGACAATGAAAAATGAAGAGTTTAAAAAAATGGTCTGCTTTAATCCTACTCCCTAATCCCTGCCCCTTCTCAGAGCGAATGTCTATATTTTATGTTTCCTTCAAATCTTTCTGCATATCTACAGGTACAGGTTTTTAAAAACAAATGGCATGCGTTAGATACATTGTATATTATGTACAATGGTCTATGACATTTTTCACCACTTTTCATTATGTCTTCTACATGAACATTTACTTCTTTCTTTTCTTTTTTAACTGTGAACAATATTTTATTTAGTCATTTTTATTTACAGCTGAAACTCTGGGAATTCAAAATTAACACTCATCCTTGCCTGTGAGCTTCTTACGGACACCAGGCAAAGTTTCAACCTTGTGCTCCACGTTGTTCTGCTGGGATTTAGCCAAATGAACCTTTACCAGCTGGCTTATTTTTAATATTGTTTTGGTGGATGTGCTACAATTCATTTAGCTGTTTTCCTATTGATGAATAGATTTTTTCCCAGTATTTTGTTATTGGTGATTTATTCAACAAATGTTTATTCACTGCCAGGTAGTGCTTTGCTAGCAGAAAATGAAGCACAAAAAATTCTGTTCTCATGTAGTACCGTCTTTTGAGGTGGGCTGGCAATGAGTAAAAGAAATATGTCAGGTGTTACTGAGGACTGTAAGGTAGAGAAGGACATAGGGAGTTCAGGGGCATGCATTATAAAAGAGAGTGGTCAGGAAAGGTTCACCAATAGGTGGCACTGGAGTAAAGCTCTGGCAGGTAAAGCCCTGAAGCTCTTGCTTGGGGAAGAAAGGAGGAGCAGGAGATTCTGCGAAGGTGAGAAGTACAAAGGCCCTGGGGTAGGGGCGCACCTGCTGTGATGGGGAGGAGCAGCGATGCCATCCTGGCTGGTGGGGCCTGAAGCAAGGGGTGGAGTGGGAAGAGCTGAGGTCCCAGAAGGAGGCAGGGAGGGCAAATTGTGTTGGGCTTTTTAGGACTTTGTCTTACACTCTAAGTGAGGTAGGTGGTAGGCCTTTGGAAGTTTCCATGCAGAGGTTTGACATAGATTTGGAGTGATCACTCTACTTTTTCTTGATTTTAAACTACTGGGCTGGAAACAAGGAGGTCATTTAAGAGGCTATTGCAATAATCTAGGCAAAGGCCAGCAATGGCTTGGACTGCATTGGACCAGATGGTAGCAGTAGACGTGGTAGGATGAGGTTAGATTCTGAAGATATTTAAAAATAGGGTGAGAGAGAAAAGAATTCAGGACCTCTCTGAAATTTTAGGGCTGAACAATTGGAAGGATGGAGTTACCATGAAATGAGGTGGGGAAGACTGGGGTAGGCAAGATTAGAAATTTGGCTTTGAGCACGTTATGCTTGAGAATATGTTATTATTTAACCAGAGGCATTGAGTAAGCAGTTGGAAATGTAGATGTGGAATTCATTCAGTAGGGGGGGTCAGGGCTGGGGACATAAACCTGGGAGTCATCAGTTTATTAACCCAATTTAAAGCCCAGAGCTGACTTAGGGAGTAAACTAGAAAACAAAAGAGAATCAAGGACAGCCCTTGGGACACTTCAAGGTTAAGAGGCTGAGGTTATGAGAAGGATCCTGCAAAAGACACCAAGAAAGCAGCCAGTGAGGAAGGAAACCAAAAAACGTGTGATGCCCTGGGAACCAAAAGAAGGGAGTCAGTGAAGTCAAATGATGAGAACTGACCATTAAACTTAACCATACTGCTGAGTGGGTGACCTTGATAAGAGCAAGTTTGAGTGAAAAGTAGGGGCCTGTTTGGATTAGAGTTAAGAAAGAATGGAAGAAGAGGAATTGGACTGTTGGCGTAAGCAACTCTTTTGAGAAGTTCTAAAAGGGAGATAGAAAATGGAGCTTTAGCTGGAGGGGGCTATGAAATCAAGATGTTTCTTTTGTTTCTTATCTAAGATGGAGAAATAAAATACTTTAAGATTTATGGGTAATGGTGATCTAGCAGAGGGAAAAATTGATGCAAGAAAAGTAGGGGAAATTCAGAGAAGAGTTTGAAGGGTCCATTCAGATAAATTTGTACGCATGGGTACAAGGATTTCTGTAGGCTAGATTCTTAAGAGGATTTCCTGAGTCAGAGGGAATGTGCACTTAAAAAATCTGTACCAATGTGTATTCTACCTTCAGTATATGCCTTGCTAACACTGAACTTTGATAATCTTTAAAATTATTACCAATCTGATGGGTGATATCTTAATTATTTTAATTTGTTTAATGCTCTCTAGGAACTCAATATAATCTAACTAATCCTTTGTTATATTCTGGCAAATATTTCCTCCTGGTTGTTTCTTTTAACATATAGTTTTTTAGTTTTTATGTAGTTAAGTCCATCAGCCATTTCATTTTATAGCATTTGGGTTTCATTTGGATTATATAAATATTTTATATAATCTTTTAATATGTTTATTCATTTACCTTTTGCATGCATCCGGAGTTTATTTTTTGTGTATGTTATGAAGTAGGTGTCTGAGTTTTCCCATCTTTTTCTGTGTTCTTAACCAGTTAAATGCCACAAGAATTAACTGTTTCTTGAAGGTTTGGAAGAAACCACCTCTGAATATCCTTTAGATTTGGATCCCTTTCGGAGCGTGGATCTTTGATGTCCTTTAAATTTTTTCCTTATGGTTAATTATCTATTTTTTATATACTTCTTTTAGGTTATTTTTGGTAATTGATTCTTTTTCCCCAGCACTTCATTCTTTTAATTCATATTTCCAAATTTATTAGTTTATGGTTTTACATGAAGGGAAGAAATACTGAGTCTTCTATATTTGCAGTATATCCCTCGCTGATCGGAATGGGCCCTTTTTGGTTATAAGTCCACAGTGTTACTATGGACTTATTTTTACATTTCTTCTATCATTTTGGGGAGGTTTTGGGAGGGATGAGAGGGAAATGCATGTTTTCGGTTGGCCTTTTGGAACAGAAGTCAGTGCCTTCCTGTGTGCTCTTCTTTTACCTTAGTTCTTCGCCCGGTTGCTGCTTGCACAGCAGTTGGAAGGTAACTTTACAGTGCAAGCAGTGGTGGTCAGGTGCTGTTCGCTTGCTTTGTAAGTGAACCCAGATGTCTCAGTGGAATATGTACTCGTTGAATAGAAATGTTGATATATTGCATCTAAAATTCTAATAGTACTTTTTAAACTTAAATTACATAGTCATAACACTTAGAACTGTAAGGGTCCTCTACAGGTCATTAGACCATTTTATGGATGAGGTGTTTGAGGCTCAGAGAGATTCAGTGATTTGTCTAAGGTGACAAAGTCAGTGGTCAAGCAAGATGCAAAGCCCAAGTCTTTTTACTTTAATTCTGCTATGCACTGTGCTGTTTTACCACATTCTTGCTGTTTCTTTAGTTATGTCACATGAAAGAGGTATTTTCAGCTAATGAAAAAAAATTTAAACCTAAAGATGGTATGTATGGCTTTAGAATTGCTTGTGAAATTTGGTCTTAGATACCATATGAAGTACATTGATGTTGATTTTGCTTTTTCTCACATAGATACTAAATATTATGATTAAATGTGAATTTTAAAAGAATGGGCTGTCATGGTATGCTCTAGCCTAAATGAAAACCATATAGTTTATTTCTCCCCAGTTTCCTCTTTTCTGCTTATGTGATTTATGGACTCTTTGAATTTCTTAATATTTTAGAGAAGCTTAAAGAATACATATATATAAATATAAATATAGGCATGAAAAATGATTTTAGTGATAAATAGTCATAAGATTACTTCAGACCTAGGATTTCTCATTTTTTAGTTTAATATACCATGGTGCAAGATCAACACCTAAATTTAGAAGGGCTAAAATATATATGTTCTTCAAAAAAAAGAGCTTTGCTTATTATTTTTTCAGCAAGCATTAGGGGATATACTTTAACTTCAACAGAAATTTTTACAAAATTTTTATTTATTGATTTTAGAGAGAGAAGAAGGGGGAGAGGGGAGAGAAAGACAGAGACACAGAGAGAGAGAGAGAAAGAGAGACAGAGAAACATCAGTTTGTTGTTCTGCTTACTTACGCATTCATCGGTTGATTCTAGTTTGTGCTCTGACTGGGGATTGAACCTGCAATCTTGGTGTATTAGGATGATGCTCTAGCCAATTGAGTCACCAGGACAGAAATGAGAGGAAGTTTTTTAAATGTAGGATTTTGATTGTTTACATTCCATATTTGATAGTCATGTGTTTAGTTCTTGAAAAGTGTTTTGAATTCAGTATACGTAGCATTAGTAAACTTGGGTGGGTCTGTTTGCTGTTCTCCACCTGCCCCCCTTCCCAAGCAAATTAAGAAGAGGGGAATTTTAGATTAGTTGCTTTAGGATTATGTTCTAAGATTTGTTTAATTATCTTAGGGTTTTAACATTTTTAGTACTTTTGAAGTACACGGTATTCATTTTTTTGGTAACCTTTAAAGAGCAATGTCTGTCTCCAATATGTTTTTTTTTTTATAACCTTAAGAGCAATATGTATCCCCAGTATGGATTCTAAGAATTTACTTTTTTTCCAGTTGGTCATAATGGCAGAAGAGGAAATTAATGAAGACTATCCAGCAGAAATTCATGAGTATTTATCAACATTTGAGAATTCCATTGGTGCTGTAGATGACATGCTGAAGACCATGATGTCTGTTTCCAGAAATGAGTTGTTGCAGAAGGTACTTTACAAATGTAATTTCTACACGTGTAATTCCTAAAACAGAGTGCTGTGTTAAGAGATAGATTAATGATATATGCATGGTTCTTTCCTCCTTTATTTTAATTTTATAAGTGTTTGGGTATTTTTAGGGGTTAAAATAAAACTCCAATCTTAGGAAATACCTCTTAACTATATTTTATTTTGACTTGGTTTTGGGAAGGAAAAAAAAAGGACCACTCACTGCATTCTTTTCCACAGACTCTATATTTGACCTTTTAAGTATTACAATGATGTTATCAGAGTTCTGGAAACCCTATAGGACAAAAAGAGTAAATTGACTCTGACAGTCTAAAACAAATCTCATTATGTTTCTTCTGTCCGTGGTACCGCCTAAGCATTTTAGCCTGCTTCTTATACATAAATGCATCATGTACAGTGTTTATATTGATAAATTACTTTTGACATACAAAGCCCAGATCGTAACTTCTGAAATTAAAATAATTCAAAAGAATTTTTCTTGGATTATGGACATTCCTTGTCTAACTAAAGATGGTACCCTGAATTGAAAGTTTGTGGACAGAAATCACTGGTTAACAAAACTTTTTCTTTTTGCAAATTATTTCCAGATCATTTTGTTATTGGATTATAAGAAGTAAAAAAAAAAATGTTTCTTTGATACATTGTGCTTGATGAAAGTTTAAAATATGTGACGGTTCTCAGAGTTTGAATTTCTTTTCTCTGTTTCTAATAGTTGGACCCACTTGAACAAGCAAAAGTGGATTTAGTTTCTGCTTACACATTAAATTCAATGTTTTGGGGTACGTATATTATTTTGTAGTTAATTAGAAAGCAAATTATTTATTAAGTCAAGAGTGATTTATTTTTTAAATGCTAGCACTTTATACACAATTATACTTTATGACAGTTTTAATAGTCAGATATTTATTTCTTTTGAGTCAGAATACCACATGCCTGGGAGCTATGCACATAGTTATTATTACATAGAGGTTGAATAATTTAGGATTTAATCAGTCATTTGTGTGACATTGCTTTTTTGTCACTAAAGTTTTTTTGATTAATGCTCTTAATTAATACATACACCATTTTATTTCATGCAAAAATCTTTCTCTTGTAGTTTATTTGGCAACTCAGGGAGTTAATCCTAAGGAACATCCAGTAAAGCAGGAATTGGTAAGGTTCAGTGGCTTTTTTTACTTTACATGTCTGTCTGTTGTAGTATTCCTGAAGTTAAAGTCGCAGCACCTTTATCATACTAACTGCGGAGAATTAGATTATTTAGAGTTGGAATTGGGAAAGTGAGTCAGGTTTCATCATGTCTTTAGTTTTTCTTTTTCTTATCTCTGTATCTCTGTCAGAGAATTGGTTTTCCATATACTATATGAATCTCTGGATGGAAAAAATATGTCATGGTTCTAGTAATTATTTATAACTTCCATATTATTTTATAAATTCTTGAAATCCTGTTCATCTCTACAACTGCCCCCCTTTTTTAAAACTCTTACACAATTCTTAAAAGTATATTCTAGTTGATTTACTAGCAAAGACGGGAAAGTTTCTCCCCCACCTTTTCAATTCTTCCATTAATTCATTTTCTCAGCAGTAAAGAATCCAGTTCAGCAACAAAGCTAAAAGCTTTTTTGGCACCAGTTGTATGTGTACTGTCCAGTAATTCTGCATTAGTGACATATTTACAGCCGGTAATAAATCTTGTAGCTTTGTCTTTGTATTCCATTTGGATGTATAAGTACCGTATATAAGGTCTGGTAACTTCGTTTTTGCTGACTTCAAAAATTAAATCAAATAATCCAATTTAAAAGAGAAAAATTAGAGATCAAACTGGTGGTTACCTTCTTGACTTGGCTTTATGAATAATAATAATAATAATTTGTTCTTTGTGTTTATAAAATATAAGGTAAATATATGTGTGAATGCACTTGACACTGTATTATTGTTCTTAAGTCTTATACTAGTTGATGTGTGTGTCGTATACAACTTAGTGAAGCGTATGTAACAGTACAGTACTTGGTCATTTATGTTTAGAAAATGAATAAACCAGAACTGTTGTCTTCATTTTGTTAATGTATGCACTAAGATATTTTCTTCTTTTAAAGTTCTTGGGAAAAATTTTATTTTTAAGTATAGACATTGTGAAAAACTACTTAAAGCAAAATATAAAGCAGTATGGTGCACAGATCTTGTTCTGAGCAGTGATACTTGCTTTAAATCCTAAGAAGTATGCAGTGTGTCATCTGTTTCCAACTTTCTAATATAGACTTGGCATTTGTGAAATTTCTCTCTTTTCTTTAACACAAAGTTATTGGGAGTATTTTAATACTTGGTCCCGTCATTGGAAAAAGGTAAAATCATCTGCCTTCTCTTCCTCTCAGAACCCACTTTATGGAGGGGTACATTCATATTCTGGGCAAGGGTTGAGAAATAAAAAGAACATATAAACCTTTTCTGCTTTTCTGGCCTTGTGGCAGACATCACTAATTGATCACAGAGTTAGTGAGCGAGAGATATTGTGAATAGGGAAAAGCATTGAAAATAGTGAATTTATTTATTCAACAAGTGTTTAAGCGCCTGGTAGGAGCCAGGCATTATTTTTAAGTGAGAGTTTCCCAGTGAATAAAGCCTTTAAATATCCCTGTCCAGTGGCAGATGGCAGACCCTCTAGTGGAGGGAGACAATTAACATAATCAAAGAAACAAATAATAAATACTGATGAATATGTGATATGTTAGGGATATTAGAGTATATGTCACAGGAAAAAAAAAGAAGTAGTACACTGTAGGGATTGGCGTATCTGGGTAGGAATGCCATTTTAAATGGCCTCAGTAGGCCTGTTAACGAGGTTAACATTTGAATTGACTGGGAGGAAGGGAGGGAGTGGCTCTGTGGACCTTCGGCTTTGGGTCCTTTGCAGGGTTGGAGAGGGCGTGGGTTGTGATTGAGGACTTTTGCTTTTTCTCTGAGAGAAATAGGGGGCCGCGGGAGGTTTTGAGCAGAGTTGTCAGTCTTTCACAATTAAAAGATTCTGAGGTTCTGCGTTTTTGTGTGTATGGTAATGTCACTATTTTGATTTTTTTTAATGAAACTTGCTTTTAAGCAGTGATCAATCATTACTCTGTTATTTTATGGCTCTCATTACCTTTATTTCTCCAACTGAAATAAGCCCTTCATTCTGATTAATGAGCTCAGGAGATTTTAATGGTATGGCAGCCTGTTCGATTAGAACTGTATATATCATTAGAAAATTTGTGCTTATCAATCAAAACTGTGAAATTGAATAAAAGATTTTATATTTTCATTCTGCTTATTATAATTGTGACACTCCAAGGTAATATAAAAAAAATCAGTTCTGCCTCAACCATTTTCTGTTTAGAAAATTTTTAGGAGAGTTTAGTTTGTATGTTGCAAGTATGTGAGAGCTCTATTTTAGATTACAGACTTCAGGTCAATAAGAGTTAATATGCTGATTTAGGTTAATGCTAAATTAAAGAACATATAAACAGTTCAATGTTTATCTCTGTAGTGATGTCTTAGTATAGTTTTCCCTCCTTTGAAACACTCAGAACACTTTTGAAATGACTTCTTAATGTCTGTATTTCCCTACGCTATGGACTCCAGGAGAGCATGGAGCGTGTTTACCCTACTTGCCCACGAATGTAGCCCCACTCAGTAGGAGTGGATACATGTCTGCTCGGTTTGACTGACTGCAGTACAGTGAAGCCTGCTGCCGGTAGTAAATCTGTTGCTTCTCCTCTTCTCTCTCTTTTAGGAAAGAATCAGAGTGTACATGAACAGAGTCAAGGAAATCACCGACAAGAAAAAGGCTGCCAAGCTGGACAGAGGCGCGGCTTCAAGATTTGTAAAAAATGCCCTCTGGGAACCAGCACCTAAAAATGCATCCAAAGTTGCCAATAAAGGAAAAAGTAAAAAATAACCTTTTGGTTTCGATGTACACATGTTCAAAAAGTACATCATTTTTATTGTTTTACACAAAATAGATGATGATTATGTGCAATGTGTAGTTTAAATGTATTCCTTATTGAATTCATATATAAAATTTACATTTAAATTTGTAATGCTAAATACATTTTCCCCCAGAAGGATTAAGTTATCTTTATTGATTTTTCTATAGAGCACTGTGAGATTTTAACATTGTGGTATATTTTATATTTATAGTTTACCATCTCTCTTGACTGGACTCTTGTTTCCTTATACAGGTCAACTTTTCAAGTACCGTTTTATAAGCAACTATGAAGTTTAAGTTAAATGTTCTTTGTAAACATTTATCTATTTTAAATGAATGACTTTATGAAGTACGCTGTCTGAAGGCTGAAGTTAAAATGCATCTGTTTTCACTATGTACAAAAAAAAGTGAAACGACTTAACTGTTCATTTTTTTCTGTGTAGTTACTTCATCATGTTTTCATGATATTGGAAATTGCTTCTTTTGATATTTGAAGTGTGAATTTAAGACTTTAAGGTTACACTTTGATATTGTCACTTTGTGTCTCACTTAGAGTAAAATATTTCTCATTAATTATAGGTGGGAAATGAGGTTGTATACCGATGGCTGAATTTGGCATAATGGCTGAGTCCTATCAATAAAAGCTGTAAATGTCGTGTAGCTGACCTGTGTATTCTTTTCTTTTGAGTAAACTTGCCCTTGAAAGTAGGAAGATACGTTTCAGAAATCACTAGGACCAGGAAAATCCACGTGCTGCACTTCTTTTTTTTTTTTTTAAATATTTTATTATTCATCTTTAGAGGGGAAGGGGGGGAAGGAGAGAGGGAGAGAAACATCAATGTATGGTTCCCTTTTGTGCGTCCCCTGCTGGGAACTGGCCTGCAGGGAACCGGCCTGCAACCCAGGCATGTGCCCTGACTGGGAATCGAACCTCGATCGTGTGGTTCGCAGGCCCGCGCTCAATCCACTGAGCCACACCAGTCAGGGCTGTGCTGCACTTCTGATGCATAGTGCCCACAGCCCCGCCGGCCCGCTTTCCCAGACGGATTGCATTCCGAGGACCCCGCGGCTGCGTGTGCGAGGGTTCGGAACAGCTTGCTGTGGCGCACGTGCTACTTCAGCAGAGGAGACATTCAGCGATGCTGTGTTGTGTTTATATTCTGATTTATTTTTTTCTGAAGTACTTGTTACAGATACTTCTAATATTAAAATTACTTATTAGGGGTTAGCCTATGAATTTTCCTTATATCCCCTTAATGCTTCCAGTCTTTGAATCCACATCATGTATGGGAATGCCACGTACAGTAAAACACTTTAATTTTTGAAAAAGGAATTGTTAAAATTTTCTGTGTGATTAATTTTCCATAAGTAACCTTGAATAAATGGATTTCTTGATTTATGGTAGCCGATATTGGAAATGGTCTTAAAATGTAATGGATTTTGTAAAGCATGTTGAACTCTTTCTGTGACAGATGAAGAGGAAGTCACTGACAGGCGCAGAAAGGCTTCTGGCTCAGGTGTCAGACAGCTTTTGAAGTGGAAGAACATTTGTAGTTATTTCATTTCATTCTTTTTTTCTCCATTGAGATTTTTGGCTTTTTAAAAAAGCAACTTCTTCATGAGAGATATAAATGTTATTAAAATTAAGTGGCGTGTACCTGTGGCCTTATTTATTGCAAAGAAACTTTTAACTAGCACTTCTGTATGTTTCTAATTTCATAAAGAAATATTTACAATTATAGAAAATCATTAGCCAAATTATAGGTTTGTAAAAGTCCAACTTTATAGTCTGTTAAAGTGGAAATTCTTAGGTGAATAGTTCTTTCGTGTTTCTTAGTAGAAATAAAAAACAGTTTGGATGTATTCCACTTTATTATATGTAATTTTAAATACTTAGCACATAATAAGGAGCTAAATAGTGCATTGGGCTGCTTATTTGTTGTTTATTCATTTCACATGTACTTAATGATGTTTCCATTGCAAAACACTGTGCTGGGTTCTAAATAAAACAACTCCAACCTTTACTCAATGAAAAAAGTAGTCTTTTTGTTCAATTCAGATTTTCAGAGTTACTGGGAAATTTATGACAAATCATGCTCATTAACCTTAGTCAGAAGCATAAAGGGTGAGGGGTTGGTCTATTTGACTCTGGTAGAGTTACTGTTAACACAGTTTGTTCCAAATGACAGTCTACTGTAAGTTTAGATGTTAATGACGTCTTTTATTAATGTCTTTGGGAATTGATAAGTTGGAGAGGTTATAGCTATAGATATTTTTAAGGCTAGAATTATAGACTTTAATCTAAAACTAAATAATGAGATTCTGTCTTTTAATATTATTTTAAGTACAGTTTTCTTCATAGTTGCAGGATGAGAATTCATTTTAGTAAAGTAGAATATGTTAAGAGGAGAATTGATGCTTGAATTATGGTTTATATTCCTGGAATTAGGAGGTTATGGCAAGTTGATTGGTTTTTATAACACCTTGTACATTAAAAAATTGTTCTGTTGAGCTCTTGTGAGTGGATTGGCATTGTTTGTAAATGAGGCTTTGAAAATTAGTTACAAATGTGGGCAGGAATGGCTTCAGATCCGGACAAGGTGTTGAATACAGAGACTTGCTTCTTAAGCAAGCCATTGGAGTAGAAACTGTGTTAGAATCACTCAGTTGTGATACAGGGAAACTGTGATTTGATGGAAACAGTTGTCAGAAATTCTGGTTTTACCAAGTGACATTAGCTGAGAAGATGTGAACAGTGATTCTGACCCTTGTGTGGTAGCTAAGTTTGGTCTGTAAAGGAAAGAACAGAGAACACTGGCACCTCATTTTCTCCCTCCATAGAATACTTCCCAGACCTGCTCAGGTCAAGTCAGTGGCTCTTTTACCCAGTGACCTTGGTAGCAGCCCATTTCATATGAATGTGATGTACTTTACTAATAAAAACATTTCCTTTCCCCTCTATCCTGGTTTAAAAGTTTTTAGTTTTTGAAATACAAACTGTATTTTGTTTATTTTGTATATTAGTACTTCATAGTTGTCATCAACAGTTATTCTATGGGGAAAGTATGCAGGGTTTTATAATGGAACTCTGCAGATTTGTTCTGCCTGATTAATTTGCTATATATTACTTGTGAGCAGTGTTTCAAGAAAATGCTGTGAGTGTTTCTGGTTTGCAGATTCGTTTTCTTATCAGAGTGAGCTGTCCCAGTCCGACCACTCTGGGGCAGTCACACTGTGACTCGATGTGCCTTTATAAAGTGTTCATTTTATTGCATAATTTTTAATGTAGTCAGGGAGATCAGTAAAGCTATCCAGAAAAGGAGGTAGTTATAGTGATATCTATCAGTAACTGAAGCTTAATTTTAATTCTGTGTCCCCAGCCCCCAGAGGCCAAAACCATAACCATCCTGGCTCTGTGTGACTCACCTGTTCAAAAGGGTTGAAAAAAGATGCTAGTTCCCACCTCCCACTCCCCGTCCTTGAAGTTTAGTAAATGTATCAGGGCAGAATAACTGCATGCATGGTGTCAGTTTTGTAAAGTGATGTATTTCAGACGGTATACAAAATTTGATGGTAGGAAAATAAGCTTTTATAAATGAAACATATAAGAGACTCTTTTTATTACTTGCTTTCAGTTTAGTGTTGCCTGTAAGGCGCAGCATTTCAGTTTGGCAGCTACAATAAATGACTGAGGGAAATTGAAGATGATAATTCAACATTTCAAGATGCTTCTGTTGAAATGAATGTAGACCTACCCAGGGCTTGAATTTAAGGTTGATAGTAATACAGTATTTTAAAGCCAAGTACCCAGGAAATTCATGGTGATAAGATCTGAATGAGATGATTAGGAGAAATAGAGAAGAATACCTTCAATTCCTTGTTATGTAGGTATTATCTATGGAGAGGCTATGTTGAAAAATGTTACGGTAAAAAGAATAGAGCCTTGTTATACACAGTTGGCTGTAGTATACCATTCATCTTGGGTTTTGTCCAGAGAGGTTTATTTATTAAAATAACAGGAGAATTATAACAAGGAGTCGCCTGCGATTGAGCGCTGTAGCAGTGGGTTGCCTGTAGACCATGTTGTAATGTATCTGGCTAACACTGTTTCATTTGGTGATCTTTGCTCTCGCTAATGATGCATTCCTTGGCTTACTTAAACTGAAATCATTTGCTACCCTATTTCTGATACTTTATTTTTCCCTTAGGAAACAAGTTACTACTAAAAGTATATATACTGTGTAGTAATTTGTGAGTTACCCCATTTGTGATTCTGACTATCTGTGAGTGACCTTAGAGATTCATGGGGTATATATAGTATCTTGCAGTTTTGCTGAGGCTGATGTTAATTCCTGCTAAATTCCATGCAGGAACACGCTACTCAGCCAGTTAGTTAGCTGAGCTCAACTCTGAGCACTCACAATTTTTTTTCTCACTTGCAGTCTCATTCATTTATTCAGTCACTCATTCAACAAATATTTACTGAGCTCCTCTTGCATTCCAGGTTCTGTTGCAGGCATAGGAAATTCAGCAGTTAAACAGTATGTAGTGATTGGGAAATGTCAAACTCACGTGATAAATGGCCGCTGTGGGTTGTATCGTGTCCTTCCAAAATGCAGGTGTTGAAGTACTCTCAGTACCTTGTAATGTAACCCTATTTAGAAATAGAGTCTTTGCAGAGGTAGTTCGTGAAGGTGAGGTCATCAGGGAGGGCCCTAATCCAAAATGACAGGTGTCCTTATAAAAGGAGGAAATTTGAACATAGATAAGTACACAGGGTGAACATTATCTGAAGATGAAGGGAGAGGTCAGTGATGCTTCTTCAAGCCAAGGAAGGCCAGAGATTTGCCAGCAAACCACCAGAAGCTAGGAGAGGATGAACCATTCTCGTTCACAGCCCTCAAAAACTGCCAACCCTGTCAATCCTGCCAACACCGTGACGTCAGACTTCTGCCCCCAGAACTGGAACGGTGAGACACTGCGTTCCCGCTGTGTCAGCCACTCAGTTTGTGTGCTTTGTGATGGCCAACACCATGGCCATTAGATACGAGGAGTTAAAAAGATTAATAACTAGGGTGAGAAAGTATGTGTAAGAAACTTTATGACCCAAGAGGAAAATATAATTCCAAAGAAGATCAGGAACCTGCGTAAGCTTATCTAGGAATAGTTTTGAATTTGGGCAAAGATCTCAAGACTTAGCCCTAGAAATGTCAAGGGTCTGTGATTTCTGAGCCAAGACGTTCAGACCTTCCGAGCAGGCAGTCGGTGGTGATGGAGCATGCTGTCCTTTAAACTTCCTAACCCGGGTCTGAGGACACGCCTTCCCAGGAGGAAAGAAGACCCTGTCAAGTTTCTATGAAGCAGAGATTTTCCCCAAGCCTATTATTATGAGATCTTGCCATGAGATCTTGTCCTGATAAAATGCAGCAGCCAAGTTCAAATAATGGAAATAAATATGTAAAGCATTTTACATAAGTTATATGTAATTTGTGCTCTTGGCTGAGTACACACCACTTAAAGCCTCATATTGAATTCATCTGTTTAAAGAGATTTCTTAGTCTTTTAAACAATTTCTTTATAGTGGGCTATTCCATTTTCTTCTTTTAAAGTTACATTATCAGAGAACTCAGAAGTGTTTTTTTTTGAAATGATTTAGGCCCAGTTTAATTTTCTCTTTACTGTTGTAAATGTTGCCTACTGGTTTTCAGCGGTTGGAATCAACTAATGGCTTAAACATGGAGTGGAAGAGTGTACATGGAATCAACCTTGACAATGCAGAGGCAAAGACGAAGTAGACGAGAGAAGTAAGCAGGGAGCAGAGGGCATCCTCGGACAGTGAGAAGTCCAGGTGCCGAACGACATTGATGGGTGCGTATGGTTACAGGTTTAAGTTGTGAAGGTAATAGCTATGTTAGTCTTTTTGATTGGTCCATCAAACCTGGAAGGGGGATTAGTATACATTAAATCCTCATGTTTAGCCACAGATGCAGTCCAGTGAAATAACAGTGTCAGGATGCATTAGGAAGGTCACCATCAGAATTAAAGACAGATATGATGCAAAAGTGACAACCTCTCAGGTGAGCAGAGGTGAAGAGGGAGCACAGGTTTTTTGGTTATGTTTTGCCGTGTACATGATGTCTCTGGGGAAAAAACAAAGTTGTGCTGGTCAGCAACAAAATTCATCCAAAGAAGCCAGCTGTGTGACAGTCACAACGCAGTGAGTGCTAGTGACTGAGTTTTCAAAACACTAGGAGCGAAAGTGCTTCAGTGATGGGGAAGTAACATGAGAATGGGAGCTGTGGTAGCAAACATTTCATTGTCTAAAATATGAATATATACATAAAACATATAAATGTAAGTATTTATATGTATCTAAATCTCTATAGGCACTTAATCAGTCATATTCTGAAATTTGGGCCCGGTTTACTTTTCAATGTTAATTTTAGATAAGCTACATTCCAGAGATAGCCAGAAAATAAGAACTCTTATTTGAAAGTGGCTCTTTTAAAAATCTGCTTTCCATGCCCTTTTAAAACTGCCTAATGCTACTTCAGATGAGGTTAGACACTGCAGTAGGGTTATGTGTAAGTGACAGTGTGAGTTTTGCTCGAATGTCTTAATACTGAACTGCAGGAGGGATTTTTTTCGTATATAACTTTCAGAAAGAGGCTGGTACATAGGAAACAGGCTTTTATTTTTTCAAGGTCAGTTTTTCACTGCTATCTAACTGGATTATAATGGAAATTGATTGTTGAGTATCAGAAGTTACCTCAGAAATGTAGCAAAACATAAAATTGTTTTAGGTTTGATACTAAGAACAATTAAAATTAGGGTTTTAGGAGTTGGAATTGCTAGATTTTATCTACCAGTTTTTAAATTTGTGCAGAGTGCTGGTAAAGAGTAACCTAATGGTGTTTTCTTAGTTATGGGCACTAAAATTTTTATTTTAGGGCAAGCTGTTATTTGAAGTCATCCATCTACGTTATGTTGCCTAAACGCATAACATTGGAAATACCTGTAATTAAATTTCACTCTCTCACTTCGCTGGACATTTAAAGTAACTTAAACTAATTTAAATATATAATATTGAAGAGTTAAAAATTATATATTATATATTTAAACTAATTTAAATTATATATAAAATTATATATTGTACATTTAAACTAATTTAAATATATAATATTGAAGATATTATATAAATAAAATATTATATATTATATAATATAAAATTATATATTGTATATTTAAACTAATTTAAATTATATATAAAATTATATATTGTACATTTAAACTAATTTAAATATATATAGAAGAAAAAAAAAAAAAAATATAATATAAAATTATATATTGTACATTTAAACTAATTTAAATATATAATATTAAAGATGTTAAAGCAGCTTTGGAAATAGTGTTAATGTGTGCTTTAATCCTTTTAAGGGGGGCACCGTGTACATGCAGCTTAATAATACCTTCTCAGGTGCTGTCTTGCTTAGCTCACTCCTACATGTTGTCTTGAAATCGACAGGCACATTTGTGCGAGAAGTGTTTGTGGCTTGCACTCCCTTCCCCCTTGTGTGTAACTTTAAGGAAGTTAATGCACCGAATTTTCCTGCGGCAGTTTCAGACTCACAGTACCACGTGCAGAATTCCCATAGAGCACCTGGGCCAGCCACCCCCACACGCATGCGCCTCTCCAGAGGGGCGCATTTGTCACAGATGGGGAACATGCATTGACACCTCCTTATCTATCACCCAGAGTCCACAGTTTCCACTAGGTTTTACTCTTTTCTTTTTGAAATTGAGGTATAATTGACAGGGTTCACCCTTGGTGAACTCTGCGTTGGGACAAGTGTGTCCGTCGTGATAGCATCACGCAGAGCAGTTTCACTGCTCCCCAGATCCTCCTTGTTATGCCCGTTCACCCCTCCTCCCTTCAACCCTGGCATCACTGTCTCCGTAGTTTTGCCTTTTCCAGAATCTCGTATGGTTGAAATCATACAGTATACAGCATTTTCAAATTGGCTTTTTTTTTTCCCACTTAGCAATATGTATTTCAGGTTCATGGCTTCTCACAGCTTAATCGCTTATTTCTTTTTATTGTTGAATAATACTCCACTGTCTGGATTTACCACAGTTTGTTTATCCACTCCTCTGCGGAAGGTCGTTGTGGTTGCCCCCGAGTTTGGGCAGGCATGAATACAGGTGCTGTAAACATCTGTTTGCAGGTCTTTGTGCAGGTGTGAGTTTTCAACTCATTTAGACAAACACCAAGGAGAGTGATGGCTGAATCTTATGTATGATCCAAGAGTGTATTTAGTTTTGTAAGAAGCCACTGAACTGTTTCCAAGGGGGCCTGTGCCCTGGAAACTTCACCAACGGTAAGCTAGAGTCCCCGCTGGCCCACCCCTGCGCCAGCTCTGGGTGCTGTTACAATTTATTTTTAGAGCTTTTATTTGCAGAGTCCACCATATTTTTCTCCTTTGGTAAAATTTCAAAGCAAAAAAAAAAAAGTGTTTAAGAGATCAAAGGAGAGGTAGAAAATCTTTAGTTTCTTAGTGATAAAATTGGAGTAGAACTAGGAACCACATCCCGAGATGCTAGAAACGAGAACATTTTGTTCAGACCCAGAGATGGGCATTAATTTAAAATGCACCTTCAAATTCCTTAAATTTCCTGACGCACTGGAAGAAGTTTTCAATACATCCAAATTTCTACAAGACAAAGTATTAGAATCCTCTGTCACAAATATATATTTTTGTCAGAGATAAGTAAGAAATGTTTGTTACTATGTGAGTTGGTAAGTACAGTTGAATTTATTAGGACTTTGTTTTAAATCTTTCCTTACCAAATGTTTTAAATGTTTTTTTCTTTTATCAAGATAAAGTGAATTTAAGTGGAATGAGTGCTATCTTAATATTTCCACAGGGCTGTCATTGTCATAGCGGGAGCCTGGACTTCATATCACTCTTTTTAGTACTAGAATCTTAAACTTAGATTAATTTAAGATTAAATTTAAGAGTAAATTTAATTTAATAAATTGTTTACGTCTGAATGAACAGATTCTTCCATCACCGCTTCCTCTCAGCATGGTAATGGTGTTTTCTGCGCGTGTGTGTTAAGGTCAGACACTGCCCGTGTGTGAGCACTTGTGCATATACGGCCACCGACCCCAATTCAAAACCAGGAGCACGCCAGGCCTTGCGCCCCCTCACGTACCAGCTGCAGTGGCCGCTCTGGGTCCGTCTTTATTAGGTCCAGTTTGCAAGGTGACTGGGCTCGGAGAGGTTGGGCTCGTCCAAGGATGCGAGTGCATCCTGCAGCCGCTGCCTGGCCTTCGGCTCTCTGACCTGCGGAGGAACTGCGAGGGCCTGGGTCACTCCACTCCTAGGTGCTGGTTGCCGACTGGCCAGACTTGCACTGAATTTTCAGACACCGTAGCTGGTTTCAGTTTTGGCTTATGTGGTGTCCGTGTCAACTTTGTGCAACTTTTCAGCGTGGTTTGGAGCTACGTCAGGTTTTTGGGGGCGCTTGGTGGCTAGTGCTGCAGTGGGAAGGTCATCCGGGCTGTTGGGACCGCCTTGACAAGCTTTCCTCCAGCCTAGACCAGCCTGAAACTGCGGAGGGAGGTACTGTTGGTACGCCCGGTATATTCCTCAGAAATAATTATTTCTTTGAATTAATTGATTACTCTTCCTCCCGGACATGTAAAGCATGCCCTTTAATAGAAAATAAATAGAAATTCTCCCCACTAGGAGCTAACTCACAAATACTTTAAATGTTTCAGCCTATGATCCATTCATACTCAATGGTACATATAGTTTTGTATTGTGTTCCTCTTGGCAATAATAAACACATTAATGAAACAGTTTAAACATAGTTGGTCGAGGCAAACAGGTGTTCATTGAGAGCCTACTATGTGCTGGTGCCCAGACAGCTTCTGAGGCTGTGAAGAGTGATGCTCTCATTCTTGCTTCAATTTACGACCTGAGTGTGAGTGTGTGCGGGGACCACATTTGCTCATTATTTATGCAAAATAAAGTAAACCTTTGTAATGTAGCTACTTTCTTTCAAATTGATCACTTTTAGTAATTTGAATTTTCATTCTGTGAGTTTTCTTAAAGGCATGCTCGTCTCTTCCCTGTTACATTAATCATTATTGAATTTACTGAGTTGAACCACTAGGTGGCAGCAAAAGAACATAGAAGCTTTTATACAAAAGATAAAGTGAAAGCTGTTCTGGATTCCATGGGTGATGGGGAGGGAAAAAAATGGTGATTAAAATTTGACATTTAACTAAAGCAAATGAACCCCCCCAACACAACTCATCACTAATTGTATGTTGCCCTAAATGTAAAAAATTAAATTTATGCTTTATTATTACCAAAACCATATTGTAAAGTTCTCTTTCAGTTTCTTTTAGTCACAGAAATATCTTTTCAAGATTCCTATGCAATTACTTTTCTATTTCTAAAGGTTAGAAAACAGACCCAAGCCAGATACTAAGAAAATTTTAGGAAGAAACTTTCAAACAAATTTTAAGTGTCGGGGAACAATGGATAGAAGTCATCTTCTTGATCATCTGTTTTAAAGATTTTAAGTAATGTGAGGCTCTGCCAAGGTTTCATCCCTTCCCTATAAAGTCACAGTGGCTTAGTTCCCAGCTGAGCACCTACATGATATATAGCTCCAACCACCAGTGTGAAATAATCGCGAGGTAGTGACAAGGTGTCGAACACTTGTTATTTTATTATTTTGTACAGAGATGTGAAATCTGTGTAGGAGAAAATATAGCTTCCCCTTTCCCCCAAATATTTTTCAACATATTACTTAAAAATATGTTCTTTTGATTTTTAGACAAAAATATATTTAGCCTATCTGAAAACTTCTAAATGAGTTACAAAAAAATAGTAAGTGCAGAATAGGAAGATTGTTTTTGCCCAGAGCGCTGAGCATGGGGCAAAGTCAGGATCTCGTTCGGGGCTTGTTCTAATGGGAGAACAGCATCCATGTTTCCTCCCCTGTTGAGCTCAGGACCTACCAGTTGTGCTTGGGGCCTCCGCCCTTCTTGATTTTCTTTCTTGTTGGCAGCTGTATCATTGCCTTAAGATGTATGTGTGATGTGGATCAGTGATCCTTACGTTTCTTGGCTCTTAGTGGAAATGAAGTTTTGGAAATGAGGGAAGTTTTTTCCCCCCATAATGAGGTGTATGGCCACCTCTCTTTATCGGTACTCAGACAGGATGCTCCAGCAGCATCGATGGGTCCTGAGACCTGGATGTGACTGATAACCTTCCTGGGCTTGGTCTGGGCCATGGGTGTCTGCTGTCAACAAAAGAAAACAGAGAAAGGATTTCCCCATTCCCTCCCTTTGGAACAATTTTTTTTGGTGGGGAGGGGAAGCATTTGTGTTATTCCAAGGCAAGATAGATTTGTGTGAGATGTATTTAGTCTCGTCTGGAAATTACATAATCATGCTGAGAGGGTTTGATTTGCTATTTCTAGTAGTACATACAGAGTTTTTTGGGGCCAGAGGTTTATATTTTCTTGGAAAATTTCTAAGCTCTACCCACTTCCTCAATAATGATAACATTCATTGCTATGCAGCACAGTTTTGTTAAGATTTTGAAATGAATGGAAGTTATAGTCTGATATAGGTATTTGTTTAAATTGATACTTTTAAAAGACATTATTTTGATCACCTATAAATTTCCTCTTAGGCCTATTACTTGGCCACATGATTTTCATTTATTTATATTGGCTGTTAAGGGAAATTATAAAATAATGAAACAAAGTATGTTATTAAAATAAGTCACGGTAAAACTAAAGGCCAAAACAAAATACAATCTGCAGCTACCCTTACAAACTATAGAGAACTATCTTTCAAGTTCGAGGACTGATTTTGTCACAGACATCATTATGGTTATTTTAAACTTCATAGACTTTGATCGTCCAGCCTCACGTCACTCATTCTTAAAGTGTGTATTGAGGCAAATATCTTGATAGAATATTTTTTAGTAAGAATTGTATGAGATCAGAAAGAACATCACAACCCAGCTTTGGCTTCTTTATTCCGTCAGTGACCCTCAACTTGGAAAGAACGACGGGAATTACGTGCACGCTTCTCCTTCTGTGAACCTGGCACAACTGTTCCGTTTCTCCCCGTCGACTGTACAGCTTCCAGTGAAAGGAGTCAGGTGTTTGAAAGAAAATGCTATTTAAAATATTACCTTCTTAGTGCTGAAATCAAGATGATGTTTTACATCAAAAACTGAATGAATCGGATGAAAAGTTTCTCTTCTAGTGTGTTTTCTATTTTCTTTGTCCCACATGAGGCTTCCCAGTTAACAGCTGAAGAGGTCATGTTGGGGAGTTTGAGTTCTCAGACCTTGCACCTGGAAGACTCTCTGTCTGAGACCTCACCCTGGTGTCTGTGCAGCCCCGGGAACTAAGTAAGGTTTTGTTCGAGAGCCTGGGCCTGCCCCTGAAGGAGCCAGGCGGTGAACAATTTCAGACAAAGAAAAGGACGTTAGATGAGAAGGTGTCACCCCTTCTCTAACTCATGTGGAGAAAGAAGGTCACACAGCTAGGATTCCACCGAACTTGTTACAAGCGGCAATTTTCCCTCTCAACTCCAGAGCAGTGTGTAGAGCAGGAGCTCGGGGCTCTGGGTCCCCCTTGGAGCTTTGAAGAAAAACTCTCCAGGCCCGGGCCCTACCCAGACCAACAAATCAGAACTTCTGGACGTGGTGCCCGCGATTCAGTGTTGCCAGAGGCTCCCCTGGCCGTGTGAGGTGATCCCAGGAGAAGCTCTGATCTTGAGACCGCAGTTGACAGTAGCAGCTTTGCAAAAGGCTTAAACGAGGGAGCGGTTTTCAACATCCATTACTTTGTTCTGGTTTTTATTATCTTACTTTTCCATAGTGAACCTGTAATTTGAAGACAACCCCCCCCCCCCCGCCACAGAGAAAAAAAGAAAAGAAAAGAAAAAAGATGTCCTCAAAGTCAGATGTCATCTTGCCAGTGAGCCACCGTCCTCCCTGTGACAGTCCCACGTGCCTGCAGGACTGAACAGCACGATGGTCCCGTCCCGCGGGCACCCGCTCACCATGCCATTCAAAGGAACTTGAAATTCTTCCGAGCCCTCTGAGATGCTTCTGAAGTTCTTAGATGTTGCCACAAAATGAAGAAAAAAGTAAAAATATAAATCTCACTACTGTGAAAACATTCAAATAATGATGTGAAATCATTTGTATATACAGACAAACTGAAACACACCGAGGAGTTAGTCGCCGCAGAATGCAAGCTCTCGGTTTCGCTGTGTGGTGAAGAACCTGGGAGACAGACAGCTATTCCGGACCTGCCCTGCCCCCGCTAGCTGGGACCTTGAACGTTTCTTTTGTTCTCACTCAACTTTAGTTTCCGCACTTATAAAAGGGGGTTGGTTGCATCGGTGACTCTGGCACGCTGGAGACTTTACCACCATGATCTTTATCCATTATTATTCCTGCTGCAGAGACTCAAAGTTCCAATTAGTTCCACAGTTGCTTTAGAAAAATTCCAGCCACATGTGATAATTTTTTGCCAGGTGAGTGAGTAGAGAAGAATGTCGATGCCATTTACTATCAATTGCTTTGTTCCTTTTTTATGAGGAAGATAATGCAGGCATTGGATAAAATTTCAAGGCTGTCTTAGAAAGACACATTACATCGAGAACTGGGAAATATTCTTTTCACTGATTATGTTACAGACACTAATGTTTAATATGACACATAAATCAGCAAAGTACATGAGCAAGAGTCTGACATATTTTAAAAGGAACCTAGTAATATACTTACATGTTGACATAGTTGGTGCTCAACAAATGTTTGTTAAATGGTGAATGAATCTGAAATGTTGAAAAGCAGTTTCTCCGTCTTAATTCTAATTTAAAGAGGTTCTAAAAATCAGTATTTTTTTGGTCAAAATACACTTTTTCATTAAAAATTGGATTTCTGTAAATATTTAAAATTTGTGTTCAGTAAAAGTGGAAAAAAACATCATGGGATAGAAATGACAAATTTTAATTAAATAGTGCTGGAGCTAATATACCTACATAATCATTTTGAAAAGTTTACAAAGGTTACAGCAAGTTTTGAAATATTTTAACCTGAGGAGACTTCTGGTTAAGATGGCTGTGCAGGCAGACGTGGCTCATCTCTTTGTACAACCATGTCAAAATGACAACTAAAATATAGGACAACCATCACTCAGAACCATCAGAAATTGAGCTGAATGAAAATCTGACAACTATAGAATTAAAGAAACCACATCCATCCAGACTGGTAGGAAGGGCACAGATGTGGAATGGGCTGGTCCCACACCCACGCGTGGTGAAATATTTTAACTCATTTTTTAAATCTTTAACTCATTTTTTAAAAACTATAATCTCAATGAAAAAACTTCCAAGGTATACATCTATAATTATATCAGCTCTGGTAAACTCAGTGGCTATGAAGCAGTGTTAAGATTTTGAAGAAAATAGAAGTTATAGTCTGATATAACCATTTGTTTAACTCAATATTTTTAAAAGACATTATTTTGATCTAATAGTATTTTGTTACTTTAGTTAATTATAAATTGATAAAGCACTTGGAAATTGGAGGAATTACAAAATGGTTTGTTTTCCCAGTTTCTGTTATTTAAGATTGAAAAGAAAGAAGAAAGGAAGGAATTATGTTTGTCCTCAGCTTTTAATAATGGTAGACAGACTAAATTGGACTGTCCCTACTGCTGAGTCCAACTTGAAAAGCTGAACCCCAAACAGCAAACAGAAGAACCTGCTCGAAGATCCTAGAATGTGAAGAGAATAGTAGAGAATTCCAAGGCTTGGGTTTAGAAATGGGGTGAGACTCACAGAGGTGATCCTCGAACTGAGGTAGCTTTTCCCCTTTTCTTGGGAGGTCAAATGATCATGCAGGAGTTTTGATGCTCCATGAAGCTAACAATGCAGGGACTGTTGTCCAGGGCCCACCAGGGTTGAGAAGGGTCCTGGTACCTCTCTTCTCCACTTTGAGCGGGGGGGACTCCCAAGGGTAGCACCGCAGGAGCGCAGAAGTGTGGATGGGAAGTCAATCAAGAGTGCTGGTGTTTCCAGGTTCCAGGTAGGAAAACACAAATCCTCTCTGGAGAAACAATATCATTATGCAAGGCCTCAGATTACTGCTACAAGGAATTTTACAAGGATGATATTTAGGGCATAATAAAAAATATCCAGACTGGAGGCATGAATGAAAGCCAACAGAAACAATGTATTGGAAAGAGACTCACAGAGTTCCAGATGTTAGAATTATCAAATGTGGAATTCAAAACAAACATACGTGCTTTGGTAAAGGTGGTAAAGGACCAGATGGAGAAATTGGGTCAATGTGGAAACTAGAACAAAGAACCCCAAAGAAATTCTGGAACAGGACATTTCATGATGGGACTGGAAGATCTCAGTAGTTGGGTTTGTTGGCAGAGTGACACAGCTCTTGTGACAGCTAGTCAACCGCCTTATGGGTCAAAGAAACTATCCAGAGTGAAACTCGGAGAAACAGAACAGAAGGAGAATCAGAATGGAGGGCAAGAGGGGAAGTGAATGGCTCTAACTTAGGAGCCATTGCAGTTACATCCGGAGAGGAGAGAGAGTGAAATTCATCAAGCCACAAAGAATGCCTATAAACCGGAAACAAAATAAACATAAGCAAAATTATATTTAGGCACATCATGGTAATATTACCGGAACTAAAGTGCAAAAGAAAAAAAAAGCCTGATTTAAAAAAAAAAGATAGTTTGCCTCCCAAGAAGTAACAACTAAACTGACAAAGGACAGAAATGATGTGAACTGGAAGGCAATGGAATCATATTTTAAAGTGCTGAGAAAAGATCATTACCAACCTAGAATCCTAAGCCTGCTGAAAATATCCTTCAAGAATGAAGATAAAGACATTTTGGGCAAACACTGAATTTTAGAAAACTTGTCATTAGCACACTCTCACAGAAGGAACTTCTTAAGGGTTTTCTTTAGACAGAAGGAAAGTAGATCCAGATGTAAGTTTGGAGATGAAGGGAAGAACCGAGACCCTCTTCCCTCTTCAAGAGAAACTGTGGGTAAATGTAGGTGAATAGTCATTGTAGAAAATAATAATAATGATAATAATAATAATAGTGTGAAGTTTTAAGTGAATGAATGAATGAATAAAATATGTAAAGTACATGATAAAATGTCATGTGAGTTGTTAGGGGCAAATACGCAGAGTTAAAGTGTTCTAAGGTTTTTTGTTCATCAGAGAATAATTTTGATACCCAAAATTATCCAAAATCACTGCTAAAAGAGCACATAACTTGTAATGGGAAAGAGTGGAATAATAAAAAATATTTTTTCAATCAAATCAGAAAGATAGGAAAGAGGAGAAAAGAGCCACAGAGCAGGCAGGACACGTAAAGTGCCGAGTAAGACAGCAGATGATGGAAAAGAATCAGTCATTAAATCCAGTATAAATGGACTAAACTTGTCAGTTGTATAAAAATTTCAAGAGATTCATCTAAAACATAAGGATATGGAAAAGTTGAAAGTAAAAGGATGATAGTGCTTAATATAAAGGAAGATGTGACAATTCTACTTTTGTGTGTAATAACATAATCTCAAATGTATAGGTAAAACTGACAGAAACTAAAGTAATAGAGAAATGAACACCTTAGTTGATGGTAATACAGTTCTCTCAGTAATTGATAGAACAGGCGAAAAACAATTGTAAAGAATTTTGTAAAAGGCGAAAGAAAGATTTATATGATCTGAAGAGAAACCAGAGTATGGGACTTGGTAATTTTGAGTAACATAATTAAATGCACTTGACCTAATTTACATACAGAATTCTGCACTGAATGATGGTGAGCTCTTTTCAGCCACACGTGGAAAGCATTTTTAAAATTGCATGTGGGCCATAAAAGCAAATTTCAGATACTTGAAATTAAACAGAGTATATCTCTGATCACAACACAAACTTGAGACTAGGTAATTAGCTATAAAGATTACCAGGAAATTACCATATATTTGAAAATTAAGAAATACACTTCTATAATCCATGAGACAAAGAAGAAGTCACAATAATCATCAGAAAATGTACCAGACCCTGTCCAGCAGAGTCTGCCTGTAGTGGTTGATCACGAGAATCAATGCACAGGCGACAGCAATCCTGTGGGGAAAAAGGGAACAGGCACAACTACTCTCTCAAGGGGAGTAGTGCCTATGGTGCCTCGGCCACTCCCTCAAGAGGGGAGCTCACACAGGCTTTGGAAGTTACCTTGAAGATAAATAATATACATTTGTCGCTTTAGACCAGGCTGATGGAGTTTTAACAAGAGTAAGCCATAACAGTCTGTATGCACTTTCTAGGCCTGATTCCCATGGGAAAACTTGGTTTGAAGGTCTGGCTCCTGCCCACCACCTCGCTTCTGTAGGTTTTCCATACAGAGCTGAGTCACATTTGTCAGGCCAAGACAAACTGGTCTCCTACAAGAAAATATTTTCAACTGAATGAAGATGTGATATTAAAACTTATGCACTGCAGCTAATGTAATACTTAGAAGGAAATTTATAGCCCTACATGCTTATATTAAAAAAAATTAAGCCAATAATCTAAGCTTGTGCCTCAAGAAGGGAGAAAAAAATAGTAAATTAGACATAGAGAAATGAGGAAAAAAGAGAAATAATAGAAAGTAGAAATCTGTGAAATAAGAAACCAATACAATAGAACAAATCAATGAAGCCAAAAATTAATAAAATCTTTAGCAGTATAGACTAAGAAAAATAGTTATGGTATAGACAACCAATGCCAAGAATGGAAAAGGGGACATTATCATAGATTCTCTTAATATATACCGAATAAGCGTTTGATGAAATTCACCATCCATTCATGATAAAATCCCTGGGTTAATCAGCAAGAGATGGGAACTTCCCTGGTCTGACAAAGGGTAACCACAAAGAGCCTGGGGGAGACATCATATTTCACCTTTGAGTTTGGGAACAATATAAGAGAAAGGTAAAAGGCATAAAGACTGGCATATAAGAAATAAAACTGCCTTTGTCTGAAGATACTAGGATTATGCCCATAGAAGTTTAAAAGAGCCTACAAATAAATTGTTATAAATTCATAAATTCATAAATTAGTTAAAACACTAACTACCTAGGAATAAATCTAAAACGACGTGGTGAATGGTCTTTGTTAGTCATTTGACTGTGTACCCCCCAAATTCATATATTGAAGCCCCAACCTCCATGTGACCATATTTGGAGGTGGGGCCTCTAAAAAAGTGATTAAGGTTAAATGAGGTCACAGGGTGGGGCCCTGATCCGATGGAATTAGTGTCCTTGTAAGAAAAGACCCCAGAGAACTTTCTCTTCTCTCTGTTTTTCCCCTCCCCTCCCCTCCCCTCCCCTCCCCTTCCCTCCCCTCCCCTCCCCTCCCCTCCCCTCCCCTCCCCTCCCCTCCCCTCCCCTCCCCTCCCCCCCCTCCCCTCCCCTCCCCTCCCCTCCCCTCCCCTCCCCTCTTTCTCTGCTTATCCTCAGAGGAAAGGCTGTATGAGGACAAAGTGGCAGTTGGTAAGCCAGGAAGAGCCCTTTACAAGGAACTTAGTAGGCTGGCATCCTCCCCTTGGCCTTCTAGCCTCCAGAACTGTGACAGACTAAATTTCTGTCGGTAAGCCACCCAACCTGTGGTATTTTGTTATGGCAGCCTGTGCTAACTAATACAGCTTCTCTTTGGAAGAACTGTAAAAAATTATCGAGCCCTGGCTAATGTGGCTCAGTGGATTGAATGTGGCTGTGGACCAAAGGGTCACTGGTTCGATTTCCACTCAGGACATGTGCCTGGGTTGTGGGGCAGGTCCCCAGGAAGGGGCACGCAAGAGGCAACCACACATTGATGTTTCTCTCCTTCTCTTTCTCCCTCCCTTCCCCTCTCTAAAAATAAATAAATAAAATCTTAAAAACATTATTGAGAGCCTTTAGGGTAGACCCAAGTAAATGGAGTAGTTCAGTAGTTCATGGATTGGAGGACAATAATTTCCTTCCAAGTGATCTACAAAAGTACTTCTTAAGCTATACTTTGTACACAGATTACCAAGGGGTCTTGTTTAATGCAGTTTCTGACTGAGGAGGTTGTGTGTCTGGCCTGAGATTCCACATTTCTAACATTCAGGCAGGCGATGCTGATGCTGCTGGTCCTTGAGCTACACTGACAACCAAAGACGGGTGCATTCAGTGACATCCCACTTGTGCCTGAGCAGTCTCCTCCGCCCCTTCCCACAGATCCCAGTAATATCAACTACCGATGTCACTTCCACAATTCTCAGCGTGTGGTCTGTCTTCTTACTCTTCCTTACCCTACCAATGGATTATTTTGAAGTACAATTAGATGTTGCATCATTTCATTGTAAGTACTTTAGGAGGAATCTTTTTCAAGCATAAGTACAATACAGTTATAACAGCCCTCCCAAACTGACGCTGCTCAAAACCAAATATATAGAGAGTTTTCAAACTTTCCTTCTTGTTTTCTTACAAATTGTTTATCAAGAAAACTGATGTAGTTTCTCTTTGCACCCATGACGTGATTTAGTATGTTCCTTCACCTCCTTCATTACCTGTAAAGTGGTAATAGATGGGACGAGGTTTGATGAGATTCAGGCTTGACTTTTTTTTTGCAAGAACACTATAGGCGGGGGTTTCTCCTTCAGCTATTGCTATATCCCGAGGTGTAGTTTGTCCAGGAAAAGGCAGAATGAGTACTTGACTCTTTCCTTTTTATTTTGTCAGCCTTTAGAATAATGAGTTGATTCTTTAGCATTCTCAAAAGGTAACTAAATTTTTAAGTATTTTTTTAATATTTTAAAATTATGTTTTCTTAATTTAATTAATCATTTTAAAATACTTTGAAAAGTATCAATATTAACTCTGTGCTTCCCTTTTTGTAGATAATATTCCTTTTGATGTCCCAGTTGTTCTGTCTTTGGGTGGTGGGAGCCTTTTCGGGTTGCCCTCGGCAAACTTTTGACACAGTGCCAATGAGTCCGCAGCTTCTGTCCAGTTCACTGCTTAGCATTTATATTATTTTTGGTCCACAGAGATTTTTATCTGGCTTTTGAGCTCAAGATTTTATTTTTATTATTATTATTTTTTGTCTTTATGCCTATCATTGCTTTCTTTATTGGAAAGGGTGTTGAATTGAAGCATCACCTCACTGCATCACCCGGAATGAAAAGGCTGAAAGAATTTTTGAAGAAACATCCATTTGTAAGATGCCCTAAGCGGTAGACTGACATTTCAGTGCCTGATGACATAAGACAAACTTTTCATGGTTATGAGACACACGTAAGGAGACAAAGTGCCCAGACAGGGTCAGGCTTTGCAAAGACTGGTGGTCGTGACCACAGTGGAAGGAGGAGGACGGGGGTATTAGGACACTTTGTCTCTGGTGTGCATTTCTCCCAGGGTCGGCCACAGCAAAACGTCCATCATTCTCATTTTAGAATGCGAGTTAGCTCCTCTGACCTGCTTTCTTTAAGTTTTGGTTTAAGGGAGTCTTCCAGGTAATTTCCATGGATTCTTAGGTGGGGGTGACCTTTTTATCTGGTATTGGGAATAAGCAAAAGCAGGTAGAGTGCTTCTAGGAACTGTCCCATGAGACTTGATCTTGTGGAAATCTGCTGTACTGTATGTAGAATGACGTACCCAATATTTTAGGTTCTCAAGCTGATGTAGAAAATCTACTTCCATTCTATTTTTTTAGTAGAACACATTTTATTATTTAGTTTCCATTAATTATTGAGTAGTTAATATTTCAAAAGGATGTACATTTCTAGTTAAAACAATACATATTTTATGCTGAATAAAATGTCTGAAATATATTTATTAATTTTAAGAGGTCATATTTCTGATATGACCTGGTATCAGAGATAAATAATTTGAACACAACAGTACCGACATGGGTATGGATGTGTGTTTAAAGTTTTTAAAAAATATTTTATTTATTCATTTTTCAGAGAGAGGAGAAGGGAGGGAAAAAGAGAGGAAGAGAAACATTGAAGTGTGAGAGATACATCAATTGGTTGCCTCTTGCATGCCCCCAACTAGGGACCTGGCTTGCAACCCAGGCATGTGCCCTGACTGGGAATCGAACCAGTTACCATTCAGTTCACAGGCCTGTGCTCAATCCACTGAGCCACCCCAGCCAAGGCTAGAGTATTGTTTTGAATTTTAGAACTTTCATCCTTATCCGACATCACAAAAATCTCCACCTTTTCTCCTTCCTAGATATTCATGATTAATCTACTAAATTGAAGCTAAGTAGCAAATAAACAAATACATACATCAATAAATATTGTTTTCTGAAGTACTTTTGAAATCTGAAAAGTTTCTTTAAATTTATTTATTTATTTATTTATATATTATTATTATTTTTTTAAGTTTTTATTTATTCACTTTTAGAGAAAAGGGAAGGGAGGGAGGAAGAGAAGGAGAGAAACATCAGTGTGTAGTTGCCTCTCATGCGCCCCCTACTAGGGAGGGACTTGGCCTGCAACCCAGGCATGTGCCCTGACTGGGAATCAAACTGGCGACTCTTCGGTTTGCAGGCTGGAGCCCAATCCACTGAGTCACACCAGCCAGGGCTAAATTGATTTTATTTTTAAGTTGAGAATAACTGAAAACTTTTTTTTAGTAAGATGCTAAAATCAATTCCAGACTGATATTGAATTTTTTCTGAATAGTGTTGCAATTTAAATCAATTCAATCAATTCAACTTGTGTTAGTTAATGAAATTGAAACAAGTTGTTAGTTTTTTAAAACTATCACTTAGAATTCATACCTGTGTTTATATTTCTAAAGGGACTAAACACATCTGGCTTTATTAAAAATAAAGCAGAAAATAGAAATGAGAAACAATCCTGAGCAGCTAAGTCAGCACATCTCAACGTGCCATCTGGCCACTTCGGGCCCTTAGGTTTGGGCATCATGCCGGGCCCACTGAACCAAAATCTGGGCTTTCGGTGATCAAATTAGAGTGGGGCCAAGAACCTGCGTTAGACCGTACTTCTCAGGGACTTCTCAGGAAGTCTGAGGCCCGCTAACCAACACAGAGGACAGCATTGGTACGACCTGGTATCAGAGATAGATAATTGAACACAACAGTACGGCCATGGGTTTGGGTCGACATTTCCTGGAAGTTCAGAAAAAAGGAAATACCCCAAAGCCACAAAGAAATGATTTTGGCTTATGTGGTTTTTCTCTTCTGCCCAAAGAATTATATAGGTTCATCAACAGATTTGTTATCTGGGACCTAAACTCAAAGTCTTTGTACAGGAAAAATGGGAGAACATTGTGGGCAATACTGTAGACTTTGATTTTGTATGAGTGACGCTATGGCCCTTTAAATGCATCATCCACTGACTATCTAGAAAGACTGAGGGTCCTAAATTGAGCTTTAAGTTAGGGACAGCAGTTCTGCAGATGAAGATGACCCTACTCCGTTACTTGGCTTTCAGGCAATTGAACTCACGGAGGGACGGAACTTGGGCAATTTGGAAGAACAGAGAGTTGGCATAATCATTAGATTATTTAAAATATTAATCAGATATTTTGAGGGAGCAATTGGCAGAATTGAAGCATGGTATGTTCACTACTAAATTCCCTACCAAGTATCTGCTTTTGGTGAAAATGAGAGCCTTAAGCCTTCCAAGCAGATGCGTGTGGGCAGGATTGGTATTGGATTGTGAAAGAGGATTCGAAGACCAAAATGCAGGCCTGGAAGGCCTGGAGCCTAGAAATGGCTGCTGCGGAGTCAACATTCAGGTTTCTGAAGAGTTTAGAATCCTGTGTAAGTACATTGGAATCAAACAGAATTTAGTGAAGGAGAAATGACTTCCTCTGGAAAAGTTTTTAAGGCATATGCCAGCTACTGTACAATCACCATAGCTTTTCTGGGAATGAACCTCAGGGTGATTTTTGAACTGTATCTTCATAAGTTAATACCAAAGAGCCAAATAAGTTGATCTGGCAAGTGAACTGTTTTATGACCGCCCACTGAAAAACAGGCCTGGGTGTAACTGATGCCTAGCAGCCCCGCTAGGCAGTAACAAACCACTAAGTCCAATTGCCGTTTATGACCTCCTGCAGCCGGAGTAACATCAGTGGAGCAGCGCTGCCTGTAGGATATTTTGGCTGCAGGTAATAGAATCTGTGTGGATTAACCCCAACCACATCCCATTCACAAGTGGGAATTTATATAACAATTCAAAGAAGGTAAAGAGCACAGAAGGTAGAGAAGATCCTCTGGTATTTGCAGCGGAAAGGCTGGTCCCTCTTTGGGACTCTCGAAAGTTGCTTGGAGGCTGTGAGTGCATATCTGTGCTGAGAAGCTTCTTTTATGTGTATGATGTGAGTGGGGTTGAGACTATAGGGTGTTAAAATGGAAAGTAAAAAGAAGATAAGAAATAAAGCATTTAATGATTGATAAGCTCTAGATTGCCTCGTTATAGTGCGTGTGAGTCCACCAACCCCAGACTTTGGAAAGTGAGTTCTCACTAGATGGACCGGGGAGCTCTGATGCTCCAGTGCACCTGAGGTCAGTGCATTTTCCTGCAACATTCCTGTGTCTGCTTGAGTTACTTTGCCAAAAGGTTTTTTTCCCCTTAAATTAGAAGTTGGGTTAATATTTTCTATAAGTCTTTGAATTTTTAAATTTTGCAAACAGGTGACCTAAAGCCAGGCATCCAGGTTAGGAAACCTTGAGCTCTACCTTGGTGTCCTCATTGCGTCATGCCCAGGAGTCTGCCACTGTCCCCAGGAGCGTGACCGAGAAGACCCTGCCATTCAGAGTGTTGTGGCACGTGAGATGAGGGACCTACCTGGACTGTGCCATCGACTCCGTGAGGTGGGTAATCTCCATCTCATGCGCGGTGAAGTCTGATTCTGAATCGCTTGTTCTTAGTTTTGAATTAGATGGCTTAACTGATATCGAGCTATATTTTATCCCATCCTTTAATTTTGTGGGTTTTTTTTTTTTAGTTACAAGTGTTTTGTTTTTGCAAGGAATGTAATGAGTGCTCATTGTAAACATTCAAACAGGAGAGAAATGCACTGTGGGAAATGACACATTGTTGTCCTTCCTCCTGACAACACCCTTGTGCAGGTGCCGTGGGGCCCCATCCACAGCCGCTCACACTTACCAGTTCCACGTGCACCAGCCTGACCCTTTCACCCGCCAGCACCTGGCACTCTTTGCCTGCGGACTTTGTCTGGGGGCCCACTCCTCCTGGGTTTGGGCTGCCTGGAAGTACTGGACATTACTGTCTTGGGATGTGTGAGTAGATATTTCAGCTTCCTTGCCTCTTGGTTGGGGTAATTGAATAGAGTGTTCTACAGTTTCCCCTGTACTCCCTCCCCGGTGGGATTAGGCTCCAATTGCCCACAGTGGCAACTTGCTTGAAAACACCCCATCTAATGGCTTCCTTCCCTTCCTGGGCTCACTTCTCTGCTCCCTCCCCTACTGATGCTTTCAGCCATCACCTTTCAAATGAAGCACTTGTAACTTGTTTCTTCCGGGAGAACCTAAACTAAAATACTCATTATTCAAGGGTGATATTCTGTCTTAAAATCGTCATTCTTTCCATGTAGATGTGAAGAAACAGCCCTGTTGTAGGTGCTCTCTTGAGTTCTCTTAGGGTGGAAATTTGACCAGGGGTCCTGTTCATTATCATTATTTATGAACTGAGTTCTCAGGAGGAGGGCTGCCCATTCCCTCTGAGTGATTAGGGGTTCTCCAGCCTGACACTATTGTCATTTAGTGTCATTTGGTGAGATGATAATGGATACTTTGCAGTGGGGGCTGTCTTGTGCATTATAGGGTGTTTGGGACCCTGGTTTCTATGCACTAGGCATTAGGAGCATCCTCATCCCAGTCTGGACGACCAAAAATGTTTCAGACATTGCCATCTGTCCTTGTGGGCCAGAGTTGCCCACAGTTGAGAACCACTGAATTAGATCAAGGATGCGTGGGCCTAATGTGACAAGTTTGTTTAGGATACTGGAAGTTTTCTGATCACACAATGTGGGGAAAAAAAGACAGATGGAAAGTAATTTGAAAAAATTTTTGAGATTATGCTCTTGCACTGGAGCTACCTCCTCCCAATATGATAAAAATAAAAGGTATATAATAGGAGAATTCTTATATGGCGATGGGGGTTATGGGTCGTCATACTTAGTCTGAGAGAAACTAACATTTGTAGAAAAGGTGGCAGCCGGCTGGTGTCCAGAACTTGGGAAGTTGCCACTGAGTTTCTCATGGTGCAGGGTGGATGGAATCCTTCAATGAGGTGAAAGTCATGAAGACCTGGGTCATGATTGAACAATCCAAGCTGTGACTGAGCAAAGGGCCTATGCTATAATTATGAGTTTGTGTTCAAGGTTAAAACCTCTCTGGGAAGAGAAGAGAGCAAACTGCCCTCAGGCATGGCAGTGACGTCAGCCTAATCTCCCATAAAGAGCAAGTAAAGAGTCAACGCTTGGAGGGTGTCCAGGACAGGGCTGAGCATGGCCTGGTGTGCTTTAGAGAAGTGACGTGGACTAGGGTGGGTCAAATAAACCTGCGCCCAGGGCTAACTCTTGGGGACAAATGTCTGGGGATCCAACAAGCAGCCGGAATCCCTCGGGACTGCCTCCAGTGTGCAGGTGGATAAAGCGCACTCGCTGTTTCCACCTGCTGTGCTTCTGGTTTGATGCAGTGGGAAGCAGTCCCACACACAGGCAGGAAGTCGAGAATTCTTTGCATAAATAAGAATCAATCAGATTGTTTCCTAGAGCAACACAGGGGTGGGAATTGGACACATGTTGGACATACTTCGTACACTAGTTGTCAGAAATAAAATAAGACAGTTCAAGCCCAGGGAATGCTGGGGAAAAGGGATCTATTATCATTTGGCTGATAGTTTAGAAATCCATTCCCTCCCTCAGTTCTAGTTTTCAAGGGCTTAACAATCTCTACACCCTGGGAACATATTCCAAACTTGTCTGAGCTATATTTTTACTTGACTAAAATACAGGGTCTGGTGGAAATAAGGCCTGCTTGAGTGTGGTTGGTAGGGTATGTGAATGTCTCGCATGAGATGGACAGCAATTAGAACATGTCACCTAAAATGTCACATGGTGTGCTTGATGTGATACTGTTATGTTATGGAATGACATGCCGAGTTTGTAATAAAAGATTTTGTAATTAAAAAGAGGCGTTATTTGTGCCAGACCCTGTATAAAGAGATATCACCTCTACTTCTCGAAGAAACTCATCTTTTCCTGTGTTGAAGACTGCAGTGGCTGGTTCTACCCTCGGTTTGGAACCTTGGGGGAAGACTTGGGTGTTACTGGAATATCAGTCTTATGGAATTATTGGACTGCGTGGGGAATAAGCTACTGCAGCCTCCGCTTCACGGTTTACACTAGTGGTCCTCAAAGTGTAGCTCCCAGACTGGTGGCAGCGGCAGCACCTAGAAACCAGCTAGACATGCAGATTCTCAGGCCCATGCCAGGTCTGCTGAATTGCAAATGCTGGAGGTGGGGCCATCTGAGTTTTAACGAGCTCTCCAGGTGATTCGGGTTTACACTCAGGTTTGAGAACTGCTATAGAATAGAGCACAGTAGCGGACACAAGGTCTGCAGGCCAAATATGGCCCTCCACCCTGTTTTATCCGGCCCGGTACCTTGTTTCTACCCTGCAGCAACACCCAGCTTCTTGCCCCTAGTTAAGGAGTAGTTACATTTATACAGTCCTAAAATTACATTCAGCCCTTTGAAGGCAACCGTGAGGCTGATGTGGTCCCTGGTGGAAATGAGTTCGACATCCCTAGAACAGACAAATGAGGAGGTGATGTTGAGTCAACTGTTCCTGTCTGGATTCTTGCATCAAAGAGGGCCCTTCTTGTTCCCTGATTGCCCGGGAGGCCCTGATACCAGGCTGTGAGGAAGAACACCCCTCCCAGCACCCTGCTCAATAAGCCCTATGTGGATAAACTTGTAATCATCACAAGCCTCCATGGTGAGTACTCGTTACAGTCTGAGTGTTTGTGCTCCTCCTCAAACATTGTATGTTGTTTGTGCCACCCCTCAAATTCGTAGGTTGTTCATTGAAGCCTAAGCCCCAGTGGGATGGCATCTGGAGGTGGGGACTTTGGGAGGTGACTGCGGTAAGTTTAAATGAGGCCGGCCCTGAGTAAGAGCCCCCTTGATGGGATGACTGTTCTTACACGAAAAGGAAGAGACTGGAGCTTTCTCTCCCCAAGATGTGAGGACAAAGCCAAGAGGCTACAAGCCAGGAGGAGGTTCTTTACCTGAACCTGACCATGCTGGCAACCTGATCTCAGACTTCCAGCCGCTAAAACTGTGAGGAATAAATCTCTATTGTTTAAGGACCTAGTCAAGGGCATTTTGTGATAGCTGCCAGAGCTGATATAGTACAATTAATTATTATCCCATTTCATAAATGAGCAAACAGGTTAAAAAATACCAGGGAACCTGTCCTGGTTACCCTGCCAATGAGCAGCAGAGTTCGTTCACATACGGCCTGTGTGATTCTATTTTTGTCCACCTTTGGGGCCCAGGTTTCCTGGGCAGCTGAGGGTTTAAACCTCTGCCTTGGGCATGTCTCTCACCTTAGTGACATGACCCTTTGTATCATCCATCATCTCCCATTTGTACCTTCCATCCACCAAAGGCCCAAGGCTTTGGTACTTTCTCAGTGATGTAGGCCTCAGTTTTCCTGGATGCTGCCTCCAGAATGTTTCCCAGTCTAGGGAGGAGCTATATTGCTCTGCTCAGCTCAGAAGCATTGAGTACATATTGTTATAGTGTAAGTCCCTTGCACAAGTCTCAATTCTCTCCTTCTTTCTTGCCCTAGCCCCATGAGCTCACTCTCTCCTCATGACTTGCTCAGGTACCACATCACAGACTCTGACCTAAGAAGGTGTTGGGAACCATGCTGCCTGGTTTCGGAAGCTGTAATCCCCCATGGCTAAGGCTGAGTAAAAAGATCTTGGGACTATAAGCCACTAAGGAGACAAAGCTTATCTCCCTGGCAGGGGCGCCACCTCTGTCCCCTTTTACTTCACCCTGCCTGGTCCTGGGTGGATGAGTGCTTAGCCAATGATGGGTAAGATTCCTCAAGGGAGGGATAACCTAAGACAGGTACGGTCATGAAGGGGCCCTCAGGGAAGGACTTGGGGGGCTATAGAAAAAGGGGGTGATGGACCCTTGCCTCTCAGCTTTGACATACCTGAGTCCTCATTCTGTCTACAAGATGTCTCCCAATCTCTTGGCTGCCTTACTTCCCCAGCCTGACTTAAACTTGAAACAATGCTGGAGGTGGGTGTGGCCATGTGCAGGAAAGGGCGGGTTCCCCAGGGCGATCAGGCCTAAGAAAGAATGCATAAAATCTGCTGAAACCTCCTTTGCTAATACCCTCAATTTAAATGATAAGGGTCCAAGCATAGAATGAGTTTGTTTCCCCAAAGTTTTATAGCCCTTTAGCTAACTGACCCTGACTTAGAATAAACCCTCTTAGTTCTTTGAATATTATCTACTGTTTGATCCTTACTGCCTGACAATGATTGATGAGCTTTACCTGTATTCCTGAACAAATTGAAACCAATGAAAGCTCATTGAGGAACAGGCTCCTGGCCCTTCTTCTTTGAAAGATCTGCCACCTTTCCTCCCCAAATAGATCATGTCTTGGCAGACTTATCCTCATCCATGGTAGACAGCAGGGAGTCTGTGGGCAGAGGCCCCCGGCATGAAGGTGGTTCTTTCATTTTTTTAAATTCTCGTCTGAGGATATATTTATTGATTTGAAAGAGAGAGAGAGAGAGAGAGAGAGACATCAATCTGTTGCCTCCCATATGCGCCCTAACCAGGGACTGAACCTGTAACCTAGATATGGACCCTGACTAGGGATCACACCCACAACCTTTTGGTGCATGAGACAATGCTCCAACCAGATGAGCTATCTGGGCAGGCCAAGAAGGTATTTCTTTCTTCCTTTCAAGACTATGCTTTCTCAGCTTGAGGCTGTTTTTTACCCACTCTAAGCAGACTGAGGCTACCCATTGGTCCCTTTTGGACTGCCATTTCTTCACATGTTTGTAGTCTGCATCTGGTTTGTGTCTCCAGTGAGCTTGTCCCTTTTAAGAGGAAGGACAATACTAGAACCCCTGTGCATTGATGTTCGATGAGGCTGAAGCCAAATTCTGAGGAAAAGGACAGTGTGTGTGACTGAGGACAGGCTGAGAGGTGTGTGTCAGGGGTGGAGGGTGATGCTTGCTCATGGCAGAGAGGGAATGCTGCTTTTCTGGGTGTGTGGGTGTCTGTGTTGACATTGCATGTTTGCAAAAACTCACAGCCTGATGTGCTGATACAATAAAATCATCAAGGCAATAAAATAAAAATACCCAGAAGATGGTTGGACAGGAGAGCCAATTGTATGAGAGGCATCGGAAAGCTCTGCTTGCAACACAAAGCATTGCTGGAAGAGGAAAAAAATAGTCAAGGAAAAAAAGGTCCAGCAGGCAATAGGGTGGTGGCAGCTGCTGAGTTTGCCTTGGTTCTGTCATGATGGGCTTTTATCCTATTAAAGCTGATTGACACGGAACTTATTAACAAATTAAGAAGTGTTTATTTCTTGAAATATTTTAGACATTATACCAACTTTTTCTAGTGGTTGTTGAAGGGAGTCAATTATGTCAGGTTGGCTTGGAACCCAGGAAATGAGCTGATACTCTTCGAAGTTAATAAAACATCATTTGTCATAGGATTTGCAGGTGTGACTCAGTTCCTACACTAAAATATACAATAAAAGCCTAGGGCTGAGGAGCCAGCCCTTTGCCAAGCCTGCGGAGCCCTCCGGAACTGACATTCCCCGAGCAGGCTGGAATCTTCAGCGTGCTATCTAGGTCTGAATGTCTTGTTTCCTTAGTGTGAGGATCAGACCCTTACCCTCACATCCTCCTAAATTACTATTCCCACTGGGCGGAGAGCAGAGGAACCCCTTGCTGTTTTCTTGGGGCTGATTGGAGGTTATTCTACAGATGTGCTTTGGCATTGCGTGACTTTTGTCTTTGTGAAGAGGGGAATTTTATTGATTTCATTTATCCGTCCATTTGGATGTGCTCATGACTGTGGCAGTGGCCAAAAGCCAAGTGCTTTTCTGGTTGAAGGGGATTCCAGAGGTGACTGGGGACATTCATGTGCAGTGCGATTGTGCTTGCCTTCCCAAACCATTGGTTGGTGATGGGTTCTGTCCCACAGTCAGCCAGGGCAGGCTCATGGTGCCCCGATAAAGGGCTCCCACTCCAACATGTCTCCCCCAGCCTTTCTCGGGTCTGACATGCCTTTTGATGAAGTGTTCATACTTCAAGAAGAATGGTGTTTATTAGACTTTTTGATTACAGGACCCCTTTTCAGTTATAAATTAGTGGGTTATAATTTAGGACTCCAAAGAGCTTTTGTTTAAGTGGGTTATATCAACATTTATCATAGAAGGTGGAGGTCAGCAAGCAATGGACCATGGGCCAAATCTAGCCCACCCTTGTTTTTTTCTAAATAAAGTTTTCTTGGAGCACAGCGGAGCCCACTTGTTTGTGTATTGTCTATGGCTGCGTTACCACTACACTGGCAGAGTCGATTAGTTGCAGTTGAGACTGGATGGCCTGTGAAGCTTAAAATATTTATTAACAGTGCTTTTATAAAAGAGTTTGTCAATCCAAGATATAAAAATTAAAATGAGAAATATTTAAAATATTTATTTAAAATGTCAATAACAAAACCAACACAAGAAAATATATTATATTCTGTAATTTAAAAAAAGTCTATACTCTCCAAAACATATACCAAAAAATTAGGGAGACTCAGAGTGGCATTGTTTTTGCAATACCACTCCACAGTTTTGCAAATTCGCACTTTTGCAAATTTCTTTGATATCGGGCTTAATAGGGGCCACTGGATTTTTATCTTCTTCTGCATTGAATCTGTTGTGGTTTGTTGCTTTGTTTGAAGTAAGTGAAGAAAAATGCAGCCCCACAGAGGTATGTAATTAGAAAAGGAAGAAATATTTTAATAGGCATCTCAGATACTTATAGGTATTCTTTGACACTATAGCAAATCTTGGCAAGTGGTAATTTCTAGGAGGTTGTTTGTAGACTCTGAAGCCATAGCAATGAAAATTTCATACTCTGTTACATTAAAATCCACTGGTCTAAATTGTGCTTTGAATGGATCTTATACCCATGTTAGATTTTGTAACATCATGCATTGATTATTTTGAAAATATTAGTTCACTGAGTATTCAGCTGTCCTAAGTGTTGACATATTTCATTTTGTATCATATCAAAATATCACGTTTGTTAATATTGCCATTGAACTCATTAAGAGTCTTTAAGCTGTCAAACTCATGGTGGTGCATATGAGCTTTCCAAAATTTTAATTTTTGCTTGAAAGCTCAAATTTTATAATTGACATCAAATGCTGTCAGTTGTTTTCCTTGTCAAGATCTGCTCATTTTATTCATTTTCAAGAAAATGTCTGCCAAATACCCAAATCTGTAAAACAGTTTGTCAGTCAAGTAGGATGGTGCCCCATTAAAAAAAGGTCCAGTCTAGCTTGCAACTCCAACCATTGCACAAGAGCATTTCCCAGAGACAAACACTGCCCTTCAGTATGCAGTAGAAGTGCTTTTTGTATATTTCTCATTTATTTATACAACATATTTGAAATATGTCTGTTGCAGAACCCTATCAATGCTGTTCTGGAATAGCTGTGGTGTTTGATTGCCTGCTGCCAAGAAGCATAACTCACGATGCAAGAGTTTGGTGAAAAAGGAAAGGGGTTGTTTGTTTAAAGGCTATTCAGATTTAGAATAATGGCAGGTTTCTGCTGTTAAGTCTAGTTCCCCTTAAAAACACCCCAAAACACATATTCCTGTCTCCCTATGCAAAACCAGGCAAGTTTCAGAATGCACCACTCAGAGGTACTGTTTTTCAGAAAGCAGAAGTCTGCAGCTCAGCATTCCCAGACACAGTTCAGGTGCAAGCATCTTTCACAAACATGGTTGACTAGGCAGGTCCCGTGCAGTTCCATCGGCTCTACCGCCGTCTTCTCTGGCAGACTCCAATCTGGGTGGCTGGGCAGGTTCCCCGTCACCATACCACCAGCTCTGGTGACTCGCTGGACTTCAAACTTTCAGACCTCCTCTCTCTTACTCCAGACCATGTGGCTTTCTCATCCTCTCATTCTGAAGACTGCTGTGTTCATTTAAATGTTCCCCAGGAATTTCCTGTGTGATTTCATATCTGGCCTTCTTATGGTGTGTTAGTGTGCACCATTTTTGCCAGTTCCCAGCACCTTTTACCTTCTTTTGGCTGCCATCTTTAGTCAGAGCAAAGGTTCTCAGCCATGCATGGACATCGGGGTGGGCACCCAACTCCTGCCTCTCTTGCAGGCGCTGTATGAGCTGCTTGCACCCCACCTCCCTGGCCCCATGGCCCCTGCCTATGTCATGAGCAAGTGAGCATTCTCACAGTCACATACACAAATTGCCCTAAGTGGCAGCCCTCTTCCTTTCAGGAAGGAGTATTATTAACTTGCCATTGACATGCAATGTATCTTAAATGCCATTATCATCCACTCTCCCATTTCCCTGATCAAGGGCTGTGGGAGTTCTCCTGTTTTTTCAGAGGACCCTCACTCTGTACCCCATTACATGCCTACTCAAAAGTTGTGGCTTAATCATGTTAATACTTTCCCAAATTCATCAAGGACATTAACTAAAACTTTGTGTGTGTGTGCGAGTATATGGTGGTAAAGAGTACAATGACCACCAGCCTTGGTAAATCTCCTGGGCTAAGGCACCAGGAGATTAACCTTCCCCTCCATTGTTATTGTATCATTAGTGTGAATGTCAAGGGAGGGAAGAAGGCAAATAACATCTTACCATTATTATGAACACAGGTTTGACCTTGTAGACCCTGGAAAGTGGGTCCACGGACCAGACCTTGAGAAAGCCCTGAGGCGGAGAGGGATCAGACTGTATTAAATTCCCCTGGTTCTAGGACATGCCGCTGGGGTAAAGGGTTTCATGACTAAGTCATTTGGGTACAATATACTGTAGCACATTGTTGGAATTTCCCAGAGTTCATTAGATTCAAAAGGTTCTAAGGAGTCCTCAAGAAAATGGCTTTTAACTTTGGATTTCCCAAATCCATTTGGGCAAAGCATCCTTCTCCTTTTTGATGTATCTTTTGGGGAACTGTGGCCCTTAGGAGGTAAACATGGCTCTTGGGATCCTTCCTGAAAGCAGACTTCGATGGGCTGGGACCCTCAGAGACTGACCCGGGGCCTGAGGCCACTTCTTGTGGCCTCATTGCCCTCCTGCAGCCTTTCTGGGCTGACAACAAAGCCGGTGACTGAGCCATAGGGAGAGAATGAGACAGCCTGAATCCTCCTGCCCAACTTGGGGGCCCCTGCTGCCGTTCCTTGTAGAGAATGCCAACAAATCTGCAATGCTGCATTTTTCACATTGCTGGGTGGATTTTGAAGAGCTGAGCTAGGCCGAAAAGGCACAGGCATCTGCCCTGAAGTGGGGGGATGGGAGAAGGTGGGGAGCTGGGATACTGCAGGGGGCACTTGGCAGTGAGGGGTTTAGTTTCTGCCTTCCAGGGCCTGTTTGTGGTTGGGGGTCTAGAACCTCACCAGCCTGGCCCTGGGGTACTGGGGCTAATCACATGCAGCCCCCTAGCACCCATGACAGGCTGGTCCTGGGAACCTCTGAGACAGGCAGGCCATTCCAGGGACCATTCCTCCAGGGTTTGCTCTGACCTGCTCAGCCCCAGATAAGAAATTTTCCCTTTGGGAGGAAAAATACTGAGTGAAATGTTTTGTCCTCAGTAAAGTTGAACTTCTGAAGCTTGTTCCTCAGTTCCCCTGCACCCCATCCTAATAAATACTTCCTGTCAATTTATATACATACCCCGTGGATGTGGTGGCTTCCCCGAAGTGTCCCAAGGCTCTATGCCCGCATAGTTTAAATGAATTCATGTCCTGGTTTCTCCTGCAGATAATGACAAATGTCAGAAAGTGGGTGTATGGACTGTTTATGAACTCTTTCTATGTGCGCCCCCCACAGACCCAGGTGTTACATCCCTCTGGTTGATGCCATCAAGGTCAGGTGTGTTACAGAAAGTCACTGCCAGAGCCTTTTGATGATCAGCTGCTAGGTGCAGGTGCTTCCCTACAGGTGTGAGTGTGGGTGAAACAAAGCCAATCAAACCACCCAGTGTGGGCAGAGGAGGTGCTGCCAGATCTCCCCAGGGCAAGAGAGAGAAGCAGGGGCCCAGGGATCTTGACAGAGGCTAGCAAGACGCAGCAGGAGCATTTTGACTCCCAAATCCCAGGGGGCTGTCTGGAGAGGGTGGTGTTTCTCTGGGACCTTGGACCTTGGAGGTTGGGTAGAAGGCTGATGGGACTGGAGCAGCTTGGTGTGAAAGTGGGAGGTGCAGAGTGGGAAGGACACTGCAGACAGAGACTGGTGTGTGTCAGCGTCAGGGGAGGAAACGGAGGTGTGGAGGGTGTGGGGAGTGGGAGGAGACCAGTAGTAGTGCAGTGCGGGAGAGCTGTGGTCAGAGACTAGAGGAGAGTCAATAAGGGCCTCTTATTACTCCCTCGGTGAGGGAGCTGGTCCAGACTGCAAAGGAAGGGGAAGTTGACCCTTAGTTCTCTGCCCTATAAGTAAATGGGGTGTCAGACTGGATCAGTGGGGATGAAGGGGGAGGAGATGGGGCCACAGGGCTCCTGGCTTCCACTCCCCTTCAGCTGGAGCACCCCTGCTTTTACCTTTTCTACAGTCTGAATTTTGGTGTATGACTTCATTTGAATGAAATATTCTACTGCTTAAAAAGTACACTGAAAATCACCAGGTGACATGTCTGCTAAGGTGCCTCCCATCTCCAAATTTACTTCACACTTCTAGGAAATCCCAATGTTCTGATGCTTTCTGGATATTTTCTTAATGTTTCTCATGCATTTGGCCTCCTGTTCATACTGTTCAGTGTGCTTCTGAAGCTTCTAGAAGGCGGGGAGGTTCAATTATTCTGTTGGCAGAATAATTGAGAGATGGCTATTTGGGTGGGAGACAATGTAATTTGGATTTCTAATTCAACCGTAGGAGGCACACATCCTCTCCACTGTGTAGAGGAGGACACTGGAACACAGAAGGTGGGCAGTCTTGCCCATGGTCACTCAGCTGGTAAGCAACAGGCTTGAGCTTCAAAGCAAGAAACCCATGCTCTTATCACCGTCCAGCGTGCGGGCCACCACCGCCCGAAAACCGACCACTTTCCTGTGTGTAACGAAGAACGTTGTGGGAATGGGTGGACTGACTTCTGGAGGGCCTGTGTGGTGGTCTAACATGTGGTGACATCATCATCTCTTGCCAATGCTGTGCTCTGATTTCAAAGCAATTTCAAGGGCAATTTGGATTTCAGTTATTTTCTGTCTTAACAATTATTCTGACTTAAGCAATTTTAATCAAAATCAAAAGATCCAACTGTAGTCTGTTAATAGCTAAGAAAACAATGGCCAAAGGTAAAAGATTTTTAAAGAACTACAAGGCACTTCTGTTGGCAGAATAATTGAGAGATGGCTATTTGGGTGGGAGACAATGTAATTTGGATTTCTAATTCAGCAAAATTACTTAATTGGCAACACATGCTTTCTAATCACCACAGGAGGAGGGAGGGGGGTGCACAGAGGGCACAGACGGGAGTGGTGCAAGATAGCAAAGGGAACCGTTTTCCTTCCACTCAATGCCAAGTTCTTGTCATGAATTCTCCTATCCCTCTGTGGCCCTGTGTTCATGAGTCTAGTGATGCAAAGCCCTCATCACAGGTGCCTTTGAGAACTCTGGGGGCTGACAGAGCACACTACACCTGTGCCATGTCCACTACAGAACACGTTTGAGGGCATTTGGTGGGGGGTATCTTGGCCTTGACAACCAGTGGTTTTTGATCAGTGACAGTATCCTTCCTGTCCCCAAAGGTTTTTAGAAACACAGGGTGTGTGGCGGAATCCTTTGTTGTCACAATAAATGGGCTATCACAAGGTGGTCTACAAGTACGGGGGCTCCTGGAACTTTGTTCCTGGGACCAGTGCTGGTAAATGCCCTGTAATACACAGGACACTCCCACTTGAGGAAGAAGTCTCTCTCTAAATGGTCATTTTCGCCAACACTAAGAAACTCTGGGAGGAGAAGCGATATGAGAAAGAACTTAACACTTGTGTTAGGTATCCCTGGAAAACCACATGTGAAATCAGAAAAAGGCAGAGCATCTCAGCAGCTAAGGCTGCTCAGAAGGGAGTTGCCATGTCTTTGGTGGTGAGCGCTCCATCGCTGGGGGTATTAAAGAAGAGGCAAGGATTTCAGGTAAGATTTGGGAAGAAAGGAATTAAAACTGAGTCCTCACCAGAACCCAACCATGCTGGCATCGTGTTCTCAGACTTTTAGCCTGCAGAACTGTGAGAAAGTAAACTTCTGTTGGTTAAGCTGCACTTGGTATTCTGTTATGGCAGCTGAGCAGACTAATACATCCTTGGATGAGTAAACAGCCATGTGGTCAGAGGACCAAGGCAGGAATAGCAGGGCTTTAGGAGCTCAGGGCTCAGTTACAAAGCTAGGAGGATCTGAATTCTGCCATCAATGAGTTTGGAAGAGAACCATGAGCTCCAGATGAATGTGCAGCCCTGGGAGATGCCTGTGAGACTCAGCTGAGTGTTGCCCAGGGTAGTGACCCATGGGAAATGCCAGATAATGTGTAGCTGTTGTGTTAAGCCACTAAATTTGTGGTAATTCATTACACAGCATAGAACATGAATTCATGGTACCCGCTGGAGGTCTTTGCTCAGGCCCAAGACAAGACTTGGGAGATGAAAGAATCAGTTTTCCCTCACTCTCCTTCTTAGCACCATGAATTCATGAGAGATGGCTGAATTTTTGCATCTATGTGAGTCACATAATACTTATCTCAGGTAAAGTAAGGAGACCCTCTGCACTGGTTTCATCATTAGAGGTCAAGCCAAGCCCTGTTCAGCTGGCTCAGTTGGCTGGAGCATTGTCCTGTACACCAAAAGGTTGTGGGTTTGATTCCCAGTTAAGACACATACCTAGGTTGCAAATTTGATCCCTGGTATGTGTCTTCTTGAGGAATAAACTGTGTTCTAAAGATTGAAATAATGACTTTGAAGGTGAGCATTCAGCTTGTGTTGGTTTAAACCTTGGCACTGTGTGTGGAGAGGTGTTAGGTTATGCACTCAACAGAGAAATATGGGAGGCAACCAACTGATGTTTCTCTTTCTCTCTCCCTTTCTCTCTTGCTCCCTTTTTCTGCCTCTCTAAAAATTAATAAACATATTCTTGGGTGAGGATTAAAAAAAAGTCCAGCTAAGTCATGTACTCCATGTGTGATGGCATTTATATGGTGAAGCACTTTCCATGTTTTTCTAGGAAGGTAGCCCAGGATGAGTTTAATTAGGAAATGCAAAGCAAAGAGGATGGGAAGCTTTTATTAGCCACAGCTTAAAGTTAAAGAAGCAATGCCATAAGAGACCCACAATTCCTTTTCTGGGTCATGTTTCCAATTCTTCTCTCCTGTTGCTGACAGTTGCTCTTTATTTGTTTTCAGGCAAATTCTACCAGTTGTCCTGGAGCTGAAAGTATATTTGTTAACCAGGAGGTTGAAAAAGCTGGGAACTCGCTCTGTTCCTCTCAAGTTTTTGGACTTTCTGGACACAACATTACCTTGAAAGAAAGTTGAGTTTTGCTATAAAATAAAATCTCTTTGACTCTCCTTCCTTTTGGGTTAGACAAAGAAAATGCTTTCACAAATTGGGGACCTGGTGCTTGTGAATTTTGCAGTTTCAAGGAAACTTGACCTTGTGTCTTCCACATTGTGCTGCACTTGATGCAGGATGTTTCGTCCAGTTGAACGCATCTGTTTTCTCACCACTGAGGCCCACTTCATAATCCTTCTCTGAAAGTCTCTTCCTTTTCATTAAATGGTCATAATTATTTCTCTGTTGAGTGCATAACCTAACTCCTCTCCACACACAGTGCCAAGGTTTAAACCAACACAAGCTGAATGCTCACCTTCAAAGCCATTATTTCAATCATTAGAACACAGTTTATTCCTTGAGAAGACATTAACATTTGAAAATGTGTCAGCCAGAGTAAGAAATTCATTATGATTGCGGACTATCACCAACTGATTAAAAATGCAATGTTCTGATTTCCCCGGATTTTAGACAAGTGTCACATCTGACATCAGTTTATGTTTTTAAGTTAGTTGTTTTGTTTCAGTTCCTGGTAAATTGTGAAGGTGAGAAGAGTTTAATTTTTACACAACAAGCTAGAAATGGAATTCATGCAGAAGATGGTGAAGAGATCCACTGAGAGAGAGAGAGAGAGGGCATCAGGGCAGAAGGCAGGGACTGGCCCCCAGCCTGTGGGGTTTTTCCCTCTAGCAGCGTTCTAAGCTTTCAATGATTTCTGCATTTGGGCACCTATAGTTCTGAGCAAAAATGGGTCTGGTTGCTCTGCCGAATTTCTTCAAGGACTTGAATGAGGTAATTTCTGCAGTTCAATTGGTAAAGAGCCAAGGACAAATTCTACTTGTGTCTCACAAAAAGCCACATATTATCATTAATACCACTGAAACCATTAGTTGAGAACATCTAGCAAGAAAAAAAAGTGTGGGTTGGAAAGTAAAATACAAATTCCCTGGAAGCTGGAATGTGAGGGTTGATATTATGTCAACCCAGAGAGTTTCTGGATGTCTCTTCATCAAGGTAATACTGCCTCTTTCCACAGCTCAGAAGGAACCAGCAAAGTAGGATGGTGTCATTAGAGTGACCTTAACCATCCATCTGTCACTTTCGGGCTGTATTTGAAATGAGTACTATTTTTGGAGAGGTATTCCAGACCGCCCTGCCATTGGGCCCAGTCTCTTCCAGTTATCCACTGCTGCCTAACCAACCACCCAAATCTTAGTAGCTTGAAACAATAGCATTTACTTTGCTTACGCGTGTGCAGTTTGGGCTGGGCTTAGTGTGGACAGTTGGGAAGTCAGCTGGCATGGCTTGAGGGCTGCCATGGGAATCACTTCACTCACATATCTGAGATTAACCCTGGGGAGACTGAAGAGCTGGGACCAGCACCCCTGGGGTCGCTAGGGCCTCTCTCATTTCTAGATGGCTTCTCTGGCCTTGTGTGGCAGCCCCAGGACTGCCAGGCTTCTTACATGTCAGCTAAGGCCTCCTAAGGTGTATGTTCTAAGAAGGAACTGAGCCTATAGTGAAAAATACTGATTGTATACTAATTTTTTCACAGGGTAATTGTTTGTACTAAAATAAAATAAAATAAAATAAAATAAAATAAAATAAAATAAAATAAAATATAAAATAAAAGCACGGGGCTAAAGCTTTATCCCCATTTAAGACCCAGTCTTGGAAGATACACAGCAACACTTCCACTGCATGCTGTTTGTTAGGTGTGAGTCAAGAAGCTGGCCAACACCCAAGAGCAATGGAATTCAATTACACTTCTGGAGGTGTCCAAGAATTTGTAGACATTTTAAACATCATGAAAGTGTTTTTGAGCACCCATGTAGGCGCCCAGGCAGGCACTGTTGCGGGCAAAGGACTGCCAGCTGCAGCCCCACGCTCATCCAGGAGCTTGCAGCCTAGACATACGGAACTTACAAAATGTCAGCAGAAGCGTGAAATAACAGTGAAATAGGAACAGGCTCATTATTTCTAACAGTGATTAATCATTGAACAAAATCGAAGACAGTAGTAGGAAATCTGAGGATCTTGAAATGACTCCTCACCAGCTAAGGAGGTCTGGGAATGTAGCGTTGAATATAAGCTTGAAAGCTGCGAATAGTAGTAGGTTTGAAAAACACTTTCTCGTGGCAGGTAGTCACAGGATAAGTGCAATTTAATTAATATGTCAGCTTTAAACCTAGCCCCCTCATAGGATGAAATCCATAGCCCAGGGCATGAGAGGTATCTCCGTGATACCTGCCAGGAAATGGGGGCTTGGAAAGACAACAAGTGGGCGGACATATTCTTCCCTATCACTTTTCATAGAACAGTGTGCTCACGGGTCTGACCAAACTCAGTGTAGACTCAAAGCCAGCAAATATTTATTTGTCGAAGTTTCTTGCTCTGTGCTAGATGTTTTTGTATATATCATATTGTTTCATCCTCAGATTAACAAACCAATGTATTAACAAATAATAAGGTTTTGGAGACTTAATATTAAAGAAGAATGAAGTAAATACTGCAGGTGAGCAGGAAAGTTTTGGAAAACTTGGTTTCTACTTACCCTAGAGCAGAGGTTCTCAATTCTCAATTGGGGTGACTTTGCACCCTCCCCAGGGGACATTTGGCAATGTCTGGAGACATTTTTGGTTTTCATACCTGTCGGGGGAGGGCAGGGCAGAGGGAGCAAAGGGGAGGTTTCTATGGGCATCTGGTGGGCAGAGGCCATGGATGCTGTGAAGCATCCCACAGCTCACAGGACAGCACCGGCAACAAAGACTTGTCTGGTCCCATGTGTCAATAGATGAGAGAACCTGTGCTAGAGGTTTGCAGCATCTGCAAAGCAGAATACTATCAATGCTCATGAGGATGCCTACATCCACTTACAGACCTCGCTTTTATTCCTTTAGATGTAGCTCAGTGTTTTTCAAATTTTAGTGTGCAAAGAATAACTGTTCGAAACTACATAACATAAAGTGATGTGTGATAAGCTCAGTGAATGTTTTAAGAATTTTCTTCAGAGTAATTTCCCTCTGTGAGATTTTTACCCTGTGTGTCGGTCTCAGAACCTCACTTGATGTTTGCAGCAGCCCTGGGTGGTAGCCTGGGCAGAGCATGGTGTCTCCATTTCACTGATAAAGAAGAAACTGGAACTCAGAAAACATGACTTGCTTAAGCCTGCTGCTCCAACCCTGATCCACTTTTTATTTCAGCATTCTTTCAACTCATCTGTACACAAGGTATTCAATTATTTAACTGTGCCAGGTATCGTATACACAAAACAAGTAAGGCAGCAACTTGCCTTACTTGCCAGAGTAAGATTATTCCAGAATGGCCACTCAACATTCTTTTACACAACCACAGAATGAGAACAGGATGCTATAAAGAGGAACATTAGAAGACAACAACATCTTTTAAAAATAGAAATGTGAGAATAGAAATAAAAACTTTATTAGAAAGGTAAAGTTGAGGAAATCTCCCAGAAGACAGAACAAAAAGACAATGAAATAGAAAAGAGAAAAGCAAAAGCAAAAAAGGTAGAGAAACACTCAGAATGTTCCACATCCAGCTAATTGAAGTCACAGAAAATGAGGAGGGAAAACAGAAGGGAGAAATATACCAAAGAAGTGATATGAGAATCTGCCCATTAGTCATCAGACAAAGGTTAGACATTGTGGTCATCAGCAGAAGGCTCATACATTCAATAGCATTCACAAATATCGGTTAGGTGGTTGTCTCCTTTCACACCTTGTATGTTGCTAATGAACATTTCATTCTCTTAGCTCATCTGAATTCTGCTTACCTTTCGAGGCCAAATTCATATTCTCATTCATTCACTGATTTAGTTATCTTCATCAAGCATATACTGAGCACCTACTATGTGCAAGGCATTGGGGATACAATAGTGAACCAAACATCCAGTTGTTTTCCTCATGGAACTTACTGTCTAGTTGGGAAAATTGACTTTAAACAACTAATAACACAACTAGTTGTATTCGTGGTGTGTTTTTCAATGGTAAGTGTATCAGGGGATCATATATCAAGGTAACTTGACCTTGGCATACCATGCCTCTTTAATTTTCTCTCTAAATAACATATCGTATGGGAAAAATTCTGAAGGTCCAAAATGAAATACAATGGCATTTTCTTGTCCTTGTCATAATGTAGAAGGATGTTGTTTGATACTAATATATATATATATATGTTAATATCAATGATACTAATATATATGTAATGTGACCTGTCGTATGGTGTGTAGGGGACAGAAGGCTAGAGAAGGCATCTCCGAGGACAAGACGTTGAGGCTGAGAGCTAAGGATGAGCTGGAATGAGCTAAACCAGGGTTGAGAGGAGCGTCACAGACAGAAGGAGCAGCTCGTAAAGGCTCTGGGGGTTAAAGGGAACGTGGCAACTTTGAGGAGCAGAAAAGGTCAAAGAGGCCGGGGAGCAGGACTGCACAGAGGAAGAGAAGCGTGGATCCGAGTAGACATATAAGCGGAGCCAGGTCACACAATGCCATGTAGGGTGCAAGAAGAATTTCTGATTTTATTCTAATAACAAGTATATGTTCCTGAAGAGGTTCAGGAACTGACAGAAGAATGAGATGATATTTCTGTTTCAGACTCTCCCTGTGCTATCTCAGTGGTCTCTGTGGGTGCTGATGCCGTATAGACCTCAGCGAAGGTGCACCCAGAGGTGCTGAGAAGGAAGGAAGACTGGGTGATTTAGGGGACATGGGTGATGAGGGAGGGGGAAACATCATGATTTATGTGATACCCAACTGCCTTATTTTGTGATTTTTCTCAGGAAATACTGCTTCCAGGATGCAGATGGTTGGGGATGGCAGGCGATTTTGTTCTTTCAGGGTTGGGACTTCCCTGGCCAGGTGAGATGGAATGAAGGCGGCCAAGGACTGGGGCTATTCACTGGGGAGTGACTGTGATGACAGACTGCAAACTCCAGGATGAACTAAGAAAGAAATAAAAGCAGAGTGAACTGTCAGAAATTGGAAAGATAATGGACCCCCTAATCTTTGTTAGGGAAGGACTATAATCATGGGGATAATTGAGCAGATGACTTGAAAGGACAGAGATATTGAATTCATGTTGGAGTGACGCAGAGTGGCTGAGGGAGGTGGTGAGTTCCCTGGGAGAAGAGGTGAGTGGAGATGATGTCAAGACACTGGGATGCTGCAGGGGACTGCAGTGTGCCATGAACAACCCCAGGGGGTTGTTCACATAAGCTACATTGTTCATTTTGCTCCTGGAGTTGGGCAATGTGGTGACTGTTTTGGGGGATGAAAACACAGGACATTGAATGGAAATTTCACATGGGTGTTGAAGTTACCAGGAAAGATATCAGGAATTAGGTGACAAGGGAAACCATGAACCAATATATCCTTAGATGAGAGCAATGAAGAGCGGAAGAGGTTACAGGGTGAGAAGCCCCATTCCTCAAAGGAGAGCAAGGGTCATGGCCAGAGGGCAGAACAGTAACCGCCTGGAAGTGGCATTGGAAATAACATTACCAACTGATGGTGAGACTCAAGGGAAGCAAGGAGATAAAGATTCACCACCTGCAAGGGACTTTCAAAGGACCTATTGTGCTCAGTGGGCAGCTGACTCTCAGTATAGAAAAGGGGTGGAAGGAACTTTCTGAGACATGAAGAGATGGATATTTGCCGACTGTGGGAGAAAAGCTTCAGAGAGCACAGTAGAAGAGTTTGGAAAGAAGACAGGTAGGGGCTTGGGTGTGGGGCAGGGAACTGCAGAGCATCCTGGTAATACATCCTGGTAATAATGCAGAGAAGAGGACATGGAGAGGGGCCATACACTTAGAGGTTGATCTATAGGAGCATAGTGGATGATGCTCAGGGCATTGGTGCTAATATAGACAGGTCTTGGCTCACCAGGCTTGGGGTGGTGACAGCTCAGCAAGAGCTGAAGCCCTTGGAGGTGTGAGGGTGCTCTCCCAGTCCAGCAGATGTAGACTGGGATACTGAAAATGCAGCTTCTTAGCTCAGGCAGCTAGGCGGCCATGGCAGCTGAGCCACCGCCTCTATGAAGTGGCCCCTGCTTCTTCCAGAACAAAAGTTTTCCCCTCCCCAGATTTATCAGCACTGTGGCTCACAATTTTCTTGGCACATGCACAAACGTATAATCCTATTTGTGCTATGAATTTGTCTGTCTACTCAACTGGATTGGAAATATCTGGAGGACAGAAACTGTATCTTTTTTTCCTCTCGGGGGTTGGCATGGCACCTAGTAGATATTTGTGGGTTGGTTAGTATCCTGACACCCCGTGCCTCCTGCATAGCTCCGTTAGTCAGGGGCCTTTAAGCTGTAAGTGACAGAAACCTAACTCAAACAAGTATCAGCTCGAAGGTCGTCATCAAAGGTATCACTGGAACATCATCTTTCTTTTTCTCTGCTTTCTGTTGTTTCTTGTTTCTGCATGTTGATTCATGTTGATTCATTCTTGCTTAATTTTTTATCCTCACTTGATAATTTTTTGATTGCTTAGAGAGAGGGAGAGAGAGAGAGAGAGGGAGAGAGACATTGATGCAAGAGAGAAACATCAATTGGTTGCCTTCTTGCGCGTGCCTTGACTGAGGATTGAACCTACAATCTGGGTGTGTACACTGACTGGAAATTGACCCAGAGTCCCTTCAGTCTATGGGATGAAACTCCAACCAACTGAGCCACACTGGCCAGGGCAGTTCAGTGTTTTGTTTGTTGGTTTTTTGGTTTTTACAGTGGCGAAGATAACTATTAGCAGCTCTAGATTTACCTTATTACATTTTCTGGTCAATCCCAGAGCATGTCCATTTCCTAAAAGCTCTGGCTACAGTTTTCAGGATGTCTGTGATTGGTCAGAATTGGACTGTGGTCCCTCCACTGAAACACTTTTGCAGAGACTTGGGTTTCTTGTGTCTGTGATGGGAGAATCAGGGTGATTGGTAATCAGCCCCACCAAAGAGAGGGTCAGTGCTCATGAGGTGAGGGACTCAGCTGACTCAGCAGTGGGGGAGGGGAGACTCAGGGTCTCAAAGGAGGTTGTGTAAGGTGAGGAATGAAGGGCAAAGAATCTATTTTTTACTGAGTGCTCCGTGTATGCTAAGCAGTAGTCTCTTTGCAGGTTCCGATCTCATCTGATCCTTCATCCAATTCAGTAAAGCATGCAGAAAGATTTTAAGCTTGAAGAAGGGAAATCAAAGCTAAGATAGCTCAGGCAGAGGATGAAGGTAGGATTCAAATCTTGGCTCTCTGTCCACAAAGGACCAGTGTATTTCATTAACCAGAGTTTCTCAGCCTCAACACTGTTGACATTTAGGAGCAGGTAAGTATCGGGCTGCTTTGTACATCGTGGGATGGCTAGCTGCGTCCCTGGCCTCAACCACTAAATACCAGTAGAACCCCTCCCCCCCCCACTTGTCACAGCCAGAAATGTCTCTAGACGTTGCTAAATGTCATCTGGGGAACAAAACTGTCCCAGTTGAGAAGCAGTGTTCTAAACCATGCAGCTGAGGTCATTCAGAGTTGTAGTGCCTGAAAACCATGGTCCCACCAGGGGGGAAACACCATTTGGGGTCATATCCTCACATTTTCGTATGATTTTGTGTGTTTTTTAAAACCTATCACAGTGACATGCATGATCTCTCTAATCCAGTAAGAGAGAGTAAATGGTTTGTAACAGAAAGTAATTTTTGGTGTCATTGGTTTACATAAATGCTTCTTTATTTGGAATGCCCTTCCAGGAATCGGTCTCAAAATCAGATAGGGGTTCTAATAGTAAATAAAGGGAAAAGACGGTAAATTCGAAGTGTTCAGCTCTGTCTGCCGCTGTCTAGGTAAAATGAAATTGGGGAGGGTCTCTACGGAAACTGTCCCAAAATGCCATTTTGCGTGTGTACAAAATTACTGCTCCTGAGAGCAGTCTAGATTCCCTTCCTCTGTGGAGGGAAGGGTTAGCCGGCCTGGTGAGCTGAGCCTGGAGAGGAACTTGGCACAGCCCCTGCTGACTTCATCCCTCCTGCCAGTCTGAGCTGATTTGTGAGGCTGGGTTTGGTGCCAGGGACAGGGTGGGAAAGGGGAAGTAAACTCAAACAAAAGAATGCCCCTGAAAGTGTCTGAAAAGAGGTTTTTAGCACCATTCTTTCAGTGCTCTCAACCAGACGGAAGGTGCAAAAATGAAAAAGCAGCCACAACCACTTTGGAGAAGCGGACAGTGTATTCAGCACAGTGATCTTATCGCATCTATTTGTTGGACAAAGGACTTCATTGTATTACAAAATAAAACATGTTTCTCCTTCCATTTCCTGCTTTGTGATGAATCTTCAAAAATGAGCTTACAAAGGAGCAGCCTGGAGACTTGGCAAGGGCTGTTTGTAGACAAACGCCTTCCAAAATATCTGATTGAAAGGGTTTTCAGATTGTTTTCCTGGTTTGCTGTGCAATTTGCAAACAATCTCTCCCCCTCCCTATTTTTTTTCTTTCAGTCAGTTGTGGTTAGGGAGAGGCTGACAAAAGTATTTGAAACTCATTTCTAAGATTTATAGAGAAACCGCTTCCAAGCCTGTTAATTTCCGACACCAGCAGCAACTGAAGGAACGTTTTTGCCATTAATTACAGAGCTCACGTCTTAGAGGGTCTCCTTCCAGGGTGTCACCTGCTCCTTGTCCCTCCCTCCCACTCACGGTACCTCATGGACACACCTCGTAATGTCTTGATGAATCCTAATGCTTATATCCTTATAGTCAGAGTTTCATTAGCTTCCCGGGTTTTCTCGAGAATGAAACACTGCATTTTCTGAAGATGGGATTAATTCTCCTCAGTACAAATCCAGTCAAGAAATTCTCCCCAGTCAAGAAATCCAGGGTCAGCACGTAAAGCTAATTTCTCCTGAATCTAAGACAGCAGAGCCTATTGCAAAAGGTTATGTATTGCATGATTCTATTTACATAACATCCTCAAAATGATAAAATTATAGAGATAGGGAGCAGATTAGTGGTTGCCAGGGATTAGGGAAGGGAGGAAGGGTGTGACTCTAAAGCACAGGGAATTCCTTTGTGGTGATGGGGTTCTGTGTATCTTGATAATGGTGATGGTTACACAAATCTACCCATGGGATAAAAATGTCACCGGATTACATACTCGAAGAGAGAGTCCATGTAAAAATGGACGAAATCGGAGAAAGCCCTGTGGTCTGGTTAATTGCATGGTGCCAGTGTCGATTTCCTGGCTTTGAGCATGAGTTATAGATATGTAAGATGTTGGGAGAAGCTGGGTGGTGAGTACACAGAACTCCCCTGTACTATTTTCACAACTTCTTGTGAGTCTATAATTATTTAAAAATAAAAAGTAAAGAAGATTAGTCTCTCAACTGTATGACTTTATAGCATCTAGCATGGCAGAGATGAGAGGACCCAAAGTACGTGACTGAGAAATAAATGAGATAAATTGCTGAATGAACTAAAGTTCTTTTGCATTATATTAATGGACGCTTAAAAGAATAATGACAATAGATGACATTTTTGAGTACTTAATGTGTCAGGCACTGTGCTAAGCATTTTATGCTTCACCTCATTTCATCCTCATAGGAACTTTGTGGAAAAAAAAATCATCGTGTCAAAGGTCATTCTACGTATTTGGTAAAAGTGTAAAGAAAAAACCAAAAATTATTCATGACAAAAACTCAGCGTAATAGCCAACGCCGGACTGTAGGAAGAGCAATGTGGCCGGGGAGTGGGCAGTGAGGATGTGGAGGCCCAACGGTGGGTACGGATGGGTGTTCGTTGCATTTTCCGCTTTAAAGTTGTACATGTGCTTTACACTTGCATGTGTACAGTCATTTACATACAGTGAATCAGGTGGGGGAGAGAATGAAATCTGAAAACAAAACACAACCGAGACAAAGTAACAGAGTCATTTCCCTGATGAGGGCAGGCTGACAGAGGCGCTGGCTCTCAGAGGGGACCTGGCTCTCTTCCCTGGGCCACTGTGAGTGCTGGTGAGGAACCACACCAGACCCTCACAGAGAGGCCCCAGCACAAACTGTTGATCTGTCTTCTAAAGAGCAGTGCTGTGGGGAAATGCAAATGATTTTCTGTGTACATTTTGACAGCAGACCAGTGATTCCTTAATTTCTCATCAGCCCCTGACCCCACACGGAAATATGGTCCAATCTCAGTGATCTGTGGCGATGAAGGGGCCGAATCTTCATACTTTTCCTGTTGGAGCTCCTTTAGGATTGGGGAGACCAGGGAGCCTGGATGAACAGGAGGAGTCTTAAGGGTTAAGGCCCAGAGGGGACTTTGAGAGTGTTACTGTAGGTAGTTAACTAGTTACTGATATTAAGAAAGGGAAGCACTGAGTTTAGTAAACCGGGGAGCAGAAGCCTGTTTGCTGCACGGGGAAGCTGCAGCTTCACTCCCCAGGGGATCATAGCTTTGCTCCCTTTCCCACTCCAGCCCTGACTGCTGGGGGCACTGGGGGAGGTGCTAAACTATAGAGGCCTGTCAGTCTAACGAGGGGATGATCCATCAGAAAGCCCGTGAAAGCTTGGGAAGTGGATTGGTTCTTTTGAAAAAGCACCTGGTCCATCCCAAACCCAAGCTAATATAATCCCAGGGGAATGAAGACGTTCTCTCACTAGCTCTCTTGCTCATGACCCACACTCGCCCTCTTCATTTGTGTGCTTGCTCACCCAGGACCATGTGACCATGTAGGTCTAGCAGCTACTGGGGCCTACGGCAGACTCTATGGCCTCCAAAGGACTAAGCTTTAATATGAAGCAGAAACTCTGGACACTGGCTTCTGTTTTGGCTTTGCTGATGACATGGTTGGACTCTTTCCATGGCAGGACACGAAACCCAGGGGGCACCTTCTGATTCCACCCAAATGAATCACCTTCCTATACCACAGCCTCCCATGCGTGGGTCCTTGGGATGCTTTCCTGTGATCCCATGGAAGAGCCTGATTTCTGCTGACAACAAGAGCACTGGGCCAGCCGCTGCATTTTACAGATGGAGAGAACAAGGCCTGAAAAGGCTGGGACTTATTCCAGGTTTCACAGCTACTGAGTAGGCCTGAGTGACTGGACCCCGGGTTCTAGACTCAGGACCCTCGACAGTTTCTGGTACTTACTGAGATTCTCCATAAGGGTGTAAGGTGCTCACAGAGATAGACACACAACAGTCACACACACGGGTGTTAGGAAAACAAACCAGGAAAACAAAGCCAAGTCCGGAGTACAAATTTTGTTCACAGAGTGGATTTTAAGTTCTTTTCTCAAGGCTGTGTGATTTTAGGTGCCTTATCTGTGCTCCTAAGACAGGACTCAGTGGCTGGGAACAAAACAGGGGGATCTGGAGATATTTGATCTTCTTTTTTAAAAAAATAAATAGAAGGAAGTAATATGTGACTGCTTATTCCCTATAAAAATTCACACAATACAGGTAGACATAGAATAAGAAGTCAGAGCACCCATTCCCTCCCTTTCCCGATGTTGCTCTCCTCTCTACAGATAACCACTAACTGTCTTTCCTACCTTTTTTTGTGCACTGAAATGTAGATATAAAACCTACACATATGCAGTGTTGAAAAGATAAATGAATACAGCTATCTACATTACTCTGTGATTTGTTTTTTCTCTTAACGAAGTGTCTAACAAATCTCCCCTTCGGGGTACATGTGGCTCCACCTTTTTCGTCTTAGTGACTGCCCTGCACAGAACTACATAAGCGTTCTGGTGACGGGCATCAGCCTGAACCCCAACGAACAAGGACTGGTGAATATTCTAGTACACGTGGCTTGGCTTGGCTTTTGTGTGAGCCTTTTGTAGCATCTATTTGCAGAAGGAGAAGAACCCAGTGTCTGCACGTGTGATCAGATCCCTTGAAGGTGGGCACCGAAAAGCCTGCACTTTAATCCCCCCTTATCAGCAATTTCACTCTCTGTAGTTTCAGTTACTGGTGATCAACCTCAGCCTGAAAATATTAACGGAAAATTCTAGAAATAAACAATTCACAAGTTTTAAATTGTGTGTTGTTTGAGTGCTGTGATGAAATCTCATGCTGTCCACCTAGGATCTGACTCATCCCTTTGTCCGGTATATCCACACTGTGTCTGCTTCCCGCCAGGTAAACGCTTGATAGGTAGAGTCTCCATTATCAGATAGACTGTAGCGGCGTCACAGTGCTTGTGCTCCAGACCCTTATTTTACTTAGGAATGGCCCCACAGCCCAAGAGTAGTGAGGCTGGCAATTTGGTTATGTCAAAGAGAATCAGAGGAGAGGCCTTACGCCCAGTGGATTCTTGTTCTTTGAATATAGGCTTGTCTTTTTTTTTTTCTTTCTCTATTAATTGTTAAGGATTCTCAATCTCTGGAGTTCAGTGATTCTACTGGCCTTGCTGAAACTATTCTTTTCCTTCTTCCCTCCCTCCCTCCCTCCCTTCCTCCCTCCCTCCTTCCCTCCCTCCCTCCCTTCCCTTCCTCTTGTTAGCTATTGATTTCTCTTAAATGTTTGACAGCACTCTGACAGTTTATATTTTGAGATTGCTGTGTGTAAGTGAACAGAACTCGTAGCTCAGTTATGTTTCCCCAGAGCAGGTGGAAATCCCCGGTTCCTTTACTCTGGCTGGAGGTGTGGGTGGTGGTTCTGGTGTGAAGAGCAGTGATGGGTCCTGGGAGGCGGAACTTCCCTTTAGGATGGCCAGTAATTTGTCTTCAGAGAAATGTTTGCTTCTTCCCTTGAGGTAGTCCAAAATTACTTAGGAAAGACTTTGTCCCAGGCCCAGCATCTATTCCGAGAGTCTCCTGTGTCAAAATTCCCATATTGAGGAGCAAATGCCCGCATTAGTACTTCACCAGGGTATGTACACAGTTCTGCTCTTTTAGAATCGGTGACCACACCTTTCTCTGTTTCCTTCCCTTCCCCCATTGCCTCTGGTTCTAGGGCTGTCTTAGAGCCTTTTATTGGAGGGCTTCTCATTGGTCTTTGTGGAGCTGAAGATTTTGTAGATTCTCAAAGTTCTGATATGTTAGTTTCAACTCTGGGTTTTGCAGTTCTTGTAAAATTTATTTTTGGAGGCACATTTCTTTTATCATTTCAATGAAATTTAAAGAATGTGACCAGGTAATGCTTTTCTCCATCTAGCTATCTCAGACCTTTAATTTGATCTTCCTCCTTAAAATAAATTTGAGAACATTTTCCGGACAAGTCATCTTCAAAATATTCTGCTTCATAATAAAGGGTTGGACAGCTAGAACTACAGGAGAAAATCAGTTATGATTGCCACTCCCTCCTAAGTTAAGTTGGCTTTATTTTCTAGAAAATAAAGAAAACTATAAAAAGAAAATTTAAAAAATCTAAAATCCCACCAACATATTCATGTTAACAATTTCATATGAATAGTTTAAGTGTTTTTTTAATACATACATAGAAATATACTTTCCTTTGTAAAATAAGATTGCTGTCTTCACCGTGGCTAATGTTTATCATGCACTTGTATGTCTCAGGCACTTTGCTGAGACTTTTTGTTATTTTATTGAATCCATTTTCTCTCCACATCCTTCTAACAGCCCTTTCTAACTGGGGTTATTGTCAGTCCCTCCTTTACAGATGAGGAACTCAAGCTCTCTGGGGGTAAGTAACTTGCCCATATTCGTCTACCATTATGCAGCAATGTACTCTATTACCGACTTTATATACTATGTTATAGCCTGATTTGGAAAGCAAGTGAATTCCTTTGCATGTCAATTTTCAAATAATGCAAACAATGCTGTATTGCAGAGTGTTTCTTCTCCAAATTATAGAGAACTAGGTGTTGTTTTGGGCACTAGAAATAAGTCAGACATAGTCTCTGACCACATAGAGTTTTCATTCTAGTCTGAAACCTTTTAAATTTATTTAATTTCTTTTTTAAAAGATTTTATTTATATTTTAGAGGGGAAGGGAAGGAGAGAGGGAGAGAAACATGAAGGTATGGTTGCCTCTCATGCATTCCCTACTGGGAACTGGCCCGCAACCCAGGCATGTGCCCTGACTGGGAATTGAACCATGATCCTTTGGTTCACAGGCCCATGCTCAATCCACTGAGCTACACCAGCCAGGGCAAATTTATTTAATTTCTTAAAATTTTATTGAATTTATTGGGGTGACACTGGTTAATACAATTATATAGGTTTCAAGTGTATAGTTGTATTATATTGTGCCTCTTATCTGGGACCTAGATAATCACAGTTACATGAATGCCTATTTTATAACAAATATGAGAGACCTAAGATCCTAGCGCATGTTCAACGTGGGAGCTGGTCTGGCCTGGGAGGCCCGGGAAGCAATCGCTGAGGAGCTGACGTAGCAGAGGAAAGTTTTACTGTTGCCTGCTGGGCCCTTGGCAGTCTGGATGCTTCTACAGCTCAGTCTGTAAAATGGTGTGAAGTAGAATTCAATCCAAGAAGCTTGTGAGAACTATATTAGCCAGATGACATTCTTACTAAGAATCCCTGGGATTAAGATCTCATTGCTGTGCACAAATCATCTGAATGAATTAAACATGTAATTGAAAGGCTCATTGTGTGCTCCTCGAATGCTTTGCTGTACCAGAAATAAAATGCAAATAAAATAAAAATAAAAAGTCATTTTCTCCATCAAATAAGTGTTGTATACTGAGGGCTTCCTCATCTCCACTCGCACTGTCCAGTTGCACAGAGGCAATTATATTGTTATAACATGTACAGATACTCAGAGGCTCCTCTGAGCCAGCTTAAGGCACACAAACATTATAGAGTCATGGCCCTCCTTATTTGCCCCCCAAGTAGTTCTTGCTGCCTCTCTCTCTTTCCTTCTAAAACCTATAGGCCGGTAGTTTTTTTTTAATTAAAGACTTCAGAGCAGGCAGCCATTTTCAAAGGGCAGCCATTTTCTTTTTAAAAACCATATTTTATTGATTATGCCATTAAAGTTGTCCCATTTTCACCCCTTCACTCCCCTCTGCCCTGCACACCCCCTCCCACTCTTTAGTCATTTTTCCATTTAATTTGTGACCAAATTCAACCAGTTCTGTGAGCATCCTGATCACCAGTGCTTTGAACTGTGCATCTGATAGGTTGGCTATCTTTTCATCTCTTAGTTGTATTTTTTCTGGAGCTTTGATCTCTTCTTTCATTTGGGCTATTTTATTTTGTCTTGTTGCGTCTGTTATGTAGTGAGGGGCAGAGCCTCAGGTGTTCACCAGGGTGGGGCCACCCTTGTTGCTGCCTTGTGGGGCTGTACGTGGGGAGGGCGCTTGCTCTGCTCTCTGTCACATTTCAGTCACTTCCCCTGCTTCCCACTAGCAAATTAGGCCCTTCTGGTGCTGATTCCTGTGTGGGTGGATTTGTATGTGTTCTAGGACCCTGTAGGTCTCTCCAGCAAACTATTCTGTGAGTCTGAGAGTTTCTCCTGCTTCCAGCACAACCCCCACCGGTGCTTTCAATCAGAGAATTGAGGTTTTATTACCCCGCGCCGAGGCCAGGGGTTGGGCAGACTACCCTGCTCTGCAGTTGTTTCTCCTGGTTATCTGCACAGTAATGTGGGACCAGCTGCCACCTTGCTGGGTCCGCCAGCCACCGCCTTGCTTGTCCCGGTCCTCCAGCCGCAGCACTGCAGCCAGCAAGTCCTCTCTGCTTGGCTGCCCATCTCCACCCCTCCCATCTGGTCTGGATAAGTGTGTCTTTTTTAACTCCTTGGTTGTCGAACTTCCTTACAGTTTGATTTTCTGTTGGTTTTGGTTGTTTTTGTTTCTAAATTGTTGTTGTCTTTCTTTTGGTTGTGCGAGGAGGCACAGTGTGTCTACTTATGCCTCCATCTTGGCCAGAAATTGCCCATACCAAAGGGTGTTTCTTTCCTCTATATTTTGAGCATGTCAAAGCTAGTATCCTCATGAGACTGGTATGAGAATTCCTTGCTATACTCTGGGGGAGGGTCATGATTTGTTTGTGGGTTACCTTCCTTATATCAGCTTGGGTACTCAGGGCATGTTGTCAGTAAATCAAATGCCTGGCAGATCAGTCACTGACCCTGGGATAACTCTATAAAACTACAAGAGGACTCCAGTTAAGAAAGTCCTCATCATCTTTCTCTACTGTATGATAAAAATGAAAATATTAGCCCTGTCTGGTGTGGCTCAGTGGATTGAGAGCTGGCCTGGGAACCAAATGGTCACTGGTTTGATTCTCAGTCAGGGCACATGCGTGGGCTGTGGGCCAGGTCCCCAGTGGAGGGTGCGCAAGAGGCAACCACACATTGATATTTCTCTCCTTCTCTTTCTCCTTTGCTTCCCCTCTCTCTAAAAGTAAATAAAATCTTTTTTTAAGTGAAAATATTAGTTACCATTCACCAAGCACTCACAATGTCATGGGTTTCATGCACATTACTAATCTGATGGAGAAACTGTAAATCAACAGTGTTGAATAATTTGCTCAGTGGTGCTCTGTAAGAGGTGAAGCTAGGATTTGAACCCCAATCTTTCTGGCATCTAAACACAAGCTGTGTTTCCTCCCTGTTGTGGTTTTAAAAGGAATGGCCTTAAATTCTTTCTTTTTTTCCCCATTGAGAGGTTGGGTTTATGTTCCTTTTTTTAAAATCTGGAAGGGCTTGTGAGGGCTTTAACTAATAGAGTTATGACAGAGGCAATGCTACATGATTTTTGAAGCTGGGTCACAGAAGACCATGGCCATTTGTTCTTGTTTGCTAGAATATTTGCTCTTGGAACCCTGAACCACCAGTAAGATGCCTACTATCCAGATGCCACTGTGGTAAGTGGAAGACCAAAACACATGGAGCAGGCATACGTTTAAGCATTGCAGCTACAGTTGGCAGTTGCAGCTAAGCCCCAACTTTGACTCACCCAGCCCAGGTACTAGACATACAATTGAAGAAGCTTGAGAAAATTCCAGCCCCCACCATTCAATTACCCCAGATGTTTGAAGCTTCCAAGCTGAAGCCCGGGTGCTAGGCATGCAGGCAGACTGTCCTCATTGTGTCCCATCCAATTTCTGACCACAGAATTCTGAGCATAACAAAAACCCTTGTTGTTTTATGCCACCAAATCTGGGATGATTTGCTGTGCAGCAGTATTTTGCAGAGTTGGAACAGATCCTGGTGTTCACAAAGCTACCTTCTACCTAACCAGAGTCTCATCTATTTCTAATGGGAGTTTGCACATTGTTGGTGAATGAGGTAATCTGACATTCAGAAGAATGTTGTTTGGCTTCTAGAATTTTTTAGTTTTGACAAAAATTAAAATTTTACATGAAATCTGAATTTCCAGTTTCTCTGGGAATATCAGAAGATTGGAAATACTGGGTAAGAAAACAGGGCTGTGTTTCTGAATAGAAGCTCCCCCCCTCTCATGGGCCTTTGCTCTTAGATGTTAGGATGCCTGGCACTGTGATTGCGTCACTACCTCCCTTCCTGCCCCTTTACTGTGGGTATTAGCAGTATTTGTAGATCCAAAGGATAGTTGATCCTATAGCCTGTGTATGACTATAAAAAGGTGCTTAAGAATTCTTGTTTCCTCCACTTTAATCTTCCAAAGTTCAAGTACAGGTTGCGTTATTGTAATCTACTTTGCATGTACAGTAATTATAGTGATGACTAGAATACCTTTTAATGCTGTAAAATAGTACAGCTTAAAAGGAGCATTAAATCCCAAATGTTATGTTTAAGCATCCATCTGTCATGATAAAGAAAGTTGGAAGAGAAGTTGGTTAACTGTGTTTATTAGAAAAAAGATCACTGTCTTGTACTCAGTTTGATAAAGAAGATGATACTTCAATGGTGCACTTAATGCTCCTGCTACTAAGGACTTATGAATGGATTTGTTCTTGAAGAAGATCTTTTTTTCCAGAGTGCTTTGTGGAAAAGAATTTCGATCTTGGCATGGATTCATCCCTTTGTTGTTTCTGAGTTGAAACACAGACCTTTGGGGCCGCCATGATAAATCACTTGACTTAGGACAGCCGTCAGTGAAAGTGGTGGCTATTTACTTTGCGGGGCTTATCAGAATATTAATGCGACTCCCTGACACATGATGGAAGGGGTAAGAGAAAGAGAAGAAAAAACTTCATATTTAATGAACATTTACATTCAGAGCAAAGCAGAGTAACCCAAATCTATTTTCATCGGCAGTATGGCAGAAGGGAATGTGTTACAATTTTTTCCACTCAAACTTCAGAGTTAAAGAACATGGGATAAGGGAGGAAAGAAGGGGAAGGGCCTACACACAGAGCAAGTATAAATGCCCCATGGACATGAACAACAGGGTGAGGACTGACTGTGGGGGTGGGCGGAGGGTAGGGCAGCAGAGGGCAACAGGGAAAAATCAGGACACAGGTGGCAAGTACGAGGCCTGCAGGCCGAATCCGGCCCTCCGCCTTCTTTTATCCAGCCCAGCACTTTGTTTCTCCCTGGCTGTGGTGCCAAGCTCTCACTTAACGGTTAAGAAGTAGTTTCATTTATACAGTCCTAAGATTACATTCGGCCCTTTGAAGGCAACTGCGAGGCTGCTGTGGCCCCCGGAGAAAATGAGTTTGACTCCCCTGAATTGGGACAACTACAATAGAACAACAATATAAAAAAGTGCTCAAGAATAATAATAATAAAAAGAACATAGGAACTGATTACAAGGGAATTCATGAAAACTCTTCCTCTAGTGATATTTGATAAAAAAAATCAAGATTCTCTAGATAAAACAAAGTTATTCCAACTTTGGAGCAAAGCAGAGGAAAGAGATAGGAAAGGGCAATGAAAACTTTATAGCCTTTTTAAAATTTTTTATTTTTACAATTTAATTATTGTCCAAGTACAGTTTTCTGTCTTTTACTCCCATCCCAACCCAACCCCTCAGTGCTCCCCACCTCCCTCCCATTTCCCCACCCCCCCTTAGTTTTTGTCTATGTGTCCTTTATACTTGTTCCTGTGAATCCTTCCCCTTTTCCCCTAAAATTCTCTCCCCTCTCCCCTCTGGTCACTGGCAGCCTGTTCTCTATTTCAGTCTTTGGTCATATTTTGCTTGCTTGCTTGTTTTGTTGTTTAGGTTCCTATTAAAGGTGAGATCATATGGTATTTGTCTTTCACCGCCTGGCTTATTTCACTCAGCATAATGCTTTCCAGTTCCATCCATGCTGTTGCAAAGGGTAGTAGCTCCTTCTTTCTTTCTGCTGCATAGCATTCCATTGTGTAAATGTACCATAGTTTTTGGATCCATTCATTTACTGATGGGCATCTAGGTTGCTTCCAACACTTGGCTATTGTAAATTGTGCTGCTATGAACATTGGTGTGCATAGGTTCTTTTGGATTGGTGTTTCAGGGTTCTTAGGATATACTACCGATTAGAGCTTTAATAGCTGCTGCTTACTTTGGTCAATGGCTGTAGACCCATCGCAGAAGGCCTTAACAAAATTGGCTTGGCATTGAATGTGTTTTAGATGATCATTACTCACTACAGCTGATAGGTGTTTACTGTTAAAATTTTCTTTTTATGACCTTAATGCAGTCTTGACACCTATCCATGTTTTCAGATTATCCACCTGGCCCTGTTCGGCATGATGTAAATCACAAAGAGGACTGTCCACCTTGCAGACAAAGTTTCACATAGTAATTGTTTTGTCTTCTGACTTTTATGACTAGGTCTCAAATTTTAGAAAAAATATTAAAGTCAGTGTGTGGATATTGCTGAGAGGGGTTATAGTATGGGGCTAGGGATGCTCATTATATGAATGCTTTTGGCCATTGTCACTAGAAGTCAGCACGGAATGACTAACTCCACTAGGTAAGCTGAGAGAACAGTCACAGACAGTCATGGATGGACACACAATGACGCAGGTTCTTTCTGCGTCGCAGGCATACCATTTTCTAGTATTCCGAAGGAAGAGAGCAAGAAATACAACTTTCCCCACATTCCATGAGGTACCTTCCCCTTGAGTAGCCATGCGAATCTTCTTCTCTGTTAAAGAAATATGAATCCAGTCCTTTAGTAAAACGCTTTACGTTTTACTAAAGCCTGTCCCACTGAGTTCGATGCTGTGATGTATTTGCCATAACCTACAGAAATGAAGAGCTTCAGTTCTCAGTTTTGGAGCATGTTAACAGAACCCCCCCCCCCCCCCACTGCCAGCCCCCTACTGTGTTGGCCTTGGCAGAAGAAAACCTCACCCGAAGTTACCATCCTTCTAGGGGCAACACGTACCCTACCCAATGACTGATCAAAGTGGGGATATGCAAACTTCCGCCAGACCACCCTCACTTCCCACACTGACTGCAGAGTTTTAAGGACTTCAAGACCACCCTCAGTTTCACTAGGAGGACTCACACAACTCACTGAAAGCTGTTATGCTCATGTTTATAGTTTATTACAAATTAAAACCATCAAAGGACAAAATGCAGGAAAATTCCACATACGGAACTTCCAATTGTCCTTTCCTGGTGGATTTGTGGATAGAACTCATTTCCCCAGCAACAATGTGTAACAAAACACTTGGAGTATTACTAACCAGGTAAACTCACCTGAGTCTTAGTGTCCAGAGTCTTTATTTAGGGCTCCATCAGGTACACATGGTTGAGTTCCCACATGGATTACCTCAGTCTCCAACTCCTCTAGGGATCAAGTTGATACTTCAGGACAGAAAGTACCTGCCATAAACCATATTATTAAGACTGTCTGCAATGGCCCAAGGCCGCTTGGTAAACAGAGATACTTTTATTAGGCAAGACATTCCAAGGGCTTAGACATGACCTCCCAGAACTTGAGGGTAAAGATGAGATTTCTCCTAGGACGAGGTTAAATTCTTTACCAGAGAGGACATAAAGACCCTGTTCCCCCAACTCTGAAGGTTCATAATGGCTTCATAGTGAGCTGTAAGGTGAGTAGAATCCTTCTTTGAAAATGCAGTGCAGCCCTTGTGTCTCTATCCGATCCTGTTTTTCTTTCTTCCTTTTCTCAGGTGTTGATTCCAAGATCACTTCCTAATAATTCACCTGCCTGTTATTCTCCATCTCAGAATCCGCTTCCAAGGGAACCCAACTTGCAGCAGTTGGGGCCACAAGTGGTCAAGAAATCAGATTCTGGAGTGGGATTTTAGAGCTGAATCACTTGCTCCCCAGTTGCCAACAAAGAGCCCATCAGTAGTATAAGGAAGAGCACAAATAACCCCTGGAACAAATAACACCATAGCAGTGCCAGAGTTAAAACTGTCATTGGCAGTGAATTAAAATTGCATCCTGGTGGAAGAGAATGAATTTAGCACATGCGATCAATCAGGTATTGAGAGATAGGAGAAATAGTGGGGAAGTATTAACTATAAGAAGGTGACATTGTGTGGCTATTGCTAAATGTAATTGATGCTCTGGAAGAAGAAGCACATGATTAATCAGAAATTAAAAGCCAAATATGGAATCCAGAGGGCCTTCTTGGTAGCATATAAATAGGCTTCCATCCCCTCCAGGAGATGGTGAAGGGTGACCAAATACCCTAGTTTGCTAAGGACTGAAAGTCTGTTCAATATGTGGGACATTTAATTTAAAATTGAGAAAGCTCAAGTTATTCACCCCAGGGAATACAGAAAACTGAGCACCACGTCTAGGGCTTTACTGTAAGAGTAATTGCACTCCAAAGTTTTAATCCCCAACCAATATAGATTGGCTAGGCCAAAGCTGAGAAATAATCTTGCCACATAGGATGGAAACATCTAGCTTGTATACCAAAATCATGAATCCTCAGGATCCTCTAAGGCTTTCGATGCCAGAGAATTAGCCTACTTCACTCTGTTAAAGACTGGTACTTCCCTCTTGTTTGAAGACTGTTCGTAGGGCTCTCCCACATGAAACAACGACTTCTCTTCGGGACCTTCCCTGTGTTGTCTACTTGGTTTAAGTCGCAGTGTAACCATGCTGGAGACATGCTGGGCCTGATGAAGAAGGAAAGACAGTATATCTGGGGGAGCTTCAGAATCTAGCCAGTGTGTTCCAACAACCGCTGGGACAGAATTCATGGGATAGAATTCTGAGGGTGCTTGATCAAGGGGGGCCTGGAACACAGAGTTGGGAAAGGGAGAGTTTATTGATTTGGGAGTGTTCTCCGGAGATACAGAATTGTATAGTCTGGCAAGGACTCTGAGATGTGATTTGAATATGATAATAGGATGGTTTCTAGAAGTACATCAAATGAGATAGAAATGCAAGATTGTCACAGCTGATGAATTTGGAGGAAGGGATAAAAGGCTCAGAGGAAGGCATGTGCTAGAGTGGATAGACTATAGAAGACTAAACCAACCAGAAGACTATGCTCTACGGGAAAGGAGGGTGGTCACAGAATACACCATTTCCCAAGCAATGAGGGGAGCTCTAATGAGAGAGGCACCAACATTACTGGGGAATTCCACGACAGGCCAGGGCCAGTGGTAGGAAATGACATTGCAGAACTGGACTCACTGGTAGCAATGGGGATAAATGGAGTCCTAAAACAATGAAGGTCAGGTGACAAGGCTTTATTATCAGAGACAGACATAAAGAATTATTGTAATAACTGGCAGGCCTCAGTTGCAGAATGATGGAGGCATTTAATAGGACATGGTATCCCTCAGAGAAAAACAGATGGTTGCCATCAGGGTACTGCTCAAATATACAAATAAAAGAAAGTAAGAAAGTGTGATTAGGAGGCTGAAAGTAATCACCCATTAAAAAGTCACTATTCTTGCCCAGTTTCCTAACCTGAGGAAGTTTTCTGACCCAGAAACTATTGCTTCAAGGAGAGATCAGTTTTCTGGGAGGAAGACAAATTTCCAGCAACACGATGGCAAATACACATGGTAGTAATTCCCCCAGTTCTTCTCCAAAGTGACCTACAACCATTTAATCAAGTAACCGTGCACTGGGGAAAAGGGAATACCTGAACATTTTAAGGACTCTTGGGTGTTTTTTCCAAGATGACATCAGTAGCTATGGACTGTGAGTATCACCATGCTTTCTTCTCCTTCCTCGTGTTACAGTGAGAGTGTATAGAAGCCGCATAATAAATATAGTCTGGGTACAGGTCCATCTCACAACCGATAGATCCAGTCCCTGAATATATAATTGGAAGGGACATGCTTGGTGAGATCACAATCTCTGACTAGATCTCTGGCCTATGGGGTAGGAACAACCATAATGGGGAAGGCTGAAATGGAAATCTTTGGAGCTGCTTCCCACCACAGCCTCAGCAAAAATAGTAAATTAAAACATTACCTGGGTGAAGGGAGGAATGGAAGAAATTAGGGACCGTTCTGCATGAAGACCTAAAGATGGAGAATAGTCCTTGTCATATTCCCATTTAATTCATTACACTGGCCCCTACAAAATCCAGACAAGCTCTGGGTAGTCATAGTCGAATACTGCAAACTCAACTAAGTAGTAGCCCCAATCACTACTGTGGTGTTTTTGCTGGAGCAGATTAACACAACCTTGGGTGCATGGCATGAGATCATTGGTCTGGCAGATGTATTCTTTTCCATCCTTTTCAGGGAAGAGGATCAGAACCAATTGGTATTCACTTGCAGTGGACAAGAACATACGTTTACCATCTTGTCCTGGAATTATGTTAACTCTCCCACTCTCTGTCATTGTGTAGTAAAACAGAGACCTGGGAGGTTTGGTGGGAAGAATATTAGTTAATGTGTATGCAATCTCTCGTTTAGCCAAAAGTTGGGTTATTTTTCTAATAGAGCTATAAGAAGAGAGAACAGCTGCCTCCTGAGGAACTAATATTTCTTTCACTGGGAGTGTCTCTGCAAATTAGGCACCTCTTGTCATGGGCATTGTGGGAAGGACCCAGGCATATTTCTGATGGATGTAGTTGGAATTGCCAACTTTGAGATTGTCTGATTTTGAATTAGATGAACAAGAGTGAAGCAGGTGAAGCCAGGATGTGAACTTTAGAAGAACACTTTCAGGTGGATATGTTGAGTCAGATGCCAAGAAATAATGAGGTTCCACTCATCCAATAGCATGGACTGAAATAGATTTGAAGATGGCATGTGTTTTAGAAAATAGTTCACCCCTGGGGTATCTATTATAAGCGTATTTCAGCCTTGTCAGGTTGATCAGGGCTGTTTATAACTTAATATCCTTTTGGCTTTATCTCTTATTCCAGTCACTAGTGTGCTGGCCAGTTCAGCAGAGACTTTCACCGGTTTCACAGGGTAACCCTTAGGTCTGTGCTATGCTCCTCATTGTGCGTCTTCCCCATTGCTGCAGTATGGGGTTCCTTCAGGAAATGCTTGGTCCTCATGCACATATAATCGAACTCTGTGCGGGAGGTTGTGCCCCATGGGACAATCCTTGACCCCTGGGCAACAGGAACTGCTGGAGCAATGCTTTCTCTCCTTTTCCTTGGTGGATAACATGGGTATCCTATATGGTGGTCCCATGGGATCCAGCACCCAGTCTCATATAGCGGTGGCCAACTCAGTGATGCATCCTTATGTTGGCACTTTCCTCTTCCCTAATTTTTCTTTTGTCTCCCACTGTTTCTCCTGAGAATACACTCCAAAATAAATAACTTGCACTCAAGCCTTTGTTTCATGTTCTGCCGTTGGGGTAAATGCTGCCTCTGCTGTGTAACATGGTAGTTTCATAGGTGCTCCCAGCCAGGTGGGACCAGGAGCTATGTTGTTCACACACAGCCTACAGTGTGTGTGTGCGTCCTCTGTTCTCACTTGTTTTTTACGCTACAGCAAAGCAGGTCAAGGTGCATTCTGGGCAAGAAACACATTTGAGGAATAATAGCAGCGAGCATTTTTTTTATTGATTTTTATCTGTCAAGCACTGTACTAAGTGACTTATATGCATTATCTAATTTACTCCCTAACTTAATCCTATGGAGGAGGCACTATTGTCATTTTTATTTACACATATGGGAACCGAGGCTGAGTGAATTTTAATAACTTTCTTTAAGTGGCTTGGCTGGTGCATGGTGAAGCCAGGAGGCCATCTGATTTCACTGTCTGATGTCAGAGCAGAGCTCTTAAACACTAGAAATCCCAAGATGCAAATCAATATAAGACCCTGTGGGGGTGATTAATGGTGTTTGATTACCAGCATTTAGTGTGCAAGCATTAGGATGGGATTGCACACTGCGTCGATTCCTCTCAGCCCAAACAGGGGCCGGACTCTGCAGCGGGAGTGGAAGGTCTTGCTCACCAGACAGGCGAGGGTCAGCAGAACGAGTCCGCTTGGCCTCCCATCTGGCTTTGTCCTGCACAAGGGTGAACTCTATGATATTTGTTTACGAATATATATAATGCTTATGATTATGTATGACATTTGTAAATAGATGGCTCTGCTCGGTAATTTATGGCTGATTCTCGAGCTTTTAATCACAGAGATGGCCTTAAAAATAATTTCGGTCTGTCATTGGAGGACAAATAGATGGTGTTTGCTATGCCAGGCTGCAAGTAGGAGCGGCTGGCAACACCTGGAAACAAAACAAATAGGATGAGGTAATTTACAAAAGCGCTTCATTTTTCAAAACCATCTCACTGTCCTCACTTCTTCGTGTTGTACTGAAGTGCAATGCTTGTCTTAATTTGAAGAAACAGGTCATGACCCCAAAGGCAAACAGAACCATGATTCTTCAGGAAGTGTTCTCATCTTCTAACCTGAGGTCAGGCTGCACGGATAAGGGATGTACTGGAAAGGGGAGTATTTTTTGTTTAGAATGCCTGCTGAGCAAACATTTCCTTCTTCCCACCACAAGCAGCTTCCAAAGCAACCCACAAGTGTCTGTCTGAGGAGGGTACCCAGAATCCCGACCCGGTGCTGGCACACCTGCTTGGTGGTTTGGCGACAGCAGTTACACACACCATATCTGGTCCCCAGAATAGGCTCAGCTGGACAGTAGTAGGTATGGTTTCCTTTCAATTGTCTTTTCCAAAGCATAGTCATTAATGCATCCTAAGTTTGTAATGAGTGTGTAAAATATTCTGTCACATGACATGGAGTTATTTGCATGAACCAATTTTATTAGTTTCCTGGGACTCTGTCCCCAAATGAAAATGAAAGGAGAACCACAGTGACAAGAACTATAACTAATGAGTTCTGTCTCCCTGGACAACTTCTGTAGGCTTTTAGAGCATGTGCTAGGAGTGACAGGGGATTCAAAGATGAATCAGGTGTAGCATGTGCCTTCTGGAAGCTTAGGAGGGTGTTAACAAATATACTCCAAATAACTAAAATATGAGAGTCAAATTTCATCATAGGTAAAGTGTTATAGGAGCTGAACAATGAGATTACTTCAAACTGAAAGGATCCAGGACTCCAGCTATGTAGAATTCCATGGGTTTAGTCTTGGAGGGAGGGTTGGGTTTGAGCACTCGGCCTGGGCTGGGAAGGATATTCCAGATGGAGGGAACAGCCTGTGCAAGGGCAGAGTATGCAAATGCCGCGTGTGTGGGCAGCAGTGGGGAGTAGGAGAGCGGTGGGAGTCCAGGGAACTGAGGAGAGATGGTGAGAGATTAGCCCATTGCATGAGGAATTGCAGAGTTGCCCCTTGGATGACTTAATCCTTCAAAACCAAGGCTGTGAGTTGTTGAAAGTCACATTGTTAGCAATTAACAGGTAGTGTGGATTACAGCCCCCATCTCCTGGTTCTCAGTTCAGTAAGTTCTCTTTTCTTTAGATTACAAGGAGTAATTGTGTAATCTTTGCTTTATTTTGGGTCATTTATGACAGACACGTTGAGGAGCCCATTTTGGGCAGTCAGATGCAGCATGGTCCTGAGGGCTTACTCTTGGAAAGCTACCAGCTTTGTGGTTAATTGTGAATAGGTTTACTCTTGCTTTCCTTCCACCCTCCCTCACCCATTAGAATACCGGTTGGACCAGGCCTGAGCCAGTAAGGCCTAGTAACGGGCACATGGCTAGGGTGTGTGTCGGGGGGAGAGAAGGATGTGTGTACGTGCGTATGTGCCTGATGTCTCTGTACCAAGGCCAAGTATGAATCACCTTTGGACTTTGTTCATTTGGCTTGGCATAGGCAAAAAGCCGGGACAAAGAAGAGTTTTGCTTTGTCCTAAAGTGTGTTTACCCCTGGGCTTAGCTGGAGCTCAGGGAACAGGGAATATTTCGTTGACTAGGAAAGTCTTTTCTTAAAGTTTGCCATGTGCTAGCTTAGCAGAGGGAGGTGAAGAACTGGTACTCTCACACACTGGAAGGGACCTTACAGATCATCTGCCCCACAGCTTCCTGTGACAATACGTGGTTTCTTGAAGCAGGCCAGCGTGTGCCTCTCAGCGTGAGTCTGACAGTCAACAAATAGGCCTTGAGAGCTTAGTGTTTGCCAGGCAAGGGCATCTGAGGATGAAGTCCGGTGAAGCTGGTCAAGTGTCTAACGCAGTGTGTCCTGTGTGGGACATGGTGTGGACCGCACTCTGGGCCCAATGTGCCAGAATTCCTGGTGGGGTCAAGGGTCAGTTTTTCTGGATTTAGCTCTGCAGCGTCCCTTCTCCCTCACAGCCCATGTTTTCAACTGATATTCTTATTTTATAAACTTAGCACCCAGAAAGACATTTGTAATTGTACCAAAATGAGGAGTGGATTTAAATTTTTTCTTTTAAATCCTTCCTTGGTTTTGTAATATTTTTGCAATCATTTTTACATGTAAATTATTATTATTATTCCTTTTGTTTTTTCTTTGGTTAGAATTTACTATTTGTATTAATTTTCTAGGGTAGCTGCAACAAATGACCACGAATTGGGTGTTTATAACAGCAGAAATGTATTCCCTCACAGTTCTGGAGTCCTGAACTTGGAAATCAAGGTGCTGGCAGGGCCATGCTCCCCGTGAAGCCTGTATGGGACCACTCTCTCACCTGGTCCTAGCTTCTGGTGGCTCCCAGCAGTCCTTGACACTCCTCGGCTTGTACATGCCTCATGTCTTCTTCATCACTGGCCTTTCCCCCATGTCTCTGTGTGCTTACATGGCCTTCTTTTAAAAATACCAGTCATTGAATTTAGGACCCACCCAGCTCCAAGATGACCCCATCTTGATTAATTCTGCAAAACCCTTATTTCCAAACAAGGTCACATTCTGAAGTCCCAGGTGAGCATAAATTGGTGTGTGGAGGGGGACACTGCTCAATGCAGTGGAATATTCATAAAGGGGTTTTGGAAGAGGAGCAGGGGTACATGGTGGATGATGAACTCACACTATAGCCTTCCTTCTGCATTTTACCCTTCAGACTCTAGATTAGCTGGTGTGACTGGGGTACAAGGCTCTAAAGAGTTGGACAGTTAGTGGTAGGAGCTCCTGAGTGAGCAGGGAATGGGGCCCGGAGGGTGGCACAGTCCTCCAGATTGGGCTGTGACACTGACCAGTGAGTTTTGGACAAATGCCACTCTTTCACAATAGTTCCTTTAGTAAAACAAGTTAAGATAGTCAAATTCCTGCCTTGACCCTGACATTTACTACTGATGTAACTTCCAACAAATGATGTAATTTCTTTGAGCCTCAGTTTTCTCAGCTATGAATTAGGAATAGCAATAACGCCTGCTTGTCCTACCTCCATAGGGTATAATAAGGATGAAGTGAGAGGAAAAATGAAAAGTCCTCACTTGCTGATGATAACATCTACACTTTTGAAGTCATGGTGACCTTCTAAAAACACACATGAATTCCTTTTACTTCCTTCTCCTAAGCCATCTAATTGCTCCTTTATGTTTCGGATAAAGCCTAGACTTGTTAACACAAGGCTCTGCAAGTTTAAAAGGTCCTGAAGATTCTGGTGCCAACATGCCTTTTCAGCCCCAATGCCCTTGATGGGTCCTATGCCTCCCAGGTACCCTTTGCTGCCTATTTCAGCTCACGCCTGAAAGTTCATTTTCTAGACCACTTATTTTAAGCACAGGATTGTATCTTGCCTTGAATTTTTCTTTCTTTCTTGTAGGTAGATTTAATCAAGTAAAATCTGGAGAATAATAATAATAAAAGCAGAGAGCTCTAGGTGAAGTGGGAAAGTCTCACCTGCTCATGTCTTATTTTGGTCTTGTCTTTGCTTTTTCTATGACCTGTCTCCCCACAACCTTGGCTTTGTGGAGAACTGCTTGACAACCGTTGTGTACACATTAGTTTAAAATGGAAGTTCTCTCTCTCTCTCACTCTTTTCTTCTCTAAGGTAGCATTAAAGTTATAGTAAAGATTTTTTTTAGAAAACAAACTTTCAAAAACTAAAAGAACTAAGTGTATTCTATGGGGGCAGTGATGGTTTATGTCTTTCAACACATGTCTGGAAGGAAGAAAACATGGAGAAACATTGGCTAATAAAAGAATGTGCCCTCGGGCTTGAGTGAAAGAAGAAATCCACTGCCAACATAATAACAGGAGGGCTCTGTCCTTGGAGACAGCATGCGTGGACAGAGGGTACAAGCAGAAATCAGGGTTGAAAACTGAAAAAAAATTGAAGATCTTTGCAACTGTTGATCCCACTCTCTTAATTTTTTTCTGTGCAACCTAGAACAGCCCTTGTCCTCAAGCTGAATCTTCTCTAAAGAAATCGAACATGTTCTTTGGGAGGTATAGTGTAAGGCTTACTCCTCCAGAGTAAGGCTGTCCTAATTCCAGCATAGAGGGGTCTCAAATGTTGGGGCTGGTTTTCCACCTGTTCACTTGAAGTGAACCTGTCCGTTGATAAGCTAAACCTTTATTCACAGAGCTCCTGGTCAGCTGTTCTAAGGCTTCCTTCTTAAATATGAAAAGACATCCGAGGATTATTAGCACATTTGAACAGAGCCTGTAACATGAAAGAGAATGGCCAAGAGAAACAAACAAAAATGAGCCTAGAGGAGATGGAAATAATTCCAGAGAAAGAAGAACACTTTAAAAAATTAGTTTTTGCATAGGAACTTGAGAAAATATTGTGTCCATAAAACGGGAGAGAATTTTATAAAAAGGGGAAAAAAGAAAAACGTAAAGGGTGATTGCTAACAAAGTAAATCCAAATAAGGATTGGAAGAGAAAGTGAAGGAAACCTTTAAGATTTTAGAACAAGGAGAATGAGAGTGAGAGAAAGGAAGGGGAAAAAAAGAGAATTTGAAAGAAAGAAATAGAAAGACGCGCAGGCCAGGAGCTGCATCCTCTGAAGCATGCATTGGCTTTAACAGGAGGTTCCTGAACTGAGAGAGGAAACCAGAGGAGAGGAAATCATTAAATAAATAAGAAAAGGAAATTTCCCAGAACTGGAGGGAAATGTAAGTCTTCGGATTAAAAAGCCTACTGAGTATTGAATGGAACATATTAAAAAAGATCTACACCAAGACAAATACTCATAAAATTTTGCTTCATTGAAGATAAAGAGATCTTAAAAGTTTCCTGAGAGGAAGAGCAGGTAACTTAGGAAAAAACAAGAATTAGTGTCTTAGTCTGTATAGGCTGTTATAACAAAAAAGCAGAGACTGGGTAGGACATAAACAACAAACATTTATTTCTCAGAAACATTATTTCTGGAGACTGAAAGTCCAAGATCCAGGTGCCAGCATGGTTGCATTTTGGTGAGACCCTCTTCCTGACTCATATCTGTCCCCTTCTCACTATATTCTCACGTTGTAGAAAGGGACTAGCAAGTCTCTGGGGCCTCTTTAATAAAGGCAATAATTCCATTGATGAGGGTGCCACACTCATGACCTAAGTATCTCCCAAAGGCCCCGTGTTTTAATTCTATCATGCTGGGCATTAGGATTTTAACATATGAATTTCTGGGTGGTGGGGTGGGGGACACAGACATTTAAATCAGCAATCAGCCTGGCACTAAAATTCTTTATTTTTTTAAACCATTGTATTTTTTAAAAGATTTTATTTATTTATTTTTAGAGAAAGGGAAAAGGAGGGAGAAAGAGAGGGAGAGAAATATCAATGTGTGGTTGCCTCTTGCACGCCCCCTACTGGGGACTGGCCTGCAACCCAGGCATGTGCCCTGACTGGGAAAGGAACCAGTGACCCTCTGGTTCCCAGGCCAACGCTCAACCCACTGAGCCACACCAGCCAGGGCAGGGCTAAACTTCTTAATAAAAACAGTGGATGCTAGAAGACATGGAGCAATCCTTTCAAAGTTCTGAGTAAATGTAATTTTTGTTCTAAAATTCTGGACCTAGATAATCTACTAACAAGTTTTGGGTCAAAATAACAATTATTTTTTTCAAGAACTCAGAAATATTATGACGATGTACTCTGACTTAGGAAGCTCTTAGAAAATGTATTTCAGAAAAAGAAATTAAGGGAGTGAACTAAGAAAGAGGAAGCCATGGGAGACCAAGGCGCCAACTTAGACAAACTGTGGACAGGGAGAAATTAGCCCAATTAGGAGAGGAAGGAGAGAGGATGCTGTGCAGGAGGTCTTGGAAATGTGGAGCGGTGCCTGCAGGGTGAGCTGTATATCAGGAGCTTTGAAAACTGAGAGACTATTATAATATTATTAAAAATAAGAAAAAAGCAAACAGACTTTGGGAAAACAATAATAGCAACACTATACAAAAAAGACATGATTCAAAAATAAAGCAAACTTATGTGTGGCATGATTTTGACCAATTTATGGAGTGTGAAAAGGAGCTTGCATTTGAATAGATGCCAGAAATGTTATTTTCTGGCTTTAGAATTCACTTGTATAATTCATGAAGGAGTTAACTGTGGTTTCAAAGAGACTAAATATTATTTATCTTGATAATGTAAACATTACAGATATAGCTGCTAGATGTTAGGGAATGGAAGAGAAGAAGAAGGAAATGGTTGTGGAGAGTGAATGGAACAAGAAATGAAGTTTTAACATGCCACTTGAAGCTGCAAATGATGAGTGGAAGGATTAAAAATGGGGATATAACTAAGTTGGGATGGGGAAGGGGAAGGAAAGGAAGGTAGATGTGGCATAAGTGAGTTGCATTTTCAGCTACCCTAACGTAAGTCAGTATATAAAGTCTAAACCAAGAAATAGAGCTGTACATCTATTATATGGGGACTGGAAGTAACCAGCAGGAGAAATAAAAGCAAATGACTAGAGGTGTTTGCCTCTGAGACTCAGGATGGGCAGTGCAGGGGGCTCATAGATTTTCAATGCAAATCATTTCAAATAATATTTGATTTATTCAACCATGTACAATACATGTTTTACTTACTTAACATTAAAAAATAGATGTATACCCAAGGAAACTGTGGTATGACCTTTGAAACTTACTTTTAGTCCTCAGTTTCAACTATAATTAGCTGAAATTTCAGCTCAGCTGAATATAACTGTAATTAAAAATCTCAACTGCCTAATAGCAGACAATTAGCTGGAGCTGTCAGGAGCCAAAAAGAATGATGGGCAGTTGGAAGAGTCTGTTGTAAGGCTTGGCAGTGAACTTCCAGGGATTCCCGCTCCCTGACTCTTCTCTCGTGTCTTCTTATCCTAAGGAGGCAGCAGGATTTATATGGTGTGACCGTTGGCTTTGGACTTCATGGCAGATCTCCATTCAAGTCTTGGCTCCACCACTTATTGTCTAGGAGACCTTGGGCGATTTTTTTTTTTACCTTCCTGAACCTATGTTTTTTCAGCTGTAAAATGGAGATAACACCCACCTTGCAGTGTCGTTATAAAGACTGAATACAACAATGTAAGTACTGACCATAGTATAGTGCATGGTACACTGTAGATACTCAGTGGTAGTTATTAGAGAGAAACACATTCTAAATGGTTAAAACACTTGCTGTTCTGCAAATATGTAGGGGTTGTCCACTTGGTAGAATTTGAAATGTTGCTGTGAAGCCTTCAGTTACAGCCTTTGCAACCCCCTTGCCAGGAATAGCTAATAGGTAGCACGTAAGTCACCTCTCTCACCCATGGCAGACATAGCTAACTGATCTTAGTATTTCATTGCTAAGTTTGGATGTGGCTTCAGGATCTTTGTCAGAAGAGCTTTTAAGATAGCCATTACCCATCAATAAGAATTGGTACCTGAGGTTGAATCTGTTTTTCATATTTGCCTAGGCAGATAGCAGATATATCAACATGACCAGTCATCCTGATGGCTGGGTGACCATATAGTCACATGCAAGTAATGGCGTCCATCAAATTTCTATGCTGACACACAGTGACTAGCCCATCGGTGCCTGGAATGTCATAATTTTGGGGCTTCATGGACAGGGTTTTTGTAGGAAGGGTTCACTGACTCTACGCCAGCTAGTACCTTCCTCTAAGAGTTTATCATTATTAGTAGGTCAGGAACCTCTGCAGAATGAGGATAAAGACTTGATGAGTCTATGAACACCGTAGAACTGTTCAGGTTACCAGGGGATAAGTCACAGCTGGGGCCTCAAGTGCCCTTGATTTCAATGACTGCAACTTCCAGACACCAACCAAATCCTTAGTTCCTTGAACTAGCTTAATACCAGATGGTCACATGTCTGTGAGTCCCTCTGGCAGGCTGCTTGCCTCCCAGGCAGTCTTCTCTGCAGGGCACTTCCAGCTGAAAGGGTGGACCAAGCCCTTCAGAGTGTCTGTTGTTCCCTTTCACTCACGCACGATCGCTTTTAATGTTTCCAAGCTTTTAACAAAATCTTAGCACTGATTTCACCATAGCGTGGTTCTGTAAGAATTGATGCGGGGGTGTTGGGGTGTGGGAGGGAAAGTCCAAGGATGGTGGGTTGGTGGGACCCCCTTAAAAGAGTCCATTTGGAGGTGCTGCACCTGAGGTGAGGAGAAGCCATTGCTGGGTCCTCACAGGAGGAGAGGAGATCACACACTTTCGACTGGGGGTGGTTGGCCTGCACTGGGATTGGTTTAAATGCCATTTAACTGCTGCCACCTTTATGTTTTATCTAAGAGGAAAATAAGCAAAACCCAAAGTCAGACTCTTGAGCTGGTGATATTAAGACCAGAGAGACTTTCAGAAAAACAAATTTTAAGCTGCAGCTACAAACAGACCCAAACAAAAGCACAAATACACTGCTCCTGTGCCCTGCACACACTCAGAGTTGATTGATACATAGCCACATGCTTGTATGGTGTGCTCTTTTTATACACCAACTTATTCCAGACTCTCCAAGGAATGTGCTCCAAAAGAGGAACAATGTGTGAGAACACACACACATGCATTTACGTAGGAGCGGGAGGCATGTGTGTGGGTGGGGAGAATGGGAGTGTGAAATCCAAAGGATGATTAAGAGAATTTGACAAAGAAAATGACTTCTTCCACCCATTTAACACCCACATTAATCCACTTGGATGATCAAATGCAAAAGACAAGAGAATTACAACCTTTTCCAGGCCAAGAAATACTAATTATTTAGAGGAAAATCTTGGCAAAATGAAGAATAAACCAAGGTGGAAAGAGAGAGAGAGAAAGAGAGAGAGAGAGAGGAACAGAGACAGAGAGAGACAGAGAACTCGACTGTTAGACTGTGGCGGGCATTGTGTATTTGCCCTGTTTTCGGTTTAAAAGGAAAAAATAGAAAGAAAAACCTCAAACTCCTTCTTTGAACAAGTAATGGAAAACTGGTGGTTGTGCTAAGCCCTGGTCTCCCCTTCACAGCGGCTCTGTGCCGTTTTCCTGGTAGAAGCAGCAGAGGTCAGCGGGGAAAGGGTGTGTTCTCGAGACTGCATATGGGAGCTTCTGCCATTCTCTACATACTGCTCCTGTTTAAGTGCTGGGTTTTATTCTAAAAAGCTCTGCTGTCCCTTGATGGAAGGAGAAAGTGGAAGTGGGAAGAGGTAATGTGTGAACAAGTTTAGAAGGAGAGAAAAAAAGGGAAGGGGAAAAGAAAGAGGATAAGTCCAGCTTTCTTTGGAAGTGTATCGTACTGTTAGGCTCGCCTGGCTCTGTTCCAAGGGCTCAACTTAAAGTGAATTTCTCTTACTGAATCCCATCCAGAGATATCACAACCTCAAAAGGCTACTATTACCCAGAGGGCTTCAGATGGAACCATTTGTGCGTGACTCTTGAAATGCAAGGAGTTACAATTGTCATTTGACAACACGGGACCTGTCAGGCGCGCTCCTTTCAGGCAGGGGAATTGTTGACATAATCTGGCCCTGGGTCCCCTTCAGAGGGACCAGTCGTTTCTCAGGCTTTTTTTTTTTTTTTTTTTTTGCTCAGCAGGTGCAGCTGTAAGGAAACTGGCGAGTTTCACAAAAACTAACCAAAAACAATAACAAAAACAGGCTGAGGCTGGTTTAAACACAAATGTGGACACTGTGCAGGTAGAATAAGGAGTCAGGTCACTGTACCCATCTTCAGGGTCCTTGGAACTAAGTTTAATTTTTTAACTAAACGAGGCTGTGAAAATATTACAACCCCTGACAAAACTAGTAGAAACCAAAACACAAGCTAAATGAAGATACGAAAAGACCTGCAAAGGCTTTGGGAAGAGGGGAAAAGAAACTGAAATGGACTTTTGATTTGTATAAATAATGTTTTTTCTTCTTTTGAGCTGGCACAGCAAAGAGAGTTGTATGATGTGATAGGTAACGGTGGCTTTTCAGATATTTCCCACTCGGCCCCCTCTTCCTCCTGTTTATCCACCCCTCCTACCTCTTTAACCGCCCTCCCCATTCACTGCAGCCTGCGTTCCTCCTCCTTTTCTCCCGTCCTTTCAGCGCTGAGTGGAGAGAGTTGCTTCCCGAAGCTTAGCTCTGATAATAAACCTCTTGTGTGGTGACTCCATTTATTCTTAGATACACACAACCTGTTTTGAATGGTGCTATGGAAAGAAACTCAAATAGAATTAACCACTCTTTTCAGAAGTCGTTGAATACAAGCTGTGGTTCTCAAAATCAAGTTTCAATGACCGGTTTCTTTTGAACAAAGTGCAAGGAATTCAGAATAATAAGTGTAACAAGATGGAGAAAATTTTATTCACCAGTGTGCTTGAGGAAAGCCCTGTAGGCGTTTGGGAGAGTTACTTTGATAAACCACTTTGGTGGGGGATTAAGCCCCCAAAGTATGCTCTCCTGACAAAAGATGGTCACTAGACTGCCCTGGAAGGAGGGTGGGTCCTATTGCCTGGGGAGTCCTTTGTTTTGCTGAGTTCAGTGATTAGTTTTGTAGGCTGGTCTGGAGGAGGAGGGAAGAACTGGATGCCAGAGAGAAGAGGCCGGTCAAGTTTCGGAATGTGGGGGGGGAGGAATCTGAGGGAAGGAAAGAGGAGAAACACAAGAGAAAGTCCAAGGTTCTTACAGCTAAGGTGGGTGGGTGGAGCGGGGGCTATGTTTGTTTAATGTTTTGTCACAAAAGTCTGAAACCTATTCAAAAATAGAATATTATAATGTACCCATTACCATTCATGACCAATTTTTAAAAATCTGTATCTTCAGTATACTTCTTCCTCCCTCTTTTTATTGTGAAGAAATGTCAAGAAAAACTTGGAGGAAGGAAATATTTGATGAGGATTTTTACACTGCTTGCCATGGTCTTTGGGAAGAGGGGAAAAGGACCTACCTCTTGTACAGTCTTTCACAAAATGTGCTGATGCTTATGTGAGTAGATTCGTCTTTGCAGGAGTCAAGGACATAGTCTTCTGCTTCAGGTTCAAGCAAAGTGAAAGCAGTCACAGCACAGGTGGCCCTAGGACCTGGGTGTTGAGAAATCAGTTGACAGGTCTAAGTTACAGAGATATCGCAGATTTCAGCTAAAAAGAAAAATGTGCTTTAAAAACAAAATGTTAAAAATACCTGTATAGAATAGCCTATGGAGCCATCCACAATTCTAGACAAACTTTCAAAGGTCAATTTACTAAGTGACTTGCATAACTTGATGATGTGATGATGTGCAAAGAGCCCTCGACTGGGAGTTAGATAACTTTACGATTGAGTTAAAAGACAGAGGGCAAATCACCCATCTCTCTGGGCTGATTGTTTATTCACACCTGCTCTGTTAAGTGCCATTGTTGTGATCATCAGATTTGGGCAATGCAGGTAAAAATGCTGTTAAAATATGATGCTTTCTCAACAGGAGCTATAGTGTTAATGTGATCGACAAAGGGTAGAGCGAGATTCTTCCAGGAGTACTTTAAGCCACAAAAATCTTATCTTTTCAGTTCTCTTAGTCTTAACAAAGCATTCACCTTTTAGGACCTGTGGTCTTACCAAAGGAGTTTGTAGCTGTACTGTTGCCTTCATCTCTAGACCATGCTTTTCTGGGTACCTTGATTTGATCCTTGCTCAGAAGCTATTTCTTAGTTTGAGCATTGTTTGACATTTGCAGAGCCTGGGAATATTCAAAAGCAGCAAGCCCTGGTACTTTTTGTTTGTACAGTTTTCTTTTAGCTTATCTCTTTTCTCTTGCATTTTACTGTAAGTAGCAAAAAGACACTACGCAGTACCTTCAGTGTTCTGGCTGAAAATCTTAACTAGAGCATCTGTTTCATGACTTACATGTTTTACCTTCTACATTATTGCGGGTGACAGTGTTGCTAAGTGTTCTACCACTACATCAGGAGCATCCCTGTTTGTCCTCTTTCCAAAAAGGGTTCCTCATTTTCCTGACCATTAGCCTCCTCAAAGCACAAAATTTTTCAAACAGTGTGTTCAAAGCATTTTAAGTTCTCACTAACCTTTTCCACCAAATGTTGTAGCTTTGTTGCTTCTGTGCACCACCTGGTTCCAAATTCACTCCCATATGTTAGATTTTTATTGTAGCTGAACTCCACTCACAGGTACCAAAATATGTATTAGTTATCTAATGCTGAGCAACAAACCTTCAAATTTAACAGTTTAAAACAATAAACATTTATTATCTCATAGTTCCTGTGAGTCAGGAATCTGGGAGCAGCTTGGCTGGGTGGTTCTCATTCATGATCTCTCACAAATCTTTGATCAAGGTGTTAGTGGGAACACAATCACCTGAAGCTTAACCGGGGCAACAAAAGGGTCCTTTTCCCGAGCTCACACGTGTGGGGCTGGAGGCTTCAGTTCCTCACTATGTGGGCCTCTCCATGGGGGAGAGGCTGCTGGCAGCTGGCTTTTCTTAGAGCAGGTGATCCAAGGGTACAAGAGAGCGCCTCCACACCGCCTTCTGTGAGCCAATCCCAGAGTCACACCATCGTTTATTCTAGTCAGTAGAAAGGAATCACAAAGTCCAGTCCACACTCAAAAGGAGAGATTACATAACATAATGATCATCTGGAGGCCATGATCACTGGCAGCCCTCTTGAAGGCTGCCTACCTGGTCTCCCACGTGCAGGACTTGTTCTGTTCTGGAGACACCACCGCGAGTGAAATGTGTTCCTGTCTCCAAGAACTCTTAAGGGAGTTCAAATTGTCCGGGATGTGGAGAAGTGAACTGGGGGTATTGCAAGTACCATGACAGATTTATAGGGGCCATGTGAGCTCAGAAACAGGGGGACCTAGAACAGGGATGAAGACTCCTCTGTGGGTGACAAGTCTTGAAAGTTTCCCAGAGAGAAGTGGGTAAAATTCATTCCAGAAAGAGGGAGGACACTGACAGGAGTAGAAGCTTGGCCCTCTGAAGAAATCTCTATAACTTGGTATAGCTGAAGACAGGGGATGGGGCAAGAGGGGGTGAATATGGACAGGAGAAGTAAGAAGGGGCCAAATTACGAAGGAGCTCATGTGCCAAGTTCAGATGTTGGGACCTTACCTAAGGACTTGGAGGAGGTGAGGGCAACAGGATGATTTTGAGCACTCCTCAAATGCCTCTAAAGTGTCAAGTACAAAATGTTGAAGACAGTGACCTTGGTCTCCAAAAGCTTATAATTTTATCTCTAAGATAAGACATGTGCAGAATTAATTGCATTTCAAGGTTGTTCCTAATAAGTATTCTGTAAAAAGTACAGATTAGAAGAAGTACAGAAATTTTCTGAAGAGAGAGAGATTCTGGAGGTGCCATCATAAGGTTAATGGTGAAGTAGGCTCTGACTCCTGAGACATGATTGGGAGTTTATCAGATGTAGATGTGGAGAGATGGGTTGGGGAAGAGCCATTCTAGGTGGGAGCAAAGAGGAAGAGGCATTATGGGCTCAACAATGGTCCAGTGTGAATAAGAAAGGGCTCTGTGTGGGGGAGTAATAGTAGAGGGAAAGGTAGGGACAGATTGGAAAAGGCCCTAAGTACCAGGTCAGAGAGTTTGAACCATGCTCAGTGAACAGCAGGGAGCCATTGATAGCTTGTGAGCTAGGAGCCAGGAGTGTCTAAATCTACATGATAGTGGGTCAATTCTAGCCCCCAGCCCCCTGTGTTTATCCCTTCCCCTTTTAACATAGGAAGGTGCTGAAGCAGGTAAATAGCCTTCCCTGGCAACATTCAGAGGGCCCAGAAAAAGAAGGATCTAGAATTCAGACCTCAGGACTCAGAGTCCAGTGACCCTTTTGCTCCCCACTGTGCCCTCCCTGTTTTAGGAGAACCACCTCTGAGCCCCAGGCATAGGTTGGGGTCGTGAATCCACCGAGGAAAATATTCTCTCAGGCTTGGTGTTTGCAGGGCTCATCCAATCACCACTTAGCATTTTGTCTAATTAATGGAGCTCACAGATGTTTGGCAGGAGAACTTAATCAGCTATTAATCACTGAAGAGCTTCTCTGTAGCTTTTCTGGAATTGAAAGAATGTCCCTGTTATAATTGAACTTGTAGCTGTTTACTGAACTTGGGTGGAGGGAAGGGCCAGAAGCAGACAGTCATGGGTCTCCTGTCGGGAAGGTTTGGCAGAGATGGCTTGGGGTTTGTTTGGCTGTTGTTAAATAAGAAGAGTGCAGTTGTTATTTTCCTGAGTTCATCAACGTCTCAAGGAGGCTGGCTTCAGCAAAGAGCAGGAGGAAAATGCTGGCCATATGGTACGCTGTGAGGAACCACAAACTAGGCGCTCCAGATGGTTCTAGTCCCAGCTCTGTGTCTGTGCCACGCCAGCCAAGTCTCTTAACTTTTGGGGACTCAGTGTTCTTATCATTAAAATCAAACACTTTGGCCAGATTTGGAACTGCCAAAAGCTGTCTTGTTGACCACATGGCCCAATGGATGCTTTAGTGAATAAACAGTTCCTGGTCAGTGAATTTGGAAACACCATGTCCCATGTTTGCCTCTTGGAGATTCATAGTGGACTCTAGGTTATTAAAAGAGTGAAAAAGTTGTGGTCAAATGAGAAAACACACCACCCATTTAACCCAGCACATGCCCAAATATTGTTGACCGCAGAACCCTTTGTTCATTAAACATGTGGGAAAATAGGAAGAATGTGTTGCTGACATCTGTCTGGTTTTCTGGTTTCTGATTCAGCTTTATTACCAGCCTTAGGTTTTCTCCCCGAAAGTGTTCTTGCAGGCTGTTTGGGAACCAACTTGTCTGCCTCTCACCCTCAATACAGTCTTCCAGGTTCTAAACCAAGACTCATGTCTTATTGTGCAAGCCTGTCCCTGACCCTACTGCCAGCCTGTGGTGACAGAGGCTCTGGGATGTGTCTCTAGTCTGTTCTGTGCTCATCCTGTCATCCATATCTTCATGTGGGGTGCTAGTGTTACCCTCGACTGTGTGAACAGGTGTTTGTGATTTGGTGAGAGTTGGCTCTGAAGAGTTAATCACATGAAAAGTTAATTACATGAATTTTGAGGATCAAATTCTGCTTTAAAATTTTATTTATTTATTTATTTATTTGAGAAGGGAGAAAGAGAGGAGAGAAACATTGACCGGTTGCCTCTCGCACACTCCTTGAGTGGGTACAGAACCCGAAGCCCAGGCGTGCGCCCTGACTGAATCGAGCTGGTGGCCTTTGCTTTGTGGGATGGCACCCAGCCGACTGAGTGACTTGTGAAATGACTGTTTAATTCAAGATACCTCTACTGCCGTAGCTGCACTATTCCACAGCGAGAACTCATGTATTTGGGGAAATTAGCATAATATTAGACTTTAGAGGGTCTTGGTATTTCCTTTTAGCTACTACTTATCTTGGAATTTATCATTTCAATTTAAAGCAATACTGTAGGGTGGTGGCTGGAATAATGCTTTTTTTTTTTTGAGACTGAATGTAAATTACCAGAATGAAGCAGTGTTCTGTGTAACTGTTAAATTCTATTAATCATGTTAAAGACCATTGATCTTGTGAGAAATTAGCTGAAGCCGTAGACATCTTTGTGAACTCAAAGGTTTGCAGAAATATCCAGTGGCTCATCTTCTTTGCTACCTTCATGATGAATTTTAAGACAAGAATTCTCAAGGAGGACAAAAAAAAATTAAGGAATTATCTGGTTACTAATTTGGATTCAAGCTGATTCTGAATCATACACAATTCCAGATAAAATATAGTGGAGTTCTATGTCTAGGCCATTTTTGACAAGGGAAATCCCATTTGATTATAGGAATAAAATATACATAAGCTTGTACTGTCACCAGTTCACATTCTTACGCCAAGTTTATTCTCGTCTTCGTTATACGTACGAGAAGTGAGCCTGGTGGCCGTCCTGCAGTGAGACTTTCTATTGCCCATGTAGAGCCCCGTGGCTTTATATTCATATTTATTATGCTGCTTGGGGGGCTTTGGTTTCTGTTCTTTTTGTGAGTGAACAGAATTCTTTAAGCCCACTGCCTGAGTGCACACTCCCGAGCCCAACTTTATCTTAGGCACTGAAATGATAATGTCATGACACTTTTTAACACTGTTGGAACCGTAGGGAAAGAAACTCTTCTGCTCTTTTAGGTTTTGTCACGGGCCTAAGAATTAAACCAACATCAGAGAAACAGGAAAAAAGTAGATAATTTATTTAATGCTTTTACATGTACATGAGATTCTTCACAAGGAAAATGAAGACCCATAGAAGCTCTCAGGCCCAAAAGCTTACCAACAATGAGAGATCAAGTGTGGGGGTGTGAGAAGACAGCGGGGTTTGAGGTAGGGGCAGTAAACTTGAAACAATGACTAAAAAAATATATGAGGGGGTCTAATGGAAGATATGGTTTATTTTAGTAGTTTTTGCTATAGGTTCATTTGGCATCAACTCCCAGCCTCTGGTGACAAGAATATTCTTCAGTATCTGGTGCAGGGAAGGCAGCTTTCTCATGGGATATTTTATGATCTACTTTTTGATAGAAAGGGGAGGTCAGAAAGTCTTTCTTGCATCTGCTGTTTCTCAAATGCTTCAAAATGATGAATAAGCCAAAGTGGGGTGGGGTGACATGTTCTGAACCCCTTCAAAATCCTATTACACACCAAGTGATACATTAACTTATTTCACCTCATCTGTGAACTTGAGCTCTATGGAAATCACTGACTGGTCAGTACAGATCCTTGCCAGTCATTTTGCCTTCATGAGACTGTATCACGGAGTCAAATACAGAAGCTGGGCCAGATGGTGTTTGATGTTCCATATAGCTCTAACATTCCGTTACTCTGAGGAAAGAGTGTACCAGAAATTGCCTTACTTTTTCTTTTTTTAAAAAGAAGATTTTATTTATTTATTTCTTAGGGAGAGGGAAAGGGAGGGAGAAAGAGGGAGAGAAACATCCAGGTGAGAGAGAAACACTGATTGGTTGCCTCTACCATACACCCCGACCAAGGACCAAACCTGCAACCTCGGCATGTGCCCTGAATGGAAATCAAACTAGCAACCTTTTGCTTTGCTGAATGATACCCAACCAACTGAGCCACACTGGCCAGGGCTCTTTCATCTCCAGAGAGAGGGTAGGAAATTGGCCTTAATGTAGTAATATAAATGAGTAGAACTTCCCTTGAAAATAGCTATTTCAAGGTTCTCTTGTCTAATTTCTCTATCTCAAGCATACATTGACATGGCCTTGCCCCTTGTGTTTTTTGTTGCAGAACCGTCCCTGTTATCAAGCACTCTGGCCTCACGCCACCCTGTGGCGTAGGGTAGCTATTTGACCTATCTAAGTTCCTTATTATGTAGAACGCGGACAGCACCAGCGTTTGCCTCCCAGGGCTGCTGTGTGGACTGAATGAGTTAGTCTATGCAAAGAGCACAGCAGAGTGCTTGGCGCAGGGTCACACTCAGCATACTTCAGCTATAATTCCTGGTGTGGGGACCACAAAGCCTCAGGCTTTACCCTCTGTTGAGTGTCCCTTTTGCTGACCGTGGTTTGGCTCTTGCTTTAGAGGCTGCTCCTGAATTGGCTCCGATCTGGAGCCCTTAGCTTCTATCCTTGTCACCATCCTGGAAGCCCTTTGGGTTTAGCTTCTGTGCTATGGCTTCCTTAGCCTCCCTCTCACCTTGCTCTGCCCACACTCTCACACACCTGCACCTTCCTCTTGCTGCCGGCAAACCATCCTACTGCGCCTTGATGGTAGAAACGTTTTCCTGTGAGCATTTTTCTCCCAGGTGTGGGTTACCTGTTTCTCTCCTCAAGGATACTGAGCTCTTCCTAACCTTTCACATTTGCAAAATTGAGGTTTCCTTTATTCTTTTTGGAAAGCATGGAAGTGATGTAAGGGTCACTCCTATTTGGAAATGCTCTTGTCCAGAGGAGTATGGTCTGTATTGAGAATGGCTAGATAAATAGAAAGTTCATTATAGTCGCCATAAGTCAGAACTCTTTTTTCAGCTCAGTCAGTGTCTTTTCAACAAACTCTTTGTTTTTTATCTGAAGTTAGTGAGTGACAAACAGAGGTCTCTGCGGTGGTGATGCTATCACAGCTGGAACTCAGAAAAGTCTTTTTTCCCATCACCTGGGATTAGGTAAACCATTTGCTTCACCAAAGGAACGCGGAGAAGTGAGGTGTCAAAGGAGCTCCACCCTCAGTCCTCTCTTAGGCCTGGTTTCCCCAGCCTTGGTGGGAGATGGGTATCTGCTGAGGTCTAAACCAGGGAATCCCAGATGCTGGGACTTAATCACCCAGCAAAACAGACACGATGCAAAGCTTTATGGCAGTAGGTGACTTTTAACTTTGCTATTAAGAATATTTAGAAAAAGCAAAAAAAAAAAAAAAACCCAACGAAAAACCAAAACAAAAAACCCTGAAAAACAAATTCCCATTTAGAATCACAATCACTTCATAAAAGAGGATTTTTTTTAATTTAGTTATTTTTCAAGTACAGTTTTTTTGTCTATTTCTCCCATCCCAGCCCCCCCTGCCCTGTCTCCCCACCTTCCTCCCATTTCCCCCCCCAGTCCTCATCCCTGTGTCTTTCATACTTGTTCCTCAAAATCCCTCCCCAATTTTCCCCTTAAATTCCCTTCCCTCTCCCGATTTTTTAAAATACCAAAAAGTAGGGCAAATGTAATAGGAATCTCTTTTCACTGGAGTAAATTTAGCCTAATAAAGAATTGATTACAATGTTCTTATTTGTAAGAATATACCCAGCACTGGTAAAAATGTTGGCATAATCTACAGCCTGAAGTTTGAGAACCACAGCTTCGAGTCGTACAAGGACACCCACAGAGCAGGAACAAAACAACATGAGTGAGATGGGATGAATAAATTGAATGATGAAATTCACTGTCTTTTGGACAAAATGGTATTCTATCCTTCATCTTGAGTGTTATATTTTTAGCTTCCAGTCCTTAGCACTGGACTAAACTGTTTCAGAATAACACACTTAACATAGAGAAATGTGTTTCCTTTTATAGAAAGGCTAATGACTTCTCTTCAGTTTATAACAAGATGATTTGCTCCAACTCAGTTGGCCTCTGCAGTCCTTGTGCAGAGGGTCCTTGCACACAACCTGCGGGTTCCCTGTGTGTGCTAATCCTTTCTGTAATTGATCTTCCCCACTCCCTTCAGACCTTGTAGCAGAAAATTAAGCTCTGAAATTAACTAAGATGGAAGAGTGGGACCACGTTTGGGAGCAGGTCACGTGGGCCTGGTGGCACTGTCAGGCTTATACCACGCTCATACCCTGTGACCCCACACTGGACAAGTCTGGTCGCTGTGCAGGTAAAATGGCTTTTATTGTAACACGGAGTTCATGGCATAGGTCAGCCTGGGTTTATTGTCATCAAAATGGAATAAGAGAAGTAAATTTTTGTGTTAGTAGAAAAGTAGGAGAAGTGCTAGTGGCCAGGCTCATATTCTAGAAGAGGCCTCCATCAATGCCAGTCACTAACACTGTAAGGGGTAGGAGTTGGGGGGGCAAGGGGGGGAGAGAGAGAGAGGTTTCTAAGTACAATACATCCCCAACTAGAGGATGACTCTGTATTTATTCATGGATTATAGGTTGAAACAACTCCAAGGAACCACGGGCATTTCTAATTTTCACTCTCATGTTCTCCAAAGTGGAAATGCAATTCAGAGAGATTTGATGACTTGCCCAAAGTCACACCCTTGGAGTGGGGTCCAGAACGACACTGCCCAATATGATAGCCATTAGCCACCTGTGGCCATTTAAGTTTAAACTAGCTAACATTGAGACTTCCATTCCTCAGTCTATCAGCCACATTTCAGGTGCTCAATGACCACATGTGGCTAGTGGCTATCCTATTGGAAGCACAGATATAGAGTATTTCTGTTGCTCCAGAAAGCTTTATCAATGCTATTCTAGAGATTCTTCATCTAAGTCCTTTCCATTATTACAGTAAGATTCTCTCCCTTCCCTATACACAGACACACAATCTGTACCTATACTTGTTATGTATAATGGGGAAGGCATGTTTTGACATTAATTTATAAAATCAAAGTCCTCTATTTCCTGCCCTCAAGTGGGATCAACTTGAGTTAGCTTCCTAAACTGTCTAGAACTAGTTCTTACCTGTAAGCCCTGACCCGTCTAGAACTCGTGCTTACCTGTAAGCATTTTTTCCCATCACACAGAATTAAAGTGTAGTTTAGAAATGTGGTTGCTTTGGCTTTAGGGCACAACTTTTTCTTTAAAGCTAATATTGATCTAGCAGTGAATTCTTTAGGAAACCATACAGCTCCTTGAGGAAAAATTGGCCAAGGTATGTGGTGTCACAGATGTCTGAGGGCTTTAAATTAACACTGTAAATCTTAAGATTATGGGGGAAGAGCAAGCAACTTTATTGAGTGTCTCCCATCTGGCTGAGCTTCAGGCAGCTGCCGGATGGCAGGAGGAGTGGTAGGGAGAGGAGCAGAAGTTCAGCTATCAGAAAGTAGTTAATAAAACAGTCAGTGTGGTACCTGTGCCCAGGGATCACATTTCAAATGGATTTTTCTTCTTGAGGTCAACAACAGAATATTATGCTCTTGGCAGAAGTGGGACAGGACTGGCCCGGGCTGTGGTGCCCAGCTCAGGCAGGGCAGGGCAGGGCTGGGTGGGGTGGGGTTTGGTGGGTGATGCAGGATGAAGCAATCCTGAGTTTGGGGACGTATTATACGCCCTGGCAGAATGTGGCCTGGTGGGCAGGGCTGTCCTCTGTTCCTATGTCGGTTAGAGTTTGCTGCTGCCTTGCTGGGTGTGGGCAGCCCCGAGTGGCTGGGTGCTGACAAGAGCAGGAGGAATTACTGTTCTTTAAGTAATTGGGATGATAGAACCAGGTCCTAGCTGACAGCCCTTATCTTGATTTGATTTTCCTTACAGAGAATGGCCCTTCCAGGATGTTCCATGCTGTATACATTTCCCCCCAGAGCAATGTAGAACCTCAGTGTTGGAGATCTGGGGGTGACATTCAGATCGTCCGCAGACCCTGGTGACGCAAACGGTGGTCCACGGGGCAGCAAAATCAGCATCATGTGGGGGCTTGGGAGCAAAGGGATCACGGTTTTAGCATAAAGATTTTGAAGTTAGGATATTTGAAATCTTATCTAAACTTTTTTTTACCTAACTAAAGTAGAGCCTCCAGAAAACACAGCTGCCATTAACAGTCCCCTCCAAGGGTGTTGCCTCCAAATTTTGGGAAGGAGACAGATGGCCCATTTCCATTAGCATAGAAATCCAGCAGAAGCTTCCATACTCTCTTACTGAGGCACTGACTCCCCTCCCCTTTTTTGAGGTAGTATATAAACCTTTATTCCTGGGTATTCAGTGAATTACTCAGTGCTGAGTAAACCCCATGTACCTACATAAATAAACTGTGTTTTTTTCTCTTCTTAACTTATTTATTGTCAATTAATTCATGACCAGGAGAACCTAAGCTGATAGAGAAAAAGTTTTTCTTCCCAACAGTAGAAAAGCAGAATCTTTATCTCCATCCCATAGCTATGGAATAAGAAGCAGCATTTTAACAGTATTCCCTGGTGAACTGTGTATAAATTATAGTCCGTGAAGCAAAGGGGCTGATGAACCTTCTCTGTAAAGGACCAGGCTGACGAATCTTCTCTGTAAAGGACCAGCTAAGAAACTGCTTAGGCAAATAGGCTGTGTGGTCTGAGTTGCCAGCTCTCCACTCTTCTACCGTAGAGCAAAGGCAGTCATAGACAACACTTACACCAAAAAGTGTGGCTGTGGCAATGGCTGATTTTATGCATCAACTTGATAGGCCTGAGGGATGCCAAGATGGCTGATAAGACATTATTTCTGGGTGTGTCTGTGAGAGCATTTCCAGAAGAAATTAGCATTTGAATCAGTGGACCAAGTAAGGGAGGTCTCCCTCACCAATACAGGTGGGCATCACCCAATCTATTGAGGCCCTGAATGGCACAAAAAGGCAGAAGAAAGGTGAATTTTCTCTGTGTGAGTTGGGACATCCACCTTTTCTGCCCTCAGGCAGCAGGGCACCTGTTTCAAGAGCCTGTGGGCGTGGACTGAGCCGTACCATCGGCCCCTGGTTCTCAGGCCTTGGTCTGGGACTGGACCTGCCCTGGGGCTCCAGCTTGCAGGTGGCAGATTGCGGGACTTCTCATAATTGTGTGAACCAATCCCTTATAATAAATCTCTTCCTGTATGTCTCTACATATCCGAATGGTTCTGTTTCTCTAGAAAAACGAATACAACTGTAATTCAATAAAACTTTATAGATGCTAAAATTTCTGTTTTGTGAACTATTCTTCTTCTAACCATTTAAACAGGTTTTTTAAAATCAGTATTTTTTCCTAACCATTCTTAACTTGCAGGCTGTGCAGGTTGCACATTGGATATGGCCTGTGTTACAGTTTGTTGATCCCTGGTCTAGCCCACGATTTCATAACTTTTTTTCAACCATACACGGAAAATTATATTGGAACAGTATGCTGGGGTAAGTAAATGAAGCTACCTGTGGTTGGAGCTAACCAGCTGGGAATGGGTGGGGCTTCTGGTTGCAGTGAGACCTGAGAAGAATGGGCAAACTTGTAATCCATTTATGGCATGAAGCTGGGGTCTCTGGTCTAACCCAACCCCCTACATGTTACAGATGAGAAAACTGAGACTGTCTGTTCACCCATTTATCCCCAAGGTCACCATGATGTTTGACCTTAAAAGACCCCTAAGTCTTTTCTGACTGAATACATGAGATGTTGAAAACGAAAAAGTTGGCCTTCATGCTGCCTGAAACTGCTAGAGCCAAAAAGTAGAGAAAAGGATTGCATCTTTACGGGCATTTTCTCAGATGCCAGAGATCGGAGAAGATGGTGGGTTATGTGCCCTGAGAAAACCTTAACATCTCATTTCAAGCTGACCTTTGTATGAGGAGAAGAAAGGGAAGGTGAGGGGTTTGGAAAAGAGGTTAATTGGATAAGAGTTGCAGTTCAGCAAGGTTTTCCTAGTACCTCTTTATCTGCGATCAATAATAGTTTATCTTCATCACAGGTGATGTGTTCCCTCTCTGAACACAATGGCTCAGATACCACCTCCATCACATACAGACGCCCTGGGGAGCAAAGGTTGACTTGCTTATCCACCTCTTAGAGTCAAGTGGTCAGCATTCCAGTTCCTGGAGAACAGTTTTCCACAGGCCTTAGTCACTTAAGCCTATCAACTACAGCAAAGGCTAAAATCTTTAACTCTTGAGTTCCCCTATCAATGGGACTTCCTGATAACTAGCAGAGCTAGGAGATGAACTACTTGCCTACTGGTCCAGTGCCCTTTTTCCTAAATAATGCCAGAAAATCATAATTAAAAAAATAAGCATGTGACTGAACTGGAGTTTATCCTGGTTTAGGAGAAAAACTGCTTTTTGATGGAAGAGCCCTTGGATTCTGCCTGTGTTGGATGCTAGCTAGCTAGGGCTGCTCCTCAGTGCTCTGGTCTTCCTGGCTCACTGGAGGGTGGTACTTCCCCAGACCCTGAGGTTAGACTCAGCCATATGACTTATCTTGGCCACTGAGTGGAAGTGAGGTACTAGAACATTTAAGACAGGATGTGAGTCTCCAGGCTCCTTCGTTCTTTGCTTAGAGATCATGAAATATGTTATAAGGTTATGGCGAATGGTAAAGCCTTTATTACCTTGAGTCATTGAATGACTATGAAGAGTCCCCTACTGATCCATCTGGTTTTTGTTGTTATAAGCTACTAAGACTTTGAAGTTTTTGTTACTGCATCGAAATCTAGACTATCCTGATGAATACACTGTCTCTTAGGTGACCCTCTGAGAGAGTCCAGGCCTAGTGGCTAGTAAGATATTGGAGAGAAAAACCTAGGGTCTGCTGCTAGATTTTAAAATCCTTTAATCAGTTGTAATCTCATAGGGACCACATCCAGCCCACTTTAAATCCATTGGAAGGGGTTAAATTGTGTCCTTCGCCCCCACCCTCCAAGTTCATTTTTGAAGTCTTCACCCCCAGCACCACCTCACTTAGAATAGGGTTTTCACAGAGGTTAGCAAGTTAAAGTGAGATCATTAGGGTGGGCCTGATTCTAAATGTCATTATAGAAAGGGGACATCTGGAGGCAGACACACAGGGAGAATGCCATGGGGAGATGAAGGCGAAGATCACAGTGATGCATCTACAAGCCCAGGAATGCCAAATTTGCCAGCAAACCACCAGACGCTAGGGGAACAGATCCCTTCTCACAGCTTGAGAAGGACCAACCCTCCTGACACTGGATCTTGGACTTCCAGTGTTACTGAACAGAAAGAGTCCATCTACCTGGCACCAGCAGAGCCAAACACTAAACAATGAGAATTGCAGTGGAGAAATTAGAGTCAACTTATTTGCAGAGCGCTGAGTAAGGAGAACAGGAAAGCTATGGCTCAAAAGCCCGAACTCTCCTGATCCAGGGTTTGGGGTGGCTTTTTAAGGGAATAGGGGGCACATGTATGTGGAAGTGCTGGTGGGGCAAGTTTTCATTGGAGGACCTCTGAGCTTGGCCATTCACGGGAAGGGGCATCCGCACGGATCTTCCTGCACAACAGATCTTACCCTTCTGAAACAGTTCCAGAATTCAAGTTCCAGTATGTCCCAGCCCTCTGGTTCTGTGTGTGTGTGTGTGTGTGTGTGTGTGTGTGTGTGTGCGCGCGTGCGGGGTGGGGTGGGGGCAGCGAGGGGTATGGTGAGATTTTGGTTCTGGGTGCAGCTAGAAGTCAAAGTTCTCTCCTTTGCACATGTTTTGGGTGTATGACCTGTGGTTTTGGTCTGCTGTCCTTGAAAAGCAACTCAGTATCTTGTTAAACAGGACAGGGCTATTTTGAATTGGGTCTGTGGTTATAAATGTCACTTGAACTGTAAGACAATACATTTCTGTTGTTTAAGTCATCCAGTTTATGCTACTTTGTTACAGAAGCCCGAGAAAAATAATGCAAGGGCTAGCTAGAAAAAAAATTGTGGTTATTTTCCCCATTTTTAAACAGTTTTATTACAATATAATCCACATACTATACAATTCACCCATTGAAATGTGCAACTCCATTGGTGTTTAATATATTCACATCACTACAACTACTTTAAGAACATTATTCTTGTTCCTGAAAGAAACTCCACACCGATTAGCAGCCCCTCCTCATCGACACCCTCCCTGCACCTCCCCCACCCCAGTCCTGAGCAGCCGCTAATCTGCTCTCTGTTCCTATAGGTCTGTCTATTCTAGACATTTCATATAAATGAAATCCTCCAGTCTGTGGTCTTTTGCCACTGGCTTCTTTTGCCTAGCATGACGTTTTTAAGGTTCATCCATGCTGTAGCATGTAGCAATATTTCATTCATTTTTACAGCTGAATCCATTGTGTAGAAACCCCACATTTAGTTTATCTTTTATCAGTTGATGGACATAAAGGCTCTTTTCACATTTTGCCCATTATGAATGATGCTCTGTAAACATTTGTGTGGAAGTCTTTGTTTGTGTGTATGTTGTTATTTCTGTTGAGTCTAGATGGGCCCAGGAGTGGAGTGGTTTGGTCAGCTGTAACTCATGTTTAGTGTTTTGAGGAGCTGTTGCCCAAAGTGATTGTTTTGTGGGAGTTCAGAGCAAGTTACCTCCAGATGTGCTTCTGTGGTGTGTGGATTGTCTTCAGCTAAGGGCAGTTTTAGCTTTAGGCTCAAGAGAAACTTCTGCTACTCCCTTTTATTACCTAGAAGAACTTGAATTAGGGGCCTCACCCATAATGGGAGATTATCAGAGATAACCTCTTTTGACCTATCTGTAGGGCAGGACAAACTTCGACTTATTAAGTATCCGTTCTTCTTATCACCCTGCCAAGACCCTCTGAAACTCCCACAGTGCTTATCTCATCCCTAGCTCAGGATGTCTTCTGTACCCACGTTCCCTTTCTGCCTCGGACCCTTTCGTGCATGTGCGGGTCCTGCAGTGTTTCCATACATACGTATGTATTACAGTTGGTTATTTTCCATTGTTAATCTGCCTTGTGTCTATTTATTAGCCAAAGAATCCTTGAGGGTAGAGGAAAGCTGGTTCCTCCCTCACAGTATCATTTTATACTCCTATCGGCAATGGGAGGGTTCCAATTTCTCTACATTCTCACCAACACTTGTTATTATTTGTCTTTTTGATTATGGACGTTTTAGTGGATGTGAACTGGTATTTTACTGTGGCTTCGATTTGCATTTCCCTAACGGCTAATGATGTCAAGCATCATTTCATCATATCATGTGCTTATTGGCCATTTATATATCTTCTTTGGAGAAACGTTCAAGTCCTTTACCCATTTTCAGTTGGGTTATTTCTTTATTGTTCTTTGAGATGATTTTATAGGTGCGTATTCATTTATTATTTCATAGTAAGACTAGATTTTATTTTTTTAACCATATAAAAACTTGCTTTTTTTTACAGCAAGGTGAGAATACAATTTCCATTTCCTGTGGGGTTCCAAGGGCTGGTCAAATTTGCTGGATATTTAGTTTCTTCCTTGAAGTAAATATTTGAACATATGCTAAGCTGAGAAGGAGAAAAAAAAATGAAAAAAATTTGGAACTTACTCTCCAGTGAAGAATTTCATTATTATAAAAGTTTGGGGCTGTTAACTCTACTTGGGAGCCACTTTCAGTATTCACATTATCAGTCACAGGGGGAAAGACTTATTTTATTTTATTTTACCTTTTCTTCTCCCCTCAAAGCAGTTCTTTGCACAACTTGTAATTCACTTGTTATTATTTTTAATTGTTGAACTCTGAATACACAGGTTGAAGGGAAGTTGATTAAGTCATTCACTTCCCTTGAACAGAGTCTGTCTTTGTTACCTGAACTAAAGCACAGAGCTTCTCCCCGACTATGACTATGCAAATCTAAAGCAGATAAATGTGAGCTATCAGGAGCCAATTTGCTGGAAATCTTCCCCTTAATAATTGGCTTCATATTTCAGCTCTTAGAAAAAGTCGAGACTCATTATCACCCTTGCCTCCTTCCCTCCAGGCCAACAGAGAGGGAGGTGGGGTCCATTGGTGACAAGAAAGGGGAGAGAGAAACTCCAGATGAATTTTTATTTTTTCTCCCTATTAGCTTTATTTTCAGGTGCCCCCTTGCAGTCATGCCTCCTCAGAAAAGTACCTCATCAGCTGGCCGAGGCCTCCTTGCTGATGGTAATCATGTCCTTCCCACCCCAGGCTCACTTTACCGAGATAGAAAGTGACAGGCAGGGAGACCTCTTGCTCTGGGGTTCTTGGGAGGGGAATGCAAAGCATTATATCAAACACTGCCACCAGGCCGGCTCTTTTGGGTTGCATTAGGCAGTCAAGCATTTTGCTGCCTGCTGAATGTCATCTCATTTAACATTTTGTTAAACAACTTCTAAAGGTCTTAACAATATGACAGATGGGCCATTGACTGGGTACTTAGTAGCTAAGTACCAGTTTGGCTGGGTTGGATTGTGTTTATTGTTCATTAAGTGTTATTTAAAGAACTCAATCTTGATGCCTCCAGCCCCCCTCCCAGCCCTCAGTGCACACTTTCTGCAGGACCCCAGGGTGTCACATCAGAGGCCTGTTTCTATAGAAAAGCACAGCAGAAAGGAAAGGGTGAAGAGAGGCTCAGAAGGAGAAGAAATGAGAAGACAAGCAGAAAGAAGTGGAGGGAGGCAGCTGTGTGTGCCTCGTGTGTGTGTGTGTGTGTGTGTGTGTGTGGTGAGGGGTAGCTGGAAGGGGGCTTTAGTTCAAAGACAAGCGTAGTGGCCAAATGAGACAGAGCACAGTGGATTCCTTCTGCAGATGGTGGGTCCTGTTTCTCTTGGCTTCAGTTCCACAGAGGGTCACTTTCCACCTTGTTCCCAAATCCCTGCATAGTGGTGGCTGCTTTGTACACTGGCCACACTGGCATTGCACACCCCTGTATGTATGTTGTCTTGCCCGTTGACACTGACTGACTGGAGGACGAGGACCCGCTCTGCCTTTGTTTTCTCTAAGAAGTGGGAGACAGAGCCCAGTGTAGGATAAGCACTAATGAACTTGAAGTTGATCTGGAAGTTTGCCTACTCAGGTTTCTGCTGTTAAAGGATAAACTGAAGCATATTAAAAATTCTGAGTTTAGTTGAGCAAAAAATGAACTTAAATCATGTAATGCCAAACTGGAAGTGGTTATGTTACCGAACAAGAGGTCCGAGGGAGGGGCAATACAATATTTGGCCCACCTAGGGATGCCCAAAACTGCTACAGAACAACAAGGGTCCCTCCCAAGGACAATATACTAATATCTACTGGGCTCTTCTGTCTGCCGACAATTGGAAAGACGTCTCTCAATGCCAGAGATTTGTGAAAAAGAAACAAAATGTTTATTTAATGTTATTCAGGCCTAACGCCACCACTAAAATAGCAAAGTCCTTTAGGGTATTTTGCTATACCTACACCCACACAGCGCTCCCTTCTCCCACTGTCCCAACTCCGGGTACCGTAAATCAGGAAAGGAACACACGTCTGTGTTTCAGGCCGCTGGCACCGTCAGCTGTATCACCATGTACGCAGGATCTCTCGAGTTAATCCAGTCATGTGGCACCTTCTCATGGTCCACTGGCAAGAGTTCTTTGTACCCAGTTCCAGTCAAAGTCTCTCCTGCTTTCCAGGCCTCGAGGCCAAAGGGGGCACCCCAAAGCCGTGTGGGCCTCTTCTACCAAAGCTGCAGGCGTGTGCACTCCACCAAAAGCATGTGGCTGTCTTCTTCACCTGGCTGCAGGGATCTCCATTCTGCCCCAAACGGCGTGGTCCTCTCCTCACCTGGGCAGTTATCCCCTCATGTCCTGGAGCCCATCTTTTCCAAGCTCTCACACAGGTGCTCTCACTCAGGACCACAGCCCCTCGTTACATCCTGAGTCCAAGCCACTGCCTTCTCCCGGGCTCAGAACTTGGCCACAGCTATTTAACATATCTATGAAACCAGTTAAAGGTTATAGACATGTTAAATAATCGTTCCAGAGGTTAGCTGCAAAACTATTGCTATGCAAAACAGTTCTCAATGGCCCTGCTCCATTCGTCCCTTGGGGGGGGTGGGAATGAGGGCATCTTATATGTCTCTCCAATATTCCTATACATTTTGAATTCTGAACACCATTCCAAATCTTTTTTCGCCCCCCCCCCCCCCCCCCCCCCCCAGCCGCACCCTGTATCAGTTAGGAGCCCTGCTCCACCAACAGGAGCTCAGGGGAAGACAAACAGAAGGCGTGGAAGCAAAGGAAAGAAATTATTTGATTGGCTATAAGTTCAAGCCTGGTTGACCATTTACGATAGAGCATTCTTCATGGTTTTGATTTCTTAACCTTGAGGAGTTTATAGCTTAGATTTTGGTTTTGTTACACAGGGCACCTCAGCATTAGAGCCAGATCAGCCTAATGGCCTCCTTATTTAGTTAATTTAACACTGCCATTGGGTTCTAGATGATTAAGATGAGGCCACCAAGGCCAGCACCATTTCATTGGTTCAAACCAAGATAGTTTTAAATAACTTTGCCAGTCCCAGTGCTGGGTTCCAAGTCCTCCAGTGAGGGAATGAAAGTTTCACATGGTCTGGTGTTATCAAGAGCAAAACTATTACCAAAGACAAGGAAAATGACATAAAATCACTGGGCATACTTACAATATGGCTGGTCATTTGTAGAATTGATATTCTAGTTAGAGAGTGGCGCTCTAGAATGTGAAGTCTGGAGAACAAGTTAGAGAATGTCAGGGCTAGAAGGAACTTCAAAAATCAACCTACTTCAGTGGCTGTGTAACTGCATGGAGAGTCTCAGGAACTTACCTGTGGTCACATAGTCAGCGTGGACCTGGAGCCAGGCAAGCCGCCTCCTCCTGCAAAGTACTTCCTGTTGTTTCAGCCAGAACTCTCCATAGTGAGGGACAGAAATCTAATGGCCTAAGCAAAACAAACAAACAAATCAGGAAACCCAAAATACACTAACTTCAGGCATGGCAAGATCCAAGGACTCAAGGAGGATGGAAAAACATTGTTTCTTTTAATAATGTTTTTCAAGGGACCTCAGCTGTGCTGTCCTTTGTGTTGCCTTCATTCTCAGACTGTCCTCTCCACATTATAGCAAAAAGTACATTGGGAGCTGTAGGTGCATCTTCCACCAGCTTGACGCCCAGTAGATGGAGAGCAATTTTTTCTTGCTACTTTCAGCCTGTCCTAGGGTTGCCTTTCTGTGGCCAGACCTGACTTCAGGCCCATTTGCCCTTCCTGAGTTTGAGGGGGGAGGGCAATGGCTGTGCTGGAACCATGTGACTGGGAGAAAAACAACGGGCAAAGTGAATATGATCTGGCAAAAATAACAGAGGCCACTCCACAGCGATACTAGAGAATGATGTTGTGGACATGTTTCTAGTGTACAGAGAAAGGGTCTCTGTTGCTACGGATACCTTTCTGGACAAGCCCACTTGTCGCTTCTGGAATTTCTGTGCCCTGCGTTCAGGCAGAGCCACTCAGTCTGGCGTCCACTGTTAATAGGGGATGCATGAGCCCGCACACTTCATTGGACCAGGTGTTACCTACTTGGGAAGAAGCATTCGAGTCTGGAAATGGGATTCCACCCTTGCTGCTTTTACTTCCAAGACCTCTCAGCCTGCTTATACCTACAGAGGGGTAAAATAATGCAATGCAATGTAGGTCAATAAGTATTTATTGATCAGCTTTTTAAGTAGCCACAGTGTTAGGTCTCAGGAACCAGAAAGACAAAGATAGCAGATGTCTCTGGTCTCTGAAGAGTAGCAACACCCTTACGATCATCTATAAAGTGGAGTCAAGGGAATAAAATAATGCAAATGCCTGGAACTGGGGTATAATGAGATAAGTGTTACAATTAAATAATTATTGGTGTGGGGGGATATACTTTTGGAAAGACTTTGGAATGATCAGACTTCCCAGAGGAAATGACTTTCATGTTGAACTTTGAGGGATGGGAATGGAGGCAAGAGTGGAGTATGGTCAAGACAAGAGAACAAAAAGCATTGTAAGAAGAAATAGTAGATTGAGCACAGTCGCTGACCCAGAGATAGGCGAGGCCTTTGTAGGGAATTATGCATCGTCCAGTCTGATTGGAGCAAAGGTAAGAGAACAGAGATGAGGAGAGAGAGATGTTGAGCCCTAGGGGAGGTTAGCACAATGACAGGAGCAAGGAGAAGAGAGGCTGAGTCAGTGCGGCAGCGGAGGCCAGGGCAGGCCCGAGACGACCTGCACCAGTCTTTGGAGGTCATGTGGATGCCTACAGAGTTGGGTCCTCGGAGATTCAGCGGGGTTGCACTGAAAGACATTCTCACATTTGCCAGATTAGACTCCACTGTTTTAATTTTGGGGAAGCCAAAAGAGTCACACCATTAATGACTTTCTTCTACATTCACTAGAAACCAATGGGTAATTGTTGGATAAGAAAAATATACTCACATATACATTGTCAAGCAGCAGTTATTTGAACATATATCAGGGGATATATTTCTTTCTTAATAGTTTTTTGCTGTTAGGATATTTGGACGCCAGTGAGTATTCTAAGAATGTACTAAGGTAGAAGCACAGAATGTGTAGAAGTCATATCAGCATTTCACTCCAGGTTATTGTGACCAGGAGCTTGGGATGTCGGCCTGAGAATCTCATTTCATAAACTGTTTGTTAACTGGCGGGTGGCGTGCCAATTTTCCCGCCTTTGACTATGTCCTCTATGCAATGGAATTCTCCTCTGTGGCTGAGTTTGACTTTTATATGTTGGACCATTTCTTTCTTCCCTTCCACAAATATTAATTGAGACCCACTTATGCTGAGGGCTCAGTGTTAGCTCTGTGTTAAAAATAAAGCAATATTACAAATATACCCTATTTTTCAAAAGGTCCTAACTGAGCTCAGGCACAGAAGCAGAAACTGGAATGAGGGTGCACGACACGTTGTCTGGCGGTACAGGCTATACTTGCTCTGAGCTTCTAGGAGAAGGACATGGAGGGAGGGATGCTGCAGAGCCCTGCTGTGTCGGGGAAAAGACGTAGTTGAGGCTGAAGGGCAAGGCGAAGGGCAAGTTCTTGGTTTGCATTTCCACACTGTGCTTGCTTTCTCCCAGAAAGTCGAGACAGTTGGAGATATTGTCTGGCTTCATCCTGCCCGTGGAGGTTTGTGTGGATGCTGTGATGTTTGCCCACCATAGGGCATTAGAGCCTTCTGTCATAGCCCTCTCTATGTGGCTTACAGTGAGGGCGCTCCGTCCCACGGGCTGCTTCAGCACTGGTCTGTGGGCAGGCTACACATTTTGCATTTTTAGAAGCAGAAAAACTGGGTCGTCCTGCCATGCCTGAGCTGGGGTTTGGGTAGGCTGACCTGGGAGCTTGTGCCAGATATATTACACATGTTTCTTCTGGGCCAGAGTAAATGGGGCCCTTAAACGACAGCCAACTTTCTGGGTAATTAACCCAGTTTAGTCTTGAGAGACATAGCTGAAATTGACCAAGAGAGACATCCTAACACATTTTTAGTGAAAAAAGGCAGCTCAGAATAGACTTTGGCCATTCAGTGGAGGGAAGATGGATTTTTCTCATAGGGACCCACACAAGAGTCACTCAGAAGGTGGCAGGTGACTCCCCACCTGCAGACCCTTCCCACCTGCCTGAAGTAAGAGGAAATAACCCTGACCTCAGGTATTTTACCAAGGTTTGCCTAAAAAGCTAAATTAGGAGAAAGCTGACTGTGGATAGGCCCAATGCAGAATGAAAGTGGATGAAGCAGAAAAAGAGGGACTTCTGTTTATTTAATGTGGTAAAATCAGTTGGTTACTTTTTGCATTGTTATCGTACACACTTTTGGGGTTTATAGTTAACACCGCTGTTCCTTTCCAATCCAGCGCTTCAAAGCCTGAATGGCATCGCTGGTTGTTACTCTGCCCCAGAACGGCAGACTCCCGACACAGAGGCTGAGTTAGGGCCCCAGACATGATGTCTGTGTTATTTAAAAAATAATTAGGTCATGCTGCTTTAGAACTAGACTATTTCACATAAAAATTTGAAGTTTCTGGAATCTTTTGAAACATCAGAAACTATAGCAGTGTGAAGTGTTTGTTCCTTCATGGAAGCAGTTGTCCTGAGCTCGAGGTCAGCTCCTCCTTGTCAATGGGACAACATTCTCCTGTTGAACGAGGTCTCCGTTTGTCCCCATTGTCTGTTCCACCTGTTTATAAGTTACCTGTCTGACCTCTGTTGGTGTCCGAGTGTGCGACTGCCAGCCTACGAAAAATAGGAAGTCACTGGTGACAGGAAATACGGAAAAGGCACAGTCCAGAAAGAACTCAGTGAGTCCCTTTGGGACCTTCTTCTACCCTGAAACACAGTTGGAATCTCCTACCTCCCATACTGGATGTGAAATAAGTATCTGTTATTGTTTAATACTTTGGCTCCATCTTCAGCAAAGGAAATGGAATGTTCGCCTACTTCCAAGGGACATCAGTTCCAACGGAATGTTCCTATATTTTCAGGGACTTGAATCCGGGCTTCTGTCTTTCTTAGAGAAGGCTTAAACCCTTGAGCCCTGCTTGGCCTTGGCGAGTGCGATGGAAAGAGGTGTGCAGGAACACTTGTCCTTGTCCTCCCTCGTCATTCTCCAGGTCTGAACGAACGGTTCTTTCAGTCCTCATCATTGCAAACATTCTGTGGCCTTCCCTGGCCAAGATCTTTTTATTTCTCTACATATGTGGCTAAAGGGAGTGGGAAGGACAGAATTTTTATTTTAGCATTCAACTGCAGAATGACATATGAATCTGATTAATTTTTATATTCAGTTTTATTCAAAATGTCTCATTGCCTCCCTTCCAACTTTTTTTTTTTTTTGCTTAAACTTTGGATTTGAAATAACAAAATATCTCAGTTGAGGTCTGATTATTGCCCTTTAAAGTTTTTTCCCTTTTCATTCTTCTATATGATCAGGCTTTACAAAAAAGCTATTTTACTCTAAGAAATTAGGTTTCTGGTTATCAGGAGCCCTAAATAGACATGAATTACAAGAGCGTCCTTTGAAAACCCCATGCAGCACTTGTTTCATTAAATTCCATGAAGCGACCTTAATTTAGTGGAACACTGGATAGGCTGTTCTTTTAACCTATTATCACTTTGGCCAGGCCCATAAACCATATTCATGGATGATTCCATCAAGAAGGACAACAGTGGGATTAATATTATTTCAGGATACAGTAAATGCCACAGTGATGAAGCTGTTTAAGACCTGGTGCTCACGGTGTCACACTGAATGCATTGACATTTACTCTGCTATCACTTCATTTCCAATATTCCTTCCAAATCAGCCGATGCTAATGCTTTAGCATGTGTGCAGAATACAATGTGGGCGGGGGTGGGGAGACAGGGAAAGAACTGCACGAGTGTTCGCCTTCCTTTTTCCTTTTGGTACGGAGAGTGGGGAGTTACACTCAGATGGTACGAGACGTGCAGTAGGCCCCAAGATGTTGGTTGTGGGGGTCACAGAGGCTCCTGGGAACTCAGCTTTCTCCTGGAGTTGCATCAAAATAGACCACAGGGCTTGTGTTGGCTGTGACTGAGCATGTGGTGCGGGTCTGAGGTGACCCAGGGAAGTGCTGGTTGGTGTGAACGTGATGGCTTGTTGGGACTGCACGTATGTGAAAATTCAGCTGTCTATAATGGCGCACCACTTAGAAGGTCCTATTTGTGTATTTCCTGAACCTTCTTAATCCTTAAATTTGATGCCTAATAATTCTGAATATCTGAAAAAGCTCATGGGTAGTTTTGAGAATCTCTTTAAAATAAATAGTAAAAATGATATTCATAATAACATGATTAATGTCTAGTCTCTCAGGGGGTCCAAGATCCCAGTTCTGAGGGCAAGGTTCTGAGGGCTGGGAGGAAATCTAAAAGCTGTCTAGTTCATGCTTCTCAAAGTTTGACGTGCCTGTGAATCATCTGGAGGTCTAGTTAATTCTAATGACCAGTCTGGGGGATTCTAATCCAGCAATGTGGTGTGAGGGCTGAGAATTTGCACAGTGTTAAACTCCTAGGTGATGTAGATGCTGCTGCTGGTTTGTAAATCATATTTACTTTTGAGTACAGAGTCCAATCATTGCCTGTATTCTCTTGTATGAACATCTACTGTATGCTTAAACCTTTCTTTGTAGAAGGCTACTCGTATTCTCTTTCGGCAGTCTGTTCCATCTTCCAACGATTCTGAGTGTTGGTATTTCTTCATATTGCAGCCAGGGTCCCGCTCCCTGGATTTGTCACCTCTGGCTCTGGCTGCAGCACTTGGTGTTGCACCACGCACACAGCAAGGCCAGCAAACATCTCTCCTGTGCGGAGGAAGCTCACACCTCCTGTTTTTAACCTGTGGGAGAGTCCCTAGGTGGGAAGGAACAGTTTACTCAGGGGTAACTTTTGTCACCTTGGGGTTCACAATTCCTGGTGTATTCACTGCCCTTGGTTGACCCCTGAAGGCACACGTTGCTTCTCGGTTTGGCTCTCACTCTCTCTGCCCCCAGCTAGGGGAGGTCCTTCCCCCTTTTGAGTGCATCTATCTCTCTATCTATCTATCTATCTATCTATCTATCTATCTATCTATCTATCTATCTACCTATCTATCATATCTATCTATCTATCTATCTATCATATCTCTCTATCTATCATATCTATCATATCTATCTATCTATCTATCTATCTATCTATCTATCTATCTATCTATCATAAAAATTAACTTATCCCCCCTCACCAGATTATAAATCCTTGGAAGCAGAGATTGTGTCTTAAGCCTCTTCAAATTCTCTACAGTGCTTTGCACATACCAAGAGCCCAGTTTATATATTAAATTGAGTAACACACAGAACCTACTTCAAGAATTTTATAGCACTGACAGAACAAAACAAAGAGTGTAACGTAGTAAATTGTCCCAGTAACTAGTAGTACAATAGGTGGATTTCTGAGAAAGGAAAAGTTCAGCATAGGCAGGAGCAATTCCAAAGGGCTTTGTGGGTAAAGGGTAGAGGAGCTTTACATATAAATTGGCTGTATATACCCCATTTGGTTCAACTAACAATTCTGGGCTAGAGAGGAAGAAAGTCTAGAATGTGGTGTAGGAGTACATATGTTGTTTTTTTCAAGGAAATTGGGAAAGGGAAGAGATGTGGCTTGGATGGTTTTAAGGTGGAGATCATACAGTTTTCAGGACAGAACTAATGAATAAATATTCTAGGACTTATGAATGATATGGTCTCTGTTGAAACTACTCTGTCACTGTAGTGAGAAAGTAGCCATGTATCACATGGAAATGAATTGGCATGGGGTAGTAGGAAAGGCTCCGTGGATGTGATCTGTATGAATGTGAATATAGGTGCATTTATACACACAAGTATGGCCAGAGGCCCTAGGACCTATGGGGTGGGGAGTGCGCCACATACCCTTTTGCCTTCCTGTGCAGTCAGATAAGCCATTTCACAACAAGGCATCCGTAACTGATAAGTGATAAGGGGTGGAATTTCAGGCAGGGTGGCAATTTGCTAAGGGTAAGTCCTTAGGAGTGGGGATGCGGTAGAGGCTTCTGAGAACCCTGCTGTCAAATCCTTCTCTCCAGGTGGACATGGACTGCTTTGTGTTGGCCTCTTGCAGTATCTTTCTTTACTCCAGTTTTCTACAACACTTGAGGAGGGACTGCCACTCGGGGGTCTCTGCAGTGCCCCAGAGAGGCAAAAGCTATGAGGAGGTCTTAAGGCAGGAAGTCAGTGAAGAGAAGAAAGACTCCCTCCCAAACAATGTAAGACTTTGGTGGGAGAAAGCCTAGGGAATGACATCTGTCCTGCTCAGGTCCCAACCCGCCCCAGGGTACATGGGTCAATGGCCTGAGTCACCTGTGACCTACCTCTGTGTGGGGCCCTGGGTACCCCGGGCACCCTACTCTGACCCCGCCATGGCCCCTCTTCCTGGGGGCTTCAGCAGAAGGTGCTTTGTCATGCTCCCTTGGCTCCTGCCCAGGGCTGGGAGGCCAGAGACCTGCAGACCCTGGGCGGCCTCTGAGTTGGCAGTCTCTGCCTTTCATAAGTGACCCTTTATTCCCAGGAAGGGTGGGCTAAAGAAGAACAGTGTTGTAATTCCCTCTCTCCCCTTCCCACCCTCCCTCCCCCTCCTCTCTTCCCACTTCCTCCTGCACCTTACTCCCCTTTCCACTTTCCTTTCTCTCCATGTCCCGCCCACCTTCCCATTTCCTTCCCTTACCATTTGTTATCCTGTCATCTTCTGTCACTTACTCTTTTCTCTCTTGATTTCTTTTTAAACCATTTACTTTAATTTTGACATGAACTGTGGTAAGCTGAGGCAGGGGACGCTGGCTCCCTTTTTGTGATGACAGGATTGTATTTTCACACTGGCTGAGATGACTTAGGAAGGGGAAAGTGGAAAGTATATGTTTTTATGGGGTCAGATGGAGGTTGGGTGGGGGGAATGGGAAAGGATGGGAGGAGGTGGGTGGGGTAGAGGGGATGAATCGGAATCCAATGGGGAGCTTCCTAGCCATTGGATATAAGAATTCTCTGGCGAGCCATCTGGAAGAAGCTGGCTAAGGCTGGGTAAAACACTGTCACCGTGGGTATAGTCATTACCTTAAAATCAGTGCTCTTCTGAGATGTCCTCTGGAAAACCTAGCCCACGTGGACTGAGGACCCCCATGTGGGTCATCTATTGGGTCAGGTCTCCCCGAACACAGAAGCATATGCTTCAAACTTCTTTCTGATTGATTTTCTATTCCCCGATACTTGATAGAACTAAGTTGGAATTTTGGCTTCCTGGCCTCTCAGGGCTGGAAAAAATGCTAATTCCTGCAGGACAGCTACCAGAACTATCCCTGGTGCAGCCCCACCATGCTGGCTGGCCGGATGTATCAGGTCAGTTTTCAGTTTGCCCTTCAGCCTGGTCTGAGCCAAGAGGCCAATGGGTTTACACTCTGGCTGCTCAGCACCCATCTGCTTTGGAGCAGGGGAATGGGGTTTGGATACCTGTCTCACACAAGCCAGCCTCCCTGTTTCCCATTCTGCCAGTTAATAAATGGGTTCGGCCATTTGCAGCTTGAACTGGGTTTCTTCTCCCTTTTCAACCTCCTCCCAGAGCTGGGTGCCCTGTCCACTGCCACCTTCTTTGTTCTTAGGGCTGTTACGGAGCAGTTCAGAGCTGGACCAACAGTCGGTAGCTGGGCGGTGTCAGCTTACTCTGGCTCCAGATGTGATGGGGTGCAGTCGACCAGCTTTAAGCAGGTCTCTAGGTGTGGGAGATCCGGGCGAGGCATTTTCAGACTTCAGTCTCTGTTTCCCTTTTTAAGCCCACAAGGCTTTGGGAGTTTTTACAGCATTAATGCTTTGGCTGAGTTCAAGGGTCTGCCTTCCTTGGTGGGATGAGCTAGTAAGGGGCAAACTTCTGACTTCAACTAATGAAAGGCAGGAAATTCAGAATTACTTCCTGATACTTTCTGCTGCAGTTTAGGAATCTTCATCAGGGCAATGGGGTGGGCCCAGCTACAGAGGGCTCTGCCCAGCCAAGAAACAGACAGGATTTTTGAGCTGAGGGCACAGGGCTCAGGGTGGGGGCTCGGGAGAGAGACCAGATGATGAAGCCTCTTTTCCCACAAAGGTGGCTTGCAGGGGATGCAGTGAAGTTTTGCAGGAATTCTTTTCTGATTGGATCTTGGGTCTTTTCTCCAGGGAACCCCTGTGGTCTTTGCTTTCTTTCTAACAAGATCCCTGACCAAAGAGCCACAGGCCTCGCCTCTGGCTGGCGGTGCAGGCAGATATAGACAAGCTGAGGGGAGTGCCCGGTGTCACACATTATGTTTACTAAACAAAACGGACAAGTTCTCCTTGTTGCGTGAGGAAGCCCTGCAGCCCTCAATCCCCGAGAGCCGAAGAGGATCCATTTTATTGAGCTCTGTAATGACGGCTCTGGCTGGAGCAGCTGGGTAGTTTGTATTAGCTCTAAGAGACTCGGGAGAGCAGTTTTTCTTTAGAAAAATTATGTTTTTCATTTAGAGCAACAACAGCCTGACTGTCTTAGCATACCTTCCTGTAATCTTTAAAAGAGTGGTAAAATCATAGCCCAGATTGTTCCCCCAATACTTAGAGTGGCCAGAGTTAACAAATAAAAATACTTGGACTTTCCTAGTATGAGCATATTCAGTGTAATATTTTAGATGTGATTATACTAAAAAAGTATTTATGGTCTATTTAAAACTCAAATTTATCTGAGCATCCTTTATTTTATCTGGCAATACTTGACACCCTTCCAAATATTCCTCCTTGAATATCTCTGACAAACAGGGAACTCACTACCTTTTAAAATAATCATTCCATTATTAGACAGCTACCGTTGCTAGAAAGCTCTTTCATGCTTTAAGGGGACATGCCCACAATATGCTCCTCATAGGGACTTCTGGGGCCCCCTGGAATATGTGTAATTCATCTGCTGTGTGACAACAGTTCAGATATTTATTAATAGCTCTGTGTCTCCTTGACTTTCCTCTTCTCCAGCCTGCATGTCTTCTTAGGTTTCCACTTTTCCTCACAGGATCTTGTTTCAGGATTGCAGACCCTCCTGTGAATATGCTCTGGCTTGTTCAGAGAGAGCCCTTGTGACCGGAGGCACTCGGCAGCCTGAGTAATGGCTCCGATTGATAAGACTCTGTGCCTACCGTCAAGGTCCGTGTCTGCTGTGCCAGGGAAGGCCCGGCCTCAGCAGCCAGGCTTCCACATGGACCCTCGCCACCTGTGGGAGTGGAACTTGGGAGCCGTTGGAGAAGTGTATACGCCTTATTATGCATTGGATGTTTGTGTCCCCTCAAAATTCATACTTTCAAACCTAATCCTTAATGTGTGGAATTTGGAGGTGAAGCCTTTGGGAAGCAATTTTGTCATGAAGGTGAGGTCCCTGTGAATAGAATTAGTGCCCTTATAAGACATGCCAGAGTGTTCTCCACCCCTTCTTCCATGTGAGGACACAGGGGAAATACTCTCCTCGTCCATGAACCAGGATGCAGAGTCTCACCGGATTCCCAATCGGCTGGCACCTTGGTCTGGGCTTGCGGGGTCTCCAGAACCAAGAGAAATAAACTTCTTCTGTTTGTAAGCCACCCAGACTGTGTGGTATTTTCTCCTAGAAGCTGAAGTGAACTAAGGACACTCCTGCTGTACACAGCAAATGTAAATTTGGCAGCCCCATTCTGATTTTAAATGATAGTTGGCAACAAGGTCATTAGCATAACCAAAAGTCACCTTAGATTTTGGCAAAACAGACTTAGTAACTGAATACACATTTGTTTTAGGTCAGATTGGAGAAAACATCAAGCTGGATTCAGAGGTTTGCTCCAGACCAACTGTGGGACTTCGGGAAAGCCCCGTACTGCTCTTGGCTCTCCACATCTTCATCTGAAAAATGAGGCATTTGAATTAATTTTCTAAGGCCAAGGAATGTCTTACAAAGGCTGTGCGTGTGCTTATTGACACATGAAACTGATAGGAATAAACAGATTTTCAAAAACAGCAAAGAAAAGTGGTCATTGTTCCAGATCTAAATGACTTTTTGGTCCTTAGCTTTCCTTGGTCAGGAGGAAATTTTAGATCTTTATTACTGGTCCATGAAAAGAAAGTTACAGAAGTGGAGAAGCATTTAGAAACATTTCAATCTGCTTGACCTTGCTGTGACTCCAAGTGTATGATTAGTGGGTTGTTTCATTGAATAGGGTGTGGACCAGTCTGGGTGCTATTGAACTAGTGGGTGGTGAGTGGTGTGTGATGTGAGGGGTGTACCAGTCACGTGAAGCAGAGTGTCTTGGTCTATAATGGATTAGAAATAATGGGGAAAGGTGGGTTCATTACCACAGATAGTTAGAGGCAGAGCTTCCTGACTGGTGAGCCATACTCAAATTACAGGTGTATTTAGCTATTTGTGCCCTTTGTCATTGCTGTACCTGAGAGAGGCCTGGGGACCCTGAGATCAGCCATCCGATCAAGTTGCCTTTGGTCAGGAGTAATCAGTATGCCACATAAATATTACCATTCTCTATCTATGTCATGAGGTGAATAAGGTTGAAAAGTGCCACCTTTTCTTCATTAAAACAAATAGACAGAGAGGGGACTGGGCTAATTGTTGCTCAGACTACATTTTCCAAATAAACTCTCAAGCAAAAATGTCAAAACTCTTCTTCCCCTCATGTCTACCTTTCTTTTAAAATTAAATTTAAAAAATTATTATGGAAACATATATGCATGTCCTTTAAAATCAAGCACTACTAAAATATTAAAAATGTAAGTCATCTCCCTGAGTCCCATTCATGTTCCCCAGAAGTATCCACTTTTAAATCAGAGCTTCAATGTTTTTGGAAGAGGTACTGCTAGGACATGCCCCAGACAGAATCCCAAGAGGCTCCATGTTGGGAGATGCCAGGCACCATCAGGCACCATCAAGGAGGATGGACGAAAGTCTGAGCGCCCAGAGGCTGGACCATGGACCAAGAGCCCCTCACCTGGTCCCCCAGCCCATCACGAGCAGACAACCTCTCCTTGCCACCTTTCTTCCCACAGTACCCTCTCCTCCATCCCCACCTCTGTAAGTCCAGATGTTTAATCTCAGGCAAAAAGGAATCTGAGAAGCCCCGGACTTGTGGATGCTGGGCACAGAGAAGGCAGAGGTGAGACTTCCCCTTCGATTTGCTCTCAGAATTATCAGGCCTAGAGATACACAGCAAAGGAAACAACCAACAGATTGAACAGATAACCCATGGGATGAGAAAAAACATTGGCATACCATATGTTGAATAAGGGATTAATGTCCAAAATACATAAGGAACTCACACAACTTGATAACAAAGCAACAACAACTAATCTGATTAAAAAATACATGGAAGACTTGAATAGACATTGTCCAAAGAAGACATACAGAGACCAATAAGTAGGTACCTGAAGAGATGCTCAACATCATTAATCATCAGAGAAATGCAAATCAAAACCACAGGGAGTTGTCACCTCACACCTGTTGGAATGGCTGATACCAAAAAGACAAAAGATAACAGGTGCTGGTGAGGTTGTGGAACAACTGGAACCATAGGGCACTGTTGGTGGGGATGTAGCCACTATGGAAAATGTTTGGAAGTTCTTCGAAAAATTAAAAATAGAACTACCATCTGATGCAGCAATCCTACTTCCAGGTATTTATCTGAAGGAACTAAAAATCACTATCTTGAAGAGATAGTTGCACCCACAAGTTCATGGCAGCTTTATTTGCAATAGCTAGGATATGGAAACAACCTAAGTGTCCATCGATGAATGAATGGATAAAGATGTGGTACATACGTACAATGGAATACCATTCAGCCATAAAAAAGGAAATCCTGCCATTTGCAACAATGCAGGGCATTATGCTAAGTGAAGTAAATTAGAGAGAGAAAGATATACTGTATGACCTCCCTTATATCTGGAATATAAAAATTAAACAGAGTGGAATAAAAGTGGGGGCAATGAGGAGATGTTGATCAAAGCACACACACTTTCATTTATATGGGTAAATAAGTTCAGGAGATCTAATGTACAGCATGGTGACTATAGTTAACTATACCATATTGTATACTTGAAGGCTGCTGAGAGTAAATCTTAAAAGTTCTCAACACACGCATGCACACCTACCCACACAGTAATTATGTGAGGTGTTGTATGTGTTAAGCAACCTTATTATGGTAATCATTATGTAACATATACATGTACCAGATCATCACATCATACATCTTAAACTTAGACAATATTATATGTCAATTACATTTCATCAACACTGGGAAGAAACCAAAATAAAAAGTGATCAGGGGCTATCCCCCATCCTAGAAGGAGATTTTTCAATAACACTGGGAAGAAACCAAAATAAAAAGTGACATTTCAATAACACTGGGAAGAAACCAAAATAAAAAGTGATCAGGGGCTATACCCCATCCTAGAAGGAGATTTTTCTCCAGAAAAACTAAACATCTCTAAGAAAAGAGCCATATGCTGACATTTGGAGGCCGCTCAGGAAAAGGCCCCCTGTTGTCTGATTATCCCACAGTGACCTCCAGCTGTCAGCATGTCCTGTGCTCCTCATAGATTCCTGTGCTTCCAAAAGATTACTGCCTCACACCTAAATATGAATGAGAGATACATGCGCTAGTAGATTGATTTCATTAATGGTCCTGATTAATGTCAGTCTTGTCTTCATGATTTTTACCCTGCGACTCTTGCTACTTAGCCTGCTGGAGAAATATGAGAGGTACGCGTGAAAAAGCTAAGATCTCCAAATTGGGGCCATCCTAGATGAACCAAATTGCAGTAGCCCCACCAGCTGAACACAGGTGCCGGAATGAGCCCATCCAAGATCAGCCAAGCCTGACACAACCGACTCATAGACCAAGCTCTGCCCTCCCTGAGGAAAGCAAAATGTTATGACAGCAAATCTGTAATATGTTAGTGTGGACAAGTACATCCCCTGCCTCCTCCTCTGCACTACTCTGTCCCATCCCTTTCCTGGTGAGGTCTAAGAACAATTCCTGGGCCCTAGAATTCAGTTTTCTGCAGAGCGATACCCTGTACACTCTCCTAAAGAGAACAGAAAGCCATGGACAGAAGCTGGGGAAAGCAAATGCCAGGTAGGTCTTGCTGGACACAGGCTTCATCCTCTGGCTGCTGGTCCTACTTTGCAGTCATCTCTTCTGGTTTATGACTCTAGTTGCTTCCGTCCTGTGTTAGAGAGAAGTCCCAGAAGCCAAGTGAAATTGGTTAGCTGGATCCTGGACTCAAGTGTTGGTCTAGAGAAGCCCTTGGGCTTGTCCGTAAAGGTAGAGGCAGAGGAAATTGGGTAAAAATCATCTACCATACCACCTCCAGGCTATTCTTTCAATGGTGCGATGGGCCTTTTCTCCCTTCCTTCCCCACACCAAGGCACATAGAACTTTCTTTTCCACCAGTGTCATATCAGAAAATAATCTGTCTAACTTCAGGAAATATTTAAACGTTACTTTTCTCAGGGTGTCTTACAATTCAAGTCTTGTTTCTAATTGGGAGGAAAGATCTTTTGTCCTTTCAAAAGGATCTTCTCAGGTGGTGGAAATCCTTTTGAGGGAAATGGGTCTGTGGTTTTCAGTGGAAATAGTAACCTGTAGTTTGAGTCCTATGGGTGGTGCCCACAGCTGGCACATTAATTTTGCCGAAATATTCTGGAGATGGTCAGTAGCTCACTGGGGACTGGGGAGAAAGTAAATAAGAAAATCGCCTTGCAAAGGCATACTGGGTTCTACAATTTGGACTCTTTCCCTGCTGATATTCGAACAGCACTCGCAGCCATGTGCTGTTACCTGAGTAACAATCCTTGAGCTGGCATTTTAAGATCCAACGGGGTTCACAGGAGCCATGTCCTTCTTTCTTGGACCTTTGCCAGCTTTCTGAGGGATGTTTTTCTCTTTTGTTTAATGCTACAGTAGAACTTACAATCTCTGGGCGTCTAATAAATCAATTGCTATTGCCCCGGGCTTTATAGCTAAAGCAAAGGGAGAGCCGAGGTAATTGTCTGAATAATTTGGGCAAAACAACCAGCTATCCTGGATGTATTGCAAAGAGTGGGCTTATTCAGATAGAACAATACAGTGAAAGTGCAGAGTACTTTTTAGTTTCTATCCAAATAGAACAATATAGAGAATCTGCATCCTTTCTTTTGGGGACACTTTCTTAGTTGTCCCAGCTTTCCTCCCTGGCAGTGGCACTCAGAAGAAACCCCGTGAATGTAATATCAATGGCAAGTGTTTATTGGGCTTTGTATGTTCTGGGCACTGTGCTAAGCATTTTTGATAGATCTCATTTAGCAGTCGTAACAATCACCCTATTACCATCCCCACTAAGCAGATGTTGGACATGAGGCCAGCAGAGCTTCAAGAACCTGGGGTGAAGCTCACAGCTGGTAAATCGCAGAGCTGAGTCAGCCAGTTTGACTCCCGATCCTATCCTCTCCAGCATGAAACCTCTAAGTAGGATGATGATACTAAAGTCCAAAGAAATTGTGATCAGGTCAAGGGAAATTTGCTCCTTAGTGGAAGAGAAGGTATAAGTATGGATGATATAAGACAAGAAGTGTCCTCCTCTGGGCCTCAGATTCCTCCAGGGTAAGTGAAGGCATTGGTCTTTGTTTCATAATTCATAAATCTATTTCGGGTCTCACCTTCTATAATTTTTAAAGTGGTCTGAGTCTGTGACTCTCACTATTCATTTCCTGAGCTCTGATTGAAGTTGAGCCCTGGCACTATTTGAGCCCTGGTGCTCTTGTAAGGAGGAAAGAACTAATAGTTAGGATAGGTTAAATTGCCCAGTGGAAACAAATAGCCAACAAATCTCAGTGTTAATCTAAAACACAGCATTACATCTCATGTGCTTATGTGCCCTTTTTAGGTGCGAGGGGACTCCGTTGTCCTCTAGAACTCAGGCTGATGGGGCAGCTGTAGGCTCTAAGGTTGTAGGTTACTCTGTCTGAGGGAAAGACAGCTCTGGAAGGACTTACATGGGAAATTAAATGCTCTGGCCCAGGCAGTGGCATGTGCCACAGCTTCTCCTAACTCACTGACCAGAACTACTCCCACGAGCCCATCCAACCACTAATAGTTACAATCCTACCATGTTCCCCAAGGATGGACAACTGGAAAAGTCTGAGAGCAACATTAATGATCACCTAAAATCTATATGAATGCCACAATGTCCGTTTAAGATCCTATATGACTGGGGAAGATAGTCAAGTCAGGCAGGACTGCCAATCTCGTATTGTGCCTGGAGGAATAGGTTGGACAAGAGAGTGCTTCCTTTTCAATGAGATAATGGAGACTGGGTCGGGAGGGCTAGACAGGAGGGTAAAGAGAAGTGCCTTAAAGCCAGGTTTTCTCTAGGGTCACCTTGATCACATTCCTTCCTTTACTGTTTCTTGTAACCCACTAATTAAGATAGCTAAAAATGTTACCACGAGCTACAGTCAACATCAATTAAAAACCCCATATATATTTCATGTGAAAACACATGGTGTTCAAACATGTGTGATTTTCATCAGACCTCCTCATCTGGTTGTCATTTAAGGTTCAGGCCATTTTCCATATTTCTATCAAATGCTGCCTGCTGCAGATGAAAGCCTGGCAAATAACCGTGCAAAAGAAACTTTCTGAAGTTATAAATAATCAAATGCCTGTGGGGGGTTGACCTCATATACAATAATACACAGAGTAATGATCAGAGCTCCGAGGGAAAATGAAGCTAAACGAGTGCCTTCTTAGTAAGGAGAAGGTGGTAGCCTTGCTTACAATCACACGAGTGTCATTTTCCTGACCCCCTCATTCTCAGGCAGGAGTAGGCCCGAGTGGAGCTGTGAAGAGAGCCATGAACTGTTGGGACAGTGATATGCTGCTAAGTGTTTAATAGTTGGCTCCCTGAAGGGAAGAGCCCTGATATGTATGTACTGTTTGCCAATTTCTGTGCTCTAAGTACCCCCACTATGACTGGATTTCAGAGTCCTAACATGATGTCATTGAACATGGATTTGGGAAGAGATATAGATGATGGGTTCTTGCAAGAAGTGTCACCTTCACATCACTGAGTAACAAAATGGGGACAGTTGCCTGTCTTCAGTTCTCTACCTACCTCTAGTCCTAGAATAAGATGTTTGGAGTATAGGTGGCAGGAACCATTCAGAGGAAGACAATGGCAAGAGGAAGGCGGATCTAGTTCTGAGGAATATACAACACAACCCCCAAATTGTATTAGTTTCCTAGGTCCTTGGCAACAAATGACCACAAACTTGGTGGCTTAAAATAACACAAATATATATATTTTTCAGTTCTGGAGTCAAAAAGTCTGAAATCAAGGTGTTGGCAGAGTTGACATCTTCAGGGGTCTCTATGGGATAAACCACTTTGACTTTCTAGTAGCTTCTGGTGATCGCCAACCATCCTTTTCTTGTAGACATATTGCAGTCTTTGCCTCCATAATTCCTGGCCTTCATCTCTGTGTGTCTCTCTATGTCCTCTTCTCTTCTGTTTCAAATATTATTTTATTGTTTGTGTTATTACAGTCATCCCAATTTTCTTGCTTTGCCCTCGTCTACCCAGTGCCCGCCACTCCCTCAGGCAGTTCTCACACCATTGTTCATGTCCCTGGGTCATGTGTATAGGTTCTTTGGCTACTCCATTTACTATACTGTACATTTACTTTACATCCCCATGGCTATTCTGTAACTACCTATTCGTACTCCTTAATCCCCTCACCTCTTCACCCACTCCCCTACAGTCCTCTCCCATCTGGCAACCATCAAATAGTCTCTGCAGCCATGATTCTATCTCTGTTCTTCTTGTTTGCCTACTTTGCTTTTTAGATTCAATTGTTGACAGATATGTATTTATTGCCATTTTATTGTTCATAGTTTTGATCTCTTTTTCTTAAATAAGTTCCTTTAACATTTCATATAATAATGGTTTGGTGATGATGAACTCCTTTAGCTTTTTCTTGTCTGGGAAGCTCTTTTTCTGCCTTTTGATTCTAAATGATAGCTTTGCTGGGTAGAGCAATCTGGGATATAGGTCTCTGCTTTCATGACTTTGAATATTTCTTGCCAATCCCTTTGAGCATGCGAAGTTCCTTTTGAAAAATCTGAAGATAGTCCTATGGTAACTCCCCTATAGGTAACTAACTGCTTTTCTCTTGCTGCTTTTTTTAAAAGATTTATTTAATTATTGTTCAAGTACAGTTTTCTGTCTTATACTTCCAACCCTGCCCCGCCCCCCAGTGCTCCCTGCCTCCCTCCCATCCCCCCCCACCTTAGTTTTTGTCCATGTGTCCTTTATACTTGTTCCTGTGAAACCTTCCTTTTTTTCCCCTGCGATTCTCTCCCCTCTCTCCTCTGGTCACTGTCGGTCTGTTCTATATTTCAGTGTCTTTGGTCATATTTTGCTTGCTTGTTTGTTTTGTTGTTTTGGTTCCTGTTAAAGGTAAGATCATGGTATTTGTCTTTCACTGCCTGGCTTATTTCACTCAGCATAATGCTTTCCAGTTCCCTCCATGCTGTTGCAAAGGGTAGGAGCTCCTTCTTTCTTTCTGCTGCATAGAATTCCAGTGTGTAAATGTACCATCATTTTTGGATCCATTCATTTACTGATGGGCATCTAGGTTGCTTCCAACTCTAGGCTATTGTAAATTGTGCTGCTATGAACATTGGTGTGCATAGGTTCTTTTGGATTGGTGTTTCAGGGTTCTTAGGATATACTCCTAACAGTGGAATTGCTGGGTCAAAAGGCATACTCATTTTTAGTTTTCTTAGAAAATTCCATACTGTTTTCCATAGTGGTTGTACCAGTCTGCAATCCCACCAACAGTGAACTAGGGACCCCTTTCCCCCACAACCTCTCCAACATTTGTTGTTTGTTGCTTTATTTATGATAGCCATTCTGACCTGTGTAAAGTGGTACTTCATTATGATTTTAATTTGCATCTCTCTGATGGCTAGCGACACTGAGCATCTTTTCATGTGTCTCTGGATCCTCTGTATGTCCTCCTTGGAGAAATGTCTGTTCAAGTCCTTTGCCCATTTTTTAATTGGGTTGCTTGTCTTCTTAGAGTGGAGTCGTGTAAGTTCTTTGTATATTTTGGAGATTAAACCTTTGTCTGAGGTATCATTGGCAAATATGTTTTCCCAAACAGTTGCTTCTCTTTTTATCTTAATACTGTTTTCTTTAGCTGCGCAGAAGCTTTTAATTTTGATGAGATCCCATTTGTTTATTCTTTCCTTTATGTCCCTTGCTCTAGGGGACATATCAGTAAAAAAGTTGCTGCGTGAAATATCTGAGATTTCCCTGCCAATGTTCTCCTCTAAGATTTTAATGGTGTCATGGCTTATATTTAAGTCTTTTATCCACCTTGAATTTATTTTGGTGTATGGTATAAGTTGGTGCTCAAGTTTCACTTTTTTGCATGTAGCTGTCCAGTTCTCCCAACACCATTTGTTGAAGAGGCTATCTTTACTCCATTTTATGTGACTGCACCCTTTGTCGAATATTAGTTGCCCATAGAGACTTGGGTTTATTTCCGGGCTCTCTGTTCTGTTCCATTGGTCTATGTGCCTGTTTTTATGCCAATACCAGGCTGTTTTGATTACAGTGGCCTTGTCTTGCTGCTTTTTAGATTCTCTCTTTATCTGTAAGCTTTGGCATTTTAATTATGATGGTCTTGGAGTGGGCCTCTTTGCATCCATCTTGTTTTGGACTCTCTGTGCTTCCTGGACTTGCATGTCTCTCTCCTTCACCAAATTAGAGAAGTTTTCTTTCATTAATATTTCAAATAGATTTCCAATTTCTTGCTGTTTCTCTTCTCTTTCTGGTACCCTTATGATGCAAATGTTGGACCTCCTGAAGTTTTCCCAAAGGCTGCCTACACTAGCCTCATTTAGTTGAATTCTTTTTTCTTCTTGTTATGCTGATTGGTTGCTTTTTGCTTCTTTATGTTCCAGCTCATTGCTTTGATTCTCAGCTTCATCCACTCTACTGTTGTGTTCCTGTATATTGTTCTTTATTTCAATTAGTGTATCCTTCAGTTCTGACTGGATCTTTTTTATGCTGCTGAGGTGTTCACTAAGTTCCTTGAGCATCCTTATAGCCAGCGTTTTGAAGTGTGCATCTGATAGATTGCTTATGTCCAATTTGTTTAGTTTTTTCTCTGGAGTCTTGTTCTGTTCTTTCCTTTGGGCCATGTTTTTTTGTGTCCTCATTTTGGCAGCCTCCCTGTGTTTGTTTCTATGTATTAGGTGGAGCTACTAAGACTCTGTGTCTTGGTAGTGTGGCCTAATGTAGTAGGTGTCCTATAGGGTCCAGTGGCATAGCCTCCCCTATTTCCCGAGCTGTGTACTTGAGGTGTGCTCTTCCTGTGGGCTGATTACTCCCTTTTCTTGTGGTTGAGCCTTGATTGCTATTGGGAGATCAATAGGAGGGATTACCCAGGCCAGTCAGCTGCAAGGACTGGCTGTATGCACTGACCACCAGCCTCTGCCCTCCATGGAGGATCAGCTGTGCAGGGGCAGGGTGGTGGTGCACCAGTGTGATCTGTAGCTGTCCAATGGAGACACAGGTTCTGGGGTTTCCTGGGTGGTACAGGCCAAGGTCAGCCCTCCCTGTGTTTTGCCCAGGGCCATCCTGCATGAGCTCTAAAGCAATCTGAGATGGGTGCTACTTGTGTTGGGCTTGGAGATTCTCTGGTGAAGCCAAGCTGTGAATCTGGGCTGGCTGTTGCTAGTGCTGAGCCTGGGGCTACTTACTAAGAGGTAGGCAGTTTGGGTGCTTTTGGAAGCTGGCTTGTTTCTTATTTGGTAAGATTTAGGAAGTTGTGAAGCATGAATCAAGACTAGCCATTCATATGGAAAAGTCACAGTTAACAGTTTGGGTGGACCCGTAAGTTGGGTGGGAAGCACAGTCTCAAGGGATCCCCAGGGTGAGACAAACAGTGTTAGCCAGGTTGATGGAGTCTCAGATATGTTGGGGGAGGCCTCAGAAAAGGGACAATGACCTCTGACAACTCTACTGTCTAGGAGAAATCTGTCCCCCAGCTCTTGCCTTGTTACCAGACACTCCAGTTCCTCCCTGTTTGCCACTGGTGCCTTTCCATCTGCTAGTCTTTTGCTGGGGCTTGGAGGGAGTGAGACTGAGTGAGTCCGTGTGTGGGTTCTTTAAGGGGAACTGGTTGGGGCTTCGGCAGTGTCTTCCATTGACTAAATCCTCACTGGTTTTCGCAGCCAAAAGTTGTGGGGACTTATCTTCCTGGCACTGGAACCCCAGCCTGGGGGGCCTTGGTGTGGGGCTGGGACTTCTTGCTTCTGAGATACCCCTCCCAAAGTGCAATGCTGCACATGTGGGTGTGGGATCAACCCATTCCATACCTCCACCCCTCCTATCAGTCTGGATGGATGTAGTTTCTTTAATTCTGTGGTTGTCAGACTTCAAATTCAATTTGATTTCTGATCGCTCCATATGATGGTTGTTCTATATTTTAGTTGTAATTTTGATGTGGTAGTGAAAGGGAGTGAGTCATGTTTACCTGTGCTGCCATCTTGACCAGAAGTCTCTCCTCTTCTTATAAGGGCATCAGTCATTGGACTTTAGAACCACCCTAAATTTAATCCTGCCCTAAATTCAAGGTGGACAGAAATCTCTGGGAGACACTATTCCTACACACACACATACACACACACACACACACACAGTACAGAAAGGATTAGAGAGAGGGGTAGGCAGAAACAGAACTAGCAACCTGGCCTTGACACTTCCCTCTGACTTCCCAGAACAGCCTTCAGGCTGTAATCTGTTTCCTGATTTATGATTACAGGTCAGCAGGGGAAGTGGTCTGTGAAGTCTGGGGTGGCTTTTCCACTTAGTCATGCTCCTCACCTCCAAGTGCAGGTGGCTAAGGAGTGCAGTGACTCTGGCCCAGTGTTCTTTACGGCTGTGTTTGGGCAGTTGTTTCCTTATATCATCTTTCATCTCCTTTGAAGATAATTTTGGCAAAAATAAACATGAACCTTAAGAGAGTTCTGTTCTTTAATAAGTGCCATATACCCTACCTAGTAGACTAGGCCATTAACAGCTACTGAATGAATGAATGAATGAATGAACACAGTTGAGGGTCACTGCAAACCTGTCTTCTCTGGAAGAAAATAGATGAACTCTCAAGTTCAAAAAATATTGTTCCAATCTGAAAGATATATTCCGGCCCATTAGGTCAGTGGAAGACAGTGACTGAGGATCAAGTGTCAAAGTCTCCCGGGACGTTAAATAGGACCTTCCTCGGTCCTGTAATAGGAGCTGCCTCCAGCAGAGCCCAGCTCAGCTCCTCCCTGCAGCCCTGATGAGAAAGCCAGCTTGGCTGGGCCTCAGAGGGCAGAGTGAGGTCACTGAGACACTGCGGATAGCAACTTTAAACCACATCTTTGTGTGTCCCTTCAGTTTCATCCACAAAGCTCCTCTCAGCCTGGAATGCAGAGGAAGGGAGCAGAGGGATCAGATTTCCAGAAAAGAATCTGGCTTCTGTGTTTATGTGCTTTGCAGGAGCTCACACCTAAGGGAAGCACCGTGGGGGGGGGGGGGATCTGCTACACCAATGGGATTTTCACATCTCAAGCATAAATTCCTTGTTTCCACCAACCATGTTTGAGAGTAATTGAATTTATGTGCCATGGCTTAAGAGTCCATAACAAACACCTTTCTCTCAGGCACTTTGCCCTCTGTTCCAGCTCCTTCTACTCCTCCAAGGTTGTTCTTTCTCCTGGGCCTCAGGTATGTAGTCATTTGGCTGGGTGAGCCCTGTGATCACCTGAAACAATGACCACATAAAACACACCTCCATTTACAGATAAGCACTGATGTGTGCCCTGCAGCTGAGATTAAAATCTGGCCCATAAATCTTTCCACTGTGTTGTATATTCTACACATAATGATGAGAACTGAGCTCGTAAATAAATAGCTAAGGAAAAAAAATTCCTCACAAAATGCCTCATGATTAAGAGGTTTGATCTCATATTGCTAGAAACTACAGGGGTTTCTAGCTGATACTGCTTCCTCCCCTCACTATGGCATGACCTTGAGGGTTGAATTAGACCCATGACACATTTTTAAAGAGCCTACTATATGCCATGTGTACATAGTAAGGGGTATACATAGGCTTAACTGAGGACTTCACAAATACAATTGATAAGAGAATGGAATTGGAAAACATGTCGATTTGAGATCTGGTTATGAAAAAATTCTGTGTGTGTTTGTTTTAGAGTTAATGGTAACACTGAATCAAAGCATTTGATATGCTTTTTCGTGTATAGTGGAATATTGTAAGTCTTCAAGGTGTAAAATAAATCATCATAGAATGAGCTAACCATCTCCATGATTGTTACGACTCTGTCATGGTGATAGATCTTCTGGAAAAGGATTTAAGGATTCAGTCCTGCTCCTTGGCTAGTTACTAACCACGGTGGTCTGCTGGTCTGAATCTTCATACTGCCATTCTCTGTGATCTGAGGTAACAAGGAGTGTGCATACCTGTGTGTGATGATATATGTGCAAGACTGGGTGTGTCTGTGTGTGAAGGTAGTTGGTTGAGAGGCACAGGATTTATAGGAGAAAAGCAAATGTAATGAGAATACATTTCAGGATGGCAAATCAATTATTTTTTGTTCACAGTATTAGTTGCAAGTGAATTTGCAGTTGAAGAGCCACAACATTTGTAGAATTTAGGTCATCGAGGTGCTCATGAAGGAAGTGGACACCCTTCTGCCTTGATGGCTGGGCCGTGAGGTTGCATCCTCAGATTAGGGGAAAGATGAGCTGGAGTAAAAGGGAAAGGCTACCTTACTGAACTGGCTAATGTGGGAAGGAGAGTGGGGTCGAGTAGAGGACGAAAGAAAGCTTGAGGGTTTTTGTTTCTTTCACACCCTGGGGTCCTTATCCCTGTGCCCAGATAAGCATGGGGGAGAAGAGCACTGGGGTATCGGGATGGTGGTGTGCTTTCCTGGGTGGGGTGTGTGTGTGTGTGTGTGAGAGAGAGAGAGAGAGAGAGGGAGATAGAGGGACAGTCTCTAGGAGGCTCCGTCACGGCTTGGGTATGTGGGGAAGAAGATGCTAGGCAGCAAAAGCAGGATAGATGGCAAAACCAAGGCCATAGTGCTGGTTACCATGGTCTGACTGTGGCTTACAAGGAGCCACACCTACCTGGTGAGAACATGGGGGTGGGCTGGGAGCATCTGTCAGCAAGTTGGAGGCTGTGGACAGAGTGAAGAGGCTGTAGTGGGCAGTCCCCACACACTCCGTGGTGAGTATCACATGTTCGTCTCAAATGACAGTGTCCACTTACCCCCCAAGCCCACCCACCCTACCATTATCACTGCTACTGTCACTATTCCAAGGAGCAGATCTGTTCTGGGTGATATGCAGCTGGGATCAGAGAATATACACAGAACTTTCCCCACTGCTAGCAAGAGGATAAAATAGTCCCTTCCTGTATTAAGACATCTCAGAAAAAAGGAGAGATAAAATCCAAGAGACCAACATTTATTTAAATACAATGACATCTAAAAAGGAACAACTAAATGAGTCCTAACAGGGAATTCAATATTGAAAAGACTGAGTGTCTAAGGGGACATTTTTTTCTAAGGGATGGAACTAAAATTCTATTATTTCTGAAGTCTAAGATTTTGCAGCTGCTCACCGAGGTAGGGGCTCAGGAGGCAGAGCAGAGCCTTTCCGGGAATAAAGGGACTTCATTTTCCCTGCACACCTGACTGTGGTGTAACCGAGCAACGCTGATAGATACAGATAAAAATAAAGTGGTGAACTTTCAAATACTTTCATCTTAAGCAAACAACCTTAAAATAGTCGTGAAACCTTTTGAAACTTTTCAGTTGTCTTTTGAACCTTTTTGTAAGAGTCCCCTGGGAAGGAGACTCCTGGTTGCGCTGTCTGGCTGTTACCCAGCAACGGGCGCCTGCCGCCCAGCAACCAGGCAGGACCCGTAAGACCCAACAGATCTGAGACCTTCGGCACTGCTTGTGGATGCTGGTCCAAATATGGAGGAAAAGGCCCTGAGAAATTTAGTCTTTGGGGAATATTTCCCAAGGGAAGGGCTCAAAGTCCCTGGAATTCAAGACTTCTGAACACAGTGTCATACATTTCTTTCTCTGGAGGCACTTTCCAAGTAGGGGAGGTAGGTACTTGTCTGACCAAGACAAGTTTGGTGCAGATTGTTCTGGACACAGGGGAATGGCCTCAGTGACCTTCTAGGGGTCTCATACCTAATCCATGATTCTGTAAGTAATGAGTTGACAGAAAATTGCATTCCGTATTTGGCCGGCCATCTGCTGCTTTCCATAACGCTGGCTGATAAAGGCATGGCTATGTGGGGAGAAGGTGAGCTGTAATTAATTATCTGTGGCATTGATGAATTCCTTGTAAGATATTCCCCTGCTAATCCAGCAATATAGCTGCATCCATCTTCCCCTACCAGTGTAACGGTCTATTTATGGACTCAGCTCCATAATTAAATGTTTCATTTGCAAGAAAATGGTTCCTAGGAAAATCCAACCTCCCTTTATGCACCTGCAATCGGCCATCACAGACGTTACATAGGAGATTAGTCCCCATCGGCCTGCTGCTCTCGACTTTCTGGGTAACCTCGTGTATTATGTTTCTGGTATATGTAAATTCCTAAATGTAATATTTTTCAGTATACTTGCTGAATGAAGCCAAATGTACCGTGGGCATAGTTTTAATTGCTTATGTGCTATAAAAAGTGAAGAAATCAAAATCACAGAAGGTTCTAAGAAACCCCTCTGGTTTTCTTTTGGGCAATAGTTTAGTCAGGTTATAACCTTAATAGTTTTTCAACTTGTGCCCCACACTTGTTTTTTGGCCTTCTCTCTTGTCAGCCTGTGTCTAAGCCCCAGAAAGTCACTTACCGTCAACCCCGAGTGTTTGCCTTGTTAGAAAACTACACGTGTTAGCTGGTTGGGGTCAAGGCAGGGACACCATAGGGAAAGCTCAAGGCTCCTTCTGAGCTTAGATTTTTGTTTTTGAAATTGGTCCCTGCATTTTGGCAACTCCTGGCTCATTTTCTTCTGAGTCAAGGAAGTAGCAGCTAGGGAGGCAAGACCAGAAGGCAGAACTGGGTTTGAGCAAAGGTGAAAGGGACACTTGTATTTCTGGTGGTAACAACATGAAAAGAGAATAAAACCAGCTACTTTTATTAACTAAAGGTGTGGAGGCCAGTTTGATTTCAAGATGGCTGGTAGGAACAAGGTAGATTTGGGTAGCTATTCCAGCCCCATAAGACTATTATCTGAATGAGTGACTCCAATGATTTTTATCATATTTTGATACCGTGGTGGGCATGGACTCTGGAATCAAAACACGTGGTTTCGAATCCTGCTCTCAGATTTTAGGCAAAGCATCTTGGATGAGATACTTCTCAACGCCTCTGTTTCCTCACCCATAAAACAGGGAGCATATTAATGCCACTTGATTGTGATGTCGTGAAGGTCCAATGAAATCATGCATGGGAATGTGATCTCTGAACACATTTAATGGGGGTAAAAATGAGCATTTTTCTTATCATTACAGCCTTCTCTTCCCCCATCACTGCAATAACTAGCAAGTCATGTTGTGATTTTTCTTCTTCTTTTTTTTTGTGGCTGATAACATTGAAAAAAAGTTTTTATGAGTAAATGTAGGTGCCCTAGGAGAGGAGCAGAATTCCTCAGAGGGGGAAAGGCCTTTCCCTTTGGGAATGCGCAGTAATGGGATATGTTCGTCTCCATAAGGCAGACATCCTGGGCCAGACTAGGTCAGAGCTTCTCAAATGTTCCGTGGTGACAGGCCAGCGTCAGGACTTTAAAATTCTGATCCGTCGTGAACCAGTACTTCTGTAAGATATAATAAGCTGTATTATTAAAACATAAAATAAAAAAGACACGCAAAGCACAAGCCCTATTTTTCTTTTATTATTAGATGCAGCAGACGTGAAATTACTCTGTCATGTTACTGTAAAACCTTAACATCTGTACTTATCTTGTTATGGGCTGAGAACCAAAGTTCATGGACCAACACCGCTGAGCAAATCCTACTTTACAGAATGCTGTTGTAGGTAGAAGACATTTCAAATGAAAAGGGAACTAACAGGTATTCTGAATTTTTGGCAGACGAGCTGGTAAATGGGTGCAGAACTCAGAGAAGAAGGAATGAGGAGAAGGGCTTGTTTTGATGTAAAGAGAGAGAAGGGAACCAAGAAAAATGACAGCAGGCCAAAGTGTAAAGAGGGGAGTAGTCGTGGAGAAATTCCACATGCTGGGGACAATACATGACTGTTGAGTTGTATGAATTCCCAAGCGTTAAGTCAAGTTAAGACCCTGGGGACCAGGGCAGGGTCTGCATCCACACCTGGAGGAGTGTGAAGAGCCAGAGTCAGCCCCAGGGCCGCGGTGATGAGGAGGGGCAGTCTGCTCCAGCAGGAGAGCTTAGAGCCAGAGCTGCCCAGAAAGCCTCAGCCTTCTGCCAAGGCCTGTGTTAAGGTGGGCTCTGGATTTCTTGAACTACGTGAGGTGGAAGCACAGGTTCCACTGTGGTGTCCAGTGTCCAGTGAAAAAGCCCTCTGCCTGCGTTTTGGCACCAGACTCCCCTGCTTCTTACACGGGGGCTCCTTCCTGTGCATGGAGTGAACAGTGTCCGTCCTCCGGCTGTGTCTGAGCTGCACAAGTGAGTCAGGAGCAGGGCTCCGCAATGCATTCTGCCCTGTGTTTTCGCATCTGTGTTTTTTCTCTAATAATGATGACATTTACTGAGAATCTGGTGCGCCAGTCTCAGCACTTCAGATAAGTCATCTCAAGTCCTTGTGGTGGTTCTGCAGTGGTATAGATTTTTACTATCCAAGGCCTACTATTACTAGTTATTATAACCTTGACTAAGTTACTTCTTTGCCCTGAGTCTCAGTTCCTCGCCTATAAAATGGAGATATAAAAATAGATATAACCTCATAGTGTTACTGCCAGGATTAAACAAGAAAATATCTTTAAGGCATTTAGCATACTGCTTGATATGTAATAAAAAGTTATTATAATAATAATGATAATATTATCAACTAATATAAAAGAGTACTTGTTATGTGCTTGCTATGAAGTACTTTGTCATTTGTATTGTGTCATTTAATGCTCACAATAACCCTGTGAGGCAGGCATTATCATCAGTTATGGCATCTGAGACTCAGAGAGGTTAAGGCACTTGCTTGTGTCACAGCAAAGAAATGATGGAGCCAGGTTATAAGCTAGGCTGTCTGACTCTGTGTTATTGGGAAGAAACTGAGTCCAAGAGAGGTAAATAACTTTTCTAAGGCAGCACAGCCAAGGGCAGAGCTGAGATTAAGAGCCGCTGGCCTCCTGTGGCCCTCGTTGGTTATATGGCTGGATCCTGGGAAATTGGGTTGATTAAATGTCCTTAGTCTGCCCAGGTGGACCACACCAAGGGCCGTGCCCCCTGCACAGTGAGTGTGGATGGATGAGGGCAGGGTTTGTGACCTCTGACATCCCCCGGAGGAACCAAGCTCTCTGCAGGGAGCCTGAGTTATGAGGTTGGAGAGCAGACTTGTCGGAGCCCAGAACCCATCCACACCCAGCCTTGATTTACATGGGAATGTTTCCTCACTGCTGGCACAGGGAAGGGGAAATAGCAAATTCTGGGTGTTTGCTTATTTCTGTTACAAATTTCGCCTGGGTGAGGTAAAGGCTGATTAATTATACAGCAGCTCATTAAAACATAATATCCCTTTGAAGCCCGGAGCAGCAGGTGGAGAGCTGTTTTGCCGTGTTGGTGGGGTACTGGGAGGTCTCCAGTACATCCCTTTGTTGCGGTTGGATGGTGCATCAACTCTGGAGCCGTACCTTTCGGCACAGTTGAGGCACACTTGGAGTCTGGCTTGTGGGCTTGTGGTGTAAAGAGAACTCTGAGAAGAGATGGCTACTAAAGAATCCCAGGCTGAGGCTGGGCTTAGCTCGTATCCTGTCCCCAGGGTCCCAATAGGGCCTCTACTGGCCAACTGTTACCTTCCACCATGAGCCAAACCACCCTGCGGAGGTTGGGGGCCAGAGCTGGCTGAGAACCCTCATGGCCACCAGGGCCACCACCTCAGGAAGGAACCACAGGCCAAGGAAAACACTTGGTAAACGTAGCCTGGACAGCTCTCAGTAACTTATTTAGGATTTAATGTTTCTTTTAAACAGAGCACAGAAGGCTTGGAAAGCAAGGTCAGTGACTCCTGAGAGGATAAGCTAGTTCCATGTCTTATTCATCTTTGCTTTTGGCACCTAGAAGGTGCTCAATAAATGCCTGTTCAATTTCAATCATCTTCTGTGGTTGTAAAAAAAAAACCCAAAAAACAATTTGGAAACACCCCAGCCATCATCTATTGGACTGCTTAGATTTTGGCTGAGGCCACGTGTTGAAATAGTGGGTTGCTTAAGACTGATTATTCCCAATTAAACAAATAGTCAGTGAACCTTTATTGGTCAGGCACTGAGCTGGATGCTGCGGCAGGAGGAAGACGTGCAGTGGAGTAGGTAGAATGCGGAGCAGGAGCTGCCACAACAGGAACAGAGACAAGGCAACCCCAGGAAGAACACAGAAGAGCAGAGTACAGTAGATTAGGAGACTGGGAAAGCCTTCACAGAAAGGAGCACTGTGAAAAGAGCCTTGAAAGATGAGATTTGGGAAGATATTGGGTCCAGATGAGAATTTTTAGTTAGTGTAAATGACAAGAGCAAAGGCTTCAGGGCAGAGGGCTACACTGATAAGTAAACAGTGTGGTTGGGCTTCCGGTGTAAGGTGCCAAAGTATAATTTTTTTAAGTTTAAAAATAAATTCTTGTACAGATACACAGTGAGCTCATGCCAAAGATTTATTTAATTCTTTAATTAGAGAATGAGCAGAGTGGGAAGCTGGTTCATAAAAGAATCTAAGAGACCAATGCATATGTAATCAACAAAAGAAAAAATGCTAAAAGAATGCTGTGCCGTTGGATGTGAATCTGGTTAATGTCCTAGGGAACAATAAGGCCATAACCTGTGGAGCTATTTTTTGTACTGGACATAACTCATTTGTAATTATGCTGGACAGAAAATTATTTGTAGCTTGCCAATGTTATACACATTCATCCAAATTTATAGAATCTGGGCCAGGGTCAATGTAAAATGGTTAAGTCAAATACCATTTGCATTTCTCTAGAGTATCTGATAGCCCCAAAGCAGGCTCTTTTAGCAACTCTCTAGGATGACTTTGGACAGACATGCAGTAATCTTCTTTCCTAATTTCCAAGGTTTAGATAATTTGATTAAAAGAAAAGGATTCTGGCCAGATTTTGAGGACCTGGTGATGCATTTGGACTTGATACTGTATTTGTTTTAGCAGAATTCATATGATGTGTAGGACGTAGGAAGATGGTGGGAAAGACTGAATGGAGAAGAGAGATAATGGAGAAAGATAGCCCAGTTATAAGGTTATGGTTATAGTGCAGGTAGAAATGAAGTAGTGACAGTGGATTTAGAAAGAAGGGGGCTGATTTGAGAGACCATTTCCTGAGGCTTTTGATGAAGGGAGTTCAGTTCCACAAATAGTTCTTGGGCACTTACTATGTATTACCTGTGCTAAACCAGCAGTTCAAAGAAGAGTAAGGTGTTACTATTGTCCCCCAGAAGCTTACAGACATGAAAGATTATTCTCAATTCCATGTGGAAAGACCAATGGTACAGATATGTATACAGGGTAAATGGGGTCAGGGTCACATTGGGGAGGATTCCTACAGAGGGTCTTTGGAGACTTATAGGCATGACCTGGCAAAGAAGGAGGGTAGAGGAAGGTATTCATGCCTTGTCTGTACATCTCCTGGGCATCTCCTGGGCCACTTACAAACCTCCTGGGCCTGCCTCCCAACATGAGAGATTTAAAAAAAATTTATTTTTAAATAATTTTCTTGAGTATGCTATTACAGTTGTCCTATTTTTTTCTCCCCTTTATTCTCTTTTACCCTACATGCCCCTCCCACTGGCATTCCCCCCTCACCCCCCATTTAGTTTATGTCCATGGGTCATACATATAAGTTCTTTGGGTTCTACACTGCCTATACTATTCTTAACGTCCCTCTGCCTATTTCATACCTACCATTTATGCTTCTTATTCTCTGCACCTTTTTTCCCATTCTCCCCTTCCCCTCCCTGCTGATAACCTTCCATGTGATCTCCATTTCTGTGGTTCTGTTCCTGCTCTAGTTGTTTGCTTAGTTTTTGTTTTTGTTTTGTAGGTTCAGTTGTTGATAGTTATTCGTTTGCTATCATTTTACTGTTCATAGTTTTTGATCTTCTTCTATTTCTTAGATAAGTCCCTTTCACATTTCATATAGTAAGGGCTTAGTAATGATGAACTCCTTTAACTTGGCCTTATCTGAGAAGCACTTTATCTGACCTTTCTTTCTAAATGAAAGCTTTGCTGGATAGAGCAATCTTGGATGTAGATCTTTGGATTTCATGACTTGGAATACTTCTTTCCAGCCCCTTCTTGCCTGTAAGGTTTCTTTTGAGAAATCAGCTGACAGTTTTATGGGAACTCCTTTGTAGGTAACTGTCTCCTTTTCTCTTGCTGCTTTTAAGATTCTCTCCTGATCTTTCATCTTGAATAATGTAATTATGATGTGCCTTGGTGTATGCTTCCTTGGGTCCAATTTCTTAGGGATTCTCTGAGCTTCCTGGACTTCCTGGAAGTCAATTTCCTTCCCCAGATTGGGGAAGTTCTCCTTCATTATGTTTTCAAATAAGTTTTTAATTTCTTGCTCTTCCTCTTCTCCTTCTGGCACCTGATAAGCCAGATGCTGGGATGTTTAAAGTTGTCCAGGAGGTTCCTAAGCCTCTTCACTTCTTTTTGAACTCTTGTTTCTTCATTCTGTTCTGGTTGAATGTTTACTTCTTCCTTCTGCTCTAAACTGTTTATTTGACTCCCAGTTTCCTTCCCTTCACTGTTGGTTCCCTGTATACTTTTCTTTATTTCACATTGCATAACCTTTACTTTTTTTCTCGATTTTGCAGCCATACTCAGCCATTTCTGTGAGCATCCTGATTACCAGTGTTTTGAGCTCTGCATCTGATAGCTTGGCTATCTTTTCATCACTTAGTTCTATTTTTGGAGCTTTGATCTGTTCTTTCATTTGGTCCATATTTCTTTGTCTCACTGTGCCTGTTATGTTGTAAGGGGTGGAGCCTTAGGTATTAACCAGGGCAGGACAACCCATGTCTCTGTGTTGAGGTGCTATATGTGGGGAGGAGTACAAGAGGGAACAATACCACTTGCTCGGCTCTCAGCATGCTTTCAGTCACTTCCTCTACTACCCACAAACAAATTGGGCCCTTCTGGTGCTGATTCCCGGGTGGGTAGGTTTGTGTACATTCCAGGACCCTGTGGGTTTCTCCAGTGAATTCTCCTGTGAAGCTGGGAGTTTCTCCCACCACCTCAATCCCCATGGGTTTTTACAGTCAGAGGTTTTGAGGCTTTATTTCCCTGTGCTGGAACCCTGGGTTGCGTGATCTGTCTCACTCCCCAGTTGTTCCTCCTGGCTTATCTGCACATGAATGTGGGACTGCCCGGTCCTCCTGCCACCTTGCTGCATGTCCTCTCTATCCCAGCAGTCTGTCTCTGTCCCTCCTACCAGTCTGGCTAAATGTATATTTACATCTGCTTTTGCTATTGGACAAAGGCTTTTTTTCTTCCCTCCTATTCTGCATTTGGTTTGCATGTAGGAAAGCAAGGAAGAGCATGAATATGGATGCTGATGATCAATATTGGTACTTAAAAACTGTAGAAGAAGGGTGGGATTCACCCATTACTTGGAGAAAAAGTTCTTTGATGGAATGAAATTAACTCTTAAATTTCAGAGGAAAATTCCTCAGGTTGCTAGATAAAATACAGAATACCCAGCTAAATTTGAATTTCAGATAAACAATGGATAACAATTATTTACTTTTATTTGCTAACTCTGGAAACTAAACAGCTTGTCTTTTTTTGAGGTAGAGATGTCAATCTAATGTGAGAAACGCATGAACAAAGCTCAGCTGGACATCACTGGGTTATTCTGTACCTGAAGCCTCTTTGAAAAGAAGAGCCTTCTGTTCAGAGCTAGATGTCCTAGATGTCTGTTGGATTCCAATTTTAATTTCTTCTTTGTGTTCTGAGCCTCTCACATCCATCCTGTTCACTCCATTCTATCACCAACAAGGGGATTCCAACTGTTAGAGCATCAACCCAAAATATTCGTGTGCACATAACTTACCCTAGGGGATGTTTTCCCTTTGCAGTTACCTCCCATTGGTCTCCCTGCTTGATTTCTCTCTCAACAATCTCTTCATAGCATGCCAATCTACCCAGCACAAATCATCTGAAAATGATTCCCAAACTCCATTCTATTATGCCCCATGGGCTTGTGCTGCCAGTCAAACCTCTGCTCTGTTGAACTTGAACCACATCTGTATGTGACCCGGAATTTTCAGCTATGTAATTTTCTCTAGCTCAATCACATCTGTGAATCTTGTTTCATGAGTTCTTAGGAGCTGATTTACATACTCTATTTGTAGCTCCTCATTCAAGAGACTTTGCTGGTTGATTAGTTCTAGTGAATCCCATCCGAATTGGCCAAATATATCAATTAAGAAAGTTGTTTTTCACCCCAAGGTTCTTCTGCTGAAGAAACTCAGAGAGACTAGAAGACACAGAATCCTCCCCCAGGTGGGCTCCTCTTTTACTTTTGTTCATAGTTTTGGGGCTAAAAGGGCAGAGTTTTCTGCATTTGAACTCCCTATTAAGACAGTCTAGTTGGCAGATGCGCCTTTTAAAGTCCACAACCAGCTTAGGCAGAGGGACTCAGTAACTGCAGGTGATGGCACTGTATTGAGAAGTCTACTCTTTGGGTCACTGAAGTCTGGATTTTTATGTTGAAATCTATATTTCTTTTTTAATTCTATATTATTGATTATGCTATTACAGTTGTCCCAATTTTCTCCCTTTGCCCCCCAACACCCAGCGCCCCCTACTCTCTCAGGCAATCTCCGCACCATTGTTCATATCGATGCGATGGGTCATATGTATAAGTTCTTTGGCTACTCCATTTCCTATACTGTACTTTACATCCCCATGGCTGTACCATAACTACCTATTTGTGCTTCTTAATCCCCTCACCTCTTTCCCCATTACCCCACACTCACCTCCCATCTGGCAACCATCAAAACAATATCCATATCCATGATTCTGTCTCTGTTCTTGTTTGCTTAGTTTGCTATTTAGATTCAGTTGTTGATAGATTATGTATTTATTGCCATTTTATTGTTCACAATTTTGATCATTTTCTTTCTCTTAAATAAGTCCCCTTAATATTTTATATAATAATAGTTTGGTGATGATGAACTCCTTTAGTTGCTTTTTTTTGCCTGGGGAGCTCTTTATCTGCTCTTCAATTCTAAACAATAGCTTTGCTGGGTAGAACAGTCTTGGCTGTAGGTCTCTGCTCTCATGACTTTGAATATTTCTTGCCAATCCCTTTGAGCATGCAGTTTCTTTTGGGAAATATACTGACAATCGTATGGTAACTCCCCTGTAGTTAACTAACTGCTTTTCTCTTGCTGCTTTTAAGATTCTCTCTTTATCTGTAAGCTTTGGCATTTTAATTGTGATGGTCTTGGAGTGGGCCTCTTTGCATCCATCTTGTTTGGGACTCTCTGTGCTTCCTGGACTTGCATGTCTCTCTCCTTCACCAAATTAGAGAAGTTTTCTTTCATTAATATTTCAAATAGATTTCCAATTTCTTGCTGTTTCTCTTCTCTTTCTGGTACCCTTATGATGCAAATGTGGGACCTCCTGAAGTTTTCCCAAAGGCTGCCTACACTAGCCTCATTTAGTTGAATTCTTTTTTCCTCTTGTTATGCTGATTGGTTGCTTTTTGCTTCTTTATGTTCCAGCTCATTGCTTTGATTCTCAGCTTCATCCACTCTACTGTTGTGTTCCTGTATATTGTTCTTTATTTCAATTAGTGTATCCTTCATTTCTGACTGGATCTTTTTTATGCTGCTGAGGTGTTCACTAAGTTCCTTGAGCATCCTTATAGCCAGCGTTTTGAAGCGTGCATCTGATAGATTGCTTATGTCCAATTTGTTTAGTTTTTTCTCTGGAGTCTTGTTCTGTTCTTTCCTTTGGGCCATGTTTTTTTTGTGTCCTCATTTTGGCAGCCTCCCTGTGTTTGTTTCTATGTATTAGGTGGAGCTGCTATGACTCTGTGTCTTGGTAGTGTGGCCTAATGTAGTAGGTGTTCTATAGGGTCCAGTGGCATAGCCTCCCCTATTTCCTGAGCTGTGTACTTGAGGTGTGCTCTTCCTGTGGGCTGATTACTTTCTCTTCTTGTGGTTGAGCCTTGATTGCTATTGGGAGATCAATAGGAGGGATTTACCCAGGCCAGTCAGCTGCAAGGACTGGCTGTAAGCACTGACCACCAGCCTCTGCCCTCCATGGAGGATCAGCTGTGCAGGGGCAGGGTGGTGGTGCACCAGTGTGATCTGTAGCTGTCCAATGGACACACAGGTTCTGGGGTTTCCTGGGTGGTACAGGCCAAGGTCAGCCCCTCCTGTGTTTTGCCCAGGGCCATCCTGCATGAGCTCTAAAGCAATCTGAGATGGGTGCTACTAGTGTTGGGCTTGGAGATTCCCTGGTGAAGCCAAGCTGTGAATCTGGGCTAGCTGCTGCTAGTACAGGGCCTGGGGCCACTTAGCAATGGGTAAGCTGCTTGGGGGCTTATGGAGGCTGGCTTGTTTCTTGTTTGATAGGGTTTAGAAAGTTGTGATGCACGAGTCAAAAACAGCCATTCATGCAGAAAAGCCATGGTTAACAGTTTGGGTGGGCCCATAAGTTGGTTGGGAAGCAGAATCACAGGGGATCCCCAGTGTGGGACAGTGTTAGCCAGGTTGACGGAGTCTCAGATGTGTTGGGAGAGGCCTCAGAAAAGAGACAATGACCTCTGCCCACCTTTCTGTCTAGGAGAAATCTGTCCCCCAGCTCTTGCCTTGTTACCAGACACTCCAGTTCCTCCCTGTTTGCCACTGGTGCCTTTCCATCTGCTAGTCTTTTGCTGGGGCTTGGAGGGAGTGAGACTGAGTGAGTCCGTGTGTGGGTTCTTTAAGGGGAACTGGTTGGGACTCTAAAGATTACTTTTACCAACTCAATCCTCACTGGTTTTTGCAGCCAGAAGTTGTGAGGACTTATCTTCCTGGCACTGGAACCATGGACTGGGGGGAGCCTTGTGTGGGTCTGGGACTCCTCATTCTTGAGATGTCCCTACCAAATTTTTATCTACCATATGTGGTTTTGGGGCCAACCCATTCCAAATCTCCTACCAGTGCCTCTCCTACCAGTCTGGATGAATATGGTTTCTTTAGTTCTGTAGCTGTCAGACTCCCATTCAACTAGATTTTTGGCAGTTCAGAATGTGGTGGTTCTATATTTTAATTTTAATTTTGGTGCAGTTGTGCAAGGAGGCAAGCTGTATTTATCTATGTTGCCATCTTTTTATATTTTTATTAAAATTTTTTTACAGTTCAATTACAGGTGTCCCCATTTCCCCCCATTACTCTCCCCTGCCCTGTTGACTCCCTGCCTCCCCCATTCAATCCTCCCCACCATTGTCTTTGTCCATGGGTCCTTTATACCTGTTCCTTGACCCTTACCTATGGTGCCATCTTGACTGGAAGGAAATAAATTTTATTTTCTTCATTGTTTAAGGAAGCTAATATCCCTGGATTTCATTGCTTGCATCACATTTGGCCATGAGCATCACCTCATGATCCATGGAGACCAGTGACCAGCAGTACCTAACCTCAAGTCCTAAAATTTGTATTTCTCTTTTTGGAACTTACCTTTTGTGTCTACAGGTCTTGTCCAACAGAACATCTTTTTTTTAGCAGGGCCATTCAAGAACATTAGAGATGGGAGTTAGGGGGAGAGGTTGAAACCAAGAATAGTAATGCTACTAATAAAAATAGCTGAAAGCTATAATCACAGTAATAATGATAATAATATATGGTGCCCACTGTGATTTATACTTAGTTATTTAAATTTATACAACATCATTTCATAGATGAAAAAACGGAAGTTCGGCATGGTTAGGCTATTTGCCCACAGGTAAAAACAGGTTAAGTACCGAAGCCAGTATTTGAATAAATGTCCATGGATTGAAGTCATCCTAGGTTTACCCAAAAATTCTAGGTCACATCTGACCTCTTGTTCATTGTTGGGGATTTTTCCTCTTTGATTACAGACTCCAGGGTCCACTGAAGGGAAATGTGAAGTCGGAATGGTAGCCTGGCACCCACAGATGAATGGCACTCTACTGGGAGGATCATCTGACTGCCATAGCCAAAAGGAATAAGGCAACTGTGTCCAGCTCCTGGGGGTCTGGAATGCGATGTAGTCCCTCAGAAACCAGACCCTGCCTTGACCCTGGTTAATTGCTCTGTAGTTATACACACAACTGAATTCCTACTGTCAGTGGGTCCTGTGATGCAGGTCAAGGCTGCCGGCAAACATGGAGCAGTGCTGGTTCTGGTGAGCCTGCCTGGGGCTGGGCAGGATTTCCTATCAAATGATTATCCTGTGCTCCCCAACCCCCCCCCATTCTGGCTCTTCTGCTGCATTGTTAACAGACTTTTCTCCTGGGGCATTTGGGAGCTGGAAATCACTCACATGGATCACACACGCGCTGCTGCCAGTAGCCAGCCTTACCTCGCTGAAGGCCTCCCTCACTCTGGCTGATAGCAAGGGAGCCCTCTCAGTTGGAGCTTGTTACCTGGGAGCTGTCCAGATCCAGTGATGAAAACTGACTAAGGGGTAGTCGTTATGGTCAATTACCGCCCATTAAATGAGTGTTGGCAAACTGAGAGTCACTGAGCGCTACTTCCGAGGCACTTTGGGTGCATTGTTTCTCCATCCTCTCTCCTCTTAACCTGCCCTGGCTCCATCCTACTCTTTCATGTTGGAGCTCATGAGACTATGAAAGGAGGTGGAACCCTTGTGTAACTTTGATTCACCGTGCGGTGACTCCTATATGGTAGGATGGAGTGGGGTGCTCTGTGCTTGAAGGTGAGCTGAGCTTCCTTCACCTCTCCAGGGAAAGGATGGAGGTGTTGTTGAGAGCCAGTGACCTAAATTGCCAGAGAGGTCCGAATATGACTGGAAACCAAGGGCCTGCAGAGTTCCTCTGGGTCTTCCCAGCACAGGGAAGGAGGAAGCTGCCTTGCGTGGGAGGGCGGTACCCAGACCTTCCCAGGCAGTTATCAGAGGCTGTCAGCCTGGACCACCTCAGAAGGTTGCCTGTGCTCATCACTTTGGGGGTAGGCTTCATTCTGGCTTTCTTTGTGGGGAATTGTAGAGTGTGCATGAACAGAATTTCCCTGGTTTGCTACGTAGGGCCCATTTCTTCCTAAAGTCTAAGATCTTCCTCACAAATCCTTAAGAGCAATGGTTTCCAAAGTGTGGTCCCTAGGCCAGCAGCAGCAACACCATATGGAAATGTGTTAGAAATAGAAATGATCAGGCCCCATCCTAGACTGAATGAGAAGCTCCGGGGACAGACTGTTTCAGCAAGCTTTTCCAGGTGATGAGCAGTCACGCTCAGATCTGACATTTACTGTTTTAGAGCCATGCTACTCAAAGTGTGGTATGTGGGCCACAGTCTTAGTGTCTCTTGGGAGATGACTCAAAGAAATTCAGGATCTCAGGACCACCTCGAAGACCCGTTGAATCAGAGTCTATCTGCATAGTAACCAGGTTGCCAGGTGGGGTTTTTTATTGCATTTTAAAGCTTGAGAAAGGCTACTTGATTTTTTATTTTAAATTTTTGTTCTTAATAATCTTTTAAAAAGTTTATTGTTTTTGTTGTTAATAATTAAAAAAATAGTTTATTGGGTTTTTTTCTGAGAAAGGCTGCTTTAGAGCAAGGGTTCTCAACCTTGGCTGCATGTCAGGTTCACCAAATGCCAGGCCCCACCCAGACCAATTAAATCAGAGTTCTCAGGGTGATGCCCAGGTGTTGGTGTTTATTAAATGTTTCCCTAGTGATTCTAATACATAGTCAAGGTTGAGAGCGATTGCTTGGGACCACCTCTGGCTCCAGAACCATGGGGAGCTATGACTGTTAAAAAACAAAACAAAACAAAACAAAACAAAACAAAACAAAACAAAACAAAACAAAACAAAACAACAACCAGCCAACTATGCAACTGCCAGCCCCAAACTGGTGATGCACAGCAGAGCCTCCCAGCGATATGGAGGGACACACACGTCTCATAGATGTGCTGGGTAGATAAAAAATTATTGATCACATCGGCCTTTGGGGTGGCAGGATGGGAACTGGGTTGCCATGAGCAACCAATTATCCCAGAGGTTATTGTCAATATCATTTTCTATGGATGCTATGACAGGCAAAGAGGTTAGAAAACATGTTGTAGAGAATCTGCAGAAGCCTATTATCACTGTGTTAATGCACCACTGTGGCGGTGGGGTATGGGAAGGGTTGTGGGAGGGAGATGCTGAAAATGACAAACTCTGGGACTGAGAGGGCAGGAACCTGCCTGTGGGTGGTTGATGACGTCAGTAATTGAAATCCAGGCAAATACTTCCTAGACCATCATTACTACCTGCTATTTATTTGTCATTCTTGCTATTTAGAGGTTTCCCAGCTATTATCTGCTTATTTCTCACAATAGGCTCACTTTTATTTTCTCCTCTTTGGTGTAGAGAAAATTGAAGCCCAGGAAGGTTGGGTCTCCCTTAAGACCAGTCAAAAGGTGAAGAGTGTTTCCTTGATATAGTGGGTCTAGAGACGTCACCCTTCCCTTTAAAATGGCAAATGGTAACGTTGGGAGGGAGGGACTCAGCCCCCTCTTTGAGGCAGGGACTCTGTGTTCCTGCTGCTGCTTTTAATCCCAGAAAGCCTGTGGTTTCCTGGGAGCATCCCAGGAAAGGTCCAAAAGAGAAACTGTTGAGCTAATTATAAAACCCGACTGTTGTTTGGCTGCCTTGTGTGTATTAACACTTTTCCCCCTCACACAAGTTTTCATCCTGGTGCTGGATGAACATATTGTAATTATGCTAATCATGCTGCTGGGCAGCCTGAGGCTGAGCAGGAGGGGTGTCCCTCTCCTTAATTGTTTCCTCTCCTGGAGCAGTTGGTTGTCTGCCTGAGTCCCCAGATAGGCAGAGGGAAGACCGCATGACTGGCTGGGCTTCTTGTCCTGGGGCTGCCTTATCCACCTGGTTTGTAGGGAGGGAAGGTTCAGGGTTAGCTGCTAAGGGTGGGTCGACTGGGCCAGGGGGCCTTCTGCTGGATTCAGTAGGGACTGTATTCAGGACTGGCCCTTGTGAGACCGTGAAAGAGAAAATGTATCTTTGCTCTTTGGCGGTGGTGGCTCTTCCTTCTTCTCCTCTTCCTCTCCCTCCCCTCCTTCTTTTTCTTCTTTTTGCTTCTCTTGAACCTCTAGGCACGCACAGTATGTTTCTGCTGGTTTGAAATGTGTTTGCAGGCTAATTTGTGATATATGCATAATTATAGCTGTAGATACAGATGGAGATATCAACATAGGCATAGATATAAACATCCTCATGGATAGGACACTTAATGAAGACTTGACTACTTAAGATTACAACTTGTTAGAATGCACAATGCCTCATGAACCTAAGGCCAAGAATGAGAGAGCTATTTTCAGTCAAAGTGGCCTGTCCAGTGTTCTTTATATATGGGTTACAATAACAAAAATTGGCACCTAAATTCATCTCTTTAAGAGATAGATACACATCTCTTTGTATCTTTAGGAAAGAAGTGACTTTGCTTCACAAATAATGTGGTGAGTCAATTGGCGGTGAGAAGAGAGCGTTCTCAGGGAAGTTTCTGGAGGAAGAGGGCAGAAAATATAGAGAGTGTTTAAGAAAATGGGGAAATTTGTTGTCTTGGGGGCAAGAGGAAAGAGAAGTAGAAAAAAGACTGCAGGAACAAGAGGATAGAGAGTCTGACAGAGTTTTCAAGGCAAATTGATAACGTAGATGGGATTTGTCATTAAGTTGTGTTTGTTCACTTTTTCTGATGCCAGCCACCTGTGTGAGTTCTTCAGCAAATGAAGTGTGCTACACAGACTTCGCTGGTGAGTGCGGGTCTGTGTTGTGTACCGGTGGGTCATCCAGGGGCAGGAGTTGGGTCTCACCTCCGGGTTGACGTAGACTGAAACGGAGCATTTGCTCAGGGGTGACCTTGAGATGGTTAGTTTCTGGGAACCCATGTGGACTTTCACAGGATGTGTAATTCTGGTCCTGGCCTGTCGTAAGCAGATTTGACAGGGCAGCATGACACTCGTCATCATTCTGGGTTACACTGAAGTAACAGCTGAGAAGGCAAATGCTGACTCTTGACTGTCCCTGGTTAGAGCTGTGCAGTGGTTTTATTTTCTGCTTATGTTTGGTTTATTTCTATCGGCAGTGTCATATCCAGCTGTCAGGAAGACCATGGAAGGAGTTCTATTTTCTTTTTCCTTTCTGTGTCATGCAGGTCTTTATAGCTGCAAAGACCTCCAGGGAAGTGCTAAGCTCTGTGTAACTGGCTGATGGGCTCCATTTAGCACCATGATTCTTCTGTGGGATTCTTTGTTCAGTGTCGGTTGTTAAATTCATGATTCAGTCCCAAAATTTCCAGCTTCAACGAGACCAGTTTATGATACTACAAACCAAGTCCAGAACTGAGATCATTAGTTCAGTTTATGTTGCCTGTCAGTCAAAGGCCTGCTGGGTCTTCAGCACTGAGCTAGGTTTTAAGGAGTGGGGATTTACAAAACACAAACACAATCCCTGCCCACAGGCCAGCACATTTGGGGGAATATACATCATCTCTTCTCTCTCAGCATTTTTCTTTCTTTGAAAAATACTCTTTCCTTTTTGCCTTGTTTTTGTCTTCTATTTTCCATTCTATAAGATTTGTCTTTACTCACATTTTCTATAACTATTTCTGCCTGGCCTTATTATGATTATATTTTTTAACCACATAATAGATTTTTTTTAAAGCAGGAAAACAAACAGGCAAACACCAAAGCCATCTCTTCGGAGCCTGGCTCCTGAAGAGTTACCAGGGGGTGAAGCAGAACTCTGCTCAGACTGGGCCACTGTACCAGGTGTTGTAACTCGGATGGTCCATTATCTGAAAGGTCTTCCTAACGGTGGGCATTCTGACCTACTGAGCAATATGAGCTTTCCCATAATCATACACAAGGTAAATTCAGGGTGGAGCTTCAGTTCCAAAGCAGAATTACCCTGGATTATTGGCACTTTAAGCCAGATTGCAAATACCCAGTGATTGTATTAGAGTATCTCTTGTGGGCATGACTCCCCCTCCCCCATTTTAAATGCTAGTTAAAAGAAAAAAACAAAAAGCTCATTTCTCAAAAAAATTGGTAGACAGTTAATATAATTCTGGAACACACAGTTTAAATATTATTTACATGTTATTTGACATCGAAGCAGGGCTTGTGCATATTCCTGCAACATTAAATAGCTATTTGGCATACTACTTTATCAAGATTAGATCAATTTAATTGGAAAAAGAGAAAATCTAGGGTGAGTTGTTATCCTTAGGAAAGGAGAAGCGTGCCACTGCTCATCAACATCTGTGCAGCTGATGAGAAGAGGAATAACCAGAGTGTTGTCTCCACTGGGGCAGGCAGCCTGTCCTCTTGTCTAGCAAACCACTATTTCCCAACATGTGGCTACTGACCTATTCAAATGACTGCTTTCATTCGCTACTTCAGACCTCATCATTGACTCTGTTAGGGACCTCATTTGTTTACTATGTCCAATAGCCAACAACCTTGTTAACATTGTGCATGGAACTCAGATAATTAAATAAAAAATCAGCAATAAGACAAAACATCATATAATGAAGGCGAATGCTATTCTACTTCCTATTGTTAAGAAAAATGGAATGAAAACACTTACCTGGGAAAACCTAAGGAAAAGTCCTTGCTATGCTGCATCGTTTCTTGCCACATTTTTACCTAATGTGAAACTCATTTGGAGAAAACAATGGTGCAAAGATATATAAGTAAGTGTAGGTTAAGTTATGCTGTGTAACAAACAATCCCCAAATCTTGGTGGCTTAATATATAAAGGTTTATTTTTTCCTTATGCACATTCTACCAGTGGGTGTTCTAGTACTCCAGGAAGCTCCTTTTCAAGATCTGTAGCTTGCTTGAATACGTTGCTATGTCACCTGGAACACATGTCTACCATTTGGTTATTAAAGCATGGGAAAGAGCTTTGCATACCAGCTCTTAAATGCTTCACCCCCAAAGTGACATATATCATTTCTGCTTGCAACATGTTGGTCACAATTACAGTAGTCACAGTGCCCCTTCTAACTGCAACTGAGTTGAGAAATGTGGGGGAATGCGTAGCTAGTGAGTGCCAAATGTCTCTGTCACAAAGCATAAATGGGACCCATGCTATGTCGAAAGGGTCTCATTTTGCTAACAAGCAGTGTTTGTGTGGTAGGAGTGTGTTAGAGGAGCTAGCAGAGCACTGGGCCTCTGGGACTGGCAATGATCAAGGTCCTCTGAAAGCTGAAGAGCTGGAGTTAGCACTGGGCTTGCTTGGGCTGCTGGGATTAAGTAGACAGGATTTGGGGAGACCTTAAGAAGCAGCAGGCAGAGGATCTGAATACCCTAAAAGGGGACCATACCATACAGAATGGGTCTGATACTTACCATTTCAAGTCTTGAGGTCTGCGAGGGCCCTTTCTAAAGGTGCTTAGTGCCCAGTAGATACCAACCATTCATTCCTGCAGGGTGTTCTCCCAGGTGCTGAACCCTTGGGAGGCAGGGACCATACCTTACTTGTTGTTATGACCACAGCAGTGTGTGCCATGGTGACTTAGGCAGAGAATACTCACTGGTTACTAGCTGGAAAAACTGGTCAGCTGGAGTAGGCCAATTAGTATGTCTTCCCATGTGTTTCCCAAACTTTGTTATGCTTACAGAACCCAGAGGATATTTGGTACAGATGCAGATCCTGATTCAGTTAGTCTGGGGTGGGGCCTGAGATTCTGCGTATCTACCAAGACCTCATACTCCACATAAAGGCATTAACTGAGGATTGCATTTGTGTGTGTTCATCCACGGAGGCCCTGTTTTCTGAATACAATAGGTTTACTTGGCAGCCTCTGTTGTGGGAGGCAATCATCTCAATCTGGTGTTTCCATTGCTCAGGCCAACTGTTGGGAATCATGGGCCTTAAGAGGCAAAGAGGACTGAGCTCCTTGTGAATATACAAAGTTTCAATACACCTGGTTTTATTTTCCCCTCTTAAGGCATCTGACAGGCAGTTAATAGCTCATGAAAAAACCGTGTCTAAATGATACTTTGAAGGAATCGGAAAGTACTGCTTTTATATGATTCCCTTTGCATTTCAGCTCCCAAATCCCATCCGGCCAGAGGCCTGGCTGCAGAGTGGCTCCTCAGGCATTCAGATGTGTCTAAGCAAACACGAGAGGCCATGAAATCACTCTAACCCTGGCCACATCAGGGCGCTCACTGGAGATGACAGTTTGAGCTTTGAAAGAGGCATGCAAACCGGAACAATGAAATGTTCCATTTTATAAAGTTCCTGGCCAGAGGGAGGGATTGTATTGGAAAGGAGAAAAGGTGGGGAGTTTTCAGCTTGATTTCTGTGGTGCTGATAAGCAGTAATTTTTGCAGAGGGGGAAAAAGTAACCCACTGCTATAAAAATCATTTTAATAAAACCGTGAATGAGTTACTGCTTGGAGTAAGGCATGGCTCCTAATGGCTGCCAGAGCTTCCTTCCCCATCTCCCGTGGGTCAGCCCGACATTTTTATAGTGCTGACCCAAGAGAGAGCATTCATATTGCTTCCCTTCTCCGTCTGTCAACAGTGAGGGCGGAGTGCCACCACCTCAGGTTCACTTCTGATCTGACTTCTGTGTCAGCTGAGCACGGGACTGCTGGGGATGCCACGGGAGCAGGGTGGCTCTGGCGCCAGTTCCAGACCACAAATGATTAGAAGGTTTGAGAGGAAGTAGTTTTTGCACGGATCAGAGGAAAGTGCGATTTCCTCTCCTTTCTGGTTCATCAGAACCTTGGCCACGCTGCCTTGGCCTTGCTTTCCCTGGGCCTCCCAGAGTTCGTCCAAATTCCATTTCTAGAAAATGTACTCTTATCTCTCACTGGACCTGGGATATGCCTGACCCTAAAACAGCAACCCCAAGAGCTGGTCCAATGTACAAATGAGAAGAAAACACTCATTTAATGTGTGTGCCTCCATGTTTTTGGCCCCTCCAGTAGCGTGTGTGTGCCCAGCAGCTTTACTCGTCTCTCTCCTCGTATCAACTCCCACAGGAGCTGATGGAGTTGAGAAAACTATAGAGGTGACAAATCTTGGTATGAAGATGACTTGATGCAAATGAATCGAAGTGATTTGAGTTTTCCCATCCTCCTGAGAGGTTCTATCAATTTCTGTGCAATTGGTCTTGGTAAACAGTTACCAATGGGGAAATATAATCTCTTAAAGATAATTTCTGCTCTGTGTAGAATCACTTAAAAAAAGGCCACATGGATAACCCTAGGTTAGAGGTCTGCGAGCATAACTTAAGATCAAGTGTAGGTGCGAACTTTGGGAGGTTTCTAAGAGAGCAGAAATTTAAGGAGCACCCAGGGAAGATTTTAGTTTGTTGAATTTCTTCCAGGTTCTTAATGCCTGTTATTGTGTTTTGTCTTTTTCCTCTTAGAAGGCCAGATGAGATAGAACCAAGAAAATTTGAGTTTTGTTAATTATTGTGTGTGTCTCCTGACCTCAGAGTCCTGTACAGCTTGGCTAGGAGCTTCATCCATTATGGAAGGAGTGGGAGGGAATGAATTGGACTGCTTTTGCTCTACAGAATGATGGTGATCAATATCATTTATTTCTCATTTTTAGGTACCATTGCATGCTTTACTTCCACTATTTTGAATCTGGGCAACAATCTTGCAAAAGGAATGTCTTACTCTTGTTTTTCAGATGAAGGCACAGAAACTCAGAGGTTAAGTAACTTGCCCAGAATTTATGGCTCGTGAGTAATAAGGTTGGGAATCGAAACCCATCCTATAACCCTCCTCCCCGAACTTATAATATTTCTGCTGTGTTATATGATAAATCACTTTAGTTTGTGAGAAATCAGCATCTGTACTTCTGCTTACAAGGATAAAAAGATTTCCTGAGGAAAAAAAGCAACTGAAGAACATGTTAAAAATACATGTGTTAAAAATGCTGTGTGACGGCCAGCCCTTCCCTGAGGGCCTAACCCCTGAGTTTCCATGTCAGGGTGGGACAAGGGTGTACATATTTGTAATTTTTAATACCTGTTGTAAGACACGAGGGGCAGCAGACACAGGTTTTTTTTTTTTAAGGTGACACAGATGTACATGTTGATACCAGCAGTTACAAGCTCAGCATTCTAACCCGGAGCGCGTACGTCTCACCGCCCACCTGATGGCCTGTGGTGTTGAGAGCGCTGAATCACAGTGGTTTTGTAACAACCTGGCCTTTTCACAGGCTTTCTTCTGTTCACACTGGAGAAGACAGTCTGGCCAGCCTGTACTGGACTTGGAAGAAACTCTCTGTATCCTGGGAAAAAAAATGTGTGTGTTAGCCTTTATCTCTCAGCATTTACTAGGCACCCACTTTGTGCAAGGGTCTGTCCTTGTTGTGTTGGAGGGGTGGGGTGCAGTGGGGTGGGGATTGGTTACCATCATGTCTGGGTTCCGTGGGCCTGGAAGTGACTTCTTCCCCATAATATCTTGCCACTGAACTATTTGAGCCACCCTGACAGCCGCACTCATCCGTATTGTTAGTTACTTAAGATTTGAGATCAAAGAATGTGTTTTCTTTGTATTTTCCTGTGGTGAGGTTCCTGGCAGTGTATGTAGCAGGTACTTGATGTATATTTGATCCATAAACTGATTGGCACAGTGTCTGCTAGAATCTTTTAAGAGGCAGGGTGTGCCGAGGGTGAGAGAGGATAGATAACTTCAAATGAGGGCACTGAAAACTTTGTGAAAAGAACCACACGAGGCAGCTGCAAAAAACTATCCCGAAGCTGGTGGAGACAATTCCAGTGGGAGAGAAAGGAGTCTGTGTTCAGATGCAAACTGCTCTTACAATGGAGTGAAGCCTGATTGTACAGCACAGCCTTATCTGTGAAGGAGCCTGAGCGCCTGTCGGAGCTTCCCTGCTCCTAAGGATCTCATTCAGCTTTAGTTTAGCATGGTAATAACTTAAACTCCAACCCTGGGATGGCCATTGATCAATGAAATGAGCTGGCAGTTTCTAGACAGTTTTGTGAAATGAAATACCTCAAATTGACCAGCCTGAGAACATTTTTCACAGCCTATCCATCCCTTCTGAGCTATTCAGAGAGCAAAGTAAAAGAAATTAGAACTTTGAAATTGCTGCTTGTCCAGTGGCAACCTCTTTGGGACACTGAACGAGTTGCAATTTATCTAGTTTTCCCACCTGGAGAATTGGCAACAGCAGCTGTGCCAACCACACTTAATGAGTACAGATGTGTCAGGTGCTGTACAAAGTCTCTTGATCTCATTTAATTTTCATAACATATGGATAAGGTGGCAAATGCTTATCCTTATTTCATAGACGAGGAAACCGAGGCTCAGAGAGAGAAATAGGTTGCCTGAAGTCATCCAGGTAGAAGGTGACGGGAGAAGGACTTAACCCTAGGTCTATTTGTTCCAAAATCATGACTTTGAATGTTATGTAAAGAGCCTTTTCCCTTTCCAACATCTCTTCTTAAAAGAGAAATCGTTCCCTTTAAAGTGGAATTTGAAGACAATGGGTTAGGTCCCTAATCATGATCTGCTAAGTGGTGCGTCCTTAAGATGTGGGAGATAGAAAATGCAAAAAATAATTTTCTTCCATTTCTTGGTTTGGTTGCTATTTCAAATCAACTAACAGTTGGAACTCTTTAGTAAGGAAAGTGCATCCCCCTTTGAGGTCTGTTGTGGCCATGCTACTGGCAGGATTTAAATTCCTCCTAGGGGCTGGGCTGCCAAGGATACAGCCCAGAGGGCCAGGAGAAGGGCAATAAACCAGGAAGGAGAAATTCAGAAGCTGGGAGGAGATTAAGAGGAGTTTGATTCAACGTGTTTTAACATCTTGAACATCTAGGTGTAAATGTTGAGCTAGGAGATGGAAGAACATGACTGATGCTTTTAAATCAGGATGTGGCTAAATAATATTAAGGCCAGTTAAACATGAAAGAATAAGTGAGGTCACTAGAGGACACGGTGTAGAGAGGGACAGAGGAAATGAAGGTAAGAGTTTTAGGAGAAAGAGGAATGCATAAGGGTAAGTGAAGGTGTTCAAATCTAGGAAAGGAGGAATTATACAGAATTGATTAAGAGTCTACCATATTGTTAGGTGGTGAAAAGCAGTGACCCCCACAGCTGAACTCGTCCATACTCACATGACCCCAGACCCCCTCCTACGTGTGTGATCCCCAGGAATAGGTGGGTACGCACAGGCACAGCAAGAATATGTGTACAAGGATATTCATGATGTTTTTATTCATAATAGCCAAATGTACATCAATAGAATAAATAGTAGCATATTCCCACAATTACAACAGTACATAGCAATTTAAAATGAACTGCTATGCGACATGAGTTAATCTCACAGATATAATGTGAAGTGAAAGATTAAAAAAAAAGAACTTATGGACATGGTATATGTTGAGGAGGATCGATGATATTTCTTCTCTTTAAGAGAGGTTAGAATTTTGATCCTCCCTTACAGAGAATCTATAGTAAGTCTATCCCGCCAACGGCTTTGGAGGTGGGCATGGAGCATGGAATTGGCTTCTTTCATTTAGTTTGCAGCTCCTCTTGCTTAGCCTACTGGAGTGAATGCAAGTGTTAAGGTCCCAGAAATTTTAGACGGGTCAGGCTTGACCCTGGTGTTTGGACTGGGCCTCTATCACTATACCTCCTCACTGAGGATGAGGCGGGCTTCCCCATCCCATGTTCAGAGTTTGTGCCTGGTTTTTATTTTTGAGTTTGACTTGCACATTTAGCCTTAATCAGTCATTCTTTGTGGAAGACTCCAAATAAAATACAGAAATAACAGTTTTCCCAATGTAGGGTTTTTGTTGCTGTTGCTGTTGAGGGTGAATTTTGTGAATATGTTTGCCTTATGTGTCCCTAAAAGTAATGGGTGCTAATTTAGGAATCTACTTGGATGTGGTTTGGCTGAGAGTTCTGTCTTTTAGAATTTAACATAAATTCTCTCTTTTTCTCCCTCTCTCTCAACATGAGACCTCGGTGTTGCAGTCCTTTTCTTTTTGCTTCTAACAAGGCAAAGTCTCCACGGGGTTAACGAATGCCAGCTACCATGTGACAAAGAGCGAGCCAGCTGAGAGCATTAATCACACAGGATGGACACAGGATGAGGAGGGAGAAAAAAGGAGCATCCTTCAGCAGGAGAGTGAGGCAGTCAAGAAGAATCAGGAAATCTGTGAGGCAGAAGAAAGATTTCTAACAAGAGTGTAGCTGGTGGTGAGGCTGGGGACTGAGAAACTGTGCAGGGTTAGTAGCACGAGAATAAAGTGAGGATCTAAGGAATGACAATGCAAAGTCTGTGAAAGGCTTGGAGAAAAGTTGAGAACCCCAGCTGAGTAGGAATCGAGTTCAGGCAGTGCCCACCTGCCAGCGAGACTGAAGTGAAAATTCTCCCCTAGAGTAAAAGCAACTGAGTATTTCCTAGAATTCATGATTTTATGTGGGCTGGGAGAGGATAAATCAACTGAGAGACTGAATTGTTTATTATTCAGTTATTCATTTTAATTCAGTGAGATTAATTAAATAGAAACAATCCTGATAAGTAATTATTATTCCATTTTTAGTGTGGAGATTTAAAAGCATAGAAAAGTGAAGAGAATATTATGATCCCTTAGGTGCTCACTACTCATGACCCAGTGCTAATAATTATCAATAGCTTGTCACTCTTGATACACAGTTATTTTTGGAAGATGAGTTTAGGGGGATTTTTGTTATTTTTTGTATTAAATGAGAGTTCCTGTTTACCTCTTGTGTGTTCTTTTAAATTGAAATAGTTACAAAATATCCATCAAAGAGGTATTTGGGGACTTTTTTGTTTAGTAAGCATAAGTTGGCACAATTTGGGAAGCAGGCAGCAAGACCTGCTGGGCTGGCATTTGTAACTTCAGATGTTTTGCTGGACTTACAATGAGAATGGGTGGCTGGTAACAGTTCATCTCTGTTCGCTAGAGGGATCTTCATTTTAACTAAGAATAAGAAATGATGAAATAAATGTATCTGTAATTGCAGAATTGCAGGTGTAAATCAGCAGGTTAGGGAATTATTTTGGGGGTATGCAGGGGGTATGCAGGGGGTATGAACCCTCAAAGTCACTTGGTGTAGGCTGTCACTTATTTTTATACACAAAGTGGCCTCCGTATGTTGGTGATGTCCCCAACTCAGGCAGGCCCGCTCACTGTTAAGACTCCCTGGGCACAGCTCCCTCCTCTGAGGGCTGGTTAGCCTGTGCTTTTGCCTTCAGGAGCTCTTTCCACGGGCAAGGTCCAGGGCTCATGTCTACGGTGACTGCTGGGTTTGGAGGGAGGAATGTGTAGCTGTTCACTTTACTTTTACTCCTTCCTGTTTTCTTTCCTTGCAAGGGTTGTCCACCTTCTACTGCCTTCTGAAATGAATATTCATGGAATCCTCTTTGCTTTTTCTGAACTTTGGTTTTTCCGCTTAGTTCCTGATTATTTTAATTCTGCTGGGCTCTTTTTCATGTCCTTGGCCTGCTGGCCCTCGATTTACAGGTTGGTCTTTCTCTTTCTCACATCCTTCTTGTCTAGTCCTACCATATTCTTTTTCTCTTATTCTGTCTTCTTTCAGCTTGCACAGACTAGAGCAAATTAAAATATACTTTTCAAATTTTACTGGCTCCATTATTCTATTTGAAGTGAAGTCTTGGCAGCAACCGCACTGATCTCTGAAACCCTTGCGATCCAAGGACAGAATGGGAACATCTGCTCTTCTCTCGCTTTCCTGGCTACTTGCTTTGATGTGATTTTATTATAAAGAATATTATGAATTCAATACTGTAAGTAACACTAAAATATTTTTCCCAATGAGATAAAGGTAAATTACTAACATTTTTTAATGAATTAGTGCATCTTTTGAGCATCTACTGGGTGAATGGTATGCTGATCAGCTGTACCTTTCTGTTGGCATTTTTCCCAAAGGCTGGTGTCCTATAATTCATGTATAGAGATAAAAACAAGGAGAATGAAAGTATTATGCAAGTTTTAATTCATGAAATTGTCGTATGATTTATCTTGAATAATTTAGCTTCATTCTCATCTTCTCCATGAACATTTTTGCAGACAATATCGCCAGAAGATCCATTCTTGAATTCATCTACCCCTTTATCCATCTGTTACTTCATCCATCCATCCATCCATCCATCCATCCATCCATCCATCCATTCATTTATTAACTCACCCATATATCCTTCCTCCCTCCCTCCCTTCCTTCCGCTCGCCTACGCATCCACTTACCTGATTCTTCTAATAGGACACTCTGCAAACTGGGGTCATACAAAGAACAGTGTAGTCCCTGCCCTTAAGGAGCTCACAATTTAGTAGGTGAGAAATTATAATAATAATAGCAGCTTGAATTTACTGAGCTTTAACTATATGCCGAACATTGCAATAAACACTAAAATACATTATCTCATTTAATCCTCAGAGAAACTGTTGAAATGAGGAAATAATTGCTTAGATAAGAAAAATAATTGCTTGGCTTGAACTATAAAACGTGAGAGCTAGTTTGACCTTAGGAAGTGCTTATCTAAAGCCCATAAACCTTAAATCTGATATGCTCTGCCTCATAAAAGCTGAGTGCTAATATGTCTAATTCCTACAAACTTTTACTCTTCTTCCACAACTAATATACAGGAGAGGCTTTGGGGAGCATGGCTTTGGGGAGCTCCACTGGGTGTGCAGACATAGACAGCACCCCCTGTGTGAGCATTGTCTACAAAGAAGGATTAAATGGGGACTCTGCTACTCATAGTCACAGCCACCGAGCTCTAGAATGAAAGGGAACCTGGCTCCTTGAGCCCAGTTTGGCAAGAAGCTTCCTCTTTGTGGATCTCTCATTGTTGTGACCTCTGTTGTATTTTAGTATTATGAACATATTTTCACATCCCAACTTGAAGTCTTTCTTAATTTGTCATCTCTGAGCACCAGGGGTTGCAGCTGTGAAGCAGGAGCAAGTTTGGAAACAGCAGTTAAGTAACTTACTCAAGTTTAAAGGGTTAAAAAGTGCCAGACTTACTGACACTTGGATCCAGTAGCAAGCTACTTGTCTCTTGTACTTAATTTGTTCCACTTACTTGGTGCTTATTGGATATGAGCTTGTCTTACAAAGAGCAAATGTTTGGAGCCAGACCAATCTGGGCATGAACATGCCCTCTGGCACTTGCTAATGTCATCATCTTGGGCACATTAAGTTTCCATAACCTCAGTGTCCTTATCTGTCCCAGTAGGATCCTGGTGCTTACCTCTGCTGCTGTGAGGATTAAATGAGACAATGAATATAGAGTGCCAGTGTGGTCACCGGCACACAAAAACTGTCCATGTATATCTGTCTTCTAAATTCTGGTCTTCTCCCTCTGCTGAAATTTGGTTCCCCGAGAGCATAATCCTGCCCATTGTGGGAACTTGGGAACTATCTCATTGAATGAATAAGACTTTGAGGAGCCTTGTGAGGCCAACCTTTGTGAGCTCTTAGGCCACCAATTAACTCTTCCTTCTTAACTTTAAGAGTAATGTAGATACAAAGGGGGGGGTACCCAACACCTGTCCCTCCCCAGAATTTATTAATAAAAATTGTGCATTTATTCTTACATGTTTAACCTCTGGTCACCTTCAAAGTACTCTTCATCTGAGGCAACACACCTGTTGAGACATGTTCTCCACTGATCAAAACAGTTTATGAACCTGCTGATTTTGATGCCTTTTAGTGCTTGTTCCATCTTTTGTTTTACCTCTTTCACATCAGAAAATGTTTTCCTTTGAGGACTTTTTTCACTTGGGGGAACAAAAACAAGTTGCTCTGGGTGAGATCTGGTCACTAGGGAAGATGGGCATGGGGGTCATGCCATTTTTGGTCAAAAGCTGCTGAACTCAGCACAGTGTGGACAGGTGCACTTATACATCAGCCATCATGAAATGGGCAAACGCATTGAAAGAGTCTTCAAAAAAAATTCACTGAAACCAAATGCAGCCTCTCACAACAACGCCAGTTGGTACGCTGATACAGATGGGTTCCTGGAACACTCACCTAGTGGGGGAGCCTGTACTGCAAGGAGCTGCCCTCCAAAAGACAATTCTAGATTTTGGGGTATTGTCTATTATAGAATACTGCCCCCTCCTCAAGTAGCTCATCATCATCATCATCTTCACCAACACCCCCACTACTACCACCATTATCATCATCTTCAAAGCCTTCAACAAAACAGATTTCCTGGTTACAGTCTTCGGGACGTAGAACCTGGTATCTTTACCCTCTCCCAGGTGACTCATGTCATCTACCAGTTTGGAGGCCACTAACCCCAGAGTGTATCATGGTCTGCAGTAGCTGGCCTGTGCTTTCTTTCAGCCTCTGAGATGCACACAGCGCTCTCCTGGCCAGGCTTCCTCTCAGTGAAGAAACACGAGTTGTTAACAGAGATTATTTTGTATAATCCACAAGTAAAAGTGGATTTAGGTGTTGGGGTGAAGATTTTTCTTTGAGAATGTCTGGCCCTTGGGGTTCCAGGTGGCCCCCCCTTTATCACCATATTGGAGACAACCTGAGGCAAAAAATGCCCTCACGACTCCACTGCCCACCACCGGCCGATTTCCCTGGGTTTGTGTCACTGTAAATCCTAAGCCCTCTCTCTCCTTATTTCTTTTTATGATCTGAAAAAAGCTGGAAAAATGAAAAAAATGTTCTGAGTTTCATTGAAAGTCTATCTAGTTATAATGAGTCCTGCAGCGGGCTTGGGAAGAACGCAGACCAGATCAGATCCACTTAACCACAATGGTGCTACAGCGTAACGAAGACTCAAGTGGTCCTTATTAGGTATCAAGCTGCGAATCAAAACTCATCTAGCATTCTGATTGCTGAAGGAAATCGGTAATTAAAGTGACAGGATAGCCATTATTATTATTATTACTTATGTATTTATTTGTATCTGGGCATGGCAGCTAGAAGCCTGCCCCCGGCCTCCTCGGGGTATACCAGGTGTGCAGGGTGTGTGTTGCCCTTCCATTAAATCTTCAGATGGGGACTCCAATAAATTTCACATTGAAATAAGTAATGACCACATTTAACAACCAGTTTGTCTGAGTGTTAACAGCTTGTGAGCCAACAAACTGGTCATTAACAGGTGCTAACCTCTGCTTTCTGGTTTAAACAATCCATCCTCATCTTTCTCCTGTTTGTGTCGGGAAGCTTCTGTGAATTCCTGGTCGGTTTTTTATTTTTCATGTGATCACGGCTCTTTTCAATCAGTCAGATACCTCTCCGCTAATGGCTCCTCTTTTCTAGGACCGTTCCTTGTGTAGTGTATGGATGAATGAATTATTTTTAATTCATTTCCCATTGCCCACCCCCCCCCCCCCACCCAAAGGATGAACATATCCTGGTATAGTTTGGTCCAGGAATGAATTAGGTGACAAATCTTAGAGAAAAATCTACTCTTGAAACATGAAACCTCCTACTCTGGAGAAGTAATGCAAATGAGTTGAAAATATCCCAGGGTTTGAGGCAGCTCAGTGTTCTTCGCTGAGGGGGGCGTGTCTCAGTGCTACAGGCGAACAGATGTTTCAGTTTGAAGAGTGTGTGATTGGCCCACAGTTAGTTCAACATGGAATGCAGTTGGGCCTTCCTGAGAAATCCTCTTTTCACAGTCTCCCTTGTTTGGTTTCCTGGCTTTTGTCAGATTATTAGTCAGTTGAAAAGACACTTTTCTGTCTCAACATGTCCTTAGGGGAAAAGGGGTTGGGACAGAGAGTTTGGGCCTTCGGTCCTATTGGCGCCGTTTCACTGCATTAGCTTCTGGTCCAGGGGTGTCCACCCTGGGATGGCTGGGAATGTGGCCCAACACAAAACCGTACCTTTACTCAAAACATCATGAGATTTTTGGTGATTATATGTCTCAGTGTATTTAATGTGTGGCCCAAGACAACGCTTCTTCCTGTGTGGCCCAGAGATGCCAAACGGTTGGACACCCCCGCTATCGACAGAGGGAAGGCAGGAAACAAGTCCAAGTTCTGGCTGGTGGGGACCGTCTTTAACATCTCGCATAGATGGAGGCTGCACTGAATTAAATATTGTTCTCTCTAATGCCGTGCTTCTCAAACTATTTGTGGCAAAGAGCAACTAAAAAAATTCCAATCCATTGCAAATTGATAGTTTCTAAAATATAAAATAACGTGATTGGACATCCAGGCAAGGCCAAATGGCTAAACAAGTTTCTGAATGCGCTCTCTCACTTTCTGTACTTATCCTATCATGGTTAACAGGCAGTGTGTACCAGTTTCAGTCCCTGGACCACACTTTGGACAGCATTGTTCTCATGAGTGGGAGTCTTTCCCTCTCACAGCTAGAAGGGGTGGTGGACGGAAGCTGGGTTTCAGCCATTCCTTGTAATGTGCATTTCCTTGGGATGTCTTTAATGGGGAAGGGTGGGCAGTGACTTGATGGGTTTATGTACGAGAGACACTTGTCTCAGCTCCTGTATTTTTAGCATAATCTTTTATGATATTTGACTGACGTGAAGGAAGTGGCTTAAAGCAATTTCCCCTCCTGGAAATTCTTCGGGCCAGAGTGGCCAGAGCACTTGTCTTGATGAATCAAAGCTTAGGAACAGTGACAAAGTCACCTCGCCTGGTGGTGGAGCTGGTGTTCGGGGAGGAAAGGTAAGAGTGAGCCGGGTCCTCTGACACATGGAAGTGATTCACCAAATGGGGCCTTTATAAGGTTCTGTGCACTTTATAAATGTTAGAATTTTAGAAGTTAATAATGTAGGTTGTAGGGATGATGGGAACAATCTGTAAAATGGCATTTAAAGGCCCACTGAAGTTTTTCCTCAAGCGCTATGAGTTTCATTGTATCAGTAAGCTACGAGGTATACCATTTGCCTTCTTGATTATGGTTATTTTCAGTTTCCCACAGAATCTGAAATAAAAATGCACTGTTTAAAATTGTGAGTGTGGTTCAACACTTTAATATTTTAAAGCTAGTTTACATACTGTTCAAACGATATTGAAACAGAGAACTATTAAAGTTAATAATCCCATGTCTATCAACTTTAACATATTCTAGCGTTTGCCAAATTTGAACTACAATGTCCCTGTGTTTCAATTCTAGCACTGTAACTCTTACAATTTCTTAGTCTCCTTGCCTGTTTTCTTCTCATTAATACATATATTAGAGGCCTCAAGAGTTCAATATTTCTCTTCAACGTACATGAGCGGGACACTTACTATGGTGAAGCAAGGTGCTGGACATTGAGAGGCCAATAAGGAAGGTGCCTTGACACTCCAGCGCATGCAGCGGAGCAGGGATGTACAGCAGAGACACCGTGAAGCACCGTGGGTGCAGAGGAGGAAACGATCACTTCTGGGCAGTGGCCTGCTGTGAAGAGTGAGGCTTGTAGGAATAAAGTTCTCAACGGAGGTCAGCAAGCTTTTTCTATAAAGGGCCAGATAGTAAAGATTTTAGGCTGTGCTCTGTTTCATATGGTCTCTGTTGCAACTATGCAGCTCTGTGGTTGGGATACGGTCATGTTCCAACATAATTTTTATTTACTAAAACAGATGATGTGCCAGATTTAGCCTATGGGCTATGGTTTGTTAACCCCTTTTACAGGCCCTGAAGGCAGGGTAAGAACTGAAGAGGTTGAACGTAGGAGTGGAACTCTGTGTGTGTGCTTAAGGGGAATGTGTGGGTGATGGAGGCAGGCACACAGTAACAGTGATTATGAAGGGCAAATGGCCCAGGTGTGATAAGGCAGAAGGAAAGAAGAACCTGGAATTAAATGTGGATCAGTTCTAAAAAAAATATGTGAAACTGAGTAATCTGAACTTTAATGTGAGGGTAATGGGAAAAAAATCAATGTATTGGTCAGGGCAGTCCAGGCTAGTGTCAATAAAAACAAACAAACAAACCAAAAAACACAAGAAATTATTTCCAGAATCTTTTCATACAATTGCTTACTTCTAGCACACATGAAATTTGATGTGGTCGAGGTCAGTCTCCAGGATGATAGCCAGTCATGCTCCATCGGGAGACTCAAGGATCCAGGTGGCTCAGTCATTTCAACATAGGGCTTCTCGGGTCACCACAGCAGGAAAAATGGAGCTTGGAAACCTCACACTCACTTCTCAATGCCTGGGTCCAGAAGTGATGTCCTGATGTCCTTTCATTCACCATCCAGTGGCCAGAACTCCTTGCCTGGTTTTGTGCAACCGCGAGAGGGCTGGAAAAGAAAATCAGAACATTCTCAACCACATAGTCTATAGACAGAATGAAGCCAGTGATAGTGGAGGAGGAGGGTGGCAGGGAAGGAACGTGATCATAGCTTCCCTTTGGAAGAGTAATCTGGAAGTAGAGAGAGGCAAGGAGACCAGTTAGGAAGTTACTACACAAGTGTACTCTGGAGTCAATAAAGGACTGCACTGAGGTGGCAGTAAAGGAAATGGGAAGGAAGTGAAAGATGCCTAGGAATTCAGTCCTGATCGGATGTGAGGACAGAGAGGAGGCTGGAGTGAGAGGTGTTTCCATGGATGAGCTCAGGAAAGTGCCAGGGAAGTCAGAGAGAAGGAGCAAGTCCTAGAAAAAGATGTATAGTTCAGTTTTGGGGGTTGATATTGATTTTGAAGTGCTAGGTAGACTTTCAAGTAGAAGCTTCTGATGGAGTTGGAAATTGTGACTGAGAGACTTTAGAGGTGGTAATTGATGCTGTAAGTGTAGATGAGATCACTAAGTGACAAAAATAAAGAAAAGACATGGGGCAGCTGGGAGGGGAATGGGGACAAGGCAGCAGGGAAAGGAACTAACAGAAGAACAGCAAGACTGGGATGTTCCCCTTTCACAAAGTCAAGACGAGACGTTTTTAAAAGAGAACATGTTCAATGCTGTCAAAGCCTGCAGAAGGACGAAAAGGCACATCGTAATGAACACTGCGGACGCACTGCTACTTTCTCGTGCAGGTCCTTTAGTGTTTCTGGGCATCCTGTGCCCAACTTCAATGTGCTTTGGCTCTCAGTGCCTACACCTGCAACTCTTCTTGTTAAGAATGCCTTTAGGCTACAGAGCAACTTTGCTGGAATGCTCAGAGAGGAGGAAGTGCCTGGAATTTACCTTCCCCTAACTCCCATCCCAGCCCTTAGCCCATAATTGCTAGTTGAGGCGCCTGAAAGCCCCAGTCCCTTTCCCTCAGATTGGGACAACTCCATGGTATAATTCACACTCTGGAGCTCCCCTGTGGGGCTTTGCTTGGCTTCTCCCCCCACACAGCTCTGCTTCCCCACTCCCTCTCCTGCTTCCCCCGGGATCACTTGCTCATGAATCCTCATTGCAGGGTCTTCTCTAGGGAATAGTATCTATGATAGTGTGGTCTTGGGGGAACAGTCCTGCTGATGAAGCAGCCACTAGTAAACCTTGAGAGTACTGAGAAATAGATGCCAGGCTGCACAAGGTTGAGGAGTGGCTGGATAGGAGCTTGCTGGAGACTCAGTAGAGAATATTCAATGGAGAAGTCTGATGGTGAAAAGTCGGAAAGAATGACAGGGTAAGAAGTTAAATAAGGTTGCTTTGTTTGGCGTTTAGAAGAAATCTGAGCAGATAGGTGGTCAGAGGAGGTGGAATTATAATGAAAGGAAGAGACAGAAAATACTAGAGTGAATGAGATAGGAGGCAGAGGTAGAAGTACCCATGCAGGAGGCAGCAGAGAGTCTCCAGACGTGGGTAGGCAGTGGGCATCACAAAGGAGGTAGCACAGTGTGTCCTTTGATATGGATATGGCAGCAGAAGCAAGACAACTTGAGCGAAGAGTAACAAAATGAGTAGTGAGGATGGAGGAAGCCAGGCTGGGGAGGGACTTAGAAGTGATGGAAGATAACTCCTTCGCTTTGCAGATTATAAAATAGTCAAAGAGCTGAAATCACTCAGTTAGCAAGAAGCAGACCTGAGACTAGGAGCAGGTCTTCCCCTGACTCTTGTACTTTCATTGCCGTCCTAAGCAGCCAGGTCACCTGCAGAGAGAAAGCCATGTGAGAGTAGGGACTTCGGCAATGGAGGGGATGCTGATAGACACCCTTCTTGCCAGTGACCCTGTGCCAGAGACAGAATGAGAATCAGGCACTATCTCAGTCTCTCTCAGAAGAGGTCCTCCGTGTGCCACAGGACACACTGAATGTGACAGTCTCAACAAAGTGAGTTGTGGCATGGAAAAGCACCTTTTCCAGACAAACCGTGGGTTTAGGAGAAAATACTCTGAGGAGGACAAATGGGATCCTGGTTCCTGGGCCAGTTTTCTAGTTGATTTGAAATTGTGTGATAGTTTCAATGCTCTTAATATGGGCACAAGCACCACTTAAAGAGGTTCATCAACAAAGAGAAGACTAGCAAGTTTCCTGACTTTGGAAAGGCTGGAGGTCAAGGCAGCCAAGTGGTGGGAAGGGTCTTACAAATTCTTTTTGTGTGTGAGAGTCTGGAATTTAACTTAAGTCATTAGCTATTGGACATTAAAAAGGGGGCCTTTATTTTTATAAGAGGATTTATGGCCTTTTATATGTTTATTTTACCTTCACTGTTGGACATCCAAGGAAGAAAGAACAGAAGGGTCAGAGACGCCCTCTGTCCAGCAGTCGGTCACCTCTGTGCCGTTCTGCAAGCTGAAGGGCTCCCCTGAAACAGTGATGGGAGAGGTGCACGCTTTCATTGAGCTGGGCCAAGTGTTCGCTTCACTTCTCACCTAAGAGTCAGTCCTCATCCTACTCACCTTGACCCCACCCTGTTCACTCCTGTCCACTGTCATTCACTGCCTCTCTTGCTTACATTTTCATGCCATTCATTGGGCTTCAGGCCCTGTGTTAGGTTATGAGAAATACAAAGTAGGATAAACTATAGTAGTTGCTCTCAAAAAATTTGTCAGGTAGATGAAGAACCTTTTGTATACCCAAGAAATTAAATAATTGCTTTAACTAAGTCAGTTGACGGTAGTTTTGAAAGGTATCAGTGGACTGTTATTTCCTTAAAGCTTAAGGCTTCTCTTGTTCCATGACTGGGTGTTCTGTGAAGGTTTTTTAGTGGGAGAATAGCCAGGCCTTGAAGTTTGGGCAAAAAATTGGCTGTAGAAGGTAAGCAGAGACTAGGGGACATTTATCTTCATATACACAGTATGTGTGTACGATCTCAGATGTGGGTTTAGGCACATGCAGTGCATAAAGGGGACATTGATCTGTTTTTATTCCCAAGGCAAATGAACTTGTGTGGGCAGTGCGGGGGCTCATTAAGTGCTTGGTGTATTGGGAAGCAGTTTCTGAGAGATTGGGATGCTGAGCCTGGCGACCTTGAAAGGTCACTCTGTCAATATTTAGTGAGGGACTCTGAGTTGCATGGATTCTACCAAGGTGATACAAAAGGAGATTTAGGGTGAAAGAAGACGTCCCTGTTCTTGAGAACCACTCAGTCAGTGGTGGGAGAGGGGCACAGAAATTTGGCAGTACAATAAATGATACACCAACATCGCTAGAGGAATTCAGAAAAGATGGTGGTGAGGGCTGTATTCTGAGCATGACTTTTTAAAAAATCAAACTCTTGACTTTTGGGGGAATATTTTTTTAAGGCAGTGATAAAGATACATGAAAGAAACATGATTGCTCTTAGGAGATTTTACACCAAATCGGAACATCTTTGTTCTTTCTTTTTATATCAACAATTTACTTTCATCCAGGGTCATGATGGAGTAAATAAACACGGAGAAGCAACTCCTTTAATTACCTCCTAAACCTTTTTTGAATCATTAATTTTCTGTCCTTTCTCATTATTCTTCTATCAGAGGACCAGAACTGCTAATGTGTCACCATAAACCACTGTCTCGAGTTTTACTTCTTCCTCTGCGGATGGTCATTCACCCACGGAGGTGCTAATGAGCAACCGGATGGCCAGGGGTGGGGAAAAGGAGAGGGGGGTGGAGGGATGGTGGTAACTTTGGAGAACTGAACCTGCATTTCTGTAATTAAAAGTGTCCATCCATGGTCAAGAAGATGTTTCATTTTGATGAATGGACATTTGATCTATCATTTTAGGGATTGTCCCTTCTTGGCCTCAGACGTAGTTGGTTCTTGACCAAAATCTGTGTGTGGATAAAAGTCCTCTGGTTGGAAAGAGAAATTTCACAGATAACCCTGAGGTAATCCAGCCGGAAAGCAAAGAGTTGACTGTGCCATACCTAATTGATAGTGGAGGGGTAACCTCAGGTTACGTGCCTCTTGACTGAAGTTCCATATTAGCTGTTTGCTTGGAAGGAGCAGATGTTTTGGCTCTGGTGGTCACTGCTCACCTCTGTCTGGGAGGTGCATCAATCACTTTAATTATAATGGAACGTGGGGCTGGGAACTGAAGGAGAAAAATCAACCCAATCCCAAGAACAATCTTTCTTGATGAATTCTCCCCTAAATCGAAACAATTCACTGGATATCCCAGCTGGGGTTCATATGCTTTTGATTACTGTGGGCTATTTAGCTCTACAAAATGACAGGCTGCTTAATGGACTTTTAATGGTTATAGGTTTCTCTCTCTTTTTTTTAATGAGCTTCACCAGTTTGTTACTAATGCCCTGTAGAAATTTGGCGAGGGGCCAGACTTGATGTTACACATTTCTGGTTTCCAGGAGGCATACATGCAACCATCATAGCCAGTGGGGAAGTATGTTGCCAGTCGTAGGGTAATGCCATCAGGGCAGGGGAAGCAGAAAAGCTAATTGAGTGCCCTGGAGTCCTGGTCGTTCTGTCATCTTAGAGAAGGTGGTTGCACTTTGTGGCTGAAGTTAACCCCGAAGGTTTCAAAAGCCCTGGGATCCAGGTGGCAGGAGAGCTCTCGATGCTGGGGATGGCTTTGCCTTTCTCTGATTTCTGCGTTGTTGGTAGAAGGCACCCCACAGAGACTCAGTGGGATCCTGTCCACCAGCAATCCCGAGTAAATCAAGGTTGGGCCAGGTTTTATTGTCATGTTTGCATCCACATTGCCCGATGCCCATTTGGGCCCACAGTGGGTATTCAGTTCATATCTGTTGAACGAGAGGCCACAAGCAATTAGAAAGAGGGAAAGAGAAGAGATTTTACTAAAGGGACTCCCTCTTCAGGGAGAAAAGCATGGCAAAAAGCTTGAGATCTTGGGGCAGAGAAGAGTGAGAAATGAGAACAAGAGAGAGGGCATTCCAAGTCACCAGAAACAGCAATGCCCATTTGTTGTTGTGCACCAAACATTGAGGTAAGCATTTAGTCCTTCCAGTGATGCTCAGTGGTAGGAAGCGACGTGTTGAGTGTTTAACAACCAGCTTTGACAGTGGGTGGGGAAGGTGCCTAGACTTGTGGCACTTGCTGATTTCTGTGGTAAATGCTCCCACCATGACCTGTTTCAAACTATTCCAATGTGATGTCAGCCAGGTGATAAAATTCCACAAAATGTAACAGTTGGCTTTGGAGAGCTGCATGAGTGTACCAATAGAGGTAGGTATCACCATCCCATTTTATGATACAGAGGATGAGGCTAAAGGAGTAAATAACAGTAAATAAAGGAGTAAATAAAAGGAGTAAATAAGGGGTAGTACAGGACAGAATCCAGGTGCAGAGTGACTCCCAATAGTATGCTCTTAACCACTGCACTGCTTTCCTGAGCTTGTTGCCCACACTAGTGGAATAGCCACTAGGAAGCAGGCAGTGCGGCCCGTGAGTGTCCAAGGCTCACTCTGGTTTCCTGGGGCTGCTCCAGTAGGTCATGAAGGACATCTGCTGTAGAGCTTCTTTGGAAATTTCTGGTTTCTGGGCCACCCTCCTTACTTCCCTCACTCACTCTGTGAAGGTTTTGCTTCTTGACTTGCAGTAATACAGGCTCCAGTACTATTGTGAGGTACTTGTGGTAGTGACACCTCTTCCCTTTATGGAGGAGCAAATTCGGGGAGGGAGAGGTTAAATGGTTTATCCAAACCCGTAGAGCCCATCGGTGACTGGAAATAAATGGAAATCTCCCCAGTCTAAGGCTCTTCCCTTGAAATGACAGTGCCTTCTACCTCTTAAGAGTAATAAGTGGTATTTGGAGTTTCAAAAACGAAGTGAATGGGGTGAATTTTCCTGCCCCATTGCTGATGTTCTTACTCACTGCCTGCTCCCATTTTGAAAGATTCAACTTGACTTCCCTTGATTCGTGGGCAATGAGCCGAGAATTCAAGGACGGGCACCAGGAGCGTGTTGAGAAGTGAATGCTGCAAACATGAAAGACATTCTTTGGGAGCTTTAGTGGATGAGGAGGAGGGGGAGATAGGAAAGGTGGGGGCTCCTTGCTGAAATACCCTCATGTTTCACGGTCCCGAGATACTCCTAAATCACACCCAGGTCATATGGTGCCTATACTTGTCTCTTGGCCCAGGGTGAAAACAGTTCACATTGTAAAATTAACTTTCCACATTTGGCTGGCCCATGCAGGCCAGCTTTCTTTCAAAGTGAGTTTGCGAATGAATGAATGAATGTGTTGACTGGGTTACTGTTCTTAGGGGAGCCCTCTTCGCATTGGACTTGGAGAGGGATTAAAGGCGGTTTTGAGAAGTGCTGGTGCTCTCCCAAACACAGCATGCAGATGGAGTTCTGGTCGCACTTCCATTTGCTGTGGAACAAAATGCTCTAGTTTCGTGGAAGAAATAGCCCAGCAGATGGTGTTTGGTGGATGGCATGAATGTAGCCTTGTAAATAAGCATTCGAAATAGACCAGCTTCCCCCCAAATTCACCATCTGCCCCTTACCCCATGAGGTCCACAGGTGGTAAAGGAAAGGAAATTGATGCTTTTAGTTCTTATTGTTACTATTTTCGTATCCCCAAATTATGGAAACTTCCTCAAATGACTGCCTTCTTAAATTTGGTTATAAAAATTCATAGAGCAATGCCTCCAGTTCAATAGATTTTCCATGGTTTAATCTGGTTTAAGAAAAATTATTTAAATGGCATTGTCCCATTTATCTTTGTTTTGGTGGAGGTGGTGGGGGTAGCTTCCGACGTGAGCCTCTTTCTGCAGCTCTCATGGCTGAGGGTCTTCTTCTACACTCTCCCCTTGCTCTGGACCAGACTCTCAGATTCATGGTGGTCTAATGTGCATGCACAGGATCTGGAACCACACATTCTGGGTTTGAACTCAGGTTTTTGGAGCAACGGACGGGTTAGTTAACCTCTCTGCATCTCGATTTCCTCATCTGTAAAATGAGCAAATTAGTGGGGTTAGTAAGATTCCTAGAGAAGGTTGTTCAGCTTAAATGAGAAAAGGCATCTCGAGCTCTCAGGACCGTGTAGGCTGTGTTCCAGAAGTGTTGTTACCGCTCAGATCGCCATCGCTGTCATTGATGTCATAGTTATCTGTCATCTGCAACCATGACATGCAGCTATCTAAACTGGAGAGCGGAAGGGAATTCTGGATATTGGTGACTTATTTCAGGGGTTGTATAAAGGACTGTGAAAAACACCAGGCTGACTGCCCCTACTTTTTTTCCTCCCAAAAGGAGATTTTCATAGGCCAGCAGCCAGAACATGATTTGGAAGATGAAACACGTTGCGAGGCTTTTGGTGTGTTGGGTTGATTATTGAGACAGGAAAGATTTAAGTCCAGATTTTCTCACATTGTTAATGGTGGATGATTCAATGGCATGGACCGAGAGTTGGGATGAGGAATCTGAGGTCAGAATCTTTTCAAGACATGGTTCTATTTTTAACACTGGGGCCATGGGAATTCATCAGTTTAGATTCTCCCCTATTTATGGAGAAATAGAAAGATTGGCTTTAACCTATAGAATTAGTTGGCTCAGATCTGGGGTAAGGATTTATAGGAGGCTGGATGTAGAAGACCCTAACTTTGGAGATTTTTATTGCAGTTTCAGTGATCATGAAAATTTAGGACCAAAGGCTTTAGGTGGAAGTAGGGGCCTGGGAAGGAAACCTCTGGAGCATGTCTGTGCAGAGCTTGCTGCTGGGGTGTCGTCGTCTCTATTTTTGGTAATTGTGTGTACGTTGGGGGAATGAAGATTTGCTGGGATGCCACTGAATGACAGGAGGAAGAGCAGCTGTTCGAAATGAGACTCACAGCTCTTCCAAAGGACCAAATGAGATCTGACCTGTAATGCACATTACCTCTCTAGCATTTACTTGGTTACAGTCATGGTGTTGTGGTAATAAAAAGTGTCACAGAGGTTTTCCAGTTCTCATCTCCTTGTTAAGGCAACTCCAACACGATGAGGTCCAATTTTGATCACCCCGCCCCCAAGATCTAGAAACTGAATATAGAGCCGGTGTCCTTGTATTCTTGGTAGAAAAGATCAGGATCCCCCCAGTTTTTTCAGTCTCTTCTGCTAACAGTAGATGTTGCCAAATTCATTAGATGCTGTTTAATACACCATTATCTTTAATATACACTAATTGAGTGTGCAGCCTAGTATGTATAAAGTTCACAATGAATAGACATGACCCTTGCCTTTGAAAACCTTAAAATGTTCAAGAAATAATTTCAGGGTTCAATGAAGTAAAGAAATCTGAAGCTCATAAACGTTCTCCCGGGGAAGTACAATAGAGAGTCCCAGGGCCAGGCCATGGTGGGATTGTAGCGCTGGCTATTTTGCCGCTAACTGTGACGACTTGAGTAAGTCACCTGGTATTTTTGAGCTTCTTGCCCATAAATTTTAAAACACTGATAATAATACCTACGCCTCCTACTACTGAATTTAGAGGCACAAATGAGATAATAGATTTGCCTAAAAACTGTGAAATGTAGTGGAAATTGAAGGAATTGGTAGAAATTGAAGGGATCTCACTTGGGGGGATATGGACACAGAGGGGGAGAGTTCATTCATCATTTTATGTGTTGTCATCTTCGCAATCATTCTCTTCATTGTTATCATCCAGGGGTTTTCACTGATACCTGTTTTGTATTTGTACTTTCTTACTCTCCAGCACCCTATAAACCAAATAACCACCTTCACTCAACGTGTCCAGGTAGTTGCGACAGGTCAGGGTTCACATCATCTGGTTGGAAGGTATGGTTGCCCGTGTCACTATTGTGTTGTAGTTTGTTTTTGTTCCTTAGCCACACTGTGTTCAATGGAATGGGACAGTGTGGTCTTAATCCCATGATGGGGCTTAGTTCTCCTTACTCTCAAAGCGGACAGAGGTAATCTTGACTGTTGCAGAGACTGACAGTGTTGTAGCCCTTGATGTGAAGGCCACATCACGGTATGTTAGGGGGAGCTGGCTCAAGATGCAGATAATTTTAAGAAATAATTAATTTCTGGATCCCACAGAAGACAGAAGTCTTGATGGGATACCTGACCCAGTGGTTGTAATGCTCATTGTTAATCTGGTCATCAAGGCTGAAATAAACATTCCAAACTGGACACACTCTCCCTTAGAGAGATCTTTGCTCACTTCTGAAGCAACCAGAGTGTAAGGTAGTTACCTACCTGATAATCATTTTAGTGTCCTTTACTTTGTAATAGACATTAAATTTTATTTAATGACAATGTGCTCATACTCTCTTGTAGCTAGAAGTTAGCAATTAGGTTAAGAAGGAGTTGTTGGGTGGGACTTCCAGGAAAGCTCCGTGAGAAGGGGAACATAGCCGACTTGTACCCCCTTCGGTTCTTCCCATTTTCTTGCTCCAGACCTGGGTGTGGATGTGACACCAGAGCCTCTCCAACAGCCATCATAGGCCACGCGGCACACATAACGATGGAAGCCTCATGCTAAAGGCGATAGAACATAAGGAAAGAAACAGCCTCACACCTTGGCCCTGCCATTCAATCCTGCACTGCCTCACTCTGGACTCTGTTCACATGAGAAGGAAACAAATTTATTCAATCACTGTTATATCCAGACTATGTTACTAGCAATCAGATCTAATTCTCAGCTGATACAGATGCCTTCCCCTCAGTGAGTAGTGCCCTTGTTTCTTTGCAGCTAGCTCCTGGAAACACTGCCTGTTGGTCCATGCTGATTCACAAGCCCCTACAAGAGCAAAGTTGGATGCAGCTTCTGCTAATGAGTGCAGGAATTGCTTGTGAATACAATGCTGGGATTATAAGGTGCTGGCAGCCATGCCAGAATAAAAAGGTCTGATTGAAAATCATACCAGCAAATGTCTTCAGCGAGTCTCCCGCCCCACTCCAGTGCCCTCCAGATGCCATAGCCCAGACCCACAGTGCGTGTGGTGGGATTGCAGCCTCTCTTCCCCAGAGCCATCAGTTCTGTCTGTGGGGAGAGTGATGAGGGTCTTGGGTACCACTCCAAATTTTTCTCTGTGTAAGCTATTCAGCCGGAGCCCATATTTGTTCTGACTTGTAACTAAAATCCTTGTTTGTTTGAGTTTCTTTTCCCTGGCGATTTCATTGGTAACCTCAAAGATGGGGGCTGCAATTTGCTTTGCTAATCTCATTCCTCTTTGGCCAAATGATGTGCTGCACGGGAAGAGGCTCAGAGGGTCTGTGGGCACTTCCTCAGCTCACCGGGTCTCTGGATTACAAGTGTCCTCTTGTCCAGTCCATTTGCCCTGGGCCCTGGCGTGCTGCACCCACCTTTGACATAGGTTTTTTTTTATCCTCACCCAAAGCTATGTTCATTGATTTTAAAGAGAGGAAGGTGGAGAGGGGAGAGAGAGTGAGAAAAAAAGGGAGACAGAGAAGCATTAATGTGAGAGAAAGATATTGATTGGTTGCCTCTGTACATGCCCCAACCAGGGATCGAACCCACAGTCTTTTGGTCTATGGGATGACACTCCAACCAACTGAGCCACATGGCCAGGGTGACCTTTGACATAATTTTAAGGCTAAATTTCAGGGAAGATTTCAGAAAGATTCCATAATCCCTAAATTACTGCTCTATCACAGAGATAGTGGTATTTTAGCACATTCCTGGGACCCAAAAGGAAGGTCAAATCCAAGGCAGCAGACCTGGGAAGGCTGGCCTTCCAGACTGGCCATCTTCGGCGGGTGGGTTTGGTGATCGAGGGCCAGGCTGAGGACGTTTATCGCAGGCAGTGTTGGTACCACTCAGATCTCACTCAGAAATCAGGAAGGTGGTGCTGCCCACTTTAAGTGACTTTTGAGTGGTTCATACAAAGGTTACTGTAAATTTGCTGATTGGTGTGACCATTTTAGGGTTACATATCTGTCACGTAATCCCATACACCTCACGTATCCCAAATATTGCTTACGGGAGGGTTGATTAGGTAGTCGAGGTTGTCAGGAATGGAAGGGGTTAAGCAAACAAACACCTGCTGTCCAGTGACTTGACAACAGTTCTGTAAGGCTGTCATAATGACAGACATTTTTTTTGTCTCCCAGAATGACTTGTTAAAAATGCACAAGGTATGGCCAGAAGAAGGGTTAGTGAAGGAAAAACACGTTACCTTTGACACCTTTTTTCAACATATATGAACTTAATTTAAATAGAAGACTTCACTTGCATTTTGCCGAGACTTCAAACAAACTGAAAATTGCAGGGCAGGCTTTAATAGTGTTTTTCTAATTTTCCCTTCTTTTCATGAATTGAATAAATATACTCAAGAAAAAAATCCACTCACCTGGCACATATCACAAATGTTGTAGGGTCAAAAATTTATTATTTTTGTAAGCCTTTAGTTATTCTATAATATACAATTGTCCAAAAGAAATATAATGTGAGGTGCATATAGTTTAAAATTTTCTAATAGCCACATTAAAAGTCATGAAAAGAAATAGGTGACATAGGTAAAATTAACTTTAATATCTTATTTAACCCATTATATCTTAAGGATGACCATTTCAGCATGTGGTCAATGTGAAAAATTATCAAGATATATCACATTGTTTTACAGCGTATCTCAGTTGGGCTAGCCACACTGAAGCGGCCAGTAGCCACAAGTGGCTGATGGCCACCGTATTGGACCAGAGCACTCTAGAGGACAGAGGTTTCTGGTTTACTCAGTTGCCTTCCCAGCTGAACAGAACAGTGCCTCGAACAGATTTTTGATCATGACCTTTCATCCTCACACATTCATATTTCTGCTCAAAGTGTTAGTGTCTCAGAAGAATTCTGAAAGCATGTAGAGCTGGTCACCTTAAAAAAGGAAGTCCCCTAGAGCCGGCTGGAGACCCAGGCTTTTTGAGCAGGAGCGGCAATGTCTCTAGATTAGACAGGGCATAGGTTCCGCGTGTGCTGGAAGTTACCCTCTTGCAAAGAAGGTTCAAGGCATCTATTTTTTTTACCTGCAGGGGGAGCTCTTGTCCCTTCACTCTTTATAAATTCCAAGTCTGGTTCTCAGAGGCCGGCGGCGCTGAGTTCTTTCACCTGGGTCTGTGGAGAGTTTGTTTTTGGCTCCAAACCAGCAGTGCTTTCGCAATCTCCACACGTTATGGCTGCTGAGATGCAAGGACACCAGCCGGGTGGCGGCTTGAGTCTTGTGATTCCCAGGCAGTCCAGCGAAATGATAAACAAAAGTCTTTTGTGCAATATTAATAAGCTTCAAGCACTCCCCAGCCGAGCCCCTTGTCATCCAAGTAAGTCATGTGCATCAAAAGCCCTTATATGTGAAAGTTTGTTTTCATATCTGGCCAGCGTTGAATGGGAGCCCCCTTTGCCATGTTGTAAAACAAACATTTGTTTGTTTTGTGAACAGTGCTGGCATATGATACAGGAACCAGGGGCTGAATGGAGGGACCCCTTTCCAAGGAGCTCCTTTGAAAACCTTTCTGCTGGACCATTCCAACTGTCAACTGATCTTGAGTTCTGTTTACATTAAGACAATAACAGTGTTTCCTAAATAAATAAGTCAGAGGCACCCGTGGGTCTTAATGAAACCCCATAAATGGGCTGGGGCGGGGTGGAGGAGGGGGGGAAGGAGTTTTTGTGCCTCGTAGAAACAATGGCTAGTTCATCTTACTATGTATCCCAGGCCTGTGTTTTTAAGACAGAAGGAAGCCTTTGTGTTAATTGCACTGATAAAACTCTCCTGATAGAGCTTCCCCTGGAACGCTGAGACAAAAGATGTGACATTTTGCCCTGTGTGAATGCCACACTGCCAAACAGACATTGTCTAAAGCAGAGAAGTATTATCGGTCACCCTCCTGGTAGATCAGCTAACCTCTCCTGGTGTGCAGAGAAAAATAAATAAAAACTGTAAGACTAAACCATCTGCCACCGGGGGTGTCTGGCTTTTTTCTTGGTTGGTTCTGAGCATCCGGGAATCCATTTCTGCTGCCGACCAGTCCAAGCATCTTCAGGCACAGCGGATGGAGAGGCAGGCTGTTCCTGGAGAGGAGGACGTGCTGACTGTGTGTTTGGTGTCTGGCTTTTCCTGGGAGCAGGGTTGCAGCCTGTCACTGGGAGTTACTTTCCTGAGCCAAAGAAATGTTCTAGGTGAGGTAAGAATGCTGAAAGCAAGGCTCACCACACGTAAATTTACAAAATATTTTATAATCACTGCAATAGCACCATTCAAACTCTCTAAAATAGAGACTTCCCTGTACAATTATTTTCACTTATAAGGATTCCTTATCTGTTTTGTTCCCCTAGGAACGTATTTTTTAATATGGGTTTAATCATAGCATCCAGTTGATTTGTAACATGCTTTTTTCTGGGTGAGAATTATTTCAAGTGCATTTTCTCCAAGTCACAACCTAATCTTTATAATCACCATTTCGGTGGGTATACAACTTCCAGGTAGATATACCTTAGTTTACATATCTGTTTCTTTATCCTCACATACTTAGAATGTTCATGTTTTTTTACTGTTATGTATAATATTACAAGAAATATCTTCATACCATAAATTCTTTCTTTTGGGGGAAGTATTAATTGGGATGAATCCCAAGGCTATAAATACTTAATAAGGCTTTTTAACATCTAGCATCCTATCGTTCCCCAGAAGGATTTTCAAAGAAAGCAGTTTATTTTCCCGCTGTAACTGCTACCTCCTTCTCCGAGTGCTCTCTCCTTTCCTTTGCACACTCCTTTGCCCCTTTCATTGGCCCATGGACTCCCTCAACTCCCCCTACATCAATATTAACCATTTCACCTTCTCATAAAGCTGATTTTGGTATGTTTCCCCTTAGGGACCCTTGAATGAATACATTAAATGCAACTTATTTTCATTATTGTAGAGTAAAATGTTTCAGTCTGTAATACATAAATTCCTAATTGCTATGGTCTAATTGTATATAAAATATACTTAGTTTTAGATTAATTTGTAATTTATATACATTTCCACACCCTTTAATAGTCTGAAGGTGTTGATGGGATATATATCTTTTGAGAAGTCTGCCAAATCCAATAGCTAGATTTCAATCTGTGAGTATCACCATGCTGGACCAGGTGACCCCCTCCGAACCCCACGTCTGATGGGACTACATGTGGACACTTGAGACAGACTGAGCCATGTGCTACCCTGGGGACAGAGAAGCAAATGGGGCAGGGGTGGGGTATGGGATGGGGGGGAGACAGAGAGAGACAGACAGACAGACAGACAGAGAGAGGGGAGAGAGAGAGAGAATGTAGCACCCTTATAAAGAAAAACAGAGTTGGGAAGTATATAAAAATTGTTTCCTGAGTTCCTAATGATTTTATAGTTCTTAGTTCTAGTCATAGCTTAGGTCTGGCTATATATTCTTGGCTTTGTATTTGGAGATCACCCCAAATAAGAATTCTTATGGTAAGTCTCTCTTTTCTCTTTCTTTTTCTCCTTCCTTCTCACCCTCCTCCTTATTTACTTATATTTTTTGTATATGTTAATTCAGTTACTGATATACTCTATGGCAAATAGAACTGGAAATAGGAATCCCTTGGTCACGTGCAAATTTCTACAGCCTGATAATAGGATAATGAATTTGGACATTGACTAAAGTTTTAGCTATTCTCTTGTGCCGACAGGTGGGGCTGTCAGGTTGAAACATGGCAAAATTCCATTTATGACTGAAGAAATGGAATCTTTAAGAAAAACATTTTTCCCCCTGTAAATGACTGTCACTGTAAAAACTAGCTTATCCCAGCTGCTCAAAAATGCTGGAGAGTGTGGATGGCCTTATACAATGGCTTTGACTCAAGGCTCTGGCTGACCATGTACTCAGACCCACAGGGCAGAGGGGTGTGCAGCCCTGGCTGAATAAATGTGATTCATGCCAGAGGCAGAGAGTAATATTTTTGGAGGGGGTGGAAGATGGCTAGTTGCTTTTCTTTGATACAATTAAAACAAAATCCCAAGAAAACCTTGGTGGCCTCATACCTTCTCATCTGTGTCTTATGATCTTTCCCTCCAAAGATGGAAGGTGAGGGCTGGAGAGGTAACACAGCTTACGATCTTATGCCTAAAGCCAACAGTCTCCGAAGGCTGTTTGGAAAAGCCTGGCTAGACAGCTTGGCCTATGGCTCATTTTATGTTTTTTCCTTTCTTGCTTCTATTTAGGTGTTTATTCTTAAATCATAGAGGGTATGAGTGAGATATCTTCCTTGCAATCAGAGGAAGCTTCCGTAATGAGAAACAAAGGGCAGAAGCCTCATTAATGGGAATAAACCGCAAGGCCCCTCTGGCAAACCGTTGGCTGCTGTTCTCCTACTGATGGATCCAGCCGACCCTGAAAAACATCTTTTCTCCTGGTCTGAACCGCCTCTCCTTTCAGAGCTTTGGAGGTTCTGGTGAAGCACTGACATTTCAAAAACTCCAGATGGATCTATCCCTGCCAATAATGTGGGTGTGTGTGTGTTTAAATTACAAACAATTGACTAGCCTTTTATGACTGTGATTGTACAATAAGGAGCAATGGGCAAAGCCATCAAGCCATCTCAAATTCACCTCTCGGTGCGTTCCTGTTTGCTGACTGGATGGTGTCTAGCAGTGGATTGACATATTTCCTAGCATATGTGACCTTGGGCAGTTACTCTCCATTTTTTTTCCTGCCAGTGATTTGTTCATTCATTTAATTAAACTATGCCGAGTGCCCAGAAAATGCCTGGAACCGGGCTGGACATGATGATGGCTACTTAGAGCAGCCCCGCTGCTGCTCCACGGACCGTCCGTTCTGACGTGGTCACGAGGCAGCCGGCCCAGGCAGTGTGAGCCAGAGGACCAGTCGGTCAGAAATGAAGTACACCGTGCCCAGCCTCAAGCAACATGCAGTCTCCTTGTAGAGGTGAGGGAGGTGCCCAGAAGGGCTCCCTAAGCAGTACGACCGCCCCCCAGACGTGGCAGAAGGTCAACAAGGACTGCCCGCAGGCAGGGCGCGTCAGGCTGCAGTGGTGACCCAGATCGCCAGTAAGGGGGTTTGAGTATATTTTGAAGGACAGAGAGGGTTGGAGGAATGAGCAAGTGGGTGCTTCAGAGAGGAGGGGAGTGGGCAGGAGCAGGGTAACTCCAGGTGGGAGCCCTGGGCCTGGGTAGTGCGAGGTTGGAGGCAGGAGAGGTTGGCTTTGAACAGAAGCTGAAGCGCCTTGAAACGTGGAGGAGACTGGATTTGATCCTAAAGGCAGCAGAATGATGACTTCCGAATAGTTCAAAGACCTCGACAGGCCCTTTTTGTTCCCGGCGGTGACCCTTGGGGGCTGGCTGGGGGAGCGGGGCGCAGACTGCAGCCTGGCTGCAGAGGGCAGTGTGAGACCACAGTGCTGGGAGCCACGAGGCCCAGCCAGCACTGCTAATACAGGCCACCTGCGGTGTTTCAAGATAAATTACGTTAGATGGGGAAACTGGTCTATTGGATTTACAGTAAATGTGTGCTAGTTAGCCTCACCCCAAAGGAAGTCTTTCTAAGATTTTCCTCTCTTCCCAAATTTCAAGACATCAAGTATTGAGTGGCTGAATGACAAACCCGGTTTCTCTTCAGGAGTGTGCGAACATCTCACGTAAATTCCTGTGATGACGATTGAGATGATATTTAGTGCCTTACAACACACTGAAATTTAACTGCACTGGTGCCAATGTAGCTCTGGGTGTGGAGAGATACTTGTTTAATAATAACAACAATGACCCAGGCACCTTCCACTTCTTGTCTGGAATATTAGGACCCATAGCCTTTGCTTAGGAGCTAGTCCTGGGTACTCAGGGTTTCCTGAAGGTCTGCAGGAGGGAAGGAGGTTGGTGGGTGTCAGAGAGTAGCTGGTCTGGCATAGATATTAAGTATATTCTAGCAGGGGTGTCCAACCTTTTGGCATCTCTGGGCCACACTGGAAGAAGAGTTGTCTTGGGCCACACATCAAATATATTATGACCAATAATCCCCAAAATATATCATAATGTTTTAAGTAAAATTACGCTTTTGTGCTGGGCTGCATGCCCAGCCATCCTGGACTGCCTGCGGCCCGTGGGCTCCAGGTTAGACAGCCCCGTGGTTTAGAGTCAGAGAGACTTTGGTTCAAGCCTGGCTCTCTAATTTACTAGCTACCACCTCAGTTTCCTCACCTGTTAAGTTGGGATTATCACCACAGTGATTTCTTGGAGCTGCTGCATTAAGTGAGATGGTCAAGCATGGGAAAATTTAGCACAGTGGCCCTCAGTAGAGAGAACCCAGAACCTCATGTCATTAGCATTCACATCATGCCATCATGGCATTCACATCAACAATTGTTTATTGAGGTGATGTGACAGCGAGCAATGTCAACATGGTCCTTACCCTGTGATCTAGTGAGAAAAGCAGACTTTGAACCCTTATTCCATCAAGGCAGGACTGAGGGGGAGTTAGAGCAACATGATGAAGAGCGTGGACTTTGGTGTCGCAGTGCCTGGGTTTGAATCCAGCACTGTTATTTCTAGCTGTATGGTCCTTGGAAAGTCTCATTTCCTACTAGTATTTACGTCATAGGGCCTTGCAGGTATTCAATGAGGTAACACAGAGTATTACTATGATGTCCACCATGTAGTAAGTGTCACAATGTACATGACTGCTGATTGTTATTAACTGTTGTGATCTTCGGAAGGGAGAAGAGCAGGGTGCTGTAGGGGTATTACAGAAAGGAGTGAAGTTCCACGAAGGTGGAGAATGAGTCACAAAATAAACTGGGGGAAAAAAGTATGACAGGTAGATTTACATGTGTTCTCCAAAATACATAATTAAAGATAAACAGCAGTGGGACAAAACAATATGCACAGCATGACCCCATTCATGTAAAGAACTTAAATCTATCTATCTATCTATCTAGCTATCTATTCCCTCATAAACTATTTTAAGCAGGATGCACTAAGAGATTGTTAGTAGTATTGCCTTGGGGGATGGCCTAAGAAATTGTAATGACAAGAAGACTTTGTTTTGGACTGTTTGATATTTATGAGTATTTACTTCTTAGGTTAATAAAAGAAATAAACTGGAAAAATGACTGAGTAAGAAGATACATGTCTTTATGACCTTCATGCTAGAAGACAAATGGTAACACTAGGGCTAGTCTCGAGTTCCAGGTCATGGAGCCATGCTCCCCCGCCTCTCTGGGAGTGGGGAAACAGCTTCTTCCACACAGGAATCTCAGATCCAATCATCAGTCCATAGATTATTCCTAAGGCACAGCTTTCCCCTGATTCTCACACGTTTCTCAGGCTTCCTTCTGACCTCCCGGATTCTTTTTTTCTCTTGTCACACTATTCCACACCGCCCACTTGAACCTGATTGTACTGTCTCTGCTCCTTTCTAGTCGAAAATAGACAGAGACAGTTCACTTTGACCCTCAGACTACTTTAGGCAGGAAGCAGGCCAAAGAGTATTTCTCAGGTGCAAACAATAAGCTATTTCTTATGGAAAAAAGACTCAGAGGGCAGAATCCGGAGCCCAAGGGTGGAGCCAGGAGCAAGCAGTCTTGGGTCCTAACTAAGAAGCTGACGACTCGTGCCAGGTTGGATTTCAGAAGTGCTGTGGGCCACTGATTGCTGTTTGCTTTGCTTTCCCTTGATTTGGGACAGGAGTGTCTGCCTGGTGATTCTAGCAGTGTTTCACCACAGCCTGTAAGGGGTATAGTGTGCTGGATATGTTAGAGGCAAGTCATTCATCATAATCTGTAATAGTTAGCTCACAGGTCTTTAAAGCAACAGGAATTAACCTGACAATGACACTTGAGGAGCTTCATCAAAACCTGGGTGTGGATAACTAGGTACTGGGTGGACCTTGAGCCCAAGTCTAATACTGTAATGGGGTGGAATTGACTCCTATGAGTCACAGGAATGTAAATAATGTGTGTCCAGACGGTAGAATGTGGAAACTAAAACAAAACGACTGCAACTCTTTGACCCTGCTGCCCTGGGAGGTGAGTCTGCGTCTCCTTCTCCGTGTTGTGCTGTAGCTGGCTCACACCAGTCACCAGAACCAAGTGCGCACATCTTGTCCCAGCGTCTTGTTCACTGATGTCCCGTTGGTAGCTTGACATCAGCTGGAGTGAAAGTTTTTACACCACAGGAACTGGCAAATGCTAAAACCCAGGACTTTCTTTGCTCCCCTCTGGGAGAGCTGGTTGTTAAACACTCACCAACACACTCCTGTTTCTATTGAAACATTTCCAAGGTGTCGGTGGGGGTAGGAATGAATCATTCATACAGCGTTTGCTTGGCTCCGGCTGACCCTCCTGATCCCATTCCCATTTTGAATGCTTTGGAAGGAGAAGCAGTAGGCAGGCATTACCTAAGTGGAGTAAGTCATTCACCTGGGAGAGAAGACAATTCTCCCAATCACACCTTCACAGCTCTTACTTTCTGTGTGATGAGTTAACCCAGAAATTCTCAGAGTGTGGTCCAGGGTCCCCTTACTGGTCCTCAAGGTCAAAACTTTCATAATAATAGTATATCTCTGCTTTTCACTCTTAAGAGTGCATAGTGTAGTTCTCCACTGTGCATTGGGAAGATCTGCACAGCTCAGTGAAGCGATATTTTCCAAGTCACCAATACATGATGTTCTCAAACTATGTGTCGGCAAGCGTTCCATTCAAAGTACAAGGTACATTAATAGGTTTTAGTGTAACAGAATCTGAAAAGTTACAGATATGGTTTCAGATTTCTCAGTAGCCCTTGTTGAGTTTTAGTGTAATATTAAATCAGTACTGTTGATCTTTGCTGTAATGTCAGAGAATATCTATAGTTATCTGAAAAAACTATTAAAATACATACACTTTTCTCTCTCCTTACACACCTCTGTGTGAGGCAAGGTTTTCTTTATATATTTCACACAAAACAACAGATGTCAACACACTGAATGCAGACTCAAGGCTATTTATGCTTAAATGTAATGGATTTATTGTTATTTTTAAGCAAGTTGATAAGCATTTAAAATATTTCTTACTTTAAATTTCTAGTATGATAAAGTGATCGATATAACTCCTATAAATAAAAGTTATTGGAGGACATCAGTCAGTGTTAATAGTGTAAAAGGATCCTGGGACTAAGGGCTAGGGAACCCCTGACTCGCCCCGACGCCGCTGTCCACACAGGCACCCTCAGGTGGTGGTGGGAGGAGGTGGGGAAGGGCATCGGCACCATCCCTGGATGAGCAGGAGGAGGGAAAGTGAGCAGCACCTCAAAGAGGGTGACTGGGCTCTGAAGACGAATCTTCACTAAGTAGTCAGGAGTAAGATGTGGGGTTTGGGGAAGCCAAAGGGCTTTTACAGATGGCTGAGGTGGGGGCACCTATGCGTTCCCACATTCAGTACTCATTTTGCTGAGTCTGTTTTTTTGGGATGTCTGTTGGGTGCCACACATAGTTAGGTGGTTGGCAGGCGACTTTGATCATGGTGCTGGCAGAGATTCTGAGCGTAATCCTGGGCATCCTGTCTCCAGTGGGGGAGCTCTGGTTCTTGGTTGGCTTCTCTTCAAACACAGGCCACTGCAGTCCTTACCAGCTGTGATGCTTTATAGATCCTCAGATGCCAAGTGTTGTAGTCACAGATTTAGTAAATCCTCTGTTCCCAGTGCTGTGTTTCGTGGGGGTGTCAGCAGTTTCTACCCACATGCTCATTGTTAGTAGGGGCAGATTGGGAAGTTCAGCAGTTCAATGGCTGTTTCAGTACTACTACTACTACTACTACTACTACTTAACATTATTTTTACTTTATTCTTTTTCAGCAACCAAAATCTTTTCAATAACAAGGTAAGACCTGGGGTTGGTTCTTGTAGCTGTGGCCCTCGGAGTATAGATAGGGCTCTATGTGGCTGTGAGGGATTCCTGGGGCCTGTACACCTCTGGCCCTTGTGAGGACCACAGTCCAGGGCCAGATGGTGAAAACCGAGGATCCTGCCCCCAGCCCTGAGGATGGGGATCCAGGCGTGGCTGCTCACATGAAGTGCAGACACCTTCAGGTTGGGCATCAGCTGGACACACACATTCTTGCTTATATTCCTTATCACCACAGAGGATTGCCGTACTAGTCAGGAAGTTTCAACTTCTGATCATTCAGGAAAGGGACAAAGGAGACCTGTTGGTGGGACTCATGAACCATCTCTTCAGCACCACTTGGTTGAAGGTGAAGTTGGTTTGTCTGGACAGAAACCTGCAAAACTTGACCAATGGCCTTAGGTAGATGTTCTGCCTCTGAGGCTCCTGGTGTTGAGCCTTCGGGCTCTGTTGTGGCGGATGTGGACTCCCATGATGATGCCTCCTATTCCATCAAGTCCGGAAGGACTAGTTAACATTTATTGAGCACATAGTGTTTCCAAATGCTGAATATGAGTCTTCCCTGCACGGGACACCGGAAGTCACAGTGGGGTGAGGAAGAGACTCTGCCCTCGCAGTGAGTGAGCCGAGGGCTGCCTGGGGGGGGTGGGGTGGAGGAGGGATAAAGTGGGAAAGTGCTCGGCAGTGACCCCGGAGCTGTGGAGAGTGCTCATGTTTTTCTGCTTGGTCCTATTCGATTAAAAAAATAAAACCAAGCCAAGCCCGAAGCAAGGATTTTCAGCATGAAGCTGAGTTGAAAAGCCTTGTAGCTTGAAGGTCACTGTGAAACATTCCTCTTTCCCTTCCACTTGGAGAAAAGTAGAGGACTGCCCAGTGAATTTTCCCTGTCTCTCAGTTTTGTTTCAATAAGAGGGAGGGGAGGGAAGGAGAGCCTTGTCTGGTGGCCACAGGTCATGTTCCATGTGACTGTGTCCTACTGAAAAGTCACAGCTATTTTATTTTTTTCGTTTCATTGGAATGTGGGACAGTCGCTTCTTACTTGTGATCTGAGAACTACAGAAAGGTTTGCATGATCCGAAGTCCCCCCCACCCCCCAGGCCTCTTGTAGTCCCTGCCACTCCCACCATTTGCAGGATTCCTTGGGAACCTTTGAGAGCTGTGTTCATTTTAACTGACTGCACGACTTAGTCCCATGATTTGGTCCCTGTTCAACTTGCTCTCCAGCAACCAGTGGCTGGCACTCAGTGGCACTGGGTTGCTTGACTCTAGGTTATTCATAGCTAACAAATGTAGATTACTCTATCTAGCAAAGCTATCATTTAGAATTGAAGGGCAGATAAAGTGCTTCCCAGACAAGGTCAAGTTAAAGGAGTTCATCATCACCAAACCGTTATTATACGAAATGTTAAAGGGACTTATTTAAGAAAAAGAAGATCAAAACTATGAACATTATAATGGCAATAAATTCCCAACTATCAACAATTGAATCTAAAAAACAAACTAAGCAAACAAGCAGACAGAAAGAGAATCATAGATATGGAGAAAATTTGAAGGGTTATCAGTTGGGAGGGGGAAAGGTAGGAATCAGAAAAAAGGTACAAGGAACAAGAAGCATAATTTGTAGGCACAAAATAGACAGGGAGATGTTAAGAACAGTATAGGAAATGGAGTAGCCAAAGAACTTACATGCCTGACCCATGGACATGAACTAAAGGGGAGATGGCTGGAGGGAATGAGGGCAAAAGGATGGAGGGGGGGAAGATGGAAAATTTGGGACAACAGTAATAGCATAATTAATTAAGCATTTAAAAACAGCTACTCATTAGATCTGGGTTGTCACACTGTTCTAAAGAGCCCAAGGGGACCCATGAAAGTACTTTGGGGCCACTGTAGAGTGGCTGCCCATCCTGGAGGAACCAGGATGGGTGGCCCCAGGCCCGCAATGCAGTTATACCTGTGCTATACCACTTACGAGTGTTATAAGATGCTACATCCTTTTAGGTGTTCCTTTGAAGGGTCTTACTTGGAAAAAACCATTTGGGGAGCACTTTCTAAGACTAGGAGAACTCGTGCAAATGAGAGTCAGAAGGGGTCCAGTCAGTTGTTCTGTGGTAACCTACAGGACAGGAAGGAGTCTGTTCCTGTCACTAAGGGAACTCAAAGGGGAAAACAGTCAAGTAGGTTTTCATGCAGGTGAAAGGCCTAGTGGTTGAGACTGAGACTCATCCCTCAGCTTGGCCTTTTTTTTTTTAAACTTTTCTTTTTTATTGTGAAATAAATACAAAGGAAAAAGTACAGAAAACAAAATTGCATTGTTCAAAAACTGATCACGAAGTGCGCTGTCCTGTAGGCACCCCCAGGCGGAGAAATAGAACGCGACCTGTACTTTCCAGCACCCTGGCCCTGCCCCAGGCTTCCATCCGCCACTGCCCCCAGAGGAAGCACTGTCCTCGGCTGTGTGGTCGTCACTTCCTGGCATGTCACCTTAGCAGGCATACCTAAACACTGAGGTGCAGTCTGTCCCAGTTTTGAACTTTATATTAATGGAATAATAAAATCTGGTTTCTTTTGCTACATGTTATAATCTTCCTTTCTTCCTCTCAATCCCTATGTCCCAAGAAATTCATTTTGTAAACCTTAGAAAAGATTGCAATAGCCTTTCTACCATGTAAGACTGAATAATCAGAAAAGGCAGTTGAATAACAGCGATGCCTAACAAACGTCTCCAGCTTGGAGGCAATTACAGTGGCGGGTATTAAAGTGAGTGCAGCATCACCATAATTAGTGTTTACGAAAGAATGTTCATGGGAAGAACTTTCTATTTTAACTGCACAGATGCTAACAATTCTTTAGAAGCAGGTATATGACAAACAGAAGTGTCTGCTGCTTCCTCATCTTTTTTTTTTCTTCTTTTGAAATCTCGGTAAGGACACAAAGGGATATATATTATTTGAGGGTCGCCCAAAAAGACAGGGGCAACTGGGAATGCAAGCAGCCCTCCTGACTTGGGTCTGGCCTTCTGTCCCCATGGCCCCCACCTCTTTCTGGTGGTGAACGTTGAGAGATGGTGATGGATGGTTAGTCACAAATAGTTTTCAATTTACCAAAGTGCACCCGGCTTTCTCTGAACCTCTTTGAAATGCTTTTAGAGAAATAGAGAGAATGGAATTCAACAACAATTCTCCGCAGCTGCAGTCAGAACACAGCGACCTCAGGAGCAGCTGGGGGCAGTTGTTTTCATGTTTTGTACTCACTGCCTCCTTAAAAGCTCTTTCAGAAGGTTCTGGAAGATCCTGGGGCATCTATATCCTCTGAGACTGAGTTGGAGGCAGACTCTTGGGTTCTAGGCCTTCATCCCAAATTTGGCAGATATGTGTCTCCGTATTTCACCAGCAGTGTCTCAGAAGCACCCTGACTCTGCTTCTCCCCCTCTGCCACCAATGACCCACACTCAGGAGCAATCCCCCCGGGGGCAGCTCTGTGTAGTGAGGGGCACTGTCATGGGGAAGTCAGACACCAGTCAGAGTTCTGGTGTCAGCTGAAGCTTGAGTCAGCTCTGTGACCTTGTCTCAACATCTTTTCTCTTTTGGCGGTTAGTTTCCACATCTGTAAAATCAGGAGGTGGGACAGAAGAAATTAGAAGGCCCTTTGTATAGGTGGTTAGCAAAGAAGTTTCAAGGCAAGGACTTGATTACAGCATAAGGTAGAGACACTTGCTTTGGTGGGGTTGTTCTCACACGGAGACAAAATAGTAGAATAAGTGAACTCTTGCGAGGCAAGCTTTAATAGATGATGATGGACCCTGTTATAAAACCAAGGAAAATATAACATCCACACCCCCGATAAAAGTTCCTCTCAGAGACCTCCAGCCAAGATGGAGGCGTAGGTGGAAACACTGTACCTCCTCGCACAACCAAGTTTAAGGACAACAAAGATTTAGAAACAAAAACATAACCAAAACAGACAGAAAATTGAACTGTACCAAAATCCGACAACAACAACAATGAACCATTCATTGAGACCAGTAAGAGGGGCAGAGTTGGTGGCTGGTGAAGAGGGGTCCCAGGTCCCAGCAGGAAAATGTAGTGGTTGGCAGACCTGGGTGCGGGGAGGAAATGAGCAAACCCAGTGAGAGGCGCAAGGTGGTTGGTTGACTATGGTCACACATTTATGGGCAGATAAATCAGGCAAAAAATGGGCAGTGAGACAGACTGTGCAACACAGGGCCCCAGCAATGAGAAATAAAGCCTGAAAGCACTGACTAAAAACACTTTGGGGGGGTTGAGGTGCTGGAGAGACTCCCAGCCTCACAGGAGAGTTTGTTGGAGGGACCCACAAAGTCCTAGAACGAACACAAGCCCACCCACCTGGGAACCAGAAAGGCCCAGTTTGCTTGTGGGAAGCAGCAGAAGGGACCAAAATCTGAGAGAGAGTGGAACAAGCGCCATTGCTCCCTCTCTGACCTCACCCCCACTACAGCCACACAACCCAGAGATGTGGGTTGACCCACTCTGGTGAACACCTAAGGCTCTGCCCCCCATACAAAACAGGCATGACCTGACCAAAACATTATGGCTCAAACAGAAGAACAGATCAAAGCTCCAGAGCCAATACTTCTAAGTGAATAAGAGGTAGCCAACCTATCGGATGCACAGTTCAAAACACTGGTGATCAGGATGCTCACAAAACTGGTTGGTTTTGGTCACAAATTAGATGAAAAAATGAAGGCTGCACTCAGTGAAATGAAGCAAAATGCACAGGGAACCAACAGTGATGGGAAGAAAACTGGGACTCAAATCAATGACCAGAAGGAAGAAAGAAATGACCAAACAGAAAAGAATGAATAAACAAGAATTCAAAAAAAATGAGAGGATTAGGAACCTCCAGGACATCTTTAAACGTTACAACATCCAAATTATAGGGGTCCCAGAAGGGGAAGAAGAAGAGCAACAAGTGGAAAACTTATTTGAACAAATGATAAAGGAGAACTTCCCCAATCTGGCAAAGGAAATAGACTTCCAGGAAGTCCAGGAGGCTCAGAGAGTCCCAAAGAAGGTGGATCCAAGGAGGAACATACCAAGGCACATCATAATTACATTAGCCAAGATTAAAATGAAGGAAAGAATCTAGAAGCAGTGAGAGATAAGGGGACAGTCACCTACAAAGGAGTTCCCATCAGACTGTCAGTGGATTTCTCAAAAGAGACCTTACAGGCAAGAAGGGGCTGGAAAGAAGTATTCCAAGTCATGAAATCCAAAGACCTACATCCAAGATTGCTCTATCCAGCAAAGCTTTCATTTAGAATGGAAGGGCAGATGAAGTGCTTCTCAGATAAGATCAAATTCAAGGAGTTCATCATCACCAAGCCCTTATTATATGAAATGTTAAAGGAACTTATCTAAGAAAAAGGAGTTAAATATAAACAGTGAAAGGACAGCAAACTCGCAGTTATTAAGAATCACACCTAAAACAAAAGCAAACTAAGAGGACAGCTAGATCAGGAGTGAACCATAGAAATGGAGATCACATGGAGGGGTAGCAACAGGGGAGTGGAAGGAGGAGAGGAGGGAGAAGGCACAGAGAGTAAGTAGCATAGATGGTGGGGAGAAAATAGATGGGGGAGGGCAAGAGTAGTGTGGGAAATGTAGAAGCTAAAGAACTTATAACACATGGACTTGAACTAAAGGGGGGGTTGTGGAGGGAGAGAGTGTGCAGCGTGGAGGGGAATAAGGGGGGAATGAGACAACTGTAATGGCATAATCAATAAAATATATTAAAAATAAAAAATAAAAAAGTTAAACTACCCCCCCAAACAACAACAAAAGACTGATCCTATTTTTTAAAAGTTTCTCTCACAACAAGTAAACAATTCTTTATTCTCCATGTAACCAGTACAATGCCTGTCATGTGGCTGATAGTTTCTTCCTTTTTTATTTGCTTATTTTGTGATTTTCTAGAGTCTATTAGAAAAAGATGTAAACATCCCTAGGATAAGAAATAAATAACTGCTGTCTGGAGTTAGTGGCTTGACAAGGGACTGAGGTGTCATCATTGTCCACAGCTGTGTGCCTGTGATGCAACTCAAGGCATTTTCCACCATGAAGATTTGTCTTCTGCAGCAGCTTTTCGCAAATGTCAGTGACCCAGTGAATCATGGGGAGGGTCTTGTAAAATGTAGATTCCGATTTGGTAAGTCTGCAAGGGACCTGACAGCCTGCATTTCTAATCAGCTCCCAGGTGAAGCTGATGCTCCTGGTCCTCAGGCACATCTAGAGGTGCAAGTCTATAGCACATGACCCCATCTCCTGAACACAGGTCACTGGACAGCAGGGGTTGGGCACCTGGTTCCATGCCAGCCAACTTGTAAGCTGACCTCTGATCAAAGAAGGATGGTGAGCCAATGAGGGAACTAAATGAAAGAGATGGGCAGTTGTTTCAGGAGCAGAAACAGAAAAATCTGAAGAAACCCAGAGATGCACAGAGAGGGCCCGACTCATTTTAATGACAGAATATGAGAGAAGGACTCTATGAAGATGCTCTTCTAAGAGTATGAGCTACCAGTCTGGATCCTGAGTGCTAGAGACTTTCTGATTTCTGTCTCTTCCATGAATGCTGGATTCTACTTTCTATTCATCCCTTTAGGCCTGGCTGTTGAGATTTTTCCCCAAGGTTCCTGAGGTAACTGGGGTAACAAGTACCAGAGAATCCTACTGAATCCTGAAGACTCCAGGTTGAAAGGAAATATGTTGAGTTTGAGTGGGATGCACACCTTATAGGCTCTTTCAGTGAGCACCATGGACTGCTGTTCGTATTGCCTTGGGCAGCTGAGGACAGAGATTTGTGGGGTGAGAGGAGGAGCAGGGGCATGGACTAGCTGTCAGTGGTGTCCCGCTGGTTTCTCAGAGGCAAAAGCTGCTGGGTCCTCCGCATAGCAGGTCACTGGGAACCAAGGTTGCATCCACCGTGTGCAGATACTGGCAGCCCCTGCTCTCCCTCCTTGTTCCCAGCCACCTCTATATGTCTCATCTTGGCCTGTCACTGGAGGGGGTCAAACTGAAACGGACCCTTTGTGCAGTGTTCCGAAAGGCCAGGAAAGCTGGTTGCTTTCCCCACTCCCCCTTTCCCAGTGAGCGGAACACATAGCTGGAAGTTCCCTCCTGGCTTTGAGCAACCCCAGCATGGGGAATGGAATGAAGTTGTTCTTCCCTCACTCCAAGGGCAGTTATTCTAAGGTTCCCCTCCCGCTCCACTGTGTTGCTCAGTCTCATTAAATGGGCTCCCGAGCTCTGCCACAGCTCTTGTGTTCATGGATGGCTCTCTAATGGTTGATCTTTGTTCAGCCACAGAGGCCGGGTCTCCTATTCGTTGTCTTGCTGAAGGTACTCCCAGCTTCCATACTCTGATCCTCACAACCTTTGGGGAGGCAGTCAGAGGACAGTGAAGGAAGGGGGAAACCTCAGCTCTGAACTACTAGTGGCCAATTCCACGTGACCTTGGCTAAGCCTTTTTCCTGGGTTGTGTGCTGCAGTTACCTACCCATGTAAAGTGGGGTAGTGATGCCTTTTCTTTCTAAAGGCAGGAGGGCCAGGCACGTGGCTTCTGTTTGGGGCATAAAGCAGAACTCTCTAGGAGGCCCTCTGTGGTCTGAATAAAAATTTTAGAAACCTGAAGCACTGAAAAAAATTTTGTATCCCCTTCCCATGTGTAATTTAGACTGAAAATAATACTAAGCTCTACAATTCATAAAAAGAAATCTAATGGAATTCTTACTTTGTTGTGGTTTTTTTTTCACTTTTTTAAGAATCAGTTTCCATCGAACTCTTTTGGTCATACATTTTTTGCAGTCCTTGGCGTTGTGGTGGCTTAAGCATGCGTCCAGAGACCAAATGGGCCGTCTCGCCTCAGAACATGGTCACGTGCTATAGTAAGGTCTGCAGGAAGTCTCTTTTTCCACTGACAATGCCTCGGCCTTGAACTGGCCAGGGAATGGGCCTGACTGGCACTCAGGACTGTCTCCTGCCGTTTTCCTAATAACAGGCAAGAAGCCAACAGGACCCCCTCCTTAACTCGGGGTGGGGGGCGGTGTGGTCTCCTGGAAAGAGCAGCAGCTCAGAGACTGCAGACCTGGACTTTGACCCTGGCTCTATCCATTTCTATCTGAGGGAACTGCATGCGTGTCCTTACCTTTCCTTATTGGGTAAATGGTGTTGCCATAGACTTCAGTAGATTGTGAGCATTACTTGGTAAAATACATGAGGGCAAGCTGCCTGGTCCTCCAGTTTATCCACATGTCCCTGGTGACCACACACTGCCTGGCATGTACTGGGCACTCAGTAAATATTCATTATGTACATCATCTCTTGTAGTCCTTAGCGGCATAATTCTCCCTGAGCAGGTAGATAGTAGTGTAGAATGTTCTTGACTGCTTGCCAATGAGTTAGTAGGCAATCAGTGGGTGGGAGGCCTGCTTCTCCGAGGTGGCGAGGATGTCAGTGAACAGTGGTCTGAGGGGATGGTCTTTGGCAAATTTTGTTTGGAAGTCAGGAATTTGACCTTATGGCATTGAATTTGAACTTGTGCTACAAAGCATTTTGTACTTATGCTTGTAGATATTTACAAAGCTATTTATTGATCAATGCTATGTACTGCAGACTCATAGATGATAATGTTGAGTAGGGGTTTCCCAGCAAGGCACTAGGGTGGCACACATGACAGGAGTATGGCCTCCTGTGGAAAGAGATCCACAAAGGATTGGCATTGGTTTGGTTTTCTTTTTATCCAGTTGTGGAGTGGTGGCGATGTTCTCTCAACGTGTTTATGGTGTAAGATAGTGAGAGCTGATTTGGGGGTCTTGTGTTCTATGTTCTAATTCTTCCCCCTCACTCAGAGATGGGCAGGACACAGAGCCCGAGCAGAAAGGGGGTGGTTGGGATAGACAGGTATAGACTGGACCCCTCTTGGAAACCAACTGCCACACTGCATATTTGGTTTTGTGGGCAGAAGTTTCTGGGTGATATGTACTCACCTGGGAGTGAGGAGGAGAATTCTAACACCTCAAGGTCAGCAGTTGTGCCGGCCACCCTCCCTAAGCCATTTCAAACAGTCTTCAAAGTCACTAACATGAGCCGCTTCCTGGAGGAGTGTTATGTTTCAGGGAGGCTGTAGAGCTCCAGGCTTTCAGGGGATATCTTGTGGCTAGGTGTTTAACTGGTGGATCTTCAGAGGAAAAGAGAAGGGAGGTTTTTTTAACTTAAATATGTTTATTGATTTTAAACAGAGAGGGAGGGAGGGAGAGAGAGAAACATCGATCTGTTGCCTCCCAACCAGAGATCAAACCAACAACCTAGCCATGAGCCCTGCCCGGGAATAGAACTACCCACATTTTGCTGCAGGAGATGATGTTCCAACCCACTGAGCCATACCAGTCAGGGCCAGAGAATGAAGATATGGTGTTGGAGTTTAAGAATTTGACATTTATTTTGCAGCTGAGATGACTGGGCTGCACTCTCTGTTCCTGTCAGCCTCCTTCATAGCTCAGGGTACTGCCCCTTCCCTCTGAAGAGCCCGAGAGCCAAGGGCACCTGGCCAGGCCCTGGTTGTTTTGCTCCACACGGTTCTGGTTTGTCTGCTTACCTCCTCTGTGACCTGTAGGTGAATAACTGGTTACCCAAAGACTTGATTTTGAAGGAAAATAAGCAACACAACCAGTCCCTTGATATTAAGGAGAACTGGGATGCATGGCCAGAGGAGATCTAAAAAATGAAACCAAAGGAAGAGATAGAAGGTGTGTGGTTGTAAGGCTGTGGAGGTATCAGTTATCACAGGTTGTGTGGAGAACTTTGTGGTAAACACACGGAAATTAATGAGCTGCTCTTTGCTGGAAGTCGGGAGCTTATACAGGATAATACATTCTCTAGGCTATCATTTGTCTAACAGATTTTGCTACTGTCAGAGTGGCCAACATTTTTGCTGGAATAAGATCACTGATGTATACTGGGAAGATTTTATTTTCTTGCCAGAATGGGTAAAAGCCCTAAAATTGACTGGCATTAGCATTTCAAAGTGAACTTGAATTTCAGAGTCTATCAAAACCGTGCTGACCTTGGTTTCCTGATTATCATACAAGATTTTAGTGTTTCAGTTAGTATTGCTCACCCAGTTCCGCTGACCTCAGAGAGTTTTTGCTCAACCGTATGTTAGTGATTTGGTGTGTGGTTAGCTCTTAAATACAACTAGAAGTAGAATCCCCCTTTTTTAAATCAATTATTGATAAATTACCCAGCAACAGCTCCCATGCTTCCCTGCCTACCTTTACTCCCTTGAAAAATCAGAATGGGGATCTTTGGAAGACGGCTCCATCTGGCTTCTAAATTCTTGGAATGATTCGCGTTCCTTGTTGTTCCCAGTTGCCAGAATGCACAGGAGCAAAGGCCCCCATTTCTACTTTGGAAAATGTTACAGCCCCAGTGGCTGTTCTTCTGAACGCTCATTCCAAGCACAGAATAATTACTAGCTTGCAGAGGCTCTGTTCTCTCTCTCTTTTCCACTTTAGTTTAAGATGTTGGTTCCTCCAGCTACAGAAATAAAGTCGGGAAAGATACAGAGATGCTAAGATGTTTCTATTTCCTTCTTTCCCGGGTGGGTTGTCTTGAAAAGTGTCAGCATCAATTGGTGGCTACCATCCCATGGCATTTAATTATACTTGACATTTAATCCATCATGATATAAAAAAAGAAAACAGAGTCCATCCCCTCCTCCTCCTCTTCCAAGAGAAACAATGTAATAATTAAGATGGTAACTACAGTTCTAAAAATAGTGAAAAACCACATAAAGACTACTAGCATCCTATTACTCTCAGAACACTAACAGGAAACAAGTTCTCTGGTTATCTTCCTCTACTTTATTTTCTTTTTTCTATCCAGGCCGTCATGAGTCATCATCCAGTGTAAATGAATAATAGTTCAATTTAAATCAGCCAATATTGTTGGGAGGTCATTTGTCACCTCATGGATCGCATTCACAGACGAGTCATGTGGAACCACAAAACTTTCTTCTTGTGCAATGGAGCTGGAAACTCATTGAGTTTGGAGAGCAAATGTTGCATTGTTCCAAGTGTGGGGGTCAGGGGAAGAGGTGGGCTGGGCTGAGCTGGGGGATCTGAGAGCCGCCTCGAGAGGCTTTGGGCTTTTGCACTTGTCATTTTAGGACATAGGACCTGGACTTGGATTTGCACGGCAGTCTGTTGATAGTTGTGCGCGTGCGCACTCCAGCGCTTTTGTGTGTGTGAGAGGGAGAGGCAGACAGACCGAGAGGCAGAGAGACACAGAGGCAGAGACCTGGTTTGAACGCATAACTTTTCGGTAAGAACAACCCTAAAGGAGAGGAAATGGACTTTTTTTCCAGGCTAACTATAGAAATTGGATTCATACTGTTAAGATGAACGATTGGAGGAGAAGGGAAACTCCAGCACGGCTCCTCAGCCAGCACGTACACATGATAAATTGCGTTAAGGCACCGAAAGAAACAACAGCTGCAGTTAATGAAAAGCCAAATTTATCTAAATTTCTCCAGTTGATCAGTCAAAATCATCAGTATGGCTCTCACTCTATAATCACTTTTTTTTTTTTGTAGTGAGGAGAGGGAGGACAAAGGGAGAAGCTAGGTTTTAATTTTTCAAGGTATGCAGAGTCTCTAAGAGCTAATCTACGAGTAGTTGCAGAGAATCTTTTTTTCCTTGATATCAGTATAAAAACCCTCTAGTTTTATTGTTTTATTTTTCACCCTCCTTAGGAGAACATGGCTGAAGATAGGAAATCCAGGAGGAGGATCGTGATGATAATTACACAAAATCCAAAAAGCTTTCCAAGCCATGGTTATGTCCGTTGAGATGTTTCATTATTGCAACACCTGTGAAAGAAAATTGGCATTGTCTCTGGCTATTTTAAGGAGAAGACCAATGAGGTTTGGGAGAGCCAAGTGACTTGCCCAAGATCAGCTAATAAGCTTTTCTAAGAGATGGGGACAGAAGAAGGTGTCTGTACTCTTCTCCAAATGCTTTACTGGAAAATAAAACAAATGACCTGCACCTCTCATGCCTACATGGTGAAAGCAAGAGTATCCTGTTGCAGACACCTCTCAGAGAAGCTGCTGTCAGAGGCTGCTCGGGGCCAGCTTTCCTCCAGCACGGAGCTCTGCTTGGGGCCTGAGTGTGGTGTGGAATTCCATTAGAACTTACGCACCATATGTTCATTTGCTGGTGTTCAATGAAACCTGAGGGAGGGCATAATGGATCTCTGTTACTAAACTGTGTGGAAGGCTTCCAGAGATTTAATAGTCTACCTCGAGGTGATAGATAGAGAGGGGCTCTTATAGTCCTTGCATAATCAGGGAGCCTTGGTGCTCTTCTCCTACACTCTTCTGGAAAAGTCTGTACATCCGGCACTCCTGGAGTCATTTCAAAAAGCCAAATCTTCATCGGGCAGTTGGTTGGGGGTGTCTTTTTCTCATCTTCCCCGAGAGAAGATCTGCAGGATGAGATTGCACCGATAGCTGGAAATTTTAAGAAGGAGGTAGGTTAGGTGAGTTCAGAGGAGAGGAAAGGCATTGCAGTGATTTGGGTTCCCCAGCCTTTACCTATGTGTGACTATTATACAGAGGCCATTGCAGGGAGGGTCATTGTGGGCGATGGTTGGTGGCTTGTGGGAGCGTTGCCATGCACAAAGCTTGCAATCCAAGGTGAATGCCTGCTGGCACTGCTGAAGTGCAAGGCTGCTGAATGGCCATGAAATTTTATTCCTTCCGGTAATTTTCTCACTGATGTGGTTTTAATCCATATGGTGTGGAGGAAGGCTGGAGGGTACTCAGTGCAGGAGATAGCAGAACAGAACCACAGCAGAGCTTTGTTGGCATGTCTGCCAGAGGGCTGTAGCACTTGGAAAAGAGGCTCTCGAGGAACCTGAGCCCCTGAGCTCAGAGAGAGCGGGAACCACTCTACTTCTTCAATGATTTCAAAGTCTGGAGGGAGGTAAGACGTTGGCACGCAGTGTGGCATTTATCATTTCTTTCTCAACCCTGTGGCTCTCTACCATCCATTCTCTAGTCCCACTTTTTTAAAGCTGACATTTGTTATTCCTGTACCGTTTACCTTCTTCTTTTGGATGGCCAAGTCTACAAATTAAGTCCTACCATAAACATCAAAGCCCTTGCCTTCATTATGGATTCAGCATTGCATCAAAACATCAGGCATTCCTTATTTTTATTTCATTTTTTTTAGAGAGAGGGGAAGGGAGGGAGAAAGAGATGGAGAGAAACATCGATGTGAGAGAGAAACACTGATTGGCTGCCTCTCACATGCACCCCCACCTGGGATTGAACCCGCAACCCAGGCACGTGTCCTGACCTGGAATCAAACCAGTGATCTTTCACTTTGCAGGGTGACATCCAGCCAACTGAGCCACACAGCTTAGGGCCATCAGGGCATTCCCGGTAACTCAAGTCGTATTTGAAGGGGGTGGGATGGTGAATACCCAAAGCCTCTGTGCAGCCATTTTCTCATAAGCTTGCTGAGAGACCTGCACATGGCATAAATCATAATCTTGCATTATTCAAAGTCAAGGGAATTATGAAGTTTTTATTTTTTCATTCATTCAGCATCTACTATGCGGCAAACCCTGTCCTGGGCACTGGGAGAATACCAGTGAAGAAGGTGCTTGCTCTCAAGATACTTGTGGGAATGACATTAAAGTAAGCAGAAAGCCATGGTATTGTTACGTATATGGCAGAATTTTCTGCCCCCGCACCGCTGCCCCCGACACCATGCCATGGCCTTTATTACACAAGGGACTCCAGAACTTGGGAGAGGACCACTGGGCTTGTTGCAATGTCAGGTTAAAGGGAGAGATTTCCAGTGTAATTTAAACTTGGAAAGAGGCGCAAGTTATTTTAGGATTATACAGTAAAATTATGTCAGATAATTTTGGCCAAGGATGGGCTGGGCATGAATGTCTTATCTGGACCTGATGAGCAAGTATTGGCAGGAGATTGGTTCCCCGCGCAGGTGAAAGATGCATCTGAAATTGTTTTTAGGTATTTGAGAAGAGCAGAAGAAATCAAGATCAAGCTGAGCCAGAGTGGTGGGCCAACTGCCCCGACCTCTCAGCTTCTCTCATCTTTCTCCCAACATCAGAGGAGGAGCTGAGACCATAATATGTGGCAGACCCTGAACCTTACAAGGCAGGGAGAAGCCTGGGCTGTATGGATGCTGGAGATACTGAGTCAGCCTCCGGAATGGAAGCATCAGGGACTTCTGGAGCAAGAAAACTGGGAAAGAGGAAGTCAGAAAATTTGGGTAGCTAGATTCTTTCTTTAATAGTTGGCAGAATTATTCTGCAGTTTGGAGTGCAGAGTTTAGTTACCTCATTTAGTTACACAAATTGTAAATATTTTCTCTCACTTGGGGCTTATCTTCTTGTTATCATTATGGCATTTTTTGATGGACAGAAGTTATTAATATTAATATTAATATAGTTAAAAGCATCTATCTTTTTCTTTTTGTGCCTTGTTTAAAATCCTTCTGAGCACCAACAAATATTACCTTTAAAATCTGATTTCTTTACTTTCACACATAGATATTTAGGTTAAACAGCTGAAATAGATTTTTTTAATGTCAGTATAGGTAAAGGTAAATTTGATTTTATTTTTGAAATGAATGAATTATTCATTCGATTTGAAATAATTGTTCCAGTGTGAGTGCAGGGGCTGTCCAGAAAGAATCCAGCCATGTACTATGAAAAATGGAGACACATATTGAAGAAGATACAAAAATGTGGTACATAAGACAATGACACCTCAGTTCCCATCAAAGCAGGCACCTTGGGACCTCACACAGTTCTCCCAGCATCTCTTCCACTGTTCGGAGCACTCTGCAAAATCCTTTGTTGGAATCGCCCTCAGCTACCCTATCATATTTTCCTGAATCTCATTGACGGTCTGAAAGCTCTTTCCTTGCAAAGGTGATTTTAGTTTGGGGAAAGGCAGGAAGTCACAGGGTATTAATCTGGGCTGTAGAAGTGCTGAGTCACTTGGGTGATTTGATGTTTCACAAAAAAAAAAACTGCACAGGTGTGATGTGTGAGCAGGAGCGTTGTTGTGATGAAGCAGCCAATCACCAGTTGCCCATAGCTGTGGCTGTTCTTCATTGTATCACATCTCTCTACCAATGAGAAAAACATTGCAGTAGTACTCTTTATTAATTGTTCAGCCTGGAGGGGTATATCATGATGGCCAACACCGTCCCAGTCAAAAAACACAGTTAACATGGTCTATATCTTGCTGTGACTTTGCTATACCTTCTTTGGGTGTGGAGAACTAGGTGACTTCCATTGGGACGACTGAGCCTTTGTTTGCAGATCATAGCCATAGATCCACCATTCATCTCCAGTTAAGATCTTGAGGAAATCTGGTTCATTGGTAGAAGTTTGAATTAAGTCATTAGCAACTGCGATATGATGTTCTATCTGCTCTGGCAGCAGCAGCAGCCACAGAATTAATTTTTCCACGACACATTTCATGCCAAGATCCTGCATCAAAATATCAGACACTGTAATTTTTGGAATTCCCAGATCAGCTTCAATTTCTCTCACTGTCCATTGTCGATCTTTGTTGGTTACAACCCATACATGTTCAACATTCTCAGGTGTTCTGCTTGTTGCAGGCTTTCCAGAATATGGATCACTTTCAACAGATTCTCAACCATCTTTGAAGCATTTGTGCCACACTTTTATTTACACTGCACTCATTGAATCATCCCAGAAAGCCTTCTGAACCATCCAAATAGTTTCCATGGAGGACTGTTCAAACTTAACACAAAATTTGATTCAGATTCGTTGCTCTACTCACTCAGTCATTTTGAATGCAATGTCCATACAGTACACCATGCTCACTCAATGGAATCTACTGTTCCCACTGACTAGTACAGTGAAGTCATCATTGTTCATGCATGTGCATTCCAGTTCACTCCCCTTGGCTGCCAGGTTACACTGATGTTGCACAAACCTTTCTCCTTATATTAACAATGGCTGGACTTTTTCTAGACAGACTACATATACATATATGTATATATATATATTTTCAATTTCATTCTTTTATCATTGATCTGCAAAGCCAACTCAGCCATACTTCAGTTGGATATGTCCAGATGGGTATTGTTTAACTTCTCAGTTCTCTATTTTGTTTGATTGATCTGTTTTTTTATCTATGAACCTAGACTATTGCTTTTTAATCATTGCAGGTTTGAAATAAATTTTAATAATTAGTAGGAAAGGGGTCCCTTGGTTTGCTTCTTCAGGTGTGTCTTGGTCAAGAATAGTCAGTTCTTAATACTTCCATAGGAAAATTAGAATCAGCTTTCAATTTTCAAAACACACACACACACACACACACACATTTTCTGTCTTCCTCTAACCCCCCCTCCCTCTGCCTCTCTCCTTTCCTTTTTCCCCTCTCTCCTACTCACAGATACAGTTGGGATTTTGATCCTCCACTTATTCAGTAGAATAAATAAGCAGAGTGGGATGTATTTTATTGAATCTATAGATTAGTTTGAGAAGAATGGGTGTCTGTATAATAGCAAGTCTTCCAATCTTTAAATATACTTTGTCTTACTATTTATTTATATTAACAATCTCTCTAAAATCAATTTTATTATTTTGAATAATAAAAGGAGAAAGAAAAGGAGATCTTTTCTCCTTTTGTAAATTCATTCCTAGATAATCCACATATTTTGCAAAATAGTATTAAAATTTTTTATTTTAGCCCTGGCTGGTGTAGCTCAGTGGATTGAGTGCAGGTCTGCGAGCCAGAGGATCATGGTTCAATTCCCAGTCAGGGCACATGCCTGGGTTGCAAGCCAGTTCCCTGCAGGCTAGTTCCCAGCAGGGGATGAACTAGAGGCAACCATACATTGATGTTTCTCTCCCTCTCTCCTTCCCCTCTAAACATAAATAAATAAATAAATATTTTTAAAAATTTATTTTATAAGTAATATTTGCTGGTATATAAAATCACAATTATTTTTATAGTTAATTGCAATAATAATTATAATTAATTTTTTCCACTTATTATAAACTGACTTCTTATGTATCTGAATGACAGTTTTATTTATTTTTCACAATATGCATGGTTTTTATTTCTTTACTGTCTAGGGCCTGTAATACATTATTGCATATGATTGGCGGTAGTGGATATCTTTGTCTTAGTTTGAATCATAAAAAAAGAAATTTAACATTTCTTTCTTAAGTGTGATACATATAACATATGTGTTTTCAAAACTGTTATTTAAAAAATTGGTTAAGAAAATTTTCCTCTCCTATTTAACTGTTTTTATTTTACATTATTAAAGAGCTTTGAATTTTATCAAATGCTTTCTTTTTTACAAACATTGAGATAATTACATGATTTTTCTCCTTTAATCTCCATGTGGTGAATTATGTTAATTCATTTTTCTAACATTAAACCACTTGTACCAGGAGGTTAAACACAATTTAGTCATGGTTTATTATCCTTTTAATACATTTTTTCATTTCTGTTTAGTGATGTCTGCAATGTTTTCTTTTCCTTCAATGGTCCTTTCAGATTTTGATATCAAAATCTTCTGTTATACTTCTGGTTTCTGTTCAGGGATTTAGCAAAAGCTATAAAGCATATAAAATGATAAGAAAAAAACCCAATACACCTCTAAAAGATAAAGCAATCATCAGATCCAGACTCAAATATGACACAGATGTTAGAATCACCTGAAAGGGATTTAAAATAAGTATAAATAGTATTTTAAAGTCTCTAATAGAAAAAGCAAGCAGCATGCAAGATTGGCTGGATAATTTCAGCAGGGAAATGAAAACCATAAAAAATCAAAGGAAATACTGGAAATGTAAAACACAATAACAAAGATGATGAATGCAGCTGTCAGGCTCATCAGTAGCTGTGACATAACCGAGGAAAGAATTAGTGAACTTAAAGCTAGGTCTAGAGAAGTTACCCAGATTGAAACAGAATGAGGAAAAGTGAGCATAAAACAAGAACAGAATCATAGGATCATATTGAACATACTAACATATGTATAATTTGAATTCTGGTGGAAGAAGAGGGAGAGAGAGGAGGAGAAGGAGGAGAAGGAGAAGGAGGAAAAGAAAAGGAGATGAAGAAGAAGAGAAATATTTGAAGAGATACTTATGCTAGCTTTAGAGACAGAGTTAGGGAGTGTTGTAGATTGTGTCTCTCCCAAATTCATGTATTGAAGCCCTAACCTCTAGTACCTCAGAATTCGACTATTCTGGAGATAGAAATTTAAAGGGGTAATTAACTTCAAATGAAGCTGTTACGGTGGGCCCCAGTCCAATCTGCCTGGTGTCCTTATAAGAAGAGGAGGGACAAGAATACACAGAGAGAGACACAGCAACACATGCATGCACAGAGGAATGGCCACGTGCGGAAGCAGAAAGAGGGAGGCTGTCCGCCAGCTAGAAAGAGAGGCCTCAGGAGAAACCAATGCTGCCGGCACCTTAATTTAGGACTTCTAGCCTCTCCAGAGCTGTGAGAAAATAGGTTTTTATTATTTAAGCCATCTAGCCTGTGGGATTTTGTTATGTCAACTCTAGGAAATTAATACAGGGAATGTTCTAGAGGGTCTTGATTTTTCAGAAAATGTTTATCCACCCTGAATCCCTTTTCATTCTCCCCATGTGAAGTGCCATCTTCTTGATTACTCTTGTGATATGCAAGAAGCTCTGTGAACCCTGGTTTATCGCTGGCCCGCACCTCTTGACTTACAGAGCTTACATAGGACACAGGCTGCAAATTCAAGTGTTATGCAGACTGGTCAGTGAATATACATAATTGAAACAGACAGATAATATAAGACCCTTAATACCCTCTTAGTATAGCTTCACACTTTTGACAGAGACATAGCTTTTTACTGCAAGAAAAACAATAGCAATATTATGATGATAAAATGGCAACTGGCTCTGGGCCTCACTATCAGGGAATCAATATGGAATGGTAGTGACTGAGGCAAACTGGATAGTTCATGCCTTGTCTAAAAACAGTAGTCATGCCCTGGCTGGTGTAGTTCAGTGGATTGAGCGCAGGCTATGAACCAAAGGGCTGCAGTTTGGTTTCCAGTGAGGGCACATGCCTGGGTTGCGGGCCTGGTCCCTAGGGGGGGGCCATGTGAGAGGCAACCACACGTTGATGGTTCTCTCCTTCTCTTTCTTCTTCCCTCCCCCTCTCTCTAAAAATAAAAAAAGAAATAAAAAATATGAAAAATAAAATAAAAGGAGTAGTTACTATTAGCCTACATCATTATTGCCTATTGAAGACCTATTTTTCGAGAGGAATCTGGAAACAGAGTATGTGAAATTTATTATTTTGAATATGTTGGCAACTAATTCATTAAAAATGTATAGGCAAGAAAACCTAGGTGGACAATTAGGACATGTGAATTGTATATTTGCAAATTTTGCTGTAAATAGAGTTATTCTCATGTGGAGCTTTTATAATTGCTTCATATATTTAATTAGAGTACAACTGTGAAGACCAAGGCTTAGCTAATTTAAGAGGAAATTGACTGACAAATTATTAACCAAATGGTACTTGTTGTTTAAATTACAAATGCTTTTATGTGTCCCCCTGGCATTTTCTGTATGTGTTATTTAAAATTATTTTAGTAGTGGATGGTTTGGTTTAGAGTTGAATCTTGTCTTTTTTTTTTTTTCAGAAAAAAATTGTGCAAATTTTTATCAGTAATAAGTTTGAAGAAAGAATATGCCCAATTTAAGCTTCATAGGTGGGAACAATTTTGTTTGCATTTAGGGAAGTGAAACTTCAGTTTTCTTTAAGCAGCACATTGAGAGAGGTTGTCACTTGCTAAGTGAGAAATGGTGACCTGATGGGACCCTGCGGGACGAATATCAAAGTTAACATGTGGGTTGTATTTGTGTGTTTTCTTTCATCATTGTCCTAAGAAACTGTAACTAATTTTCAACTGCATGTTAAATCCTGACTCTGTATGTAAGAACAAGACTTCAAGAAGTTTGTTTAGGGCTTCCTTCATTTTTGCTCCAATTTTGGGGACCTTCTTATAGAAAGGTATGAGATCATTTGAGTTCTTAATCCTTTGGTGGGAGTCTCAGTTAATAATTTCACAAGCTCTAACATACTGAGACTAAGAAACAGCATACTCTTAGCTCTATTTTACCAGGTGTGTGTGGGTACCTGCATGCGTGTGTGTATAAGAGGGCGGAGCCAGGAGAAAAGGAGACTGGGATATAATATTTAATGTATTTCTATATTTCAAGTGCATTTTGGGTTTTTTTTGCCCTCTCTGACAATCTCTGTCTTTTAATCAGTGTATTTAGACCATTCACACTTAAAGTGATTATTGATATAGTTAGATTAATATCTACCATGTTTAAGACTGTTTTCTATTTGTTGTATTTCTGTTTTGTCCATCTCCCTGGTTTTTCTGCTTCCTCTGGTTGCAGTTGAGTATTTTATATGATTTCTTTCTATTTCCTCTCTTTGCATAGCAAGTCTTTAAAATTTTTTGGATGGTTGGTGTAGAATTTGCAATATACATACTTAACTGTAATTTTAACTAAGTTTGCTTTTGACTTCATGTGCAGTACAGGTATCTAATAACAATATTTCCAATTCCTGAGACGCAGTGTTTATTATTCCATTCAATGAATAAGTTTGAGACAGATTCTATGTGACAGACACCATGCAGTTTCTAAGGGCACACTGGTGAGTGACACTGTCACGGACTGCCCTCACGGGACTTAGTTTTTAATGGGGAGACGGACACGAATAAAATGATCCCAAAGGCATAGATTACAAATGCCGATTAGTCGAATGCAGGGCCTGCAGGCGGTGCTGACAGTGTGAGGGGAACTCTAGGATCTCTTCCTGTGGGGGAACATCTCGTTTCAATGGGCTTGTGGCATGGCTATAGATAGCCAGTGGCTTTCCTGAAGATGACAAAAATAAAAATGAAAATGAAAACAATTAAGAAACCTAGATGAACCCCTGGTCAAGGATTCTAAGAACTTTCATTTCTGGACTGAATCAGTTCTTGAGGGTCCTGCAGTGTGCACTATGTCTTTGACAGTTTTACTTTCACTGTCCAACCCCCTTCCCATCCCCAACGCGGCTGGCAAAAAACTGGTCTGGAAGCCCTCATCTTATTTCATCCACTGCGTCCACTTTCCCCTCAAGTCTGTAATAAGAGGTAGTGGGACGAGGGTGGTAGGAAAGGCCTCAAATGGAAATTGAGCACCTGGCCTTAGGTGGTTCCTTCTTCCACTGAGTTTATTTCAAAGAATGTCCAGGACGCCTGTAGACCATTTCCAAATTGCCAGCATGACCGAATAATCAGTTTAATGCAACTGCAAGGACTATATGTTTATTTTGTGTCAGAACCACGAAGATATCCTGAGAAGTGACAGATACAAATGTCCGTAGTCACCTAGGAGTGCAAAAAATGTCGTCATGATTTTCTATAACTTGCTTTACTCTGATTTTGAACTTCTGTTATGCCTGACACAGAAAACGTAATCTTGTTACTTTAGGTAGATCCCTTTCCTTCCTTGTCAAGTTCAAGGTATCTCTCCTTTATGCCCTTCTTTCCCATGGGTTGATGCTAAGTTGGATTGGAGCAGCTGGCACTCTGGGGCTGAAGGGAAAGTGCAGTTGTCTTTGTCTCCATCTGTCTGGGACTGTTCTGGCGTCTGTGAGCGTCCCCTTTTTCTCTGGCCCTTGGGTATGTCTGCCATCCACTCTGGCCTATATTCAACCCCAAATGGTTCCTTTCTGGATTCCGATCTTTGTCCTCTGTCCCCACTACACCCATGGGAGTGATCTCAGTTTGGTTTCTGTCATCATTCTGCTGCACATTCTCTGGGTTGAGACACGGCACCAGAGGGGAAGGGAGCGTGGGGGAATGGAAGCAAACTGACTAAGACTACAGAGTGTGGAGACCATGGTAACTTCTTCAACGCTAATGGCTAACAGAGATTTTTTGAAGAAGGTTTTGGTTTTATAGTTCAGGCTCATCTGTGTCAACATAAGTTTTCTTTTTTTTTTTTTTTTTTTTGACCTTGGGAAGTTATCCCCATAAGCATTAGTTTTCCATCTATAAAATGGTTGTAATAATATCTACTTCGGTAAATGGTTGCATGTTTAAATTGGATGCTATTCACAAAATATCTAGTATATTTCCTGGCCCACAGTAGACTTGAGTTCAACGTCTACTCTGTAACAATGACTGTAAAGCATAAGCAGGTCATTTCTTTTCTCTGGCTTTGAATGTCTCCCTTGCTAAAGTCATAGCAGAGGAAGGGTGAGAGTGATGAGACAGAGGGAAGAGTTAAACCAAATAAAAATTGAGATTCTTTCCATTTCTAAAGTTCTGTGATTCAGAGTGAGATTGTGAGGGGACGGAGGGAGTCTGTTTTGTTGAGAATTAGCTGGTCCCATGGAACGTGGAGCCAAGCTTGCTGTGTGCTGCTGCTGCGTGGCTCCCTGACCCTGGGGAGTCAGTGGAGGCCTTGGCCGAGATCTGGATCTATGCAGTTCCCCCTCCTGTAGCTGTTCAGTCAGAGCCTTGAACAGACAGGGAAAAGATGACTTTGCAAGTAGAAAAGACAAAGATGCTGTTTTTCGGAAGCTCCCAGCTGACCTCTCCTTTTACTCCTCCTTTGAACAGACCTTCAGGAAACTCAGGGTATCGAGGCTTCATTGCCATTCAATTGTCACCTGTTGCTAACTTTTCACAAGGTGGTTCTGTATTTTATTCAATTTATATCAATGTTTCCTAAGAAACTGACTCAAGCCAATGACTGGACTAAGCAAGGAGACTTGCTTGGTAATGGGTAGTTTTAGGTGAGAGAATAGGGCCAGGCAGAGCTGGTGTAACATTTGCTCCTGATATTTGTTTGTTGTGTGAATTAGTGTAAGCTTCTTAACTGCCCTGCTCCTCAGATTCCTTGCTGGTAAAATGGAGAGATTTGAGTATCAGGAGAGTCCAATAGTGCCGCAGAGAGTCACGGTAGGGATCAGGTGGGATAATGTGTGGGATGCTGTAACTACTTAGTATATGCTGGTTATAATTACCCTTAAGGCCAAGGTTGCCATGGTGATGGTCGCAGCTTTGTGTGTGGTAAAAGGGCTCTGGAGCAGGGGGTGGTTTCTGGATCCCACCCTCCTCACTGCAGTCTTGTTGCTTGTTTACTCCAAGATGGTCCTACTACACTACACCTCTGCCTTCCCTTCCTCCCAAACCACAAGGCCTGGGAGGGCCTCCTCGGTTAAATGGATTATTTTTGGTTGTCAAGATTATCCTATGCTTGGAAAGGAGGCGTACTTTAAAACTGTCTAGGGTTCTACTGAATAAGTCAATATTTTCCTTACCAGAGATTCTTAACCTTGCATCCAAGGGCCGCTAAGGATGTTAGGTTGTCTGTGACTCCGTAAGGCGGTCAGCAAAAATAGGATATGAAAGAACAGTTTTCTGAGGAGAAGTCAACATTTCCTGCATGTTCTCAAAGGTAGCTGTGTCCCAGGAAAGGATGAGGGTCTCTATTCTTGAGAGCATACCTGGTTTCCCTTATGGTAAGAGTGAATACTGTCTGTTAAAAATCACAGCTTGTGGGAAAAGCAGAACTTTTGGCAGATCGCCATTGTCTAGGTTCAGAAGTCACCCAGCCTAACTTAAATGACACAAAGGAGGACTGAAGGGGTTAAACGACTTGCCCATCAAGTCAATGGCAAACTCTGGCGGGGTCTGATTCTCCTGACCTCCCTTCGCCACTCTCCCTTCCTGAGCAAATCCATGTAGTTATTAGCTCCTGTTGTCACACAGAGCCTAAGTATTTGCACAGAAATGCACAGAAATGCACAGAAACTTTTACCCAAAGGCATGAAGAAAGCACAGGGGAGCTATACAGATCCTGTGGTAGCAGGTGTGCTGGAACTCTCTTTTTCATCAATATGATCAAAACATTTGGAATTTATGTAGAATATGCTATTTTCCCCCATGAGTAGACTTTCTGACCTGGTTTAAACAGTTAACAATTCTAAAACTTAAAAAATGATTTTTTTCTGAGTACAAAAACGATTTAGAAATACATAATAACTGGGAAATAGAAGAAAAGGTGAAAGCAAAAAATCACTTTAATTAATGGCCACCTGAAGCAGGTGGTTCATGAGGTCACCACCTGGTCAGGGCACACACCCAGGTTGTGGACTTGAACCCCCGTTGGGGACTGTATGGGAGACAACCAATCGATGTTTCTCTCTCATCAATGTTTCTGTATCTCTTTTTCTCTCTCCTTCTCCCTTCTCTCTCTAAAATCTATAAGCATATCCTCATTTGAGGATTAAAAAATTGTTTACAACCTCATAACCAAAGGGTAACCCCTATTCATCATATTATGGAATATTAACTTCTGATTTACTCTTTATGTATGTCTCTCTTCCTACAGCCCTTTCTCTTTTGTAACAGAAAGGGATCATATTGTATCAGTTGTGTTGTATCCTGCTTTTTTCATTTATCATTACATCATAAAATGTCTTTGATACCACTAAAATACCTTTTAAAAACATCACATTTAATGGTCACTGATATGCTATTGCATAGCTTTACCCTGATCTCAGGTTAATTTAAACTTGACTCTGTGGCTGGACATGTGTGTCCACAGACATTCTAAATAGTGCTGTGGTGAACATCTCCACACATAAATCTTTATTCACACCTCTTATTACTTTCTTAAGGTAGATAAGGGGAAGTTGAGCTACTTGGGCAAGAAGCATGACCTTTTCCAAGTCTCCTGATACCTACTGTCAAACTCAGAGGCATTTTAAATGTGAAGAAAAGGTCAATGCAAAAGTTCTCCTCCAAGTTCTTTTACGAGGCTGGCTTACTGAAGTTGCTGACCCGAACCAGGTTTTTTGTAACTTTCATGCACCTGACACTTGATAATTACTAAAAAGGATCCTATGTCTTTGCTAGATATTCTATGAGGTGATTTCCTGTTTATTCAAAAACGAATTGTTAGACACTTACTGTGTGCTGGATACTGAGGGTAGTTTCAATAAACAGAAGACAGGAAAAAATAATCCTGTAGATGATGATATATTAAATGTTAATGCTAAGTGAAATTTTGGCTTCCATGCATCAGTTATGCTTGGAGTGGGGTTTCAGACACTGTTAGGATGAATTGTCGTATTTATTTACAAAGTTTATTTCTTTGAGTATTTTCCCATTTTTCTTTGGCCATCCCTCAAATTTGAAGAAGCTACATGACTTCTTCCTTCTACACAATTTTCCCAACTGAAGGACAGATTGCTGGGAATGGTATAGAAATATTTAGATTAGTAAGAGGTATTTCTTTAAAAAAAAGCACAATTAACCTTGTTTTCCAAAAAGAAAACCTGCTTAATGTTACTAATGTCTCCATCTGCTTTTACTGAGGGCACAGGACTTCTAGAAGGCGGAATGTTACACTTCTGGGTACAGTACTTGGTCTCTTGTACTCACTTCGTTCCCAACAGGAAGTCAGAAAGCATCTAATAAATAGCACTGTCCTCCTCTTATGAACCTTACTGTTCTTTCCCATTTCCCTTCTCTCCTCATCTGATGGCATATCTATGACTTGGATAACAGGGGGACAATTAGAGAACAGGCTGACAGGGACCAGAGGGGAGAGGGGAGGGAATTTCAGGGGAAAGGGGAAGGATTTACAGGAATAAGTATAATGGACACATGGACAAAAACTAAGGGAAGTGGAAATGGGAGGGAGGTGGGGAGCACGGGGGGGGGGTTGGGCTGGGATGGAAGTAAAAGACAGAAAACTGTACTTGAACAATAATTTTAAAAAATAAGAAAAAAGGGGGACAATTGTACTTGTAAACGTAACACTAACTGTAGCAGTAGAAAACATCTATAACATGACAACTGTTGAACAACGAACTATAATTCTTTCTTATAATGTCAGCCACCACCTACATTTAATAAAGTTTACGTCTTCATACCATTATTGTCTGAGGCTTAGAATATCAGGGTTCAAACAAAGACCAACCTGAACCACCATTTTTAGAACTGACTCAACCTACTCAGCATGGAAGTTGGGGCAGCAGGCAAGCAAGTTCAGATGCAGTGAATCTCCTCCCTTGCGGTTCGGCATCCAGTTCAGTGTATAAAACCCAGTGTCGGTTGAAGAGAGGCACAGTCTTTTATTTTTTATTTAAAAATATTTTTTAAGTTTGCTTATCTAAGGGGAAAGAAGGCATGTGTCATTAATTTATCTTTCCATGTACCCTTTTGCTAGCATCCTAGTTTTACTGAATATTTAGAATGTTTTTGCTCTAAAAGCAAAAACTTGTTTGAATAAGGACTAATTTTTCAACATGTAGACAAAATAATTGAATAACTGGTGGAAATAATAAATTACTACTATAAAGTGATTTCATTGCTCTTAAAAGCAAAATAGCACCCTCGGGGATTTCACGGAAATGACTCCATTTTTGTATCACTCCCATAGTAGCCACTTGATCTCACTCTGGGGTGGACTGGGGAGCAAATTTATTTTTAATAAGTGAGCACCTCCATATTTTCTCTGGGAAAACAAGTAGAGGAGTGGTTATTGGGGGCAAAACAACCAAGATCTCTAAAAGCAACAACCGCATCCTTGCTGTCGTGCCTGACTTCATAGTTCTTGCCTTCAAGCAAAACTTGTTTGTAGGAACTGCCTTGAAAGACTATGTTGTTCTTTCCAAGGAGCTTAATGAGTGCTCATTATTTCGACCATTTGCACTTTCCTGTTTCTCAGATTCCAACTGCATAATCCAATTATAGTGTGTGGGTCTGGTTGGAAAACAGTCTGATGGGGAAATTCAGATGTTGAGCCACGTCGGTCTTTGAGAGAAAGAACCGTTGCTGGATCCAGAATGGAACTCTGTGGGGATCAGGCTGTCCAGCTTCATCTTGGTGCAGACCACGCTGCCTTTGGTTCTAGGACAGTGATTCAGCCATTCTTCACGTGGACTCTCTGGGCCTTAGCTTCTCATTTGCATGAGTATCAGTCTCACATAGTAAGAGAGGGGATTAACTGAGATAATGCATATAAGGTGCTTGGCACGTACTGGATGTCTGAATACGTGTGAACTGATAACTACCACACTGAAAACACACTCAGGGTAATTATTCTGGATTGGTAGACTAGCCCTCGGTAGACGGAACCAATACATTTGCAATCCAGGTGTGGTTTTTTTCCTCTAAACTTCCACACATGCAAACCACAACTTACATACATTACTGAATTTCCTTCCTCTGATGCATAGAAATTTTCACCATGATGCATCTAAGAGTAGGTTAAGAAGTTTATATTCTCTTTTAAGATGTTTTCCTTTTATCTGCCCAGTGATAATCATTTCCTGGACTCTATTTATGACATCACAGTCAAAATATGTTAGTGCTCGCTGGCATCGAGCCAACGTCGCTGGCCCAGGGTTTCTGAAATTGAAACATGGATTTTACAGAGTCATGGTCAAAGTGGGGCGTGGGTTGTGTTGGAGCAAACACAGCCGGCTGTTTGAAACCATGCACTGCCCTCCGAAGGTCTTACTCCGTCCCTGAGGGTGAGGCCCAAGTTTCTCAGATTTCCTGCATTGATGTTTCTTTGACTAGCGCTCAAACCCATCTTTCTAAACTTACTGTGTGTCTCTACCTGAGGTCTCTGGCCCTCATCCATTCTTGGGTTTCTTGGGTCCTTCCCATTGCCAGGAATGAACACAAACTTTTGCTTATTTATATTTAAGGAAGAAATTAAGACTGTCTTTAGATTTTATTACATTCTCAAAGTGGTCTTTGACCTAAGGAAGTTTCAAAATGTTTTCCCTGAACCTTCCCTCTGCTCTTCCCATGTTGGCATGCCCCTGTGGCCTCCCATGTGGCCTCCGCCCCTGGATCCTTTCTCTTGACAGTTACTTAACATTTCCTGCTTCTGGAAATGCCCTTCCCTCCTGCTGCATCGGCATTTTACATCAGCATCTGTTCTGTTATCACCTCCACAATTTGTGGTTTTTCTCCTATCACCTGAACAATTATTTACCGTATCTTCCTTCAAATAAACTATCATATTCACTCAAGTTTATTTTTAATGTAAACTTGTGGATATATATAATATAAAGAGATGAGTGTGAACATTGGAGAAGACTGTGGCCTCAGGAAAAAGAAAATATTTCCTTCACAGCAGAAATAAAAGCCAAAGACTGGTGATGTCAGAGCCAGGGAGAGAGAAGTGGGTCTGGGCTGGTAATTGCTGTCCTGTGGGCAGAGGGCAGGAGCCAGCAGGAAGACAGTGGAAGTGGGATCCGCACTCAGATGTGGAGAGGCTGGCTGATGTGTGGGAGGGGGCATAGTGTTTACTCAGGAAAGAAAAGGGGTCCCGGGGTGGGAGTGAGTGGGGAGGTGAGGAGACAGACTGAGGTTGATAGAGGGTGCTGGGTGCAAGATGGTGCATGGGGGAGGCTGGAGATGAGAAAGAAACTTCGGAGATACCCCGAAGATGGAGGCTGAAGAAGAATGGTGGGGGATGGGTGAATGCAGAGACCGGAGGTGGTACAGGCTGGAGGCTAAGATTCAAGAGGGCCGCATTTTATTGAAGAGGGTGTGTGGGATGTCCCAAAAGGAAGGCTTGAGGGATTGGGGGAGGTAATCTGGAACTGGCAGAGGCAGCCTGTGCGTGTCTTATAGGGAGGAGTTGTAAAGAGTGATAAATGGAGACCATCTTCTTGATATGACAAACTACCACCTTAATGATCTGTTCTTAAGTCTGGGACAGGAATCTAAAGTGCCAACACCACCATGGACAGAGAGAGATAACAGAGTATTTACAAACAGTGCTTGAAACTTCCAATGTCTGGGTCAGATGGTGAAGAGATACTCAGGCTACCCTGGTAGTCTCCAGAAGGCTGGGAGAGTGGTTCTCAAACTATAGGATGCACAGAAGTCCTCTGGGCATCTGTTAAACAGAGGTTCTGATTCAGCAGGCCTAGAATAGGGCCCGAGAAAGCACACTTCTGACAAGACCCGGAGTGGTGCTGATGCTGGGTGGAGACCACACTTTGAGAACCACTTCACTGAGGAAACCATTTCATGCCTTTAGAGGTCGATCCAAGTGCTCTTAAGTTTCTTTTGAACAATAAATCACTGCGGTATAAAGTGAAATAAATGAACATGCTCTTTTAAGTCTAAACTAATAGACAAACATAAAACATTTTAAATGTGAAATGGAAACGTTTAAAATTGCTATTGATTCTCATCATTTCAATAGTTCAATAAAGAAAAGATTCATGTTTTCAGTCTGCCCCTTTGGTTTCCTGATTTAACGTGGATCCCTAGCTTTGCTTTCCTCTGAGAAGTGATCTTTTCAGATTTAGTCTACAGAGCGGCCCTCCATGGCACAAGGGAAGGGAACTAGACATGGAAACTGGGGAAGATTTGCTTTCCCAGCTTTGGAAAGGGAGGGGGTGTGGCCAGCGCTGAAGGAGGAGCTTTGGCTGTAAGGGAGCCAGGATCTCTCCCAGCTTCCCAGCCTTGTTCTGGGGCATCTTCTTTCTGCCACCACCAGCCTCAAAGCCCCTTGCCCCCCCCCCCCCCAGCCCCCACCCATGGCAGCTCCAGCCTTTCCCCGGGGTCAAGGCCTGAGTTTGGAGCACAGGGACCACACTCTTGGGGTGGAAAGGGCACAGTGTCAGTGCTCCAAAGAAAAGATGTGACTGCATCAGAAACCATTGCTTCTCCTTGACCATTTCTTTTCTCATGATTAATCCGCCCAATGTGCACATTCTGAGAGATGCTGGCAGAGCAAAAAGAAGCTTTTAAATATTAGCATAAGTTTCCCATTTTTCCTTGTTCAGACTGGACAGAGTTGTCCTTGCTCTTGATAAAGGATTCCAGGAATTGCGTCAATGATTAAGAGCGTTGTTTAATCACGAGCAGGGAAGCAGTCCAATCAGTACCAAACACAAATAAACGGCAGAAAGGATGATGGATATTGAGTTCTTAGCCCTCCTGGTTTTCAGACATCAGCAACCTGTGTAAGCTGGCTGCTGTAGCTGTCTGTATTTGACGTTTCTCTTTGTTGGAAGAAGAAGGGACAACTAGGGCAAATCAGAGACTGAGTGCGTGGGTGCCGAGCTGCCAGATAGACTGCAGGACACACAGTTCAATTTGAATTCCAAATAGACAGTGAACAGTTTGCTGTATCCGACGTGCTTACACCACTGAAGCTCAAATTTAGCTGGGCATCTTGTATTTTTATTGGCTAAATTTGGCACCTTTCCACAAAAGAAATTCTTCTATTTCGGGAGCAGACTCAACATTTCAGACTGAGCCTCCACTTGTTCTGGTTCATACCATCCAGAATGTTGAGATTCCCTAAAAGTAGAATGATGCAGTTGCAGGTGACGTTTATACATTTATGTTGGTCTTCGGAATTTAGATTCATGATCTTAGAAAAGAAAAAAATCAAGGCTGGTATTGACAGAAAATCAAAAATTGTTCTTTCTGCCTTCTCAATGGCAATCATCTAATATCGCCAGTTGGACATAAACTGTAACAGTGAGTAACAGACAGGACACCTTTGGATCATCAATGCTGCATTCAGCAATTCTTTGAACAATAATTATAATTTGTTGGGGAGGGATCAACTTAAAGATCAAGTGCTTTCATAAAAAAGGTGATTACTGAGTATTTCCTACTTTGAACCAAAGCACACACCACATTCATTGTTACCCTGTCTTTTGTACAGCACATACATGCTGAAAAATGGATCACTTAATTATATGATTATCTGTCTTCAGGGAGGGTATGTGAGCATGAATGGGTGCTGTCAAGAGAGGTACATTGATTTACTTGTTATTATTAATCTATATCTATAGCCATTACAGGTTACAAGTTGGCTTTTAAAACAAATATCTAAAATATAAATTACTTTTACAATGCAAAGTGGGCATTTTGGTGTGAAAGAGCTCCTTGGGCTGAAAAATGGACACATCAGATGAGTGGGGCTCAGGCTAACACCATTCCTTCTCCCTTCCTCTGACTTCTGGTGATCAGTCAGTCTAGGAGGAGGTCAGGGGAAGATCCAGCCTTCTAATTAACTGGGGGGAAAGGGGGCAAAGGCCATGCAGTTAACCTTTGTAACTGAATCACCAATTACAATCACGGGAAGGAATACCACTCTGCAGTGAATCCAAATTCTGGGAAAAGCTCGTGGAGACTCCAGGCACCATGAGAGCCAAACACTGGAGAAGTTAAGCACCTGTAGTCAAACTCCATTAATCTCTTTGTATATTTTCCTTAGTTCTCTGGGGTTCATTTCGGGGAAGGGGTCGAGAGTGCAGGAGAAAGTTAAAATAGTAATGCTGGCGTAAGCTGAAACCAGCAGGGAAGCTGGACTCAGCTACAGTGGTACAGAGGCATAGATGACAAAAGTCTTTCTTCTAAAGGTTTAACTGGGTGCAAGCAGTTCCGAGTGACACCTATTCCAGTGGCCTCCCAATCTTTGAAGTATGTAAGCATTAATTCTGTATGTTATAGGAAGTCATCATGCAGTTGTAGACAGACAAAGAGACAGAGCACTGAACAACTTGTTTAAGGTTATGCCATATCTCTTGACCACGGGGTTCCATTTGAATGCTCAATACTGAAGATAAGTTCATTGCTTTGGCTTCCCAGGGCATCCAATGACTCTGAGCATCATATTCAGGAACAGTTCTTAATATGTGACTCCACCCCCTCATCCTATATTTGATGGAATAAAAATAGTACATGCCTGTGTTTCTACATGTCAAATAAGTTAATTTCCTATCTCCATGAATGTATTTATAAATGCAACATTTTTGGTGTGGGGGAAACTTACCAAGAAGCAGGAAAATCTCTTTACAAATCTGAAAATATTTTCACGATCCAAGGATGAGCACCAGAGATGCTAGAATGGTTCATTCTGTGAAGATTGCCAAGAAAACCTCGTTCTGAAACTCCTGTGCCCACGATTGCATCATGCCAGGTGAGGCACCCACCTCTGGAAACAACAGATAGACATTTGCTCTTCTTGAACTCTGCTGCCTGGTTTCAAAGGGCTTTTTATTTATTTTTTTTTGCTTCTCTTGGCTCTGAGTGGCTGCAACACATGGTAAATCTTTAACTTCAAGTGTCCTTCTGTGGTGACCAACTAAAATATTAGCAAAATAAATGTTTTATGGGAAAATGTTGGCAGGAGCCCCAACAGAAACAGGTGGTATTGGGTTATTTCAATATACTGTAATGATACAGCCAGGTTTCCATCTGGACAGCATGTGGTTGGGTCTGCTCAGAGAGTATCAAAGAGTCTGAGTATGCACTGGGGAAACCAGGGGTGCACAAGTGTGCAGCTCAGCGGCTACTTTACAAAATAATAGCCTGGGTTTCAGGTCCTCTGGGTTAAATATTTTTACTGTCAAAATATGAATTTCTTCATAAAATATTAAAGGCGAAGCAAACCTCCGACATGCAATACTAAGCCATATAATTATAAGGCAGTTCCTGGAAACCAAAGAGAGTGTGCATTAAAGTGAAGCGTTCATTATAAAAGAGTTCATTACCCTTGGAAGCCAAGACACGTTTTAGAGGGAGCCTCAGAACAGAGAAGCTTTTTAGCAAGGCTTCCTATACTATGAAAACAAGGCTCAGCCTCGTTGGTAAGAATGCAATTAGAAAATAAAGAGAAAATGGGATTAGTTGACTGCTAAGGGCCTGAGCGTGATCCAAAGCTAAAGAGATGTAGCTTTAATTTACCACCGGGGAAGAGTTTCTCCCTCTTCCATAAAAATCCTGCTTCAGGCATTTCAAAACACATGGAATTAGGAACACTCAGAACATTTGGTTTTGCACTCAACTCTCCTCACTGTATATTCATGCTAAGCTCGATAATAAACTCTTGGCTCAATAACTCCCAGTGTATATCCCAGAGAGAGGCATCAAATTATGGCATATGCAGAGGTAGATCCTCTTCAGAGAGAGAGAGACCCCACTCCCTGGCTTTCTCACCTCTAGCCAGAGGAAGGAGACAGGAATATGCACAGAGGGAGTAAGCAATTTGCAAGTGGCTTGCAATCACCGTGACGATGACTGGAAGACTCGGGAAGTCACAAGCAGCATCTGCCAAAATGAAGGAGTCATTTGGATCCCATGGTACCTCGCCAGGAAAGCATGGCTGGCTTCTAGAGAATTCTTTGCAGCCATTAGTTGATAGTGCAGCAGACATGGAAACACTGATAGCAAAGGCCTAGGTATGAACTCCGAGGGTTGATGGGTAAAAGTGATGGATCAGTGAAGGCTGGGGGAGAAGAGACAATGAAGTCAGGCACTTAATTATTATGCTATTATGCCACTGGTACCCAGAGGAGGGAATGCACGCAGGAGGCTCTTGCCCATAACTCAGAGAGTGGGCTACCCCACGTTATCTGCTGCATTTTCTCTAGGTTGTCAGAGAGAAAAAGAGAAGATGGTGCCATGAGAAGCCTGGAAGCCCTGGAGTCTGATTCTTTTACTCTGTGGGGTTGGCCTGAGGCTAAGGAAAGAATGGTGCTCTAGAGAAGAAGGTAAGTTGCGGTGTGAGACCTGGGTTACTTGGGGAAATGATTTTATTCATCTGAAGCAGAACTGACATGGAAATAAAGGTATGTCTCAGTCCTTTCCAAAATGTGTTGGGTACTATTGTATGCACCATAGGACTTTGGCTCCTATGGGGTTCTAGATGGCAGTGACAGACACAGTCTTCCTAGCTGAGGATTTTATGACCTAATAGGGGAGAGTGGGTACCCAGAGAGGAATTGGAATTTGAGCTACCGAAGGGGAAAGACTGTCTCATTCTTCACATCAAACGGCACCCTCCCCGCAACATATGGCATATAGTAGATGCTACATTTAATGCTGAACTGAACCAGACTAGAAGACAGGTGACAAGGATTGGTGGTTTTCTGACTGCGTGTCTTAAATATGTCTTTTGACCTCTGTGGTGGGTCTTGATTCCGCATGTGCAGGATGAAGAGTCAGATTATTAGATCTATGTCCCTTCCAGCTCTCAAATCCTAGGACCTTAATGGAGAGAATATAGAGAAAACAATAAGTACACAGAAGTGCCAGTGATTATAAGGAACAAGCCTTAACCATTCATGAGCACCTTCTATGTTAGGGGCTTTGAGCCTCACCGTAATTCTGTGAGGTTAGCAGCTTTGTCTCCATTTTACAGATGAGCAAACCCATTCTCTTGCCCAGGTTCACACAGCTAAGTCTAACTCCAAGGACTGGGTTCTTTCCATCATATATCAAGCTGCCTCCCCGCTTTGTGTAGAGTAAATATTAAAGTGAATGTAATGATTTAAGGGAGAGGTAGGGCACTTTGTAACTAAGATTTATGCCCCAGATTTAACTGCTAGGCTCTTCAGCCAGGTTGCATTTTTTTGGTCCTTAGAAATCATCTGAGATTGAAAATGTTTACTGAATTAACTGCACAGTCACTGAAACCTCTCTTAGTATCTTATGCTGGAGTTCTCTCCCCACTCCTGAAGTCTAAAACTATCCAAGTCTCCAAGTATAACGACACTAGTTCTTCCTTAAGGAAAAATAAATATTTTAAGCCACGGAGTAAAACAAGTGGTCTTCTCCAAGTTAGGGAGGCTGGAGTGGAGACTGCGTTTCGTGGGTGGGGGTCAGGGGACAGATGTGTTGACCTGTGGTTGTGGATCCCTCTGGCTCTGCTGCCCTCTGGGGTGGCTAATACTGATAGACAGGAGGAGGGGGGAGGCCAGGAGCTTGACTGGAAAACACAATGACTCGTTCCCCGTGAGCTGTCACTGGGTTCTCCAGGTATGAATGAGGTGAGGAATGTTCCCTCACTAGCTTTAGGCTATTGGGGAAATTGTCCAAACTATTTTGCAGTGATGAGGTGACAACAAATCAAATGCAGATGTAGAATTTGGGTGGTCATTCTGAGATCTTCCTGAAAACGTTGCTAATGTTTAATATTTATTGAGCACGTAATACATGCAAGGTCCTTTGCTAAGAGCTTTGCAGGTGAGACAATTGAAGATTAAAGAGTTTGGGTAATGGCCTGAGGTCACAGGGGCAGGAGGGACGAATTTGAATTAGGCCTGTCTAACTCCAAAACACAAGCTTTTAATCATTATGCTAAAATTACAGCCCCAATACAGCGCTGTATAAATAAAGTAGTGACTGCATATAGAACCAGGGAGGTAATTTGGGACTCATGAATAACCATTTAGAATGGGCCAGAGAGAACTTTCCTCTCACAACAGGAAAAATAAATTTCAGATGGATTAAGTATGTGGGCTATAAACAAAAGCAAATCAGAAACCAGTAAATGTGACAGGAGAAAAAGTTGATGAATATAATAAATAATGATACGAGGCAGAGAAAGACTTTATAAAAATAAGTGAGAGAAGAAGGATAGAGGCTACAAAAACTCTCCAACATTTCTATATATCAAGACTATGATGAAAGTCGAAAGACAAACAACGGGGAAAAACATGCAGAGGCTTGATGTCAGCTAAAAGGTGCATGTCCCTAATGTGTGCAACCTTCTTACCAACCAAAGAAAGAGACAAAAATAGTCTAAGAGGAAAATGGGCAGTGACCATGAATAAATATTCACACAGATGAAATGCAAATGAATAATCGACAAAGGAATACATGTTCAGCCTCACTGGCACTAATAAAATAAATTTTAGTTGATATGCCTTTTGTAATTGTGAGAGAAAAAACAAAGCTGGTGGGGACCCAGGGAAACTGACTACACCTGTGGACAGTTTCACGCGTCAATGGCAGAGTGAGATCAGCAGAACTTATCTGTAGGGCGCTTGGCCAACACGGGTCAATGCTTTAGGTTTGTTCACACCCTTTGTTGCAACAATTCTAAACCTAGTAATGTCCCAGAAAAGTCATGCTGAATGCGAGCAATGACTTACTGCTAAACAGGCATTGAAGCCATGTTCCCAAGAGTAAGAAACTAGAAGCAATCTGAATACTCAGTAATCGAGGATGAGTTTAAGTAATATTTTCACTTTTTTCTGAATGGTAAGAAGTTTGATAGGATATTATCCAGTCACTCAACATAATGTTGTAGAAGAATGTTTAATGCCATGGAAAAATGTTCTGCAAAATAGTACACATTTCTTTTCTAAAAATTATATATGATATACCTTTTCTAAACTGACTAAAAAAAAGACACTAAAATGCTACTAGGGTTCCTTTCTCTGATCAAAAAGATTAGATTTTTTTTCTTTTTGGTGTGTTTTCTTATCACTTTAAAGTATTTTATAGATGTTTTTTGTAATCCAGATCAAAATGGTATTAAAAAGTGGACTGCCTATTTTGCCTATTTCCTCTTTAGTTTACTAAGACGTGTGGTGTGTTCATGTGTCTGGGAGAGCAAATGCTGCAAAATAAATCATCTGGAATATTGCTGTCATTTCTGAGCGTATTATTACAGTTTGGGGAAATTTAGCGTGTTCCAAGGAGCATGAAGATGAATATAGAGGAAATCGTACTTTGAAATTTCCAAGTAAAGTCAGGGAGCTATTAATTTACCGAACTCATAACAAAAACTAAACAAGTTGTTAACTTGACCCGGAAATGGATTCACCCCTGGAAGCAGAGGTCATCCAGGTTCCCTCCACACCTTCTAGTGCAAATTGGGCTAAGATTTGGCTTCTCCTACATTCACATTTTCAGGTTCCAACTCCCTTTTCACCCTATTTAAGAGGAAATTTAAGACTAGAGTTTGATAATTAACTGATGTGTGTCTGCATGTGTGCGTGAATGTATGTGAGGAGGTGAGCATCGTAAAGTTTTTATTTTGTGTTTTTGTGCTGAAGCCTATTCTGATTCATTAGTGCTCTAATTTGGGTTGAATTTATCAGCTCCGTTCATGATCCCTTCTTCAAAAGAGTTTAATTAACTACTTAATGAAGAAATCTACGTTGCTGTGCAAATTCACGCCTCGTTAAATCCCTGCTGGAGACTGTTGAAGGCAGGACTGAGGTCTCCTTGCTGGTGGCCTGCTGGCCCCACTAGTCACCTTTTGGTTTTCCAGAGCTTGGAAGAGAAATTCTGAGTCACTGCGCCCCAGATTCAAAACCCTGAGCTTTCGGTGTGTGCTCTGGATGTCAAACAATGTTTACCTGTTAACTTGGGGAAAGAATTACTAGCCAGCTGCTGGAGTTCATTTCACACAGTCTTGTATCATCTTTGGGGAATTCCGAGTGGCTGCCGGTCCCCTTTGCCTCTCTTTTCAACCAGGCTTTCCTGGCAGTTAGAATGGCCTTCATTTTGTGTTTGGGTTCCTTTGCTCTTTTCTCTGTTATTTATCAATCTGTGTTCAAATGAAACCTTTTTCTCCAATCAAATAGTGACATTTAAAGTTTTACCTCCACTTTTTTGTACACATGAAAAATTCCACTTAGTTATTGTATCTGCCCATGTAAAAAATTTATTTTTTAAAGGCTTTAATCTTCAATGATATTTTTATTGATTTTAGGGAGAGAGAGAGAGAGAAATGGTAATGTGAGAGGAAAGCATCATTCTATTGCTCCTGTGTGTGCCCCAACCGGGGATTGAACCCACACCATTAGGTATGTGCCCTGACGGGGAATTGAACCTGCAATCTTTGGGTGTGTGGAAGGACGCTCCAACCCACTGCATCCGGCCAGGGCTGTTCTTTTTATCATTCAATGAAGATTTTAAATAACACCAGGACCCAGGAGACCAGCCTGTTATCCCTCTTGAATGCTGTCAAACAATGAATGAATTTCCACTTGCTAAGTGTCAGCCTATCCATGTTTTATCAGCGCTATAAGATAAGCAAAGTTAAGACAACATGTTAATGTTGTGTGGACTGGGATTGAATGCTTCATTAAAGTTCAGATGGATTCCATCTGGTTTTTTTCTTCTCTACTTTAGTTACCTAAAGTAAGATATAGTGAGGAAAATGAACTAGGATTTGGATTTCTTTTGACTTACATATTTCTCCAGTGCTGAATGGTTACTTTCTCAAGTCAGGCCATCTCAGTGGCCTCTTCATGGGAGCGAGTAATGGGACAGTATATTCAATCTGGCAGCCAAGAAGCAGCGCACCACACCAAAGCGGTGGTGGGGTGAATAGAAGCTCTTTACTCTGGCTTGAAAACTGCAAGCACCTTCTGCTGGATGAATCAGTGTGCAGTGGCCCCAAATCAAATGCCTTCATTTCAAAGTGACTGGACTTTGTTTTAGATCTATGGGGAGGAGAGAAAGTCTAGAGGTTTGGAGAAAATCCAAACCAGTTCATCAACCCTTAATGTTTTCAAGAACATTTTATTTTGCTGCAGTGTCTAGTAAAAAGTTTAAGGCTGCCTTGGTGAGGGATAAAAAGCAGAGCTATTTAGGACTGGTGACTTCATAAGCTTCAGAACGTGGACCCAATTAAGCTAGAGACCTTGAGGAAGGTGTGTCTTTGGGTATTTATTACAAGTCCAGAGTAGTATGAAATTGAATAAATCCTTCTCTTTGGAAGGAACATCCACATTTGCCGCCATCTATGGGAAACATACTGGCTTATTAATCACTTGGTGTTGGAGAAAGCCCAGCTCTTTGCATTTTTAGCACGGATCAGGAGCAGCGTTCTTCCAGGGTGAAAGCCTGTTGCGGGGGGGGGGGGGTGTAAAAATGAAAAAATGAATTTCATTTGGCTATTAATAACATGGGTCAGAAATAACAGTAGCTCATATAAGTTATGAGGGTTTTTTCCCCTCATGTACTAGAAGTCCAGAAACAAGCAGTCTAGGCTTATCGGGCAACTCCATGGTATCGTCAGAGCCTGGTTCTTTTTATCTTCCTGTTGCCCCATCCTAGCCTGTGGCTTCTGTCTCAGGGCTGCCTCACGATCCGATATGACGGCTGAAGTTCTAGTCCCCACCACTTGCATGCCTAGGTAGGGAGTCAAGGGCAAAAGGAGGAGATGCCTGCTGTGTGGCCCCCAGGGCAGTTTTCTGGAATCCCCTTTAACAGTACCCACGGCACACCACTGGCCACTGTGACCTGCAGGGGCATGTTTTAGCCAGGGCTCTGCACTGGATTCTTTGACCAAGGAAGACAGGAGAATTTGCACTGACTGGGCGCCGACCTTGACCATCCATCAGCCACAGCAGGAGTTCCGGGAGCCTGTGGGAGGCTTCCCTAAGCAAGCCTTCCTGCTCCCTGTTCTGATGCCAAAGACTTGAACACCCTTTCTTTGTAAATTTAGAGCCTCCCAGTATTCTGTGTGAGGCAGGCAAGAAAAAGGACTGGTATACATGGACCTCAGAGAGGTTCTCCAATTTTCTTTGGGACACACAGCAATCTAAAAAGGACCGGAATTGGACCCTGGATGCTGGAAATAGACATCAAAGGCAAGAGTGCAAAAGCACAGTTTGAAATATTGTCACTGGTGTCATCAGTTCACCCAGGACAACAGGATACGAACAGGGTAAGTCTCAGGTCTCCAATTTCTCTCCAGCACAGGAATTCCCATTGTGATAGCCACTTTTCACTATGCACTTAATACAAGCCAGGTGTTATCTATCTATTATGTCTAATCCTCCTCTGCCCCTAGACGGGAGGCATCAATATCCCAGTTTTTCAGCTAGGGAAATTGGAAGTCTAGAGGGCTTATATCACTTACTGAACTCACAGTTGGTAAGAGCCAGAGCCGGGATTTTGACCCATGCCTCAGACAGCAAATCTATCTCTGCCCTCTGTTGCATGCTGGTGATTGAATGCTGGTTTAGAAAAGACATTGATATCCTGTAGAAAAAGAGGTGATGGACTTGTTCTCCTGATGGGAAGTGGTACTCAGGACGGTGTGAAGTTTCCCTGCGCCTGCTCCATGGCAACCCTTCACTGACCACTCTGTACACATCCCAGGCCTGTGGCCGGCACGCAGAGCAGCCACCGCACGGCCCCTTCTTTTGCGCACTGGGTCACATTGCCTGCCACCTCCCTCCCTGTGCGCCACTCTGGAGTGGGGAAAGGCATCATAAAAGCAATCAGCATATTCTCATGTTTTTTTCTTGATGTGAAAAGATGAAGTCATGTCATATGGTCAGATTGCCAGCACTGTTAATAATAAACCTCCCATAATTAAGCACTGATTTATTTCTTTATATAAGTGGAACAAATTGCTTTAACTGCCTTTGCTTGAGACCATCCAGTCAGATGGATTAGGTATAGGAAGTTGAAACTAAAAATTATGGGCGCTCATATTTCACTGTGGTGGAGGTTTATGGGAGGCACAATTAGAACCCTAACTAAATGTGTCCTGCGTTCCCTTTGATGGAGAGATCAGATATTAATCTGGGGACATGACTAATTCTCAGCACAGCTGCTCTTCTTGCTCTCATATGCCTGCTTTAGCTTCAAAACCTAGAAACATGTTTAAAAAATTGATCAGAGCTTATAATAGCAATAATCACCTTGAAATTGGTTGTTACTCTAGTTAATGAACTGCGTAGAAGAGCTTAAGCCTCCCTCTGTGTCCCTCAGGCCTTTAACTAACAAGCTGGTTGTTAACCACTGGGTTTATTTAAAAAGGAAAATCTCTTTAGGGCATTGAAATGGGAAAAAGTGGAGAGCTGACGGTTTTCCTTCCAAGGATCCTCTGACGGGCTGGTCCTCCCCAGAAGCCACACCCCTTTCCTTCCTCAGCCCCGGCTGGGGTGACCAACTGGAGGTGGCATCTCCTCTTCCAGTAGCCAGGGCCTGGCTGCCCAAAGAACGGTCCCAGAGCTTGTTAGAGATGCAGACTCTCGCGCTCCAGGCCAGACCTGCAGATCCAGGGTCTGCATTTTAATGAGATCCCCCATCGAAGGAGCCCTGGGCCGGGTGACTTCCCTTGCTCCAAGCCCCAGCTGGGAAAACTGGGATCTCATCTCTGGGGCTTCTCTGCAGACTTTCATGAGGGCTCAGTACACCCGCTGCTGCTGCTGACGGCAACTGGATGCTCTCGGAATAGGGCAACACGCACTAAAGCGTGGAGTGTGACACCTGGTGAAGAAAGACCCTTCGTAGTGTACTGACCTGTTAAAAAAGCTGTTTCCCCAGAGCCCACCTCATTTCAAGGAGGGCTTTCTTGGAGAAAGGGGAAGACCAGCTGCGTAAGACTCCTGGGATTGTCCAGCAGCCTCAGGTGGGCAAGGCAGTCCATGGGGTTCGAACGTTGCCATTGGGGCTCGCACCCTTAGAACGATTTTGTTCCGTCCTAATTTCACAGCCTCGTGCTTGGGTTAGAACACTTGCCCTGCACACACAGAACGCTGACAAAATTTCCTGCTCCACGTCCGAAGAGAAGTGTACCTCTGCACAGAGCCCGCGGACTTCCCGAGAGCTCCCACAACCCTCTCCAAGCGAGTGGGGGTTCGGTGCTATGCTCTGCTTCAGGTCTAATGAGCTGCTGTTTTATTTCTTTGCCCTGTTTCCTTTTCTAACTGTCCAAGGCAAAAGATTTCCTCAAAAGCTTGATGAAACCTGAGTCGCAGACTGCTGTGTTTTATTGACGTGCCACTGTTCTGGACAGCGGGGAGACGGAGTGAGGGAAGCTGTCTTGGGGAGCCCCGGGGGGCTGTGGGAACGACGTCATGGGTTAGGAGAGGGTCTTTTCCTGCAGTCTGAGGTCTGCAGATAAGCGACATAGTCTGAGTTAAGCAGAGCACTGTAGATTAGGGAAATATGAGGAGCCAGCTGGGGCCAACCCACATCCTTGCCCTGGTCTCCGGAGTCACCTAGGCGGTGAATCGGGCTCCGTGGGAAGTGGGGCGAGCTGCGCGCAGCAATCCTACCAGGACCTCATTTCCCCGCTGCTCTTGATGGAAAGCCTCTCCCTTTCACTTCCTCTGTGGTTTGGTAGGTGTTGGGTTCACTCTGTGGACATGCCGCCCTCCTTCCAGATTTACAGGAATTTAATTTTCACTGTAGGGAAGGTAGCCCCTGAATGACCCTTTATTTTTCTCCCTAAAAGGAGGGATACATTTTACAATTTGTTGGTTGTGAACTGGCTAATAGTATGATTCTGTGCTACTTTTCATTTAGAGTGGTTTAAAAAACTTTTTGAGTTACAAATGAGAAGTCTCATTTTGAATTTCGGCAGTGTAATTGTTTAGGAATTCAAGCAAAACAACCTGTCTTTTAATCTATGTTGTATCCTTTATGAAATTTCATTTTCTCTCCATGCACATTTTTTCTGTACTTTTTTTTTGCAGACCTGGACATTTGCAGACAATTGCACAGTGTCAGAGTTGGAAGGGAAGGACCTTGTCCAGCTCTCTCAGGTCACAGAAGCAGAGCTCTAGCCTTGGGGGGCTTGCGACTTGCCCCAGGTCACAAAACTACTCAGTGGCAGAGTTGAAATCCTGTTTTTCCTTTCTTAAACTGAATTTTGAAAATTGTAAAAAGAATGCACACTTCTGAGGAAATTTGCCCTTTGCCCTCAATGTTGCATCCAGAACCCCTCCCCCTAGGTTGTCACTTATCTGTAGACTTTTCCTGTTCAGAAATTAAAAAATCTAAATAAAATTAAATTCATTATGCTTTTCTTTACGCTGTATATGCAGTTTTGTCACCTTTAAGAATGTCTGCTGCACTCCAAAGTTACTTTGAAAAATGTTTCTTCTAGTGCATTTTTGTACCAAACAAAGGGCTTATAAATCAAGTAGCAAACGCCTGTCATTCTATACCGCCTTTGCCTTTCTTCGTTTTCATAGCACTTACGATTCTAGACCCACTGGAAAGTGTCATGAGAGGAGGGACTTTGTTTTGTCCTCTATGGTGCTTTGCCCATAGTGGGTATGTAAGAAGTTTTTGATGTTGAAATAATTTATGGCTTTATTTGCACATTTAAATACATTTGGAATTTATTTTGCTGTAAGCAGTAAGGAAGGTCTTCAACTCTACTTCCTCGGTCCCCCTTTGAGTAGCTGCCTTTTTGTCTTCAGCCAATTTATTAATCAGTAAGTTCATTCTTTCCCTATGGGTTTGAAATGCTGTCTTTATCCCATAATTCATACCTGGCTGTATTTGGGCACTGCTCTTCATAAACGTCCTGGATTTCTTTCATGTGTTTTTCTGTAGATGAGATATTTTTTTTCCTCATGTTATCAAGCCCGCCTGCCTCCACCCTCCTGTGGTTGTTTTGACTGGGATTTCCGCCTCAGAGTTCGGTACTCCTCAATGAAAGTAGCTTGAAAGAAAGAAGGAGGCATCTGAAGAATAAATAAAACCATTATCATCAGCAGGACTGGAGATCTGAATCCAGCAATAATAACCAATTGAGTTTTATTGAAAACATACTATCATATTTCATTGAATGAAAGATGTTAATTATAATATCATCTTATGTATTATTAGAAATAAAAAACACTGCCAAGTTAATTATATCACTCCATCAATTGTAAGTTGCATCCAATTCCAGAAATGTTAACGTATTTTTAAAAGTTTGTTAGAATCAATCAACGAAATACCACATTAGTTGAATGTGTTATTTAAAAAAAAACATGATAGGAATTTTGCTTATGAAATAGTGTTCTTACTCTTTTAAAATGTTTTTTTATAAGTCTCATATTGTTTATCCCTTATTACCAATCCTTGCTATAGGAAGTACCAATGTTTTAATTCTCATTTTACCCATAACATCAATAATAGCAAAATATATATAGCAGTAACTCTGAGTCAGGTGCTGTTCTAAGTTCAAGTTCACAAAATAAAAGTCAAGATTGGAACCTGAGAATTTTGGCTCTGGAGTTCATGCTTTTAATCCAACATAACTTGCATATGAGGAGGAACCTGAGACCCAGAGACCTTAGAAGTTTGGTTATTATGACTCGGTAGATTCTGACTCCTACACTAGCACATTCCACACGCCACCATTTGGAACCATAGCAGTGAGTACCATGCGGCTTCGTGTTTCCGAGACCTTTGGTTTTAGGTCGAAGGAGCCCACTACTCTTGGCCTGTGGTGTTACCAGAAAGGATGGCAAGGAGCCCTGTAGACTGGAGACTTAGCTATACGCTATAAGTCTCTCCTAAATTCACTTTTTTGACCTTGACAGTGTGGAGCAGGGAGCTCAAAAACTCCATATATAGGAGAGGCTGGTTATTGGCTTGCAGTATGTCTCTTTTAGTTTTTCTTATTCTGCCTTGACTGGAATAAAAAACATCTCCAGTCAGGCATGAGTTCCCTCGGTTACTTTGGGTTTCTGTCCTGATGCTCTCTCTTCGCCTGAGCCAGACACAATCGCCCACAGTGGTGACTCTCCGAACAGACAGTTCTCCCACAGAATTGTGCAGAGCTGACTCCTGCTGACCCTAAGAGGACAGTCTTTCCAGGTGAGGAGTTAATCACGGCCAATGTCTGCACGTCTGTGTTTGAACTTCCTGTGTAGAATAGAGAATTTGTGTTCATCTGGAACTAATGGCTTCCTGAATTATCAACTGATCTAATCTTTTGAAGTCATTTCCCTCCACGAAGGACTCAAAGGCATGTACATGAGTGATTTGTGAGTTTCCACCGTGCTTTTGGGGTAAGGAACATTCCAGATGGAGTGCGGCAGCAGCACTTTACCTGCACTTTCGGTGCTAATCCCTGCTTGCACGGGGATCGGGCAGCTTTTCTGCTTGTTCGGGCCACAAGAGCATTATTTCCTTTGTTCTAAAACAAGTGTGGGCAAACAGCTCTCTCTGATGCTTTTACTGGGTTAGGTGTTAGGGAGCACTGGCCGCTCTAGGCTTGTGGTTAGGAGCCCAGAGCAGAAGTAGTGAGAAAGGCTAGTTCACGCCTGACCAGCCCCAGCCCACTTCCATGTGTTAAACCCCCTGACAGTGGCTTTTTTCTCCCCGTTTCGTCTCAGAGCCTCACTGGTTGAGAATTCGGAAACAAACTTTCCTGAGCGAGCATTTCAGACACTGTGGCGGGGGAGGGGGGGATTCAGATTCGTCATTACGGAGAAGGGAGATCTGCTGACTCTTACTAATGAGAATTTACTGCAGTCTCATCTGTGAAACCTTAACCAATGATCCCGAAGAAGAACTGCTCCCCAACCTCATTAACAAATTAAACAATTCCATGTAGAGAGTTATCGAGGCTGCAAAATATTGCGAGAGCCACTGCTACTCTTCCCCAACTCTGTAATGATTTCTTTTTTTTTTAAAGGATTTTATTTATATATCTTTAGAGGGGAAGAAAAGGAGAGAGGGAGATAAGAAAGAGAGGGAAAGAAACTTCAATGTGAGGGAGGAAATATTGATCAATTGCCTCTCATACACACCCCAACCAGGGACCAAACCCACAACCCAGACTTGTGCCCTGAGCGGGAATTGAACTAGTGACACTTTGCTTCACGGGACAATCACAACCAATGAGCCACACCAGTCAGGGCTAAGTCAAATTGTTTTAGTGGTGGAATTTACTAATGAAATCTCTAAAGTCGTTCCCAAGCTTGTATTATCTGTAATCGCAAATAGTATAAGTTACAAATTCTTTCTTAAGTGCCTCAAACTACTACTGTGTACCTTTCTGAAGTGCCTCAAACTAGTAATGTCGCTCATAGGAAAGGTGGCCACATAATTTCTCATCCAAACCAGGTAACTTTGGAAAATGAAAGGGGCTCTAAAATTTATTAACAGGCATGAGTTGATACATAGAACTATTCTGTGACTGTCCTGGGAAGTTGGAACTATATGGTTATCCTAGATGAGGGCCTCATTAAGAAATGCATGACTAAAATTTTTTTTAATAAGGAGAAATAAAAGAGACAAGGAAAAGATGTGGATAACTTGAGTCTGGGTGATGGGTACATGGAATTGCCTTATACAATTCTGTCTACTTTTGTATGTGTTCAAAATTTCCATAATAAAAAATAAATAAGAAAAGTACCTGAAATTGTGATTTCAATGGATTCATACATACATATTATATATATGTATGTGTATATACATAATATACATTATATCACTAATATAACCTCTGCAGATGGTTATGATGTATAAAAATAAATATATCCTGTGTTCTTTAAGGGTCCTTGAGACCAAAGTGTTGTAACCAAACAGGGGAAGGGGCTTCAGTGTGGGGCTTAGGGCTGTTGAACACCACTCCTGAATTCTGTTTAAAGCTGATCAGTGGCTCTTTAAGGTGGTCTTGATTATTATTCCCAAAACAGAACTAGTAGACTAGTTACTAGCTAATAGTATTAGTCCGTACGATGATTTCGCACAGTCCCTGGCATCTAGAAAGTGGTCAGTAAAACTCGTTCAGTCAACGCCACAAGGGCACTACTGTGTCCTTCTTTTGCATGAAGTGAGTTTAAACTCAGAGGACAGCTGGCAAGGCTAGGGAAGTCTGGAAAGATAGCTATCTAGATGTCAGGGACTGTGGCTGTTTTTTGGAACATGAAGGGGTTGCATCATGCTCATTTGATTTTGTAGTTTATCCAGTTAAGCTCTTAAGTCTGCTTTTGAAAAAATAAATTTATTATGCGTCCAGCAGAGTCCTGGCTATTGTTTCTCCAGCCTGGAAGCAGATGTGTGTTTGGAGCAAGCTGATCTGGGGGACCCACCAACCATCCAAAGGAACTGAACATGAAGTGAGCTAGGAATGTTGGCTCCCCCTCTCAGTGATGCCTTGTGATCTAAGAGGTGTTTTCCCTTTTCAGCAATGTGCTGCAGAATGGTCTGTAACAGTCTGTTGCAATTTTCTCCCCAAAACTCCCATGTTTCTGCCAATAGTGAATTAGACTGTCATTAGGTTTGCAGATATGCTTTGATCCATACACGGCTGTCTCCTGGCGAGGAGACATCTGAACCATTGATGTGGATTTGCTAAACCTGGAGAATAAAGCACACCATGGCATAGAGCACGTGGGCGAGGAGCCTGGAACCCTGGGTTCCAGTCGCATCTCTGTTGCTAATTCGCTGTGTCATCTTCGGGCCAGGCACTGAACTTCCTGTTGTCTCCATTCTCTGATCTGTGAAATGAGAGGACTGGACTGATTCCTAAGTCTCTTTCAGATCCTCTGAGAGTGAATGGGAAAACTCTTCAGGGTTAGAGATAGATGCCATCTGGCTGTTGAGATTTGGCTTTTGGAATTTACAATCCCTGGTGCTTTCCCTGGATAACCAGCGATCCTATTTGGCTAGTAGCTCAGTACTCCTCAGTATGCTGCCTGTTGAAGGGTGCAAGAGCTGTCTGGGCTTGATGATGTATCTTTTAGGGGCATCTCTGTCTTTCTGCAACCAACTTGTTCAAAAAAGAGAACATAGGTTAAAGAACCACACATTTCAGAGCTGATCATCTAGGGACTTCCGGTTTCTCCACCCTGATTTACAGATTAGGAGCCCAAGACCCAGAGAGGATAACTCACTTGCCCAGGGCTAATTGTCAGAGTTGGACTCAACTTCAATTTGCCCACCTTTGGGCCATAATCCCAGCACTCAGGCTTGTCAACAGCCTACCCTAGTCAATGACAAAATCCTTGGTGATTTAAATTTCATTGAAGACGAATACAAGATTTTGATAGTAACACCATGATATATGGAGTTGGAGTGCAGGTGCTTCTTCGGGCTCAGGAAAGGGGGTAGCAGGGGACTTGGAAGCTCTGGGACAAAGTTCTGGCTTCACTGTGCCTACAGCCAGGCAACTCACATGTATGAACCTCAGTCTCCTTGTCTGTAAAATAGGGATGGTAATATCTTGCTGTCCTCTCTTGGGCCTGCATGCAGAGCTTGTGCATATAATATAACTACTCAATAGATTTAAATAAAAGATAAAAAATAGATAAGGATAAAGACACCAGTTACCTATTTTTGATGTGTCAGGCAATGTTGATGCTCTTTAAGCACATTTGCTCATTCAATCCTGAAACAATTCCATTTAGGGAAGTTTCACGAATATGGAAATCGGACTTTAAAAAACTGAGATTGGGGGACTTCTGGCCAAGATGGAGGTGTGAGTAGACACACTGTGCCTCCTCTCACAACCAAAAGAAGGACAACAAATTTAAAAGCAAAAAAAACCAGAACTGACAGAAAATTGAACTGTATGGAAGTCTGACAACCAAGGAGTTAAAGAAGACACATTCATCCAGACTGGTAGGAGGGGTGGAGCTCAGCAGCCAAGCAGAGAGGAATTGTGGCAAGGCAGAGGCTAGAGGACCAGGGTGGGCAAGGCAACTGGTGGACCCAGTGAGGCAGGGGATTGCAGACTGGGTGGTCCCACATGCACGTGCAGATAAATGGGGAGGAACAACTGGGGAGTTAGATAGACCAAGCAACCCAGGATTGTAGTGCAGGGTAATAAAGCCTCAAACCTATGATTAGAACCACCTGTGGGGGTTGAGGAAGCAGCAGAAGAAACTCCCAGCCTCACAGGAGACTGTTGGAGAGACCCACAGGGTCTTAGAATGTACACAAACCCACCCACCCAGGAATCAGCACCAGAAAAGCCTGATTTGTTTGTGGGTAGCGGAGGAAGTGACTGAAAACCAGCAGAGAGCAGAGCAAGCAGCTTTGTTCCCTCTTAGACCTCCTCCCCCACACACAGCATCACAATGCAGCGACGGGGGTTGCCCTGCCCTGATGAACACCTAAGGCTCTGCCCCTTACTACCTAACAGGCATGCTAAGACCAAAAAAAAAAAAAGGGGGGGGGCCTACATGAACGAACAGATCAAAGCTCCAGAAAAAATACAACTAAGTGATGAAGAGATAGCCAACCTATCAGATGCACAGTTCAAAACACTGGTAATCAGGATGCTCACAAAACTGGTTGGTTTTGGTCCCAAATTAGATGAAAAAATGAAGGCAATGCTAAGTAAAATAAAAGAAAATGTACAGGGAACCAACAATGACAGGAAGGAAATTGGTACTCAAATCAATGGAGTGGACCAGAAGGAAGAAAGAAACATTCAACCAGAACAGAATGAAGAAATAGAATTCAAAAAAGTGAGGAGAGGCTTAGGAACATCCAGGACAGCTTTAAACATTCCAACATCTGAATTATAGGGGTACCAGAAGAGGAAGAGGAAGAGCAACAAATTGAAATTTATTGGAACAAATAATGAAGGAGAACTTCCCTAATCTGGCAAAGGAAATAGACTTCCAGGAAGTCCAGGAAGCTCAGAGAGTCCTAAAAACGTTGGACCTAAGGAGGAACACACCAAGGCACATCATAATTACATTAGCCCAGATTAAAATGAAGGAGAGAATCCTAGAAGCAGCAAGAGATAAGGGAACAGTCACCTACAAAGGAGTTCCCATAAGACTGTCAGCTGATTTCTCTAAAGAAACCTTGCAGACAAGAAGGAGCTGGAAAGAAGTATTCCAAATCATGAAAGGCAAGGACCTACATCCAGGATTGCTCTATCCAGCAAAGCTTTCATTTAGAATGGAAGGGCAGACAAAGTGCTTCCCAGATAATGTCAATTTAAAGGAGTTCATCATCACCAAGCCCTTATTATATGAAATGTTAAAGGGACTTATCTAAGAAAAAGGTAAAAAAATATGAACAGTAAAATGACAATAAACTCATAGTTATTAACAACCACACCTAAAACCAAAACAAAAACAAAACAAACTAAGCAAACCACTAGAACAGGAACAGAATCACAAAAATGGAGATTACATGGAGGGTTAATGGGGGAGTGGGAGGGGGAGAGAGGTGGAAAAGGTACAGAGAATAAGTAGAATAAGTAGTAGGTAGAAAATAGACAGGAGGTTTAGAATAGTGTAGGAAATGTAGAAGCCAAAAAACTTACATGTATGACACATGGATATGAACTAAACGGGGAGAATGTGGGTACAAGGAGGAGAATTAAGGAGGGGAAAATGGGACAACTGTAATAGCATAATCAGTAAAATATGTTTTAAAAAATGACCCCCCCCCCGAGATTGTTCAGTTACTAATGGAAAGTGCTAGGACACATGCAGAGGCAGCCCAGAGTGTGTGCTCCGAACCCCCCCCCCCACCACAGAGTGACTGAACTTGGGCTTTCAGTGGTCCCGCAAAACCAGCAACCCTCTCCCTGACACCCACATGCCCCATTCTGAACAATGCTGGGAGAAATCTGTATATGACAGGCACTAATCCCACAGCCCGTTTCATGAGGGTGTTGAGCACAACACTCGCTCACAGTGCCTCTGCTGCACCAGAAGGAAGAGTGTGGGCAACTGTTTGGGAAATGCTGATTGCTGCAACCAACTCCAAACAATTCACACCCCACCCAGCTCTGGGATGGCTGTTCATCACCTTAGCAAAACGATCAATATCTCTCAGAACAGCCAGAGACATACTTGGGAAGGAGAGGCCAAATCACGAGTTTTCTTTATTCTCCAAGAACAGTGGGAAACACATATGGGATCTGTTCTCAGGCAAAGGCGGGGGGGGGGGGGGGGCGGGGCAGGGCAGGGGGCGCAGCAGCAAGTCTGTAGCTCTGTCTGCCTGTCTTAGCTCTATCTATCTATCATCTATCTATCTATCTATCTATCTATCTATCTATCTATCATCTATCTATCTTAATCTATCTTCATCCTCGTCTATCTACCTACCTAAATTGTTCTAAGAGCCTTTGAATTGGACTCTTAAGAGGCTCATTTAAAAGGTTTTGATTTCCAGTGCTTCCCTCCAGACCCACTGATTTAGGCAGTAAAGAGCACCTAGGAGACTTTGAAGTTCATGTATTAGTAAGGTGGGAGAAGAAGGAGAAGGAGAGGGAGAGGGAGAAGAGAAGAGAATTCACAATGGGCCGCCGCTAGTGCAGCGGTGAGTGCAGCCAGAGTGCAGGACCGGGCATCTCCCCAGCAGGGCTTCCTGCCTGTGATGCTCTTCCCTTCGCATATGTCCTGGAATGTCAGGAGAAAGTGCACAAAGAAAGTGCAGTTCTTCGGACAAATATGCCCAAGCGTTAACTTTGTTTTAAAGAACATTCAACCACATGAGAGAGAAAACATCTGGAGTATCTGTGTATGACAGATAAAACCATGTGTCCATGGGAGTTCCAGGCATGTGTGGTCATGTTATATCTTTATTTGGCTGAAATATTTAATAATACATATATTGATTATCTTATAATTACAAAATTATCCATACTTAGAAAATATAGCATCACAATTGAAAAACAATGATCTCTTCACCTTAAAGTACCCACTGTGAAGATTTTAGGATACGCTTCTCTCTTGTTTTCTAATCAAAACAAAGCCATCCCACAATTTCAAAAATCAAACAGTCATGCAAAGCTTCGCATGGAAAGGGGCAGATCCCTCCTCCAGGCCTGTCATCCAGTCACGTGTCCCAGAGGAAACTGCTTTCAATTGTTTTAGCCGTCACTGCAGCCATTTATCACCACATTTAGAAATGATGTCTTATGTGCTATTTTTGATTTACCCAATGTAGACATTACCTACTGGCTACCTACGAAAATAAAGATTTGGTGTCTTACAGACCCTCTTCATACATACTCCCACCTACGCACATTTCCTCTCCTACCAGTACCTTTAATTATAAATCAAAACTTACAATTGTTACTGAAATTCTGACTTCAATCCCAGTGTGTATGTGGAGGGTTTGGCCACACTGCTAAGCGATTCTCATATACCAAGCCAGAGAATGATGTCTAACTGAATGTATGAACAATGTTTTTGAACTGTTTTCCCCCCAAGTGGTAAAAGGCTTTTCCTTTCTTTTTTCACTTCTTCTGAGTAAATGTACATACTTCTGAGAAATTCTAAGGAGGAAAATGGGGCAGATCTGGCTTCAGTTCAATGAAGGAGCTGCATTCAAGGCATCCATCAGAGATGGTCACTTATACTCCACAGCTGAAGCTCAGAATTTTCCAAAGAGCCCCTACCATTTGGGATTATTTTAAATCCCTAATTGTGCTAGGATAGAAAAATCTAAGTTTTAAGTTTAGTATTTTAACAGGGCTGGTCCAGCTTACCTCTTCACCTATTGGCTAGCTATCAGTTTACTTCCCAAAATGCTAACAAGGTTCCCTGTTGCTAAGTTCTCTGCAGTATTTTTTCTGCTTACACAAATTCTGTGTTTGCTTTTACTCTTTCACACAGTCTCTCTCCTGCATACAAAGCCACCACTTCACTAAATGTTTCTGAGCCATTATATGACACTTCTCTTGCATCGCCCTCCACGGGCATTTGCTACTCCGACTTCTCAGCTAATTTCTCCATGCTCTCAACACTTCCACAAATTTGGTGGTATCTCTTCTCCACTGCTGTCTTCGCCATTTCTCTTTTCTCCTGGTGTGTTTATTCCTTGACCATATTTTTAACTTGATTTGGGGAATGGTACAGAAATATATGCGTGTGTTCGCTGGTTATGTTTTGTCAGCTAGCCTGTGTATTTTTAAAAAGTAAATATCAGCTGTAGTTCCTGCTGAAATCACTAGTCTTATGAAGATAAAGCTAATCAAGACACAACCTGTGAATTTCCTAATTGCTTTTCCTTCAAGTGAATTTTAGCTGATTTCATTACCTTAGAGTTGGAGTCAGACAGCGACAAGTCACAAGTCACACAGTGTTGAAGATGAATGCTGTAACACTGTTAATTATTTCATACAAACAATGAAATTACTACAGAGGCGAGACTTAATTTTGAGAACAGGGACTTTCTTAATGAATTGAAAACATAGTTGTTTTGCATTAGAATTACTCGGATAGGGAGCTTTTGAAAAAGGTCCAATACATAATGAATGAAATTCAACATCTCCAGGGATGGAACCCAGGAGTCAATATGAAAACAGAACAGAACAAGAAATCCTGTTATTCCACTAAACAGGTAGATTTCGCCACATCTGGTCTATCTGAACAGGGGGTCATGGCTCACATGGCATGATTTTAGGCATCTGCTCTCAAATTTTAGTTGACTTAAGTATTGCTTACAGAGTTCTATCTCCTTGAGATTGGGGTTTAATAACTGGGGGACTAGGCCGAGTAGTGTAACAAGATTTCCAGGTGATTCTGATGAAGGTGGTTCAAAGTTTCTTTCATAAGGAACACCTGATGTAGCATTTTCTGAAAAGGTCATCTCTGTCTCTTCAGATACTGGTTTACCTTAGTGTTCAGATTCCTGAAATTACTTAACTAGACACCTTTTCTAAGATTTTGCTTCTATGGGAATAAAAATTAATCCAGGAGTAGTTTCTTATGCTGCTTATACTCATCCATGGTGTCTAAAGGGAAGCTTGATCCCTGTGGTTAGGTTATGCAGCCTCGTCTGTTCTCTCTTCTAGGTTTTTTCCCTAGAGGAGCAGTGCTTTTACTTTTTGACTCCCTTAGCACTGTGAACTTCAGAAGTGAAGGGTTATGTCACTCGTCATTAGAAGCCAGCACCCAGCATGCTACCTGGCACCTTGTAAGAGTTCAGTAAATGTTTATTCTATCTTCTCACACTGTTTAGTAAGAACACGGATTTATCAACTCCTCCCTGCAGGTAGGATTTGCTAAAAGGAAACTTGGAGGGAAATGGCAATGCTGTGTCTTGAGGAGGGAGGCAGCGGGAGCCACTAACAGTGATAGAGGACTTAAGAGTTGGAAAATTTTAGTTTAATAGCTAATAAGCTTAGTAATCAATGCATGTAAAAGCTTTTGTTCTGGGGTGAAGGTACGATCCACCCTGACTCCAGGAGACCAGAAGCAGTTCCACCTTTGCTCCTTGGGGGGACTGCAAGCAATTCAAGGTGATATCTGAGCCATGGTACTCCAGGGTGAGGCAACTACAGCCCAGGACACAGCTAAACACTACCACCTGGGGCACAGCTTAAGACCATAGCCCAAGACAAGAACGCTGAAGTTGTTTTTTTCTAATCCAATTAACTTTTCGCTGAACTTCAAAACCCCTCACCACACCTTGTTTATTCCCTGCTATAAAAACTTTGGCCAGGTAAGAAAAGATGGTCTGTTAGGGTATGAACCCTCCATCTTCTCAGATTGTCGGCCAGCTGAAGAAAGTACCCACAAAGATTCAATCCCTGTCTCTGCTTATTGGGTTTGGTAGTGACAGGCAGCCCGAACTTTGGTGTCTTTTCCAGTTTCAAAAGGACACAGAAAGGGATAATGCAGAGGGTGAGGTGACCTTGTCTACTTTCGGATTTTGCTTGCAATCTGATCATGTAAAAGAGCCGGCATTGTCTTACTCTGAGTAGAGGAAGAAGCATGTTAGCAGCTAAAGCACAGCCTCAGCTCAAAACTCCCTGTCAGTAACTCACCTGAATCACTTGCAGGAGGCATCTCCCGGAAACAATGCAGCCCACCACCCACCTTCAGGAGGGAAACGGAGATATTCAGAAATATCTCCATTTCACAAATCAGAGCATCGCTGTCAAGGGACTGAGCTTACTCACCTCTTCCAGGGTGTGACAGTGGTTTAGGGAGACTAGACCCCATGCTCTTTGTCTTGAGCAATCCTTTGTGAAGACCTTCCTGTTTCCTTTGCATTTCCAGCAAACTTTGACTAATCATGACCTTTTATATAAGCTTTTAATCAATAAGCCCTAAGGCTCTACTGCACGTAAATCTAATCTAGTTGAGCTAATCTTTTTCTTAGTTCTTTACCGGGAAAAGACTTTTCCAAGGAACAGGAGCTTGGGGGCGATGCAGGGAAGCAATGCATTTGAAGATTAAAAAGTTAACAGCATTTTGTCTTCAAAAATACTTACATGTGAGTTATTAGCTAATAGGGGTGTTCTTTCAACTTCTTTTTTTTTATTAATTCTTACATCCTCAGTGCCAGGGATATAACAGACACTCAAATAATGCTCAGTGAATCAATGTATACTTTTATATTGGGTTGGCCAAAAAGTTCATTTACTTTTTTCCGTACGATGGTTCTAGTAGTGCTTAATTGTTTTTAACTGCATTTGAAACCATTTTGTTCAATTGTATTGTGACAGCAGTCACATCGGTGTGCATTTAAAAAAAAACTTAGCAAAATGGGTGAATTTTTGTGCAGCCATTTTAATATTGAAGATGGGAAGAAAATATGTGTCTTTTTCAGTGTCTTATGCTTTATTATTTTAAGAAAGGTAAAAATGCAACTGAAAAGTGATAAAAAGACTTGTGCAATGAATGTATGGAGTAGGTGCTGTGACTGATCAAACATGTCAAATGTGTTCTGTAAAGTTTCTGGGTACTGTTGATTTTGGCCAAATAATTCTTTGCTGTGGGGCTGCCTTATGCATTGAAAGATGTTTAGCAGCACCTCTGGCCTCTACCCAGTAAAAGCCAATAGTGGGAAATAGCCAACATACTTAAAATATCCAAATCAATAAAGTTATTGAGGAAAATAAAGAGAGGGAGAGAAACATCAGTGTGTGGTTGCCACTCATGCACCTGCTACTGGGGACCTGGCCCACAACCCAGGCATGTGCTCTGACTGGAATCAAACTGGCAGCCTTTTGGTTCGCAGGCTGGCACTCAATCCACTGAGCCACACCAGCGGGGGCAGAATATGTGTCTTTTATTTTATAGAAAAAACCATACAAACTTTTTGGCCCACCCACATCAGATATATCCTGGAAATCTATATAAATCAAATTTTATAAGTGAAATACTATTTAATAAAGAATCCACATTACAAATTCAGCCTGTTTTCTCTGAATCTCTGCTTTCTTACTGTGGTAGTGATAGTTCATGTTTCCTAAATACCCACCGTGCGCCCTGCACGTCTCAGCTTCCTTGCTTTAATGTGAAACCATGTGACTATTTCTATCCTGTGGGACACGAGCACAAGTGATAGGTGTCAGTTCTGGTTTGAGACAATGTGAGCTGGTGTGAATTTTTTCCTTAATTAATTTTAAAAAATTACAGTTGACATACACTATTATATTAGTTTCAGGTGCACAACATAGTGATTAGACACTTATATAACTTCCAAAGTGATCATTCTGATTAAGTCTAATAGCCCTCTAATACCCTACATGGTTATTATGATATTATTGACTATATCCCCCATGCTGTACTTTACATGCCCATGACTGCTTTGTCACTGGCCAAGGTGTGAATCTTTCCTGTTCTCTCTCCTGATCTGGAGGAGGAGTGGGACTGCAGCAGAGTGGACGCTGAGAGGGCAGAACGGTGCAGTGCGAACAGCGTGGTGCCCTGAGTCACTGATGGAGGAGAAATGATGAGAGCTGCCTCATATGCTGCAAATAGAGGTAAATAGAAATGAGAAATAAATCACTGTTTTGTTAACCACGCAGATTTTAGGATTTATTTATTATTATAGTAAAAGCCTGGTCTATGCTGACAGTAAATACTTCCCTTGGTTAGTTTCTGCTTATGAACACATCTGGAGGAGAATATGACCCACACCTGTGTTTCTCAAACTTGAGAATGTATAGAACACTTCTCAAAGGAAAAGAAAGTCTCTTGGAACACTTTATTTAATAATTATTTTTAGGTAAGTATGTACATGAAATTAAGGAACAATTCTGTTCATTTATAGCTTTTATGTAACTAACACCAAACATTTTTTTAATAATCATATATAAAGGCTAAATACAATTTACCACTGATAACATTTTGTGGAAATAAAATTGTGTGCATTATGTTTACTAGTTGCAAAATACAATCTCAAGTTGAATTCTACCTCTTACTTGTTTCTGTATTTCGATTGTAGTGACTCTGGCAGAGAAAGCCTGGTTGGATAAGAATGCTGTAGAAAATTACTTTGAAAACTTGAGGCTCTCGATTGCTAGTTCAGGATAATTGGACCTTTCTCTTAGCCCGAATGCTGCATGAAGCGGCACTCAAATGCCCGTTTTAATGAGCTGTCTCCTACTCATTCTCCTAACTGCCTTATTCATTGCAGGGAAGGGCCAGTACTGCATTGTTAGTTACACCTGCATTAAGTGGATATCTAATCCAATTATTGCTTGAATTAGGGCAGACAAAGTATTTGTTGTGCATTTGTTACTATGTTTATTGCTGATCAGCATTTCTAACTAGTTCATAGGAAGTCAGGAGCCACCCATCGAATCTGCATGCGGTGGGTTAGTCCTGAGTGCCAGAGGGCAAAGTTCTGAGTTGCCTTGCTCTACAATCTACCATCTTCTTAGTCAAGGAGAAAAATTTCAAAATTCTCATGGATGATTATTTTGGACCCTTGAGAGTGTGTCTAGGGTTTACGGACTTCTAGTTGGTACATAGTTGAGTTTGGGCTTTTGGAATCAGACAAACCTGTATTCCAGTCTTGAGTTAATCATATGACCTTGGGCAAATTACTTGTTCTGCTTGAGTCCCAATTTGTTTGTTGTAATGTGAACATAATAATGCTTACTATGCAGTATTGTGATGATTAAATGAGATATACATGTTAAGCCCATGGCATATGGTGTCATTCAATAAATGGAAGCTATAATTACTACTCCCCTAGTTAATTAGTTTGGTTAATTTGCTCCAGAGTATATGGGTCAATCTGCTCTCCTTCATTTTGTTTTTATACTCTCACATCCTAAAGTGTTTCCGAGGCTTCGAGGAAAAAAATATATCCATCTGTAGATTATTAACCTTAAAAATGATCTCCTGGGCCAGCTGCTTTAGTCTTTGGTAGGCTGGTTGAACTGGAAATTACGTGGAATTATAAAACTGAAAAATACAGACAGCCTGTTTAGAAAAATGAACGATTAACATTTAAAGGTATTGCTTAGAAAATGTTTTAGGTATCCGTTTTTTTCTTATTGAACTACAGAAATGTGTGTACTGTATTTTTTCTTTTCCTTTCTCGAGGGTGGGGGGTGGCATTTAGCTGTCATGGTGGCCATCTGTGCTTGACATTGTCCTGCCTTGTCATTAGCATGTCTTTTTCCCACGGAGTGCTGGAGTGCTGAAGAACAGCCTGGTTCATAAACTCTGAACTTGGGGGCCTTACCCCTCACCACTGCCATGGTACTACTTTCACAGGAGCCGTAATAGAAAGCTCTTAACACACTGGAATCTGGAAATGGGGAGGAGAAAGGAAGAAATGAGAAGCTCAATGTATCTTGTGATCAGTTCCTAGTTTGGACTTCCAGCAAGCTTGTACTCTCTAGGGTGACTGACTACGCTACCCAAGAGTAACAGTTTATTACCCAAATGTCTCCATTTTAACTCAGGGAATTTTGGTTAGTTGAACAAACAGAGTTTCCTGAGAACTAGCTAGTTTCATCTTCTAAAACACTGCTGCAACTTTTGAAAATGTTGGAGGTTAATAAATATCCATGTCTCACTCTGAATTAATTCGTTTAGATCCCTTTCCTCTGAACATGGAGTTTGGCTCTCTAGTCTCTGAAGAACTTGTTATTTTGATTGATGGGAAGGCAGCGAAAGGACTGTGGGTTGTGGAGTGCTGTGAGGGTTCGACAGCCCTGGGCAGATTCCTGCATGGGGGCTGAGGGTGGCTGGAGGCCAGAGACCCCAGAAAAGAGAGACACTGAAAAGGGTATAAAAAGAAGAGAAGTAGAAGATGTCAGGGTACAAACCCTTTTAATATTTGCCTAATGTGATCCCTAGTCCATAAGACCAAGTAAGGGTGAATGAGAAAAGTTAGGAAAAAGAAAACTCTTCCAGCTTTTCTTCTGAGGCTTACTTTTATATCCCGTTGTATTCCTCTGTGAGAAGTGATCTTGAACAAATCAATATCTGATTTGGCATTCTTTCATCTGCAAAATGGGTAGAAAGTTCCTGCTATACATTTTATAGGAAGGGTATAAAGATGAAATGTGCAACTGCTTTGAAAAGACAAAACGCTCCACAAATGCGAGGAGTTAGTTATCATCATCAACGCTAGTGGTAGGCAATAGAGCGCATAGAAAACGAGCTCTTTCTCTCTCGCCACTTGCAAGGAATTCTGGGAGGTGCGTACGTAATTGGCATGGCTGAGGGGGAAACTGCTTTCTTCCTGTTCAATCCAGTCTCCACCTGAGAAAAACATTTTCTACACAGCCAATTTTATGGTTTTCCTTCAAGAAGTGAAGAAATAGAGTTCTTTTCTACCATTTTTTCCCTTTGAAAAAGAGGTAAGGTCTTGAGTCCTTTTCAAGTTTCTCCTAGCTTCTGCTGAGCACCTGGCTATAGTTCCTGAGCAAATCAGTAATAGTGATATGTTAAGACTTGAAAGCCTCTGAGGCTGGGCTAAGAATTACCTGGGGCACCGCAGCACATCTCACCTGCAGGTGCTGGTGGATGTAAGACTACCTATGGCTTTTGACTGGAGTTCAGGCCTTGCAGGGGTCTGAGTTCTATTCCTGCCTCTGTTACAGCTTTTGTGTGATTTTAGGGAGACATCTTAATCCCTTACTTACCTCAACTTTTTAATCAGCAAAATGAGAATATTTGTGCCTTCATCAGACAGTTGTGGGGATTAAACAAGATGACTCAATGGTGTTAAAGGGTAAAAGGGTGCAACCAAGTGACTCAGACACAGTAAGCACTCAGTGGTGTTAGCTGTTACGTGAGCCTAAGGATCCTTAACTTCTGGGTTGGGAGAAGGCGTGGCCGAGAAACCTGAAGCCAAAGATGTAGGCCCTTGTGCAAAACAAAAATCCACCTGAAACGAAGGCAAAGAATTACTGATAATAAATACTTAAAGGCAACGGGAAAACAGGGTTTGACAAAAGAAGCTGATTTTGACGCCTGCTCAGCAACTCGTCCACTACAGAAATGGTGACAGGCCTACCCTGAGGCGCCAAGTCCTTGTGTCAGCAGCTGCCTGACTGCTTGACTTCCTGGAGAATTTGGGATGGCTTTTCTATGTGAAATATGAGGGGCAAAGCAAAATCCTATTAAGTCCAGGTATTCCCCCATTTTATGGGTAAAGACAAAAGAATGGAGGGAGAGTCAACACCGGAGGATCCCAAGGAGCAGACTGAAGCTGTAAAGGGTTTAGGGCTTTCAAATGACCTTTATGCCCAGTGAGACTTAAGGTGTGTTTTAACACAGTCCCATGCTGCCTCTGCAGAAAGATTCCACTTTTAAATGATGATTCTTAGAAATTATTTGTCAAAATTCAAGGAACTAAGTCACATGTTTTTCAGAACTTGACATCCATTTGCTAGTTTTCATGAGTCTGTATAGTATAATAAAGTCGATTATAACCTAATGCCCTACATAAACTCAGAAGAACACATTTTATCCACTTACCCCAGAGCCTATTATTTGATTTTAGTGTGGAAAGAAGAAGTTTATTCATTTTTCTGGGATGCGGCTAGATTAAGGTTTTAATTGAACCTCCCAAGTGTGGCCACCACTCTGTTAATGGAGAGAAAGGATTCCAGCTGTTTCGTCTTTCCCAGAAGGTCCCTTACTGGTAGCGGCGTGCAGGCCGGAGAAGGGAAGCCGAGGGACCCAGTTTAGGGCGTGGTTTCTCTCAGGCCCCACCTTCCTCATTCTTTTTGTATAGAGAGCAGTTCCTTCCGTTTGGGGATCGTTGGACAGCCTAGTGCCATACCAAGACTTGGATAGCCTTTCTGCTTCTAATCAAGCCTTATACAACCTCAGGAGTGCTGGTGCCTGGCTTTCCTTAAGTTATATTAGAGTAGAGCTCTCCTCCTCCTCCTCCTCACATTCCCCCAAAGAAACTTCTCTAATTCCTATAAGCAGGAAATATGGGACACTTTGGATTTCTCCTACTCCACTGCATCCATTTCAAAGGTTGGAGTAGATAATTGGGTTGTGGGGAGGCTGATCTGCATGGGGCCATTAATTGTCATTGCTCAGAGTCGCATCCCTTTGCCTGCGGGCAGGGCCATGGGCACGCATACTTCTGTCTGCATGTGGTCCTCAAACTAAACAAGTTCTTCACTTTCTCTCCCTGCCCCGGCTGGCATCTCTGCCTGCTATTGGGCCATGTGTTAGGATGGATCCCCTAGACTCTATTTTCCTCACAGGCACATCCCAAGGGTGAGATTTGGAAATGGAGAAGGAAACCTCTGCTTTGCACCCCAAAGTCCAACCTGTGTTTTTCCATCCAGTTTTATCAGAGAGTCTGGTTTGGGGGGTGATTGAGTATTTGTATGGAGAGTAATAATGAATAATAAAATAATAATAAATAATAAAACTAATGCCTTGGCACCCCCTTCACTCATGATCCTTGGGTAGGTTGGCTCAACTGGTCAGAGCCCAAGAGGGAAGAATGAGACTTAGGCACCAGCCCACCCCCTCCAAAGAGATCTGGACTGGGGGTAGGTCAGCTCCTTCTCCTCAGCAGAACCAGCCTCCAGCCATGCATGGACCTTGACCCTCCTTCTCTCTGCCCAGACTTCATGTAAAAGAAGCTTTGTTTTTGTTCCAAGAGGTTGGACTTGCCAATTCCCGTCCCACCTTCCTAAACTGAAGTTGAATCTATGGCTTAGATTCTGGGAAATAGAGTTGACTGGAAAGGAGAGGGGGGGAAAATAACTGGTTTCAGAAGAAATGATTTTCACAGAAGCCTGTTGGAGAAAAGAAAAGATACTTGCACTCATTCTGGGAGTTGCCATGAGTAGCGTGGGGCTGACCCTCTGGTCGCTCAAGAACATAAATTCCAGGTAAGAAGAGAGGAGGAAAAGGTGATGGCCCTGTTGAAGGAGAGCAATATGTTTTCCTAATGTATTTTTCTTAGGGCCCCTACTTGAGGTACTTTATGTACTACAGGGAAATGACAATGGAGAGTCTCAAGGGCAGCAAAGTCATGTTGGTGACAGCTGCCCAGGTACATGGGCACCACTTGAGGGCCACTTTTCAAAATGGTGTGTGAGAGACTCACCAGCAAACTCAGCCTTTTCCAGGGAAGACAACTGAGCACAGGAACCACAGGGGTAAGGAGCAACTGGTGGGGCTGAGCCCTGGGATACAGAGCTTACTGTTACCTCACATGTTGTCTTTCTATTTAGATGAGTGTGGTTCAGGATTGATCCTGTGACTGCTGCCTTCATTGAGCAGAAACTGGTGGGAGCTGTAGTAGAACTGGAGGTCGTGTGGTCCAGTAAGAGTCAAAGCAATGCTTCTTCTGTGCACGCCTCTGAATACTGAGGAAGAGGGGCTCAGGGGACAGGCATCTGTATTTAAATTCTGTAAGGTTATAAGATCTGAAGTAAATGTCCTGGGAGAACAGTGTGAAATGGCCGTTGAGTCCAAACCAGGGCTATTTTTTATTAAATATTAATGCCACACATTTCTGCAGGGTTCATAGAACAGATGTTAGGCCTGACATTGTGGCGATTTAATTGACTAAGATTATTTCCTGTCATTTTTATCAATGTCTGGCTTTCCAATGTCTGTTAAATCTGAAAGTATAAAACACAGGAAGGGATAATTAATGCTCAGTTTCCATCCGTGGTTACCTGCTGCTATTGCCCCCTGGAGAAGTTGTAGCTTTCTCCTGAGTATTTTTCTTGGAGGCAGAGACAGGCCGAGCTGACCTGGTCTCCCTGCAAATTATTCCGCTGGGCCGCTAGCTGGAGAGCAGCCCACTGTGTGAGCACCATTCTTTCTTTCCTGTTGGTTTTAAGAAAATAAGCAAACTCTAAATAAGCTTTGCTTTAGTGGCAAACACTCCTGGGGATTCTGACTTTCCCTCTCTGAGCCCCAGCCTCCTTCCCAGGCCGTCACCCTCCACATGCTCGTAGACTCGCAACAACAGCAGCGGCCACAACAGAAAGCTCTTCAACAGCCAAATCTTTGCTGAGGGACCTTTCCAAGTAGAGTCCAAGGAAGTGGATAAAACTTATTTTGAGCAAATTCACAGTGACATAAAATGTGGCTTATGGTGATTTAGCACCAGGAAGTATTTGCCAAGTAGAGAGCTCAGGAAAGAACAATTCTAAAACGATCCTTGGTCAGGTGCAGCTTATAATAGGCCTATTCATAGCAGGAAAAAAAAAAAAACCCCAAACCCACGTCCCTTCCTCACAAAAATTATATTATTTACGTGGAAAATATGCCGTCACACATTTGCCCTGCAAGACCATGTTGCTTTATGTTTATTAAATGATTCTGGCCTGCCATGCTGAAGTCTCCGATACGGCCCCAGGGGGCAGCTCGTGGAAAGAGAGGCAGAGAGGAGAAGATGTGTTGTTCTCAGCCCTGAACATTAAATCATTGCAGTAATGATTTTAGAGGAAATGAGGCAAAATTGGGCCAAATGAAAACCTGCTGGCGTGGCTTGGGAATCACCTCCACCGGCTTGGGAAAGGATTGAATGCTATACCAGCCGTGCTTGGGGGCGTTGAGGTTTTGCCCTCTGCCCAGGGGGTTTGCTGTCTGTCTCCAAAGGGTAGCCGGGGCCCACCTGGCCACTTTCGAAAATCCCTTGTCTTCTCACCATCCAAGCAAGTTTGAACATGACACAGGTGGAAGGAGTCAAGTAGTAAGCTGTAGAAGTGTGAGGCCCTTTTTAAAGGTAATTCTTAGGATACAAACAGAAATGATACCGGTGTAGCAGAGCAGCTAATGTGACATGAGGGGAGAGGATGTGGGGGTCCTTGGTCAAGACTCGCCCCAGGATATGATTTAAAGAAGCAGGGTCAGACTCCTCGACATGGTAAAACTTAAGGGACCCAAAAGCCCAGACTGACGCATCTGCCGACGAGCCACTGTGCCTGAAAGTCACACCTGTAGACCCAGGCTTTGAAGGGAGGCCTGGCCTCTGAAGGTCAAATACAAATGTGCTTTCTTGGCTCTGCTATCAATGAGCTGATGAATACACAGAGTGGATCAGTTGGCAACCATCACTGTTGGATGCCAAGAGCAGGCTCCTGCTATGGTAGGATGTCAAACTGATAAGTTTTGATGGGCGTGGGGAGGATGGGAAAGGCCTAGGCATAGATTCTCTTTCTATGGGGCATCCCAGGATCAAGCCAAGGTTGAAAGTAGGGCACGGCGGGATTGGCCACCTAGGATACCCATGAGGAGGGCTACCAAACGGAGAACGAGGCTGGTCTGAGACACACCTCACTCTCTTCCTCAGGGCCCGCCCTGAGTGGGGGTGTGCTGTTTCCCATTCAGGTCAGTACCACCACACATGGTCTTTTCTTAAGGGACCCAACCATCCGGTTTTTGTATCTCTGCCCTGTAGTTAACAGAAAGGGGGGCCCTAACCCCAGACCCCAAAGTTGTTCTAAGAGGTCTTTATGTCATGGAGAGACTCAGCCTCTCCCCAGATTCCCGCCTGACACCGAGCATCTTGCCCTGCCTTTGCTGCTGAATTTACACCACCCAACAGAGGAGACAGGGACAAAGTCTAGGTGGGAAGCTGAGGAATGTTTACAGCCCTGGAACCAGAATACAGGAGGAGGCAGGCAGGTGAAATTTGCCTATGTCGCCTCCTTGAGCACAAATCACAACTTTAAGTTCATTTAGAGGCAAAGTCGGGCATTTTTGAAACAGACCCATCTCCCCCCAGCTTTTTAATTGTGCCTTTTCATGAATTTTGCTTTCAAATCTGCATGAATTATTTTTCTTCTATTAAATATTAATGTGCCTTTCTAAGGAGAAAAAGGGGGCAAATTAGGTCTGGTACACATCTTCCCTGCCACTATTTACTGCTGCTGAGGGAGTGCAGCAAATGCCAGCTCCCAACACATTATTAAATCAGGCCTGCACCGAGCCCAGATGTTACACCGGGGATGGCGCAGTGGATACAGGTGAAAGGCAAACGGCAGTGGGCTCAGGTTCTCTCCGGGGGAGGCTTGCCTTCCCACATCCCCGTTCTCCTTCCTTTGTCCTTCATGTCCACCATGTCCTTTGGCAAATTCGCCATCAGCTGGTCACAGCTCACTCTTCCTGGATCAGTAATTGTGTGAGGGGGTTTTATTTTTTTAAGACCGTTATTTTTTCCCCAATGACTCTTTCTACTTGATTAGTTCAGGATCAATATGTCTTGTAGGCAGAATATAATGGGGAAGGTGATTTATCAGTGTCAGGGGTAGCTCTGGGCTTTGTTCATGGGGCTTTCTTCATGACAGCTTGTGAAACTGTCATCCCCCTTCCTTGTGCCAACACACACACACACACACACACACACACACACACCCCTCTCTGCTCTTTTCCTTGTCTAAATTCTATTCTAAGACCAAGATGAATTCAGTGTTCTTGCTGATGCCTGTCACGTGATCCTTAAATTGTGACCTCCAATGAAACTGTGATGTTAAAGACAAACATTGTTGTTACATGGTGTAGGTTCTAGTTCTCTGATAGGCTGTAAACTCCCAAGGGAAGGAATTATACCTCTAGAACATGAAGTGGTAGAAAGAGCACAGGGTTTGCCACCAGAATCCCAGAATCCTGACTGTGTGTTCTTAAGTGCATTATTCAACCTCTAGGAGGAGGTTTCATCATCATCATCATCACCTATCACCATTATCACCACCCTTAGCATCTTCGTTATTTCTGCCACTCAGATCAGTGCTTCTCATACCTGAACATTCATGAGGATTATCTCTGGTTTGGAGTGGGCCCCAGAGTCTGTAGTTCCAACAGGGTCCCAGGTAATATTGATGATGCTTGTCTGCTTGTCAGACTTTGAGAAGCAAGGTCTCTGAGAATCTTTATTGAGATAAAAATCAGAAAGTGTCTTACAAATTAAACCATCCTATATTATTGCTAAACCTTGAGAAATCCTTGTCTCTTATTTTTATTCCTATTTCAAATCTAACAGCCAATCCCGTTGGTGCTACCATCATGGGAGGTTTCCTGAATCCAGCCATTTATGACCCCTCTATCCTTCCAACCCTGCCTAAGCCACCATCACATCTCTTGCCTAGAGATTATTGCAGCGGCTTCCCAAATGGTCTTATTCTTCTATTGGTCTCTCCTCTCCTGAGTCCCTGGAGTCCCTTCTCCACCCAGCAGTCAGGTGATCCTTTTACAGTGTAAATCAGATCCTAAAACTGTTCTCCCAAACTCTTTAGTGGCCTGCAAAGGACTAATCCATATGACCCTGTTGTCATTTTCTAATGACCTTCCTTGCATTTTTTCCCTCTGCAAGAAGAGGGCTGACTCTATAATTATATCCAGTCCACTTCTCAACTTCCTCATCTACATGAGCAATCCCATCACTCTCTAAGTACTTACCTGGGATTATTATGTTTTTCAGGGCACCCACTTCTATCTAATGTTCTGTTAAGTACGATACTTACATGTTTATCTGTGGTCTGTTTCGCTGACACCAAAAAGATTTGTGGAGGCACAGGGTGGCCTGGCTTGTTGTGCTCTGTTTTTTTCAGCATCTGGAGCACTGATTAGTACAAGGTAGGTCTTTAGCTATTTGCTGAATGAGAGAAGGAATGAGTTATTCTTACTTAATTAAATTGCCTTATACCCCAAGCTGGACAGAGTCAGTGCTCATAAGCATTTGCTTAGGCAACTATTGATTGTTTGTTTGTTTTTTTTTTTGAATGGGCTCTCTCTGGACCTCTGTTAGTGGGGCAATTACTAATTTTTGCCATGGGTCAGGCACAGTAGTACAGGATTGATCCTCAGGACTTTAAAATGTAAACCTTTGAGCAAGACGGAAAGGTAAGCTTCTTAGTTCTAGGAAGCAATGACTGTGGGAGTTGAGGTATTTAGATCCCTTGGGACTGCTCATCTTTACTTACTTGCTTCTTAGCCAAAATCATGCTGCACAAACACACATCAAAACCAACCAACTGAACCAAACAACAACAACCAAACTAAGCCCTAAAAGGAAAAGGACAAATTGAGACTCTGGGTTTCTGGTAGAGTAAAATTGTTGTATAAATGGGTGCACACAGGAGAGGCCTTCCCAAGTGAAATAATGGGATCTCTTTTTACTTCAGCTCATCTAGAAGAGCACATTAATAAACTGAACCAAATGTGGAACTACAGCTGGTTTTATTGGTCATTAACATTTACAGAGCCATGTGAAGTCATGTTTTCCAATTTTGAGATTAAAAGATTTAGCGAGCCTAATTATCAGCTTTGAAATGGGGACTGCTTCGGAGCGTGGCCAGCAGAACTGATTTGTCTCTGCCTTTGCTTTGCCTCTGCTACATGGTGCAGGTGAAGTGAAAACAAATGCCTTCATTGACCTTCAGCTGGATTTGACCCTAAAGCAGGGGAGGCTCTGGCAGCTGCTCTAGAGTTTGCTCTGTGCTAGTCCTCTCGGTGCATTCTCTACATTTTAGGGCTGTATTTTGGGTTCAGGAGACTTGTATATACCAGCAAGAGGTATTCATCCTTGCCTGACTTTCTACTCAGGTTCCGATTGCTTTTCTGTCCTCTGTTCAGTGAGGTCAAGCCATTAATTGTTATTAAACATGGTTGATATCTCTGCCTGAATGAGACTTTTGGTGAGAACAAAATAACCTCTCATAAATAGTACTCACTAGACCACGTCTCCTGATTTTTGGTTTAAGAAATGCAGCAGGTATGAGGCAAAGGCAGAAGAAGGAATGTGAGAGGGAAGGGAGCCTTCAAGAAGAGAGAGCCAATGACCATTTTGTCAAGACCTTCCCACCTGTGTGCGCGGAGCACTGAGATGAGTGATCTGGGGAGGCCACGGCAGAAGTGTGTATGGGATCATCCCTGGCTTAGGTCTTGGTACAGGGTGTATGCCATTTGGCCCCATCCTGAGGACAGTGACTGACTGTCTTGGTGAAAACTTGTATTTAGGGCCCCATAAAGATGTACCAGTGGTGTGACACGTGGATTGTGGAGCTGTAGCTGACTCCATCATGTCGTTCCTCCTTCCTGCCCACGCTTACACCACCCACATTGTGCAGCCTGGTAATCCCCATGGAGGTGACTGGCCCAGAGGGAAATGTAACTAACAAGAATAGTTCATCTCGAGGCCAGGAAGATAGATAGCTTCTGGCTGCTGCCGCTTCATTTGCTCTCTGCTCCCTCAGCCCATCACAGTACAGGATATGGAGTAGCTGAAGAACCTATGCATGACCCATGGACATGAACAATGGGATGGGGTTGCCTGAGGAAGTAGGGGTATTGGGTGGAGGGAGGCCAAAGGGTAAAAATTGGGACAACTATAATAGTATAATGTATAAAATAGAATTTTTTAAGAAAGGGAGACTTTAGTCTGCTCTGTGATTCCAAATTTTGCTGAACGAGTCTGACTAATCTGAGTTAGAGTTTTCTCTTAATGAGGATTCCCGTAGCAGGGCAGACTAGCAGAAGGGTTTGAGACCCAAGTGACATCTGGTTTTGTTCTCTCTGGGCACGAACTTTCTAATGCAAAACGAAGACAGTTGGCCCATCAAATAGCCTTGCATTCTATACTTGAATAGATAGGCAGATAAACCAAGGGTGGTCTGAGCGTAAGAATGGCTATGATCTTCTCTATATGCAATAGAAAGCTGGCAGCATTGTCGAAGGTACATGGAAACCAGGAGAGACTGAAGACAGGAAGAATAAGGAAGTCTCGCCTAGTTTCCAGACCATGGTTTTAATTACTATTGCTTCTGATTTTTCTACCAGAGCCCCTGGACTCTAGGCCAATGTTTTCCTGACCACAGATTCTTACTTTATAATTCCTATTGGTTATGGATTGAATTTTGTACTCCCACCCCCACCAAAGATACGTTGTAATTTTAAACCCAGTGACCTTGTTTGGAAGTAGGGTCTTTGCCGACATAATCAAATTAAAATAAGGTCAGTAGGGTAAGCCCTAATCCAATATCACTGACATCCTTATAAAAGGGGGAAGTTTGGGCATAGGAACAGACACACATGTAGGAAGAACAACGTGTGAAGATGAAGGCAGACATCAGGGTGATGTTTCTACAAGCCAGGAGATGCCACAGATTGTCTGCAAATGGCCAGAAGCTGAGAGAGGCCTGGAACAGATTCTCTCTCAGTCCTCAAGAGGAACCAGCTTCATTGTTACCTGGGCTTTAGACTTCCTCCTCATCTGTAGCCTTCTGAACAGTGAGACAACAAACACATTTCTATCATTTAAGCCACTCAGGTTATAGCAGTTTATTACAGTTCCATTGGCTTACTGTAACCACTAGCAATCATTAATTTTCAACCCCACCTTGATTTCTTTTCAATCTTCCCCAAAATCCTTGTCTTGTAAAGCTTAGACGTTACTTCCTACCCAGCTCTCCCTACACTGGGCATGGAGCTCTCCTCTTAGCCTCTGCTGTGTGTGCTGCCGGGAGGTAGAGGTGGGCCTACAAGTGGGCAGCTTTACCTCCCTCTGTGGCTTCCTTTTATGCCCACTGTTTGCTGCCACCCATGGGCTCTTGGGATCTAAACTCCCCACTATGTTTTTAACTTCCCCCTAACACTGAAGCTGAATTGGAAGGAAAGGCCAGTGCCTTGAAGCTCCTGTGGTTATTTTTTGGATTTGTTTGCATATAATTCCAGCATTTTTGGTCCTGTTCCAAAACCATCTCGAATGAATTTGTTCCATGTATGACTTTAAAGTTGGGGATCAAGTTATGATCCAGTGAAACATAATTAAAGTAATGTGACAACTCTGAATGATATCAAATTCTCAGCTGTCTAAAGTATACACAAAATATAGGAGCCCAGAGGGACTATATGATCTATTCAAAAAGGTAGTTTCCGTATGGACAAATTCCCTTGTGATATTCCAATATGCACTTTCTCATTAAACTTCTTATTTAATACGGGCACTGGAATTTAATTGTGGGTATAAACTATATTGCTTTGGTCATTTCTGACCAATCTTGTTTTGCTAAATGAAGTCAGAAGAGGCACACTATGTCATCAGTCAGCAAACAGGCATTGACGATGTGCTGGCTTCCACAAGCTCTCCCTGGCCATGGAAACCTGGTCTCTGGCCTGAGTGAGCCTTCCGTGCAGTTGGGGAGCTAAGGCACCTGGATGCTAAGCACTTACAGAACAATTAGATCCTATATGGTGTTGAACTGGCTTGGTGGGGTAGGGGTCAGACTACATGGAGTGGTTGGGAAAGCTGTCCTGATAACATGATACTTTGGTTTGTTGCTGGAAAGGTCAAGATATCCCCTTCATCTTCCCTCAAATTTTTCCTTCTCTCTGTCTCTATGACTGGTTGTTTCTGTACAAATCAGACTCCAAACAAGAAACACAAAATGGCCCTATGCAGGAGCTTGCAAGAGAGTCTATCACCTTTGATGATGTGATAAAAACCCAATTCTTCTGAAATTTAGACTGATAACATTTAGAAATCATGAAAGTAACACTTTTCTATTAATTCTGGCTCTCTCTTCACTTTCCATTTCCTACATTTTACTTACCTAAAGATTCACAATTTCTAAGATATCCATGGAATTTCAATGAGGCCATTGGAGATTCCTTTTCCATTTTCCCAGTGGAGAGGATGGGAGAAATGTTCCCAGCTAGATATTTGCCCAGATGTGTTTCCAAAAAAGCACAATTAGACCTGGTGTCTCCGTTGTTCCCTCGCATTAGCCACGAGGCAGTGCAGATGAAGTGTGAGCTAAGGTGCAGGGTAATAACGCCTTTCTGTCCTTCTCTTTCCTCACATGGAAAGGACCTTTGTTTGGTTTTCTTTACAAAAGTTCAGATTTAGTTTGAAGTTTGGAAAATAGAGGAAGGAAAAACAACTTTCCAAGACAAGAGACAACAGTTTTCTTAAATAGGAACCACATTTCCCCTCTAAATTATGGTACCAGAGGGCCCCTGTGCAAGGGTTGAGAGGTGATAGAGGTCGGCTTTGGGAGGGTGTGGGGAGCTGCGGCTGATATTTTGTTTGGCTCAACTAGGCTCACATCTCTTGGGTTTCTTAGGATTCGTGGAATATATCTGATTATAGTGAAACATGAGAAACCCCTTAGAAAAGTGGCCATGGAAATAAATAGCAATAAATATTTATGTGTCTAGACCAGAGGTCAGAATGCATTTTAGGTCTGAGAGCCGTAAGTGGGGTTAAATAAGGTCTATGGGGAATGTAGGTTCTAATGATGGAGCTAAAGTACAGGTCACGGGGGAAGAAAAGAAATAAATGGACTGAAGGGGAGGAAAGGGGTAGACACTTAAGAAGGAAAAGGAGGTATGAGGAAAAATTATCAACAAGTGATTAAACTAGAAGTTGTAACCAGCAATACTTTCTGGCTGTACTTTAGGTTAAGCCATTATCTTTGGTGTAAAGCAGGATTCCCATAATTTTCCATATTATTTTAGCAGGTGCTTGGATTTTTTTTTATAGTTTTATACTTGTGGAATAAAGAGTGTGTAATGTAAGTTGCTGGGGGTGGGGGACTGTCCTTCCAGGTGGGATCTCTCTTGCATCATGGGATCAGCGGTGGTACAATGGGAACTGGCATGGGGACTAAACAATTAAACCTTCAAGACTGCCTCTTCCTACCCCATTTCCTCTGCTGCCCGCTCTTCCTGTTACAAGGTCACCCTTTTGGGGGTGCTGTTGGCCATCCTGACAGTAGAGGGGAAAATGGTTTCTGCCAAACCTTGTTTGAAAATATTTGCAATATGTTGGACAATTAATCAAAGTAATTTTTTCCAAAGATAAGACACAAAAATTTGGAGTGAAATATTTAAATAGTATTGAAAAAAAAAAAGAATGTCCTTCAATACAGATTTTAATCCTTACATAGCACAAGCGTTTCCCTCTATAGCAAAGGTTGGGAGATCTTTTTGTTGTTGTTGTTGTTTGTTTTTTGTTCTTGTGTGTTTGTTTCAGGTTTTTATTTTTGTAACTCCAGAAACACTTCCTTCAATCATCTATCCATCTGTCCATCCATCCATCCACCCACCCACCAACAAATGTTTGTGGAGAGTCTTCTTTGTGCTGGGAATAGAGTTAAGCCCTGTGGATAGAGAGATAAATGAGAAATGATTCCTGCCCTTGGGGAGCTCACAGTCCAGTGGGGGGGAGAGAGAGACAGAGATACACATTAATTACAGTGGTGTGATGAATGCAGTAATAAAGTTCAGAGCAGGGTGCTCAGCTGCCCACAGAGCTGTAGGGCAGCCACCATCCATTTTATCTTAGCCTTCTAAAGGTCTTTGATTCCTCCGAGAGTAAACCATGAACCCCCAATCTCAGAGTGCTGGACTAGATATAGCTTTAGAATAAGTCTGGTAGGCTGCTGCTACTACTGATTCAAAGGCAGTGAAGAAAGATGATCTTGACATTTATTCCCAGGGTTCATGGATTTCTGAATCTATGTTCTCTCAGCTCTCTTTCCTTGCTAGGGCATAAGTACGTTCTGTAAAATGGTGATGCTCCATTCCTGCTCCAGCCCGTCTCCAACCTGCTGTTGAACTTGACTTTTTGAGAAGCCTGTTTTTATCCCAGGAGTCTCACTAAGGACTGAAACTGGGGAGGGATTGACTGAGTCCCATATCCCTTACTCCACTCAACACCAATCAAACAACAGCTGCTGAGGGCTTAGACCACGCTGAGCAGATGCTCTGCAATTTTTCTAGCTCCATTTTTTTTGTCATTATTAATCCAGAGAGTATGAGCTCTCCAAAGCCAGGTTGTAGTGAAGAGAAGGGACAATGGCAATGGGAACATGTGTGTCCCCAGGGAAATGCTTTCAGAACAAAACAAATGGAGTCAAATACTCCACAAATACTCCATTGGTTTTTATTTCTTTTTGTTTGTTTGTTTGTTTTGTCTTGTTTTGCTACCAGGAACAAGACTGCACAAGCGAAATATGAATTTGGGAAAAATTTTGTTGTTACTAAGGTTTGAATTTTTCTAATATCAGAGATTGTGTGCTCATGAAAAAGATGTTCTTGTTGATCCTTGAAATGTTTGGTGTTTGCCACTTAGATCACCAACCAAAGAAGAGGGGACAATCCAAATTCACACATCACCTTGAATGCACAGTTTAGAAAGCAATGGAAAACCTTGGCGTAGAGAGAACATTTATCTCTAGCAGTTTATTGCTCTCCTGAAATGTAAATTTTAGTTTGTTTGGGTTGTTGAAAGTTGAGCTGCTTGGCAGACATTCCGGCAAATTATGTGGTTGAAGGAGATTACTGAGCCTTTTGGTGACCCTGAAAATGTGATTTTTAACAGTTAAGCAGGATAAAATTGTCAGGACTGGTTAAAAGAGAGGAACCTGGAACTGATATTTTTGAAGTCATAGAACCTGAATTTTTAAAAAGCATGGTGATTTCCTTATAAACTCTCATATTTTGGGTACCGAGTGCCTGGCTTTTGGGAAAACAGGACTGGGATTTTCAAGTTTTGGCACTGCTAGGAGCAGATATATGTAGGAATGTAAATTATACCCAGTTACCCAGATGACAGGTTGGTAAGACTCAGTGACACCAGTCTTGTCCCTCACCACAGCATGTAAGTCCTGGACCAGAGCCCATACAGCAGCTTGCACCAGCCCTTTGAGGCCCGATTTGAGACAGCGGTCTAGGATTTGGCAAGTTACACAGACAACAGTGTCTGTATAAAGCTTTGAGACCATCTGACGGAAGGCACCACAGCAGTCTAAAACCTGTTATCCCACACCTGGCTGGCCCTTTCCCAAGGTGAGGACAACCTCACCTGGAGCGCTGGCACTACTGACTCTGCCAACCACCTTTCCCGGCCTTCCCTTCCCTCAGCCACAGCCCATGATTGGTCCTGCCTCACCTGAGCCTTACATCTCATGCAAATATCTCCTGAAGTACTTTTTTCCCATTTGTTATATCTTAAAGCCATATTAATTACTGAAGGAAATCTATGAGTGTCTGCCCAGTTGAAACCAGAGAAAGCTGGTGCTGGGGGGGACCTCAGAGGGCCTGACTCTGAGGGTTCAAATGTTAATGGAAGCATGTTTCCCTCTAACGACACGCGCCAATGTGCTTGTTGCAGTAACTTGAGGAATATGCATTGGCTCCATGTAAAAATGTTCATCTCCTACCTGACCCACGTCATCCTGAACCTTCGTCAGATGTTCCTTTCTGCATAAGCCACACCCATGGCTCCATGCCTTGGCTGGCACTGTTCCTTGCACTCAGAGCGCCTTCCTTCCACTTCTGCATCCAGGGGGGGTCACCTTGAGTCCGTCTGTGTATCACAAGTGTCTATCAGATTGCTTGGTATATTTCAGGTGTTCCAGTGAGGGGCCAATTTGGTGAATATTTGATGGAATGGAAGTGTTTGTGATATTTATCATGAAAAATCATGGACCACAAACACATGAAATAATACTTGGTAAAAATCAAATAATTCATTTTTAGACCTTGGAGGAGAAGTAGCATTTGGGAAGGCAGGAGGGAGGGAATTGCTGGGAGGGAAACAGTGGGCAGGGAGGTAGAGATGAGCATGGGTTTAGGGTGAGGGGGGCGTAACTCATTAGAAGAAACAATAGGAAATAATATTCGGAGGGCCCATGTTGCTAAGTCCCTTGAGGAGTTTGAAAGAAATGAAATAGGTGATTGGCAGCCATTGAAGGCTCCTAAGCAAGAAATACCTGACATGAGTGGTGAGTCAGGGGGGATGGAGCCTCACTAGAGAGGATAGTCAGTGGTGGCTGCGCTGGTGGAGGGGCACATGGTGTAAAATGGATGATCCTGAGTCACTGGCAAGTGGGCATGCGCTGGAGTTCATTCTGGAGGGGTTTGAAAGGAGACAGATGCCGGACTTTGTTGTAGATGACAACAGGAGACCTAAGGTTCTTTTTATTGACCGGCTTGGCATTAAGAATATCTAAAAGGTTGGGGGAAATATGTTTTAGATAAATATATTTCAACCTCAGAGTCTCTTTTTTTAACTTCACATGAGGACATTTTTACATCGCTTTTTTAGAGAGAGAGGAGAGGAGAGAGGAAGGGAGAGAAACACCACTTCAAGAGAGAAGCATTGACTGATTGCCTCCCATACACACTCCAACTGGGGATCACATGCTCCCAGACTACAGATCGAACCTGCAACCTAGGTATGTGCCTGACCAGAAATCAGGCCCACAGCCTTGCTGTTATGGAATGAACCTTTAAGCAACTGAGCCGCACCAGCCGGGGCTCAGAGGTTCTCTTTTATAGTCATTCATCCAGCCCCAATTGTGTGGGAATGATAGATGATTCTGGAGCCCTGGCCAGGGTCACCTTGGCAGTTTCGGCACAAACCTTTTTTTTACCTAGGGTAGAAAATGTTAGAAGTTTTCCTGCTGGTTTTAGATTAAGAATGCTGCAAAATTTTCCTACCGAATTATGTGTCTGTAGACAGTGTGTGTTTTCCATGCCTTCTCTTGAACTGCATCTTATAAAATAGTTGAAACTTTTTGTCAGTGGTGACTGGGACATCGTATCTCATTTGCATTTTATTATGACTGATATTGAACATCATTTATCAATAAATTAACCATTCCTATTTCTCTTTGATATACACCTGTTGTTGCCATCTGCCCATTTTTATAATGGACTCCTTTGTCCCTTTTATTCCCTTACAAAAGCTCTTTGTTTAATAACAAAATTAGGCTTTGTTCATCAAAGCTGATTCAAAAGCTTAAATTTTCATAGGTTTTAAAGTTTGCACGGGGTATCCAACTGCCCATTCTGCTAGTGTTCTGGGTGTTTAGAAATCTTCGGAATCCACCCTTCTTAATCTTAAACTATTTTTTATAAAAATATGAAGCCTAGATTGCTAAATTAGGAAAAGTACACAAACTCTATCCTGATCTTTGAAAGTCCTGGTGTCATTTTGGAAACTCCAGATCAGGAATCTGCACCGAAATATTGAGGGAGGAGGCGTTTGAACACAGTTTCAGCCTTTCCTTTTGGGTTTCTAAGATCTTACCCAGAGTGGGGCGGGGGAGGAGTACCGAAAGATCAGATCTCTGACAGGTGTTGCCACCTTGATACTCACACTTGGGTCTTTAAGGGAACGTGACAACCCAAAGTGACCATTTGCCTATTATGACATAAATTGTGTCCTACCCCCCAATTTTGTGTGTGGAAGGCCTACTTCCCAGTTTCGCAGGCTACAACTCTATTTGGTGATAAGGTCTTTAAAGTGGTAATTAAGGTAAAATGAAATCATGTGGTTGGCGCTCATCCAATACGACTGGTGTCCTTGGAAGAAGAGGAGAGAATAAGACCCAGACAGACACACAGGAAAGACTATTTGGGGACACAAAGTCCATCTGCCAGCCATCTGCCCACCAAGGAGAGAGGCCTCAGTATGAAACCAACTCTGTCGACATGCTGATCTCAGATTTCTAGCTTTTAGAACTGAGAGAAAATAAATTTCTGTTGTGTAAGCCACCTAGCCTGTGGTACTGGGTTATGGCAGTTCTAGCAAACTAATATAATGTCCTATGGATATCAGAACTGCCTTCACCAATTGCTTAGAGATCAAGTTCTAACATAGAGAACCGTGGATTAAAAAACACCTATCCTAAGCTGTGAGGAGGACCACTCTACTCATCTCTAGTAACTTATATAAGAGTGCTCAATTCAAAGGCAAACGTTTTAGGTTTATAATTTCCCCAGTTTGGGGGAATGTGAAAGCCTTAGGCTTCACAGTCAGGCATCTCTGGGCACACACCTCTCTAAATGGGTCTCTTCCATTGGGCCCCAAGGCTTTAGGTTCCATATCTAGAAAGTGCCCTTGGATGAGAGGTGCGAGGGTCATATCTCTATGTGAAGCAAGTCAGTCTGGTGGAAAGAGCATGAAAATGGGAGTCAGAAACCCAAGACATTGTCTTAATTCTATCACAGACTTTCTGTGTGGCCTCAGGCAAATACATTGACTTTTTTGAACTTCAGATCCTTGTGCAGACCTCCTGAGTGGTTTTCAGACTCAGTTTTGTGGGACCCTGGAGGGCTCCATGGATGGGTTTTAGTAGTTCCTCAAATTTTGCATTTCAATTTCCCTTGTGGAAGACATTTTAACTATTTTAAACATTGCAATAAAAATAACACACAGATGTGTTTTATTTCACATTTTAACATATCTAAGAACATCGTCATATTAACATGTGTTGGTAGGTTAGCTTATTTGAAATGAACACCAGAATAAAATTCTGACATCTGGGTATGCACATTTTTGATGAGGGATATTGATATTCTGCACTAGTCTGGTTGTCTCTCTTAAATTCTGACATGACTGCTGCGTGTCTTCACTGACATAAAATTGCACAAGTGTGTTTGTGACCACAGTACATTTGCACCCGCTCAGTTAAGTGCCAAATCAAGTTTATTCACATTTGTTCTCCTTGTGGCATAAGACTTTTTGTGCACCCACAATGGACTCTCTCACATCTTGAAAACATCACATTAGAGCTAGAATGAATGCTTCCTTTCTGACTTTATGATTAGAAATGCAAGAATTTATTAGGTGCTACTAACAATTCAACTTTGAAGCAGATATTTTCTATTACTTTTCTTGCAGGCTTCTGGATAAGTTTAGTTGAGCAGAAACCTAAGCCGTAAGGCAAGTTGTTTTAAAATAAGACAACATAAAAACTATTAATACTTGCAACTACTTAGCTTGATGAAGCAGTCTTTTCTAAATGTTGTTCAACTAAACCAAAATAAATAAATAAATCTGTGCTGAGGATAGTATGATTGTGATTATTTCAAGTTTTTACATTCACCAAGTCAGTTTCAGAGTTGTCAGTGATGTACTTTGTATTATATATATGGCATAATTGAACACATGAAATAAATATATTCTAGTGAATTGGTGCTTTTATTTGTCTTAAGTGTTACAATTTCACATAAGATTTCATTTTTATTAAGGGTCCCCTTGCTGTAATAAATGCCACCAGGTAAGATAACTTACTTCTAAGATTCTTTGCAGCTCTACCACCCTATACTCTTCCAAGGCGGATGTGAGCCGGATGCAGGGAGGAGTGAGTCAAGGCAGGGAAGGCTGGCTGACTGACCACCAATCTGTTCAGCGTGGGAGCTTCCTTCCACCTTTTTACAGAGACGATTGAGTGTCTAGGTGCACACCTACACCACTCCTGGAGCATTGCATCTTTTTGAGATTTCAAATGTACAAATGAATGGTTCTGGGAAAAAACCACATTGTATATAGGAAGTTATCAAAGACTGCTACAAAGACTTTGTTAAATATTAATTTTATAAGGCATCGTATAATTATTTTTGAAACTTGCTAAAATTCCATTAAAATGTGTTGCATTTTCCTGGTCACCTCTGCTCTGAAACAAATCTCTTCTGGAGGCAATATGTAGTAGGATGTATGGGAGGATTGTGTGGGGTGGGGCTGGGGGGGTCTGCCAGGCATGGGGAGTGGTACAATCTTCTTATAGCTGGAACAGGGGCTGTGCATAGTGGGAAACAGAGGCCTTGGTTTGTTTCAGCAGCTGTCTCTTTCTCACCAGATCTTAGCATATTCTGAGGCCGTCCCTGAGTGTGGGGCACTGTGGCTTGGCCATGACGGCTGGCTCTGGAGGTGGGAAGCCCCAGCAGGGCCTGCGGAGCATGCAGGGATAGAATAGAGAGGAGCTGGGTTTGCACACTTGGTGCACCTGCTTTATTCCAACGAGTTCTCTCTTTGAGGGGAGAAGGGTTGAGTTTTGAATGCTAGGGGAGGGGAGTCCCCAGGAGTTGCCCTGGGACTGTACTCACTGACAGAGATAACTGATTTTAGGACTAAGTATTTTGGCTGGAGGACTAGTAAATTGAGGTGGTGCTCTTGTGTTCTGACCTTGGCTATTGTACTAGTTAGGATAAATGTTCACTTACATAAAATTGAGATCCGGGCAAAAATGTTTAAAATAATAGACTTAATTTTTCTCTCATATAATAGCCTGAAAGCAGGAGGGCCAGGGCCGCCATGGAGCTCTGTTCTACGCGGTCGTCCAAAGACCCGACTCCTTCTCTTTTGTTTGTTTCCCTCTTTAGGGTGTTGTCCTGATATGAATGAAATTATACACAGTGGCTTCCCTACATCTGTGATTTAGGTAAGTGAATGGAGGAAAGAGGGAAGCGGGATCTTAATCATTTTTTAAGAACACAGCCTAGAAGTTGGATACATCACTTCCACTCACATACTCTTGTCCAGAACTTGGTTATATGACCATATAACCAAGGGAAGCTAAAAGCGCAGTCTTTATTCTATGCCATGTGCCAGGTAAAAAAAGTGGGCTTTATTATTTTGCAAAATAATAAAAGAATAAATGTTAGGGTATAGCTAGTTGATTCTGCCGGGGTGCTGATTACGCTACGTGTTGAAGCTCTGCCAACATGTCTGCAGCAGAGCAGCGAGTGGCCACGGCTGGGAGGTGTCGGGTCCAGAGGGGGAAGACTTCAGCCCCTGGTCTGGTGGTTGGCACTTTGATGCTGCCTTTATCAGTATTTGTTTTTCTCAGGGGCAATTCCAGTTTCCCCTGGCTTGTGAAACTCCTTGAGGATATCATATTGAAAAGGGTTGATTTAGATTCTCAAAGCATCCCAATGGTCATGTGGAGACCAGAGGATTTCAAACCATATCCTGAGTGCCGCAGGATTCTCTAGAGTTCTGGGAGCAGGTGGACGAAGTGGAAAACAAGGGCTCTTTAAGCTGAACACCATGCCCCACAGACGGGTCAGCCATAGTGTGTCACTGGCATTTATATATGTAAGATTTGGGGCTAAAATATAGTTTTTTTAATTGCTTTTAGATTTTTTTCGTTGCTTTTAGAAAGAGAGGAGGAGAGACAGAGTGACAGAGGCATCCATGTGAGAGAGAAGCACTGATAGGTTGCCTCCTGCATGTGCCTGAACCTGGAATCGACCCCCAACCTAGGTATGTGCCCTGACTGGGAATTGGACCCATAACCCTTTGGTTATCACGTGATGCTCCAGTGAAGTGAGCCACCCGGTAAGAGCCCTACCCTCTCCTCTTAACACAGGGTCAATGTTGAGAGATGGGGTTCACTCTAGATATCTCCATCTTTGGTTTTTATTATTTGCTTTAAGGGTTACTTTTCATTACTACTGGTATTTGGGGAAACACATAGGGCCTCTGTAATGTCTTATCTTGATCTGATTTCCTTAAAAGCTGACTTCATTCCTTGATCTTTTCCAAATGGTAACCTTTTTCTCCTACTCATCAAAATTTTCTTTCTCCTGTCCCTCTGCCTCAAGTCTCTCTTAGGTTGTTGATAAATCCCAGAGACTCATTCCTACCTCGTATCACTGGCAATTCCGTATTCCAGCACATGAGAGGACAGTCAGGTACACAAAAATGTTCAAATCCTCTCCATTTCCAAGTCAGTGCATGTAATACTGCCCCGTTTGTGGACAGAACAGGCCATTTTAGCTGAAAGTACCATCCTGTCTTTTATTTCCTACGTGCATGCCAGTTCAGGCTGTTTAAATCAAATTCTTCTCTATAGCTGAGCACAGAACCTGCACATTTCTGGTTTTGCTCTTTCCAAAGATAATTTCTGCAGTTTAATGAGATCTGAGAATGAAGTCAGGCATGAGCAGGAGAAAGGTCACAGTGTGTGCTCAAAGGTATATTAACTACTGTTGGAGCTGACATCGGTCTCCTTCCAAGAGGACAAAATTAAGCAGCAAATAGTAAATACGTTCAATGGCACTTTATCGCAAGTAGGACCATTTACAATGAAATAAGAATATGAGAATGGTTTCAAAGAGAAAATGGAAGTGCTTACAAATAGAACACATCTTACCGGTAAGAGTGGGAATGTGATTCCAGTCAAGGTTAATGGGGAAACGGTTAATGAAGGGTACAGATTCCAAAGCTGCATGATGCCATATTGTATCTCACAGAGGTAATTAATACTAGAGACTCTGGCTAAATGGACACATTATCCACAGCAGACAACTTGAAATTCTGCACACCATATAGAGAAGCGCCTTTGGATGCTTTATGACTCACCCTAATACTGACAGTGAGACGTTAGAGGCCGTGTTTTCCACCCCTTTTCCTCACGGAGTCAGTGTGTTTCTGTGGGAGGAACAACAGACCAGGAGGAAGGAGAAGGGGCTCCAGCTCGGACTCGGTTCCCAGGAGGCGGGGCGTAACCTTGGGCAAGTCACCTCCTCCTTCTCTTTGGCTCAGTTTCCTCACCAGGTAGATGAAGGGATTGAAAAATCCATGAAAAGTCTTTTCCAGTTTGAATTCTGAGTCTCTGCACTTCATTGCCATACTGCCCTTATCACTTCCTCCACAACTGTGTTCATGTGGGCGTATCTGGGTAGAAGAGCGCGTACATAAATGCAGATGTAGTTGGACATTGACCTGTAGTTGCCTGTTTGTGACGTGTATGTGTTTTTGAAATAACATACCCTTAGCAAGTGATGTAAAAAAATGTCTATTTCTACCACCGATGTTCGTATTTTTAAATCGTTCTCCCATTTTCCCCCCAAAGGGTTAAGTAGCAAGAATGAGGTTACCTATAGAATGAAAGTGCCTAGGATTAAGGGGAGTTTGGGTGAAAGAACTCATTTAGCTGGGGGCTTGGAATGATCTGTCCCCGAGAAGCACCTTCTTTTGTCTCCTTCTCTTTCTCTGAACACCTCAGGCGGGAGCAGAGGCTAAGGCTTTTGTAGCTGTAGAAGAGGCAAGGACTGGGGATCATGTAACACCCTTTACAGTTAGCTGTCTCTTTCGTTGTCTGGAATTTCCTTCTGCCTCTTTGAGTTGAGGGGCTTAAAAGTAGGACATGTGCACACACTGATTTTGCATCCCAATGATCATCATATTGACAGGCGTTGCTTCGGCTGAACAGTTTTCTCTCTGTGTTCAGGCCGGTGTGTAGGTGGCGTCCTGAGGGCAGATTCCAGTCTTAGCCGGGCCTCAGAACTCACTCATTATGCTTTTTAAAATTCCCAGGTGCACCTTGTTTATTTCTTTTTTCTTACCTGCCTTGAACCCCTTATCTGTCCTTAGTCTTTCCTTGCCCTTCAAAAAAACCCAAAAAACAAAAAACAAAAAAAAAAGGAAGAAAGAGAGGTGTGTGTGTGTGTGGGGGGGGGTGGCAGAGAGAGAACAGAAGGAAGAAAGAAACAAAGGGAAAGGAAAAGAAAAAAGCCACCTCTTTGGGGACGTTTGGCCAAAAGTTATTCATGCTTTTTATAGAAAATTTAGAAATAGCTTTCTGTTGTTCTGAATGAAGTAGTTTTAAAAGGCCTGCCCAAATCTCCAGTTTGGGGAGGGTGGGGCCTGAAGAGTGACAGCATTGCACCTGACATCTCCAGGTCCCACCTCCCACCACAAATGGAAAGGAAAATTTTGGAGGGTTGGCATCTCCAGAGCCAAGTTACCACACGACATTGCCAGCTGCTGAATTGTACCAGTTGATCGTGGTATAGGTGTGAATGTCTCATCAACCTTTAATTGAGCTGATTTCTTTTTTTTTAAATTTTATTTTGTTATTTTTCAAGTACAGTTTTTTGTCTATTTCTCCCATCCCAGCCCCCCCCGCCCCGTCTCCCCACCTCCCTCCCATTTCCTCCCCCCTAGTCCTCATCCCTGTGTCTTTCACACTTGCTCCTCAAATTGAGCTGATTTCTTAACAGAACAGGGTCGGCTTCTGCTGTGCTGCCAGGTTTAAACAGCTGTGACGGAGCTCTGCATGACACTTGTTTAACAGGCCCTCATCTGGAAAGTCTTTCACATGCTCCAGGGTCTAGAACACTGGCCCTCGGCTGAGAGTGTTCATCAGAATTACCTAGGGGCGTGGTAAACGTATTGAAGGTGCTGCCTTACTCTGGCCAATTCCGATTCAGTGTTTGGGCAAGAGGCTGGGTAATTGTATTATTAATAAGCTCTTTTTTTAAGGCTATTTTAATGAGCACTAATGACTACTCAGAACCCTCTGGAGGATTCTGCTGCAAACTAACAGTCAAAGTTACCAAGTGAAGTTGACAAGAAATGTTGGAATTGTGATGAAATCCTATCATATCTTTTTTTTCATGGGAGGGGATATGGTCGCTTGGATGTGATGAAGAATACATTAGCAGTCTCTTTGTGTAATTTCAACTGTAAGGCCCTGGCTCTTTCTTTTATTGCTGCATCACCCATTTCATCTCAAGGAACAATTGGCCTTTCTTAGAGGTGCCCATCATTTAGATACAGCTTCCTTCGGACTCCACTGGGAGGGTCAATACCCAGCCGGCACTGTGGATGTGTTGATGAAACCAGTGTTCACTGAAAAAATAACTCAGATTTCATTACATGACACTGTGTAATGTGGGGTGACTTCCTCCCATTGTTATGTTGGGTGGATTCTGAGACAGTTCTGATTTTGATTTCCTGTGAATTGCTTCCTCATGGATTCACCCTTTTTTACCACATGGGGTGCAGGGGGGATCCCAAACAGATGCCTCCACCAACCCCTTGTTGCCACATTCTCAGCATCCCTCAAAGCCAGACTTTTCCTTAATGAAGCCACCACACACTGAACTGTGGCCAAGGAAAATCAAGATGCCATTTCATCAAAATATGCGTGATGGAAAAAAGCCTGTTCTCATTCTGAACTTGTTTCGCCTGTGTCTCACCTGACCTGGAGGGCTGACACCCGGGGGTGGGGGTGGGGGTGATGCGAACGCTGGCTACTGTGAACTGCCCTAAGTCCGGGGACTCTGCTCTGTTTACATTTCTGCTGTGCTTTGCCTGTGAAGCTGCCCCTTATTGGTGGACGGGCAGGCCCTGTGGCTCCATGCATTTTAAAGCTGCATTCCCCAGGGTTTGCCCCAGCGATGGAGACCTGCACTTTGTCTTTTAAGCAGATAAAAAGAGAGGTCAGTCAGAAGTAATTCCCCTACTCCTCGTATAAACAATTTAACTGCTGCAGCAACATACTTGCTTGGAATTACTCCCTCAGATTCAATTCCCTTTTCCTGCTCCACTTGTAAAAATGGTTAGTGTCCTCTATAAACTGCAGCTCACCAAGGTGCAGGGCTTGCTGTGCGGTTGTAGAATAAATGTTAATCTAATACAGGTTACTAGGTCAAATGCAATCACAGGCTTGTGGGAAAAGCTTAATACTGTTCTGCTTCTTCTAACACAGTAAACCTGGATATTATATGATAGGTTAAACACCAGTGAACCATGGCAAGAATTTTCTTGAAAGTAGGATTTAGTACAAAGGAAACTACATCGAAATGGTGACCTAGGATTGACTTTGCTCTCCAAGAGAGCATTCTAACACATTGAAGTGCACTGTGAAAATGGACTCCTTAAAAACGTGATGTTCTAGAATTCCTTGCTCAGGGAACAAATGCCATTTGGAGCAGCTGTGACACATCTAAAGATTTCATATGTTGTCAACTATAACTTCAACTCCCCCTCCTTCCCCCCAAATTCATGAGTACAGAGACACAGACACACCCAAGCTTTCCTTAGGAGAATTAATGTGGAGTTGGATGGCCCATTAGAATTTGGATCCCAACTTGAGTCCGAAGGAAGCATAGCGTCAGGCGCTCTGAGCATCTGTGGGCCAACTGCCTTGGGAGGGCTCTATGCACGTCTTCTTGGTGGTGGACTCCTCACTTTTTATGTGGATGTTAGTGCATTAAGTGTTCCCAGCCCACATTTGTGATCAAATGCTAAAGCCGAGATGTACATATGCTAGCAGATGTATAATAAATGCTTCAATAAATGAACATCAGATTTCAGGGGAGCTATAAAGTCTGGTTGGTTGGGACCACTTAGGTTCTATCCTTCATGGAGACAGGACTGAGTTAGGACTAACTTTTCAAAGCTTTGTGCTCTCAGACTCTCATTTTTAGCCTTGGAATGGCAGTGCACCCTCCTTGTAGCTTCCTACTGAGACTGGAGTCAACAAACAAACACAGCAAGGAAAGCAGCCCTGACGCACGGGCTGGAGCCCACCTCTCCTCCTGAAAGCGGTAGAGAATATGGCTTTGCGTCTTCTTTCGGCTCTGAGAGAAGTTCTTATCAGGTTCCAGGGATTTGTTTGATTTGTGAAAAATATATTTGGCCATTTACAGATGGGGCATAGCTTCCAAGTGGGTAAACTAGATCACTTAGCAGGTCAGCTGACTTAAGGGTGCAGATGTTTTATAAAGGGCCTCTCCCTCTGCTTGGATTGCAGTTAAGTGACCAAATTAATCGGGTAATGTATTCCTGGATGACCCTTAGAAAGCGTGTACAGGAATAGGAACAGGCTGGACATAGATTTTGGTGAAATGTCTTTTTGGATTCTATTTTAAAAAGTAGATTTTTAGGAAGTAAGCCTAGTGAACTGGCTTTTCTTTCTAAAGCCAGGTGTTGGCAGGAATAGAAGAGACCTTACTTGGTTCATTTCTGCGCTAGGGCTCCATACAGCTGTCATCTGCGGCCAGCCTTCCCAGTCCCTTGCAGTGCTCTCTCTTCCGTGCTGTGAGTAGGAGGCTGGCCACTCAGATTCAGAAAAGCTGGCTGGAAAGAGGCCGCAGAAATGGACTCTTATTCAGATAGTTTCCCTATAGCCCAGTATTAGAGCTAGTTCCTTCAACAGAAATGGGACCCTGAGCACTTCGATTGGTTGGGAAATGTCAAACACATCATAATACACAGCTGACTTCAAATGCCCTAGGTCCCTTTTCTCTCTTTACTGCAGACTGAATGGTCAGGTTTCTCTGCTTCTCTGGGACTCCATTTTCTCCCAAGTTTTTCTTTGAAAAGTTCTAAAGGGAAAAACTTACCTTTTTCCACAGCTTCTGTGTATTCACTGAGCATAGAATGTTGGCAAGAGCTATGCTGTGCTATTGGGCACTTTTTTCATGAGTTTGATCCGCAAGAATTGCACTGGGGATATGCACAGGCATTCAGGTTAGTGGAGATCAACCTGGCAAATTTTTGGGCAATAGCTTGCTTGGGATGAAAATGCCCAAAAATGGGATATCTTTTTAGGAGGATATAGATAAAGCTCATAATGGACACTTGGCCTTTGTATAGATGTCTGTTCTGTGAGTGAACATGGCATAGGGGTCAAATGTAGTTTTGCCAATTCTTAGCTGTGTGACCTGAGACTACCTAAGCACTTTATGCCTTGGTTTCTTCACCTGCAAAGTGGGAATAATATTATCTAGCTTTCTCTTTACACCTTTATGACAGACACATGGGCCTTGTGGCCTGCTGGCTTGTTGGCAGCAACAGGTCACCACCCTTCTCATTTCCCCCGGGTTCCTATTTCACTTCATTTTCTGTCTCTCTCAAGGCCCTTGATTCTGTCCCTTGTTTTGAGCCTTTCTCTGACCCTTTGGACTTGGTTTTGTCATGGGTTTTTCCCAACTTTTCCTAATGACACAGATGCCCTCACTCCCGGCCAAGCTCTCCATTGACTGGCTGGCTTGCATGGGTGATTCAGACGTCACCCCATACAGCTGGTGGGAATCTAATGGTGGATTGGATTGAAAGTGCAACACCTAGTATAGAGTAATAGCTAATTCTTCATTCTCATTCCTTTCCCTTTCCCAAGAAACACTGTCAATTACCAGATGAGGCAATTTGGAACAATCACTTAGAATCTACAAGTCTGTAGGAAATCAAAATAATGCTTCCTCCCCTGGGTTAGGGGAGAGCCGACAAGATAATGTAGCTTTGGGAGTCCAAGTCCTGTCATCTTACACCGAGAAAAATTCAGGCCCCACTCAGCCAGCTTCAGGGATGGAATTCGAAAACTGGAACCATCTGAGTGGGGAAACATGTTTGCTGTCCACTCACCCAGCAGACAGGACGGGCACAGGGCTGAGGGTGGCCAGTGATTTAAGGACCCACAGAAATCTCTTATTTTCATTAAATCAGAAAAATAAAAATAAACTTTTAGATTTAAAATGTTTTATATATAATGGCAATATATGCATTTTTATAATAATACAGTTGCCAAATATAATTTTTAATATTGTCTTGTTTATGAATAAAGGGCCTCGAAGGCAGCAGTGTCCATGTGACCCATGAAGGTCACATGTGGCCATGACTTTATGACTGCCTGAAAAACTCCAGAGGCTAGTGAACATATCTCATTTTCTAGTGGCATTATTTATTTCTTTTAAGTTGAAGTATAGTTGGTCTGTAATATTATATTAGTTATATTAGTTTCAGTTGCACAATGTCGTGATTTGGCATTTTTATACCTTATAATGTGATCGTTCCACTAATTCCGGTAATCCTCTGTCATGGTGCAAATTTACTACAATGTTATTAAATACACTCCCTTTCACCTTTATCACCCACCCTCACCCTCTCCCTGCTGGGAGTCATTCCGTAGGTCTCTGCTTCTGTGCCTCTCTTTTTGTTTTGTTTTCTGACAACACGGATGAGCTGAGAGGGTTTTATGTTAAGTGAAATAGACAAAGACAAATACTGTGTGGTTTCATTTACGTGTAGAATCTTAAAAAATATATAACAAACAAAACAAAACAAATCACCATTTTAAACAGAAGTACCTCTTTTCTTTCATGAACTAGGAGGGAAAATCACCCACTGATAAGCAGAGCTGCTTAACCCTGGTGACTTCATAGCAAGGGGAATGGGTGAAAGTCACCAAAATAAGATGTGTTTTATTCCTATACCAGGGAGGCAGTTGAGGGTCAGGAGACCCAGCCTCTGAATACAGAAAAGTCCCTTAGCTGCTGCGTCTGTTTGTTTTTGAGTTCCTGTGACCAGAGAAGTGGTGTGGGATTTATTTGCCCTCAGGCCTAAAAAGTTCTGGGATTGGGTGAAGTACGGGGTTTTGTCAAAGGTAGCATTGCATTGGTAACCCAGGGTTCATTGTACATCAGCTCCTTAGCCCTGAAGCTTCCAGGATGTAAGGAATACAAATGTAAGTTGCTCCCACTGAATTAGAGGAGAGAAAAGCAAGTGTTCTCTTACAGAAATTACTTCCCTGAGTGTGGGAATCAAAAAAGGTCTTGCAATCAGGGAGTCAGAATATTCTTGTCAAACCTTCGCATTACTGGGAATAAGGTTCACGCCTCTGTTCTCTACCCCATGCCCTTCTACCTTGTTTTAGATCCTCTAGAGAGGTGGTTTCCCCCCAGACAACTATAGCCCATCTCTAAGAGAAGGATAGCTACTGTGTATAAAGTCACACTAGCTAAGCAATCTGGGCTCTAATTTCATCACGTTATGAAACTGATCACTTTCTTTGTATAAAATCTTAAAAGGGCTCCATGGACTCTTTAAGCCAAAAAGGGGCTTTTGAAAGCATTTCAGGAAATTGCCATCTTGGAAGCGATTTCCACATGTGTCTCTCAATATTGCAGTCCTTCTCCTTAGGTGCTGATCTCTCCTAGACTCTAATAAGAAATGAAAGAACAGCTTATTTTCCTTTTAAAAGGAGGCTCAATTAAAGAAAAAAAGTCCCCAAGAAGTCTGTATGTGGCAATGACATGCAGACCATTAGCTTTCTTTCCCTGGCTTTCAGGCCGATCTGTATTCTCAATGTGCTATGAGTATTCCGTTCCATCTAGGTCAGGAAGAATTACTTGTGTATAACTGAAGTGGAGTGTGGATTTTAAGCAGAGCGTGTGATCCCGAAAATGCAGAAAGATGGTATAAATTTGCATTTTCTTAAGAGGAATCCTCTCTGAAAACACTGAAAACATTTTAATCCGATAAAGTAAAAAGGAAGGGGTGGAAATTCCACCCAAAGTCTTCACACAACCTTTCTTTTTCATTTCAGTAAAAGAATTACAAAATCATCTGTGGGGCTGTCAAATGTTTTGGGGTAGACTTTTGGAATTGTAGTGCACACTAAGATGAAGGTTAATATCATGCTCTGAAGGCAAGGCGGGTGGCTTTCGTCCCTGGCAGAGTCATCACCTTCTTCCTGAAGACCTTTCAGAAGGGAGATTTGAAGCTACCTGTGGGGCAGAGAGGTCGGTGCCCCAGGCCCCAGCATTAACGAGGACAGAGAACACAGATTTCTCAGGGCCTTTGCTGCCTTGCGGCCGAGCAGAATTTGGGGCTCCTTCCAGCAGGGTCACCAATTATGTCCTAGAAATCAACATGTGGTTCACTTTTGTGGTATTTCTTTCTTTCTCTCTCTCTTTTAAAAATTTTTTATTTATTTATTTTTCGAAATAGGGGAAGGGAGGAGAAAGAGAGGAAGGCAAACATTGATGTGAGAGAGAAACATGGGCCGGTTGCCTCCTGTCCACACCCCAACTGGGGACCCAACCCACAACCCAGCCATGCGCTCTGACCAGGCATCCAACTGGTGACCTTTGGCACTGGGGGATGGAATCCAAGCAACTGAGCCACACTGGTCATGGCCATTTTGTGGCATTTCTTAAGCTAGTGCTTTTGAATTTACATGAGCCTTAGGCTTGGTCTTTTCCCTCCTTCCCTAACTTTCCCACCGGCTGTGCAACCCGCACTGGAGTCAGAGTTCTTAGAATGAGTTTCCTGTTGATTCACCCTCATGTGTTGTCCCCAGCTCCATGTTCAATGTGTCAAAGCCATAGGGTGACATATAAGGATGGACAGACTGTGCTTAGTATTCTTCTGGCAAGTTATCTGAGAAATTCAGGGTAATAGTTTAAAGAGACCATGTGCTCTTGAAGCTGGTGTTAAGGGTTCAAATTCATTCAACTTCACAAATAGTTCTGAGTGTCCACTGAGGAAGGCTCTGTGACAGGTGCTGTGAGGAATGGAAGGATGTAGAAGACATAATTCTGCTCCTCGAGGACATTGTAGTCAGCCAGGGGAAACAGAGAATATGAAAAGACTGATACCTTGAAATACTCACCGTGCTGTCATACAGACTATGGAACCCTGCAAAACGAGGGTGTGTGTGAATAGGGAACAGGAGTTGGGCTAGAAGCATAAGAAGAATTTCACCATGTAGAGAGGGTGTGAGCTGAGGGCAGTTCCAGTGAAAGGAACAGGAATTAAAAAGCTGGAAAGGTGAAACAGCACTGTGTGTGTGTGTGTGTGTGTGTGTGGTATGTATGTGTGTGTTTAGGGGGAGGCATGGGGTAGTACAGGCCTTGTGTACTAGATGCTACTGGAAATACAAAGACAAATCAAGCTCCAGGAACTCCCAGTCCAAAAAATCTAGTGTGGAAGACAGACATGTGCATAAATAACTGTAATATGAAACAGACTGCAAGGTATGCTAAGGGAAAGCCCTGTGACGTACCACTCTGAGTACATCTCGGAGAGCTCCGGGAAGGAAGAGTGGAGTAGGATTTAGCATGATTAGATCCAGGGAGTACGAGGCTTAGAACAGCCATAGATGACTTCTGCACTTCAAAGACAGGAGCTTTGAATGATGAAATAACAGAGACAACACATTTTTCTCCCTGTTCAGGTAAAATTTATAATTTTTTTCTCTAATTCAAGACAGCCACAGACTATGGCTTTATTCACACTTTGGCGTACTGATTTATCTGATGTTCCCATAAATGTGTATCAAAATTGAAATGTATCAAAAAAGGGTAACAGCCCTGGCCAGCGCGACTCCATTGGCTGGAACTTCGTTCTGTAGCTGAAAGGTTGTGAGTTTGATTCCTTGTCAGGGCACATAATTAGGTTGCAGATTTGATTCCCAGTCTGGGAGTGTACGATCCCTGGTTTGGGTGTGTATGGGAGGCAATCAATGGATGTGTCTCTCTGCCCTGGATGTTTCTCTTTCTCCCATTCTCTTTCCCATCCTCTCTTTCTAGAAATAATGGAAAATGTTCCCAGGCAAGGATTAAAAAATAAGGTAACAATCCCCTTTTGTACTGGCTTCAAACCCTATTGGCAAACCCTTCTAAAATAAGTATTGTGTAATACATATAAAGGATAAATGCATTTGCAAGAGAGTAAAGCAGGTGGAATAGGTATGGTGAACAATTTTTCTCCCAGTTACTGTTGACTTGGCTAAAGAGAGACGCCTTGGTAGGCCGTGGATATTGAAGGGAGTGATCTTTGTGTCAGGTTGGGATAAGTCACAGCTCTAGAGGATAGGAGACTGGGGAATGTATACAATATGAATGATGTCTTGAGATGAATAGGAGGGTCGAGTTGGAGGCAGATGGTGAAGGGCTGTTATTTACTGAGCATTTACTGGTTGTCAACATGGCCCTAGGCACATTACAGCTACTAACTCATTCAAAGTTTATATCAACCGAATGAAGTAGATTCTATTATTACATGCACCTTAAAGATGAATAAATGAAGGAATTACACTTAAAAACTTTCCAAGTCACACAGTTTAAGTACGTTGTATCCAGAGCCTTTGCTGACTTAAGTCTCGGTAAGAGACAACAAAAGAAGAGAGGTATGAATATTTGACCTTAGGGTGTTCCTATAGAAAATACTTTGTTTAGATTTGAAGAAAAGAAATTGTGAAATCTTGTTAAATTCCTTCACAGAATCATATAATTTTAGAATTTTAAAGCACACAGTCCATTTCTCATTCATAATAATTTTTTACATGAGGAAACTGAGGCCAAGAAGCAATGAAAATCATCATGTTTGTTGGCAGTTAACAACACACACAGCACTGTGCCGCCTAAAGAGGCAGAATGACGCCTGCCAGCTTGCAGAGATACCAGGCTGTCTGCACACCGGTTGTGAAGCAGTGATCCGACATCTTAACACAGAGCTCTGACTCCAGAGGAGAAACTTGTAGCACAAAAGAGAAGTTGCACTTGACTTCCTAGGGACGCAAAGTAGAAGTCCAGTGGGCTTCTGACCCGACTTTCAAAAGGAAGAGTTCACACTTCTCTTAAGATGCCCTGATTGGCTGTCCAAGCTTGGCCACCAGCAGACAACAGAAAACATCCCCTTTTTACTCCATAAACTTACTTCTAAGAAATTCTCAATGTATAATATAGAATCTGTGTTGGCTGGGAACTTGCTTTTTTGATCAAATCTAAAACACCTCTGTGCTCATTTGATGGTTATTCGGAGTCCTCAGAAGATCAGTCTGAAAATGTGTGAGGTGGGTTTGCACAGTGGTGAGGGGTCTGGTGCATAATCCTGAGCTAGCTTCAAGGTCAAACTCCATGATGACTTGTGACCCTTGGGAAAAATTCTTCACCTCCATAAGTCTCAATTTTCTCTCATGTGTAAAATGAGTGAGACAATAATCCCTGTAGCATAAGATTTTTGGGAGGATTAAGTGCAGATTTTAAAGGGTTTAGCACTTGCTTGACTCATAATGAGAATTCAAAATATCTTCACTAATTATAACAAAATAAATACATTATAAATCTATGTTGTGTAAGTTGATCATTAAAAATGTAAGTTACAGTAAGATATATAATGACAAGAGTTATTAAGTTTTTACTGCAAATAGCAAGCTTCCTTTTCCAAACTGGGCTTCCACATTCAGAGTCCCCCTCAATAGAGCAGATAAGCAATAAAAGTGGTCATGTTTAGAGAAAGACTTTTACGGAGACAACAGCATTGTTCAAGATCAGTCATGTGAAGACTGCTGTGAAAAATGTCTTCCAGCATATTTAGTGCCTGGAAATGGCTTTCTCCCTCTAAGGCTTCCTTACGTGTTAAAAAAGTAAAACCACGTCACTCACAACGCAGTTCGTTTGGCTTTGACTCTCATTAAGTTAGTGCTGAGTTTTGTGTTTGGTTGCAGAAATTCATGTTAGCATAGATCCCCTTTTTATTTTTATTTTGTCTCTATAGTCATTTTAATAATTTTTAACTTTTATGATATTGGTTCCTTATATTCTAGGCTTTCTCAAAACCTCTTTGTAAATTAGAAGAGAGAAATGAAAGTAAAGATCATAAAATAATATCATTTGGGTGGTTTTTCTTATATAAACATACTCTATGCCCAGTTCTACATAGCTGGTTTAAAACATTTTTTTATTTGACCAGAAATCTAATCAAATGGCAAAGTTGATTTTTATATAAAATTTTATGTTTTAATAGAATGGGATATGAAGGTCCCACCCTCACAGGGCATTTAATTGCAAGGAGAAATGGGTCTTTCCAGGGACCACAGGTCAAGGGTGTTATGTGGACTGACCAAGCAGGGGGCATAACTAGTAAGCCAAAAAACATTAAGAAACAAAACCAAACAACAAAACAAAATCAGCAGCTAATATTTGTAGAATATTTTGCAAAATATCCTCCTATACCCTGGTTCATTTATTTTCACATCAGCCCTAAAAAGTAGAAATCATCATTTTTTAGCTCCATTTCATATGAGAACAAGGCCCAGATATTATAGGAGTCATGACTTGGCTCTTACAGGAAGTAAGTTCCCCAGCCAAAATGTAATATCAGATATTAATTTAAAGTCACAGATCCTGTTCACTCTTGCAGGCTGCCCCTCCAAAGCCTAAGTGCAGCAAGCAAGGATCTCCTTCAATTGCTGGCCCCTCCAAATGTGTGTTTGAAGAAAACTAGAAAGTGATTGAAGCAAAGGGTTTTTAAGTAAGAGTTGTCTTTTGGTTTTAATTTTTTGAGGAAACTCCATACTGTTGTCCACAGTGGCTGCACTGATCTGCCTTATAACCCAGTGATTCCACTTCTGGGAATATATTAAAAGAAACTTGAAGCACTGATATGAGACAATATACGCAATCCTACATTCATCGCGGCATTATTTACAATTGTTGAGATTTGGAAGCAGCCAAGTGCCCATCATTAGATGAGTGAATAAAAAAGCTGTGGTACATTTACACAAGGGAATACTACTCAGCTGTAAAAAACAAGGAAATCTTACCTTTTGTGAAAGCATGGATGGACCTGGAGAATTATGCTAAGTGACATAAGCCAGTCAGAGAAAGACAAATACTACCTGATTTTGCTTATATGTGGAATCTGATGAACAAAATAAACAAACAAATAAAATAAGAACAGACTCATAGGTACAGAAAACAGATTGACAACTGTAAGGAAACCAAAACAACCCCTCATAGACACAGACAATAAGTATGGTGATTACAAGGAGGAAAGGGGGTGGGGGAGGGAGAAGAGGGTGTGAGGGGGATAAATGGTGATGGAAGGAGACTGGACTTGGGGTGCTGAACACACAATACAATATACAGATGATGTGTTATAGAATTCTATACCTGAAACATATAATATCATTAACCAATATCACCCCAATAAATTTTGAAATGTCTTTCAGGTATATAGTTTTTTCTTTTTCTTGCCTAAAACCAAGATGATTCTTAATATCCATCTCCTCACAGATGTTTGGCAAAAGAAATTTTTGCAGCAACAGTTAGCTGAGTACACCATTTTGGAAGAGACTCACGTTTGCTGGAATGGCTACGGTTTTGTGGGCCCATGCAGTGAGGTCTGTATGTAGAGCCATAGAAGCGAATTCAGTGTAAGGCAAATAGTGAATCTTGATGAATTTCAAGCATCTGAAAAACAATGCGACCAGTTTGAGTGAGTCTAGCCCGACAAATTAGGATGGCGCTTCTTGGAGACCCAGGGCAGTCTCCAGGCAGGGTTCCATCAACTCTCTGATAATGGGGGGCTGGGTAGCAAGACCTGACTTGGACTCTGGTTCTGTCCACATGCAATTTGTATTCAAATGTCAGCAAACTCTCTCGTAGTGGCATGTGATGTATTCCATCATGTGAGTTCAGTTCTTCATAAGTTGTCCTTTTCTCATTATAAAAGTGAGTTAGAAGAACCCCTCAGGTATTACCATGGAGAAGTCACTGGTGCAGGTGGGCCTGACCACCATTTCCCTCCAGCACCCTGGTTCCTGCAGTGGGCAGACTTGGATCAGCAGGACTTGGACAGATCTGTGCCTGCTCCTACTCGCCTCTGCTTATGGACAGAAGGCAACGTTCTCCCAGGGACTCCATTACTCCATTGGAAGATTGTTCTATATATTTTCTACTGGAGAAGGTGTTGCTCCAGTAGCCTTCCCAGACTTACGGGAACTCACATGCTTGCACTTTCTCCCTGAACCACTCCCAAAATTTCAGAGTTTGAACTTCAAGCTCTCATTTGCAACATCAGTCTCATTTTCCAAATAGGCAAGCGGGAGTTTCAATGGGCAATGCAAGTTTGAATGGCATTGCCTCTCTAGAAAATTCAGCATTCTGTTTTGTTTGTCGTAGGCACACCTCTCACAAAACCACATTCCTGTCTTTTTAGTTGATGAGAGAACAAAAGTCCTATCAGGAGCAATGCAACCACCTGAACCCTTCTCTCTATGTTTCCAGAAATAGTTTATGGGGCCACTGAAAGATGTTGATGTTATCTTTTTAATATTCTGAGAAATAATCCTATTAAACAAAAAACAAGGGAAACTGTTATGCCCACAAGGCGGAATTACCCAAAGCCGACTGGCAGGGTCGAGTTACTCTACAAAACCCCAGTGTGCACGGCTCCTATCGCTCCATCAGGGGCCTGGTGAATGAGCAATAATTTGTGGATTCTGCTCATCTCTCTTTGCGAACTTTGTTCTGTGGAATTAGATACAACTTTGACAAATTAGAAAAGGCTCCCCCGGGCCCGCTGTCCCCAGAGCAGCACAGTCCACCGATTGTGCTTTGGCCTTCTGAAGTCCTGCTGTGTCAGGCCGTCAGCGGCGGCCTGGCCACCAGAGTACGCTTTTTAATAAGAAGGTCTGTCAGCACCAGGTTCTTTGGATCTTCCGACCTCTCTTTAATCCTTAGGACGCACTGACTTTCTTCTCTGTTTCGTTTATGGCAAAAGGCCCCATGCCGGGGAAGAAATATCTTCTTTGTTTACAGCATAAAGGCAACAAAATTAACCTTTTCGATTAACTGTAAATGAATGAGGATCATGTGCTATCTTTGCCTAGCGTAGGGGTAGGGATTAACGCATGCACAATGGAGTGAGTGTGTGCAGGCGTGCGCACACATGTGCACACGTCCTCCCCACTCCCATCATCACCCCAAATGTCTTTCTGCTCTGGCTCCCTCCTCTTTATTCACATATGGGTTTCTTCTGGGGTGAATAGAGCTCATGAATAGTATTTCATTTTTTAAATTTTTCAATTACATTCATATTCAATATTATTTTGTATTAATTTCAGGTACACAGCGTACTGGTTAGATAATCATATATTTTATAAAGTGATCCTACAGATATTTCGAGTACCCACCTGGCAATATACATATTTATTGCAGTATTATTGACTGTATTTCCTATGCTGTACTTATACTCCTGTGACTGTTTTTTTTTAACTACCAATTTACACTATTTTTCCTAATCTTCAATTTTGTTTGAAGGTATGTAAAAACACCAACATGTTATAAGCGATGTCCAATAAACCCAAGGTTACAAACTTGTCTTTGGCTAAGGACACAGCATCATCTTTTCCCAGTGGAATTGTTTTGCCCAGTAGAAGTGAACAGTGTAGAGTAAGGACCACTAATGCTATCTCAAAGGCCGCGATAGGGGAAAGCGCCTTCGTGGTGGTTTCCATGGCGATGTATTCACGTTTAGTAGAAACGATGGAACAATGACTCTCATCTTGTATCTAATAAAATTTAGATGTCCAGCCCAGTGGTGGCTCTCAGTAGACACTCAGTAAAGGTAGCCTAAAGGTGGACAGACTGAACTCTGTAACTAAAAGGGGTGCACAAAGACACTAGCTTTGCAATAAAGCTCTTCAGATGAAAGAGCTGCCATTCTCCAAGATACAGAAAATGTTATGCTGCTTTTTATTGCAAACAAAACTGTTTAATAAGACAAATAAGTGAAAGATCATGTTCATTTCTAACTTGTTATGTTCAAAAGGCAGACTCAACTACACAGACCTAAAAAGTTTTTTGGAGAACAGTTTGTACACACACACACACACACACACACACACAAAACAACAGTTGAGAGAGAGAGAGAGAATGGAAAGTAACTCCTTACTTAGATATTAGTCTTTGTCTCTGGAGACTCCTGAAGAATGGGACAAGATGAGGTCACGACTGAATTATTTTTGACCTACGGACAGCTTAGAAATGGACTTGAAGCACCCACTACTTGCTGCTGAGAGCATAGGGACCACCCATTCTGCTGGCACTCCTTTTTTGGCGGGGTCTTTACTTTCTAAATCCTCCTCAATAATGACAAGAAATCATCCCCACCGTGGTGACCAAATCCGGACACTCCAGTTAAGTACTCCGGTCTTTATTTCTTGAAGCTGAAATGGGTCTGGTGCTTGGTGGGGCAGTGACTCATTCTGGCCACAGCCACTTCTTGAAACCAACGGTCCTATTAGAACCATATTCTGATCCCATTTCTTTATATTTGGTTGGAGTCTGTGGAATTTGACCACTTTTATAATTTTGTTGCCCTTCATCAAACAGCCTTATTTTCTGCTCTCTTTCTCTCTCTCTTTTAATAAACAGAACAAAATAAAGTGTCATGTCAACCTAGAGATATTTTTTTCACTCAAGAGGGGCAATGACAATAGCAATCAAAGGGAAGAGTGAAGGGACTGTGTCAGAGGTCCGAGGTTGGGGTATGTAAAATGGAGAGATAACTGGGTCAGTGCCCCGGAGCCCCTGAGAGAACAATCAGCGTTTCAGGGGAACGAAAAGAGCTTGCGTGCCGGGCCCCCCAGTTTCCCCATTACCGTCGTCTGGGACCAGGTACTTAACGTGTGCTCCGTTGGTTTTGGCCGAGGAGCATGCTTGCAGGAAGCAGTTTCTTAAGTTCACTTGACATCTCTGGGAGGCAATAAAGATCTTTATTCACAAATAATGCACTTTCTGCGAAGTGCCTCTGTGTGGGCATTGCACACCCTAGCAAAACGATAAGTTCTTTGTTATGCCTTGGTGGGAAGAGCAAAGGTTAGCGTTCAGGAAGCCTGGTTTGCAGCCAGACATTTTCCTCTCTACTTGTGTGACAATGCTTCAGTCCTTTAACCAATCTGTTCCTCAGTGTTCTCATTTCTGGAGTGGAGTTAACAGGGCTCTAGAGGAACCAGGAGTAGAAAGGGCTCTGTTTCATTACCTGGCTGCCTTGGAGCTATCCTTCAAGTTGCTGTTAAGCGCCAGGTCCTCAGAGGAGCCTTTCTGGACCACTGGGAGGCAGGGCGGCCCGGCGTCCACATTGGTGAGAGCGGTTATCACACTCCCTGTTGCCCTAGGTTTATTTGTCCACCCTACCAATCGTCTGTCAGCTTCATGAGGGTAGGAACAATGATTCTCATCTTGTATCTAATAAAATTTAGACGTCCAGCCCAGTGGTGGCTCTCAGTGGACACTCAGTAAAGGTAGCCTAAAAATGGACAGACTGAACTCTGTAACTAAAAGGGGTGCACAAAGACACTCGTTTTCCTGACTATCTGTGTATTTGCTCCTTGTGGCAATGCACATTGAAGCACATTTTTAATTTTTAAATCAATTTTCACACTTTTGTAAAATAGTCTTTCTTAAGAGTTCTTAAGGTCTAAGGAAAGTGAAAATAAAATACCTTTATTGGAAAACAAATTTAGAGTGTTATTTCCCCCACTTTCTCATATGGGTTAAGGTAAAGGGTGTGAAGAGTAACGATGGAATACTGGGGTGAAGACGAAGGCTTTGTTAAAGCTCTGGATTTTACCGTCATCCCAGCTGTGCCCGGTATTCCTCCACATCCCGCCACACAGTGCACCCTTTCACCTCTGTGAGGTGAAGGAAGGCACACAGGAGGGAGGTCTTTGTCAGGGTCAGCCTGGAAAGCCAGAGAGCGTTGGAAGATAGATTTTGGATTTTTCAGAAACAGGGACAAATCTGTAAAACTAAACTGATTTGCTCAGCACACATGACCACTGCGATAACACCCGCCGGAGGGAAAGAGGGCAGGGCTTGTCTCTCACATCTGTTCCTGTCTTCCTTACGCTCACATCCTGTATTTCACAATAAAATTTCCAACAGATACAGCTTGTTGCACAGTCACCAGCAATGCATTGATTAATTACGTGTGCCAGACTTTCAGTATGTAATTAAGCTGAACAAAACTGTATTAAAGTAATATGAATAATTTGACTTTGAGCCACCAAAACAAGAAAACTGAGTGAAAGCAGAATCTCTGACCTCACTCCCTTTAGCATATTGTGGGAGACAAAAATGTAATCAGTTATAAATCATGCAGCTACCACAATGTGATGATGCAGAAAGGAAGTTATCTGACCTTTGATTTGGAGGAGTTTCAAAGGTGGAAATGAAAGTGAACTCTTTGTTCTTCTAGTGGAAACAAAATTCTTCAACTAGGAAATACACTGAACAAAAACACTTTTCTTTTTAACTTAAGTTATTTTTGTTGTTATTTTAAAAATTATTTTACTGCCTTTCCTTAGTATGATTTGTCTCAAAAGTGTTTTCATGTCAACATGCTTTTACTGTTTCTAAAATCAGAATGCAGAGAATAAAATATACTCCATGCCTACAAAAACATAATGAGTTTTTTATACCCTACTAATGAAAAAAGTGATATTTGTTCACTGTGGACAAATTTGGGGAAAAAGCAAACAGAGTGTATGAAATGGAAAATAAAATCTATTTATAGAATTCTACTATCTTGAGAACCGGGAGGTAATCCCAGTTAAGAGTGGTTTCTCTCCAGTCTGTCCTGTGTGCGTGTGTGCACGTGTGCAGTTTACGATTGCCATGTTGTATCCACTTCCACACCTGCTTCTTTTACTTTACAGTATTTCACAGCATTTCATAGTAGATTCTGCCATGAGGATAAATTATGATTTATTTAACAAGGTTAATGTTTTTAACATGTAATTGTTTTCAAGTTTTAATGATTATTTTTTAAAAAACAAAGCACCTGAATGAACAACACTATGAATGACTCTATGCAGGGCCTCTATTTTTGCTAAAGTTGTGTTAAGTTCCAAGAGGAGGCCATTCAATAAAGGGGCGAGCAGTTGTAAGCCTCTCGTTAACATCGTACTGAATGCTCATCTGAAGGCCAGCAGGGCTGAGCCACTGGGATGCTCAGCAGCAGTGGACGAGCCGCACAACCAGCCCCGAAAGGGGTTGTTTTTAAAGGACTGTTTCCACAGCAGCCTGGGCAGGGCTGGGGGGGATATGCAGAATTATGAGATGCAAGAACAAAAAATAATTCCTTGTTTTCCTCCATGTACAAGCAGTGACAGTAGAGGAAAAGAATTGTGAAAAATGTTTAAAAAGCCATCTGAACTTTTTTTCTTATTAGAACCTATCTGTGAGGTATGAAACTCTTTATAGAATAAGTATTGGAAAACCAGGGAGGGGTTGTTGGGCAGGGATGTGACCGACCAATTGAAAATTGAAAAGAACCAAAGCACAGAGGGCTATGTGTCCAGACTTACTAGCGAATAGATGCCTTCGCTGATAACAGTGAAGGTATGCCATGCACACCTTTTTCAGAGAACTCTTCTCACAGCCAAAGCCAGGGCTTTGGCACCTAGCAACAATGCCTTATACCCTTGCCATGGCTGATTAGACTGGCTGGCTCAAGCTGGGTTAGCTAAAGATTTTTCTGAAGACAGAAAATTGTCTCTTATTTAAGTTCATATTCTTTTGGTGGCAAGGAGTGGAAAACTTGACTCATACTGTCTTAAACATAGGGCATTTTATTGCCTCTTGTACCCAACTCTTCTAGGAGAGATTTAGGCTACAGGATGATTTGATTGAGGACTCAGATGTCATCCTTGGGCTCCATGTTTTGGCTTCCCTATCTCTGAGTTCCTCAACCCTCAAACTAGCCCCCATTATGGTATCACCAATGAAGGGATTCTTGCCCTTCCCTCAATACAGAAATCAAGAAAAGAGGTGCAACAGATCCAAAAGAATAGGTTTACTGCAACCAAGGTGGAGGGAAAGGGAAAGGGAGGGAGGCTGGCCTGTCGAGAACACACACTAACACAAGTCTGGCTCCCCAGACTCCTGCCAGCGTCTGGCTCCTACAGGGCTGAGCCCTTCCTGCAGGTGCAGAGTAGCTTCCTTTGCTTTGCAGATTCCTTCTGTGAGCTGGTGCAGGGTGGAGCTCTCCGGGCAGTGCCTAAAGAGAAACTTTACACTTATCTAGGAGAGGCTTTAAAAATAACCGAAGAACGTCCCCAACCATTTAAGAGAAACTCAATGCAGCCTGTCACAATGGCAGTTTCCTCTCAGTAGTCTCAAGCTCACGTTCTCACTGAGATTGGCCCAGGGGAGATGAATGAGTTTGTTTCCTAGCATACTAGACACATCTTCGCTGGATTCAGTCTAACTGCCTTTTCCCAAACCAGCCAGAGTAATGGAATACGTGGGTTGGTTGAAGCTAATAATTTGAGTTTCCCTCTGCAGCTAGAGGTGAGGTCCATTCCTGGTGAAGTCCATCCCTCATGCGCTGCTTTGCTGGGCCATTGGAATACTTTAGGAAGGGGAAAATACATCCCACAAAGGAAACCAACAACTCTACACTAACATTTCTTACGTGGTTGGGATTCTGACTTGTAAAGGTGGGGAGAAGCAAGTGGGTGGGCCAGAGAGGCAGAGACTGAGGTGAAGAGAGAACACGGGTAGATTTCTAAATATGGCTGATAGTCTCTTCCTAAGATTTAGTTTTATTCGTGCCCTTGGTTCCTTGAGAAATCCCCATATCCTTTCAATAAACCCCCCTTTTTGCTTAAGTCATTTTGAGGTGTTATCTACAACCACATTTGCACCAACAATGCCTTCTAGAACATTCCTAATCTGCCAGGAAGCCCTACTTGCCTTTACTACCTCCCTTGGCTCAGATGAGGCCTTCCACTTAAGAGTCCTGTTCCCTCTTCTAAAGGTGATCTTGTAAGGTGTATTGAATTAAATAGGGCAGGCAGGAACAAGGAGCAAGCAGAGTTGACCATGAACCTGAGACAGGCTGGCAGTTGTTTATCACGCCCATTTGATATGGGTATAGGAGAGACTTTTGACTTCATTTACTTAGTGGATATTTATCAGTTTCCTCAGCAGAAATGTTGCAAAAACCTTCAAAGAAGCCTTTCTTCCCCCTGTCCCCACCCCCTGGATGGGATGTTCAGTGAAACATGTTAATTTTTTTTCTTCACAAAACCCATAAAAGTGTCCTGGTTGACATGCAATGTTGTGACAAGCCCTAGTAGACTGTGTCAATCATATTGCTTCATGTTACATTAAATGACATATTGCAACGTGATTGATGCAACATGGGATGACATGTCATCATGCAAAATATCATCTGGAGAATGTAGAGGAACAACAGAGGACCTGAAGACACTTTAATATTTTAATTTTTGGTTAGGATGGAGGAAACCATCTTCTTCATCAGCACACTTACCTGGGAAAGGGTACAGGTCGTGCTGGCACTTTGCAGGTGCTTGCTGATCTTTCCTTTGTGACCATCAGGTGATGCAGAAACATTTACCTCTTTGGGGGACTGAAAAACTCTGAGTCTGAATAGAGTGTCTGAGGCTTACTGCAATCCTTTAGTAACAATATCTGTTTCACACATAAAATGGCCTTATTAACCTATATCACAAGAATTCCACCTGCTCACTCCAGTTAATAGATTCCTTTTAAAAATATCTGGTAGTTTTTTTCTCTTGTTCTGCAACAACTGAGGAAAAAATTGCCTTTCCAGATTTACTGTAAGGTCAATGAGGGCCTTGCAGCGTAATATCTTTTAAAATTTTTACTGTATCTCCAGAGTCTTACACAGTGTCTGGTGACAGTAACACTTAATACATTCTGTTGAATGCCTTACCAAGGAGCCTTCATCTTTAATTATATTTTATGTACATTTATTGGGTGGCATTTAATTAAATACAGTAAAACTCCATGTATTAGTTTCCCGGGGCTGCTACAGCCTACCACTACACACGGGTGACTTCATACGAGACTCCCGTTCTCTCTCTCCGTTCTGGAGGACAGGAGTCTGAAATCAAGGTGTCCGCTGGCCATGCTCCCCTTGCAGGCTTCAGGGCAGGATACTTCCAGCTTTTGGCGGCTCCAGGGTTTGTTAGCTTGTGGCCACAAACCTCCAAAGTCTGCTTTTGTCTTCATATGGCCTCCTCCTCTGTCCCTGTGTCTTTTCATCTTCTTATAAGGACACCTGTCATTAGATTTAGAGCCTACTTGGGTCATCTTGGGGATGAGTGGTCTCATCTCAAGATCCTTAATCATGTCTGTAAAGATGCCATCTAAGGCCACGTTTATAGGTTCTGGTGAGCATATATTTTGGGGAGCCATCATTCAATGCTGTATACCCCAATTAACCAAAATCATGAGTGGGGGTATGTTGGGGAATTAACAGTTTTCATTGATGTTGCAAAAAACCTCTTTGTTTTAGTCTATGTTTAAAACCTTTTCTGTTTATTTTTATGACAATATAGTATTATGAAAATAATTATATGTTTCTTTAATAATAGATATCTTTGTAGTATCACAGGCAGGGTTCCCAATCTGATTATGAGTTTGCACTATTAATTAAAGAAATAGAGGATTGGAAAAGCTGAGATGAGTTTATTGACCTCAATACAGATTTTTAAAGTCCTTGACAAACATGCCAACTGCCCCCTGTCCTCCCTCACTGTGCTGTGAGGGGTACATGATTTTTTTTTCTGCTTAAGTAGAATGTAGGGAGTGATTATGGCTAGTTGAGGATTTTGAGTAAATAGGACCCATTTGAGTTTCTTTAAATGTGAGATTCATTCCTGTTAGGTCTCCTTAAGCTCATAGCCACAGACACGAACTTCTATGAACTTATACAGACATTGAACTTCAGAGAAGAGAGAAATTAATCTTTGGTGTGGCCAGGGAAGGTCTTGTGGAAGAGGTGATGAGATAGAAAAGGGTGTGGCCTCATCGTTTTGCCTCAGGGCCACCCAATACTCACTCAAAAGAGCACTAATCCCTAAAGTAATGTGGGGTCAGTCCCTTAGAAAGGCACCGGCATGCCTCTGGTTCTCTTTTCTAACAGCAAGGCTTGACCCTAGACTTACATTAACTTTTTTTCCTCTTTGTTCAATACCTTGTGCCTGCACGGAGTGATTTAAAATAAATCAAAATCATCACTTTCAGTTTTCATTGTGGCTGCATTGGTATTCTGAATGAAGTTTAATTATTGGGATGGCTTATCTTTCTCTGAGTGATTTTATAGCTCAACCAATGGGCATATCTTCATAATAAATATTGATACTTCTTACATGTTTATACCAGTGTCCCACAGACTCAGACTGGCTGTTAAGACTCAGGCAACTCTGGGTAATTCATATTTTTATTTTATTCTTCCATGGAGCTCTCTCCCTCACATCTGCACGTGGCTCTTCCTGTAGAAACCAGAAATTCTCAAACAATCAAAATCACCCAAGAATCCATTACACTGACAAAACTTCATGAAAAAGTTTGAGAATAAAAGTTTGCTGTGGAGCCCCCTTTACATAGAACAGACGGGTTCAACTCATTGGAGAGAACAAACATCCTAACTGCCTCAGTTTTTGAAAGTGGCCACTGAAGAGAAAATCGGATGTTTCCCTAGCAGGTTTAGAAAAAAAAGAAAAATCTTAACTAAATCCTCAAACACATACCAAAGGCCTCTAACTAAGAAAAAAGAGCAGCCCGAGGCATTACTTTGTAGTGGACAGAGAGATCTGAAGCTGTAATATCTCTACAGTTGTGATCCCTGCAGTGAGAAATGAGATTCTTATATAATCTAGTGTTTCATTATGTTCTTACTGTCAGTATATTCAGTGCTTTATTTTAAAGTTCAGTACACAGTAAATTATTGTTGAGTAGATGGTAGCGTGCCTGAATTTCTAAAATATTTTGATTTTCAGTGAGGGCTCAACCCCAGGTATGGTGTCTGCGGAGAGGCCACAAGGCCTCGCCCACCACGTCACAAATGAAGGGTGACTAGGGGTCACCTAACCTCCGGTGGTTGCATTTTAATCGTGACATGCACACTGTATCTGCCCGTTTCAAAGCCAACATCTAGATACTCTTTTTTCATTGCTGTCATTCACTCTCTGGAACCCAGAGCATTGACAAAATCATCCTGGTGAGGGAGACAGATCAGAGAAAAAGAGGATAGTTTGAAATTAGGGCCCGAGGCTAAACTGTGGGGCAAAGGAAGTTTTGTTTGTTTGATTCACAAGAATGGAGGGTTGTTCTCAAATGCTGGACAACAGGTGTGTGCTTTCATTGTGGTTTGGGGGCCTACTGTGCGTACTCAGTGACTATTTTTACAACGTTTGCTGAGCATCTTCTGCAGTCAGTTTGTATCAGGTATTGTCCCAAGGATTTTATTTTGAGCTACATCTTGGTGCTGATTTATTACCTGAGAACCTCCTGGCCAAGGGTTATAAAAAGAAAAGGCAACCACTTCACACGTTTAGCAGTATCAGAACGATATTGTCTCTAAACTTTGAAATCCTTTAAATTATCTAAACTTAGAGCCTGATCTCACCTACTTCTATGCAATTATTTCAAACTGTTCTCAGACCCAGAGTTTTTAATGTTTCATTTTGTAATCTTCCTACTATTTTTACGTTTCTCGGTTGCAGGGCTATCAAGCAATACTGCTCAGATTCAGATCCTTTAAAGGACCTAAAGGACAGCCCCGAGTATAAATTTTAAGATCCTATGTTGCTTTACTTCTGGGCATGTATTTGCACTGGTAATTTGATAACACAGGCCCCTGAGTGGAGTGAAGAATGATCAACATATGAGGGAGTGTGCCCTGCACATTCAGGCCTTATCAAGTCCAGGATCAGTTATCTGTTTGAAGAAAATTACATTGCATCTGTCAATAGACTTAATAACTCAGTGCCTGCTATTTGAAAATGGATAATCACACAAATTCAGGAAGCTAGACCATATGCCATTCCCGTTTTCTATTCTCTTATTCACCTTAATTTTCTAGATGAGTGAAATTATCTAGTCCAGGACCGAAGATGGCATATATGGAAATAGAGGAATCTGGCTGTCTCTGATGTCAGCCCGTGCGGGTCGGGGCTGCCGGGTTATGTCTGCGACCCTGGCATCTAATTGAAATGGGCAGAGTTTGGAAAATTGCAAACCTGGACAATGCAAGTGATTAATGGATGGAAAATAATAAAGGGCACGTGTGGAACAGCTGAGGGAACTGGCTAGTGGGAAACAGGGAGATTGCAGAAGCCAAGGACTCCGGATCTAAGGAAAAATTCTGCATCGTTATATGTGAACCATGAAAGATGGGGGCTGAGTGGTAGGATGATCTAGGGGTACTTTTTCTTGGAAGGAGGGGATCACTCAAGGGCCCTTCTGTTCTGTTGATCCAGGATACTATCTCTATTCATAGAACCACTTCTCTCCTCTCAAATAACATGGTTATAGTGTCACTTAGTAATGATTTGTCTATGAGGATTGCATGACATAATTTTATTGACTGAAACAAATAGGTGTTTCTTGTTTTCAGATGTCAAGAAGACCAGATGTAGGGAGTTTCTGGTGTAAATTTGGTTGCTCAGGGATGTCATCAGGGACTCAGACTCTTTCTATCTTTCTGTTATGTCCTCCGTACCAGGCCTCTTGTCTTCATGCTTGTTTCTGGTGGTTACCAGGTGGCCACTGCATCTGTCTCCTCCTGTGCAAGACATGAAGGGAGGGACCAAGCCATCAGCACCTGCCCCTTCACATCTGGAGAAGCAAACCTGCTCCAGGGGCTCCCAATAGACCTGAGTTTTCATATCATTTTCCAGATCTGCATCACATCAGCATCCTGAACTTCTAAGGAAGCTGGGAAAATGAGTGAACTGGGCACTTGGGACTGGGCACCTTGCTGCTCGAAAACAGTCAGTTTTGTGAACCAGAAAGGAGGTAAGAATGCACATCAGTTAGGCTATGAGGAGGGGATGCCACAACCTTGTATTTAAGATTTATTGTAGAAGGAAAATGTGCTAGACAACTGTGCTGTTTCATATAATCATAAGGAAGGGTGGTTCAAGTGATCCCAATAGTGAGGGTCATCTGGACACCACTGCAGTCTGGCTTTACATTCTTTGTTTAATATGAATCAATTGGATATTTTTGGAGTTTGTATCAAGTCAAGTAAAACCACAAAGATGCACCATGGAGAACTGACTCAGCAAGAACAGGAAACTGAATCCATATTTTCAACCAGGTTCTTGGCTGGAATTATTCCTTCTATTTCTATAAGGCTGTAGTCTAAACTGAGCTTCTCTCAATCTTCCTCATCTCTCTCTCCTGCCCTCCCCAACTCTTTGGACCTCTGGTTTCTGTTGGCTTGGAAAAATTACAAGCCGTGTTCTAAGAGGAGGAGGTTACCATGCTGAAATGAGTCTGTCACCTGTTAGCTTCATCACAGAGATAAGAACTGGAAAACCACGTGGCTCACTTATTAGGTGTATGTTGGATCTACAATGCATTTTTTTCTCCCAGAGAAGCTCATACAGTTCCATCTGCAACTAATATACCCCCAGAAATGCTGAGGAACAAAGCTGAGGCACATCTCATCACTGTTTTTCAGTCATGTCCCCTGAGGCTCCAGGCCTTTCTCTGAGTCACACAGCAGTGGTCGTCACTGCAGACACTGCTGCAAAACACCTTCCACTCAGCCGCATGCTACAGATGAACGCCCCTTGGAAAGCTAAATCATGGCCTCAAATAAAAACAAGCCATTTGTCATGCTTTTTGTTTTTAAGTAATGATTTCCTTGAGTGGTCAAGTAGAGAGTGTAAAAAGGTCTCAGCCAGATTTGCAGGAAGCAGGGCTTTTCTGCGGTAGACTCACGAGAGCTTGAAGATGCTACCATTTTTGTTCCTGCATCTTTTAAGTAAGAAAGAACTTGTTTGCAACTTAGTATCTGTGCTCCTCATTCTTGTACTTAATCATGGAATAGTTGTGAATCAGTATTTAAAATTGTAACATGTAAGAGACCTTCTTTTTTTTAGCTTTAATTTATTAAGAGAAATGTTTTTTTTTAACTTTTTTATTGATTATTCCATTACATTTGCTCTATTCCCCCCTCCACCCTGCATGCCCCTCCCCCACCATTTCCCCCTTTAGTTCATGAACATGTGTCTCAGATTCTTTAGATTCTGTATTTCCCCTACTATTCTTACCCTCTCCCTATTTTCTATCTACTGTCTATGCTACTTATTTTCTGTACCTTCTCCCCCCTTCTCCTTCTCTCACTCCCCTGTTGCTAATCCTCCACGTGATCTTCATTTCTATGATTCACTCCTGATCCAGCTGTCCTCTTAATTTGCTTTTGTTTTAGGTGTGGTTGTTGATAACTGTGAGTTTGCTGTCCTTTCACTGTTCAACTTTTTTATCTTCTTTTTCTTAGGTAAATCCCTTTAACATTTCATATAATAAGGGCTTGGTGATGATGAATTCCTTGAATTTGGTCTTATTTGAGAAGCACTTTATCTGTCCTTCCATTCTAAATGAAAACTTTGCTGGATAGAGCAATCTTGGATGTAGGTCTTTGGTTTTCATGACTTGGAATACCTCTTTCCAGCCCCTTCTTGCCTGTAAGGTCTCTTTTGAGAAATCAGCTGACAGTCTGATGGGAAGTCCTTTGTAGGTGACTGTCCCCTTATCTCTCGCTGCTTCCAGGATTCTCTCCTTCATTTTAATCTTGGCTAATGTAATGATGATGTGCCTCGGTGTGTTTCTTCTTGGGTCCAACTTCTTTGGGACTCTCTGAGCTTCCTGGATTTCCTGGAAGTCTATTTCCTCTGCCAGAATGGGGAAGTTCTCTTTTATTATTTGTTCAAATAAGGTTTCCACTCGTGACTCTTCCCCTTCTGGTACCCCTATAATTCGAATGTTGGAATGTTTAAAGATGTCCTGGAGGTTCCTAAGCCTCTCCTCATTTTTTTGAATTCTTGTTTCTTCATTCTTTTCTGTTTGGCCATTATTTGCTTTCTTCTGGTCCACTCCATTGATTTGAGTCCCAGACTCCTTTCTATTACTATTGGTATCCTTTGCATTACCATTCATTTCAATTAGTTTAGCTTTCATATGTTTCTCTAATTTGTGACTAAAATCAACCAGTTCTGTGAGGATCCTGATAACCAGTGTTTTGAACTGTGCATCTGAAAGTTTGGCTATTTCCTCATCGCTTAGATTTATCGGCTCTGGGGCTCTGAGTTGTTCTTGAGCCATTTTTGGTCTGTTCGTGCTGGTAAGTAAGTAAGTAAGAGGGGCGAAGCCTTAGTTGTTTACCAGGGCGGGGCCACCCAGGTCGCAGGTTTGTGACGCTGCGTGTGGGGGCGGGGTCAGAGAGGGAGCAATGGCGGTCCTTTCTGCTAGCCCAGTCTGTCCTGTCTTACCACTCGCCCCAGCCTGTTTATCCAAGCAGAATTGTGCGAGCCTGCTGCCCCGCACCGTGCGGTCTCAATGCTCACCTCTTCACTGGTTTATCTGCACGCAAATTCGCAACGTACCGCAGACAGCCAGCCGCGGCTCTTCCCTGTGTGCGCCCGTAGCTAGGCTGCGATCCACGCCTTCGGCTGCTTGCAGGTAACCAGGTCAGGGATCTTTTTGGTCAACCGGCTTCGCTGCTGGCTTACCCATTTAGCCGAGTATTTCGTCCTTTTTTCGGACTCCATATTGTCGATTTTCTGTGTGGTCTGGTTATGTTTATCGTTGTTAAAAATAGTTGTTCTTAGATTTGGTTGTGCACGGAAGCAAGGTGGGTCCACCTACGCCTCCATCTTGGCGGAAGTCCTGAGACCTTCTTTTTTTCTCTTTCCTTTATTCACTCTTTCAACTACTTATGCAGTGTCCACTAAGTCCTTGGTCCAGCGCTAGGTGAGGAGAATTGGAGACAGACGTGTGAGACTGCTGTTCCCCTGGAGCCTCCACTCTAGTGAAGGGGGAGACAAACCATGCATTATGGTTGTTTGTGCTTTTAATGAGATGGACTGGAGAGGTGACAAGCAGCCAGTGACTTCGTTTTTCCTACTGTTGTTCTTTGGAACCTGATTCCTGGACTGTTTCTCTTTGTCCTATGGATGAAACTTTGGGCTGGTTGTATAATTTTCCCAGTCATTTTAGTTACAGGAGGAATCTCTGAAATATTAAAAGGACATGGCTCTAAAATAGAACAAAGTATGCTTGCTGAAGGAACAGAAAAAACAAAGGCCACTGTGACCTTGCTTCATGGAAAAAGGGGACAGAGTGTGGGAGGAGCGGCAGTGGAAATGCAGGTGGGAGTGAGCCAGGCCGAGGGCCGGAGTGTGGCTTTCACTCCCAGTGTGACCAGCAGCGCTGGAAGGTTCTGAGTGAGGGCATTCCACATCAGCTCGTGTGTCGTCTAAAGATCATTCTGACTCGTTTGGGGGGGTGGACTATAGGGAAGCAAGAGAGAAAAAGAGAAGCCAGTTGAGGGAGGTTCTTGCCCTGGTCCAAGAGATGACGGTGAGGCGGAGGAAGGTGGAGATGGGTCAGAAGTCTTTTAGGTGGACCCTCCTCTTTAACAGCCTGTAGGACCTACCACAGTGGCAGCCGTGTGCTAGTACTCAGCAAGTTCTCGCTGAATTTCACATGGACACTTTTGTGAATAAAGAAGTGCCTTTTATATGATTTAGAGACCAATGTGTCTTTTTTGGCTCCTCCATATTCCCCAACATCTCAGATCCCCATTCTAAATGCAGGTCTTAGAGTATAAGCACACATCGAAGACATGCAACCAGGCTAAGGTCAATGTTCCTTGATTCAGAATTGTTCTGATTGTCATGCCTTGGCATGATTTAGACTTCAGTCTTCACACGGAGAGAAAAGCTTCATTAAATAGTGTGAGAATTTTGTTTTCTAACTTCTTATTTATTTTTAGAAAGTACATTTTATTGATTATGCTATTACAATTGTCCCATTTTTATTTCCCTTTATTCCCTTCCACCCTGCGCCCCTTCTCCCACTAGCACTCCCCCCCCTTAGTTCCTGTCCATGGGTTGTACATATATGTTCTTTGGCTTCTCCATTTCCTGTACTATTCTTAACACCCCCCTGTCTACTTTGTACCTACCATTTATGCTTCTTATTCCCACTGCCTTTCCCTTTCCCTCCCTGCCTCCTTCTCCTTTCCTTTACCTTTTCTCTCTCTCCCCACTGCTTTCATAAAGTAATAAGAGAATGGGAAAGCAAAGGCCTTGATTTCATTTACTTGGAAAAAAGTCCAGGGGGCGGAGCCATCATTAGCCAGGTTTACATTTATACACACTTGTCAATAATTATTTTGAGGAGGGAAGAAAAAAAATTCAGTGATAACTTCAGAAATTAAAGGAACAATCCCCGATAAAACCATAAACCACACTAAGAGCTGCCATAAAACTTCAGCACAGTGTATGGTTTCAAGGCAGGATTTGGGAAGCAAAAACTGTGATTAAAGTAAGAATAATATGAGCTTTGTGCAGTCCTATTGGCCCCGGGCGTGTAACCAGAGATGCTGTCTCCGCGGCTTCCACGGTGACTGGACTCTGCAGGTGAAAACGCCTCTGGGAGGAGCTCTCTGCACAGCCCCAGGGACCTCTGCACTCCCTGTGATGTAAAGAAAGAAAAGAAAGAAAGAAACCGAGGGTGGAGTTCCAGGCGGTGCGCTTTCTGACGCACACACGGCACACACCTGGTTGGGATGCTCGGCAGAGGGACACTGATTAGACTCATCCTTCGGCCCGAGTCTTCTTAAAAATTTAAGTTTGGCTCAGTTTTCTCTTTGACTTTCCCTTTAAAACAATTAGATCTTGCTCCCCTCCTACTCCCAATGTTCCTACTCTTCTCTCCTGAGTTTTGGGGCTCTCCTTGCCTCTTCCTCCCCACCCTCACCCCCTTTTTACACCACATTGTCCTGCATTCTCCCTTTGCTCTTCTTCACCACCCGGCCCCCTGTGGGCCCTGCCCCTTCTCTGTGTCTCCTCCGTCTCCCTGGTGACCACATGCCAGGTATTAGTAGTCCATAATAATTGCAGCGTTTGTTTTCTGTATCCTTCAGATTCCATTGTGGGTGAGGGGGGTGGATGTGGGAGTTCCTCTAAGTGCACAGATGGGTTCAAGTCCGTTCAGCCTTTTGTTGTCCCACGAGCACCCCTGGGACACACTGGATGTGTCCTGCAGGAAGGCGCTGAGCCGTCTGGCTCTGAGGGCATGTGTGGGCCTCAGGGTGCCCGTTTGCAAGTGAAGGAAGGGGCCAGGCCAAATTAAGTCTAAGATTCTTAAAGTCCATTTAATCATCTGCATTTCAAACAGTGATGATGCTCCTTATTACCAATGCTGGCCGGAAAAGCAAGACACCTTGTAAATGAGACAATTATCCCATGTGCCTGTGAATGTCTGGGCAAAATATGGGGTCCCGATGTAAGAGCTCCAAGGAGTATGTGCGTAAGTGTTCTCGTGCCTCTTGGGAAGGGTCTCTCCTGCTGTCTGGAAGGTAGACTCTGCAGTGAGCTGAGTTTGCTGTTGCCCAGGAAAGACCTTGCTGTCCTGTTGCAGAACACAGGCCTCCCTCCCACCACGGATGGTATGCTAATACCGACCAGACGCCCTGCTGGGCGTGATTGTCCGCCACCAATGGCTCTCAATGTCAGAGATTTGTGAAAAGGAAAGGAAATGTTATTTAAGGCCATACAGACTTACAGTAGTGACCTAATGTCTTCATTAAAATATCAAAGTCCTTTAAGACACCCACAGCCACACCCAGCACTCCTGTTCCCCCTGCCCAGTTCAGGGCACCCTAACTCAGGAAAAGAGCACACTGTTTCTGTGTTTCTAGGCTGCTGGCACCATCAGCTGTGTCACCAGCCAGGCAGGATCTTTAATTAATCCAAAGCCATGTGGCACCTTCTCATGGTCTATTGTCAAGCGTTCTTTGTACCCATTTTCCAGGCAAAGTCTCTCCCACTTCCCAGGCCATGTAGCCAAAAAGAGCACCCCAACGACGCGTGGGCCTCTTCTACCAAAGCTGCAGGGGTCTGCACTCTGGCCAAAGCCGCGTGGATCTTTTTTCTTCCACCAGAGCCAAGAGGGGGTCCTCACTCTGGAAAAGCCGTGTGGCACTCCCTCCTTCACATGGCTTCAGGGTGTCCACTCTACCAGAAGCATGTGGCTTTCTCTCTCAAATGGCTGATGTGTCTGGGTTTAAATCCCCGCACCAATCTTCCTCTGCACCCCCATTTCCGACTCCTCCTACAATTAGTTATACCTGCCAGCATTCCTGTATTATTCCAAGTTTACTGGGCTGCCATTGTGTGTCTGGGCAGGTACGGACCCATGTCATGGAGCCAATCTTCTCCAAGCTCCCATTCAGGCTCTGTAACTCGGGGGACCTGCCCCATAGTTACATCTTGTGGGGGTAGTGACTTCCATCCCCCCAGCTCCAAGTGTGGCCACAGCTATTTAACATATCCAAGTGACCCACCAAAGGCTAAGGATATGTTAAATAACCATGCTATGGATTAGCTGCAAGGCTGTGGCTGTACAAAACAGCCCTGTTTTGTTCCTGCTCCATGTGTCCCTTCCCCCAACTCACACCTGTGGGGGAGAGGTAAGGACATCTTATATGTCTTTCCAATATTTACTAGACACCTTGAGTTCTGGACCCCATTCCAAATCTCTTTTTGGGGCCCCCCTCTTGGCTGCACCCTGTATCAGTCCCACTTCAGACCCCTGCTCCTTGAGCTCCCAGGCCAACTCCAGCATCCTTCTCTGGCCTTCATGCAAGTGGGCTCAGTTCCCCTTGTGACAACAGCTGCCTATCCTGATGGTATCAGTTCATCTGGCTGATGCCTACCTCGGAAGGTGATGAGCTGGCCAGCTTTCCCCGGCCTGAGCTGACAGCCTTCGGGCTGGTCCCAAAACAACCCCCAAAAAAAGTCACTTAGAAGGAGGGTAAAAGAACCAAACCCATGCAACTTTGGAGATTATCTTTCCCTTTAAGGCTTTTGCTCTTCTGCCAGTGCTCAAATTGCCCCGGTATCCTCTGTAGCCTTGTGACTTTATTCCTACAGGCCTTCTCTGCTTCCTGTAGGCAGCAGGCTGGGCTGGCCAAAGGCTCCCCCTCTGTTACATTCTGCCAGGACCACAGCCAGCAATTTCTCCAAAGATGGTTCTACTTTTTTCAAGGCAAATGAAACTTCATGGACCAGGGACCCGCACTAGGGAGGGAGTGGGAGAAAGGCCCTTCTCAGCACCCGCAGAGGAAAGTGCTGACCCAGCGTGGGGCGCTGGGACGCAGGGACACAGAGCCCAGCCAGGAGCAGATGGCCGCTGCACGTGCCCATTCATCAAGCAGCTTCCTGCATCAGGTGGAGCATGAGGGCTGGTGATAAGTGCTCAGTATTCAGAATGAGAAATGTAACAGTCTTACTTCCTCCCTTTCTCTCTCTTCTCCCTCTCTCTCTTTTAAAATAGGAGCAGACATTTTCCATTTCTAGCCCAGATGCTACTATTTCTCTCTTATTTGCACTTTCTGAGCTGAAATGCAACAGATGTTTCAAACGGTTTAAAACTAAATTCCTTGTTAGAGACCGTGACAAATAAATCGCACACCTAACTTTAGAGGCTTCCTTTGCTCAGACTATTGGCAAATTATGTTTTCCAAAGTGGAGAGAGGGAGGAAGAATTCTGTAATAAAATTATGATGAACAGAACCTAATCATAATCATGATTATTTGTTGGTGGAGGTAGGACATTCAGCTATTCCAAGTGGTTTTCCATCTGTTATTTTATTTGACACAGCTACCCCAAGGGGGCAGGTATGATCGCCCCTCCTTTTTGTGAAGAAATTGAAAAAAAATAACAGGATAAGCGAATTGACTGAAAACAAAGCTGGCCCACATTTAAAGGTAAGAGCTCAATTAGACCAAGGCATCCTAGGATTTTTGAGTGCACACACAAAACACCTGAAATGAAATCCTTCAATAAACCAAATCTCTCAGGTTTTATCAACAACAGAGGCCCCAGTATAAGTAGCACCCACATTTCACTGGGGTTTAAACCCCTGTATTGTTTTAAGAGTCTCCAGAGGCACCTTGGATGTACTTATCCACAGCCTTCTTTGCTGCCCTTTAAATATCTGAAGCCATGTGCCTCCCTTTTCGCCACACAGCTGGACTGTTTGTGTGAACGTCTTTTCTTGCTGAGACCTCCTAGAAGCTCCAGTCCCAGAACTCCGTCACCGTCATCCTGTGCCCTTCAGGCCGTCCTGTGCTGGAGCCAGGCTGGGGTCCTTGCAGAACAGGGTGGCCCTTTCCCCCAGCAGCCCTTCTGTCTTGCAGGCATCACTAGTCCCTTGTGCTGAGAGTTTTTTCTTAGATCCTTCTCTTTCGCCAGGACCTGAGCTGGGTACAGACCTGATATGCTTTTATGGTCCTCTCCTTACCTGTCATCAGTTAACCAAAGTCTGATTTAGGCTCACCGAGGACACACCACTCTGCTGGCCCTTCCAATTCACCTCTTTAAGTAATTAAAACAAAAAGAAAAACAAAAAAACTTGAGAAGGAATAAGTAGTTCTCAGAGGGACAGAAAAGCTTAACAGAGTGCTGCTTGCTCCTGTTAGGTCTCTACGGACAATTCTCCAACAGAACCATTAGTCAGCTCAGTCAGTGGAGCTCCAACGGAGAGCAGAGCAGACCGCGGCTCCAACTCAGCCGTGGGGCTGGCAAGGGAGACAGGACGAAACAGTGAGAGCTGTGGGTTCCTTGTCCTTCCTGCCCTCCCCATCACCATCTCTTCCGTCAGAAGGTTCTTCATGTCTCCCATGTGGCCCAGTCTCCCACCTCCTTCAGGTCTTTGCACCAAAGTCATCTTATCAAGGAGAACGTTCTTAAATATCCTATTTAAAATTGCAACCTCCCCAGACTCGGCCTAACTAACCCACTTCTCTGCTTATTTTTTTCTCTCTAGCATTAAAAAAAACACACACACGCAGCATAAATTGTACCATATTAACCATTTCAAAGTGTATCAGTAGTGTTAAGTATATTCACATTGTTGTGCAATGAATCTCCACCACTTTTTCATCTTGCCAGATGGAAACTATTCTGTTTAACATGAGTTCCCCCTGCCCACAGCCCCTCGTCCGCGTCTCTGCGATCACGCTCCTTTCTGCCTCCGTAACTTTGCCTGCTCTGGGTGCCTCACAGGTGGATCCCTACAATATTTGTCTTTCGTGACTGGCTTATTTCCCTTAGCATAATGGCCTCAAAGTTTATCCATGTGTCAAAATTCTTGTCTTTAGAAGGCTGGATAACATTTCGTTGGTAGGATAGCACATTTTGTTTAACCACTCCTCTGTCAGAGGCACTTGGGTTGCTTCTACCTTTTGGTTTTGTGAATCATGCTGCTATGAACACGCCTCCACAGGACTGTTCACTTTATCTTCTCCTACATTAGGTGCTTATTTGTTTTTTTTGTCTGGCATCTTCCATTGGCATATGAGGTCAAAAATTTCTGCCAGTCTTGATCCTTGCTAGGTTCCCAGCTCCTAAAACAGTATCTGGAAGAAAGCATGTTCTCAAAAATAGTTTCTGAGTGGGTTAGAAGGCAGGAGGAGATAACAAAGTAAAATAAAAATTGTTTTAAAGAAGTCAGAGTAACCAGAGGGTGGTATTAAAAGGTCTCTAGAAATGAGTTATTTCTTAAATAAAAAAGATTTTATTTATTTATTGTTAGACAGAGGGAAAGGGAGGGAAAAAGACAGGGAGAGAAACATCAATGTGTGTTTGCTTTTTAAACACTTCCAATCGGGGACCTGACCCTCAACCCAGGCATGTGCCCTGACGGGGAATCGAACCTCGTCTGTGGTTCGCAGGCCCATGCTCAAGCCACTGAGCTACACCAGCCAGGGAGAACCTGCGTTTTAACAAGATCTCCAAGGCACTCAGATGCACCCCTTCTTAGTCAGTTCAGGCTGAAATAACAGACTACCATTGATGGGGAGGCTTACGAATGACGGAAATTTACCCCTCAGTTTGGAAACTGGAAGGCCAAGACTGGGGTGCCAGCCAGGTTGGGTTCTCGCGAGGCCATCTTCCAGGTTGCCGACTGCGACCTCTCACACTGTCTCACTTAGGGGAAGGAGGCTAGCAAGCAGCCTGCTCTCTTCTTACAAGAGCACTAATGCCATTCATGTGGGCTCCACCCTCATGACCAAATACCTCCCAAAGGTCCCACCTCTAAATACCCTCGCACTGGGATTAGGGTTTCAACACATGAATTTTGGGTGGGGACACAAACAGTCAGTCCATTGCATACCCTAAGCAGGGTGTCCCACCTGTGGCCTGCAGGCCATGTGTGGCCCAGGATGGCTATGAATGTGGCCCAATACAAAATCATAAATTTACCTAAAAACTTTTCTTTGCTCATCAGTTTTCACTAGTGTTTGTGTATTTGATGTGTGGCCCAAGGTAACTCTTCTTCCAGTGTGGCACAGAGACGCCAAAAGGTTGGACACCTCTGAGCCTAAAGCTTGAAAAGCATTGGCTTAAGGTGTCCCCTCATCTATGTACTATATCTGTCCCCAAGCTGAAGGTACAGTTACCTTTGTTGTAATTTCAGAGACTACACTCTATTCCATACAAATCCATTGCAATTTGTGAATCTGACTACAATCATTATTTTGCATTTTCTCTGCAGCTAGTTTATTGTAGAAGGTCTGCTAACTTTCAGACTGTGGAAATAACTTTTTGATATCACCAGATCAGAATCAAGAGCCTGCAATTTAAAATTCAGTGGTAACTTGTGGGAAAGAACTTAAATCAGAGCAAAAGCAAAAATAGTGCTTCCGATCTTAATTACTCTTGCTCTTTTTTCTCAGAATACTTAGGCCCCTCTTGGGCATTGCATATCTAGAGAAAGCAAAGAACTTTAAGTGAATTGATGCCATTCAACGTGCCTATCTCTGTTCTCCTTAACTAAACTCCAGCACTACTTATATTCCAATTTTCTCACTTCCGTTCCCCTCATCCCTGTTATCACCGCTCCTCACGAGTATAGGTTGGAGTTCAGCTGTCTCTTAGTGATACCATTCCATACTGTTCACACTTCCCCTTTTTCTATCTGAATTATTGGGTGAGTTCAGGGCAGTACACAAATACACAAACACGCAGGCATACACGCAGCTGATATCAGCAGAAGCTTCTCTGGAGCTCAGATGTCAAGTGTGATCAGTGGAGTCACCATCTTTAGCTTAGTGATCTCACTGTTCATTTTTCGAGTAATTTCTGTACTACGATATACCCATGCAACCTGAGGTACAAATAGCTTGGGGTTAATAGTTTAAGAAATGTTTTGCACCAGGCCACTTGCCCTGATGAAAATATGGCTGCCTGTCTTCAAGAAAGAAAATTCAGAACAGAGACATATTCTTTGTTCTGTAGGCAATTTGGTGGGACAGAAGCCCCAGTAAATCAGAACTTGAAGTTAATGGTCCTGGTGGTTTAATCTCTCCACTGGACATATGGGGAAATTGAGGGTTACAAGATGTAATTGACCCATGCACCATTATACACTTATGGGAGCTAGCTGCGAGGAGAACCCCGTGGTTCTGCCTCGCTGTATTAAAAGAAACGATGGGAAGAGTGCTGACCGCCAGCCCCACAACTGGATGCACTTTGGTTAAAAACACAAGCAGGTACGCTGCAAATACATCCCATTTAACCTGCTTGTCACCAACCCCTGCTGTGGGAAGCACCCATACATGAAAAACATGAGGGTTTTTTGAATACACAAGTGGCATGGGAGGTTTCTATCTCTGGTAGTGTTCACTACAGACTGAAATCGGGCCTGAAATAGCCACAGTGTACTGGCGACCTCTTGCAGGAAGTGCCTCTAGAGCAGTTTGCCTTCTTGTGAGCCACCCGGTCCATTTTCTGTTGCCGTGAAGTCGGGGCATAGAAAACCCAGGCGGGATGTCTCAATTTGGGCCAAATGACCTGTGTAATAGCAGTAGTTACAATTGATTCCAGAGGACACACACTCTTTGCTTCTTTCATTTCTATGTTATGAGGCAAATAGAAAGAAAAATGAATATTTGGGGCAGGCAGTGAAAAAAATCTCCAACTGTTTCTCCGAGACCAGCATAGATGTATGAGCTCTTATCCCAGGGTAGATTAAAGTGCGTTAGACACATAATACGACCAAGATCAGATATTATGATTCTAAGGGCACTGATAAAGGATATATCGTTGAGGGTGCTTAGCATTAACCACAGGTGATTATGAGGACCTTGCCATGCTGTGAACATCTCTCATGCATACAGACTCACAACCCTTCTCCAGCAAAATGATGGAGGGGCCGAATAAAACAAAATAATGAGAGCCAAGTGCTGCTTTAGTACAGCAGTTCCCTGTTGTTGGAGGAGCTGAGCTCAAAGGCAGGGAAAGAAGGAGGGAGGAAGAGGAAGAGGAAGAGGTAGAGGTCGAGTGATTTTGTTTTTGTTTAAATGACGTTTCATGGTTTAACCTTGATTTTAATTCAGGTTATATTTGAAAAAAAGAGGGGATGTTTTGATTCCAAATGTGGTCAGATAAGAGGCTGACAAGTTCCAAGTTCAGAGTTTTAGAGAGCAAAGACTGTGGCTGGAGATGATTTCCAATGTCCGCAGATGAGCAAGAGCACATCTCTGGACATGCGCACATCGTATTCTGCCGCCTCAGCTGGTGCTGGGCCTGGGGATGGCAGGATAGAAGCTCCCTGGGAACACAAATGTGTGATGCCAGGCTTGGCAACCTGCAGCCTCTCCACACGGCCAGAGGAGGCGCTGCAGTGCAGGTAAGGTGATGAGCACTTCGGAAAACAGCAGTTCCTTGAAACTCAGAGAAGTCAATGCCCACATTGTCCCACAGGTGACCTGGCTCAGGAACCCTTTGTAACAGTTAGGTGTGGGTCGTATAGTCACAAGGGGGACAGCATTTTGTCTCATTTACCATTGATTAGACACCCCCTGTCCCTGTTTGAATTGCTGCCTATTCTTCCACTGCGTGGGGCTTGGTGACTACCCCGTGTTATCTGTGTTTTTAAGCTCTGACTTCATCAAAAAATGGCTCCACGGCTTTTATTCAATTATGTGAAAACACTTAAAATATTAGCTGTGCTTTTAAAAATATGAAAAGCCAGATGAGCCATTTATAGTCTTTTATAAAAAAATATTTCCCTTTAGATATGAGAAATATTTATTTGCTAAGGGTTTATGGGGGGAAACTTCAAAAGACTTCAGTTTGCCCCACAACTTTACAACCTTTTTAAAAGTGGCCCCAGGTGCCTCTCCGACCATTCTTTTTCACTGCATCCTTTAGTTAAAGTGGATGAATATAAAGCTTTTCTTCAAAACGTGCCATTTACCACATACGCCTGTCCATAAAGTATCCAGACATGTACTGTGACAATAGAGACATTTATTGAAGAAGATACAAGAAATATTGTGCATAGGACGATGAGTTCTCAGTCCCATTCAAAGTAGGTACTGTGGGACACAGTTCTCCCAATCGCCATCAGTTGCCCTGTTGTATGTTCCTGAATCTCATTGATGGTTTGAAATTTCTTCTTTGCGCAAAAGATGATTTTAGTTTTGGAAAAAAACAGAAGTCTCAGGGCACCAAATCTGGGCTGTGGGGGGGGGGGGGCGGTGCTGGGTCAGCTGGGTGATTTGATATTTCACCAAAAAATCTCTGCACAAGATGTGAGGCGTGAATGGGCGTGTTGTTGTGATGAAGCTGCCAATCACCAGTTGCCCACAGCTGTGGCCTTCTCAATCATCCAAATAATTCTGCTGCAGAATGTCCAAGCTTAATGCAAAATCCGATGCAGATTTGTTGCTCTACTCACTCAGTCATTTTGAATACAACGGCCACACAGTACACATGCTCACTCCACAGTGTCTACCGCCCCCACTGACTAGTACAGTGAAGTCGTCACTGTTCACACATGTGCATTTCAGTTCACTCTCCTCGGCTGCCAGGGTACGTTGATGTTGCACAAACTGTTCTCATTATATTAACAACGATTGGACTTTTTTCTGGACAGACCTTGTATGACATTAACTCCCCACCCAAATATATCAGTAATAGTGTCTCTGTTCATAGATTTTTTTTTCCACCCAAGCAAGAGTCAGGGTTATATTCTTCTGATTTCTTTTCCAACTCTTCAGACCAGCCTGAAAGGTGCCACTGGTCATCAAGTCCCCAAAGTCTGGCTTTTAATTAAACTCCTCCCCCCCATTACACAAAATCCTGAGCTTCAGATCGGTTCAAGAGTACTTGGTTAAAATCTTCAAGTGGCAAGAAGAAATTCCCCATTTCACGCCAGTGATGACCAGCTCTGGTCTTCACTTTTGTTCAACCACCTACCTCTTTTTCATGGCTCTGGATGCTTCAGGGTCTCTAATTTTAAGTTGACTGTGGTTACCTGCATATAGCAACTTTCAAAGATGCCAGGCCAGAGGACAGTAGCTCTTTGAAAGATGCGAAGGCATCTTTATGTTAGGATACAGTCCAAATTTAGCAAATAAAAAAACAGACTTCCCAATTAAATTTGGATTTCAGATAAACAACTAGTAATAGTGTAGTATAAATATATGCCATGCAACATGCCTATACTGAAACATTTTTTTGTTACATATCTGAAATTCAAATTTATCTGGGCATCCTGTGTTTTGTCTGGCAACCCTATATTAGACAAAAGGATGAGGCCCTTTTATGTGGCCACAGGGAGTCAGAGTATGGTCCAGCCCTGACTCCTGTGCCAGAGGGTCATGTCAAGAGAATAATCAGTTCAGGTTACCTTGAACTGCTGAGGGAAAATCTAATCCATTGCTCCGAGATCAGGGTCTAGGAGATCAGACTCTGTAACAAACAAAGTGAGGTTAGGAAACCAGATCTAAATCAGGTGACCAAACCTGACAGTTTTCTGTGTGAGGATGTTCTTTATTACCCATGCGTGTCTTTCTTCCTTTATTCTCCCTAAACTGCCCATAAAGATGGATGTGGTTTGCTATCTAGTGATGCTATAGGAAGTTGAGCAGTAATGAGGAAAAGATGGCTATCTGTCCTGGCTCAGGACCCTCTGGGTGCTTAATGCTAACCAGCTTCTCTCCTGGTTAGTATTAAGATGGTGTCACAGGCTCTCTTCTGCAGCTGATACTTAATGCATATAACAGACTGGTTAAACCCCTTAAGGAAACAGGCATGGACCCACAAATCTGCCACCATGGGGCCCTGACCCCTAGCTTCATAGCGCCATGCTGCTGGGGAAGGTAGGCACTATTGTAAAGGGTGGGACACTGGGCTACAAATCAGGAGACCAGGGGCATGTGGGCTGTCAGTTTCCCTGTCTATTTCTCAGTTGCTTGCCCTCCAGTAAGAGGTAATAATCCTTTCTCTATAAAGGACTGGTTGTAATCACCAGATAGGCTGATGAATGTGTGAGTTTCCTGAAATGAACAGAACACCAGATAAACACAGGGGAGTGCTGTTTCCTTTGCTCATTTCCATTGTCTTCTTCTTGGTGGGATGGCCATATGCCCTGTTTTGCCCCGGAGAGTGCAGATTATATGTGTTGTCCCAGCATAATTATGATCAATGCCCTTTTCACTGTCATACATGAAAGATGCGTAAGATGTGACTTAAGTCATGGTAGACATGTTTGTGCATGCCAACCTAGGATATTTTTGACAATAGAATACTTGAAATTAGGACCTGGTGATTTGTTGGAGGTCACACAATTTCAAAGCATCCAGGGTAAACACCCAGTCTTTCCATCCCAAGATCAGGACTCCGTTGCTACACGCAGTACCCCTTTAACCCAGAAAGAGGAAAATAAGGATTCAGGTAGAGAGTGAGGTGAGAAGATCCTTTTCTATTATCGTTACAGTTCTATTGGGTAGGATTTCCCAACCTCGGCACCGCTGACATTTGGGGTCGGACAGTTCCCTGTTGTGGGGCCCAGAGGATGTTAGCAGCATTCCTGGCCTCTACCCACTGGATGCCAGTAGCACGCCTGCTACCCCCAGTAGTGACAACAAAGAATGTCTCCAGATGCTGCTAAACATCTCATGGGGGTGAAATCACTTCCCTTTGAAAACTACTACTCTTGGAGAAAGGGATTAAGATTTCTTGAAGTAATGTTTTCTTTTGTTCACTTTGTAGTGATGTTAATTAGACTGGGGGAAGTTGCCAATTGTATAGTTACAGCTCCAAGCCATACAATTACTGCAACAATGACAATCATTACTAATGTTTTAAGTCCCTTTATATTTACCAAGAGCATTCTGTGCTTTAGACCAAAGTTGCCTGGTAAGCCTTGGGAGGAAGAAGATCTGCTATCGGCCGTGTTAGTCTCGTCCCAGGTGTGCTGGGTAGCACTCCCAGGATTCAAAGAGTAGAACAGATGTTCACAAGTGGAGCTGCTTGCTGTTGTCTCATTGTTGGCCAGATCGCTAGCTAGGCAGTGACATCTTACATCGCAATGCCAGAGGGATCTCAGCTGGATCTTATGAAGACACAGAGACTACTACATTGGTGATGAGGGAACACATCTTGGAAGGAGAACACTGCACAGTTTGAGACCCATCCTTATGTATAAGGAAATTGATGCCGTTCCTTAAGGACCATCCACATACTGTCTAGAATCTTCTCTGCTCCATATAGTCTGAACAAGGATGTCTGCCTCTCACTTCTGAGCAATATTAATATTAAATGTGGAGTCTGAATATTTGCTTATTCTTTGCAGAAAGTACAGGCTTTAAGTCTGGGATCTTTATCAACCAGTGTCCAGTTGACGTTCCAAATATGCTGAATGCTGTAACTGGGACTTTCTGAGTGTGCTGTGACCTCACTCTCCCTGTAAGATCAGTGACCTCCATTTGAAAATATTTGCCGAAGAAAAAAACAAACCTGATTTCTTTCCCCAAGGGCGATCTGGGCTGCCTGCTGCAGAGAAGCGTGAACATCACTAGGCTGCCTGCGCACCTATCAAAGCAGGTTCCTGAGACTCGGGAGCCGAGGTGGGGGGTGGGGGGCATGGGGGCACCCCGCCTTTCATCCCTTTATGCTTGACAATGTGGGGCAGGACAGACATGGAGCTTCAGTGTTGCTCTATTGTTGCGGGTCTCCTTCAATTTTAGGGTGGAGGAATGGAAGCAAGAAAAAGCAAGTTCTCTGGGGAAACAAATGTTGATAGGAAATTATGAGTAGTTAACATAGACATTAGCCAATATCAATAAACAATGAAAGGAAGAGGTGGTGGAGAAGGCAGAAAACTGTCCTTGAACAACAATTTACGAAACAAAACAGCAAAAACAAAAAACAAAAACATTTAGTATTCGTTTAATTTATTGTAGATGAGTATAGTGTCAAGAAATAAAGTTGCCTCAACCCCCGCCCCCTGCAAAACAAAACAAAACAAAAGGAAGTTAGTTTGGGATAAACCAAAGACCACGGGACATTAATGAGAGGTGGGTGCTGCAGCACTTTCTGGAGTTTTCACACTTTAGGATGTGATGATGGCGTTATAGAAGTTGAGAACCGAAAATCTAGTTCTCGTTCTAGTCTCATCTTGTTCAGTTGAGCTGGACATGGGCTGTCAGTTCTGAACACTGTCTAAGCTAGGAAAGTCTAATGGCTTCATTTTTATTTCAGCTGCAGTGAGCACCCCAAAAGCAAATAATTGGTCCTCAGTAGGGAGGGCTGGGAGCGCCTGTGCTTAGAGAGAGGGCAAGATTTTGCTGGAGTGACAAGTGGATTCATGGTTCCAGGAAGCAGGTAAAGAGGATTTGGACGTTCACTCCCTGATCCTACACAACCCGACCTGCAACGCTGCTGTGGAGGGGACACTGGGACAAGAAACACGTACCATGAAGCCCTCAAGCCAAACTCTTCCAACTGAATAAATGAGCTAATTCTGCGATATCAGCCAGTAGATGCCTCCCTCTGTTATATCCCTTCTGATCATTACCTTGGCCATCAGGCAGTTCTGCTACATTACACGACTGTGCTGCTGAGAGAGAATCGACAATATTAAAACAACTCCATTGCTTTTATGAACTGGCTGTAGGAGACTAGAGTCCATTTTCATTACCGAGATGTGCTGTGTGCCTAACCAAATGCTTTTGGAAGCAGATAATTGCGCATTGCAGACTGACATTGTTTAAAGAAGATATACAATGAAGTTTCAGACTTCAAATGTGGTGCTTTGAAATGTCTTGTGGCATGAAGATTATACTTACTTTCAAAAATGCCCCCTGGGGTTAAAATAGTTGGGAGCTTGGAAGGGGGGAGGCAGGGCTGCCTTTTCTGGAGCTCACACTACAGTAGAGGCAATGGCAATAATTTAAAGTCAAACAGTCCTGGAGAGGCAACCGTGAGCAGTTCTGAGCAATTCCAGCCCCACACACCCCAGCCCTGGGAAAAAAAAATCACACCTTCCTCGAGTCCAAGAAATCAGGGTGTTGCTTTTGAAACTTTAACCTTCTTGTTCTTAAAATGTCAGTGCCAACATACATAGTTTGTACGTGCTGATACAAAGCATATTTGAAATCTGAAAGCATTTAAGAGTTAAATAATACAAGACTGGTATCTGGAATTAATTACTGACAATACCGGTGTAAAGGGAACACATTTACTATACCTTTTAAGGCCCCAAAGAGAGCCCTAAAGAGAAAGGATCCTTTTCAGATGAATTATATAGATGGCCCGGTGATGATAAAGGAAAAAATAAAGGAGACCTTTTCCAGACCTTCCCAGGTGGTCAGTAAAGGTAGGATGATTATTGAGTCAGGCGACACCACACCTGAGTGACATCCTGGGCAGAGTCCATGGAGACCCCATCAATACTGCCAGAAGGTTCTAACTCTGGAACAGCCTTATGAGGAAGCGGTTCTCTGTAAGGTAGAAATGCATTGTGATAGGAGAGCCGTTCCCAGTAGCCACTTGTTGGAAGCTGGTTTCTAGACCTCAGTCAGCCAACAATCAGCTAGAACCTTGACATTCGAAGTGTGACCTGTGAACCAGCAGTATCAGCAATGCCTGGTGCTTGTTAGAAATGCACTCTTGGCCTTTGCCCCAGACCTACTGAGTCAGCATCTACATTTTAACAAGCTCAATGGGTGATTTGTTTGCATGTTAAAGTTTGCAACCTGTTGCGCTGTACCACAAATACTTCTAGGACAAAAGTCATTCATTTAGTCAGTCTTTTGTTCATTTGTGTATTTACTGAGGATTTATTGAATGTCTACTTTGTGCTAGGCATGAAGCTAAGACCTGGGGAGACAGTGTTGAATAGAGAAAGACAGGACTCCTGCCATCCTCATATTTTCTTTTTATGTTTAGTTAACAAACACATTATGCTTCTTGCAGACCATCTCCACTTGATGCGTTTCATGCATGTTGACTCAATTAATCCTCTAACAACTCTGGGAGGCAGGCACTCTCAGTGTTTGCATTTTAGAGATAAGGGAGTAAAGGCACCGCGAGGCTAAGTAACTTTTCCAAGGCCACGTAGCTTGTAAGTGGCAGAGCTGGAATATGAGTCCAGAGAATGTGGCCTCAGAGTCAAGGCTCTTGCAAAACAGAGTTTATTCTCTGTTATATGCTTTTCCATATGAATGACTGTAACCCTACTTTTGCCCACCCCTGTTTTATGTTATGCTACCAAGACAGAAATGAACTATTTACAACCTATGATTTTTGCTTTCGAGGAAATAAACAGAATGTTGTGGTAGTTCCAAATGGGGAGTAACCTTAGCTAGACTGGTCAGGAAATGTGTTTGTGAGGAGATGATATTTAAATTGAGACCCGTAGGAGGGGAAGAATCCAGTTGAGGGACAGGGGTGCAGATTCTAAGCAGACAGAATAACAAGTCAAAGGACCAAAAGTAGAAAGAATGTGGTGCATTTTGAGAACCGCCTGAGACTATCGTCACTGGAATGTGCAGGTGAAGGAGAAAGAGACTGGAGGTGAGGCTGGGAGGTCAGCAGGGTAGATCCCATGCGCAGGTCAGCAAAGCAGATGACAAAAAGCCTCAGAATACAGGAATGGGAATCGTTAGACAGTTATTCCAGTGTCCTGGGAAGCCACCAAGGGTTTAAGCGGGAGTGTGACTCGAGCTGACTGCTGCTCTGAGGCTGGGAGGAGTAGGAGTGGAACTGGCAGAAGCCCTCTAGAGTCTTTTTGGGTGGCCGGTACAGTTGAGAGATGGCAATGGCCAAGGCACAGAGGGGAGAGCAGAGACTGAAAGGGTAGCCGGATATGCAACCCCAGATGTGACTCTTTGGTGTAAAGGTTATTTTGAGCTAATTATTTTCGAGAAACAGCAGATACAGAAGCTCTGAAAACCGAGTAGAAGTTATTCTTCTGTATTGGAAATTTATATTGACCAAGGAAGTCTCCAGTTACAAGGGTGTTGACTCTAAGTCACAAGAAACTCTTGTCAATGGAGAAGGCACCCACTTAAATCTGTGTAACAACTGTACTTTGTTAACTGTGTTTCTTGGTAACCTTGGGTAATTGGCCTCCCCTCTCCTGAAGTCTTTTTTTTTTTTGTCTACAGTTTAAGATGGTACTTAAGATGATGGCTTGGCTTGGACCATCCACGGACTTATTTTTCTTGGGTATCTCCCATGTATACACGACATGTACATGTTACCGAGCTTCTGTTTATTTGTCTCTTCTTAACCTTTTATCACAGGGGTCTCAGCCCAGAACTCAGAGGGTAGAAGAATAATTTTTTTTTTCCCTACAGATTCAAAATCTGATTTGCAGGCAGGACCAACAGGAATGGTTCCTTGGATATGTATGTATGTGTACCGCTTAAAAAAGAAAACTGAGACACACATAAAATGGTGAGTTTTTGTTTTTAAGCAAAAACCTATTTGAATCAGGCAGCACCAAACCGGAAGTGGTTAGGAGTGCTTCCACTGACAGGCATTTGGGAGAGAAAAGGTGAAACTAAAGTAAGGAAATTATTGATTGGTTCTAGCTGAAAGTCTAGTCGCCTGATTGGTGGTCTGTAGATTTCTGTTTTGTCATCTCAGGGCATTTCAGGCTCAGGTTTTGGTTTGTTAACATAGGACACCCAGCATGAGAGCCACATCAGTTAATGGCCTCCCTGTTAAATTAATTGAACTGTGCATATGTGGAGATACGTGTTAGTGTGTGTTTCTGAAGGGCAATGGGAACGAAAGGGAGGAAGTGACTTCTGCCAGGATTTCTAAGAGTAGCACATTGGGTACATGGTTCTGCTATTTACTGTGATAGAAACAACAGGGCAGATAGTTTTGGGTGAGTGGGAATCGTGTACTCTTCTTAGAACGTATTTAATTTGAAATGCTTATGGGACTTTCAAGGGGAGACATCGGAGAGGGATCTACATCTTCCCAGCATTTAATTCTGAGTCTGGAACAGAGCCAGTGCTTAATCAATATTTGCTGAGTGAATTTCAGGGAAGAACTCTGGTAGGAAAAGATGTATAGCTCCCTGGGTGTTTCCCATTCCCCGAAAGTTGCTCTAGCAAAGATCAAAGCTTCACTCTTATTGTTGGGAATGACACACTAATGTAAACAACAACCATGGCAGCAAACAATCAAATCATAAATTAAGCAGAGGTAACACATTCATTTAATTTATGGTAAGGTGTACATGACAAACACCAGAACCTTTTTGAAAGCAGATTTCTGAAAGTCAAATTCTAACACTGGAAGTGAAGAAGGTGCTAAGATGTAAGTCCCTTGAAAACATGATTTAAAAAAAAATAGTATCTGCAGTGGCTAGCACAAGGGCTCAATGAGTGCTATTTTGAACAAGACATCTAAGATGAACTTTGCTCAAGGCCAATGCTGTTTCATTAGAGTACATTTTGTGACTACAGATTCCTTAGAAAATTTGAACATTGTCTGAAAATCATTCACTTCCTAAAACCACATCATATACATGCCACATTTTGTTGTCTTCTTAGCTTTAGTTATTCAAAGATGTCGTATACATCAGGTTCATAGAATTACTCATATTACATTGAGATGTGCAGAAAAAGTATACAAGTAGTTTCCACAGTTGCAGGCTGGTTCAGAACAATCCAGTAGGATGAATTATTTCTGTGTTATTATTCAGATTCCTCCCTACACCCCTGTTTTCTCTTAAGATGGAGTCAGAGAAAAGGAGAAAGATCTTAGTAGCTTAGGGGAGAAAGGGTCTCCTATGATTCCCCATGGGTGAATGCTGGCTGGTGTCCACTGCGATCTGGCCGAGCTGGCTGCTTTCTCTGGGCTCTCTGCAGATGATGAATTTGTGGTGTGTTTCACAGCTCAGTCATGGTCCAGGGGCCTCTTCCTATTGACTGGGCTCCTCTTGATGTTGTCTGCATCTGTAGATCATTCTGTCCCTCCATCGGGTCCTCCAAAGAGTTCCCACACCGGGCCGTCCACCGCATAGCCTGTGGACTCACCTGGCCACCCTCAAGGGCCCTATGACTCTCATTCAGAGTCCGTGTGTGACACATGCCCATATGACTTCCACCCTCCCTGTCTCCATGCCTTTCTTTCTCAGTTGGCCAAGGGGAGAGTATTTCTTTGCCATCTTCTCCTTTTTCTCAAAGTCAATCACGTTCTCTCTATTTCAATGAAGTTAAAAAGGAGAAGGGGTATGACACATAAGGAAAGACACATTGGAAGTTATTCTGAAAATATGCTGCTTACACAAATTTGGAGTCTGTGAGCAGTGGCGAGAGACCTGGGACAGTGTAAAATAAGGCCATGAAAAGTCTTGAGATAAGGCAAAGTGTGTTCATCCACCAGTAAGAACATTGGCCCCTGGAGGAAAAATATCATATCTCTTTGTGTTGTTGTTACTACAGCATCTTCCTCAGCACATAAAAATCTTATTTCTCCAGCAGCATGGAGCAGGGTGTCTAAGAAAATGAAATTGACTCCATTGCGTGAGTACTTCTGGAGCCTGCTGTGTGTTCTTCACTCTGCTTAGTGCTGTGCAGGAGGAAAAAGGTAAAAGGCACATTTACTATCCACAAATAGGCTACAAACTTCTTGGAGAGACCTCACTCACACTTATAACTGATGAGACCAGGAGAGAGAGAGTTGTTGGGGACAGGGTGTGGCATAGACTGAATGCTAGAAAAAGCAAGGAGTGGAGACCATTCTGAACTTGGAGATCTCCCGGTAGGATCTCACACTCTAGGTACTGAGGATGGCTACGCTGCATAGGCAGAGTGGTGAGAAAGGGAGGGGTGGAGAAGGGAGGAAGGTAGGGGGAGCATCAAGAATCAGACTTTGAAGTTTGACTGACTAGAGCTCCATACATGTCCAATATGTGGTTACCGAACATTGAAAATGTGGTTGGTTTGAATAGCGACAGGCTACAACAATAAACTACATGCCAGATTTTGAAGTCTCAATTTGAAAAATGTCTCGTCAATAATTTTAAATGTATTGATCCCATGTTGAAATGATGTTTTGGCTACATTAGATTATATTATTAAAATTAATTTTCCTGCCTCCTTTTCCTTTTTAAGAACTATGGCTACTAGAAAATGGATTGTAGCTTGCATTAAATTCCTGTGGGGCAGGAATTCCTGGGAGAGAGCGATGTCAGGAAAACAGTGCCCAACTGAGGAAGTGGGCCTGTGCGGTCCAGCAGTCCCCGGTTCCCAAGAGGAAGCCTGTTTTCTGTAAAAAAGAAACAAACAAAAACCCCAAACCCCAAAAACCACCACCATCATGGACGACAATAAAACAATGCTTCTTCAGAATAGTAATTGTTTGTTCAGTATGAAGGGCAACCAGAAACTCAATAATATTTCTGCATGGACCCATACTATATGGCTTTCATACAGACCCCAGTAGTTTCAGATAAATAAAAAAATAAGACAGAGATGGGTAAGAGAAGCTTAGTGAGTAAGCCTCTATGGCCCTGGCACTAATTCTGAAGCCACCCTGGAGTCCACAGCTATGAGTTTGGAGCTACCGCTGGGAGGCAATGATGGTGCAGAGGGAAAGAGAGAGCTGGCTGTGTTGGGTAGGGCCTTGAGGGTCAGGTGCAGGAGTCGGGACTTGATTTCCTAGGTGAGAAGGCATCTTAAGTAGCCCACGGTCTCCCACCCTTCCCTTTGCTTGTCTAACCAGCATTACTTTCTGAGGAGCTCTTGTCTTGTTGCTGACTTTCACTGTTCCTGCAGCTTGGCTATTGCTCTAAGTGCCCTTGATCGCCAAAGGAGGAAATTGAAGGGAATTCTAAAAGACAGGGTCATACCTTCATGGGTGTCCTCAGACCTCTTTTAGAATGACTGTGCATGCAGTCTGTGGTCATACCTGCCAGTGGAGGACCTTTTGCAGGCACGGGTGACAGCTACAGAACTGTTATTATCTTGTGGCCAGGGACCCTGCTGCCCTCTTGTCTTCTAAGTCTCTAAGTATCTTGAAATCCTTTCCCTAACTTGTGTTAAATGCTGCCTGACTTCCATTTTTAATGCCCAGCTCCTTCCTGCAAGGTTTGAAGCATCCAACTTACCTGTCAGATAAAAGATAACCGTGACCCCTTGTCCAAACCCTGTTGCCCTTGAGGTTGTCATCTGGATGCAGCTCCATGGGGGCAGCCTTCATGGTAACAGGAGACATGCCGCTTCAGGGTATCATCTGAGGTTGGTGATAATTATAGTCGATAAGGCCTATATGAGAGGGGTGAAAAGGAGATGTTATAAACTTGGGTGACCTTATTACTTCTTGGGACACAAAGATTTATTTCCTGGATTCCTCAAGCATTTCTCGGGAGATTTCATCCTGTAAGTCTCGCTGACAGATTTATCCTGAGCTCCTGTCATCGATGGCTGTTTACCCACTAACCAGGTGGAAGGCAGAAGCTGGGAAAGTGAACTGCCAACTAACTAAAAAGTGGTGCATGAATCAGTGCCATGGAGTGGACATAAATCGTGTGTGTCCTGCACCGTCTTAGCTATCAATTCCGAATTGACCTCGATTTCTCCTTTGGTGCAGTATTTGCCACTGGCATTGGCATTATTGGTGGTAGTGGTAATTAGAGATGTGGCCTTGTCCATATGGCAAGCACAGACTGTCACCGTTCCTCTCCCAGGATGGGTGGTGAGACTGCGGTTTGGTCGCACCCACTACCACAGGCGAGTCAATGTCCCCTGATACCAGACTTCCAGACAGCATTTGCAGGAACACTTCACAACCGGTAGACGTGCCCACTGCCCCCACTCACGCCCACTCCAGCATTACCATCCACGGCTGAGAGAGATTCCTGTTTGACTTTTGGTTCAACCTGAGTGGCAGAGGTTATGCCAGAAGAGAGTGAAGGCATAAGGGAAGCCAGGGAAGTAATGTCAGAAAAATCCGAGCACTTTAGTCCTAGAGAGACTTTTGAAGATATCAGGTGCAAAGTTTTATCAGTCTTTCTTTTGCCATGGAATCTAGTGTTCAAACAGAATTGTTATAGTTAATATTTGTTCAACTAATTCTGCAAACTGGAAAGTAAGCCAAGAGGTTTTATATGTATTATCTCATTTTGTCCTCATGAAAACCCTAGAGCTAGACAGTGTTACTGTCTTCATTGTCCAGGTGAGGGGACCAAGGCACAGACCTTAAAGAACATGGGTGAAGCCACATAGCTAGAGGCAGAGCTAGGGTGGAAGTCCCCGAAACTGGTGTCAGAGCTGGTGAGACACAAATGTGACACAGTGGGGACATCCTCCAGACACAAACTCTTCACCTCTGTGCCCTTAAACAAGAAGTGGCATGGCTGAAATTTTTTCTAAAAGAAAGGTTTATGGAGTTAAATGCTAGTCAGAAAAAGAACCAGATTCTGGGCATCATGTCTGCTCTCCTGGAGTTGATGGACTGTTTTATACATAAGTTTGGGGAAAAGAATGTAAGTTGTTTTGAAGGAATTTACACCAGCTACTAATAAGGGAGGGTGGGAAAGTGTGGAACGGGGACAGTACCTGGGATACGTGCATAGTCCGGAAGGAAGAAGTATGTGCTGCTTCTGTGTGGCCGTGGGCAACAGTCCCAAAAGTTCATGGGTAAGCACAGTGTGGTGGCACCTGGTGGCCCACTATTTCTTTTTTGATAGACGCCTAGAAGTGGATGCAAAGCTTCCATGTACATTTAAGAATGCGACCAGTCTTTTGTTAGTTGGCCCACAGATATCAACTAGTTAATTACTCTTGTCTCCTTCACTCTCCCACTGTTGTAACTTAATTTAGCACATCTCAGAAATTTTCTCTTGTCACTCTACTGAGGGGATATAAAATGAAGAGAAAAATCAGGGCGTGTCTGTTGTTGGAGCTGGGGTGGGGAGCAGCGCAGACCTGACCCACTTAACTCTGCCCACCCCATCCCAGCACCCCTTAGGGGAGGCAACCATTTCCAGTTTAGTTGTTTCCTCATGCTTTTGGCTGAATGAAACACGGTGCTGGGGAGGTGCTGGGCCTCGCCTCACATAGCCCATTCATAACCATGTAGCCAATCTGATTTCCAACCCCAAACCTCACCGGACTGCCCCTGAAATCCTGTATAAATTTCCCAGAGCTAAGACGGGACTGAAGAGGCCAAGTCAAGGAATAACTAGAATGTTGTACAGAAACACAAAATTTGAGCACAGGTAGGAAATGGCATCTGTCCTTCCAAATCCCTGCCCTCTGTGCATGCACACAGGGTTCATGCCCGAGGACGCCTTCCCTGGTCTGGGGAGGGAGATGAAGAAGGTGGAGGCAACGACTGGAAAATCACCTGTGGAGATGGTTACTCACTTTTGCATTTCCTTGCTCTCTTCCCAAGTATGGATGCTGTCTTCTTGAGGCCTAAACGGTTTTATACCTTTGAAAGAAAGGCTTATTTTTTTCCAAACTTCTAAAATTTCTTTCTTGTACAGGGCAGGTTTCACAGGCAGGGCCCTGTGAGGATGCACAGGGCATGCATTGCCTCCGCCGCCATCTTGAAATTCTTCATAATTTTTGAACATGAGGCCTGGCATTTCCATTTCATACTAGGCGCTGCAAACCACGCATCGAGTCCAGCCTGCAACCCAGTGTGGGATACATGTGTTGGTGGTGAGGGTGGTGGGGAAGTTATATTTGTAAGGGAGTCATGACCCAGTCTGGTTTTCACCCTTTTTTAAAAAATGTGGTAACATTGGTTAACATTGTATAAATTTCAGGTGTACAGCATTATAATTCAGTATCTGTAAACTCTATTTCATGCTCATCACTACAAGTCTAGTTTTTTTCCTGTGGCCGTATATTTTACCCCTTTTACCCAGTTAGGCCTCCTCCACCCTCTTTCACTCCTGGTGACTAACCACCATTGTACTGTCTGTATCTAGGAGTTTTTTAAAAGTTTGTTTGTTACTTTTTTGTTTCATATTCTACATATGAGTGAAGTCATATGTTTTTTTCATATTCCATCTGACTTATTTCACGTAGCATAATAACCTAAAGTTTTATGCATATTGTTGCAAATGGCAATATTTTATAAATGCCTTTTCTGGAATAAGAATACATGTTTAATTCAGAGTAAAAAAAAATTCTGTGCTCTATAAGAAGCATTTATAGAGTCACCTTTAACTCATAAAGGTGAGGTACCAAATTCAGTATAACCACAGAAGCATGTGGTTATACTGAATTTGGTACCTCACCTTTATGAGTTAAAAGACTAGGCATTTCACAGTGCCTTGTGCTATTTTTGGTGTACAGATCCTGAGACTCAAATGTATGACCTTTTCTAACCAGTGCTTGCCTTGCTGGCAGTCGGGTTACTACAGGTCAGGGCCCAGATGCTTCATCTGTGGTTCTCCCGTGGCTTCAGTATGAGAGCTTGTAATGAACTAAGGAGGTACAGTACTGTTCATCATCCTTCTGCTTGATAATATTTAAAATAAATAATCAAATTACTTCTAGAAATTTCAGGTCATTACATTCTAAAGATGCAGTGTTATTTTTCAAGGTAAATGTTGAAAAATGCCAGCATCATAAGAAATTAGTTTATTCATATAATCTTTACTAAAGTCATAATAAAATATATATTGAGTATTTGGAAGAAGACATTAGAAAGTAAATGTTTCATAATATAATTAAAATTATTAGCAAGATTATCAACATCAAGTTTAAGACAGTATAATAAAGAAAAATAACAATGGAAGAACATAAGTACCTAAGTTAAAAAAAGAAGATAATGTAATTTTCAATCTCATTTGTCAAGGTATGTCAAAAACCAGAGGTCTATTCTATTCTGTAATTTAAAGTGAGTCAGGGGCCAATTAAGTCCTGTCATCTGGTTCTGTAGCTATTGCTGTTTGTAAACACATATGTTTGGAGCACTTTGCAGAGCTGGGTAGTTTTGACCTGTCATCTGTCATCTGCTCTCAGCCTTCTCAGAGAAGCAGATCAGAATACCAACCCTCATTGTAAAGGACCGTGCACTGTGTTTGGGGTCCTGACATTTTTTTCAGCATAGACACTGAAAACTCAAGTATTGACAGGGGCTAAGCTGGCTGCCGTAATGGGTGTGTTGCTGGGTGGGGACTGGGATGAACTGGAGAGCCAGGTTCAGTCGGAAGTCAGCAGCCCTTCTCAGCAGCTGATGATGGTCCACTGGCGGAAATGCTGATGTCAGATGTTCTGATTTTTTAACAGTTCTGGGAGATTTAGAATTTTGGCTAGTGAATTAAAATTTTTGCTGTCCAAAAAGCATACAAGCATCTACAGCTGGATGTTGCCACAGATCGCCCATCCTCAGCCAGTACCCTGTGTTCTTGTGTTGACCGGGGCATACATAAGAATAGAGGGAAGGAACACACCTTAGGGATGTGATTTTCAGACTCAACTTATTTTCACAATATGAGAATAAACAAATTCTGTTTTCATTAGGTTGTGGGTCTGCCCTTTTCCTCATTCTGATTTAGCTGACACTAGTCTCCCCTGACTTTTCTTCATGGACTCTATTTGCCTAACTACAGAGCAGGAGTGAGGCCACCTGACTGCTACTTTGCATTGAAGATTAGATAGGAGTAGGAAGTGTGCAATGAACAGCACATGTGGAGAAGGGGGAAAAGCATGGCTTTTTGACTACTCTTTCACTTTGTTGACATGATAGATTGCACAGCATTCTGACGTACTTGATGAACTGGGCATATTTTAATGGGGAAATGGCCTAAGAGACCACACCATTTTCCACTTTAAACCCTGAAGTTTTGTGAAATCAAATGATTGATTTCTTAGGGTTTGTGAACTATTTTCCTTATTAATGATGAGCTGGTTAAACCAGCTAAAATTTTCATCAAATTAATAAATAAAGCATCTTTTAAAGTAATTATAATTTATCTGTATATGGAATTGCAATCACTCCTGTGTAAAGTGTATAATTTTAGATATTCAATTTTATGCTGTCAAAATAACTAGAATATTAGAATAATTTGTCTCCCAATAGAAAATTTCATAAATCACCCATCTTCATTTCTAAAAGGCAACCCGGATTGGTTTATTTTGACAGGAATGTTTGTGGTGTGGTGTGTCTGTGTATAATGTGGTGTACGTAGGTACTGTGTGGAGTGTGTGTGTGCATGTGTGTGCTACTTTGATGACTCAATCCCATGGCCAAAGTTCACTACAAGACCCCTGCCTTATTCCATGACCCTCAGATTCCTAGATCCTTGTCTTGTTTCCAACCTATTTTCTTGCCCCTTTATACCAACACACTTATTTTTATTTGCTCCATTATCTGCCCTAGAAATCAACTCATAATTTCTCTCTCTCCCCCACTCTTTGTCTCTCCTCTTTTCTCCCCTTTGTCCTTCTAGCCTTCTGACTTTCTTGCAAAGATGTTTATCATATGGTGAAATTAATGAAACAAGTGAGTCACCAGGAGAATCAGAATAGAAAAATGTGACGTGAATGAGAAGTGAGGTTAGTCAACAACCTCAGCCACGAGTCAGATTCCCCAGAGACTCCTTGCTTTTTCCTCTTGCTCATCTTGGAAGCTTTCTTCCCTGGAAGCATATCAGAGAAGCCTTCCCAGGGCTCAAGGGCCAAAAGACACCGTGATCACTTAGTCAACAGTTTGTTGGTGCCACAGTTAAAGGCCGGGGTGCACACAACTGGCCTTTGAGAGTATCCAGATACCAGCCATCCTATCACAGACACACAGCCCTAACTGGCAACTGCTTTTCAGTCATGACGAAGGGCTTGGGTGTCACCCCTCATCTGCATTTAGGCCTCATCACAGCAGAACTCAAGAGTGGATCACATATCATCCCCAACCACGGGACAGCTCCGCAGGACAGGACGGTAACTGCCTTTCCCTTTCCAGTTTGCGAAAGAGCCGGGAGAAGGTTCCTGAGACCCCTTCTGCCAGTTCCCTTCAGGCTCCGGGCTGGATGCCATTTCTGGCTCTGGAGTTTTCTGAAGCTTGGGAACATTGCGATTTCTTGAGAGCTGGTTCTATTATAGATCGATAATAGATTTTTAATGATTTTCTTAAACATATCTCCTTCCTCCTCCTGGAAATTTATGCTTGTTTCTGGCATCTGCACCATCCTCTGTGAACACTTAGGCACAGAATTCACTTAATTTTTTTTCCTCTTCTGGCAGTAAATTTTCCTTGTTGTTGCTGTGACTTCTTCTTACTCCTTATGTACTTAAAAAATGTCTTAATTGTTTCAACGGCTTATGTAATTTATCTTGTGTTCATTATGCACCACTGCTTGTCTTATTTTTTACCTTATCTGTAACAGTTGAGGACATCCTCTAACCGGTATTTTATTCCTTGCCTCAATGCTCCTTCTTTGTGTTTCAGTGATCTTCCCAACATCAACATCCTCTCCCCTCAGGTCCTCCCGCTCCCTGGCCTTACTGTTTATTACCATGCATTTCCTATTGGCTAGGAATCACTTATCTTACTGTTCCATTTTTGTTTCTCCCTTCCATTCTATTGCTTTTCCCCACTGTCGCTCCTGCCATGTTTTTCCTCCCACCTAAGACTGTTCTGACTTGAGAGGATTCACTGCTGCTTCTAGTGCAGGCCTCACTATGACACAGAAATCCAGCCCACCCAGCTCTCCATTCTTCTCGCCATAAACAGTCTAGTTAATTCCAGTTCCTATGTATCATATAAGAAATCACTCTCCAACCATATGGGATAACTTACAGCTGCAAATAAAAATTCCCCAATGTTTTGCTCCTCGCAAGTTTTCACTTTGCCAGCACAGCTTGGGAAGTCCAAGATGTTGACATCCCTAGGAAGTACATGGCTTCATGAAAATTCGCTCTCTACTTCTGAAAGTTTCTTCTACTCACAGAGACTTGACTTCTCAATGACATTATGAAGTGTCACAACTTTTCTCTTCTATCCCTCCTCCCTCCACCTCTGCTTGTACATTCCTTTTCAGGAAAACGATTTTGAGTTGTTGACTTAGTTTGCTTTCCTCAACTCATAGGCTAAAAGAATTATCTTTTATAAATACAGGCTTAAGCTCTTTCTCACTCTAACTTATGAATGAGTTCTTACATGAAAATAAAAAGGCCCATTTTATTTACACTGATTCTTTTTCTAAGGTTTTGTGTGTGTTTAGGACAACTTTCTACACTGGTTACAATGGCAATGCTTGGGGTTGCCTCAAACTCATGGCAAGCCAGGGCCTTTGTCCGAAGTTGTAGGTTCCACATGGAGTCATGCGGGACCTGATCCTCCTCCAGAGATGTCATAGAATTGCTTGCATAGAAAATAGGCACTGAGCCCCGGCTGGTGTAGCTCTGTGGATTGAGTGAGGGCCTGAGAACTAAGGGATCAGGGTTCGATTCCCAGTCAGGGCACATCCCTGGGTTGCAGGCCAGTTCCCTGCAGGCCAGTTCCCAGCGGGGAACACACCAGAGGCAGCCATACATTGATGTTTCTCTCCCTCTCTCCTTCCCTTCCCCTCTAAAAATAAATGAATAAAATCTTAGAAAAAAGAAAATAGGCACCGAATATACTTTGCTGGAGTGTATGTTATGGAGATAATCTTTTGATTGATTGAGTGATTGACTGATTCATTCATTCACTCATTCATTCTTCATTACCAAGGCTTTCTGAGGATAGAAACAAAGAAAGCCATCTACTCACTTTGACCCAGCCTGTGTCTGCAGTTAAACAAACTTAATGTTTTTGAAGACATGGTTTATACCTATTTATTAAGTCTTGGCTTTATCAATTTGACTGTTAAGAAATTTCCAGAATTATGATTTCCTATGTAGTTGTTAGAACATCTGCTACTTGCAGAAGGGGATCAGAAGGCATAGAGTATTCTTTACGCCCCACTCCTGGGTCACCCTGTGGTAAATGACAGCTCTTAGTGTCTTTGTTTTACTTTCCGTATCTTGAGGGCAGTGTTTTCAGCCTCTCTTTGCCTCCCGATGATGCTGTGGGAGTGAGATGACATGGCCCAGGGAAGCAACAGAGAGGGAGAGCAGGGAACCCCTGTGATACTAGCTCAGTGGACGTGCATCCACGCCGTTGGATTCTAGAGACTTGCCTCGTAGATTTCCAATCAACAGTCCTTCAAAAGTTCTACTCTCGGAAGTTTTCTGGAATTCCCAGCATATGATGACTAAGATGATAGCTTTTACCTGTGCTAATGTCTTACAGAAAATTCCAGAATCCAGGAACTTTGAAATTGTTGTGATGGCCATAACTTTCTTATTTGGGTATGTCTCAGTTACACACTTGCAAAATGATCTCCTTCGAAATAGGATGCCAAATCATTTACTGCCCTTTAAAGTATACCTTAAAAATACACAATGTTAGTCTCGATATGTGGATCATCTTTTCAAAGATGCGTATGAGTAGCACACTACCAGGAATTTGGGAGAAATTTCCCTTTTTCTCCCTCAAGAAAATCATTAAACAACTTTCCTATGCTTGTTGTGGTTCCTGATTTTTTTTAACAGAAAAAAACATTTTATTAAATGTAGGCTCAGTTCAAAAATAACCCCAGGAGGGGTAATATGGACTTAACTTTGCACCAAGGTTTAAATGGCTGATTCTGGGTTCTTGCCTGGCAGTATGGTGGGAAGAGAGCCTGCTCTCCTAAAAGGTAGGTGAGACCTAGAGAATGGACCGTGTCAACATGGAAAGGGAGCTTCAGGAGCTGGAGAAAACATATTTTGTCACCCTCATAATTTTGTCTCTGTATTTTTTTAGTCCCTTTTATTGTTGAATTTCAGTTGCTTTTAAAAAGCCTTAATGTGCTTTTCAGGATGCCCGATTCGTCAGCTTTCATGACATCATACTTTCTGCTGACCGGTTTTGACCAAAGTGGAGACAACACCTGCAAAGCCAACTGGCATGTATCGGCCCAATGCTATGGGAGAATCACCAGAAACTAACTCAGGCTTTCTCACTACCTTAGGCTGGGAGGGTCTCAGAGAACCCCATCCCTCCAGGGGCTTCTGTTCCTGCTACTCAGCCCAGAAGTTCCAGGTGGGCAGGTATGTTTGGAGGGGCCAGAGATTTTCCTTCCAGCCTTTATATATATACACACACACACACACACACATACCAGTCAGCTACTGCAACAAGAATGGTCCATTAAAAAAAACCCCAAAGCTAAAGGCATATAAAAGTATGCCTTCATTTCATGTTCATTTCTTGCTCTCAAATATGTTGGTTGGCTGGTCCAGGCTTGACAGGGCTTGGTTTCATCTGTGTCTGAGCTCAGGGCTGCTTCACATGTCTGCTGTCATTCTGTGACCTGAAGCTCTGGGAAGCTGTTCCTACGGCCACCCATGAGAGACCAAGCCCACTGTACCCATTTCCAGTGGTTCCAGCAAACTCCAAGAAGCCAAAGCAAAAAGTCAAAGTCAAGGTGTAGGAAACAGTACTTTACTCAGATCTGGCCAGCAGGTTTATTGGCAGATATATGCTGAATTTATCTCAGGTTGTTCCCCCAGCCTGGCCCACCAAAAGAAATCAAGCAGGGGATACACTTGCTGTTTTTAGGGGGCACATTCTGGAAAGAGCCTGGAATCAGAGCACTCTCTCTGGGGGAGAGCTGCCAGGATGAGGGTGGGAGGGTAGGGGGTGGGGAGTGCTGGACAGCAGCACAGGGCCCACCTGTGTTTACATGAATTTATGTCATTATTTAAAATAATTTTCTAAAGCAATTTTACAGGGAAAAAGAAGTCATACAAAGTAGCTTGGGGGTGATAACTTGGAGAACTACAGCTTGATTCCTTTACTTTGATTATTGTTTTTTGTTGTTGTTGTTGTTTGGTCTAATTGTGTATTGGCATGGTAAATAAACCCAGTTCAGTTATATCTCCTCCTTCATCTCTGCTCACAGAGACGAAGGGTCCTGGAATCCAAGGGCCCACCTTAACATGGTAAACATTAGAGTAACTTGGATGCAGCCTTCTCCCTGAATACTTTATTAGTATCTCCCAGGAACCAAGGTGCAGGCGGGGCCTCTGTTCTTTTTGCCAAGATATTGTTGTGTATGCCAAGCCCCCCTGGTGTGAAATGCCCTCCCCTGTTGTCCAAAACTGGAGCAAAATAGGCAGCCCCAGGGCCTGGGTTGGGAAGGAGGCACATGAAGGTCCATCTCTCCGTGCACCAAACAACCCTGGGCACTGGGCTACTGAATTCCAGTGTTACCAGGTTAAAACAGGTTAGAAGAAACAGTGATATGAAAGTGACATGGTTTTGGATTGGGGTGATGAAAAGTCCAACGGCTTACTGCAAAGAGGGAATAAAATATTAAATGGAGAAGGGGTTTTGCAAAGGTAGCTTCTCACACTGATGTTTTGGTTATGTTTCATAACTGATAAATAGGATGCACAGAGGGAAGAGCAGTGAACTGATGCTGAAGACACTAGGTCGCTCTCCCTTTCCCCCACTGGCAGCTGTGAAGCTTTGGGCAAACCCCTAACCTCCCTGTGCGTTCTATGAAAGCAATTATAGCGCCCCCTAAACTGCTTGCTGTAGAAAGTTGATGTGAGGATCAAATGAAAGAAAATGCATGAAAGCACCTTGGAAGCTGTAAAGTCCTATCCAAATATCAGGGTTAATTATTCATTCTTAATCCTGCCATTCCATTGCCCTCCCCTCTCAAAAAACAGGACAATGTTGGCACTGGATCATTCTCACAGTTTAAAAGGAGGAGTGAGTTGTGGCCCTTTCACCCTTCCCTGAGAACATCTGTCACCCTCAGCTCTGACAGCTGCTTTGACCTTTCCACTATGAAAGTACCAAATACAAGTTTGGGTCAGCCCCCGATCTCTATTCTACCATGCTCCAAACCTTATTAAAAAAATTAACATTTTTTCCCTTTCTGTATGCTTGGAAAGAAGCCAAGAGAGAAAGCTCTCAACAATCTCTGTATTCTGCTTTTCATCTGGTTTCATTTTCATTCCCTCCTTTACCCTGATATTAGCAAATTATTATATAATACAACCAGCACATTACTATAAGAACTAGCATTTGCAATCCTTTCCCCACTTAGTATGTATTCCCTCTTACACTAAACTTTGCAAAGAATTGCTTTGTTTCTCAGTACCCCACCCAAGAAAATTTCCCATTCAGTAATATTAATAGTAATCTTTTTTAAACCTTGACTTAAAATTACAGTAAATGCCAAGAAGCTCTAGTTGCTATTTTGTTGAAATAATATCAAGTTTCCTGTGATGCTTTATGTAGTTGTCATCTCTGTGATATGATACGTCCATGATTTATTGGCCTACTGAAAGTATTGTCATTGACTTGTCATAATAAACTTTTCTTAAAATATTAAAGTGTAGAACATTAAGCAATGGCTCAAACCAGTTCAGAGGCTCGATTTGTTTGTGGATTTGGTGGCCTCAAGTTCATCTTCTATGCCCTGAAAATGAAGGCTCTGCCTTGGTACCCGCTCATTTCTTATTCCTTTTCTTCCCAGGGTTAGTTTGTCACTAAACAGACTGGCAAAGAGGAAGGAAGAGCATACAAGAAACTCTGAACATGAGGGACTGATGGACGAGGGTCCATGCTGTGTCTGAAAGACTTTCTGGCCTTGGCAGAGACAAATTCAAACACCTGATCCTCGCCCAGCTCTTTCCTTAGGCACTGCATCCACTGTGGTGGGGTAGGGGTGGGGATAGGATTCATCTTGTTCAAACAGAGAAAAATGCCTAGCCCTGAAATTAGAGCTTAGTGTCCATGGATATGGGAAAAGAGAGGAATTTTGAATCATAGACTATCCAGGCACAGCTGAGGCAGAGGGATGATTTGCAGTCAGGTCTGCCTTCCTTGCTTACCTGTACCTCTGACGCTTGCTAACTGGCCCTCTTTCTGGTACCAAACAAGGTTTTTCCTGATGACCCAACTACTATAGTCCATTGAAATGTTCATACCCTGGCTCTCATCTCCCCAAGTTCAGCTGGCTGTTCTGATAAGCTTGTGGTGATGGGAGAGGGCCAGATACTCCCCATGTAATACATGTTTTTAAGTTGGAGATTTAAGGAGGCCATGTTATCTCACCCATTTGTTATGAAATAAGACAAATTAATAAAAGTAGGAGTCTTAGCTTCATGAATGCTAGGAGTGGGGTAAGGTTAGGGGTTAGGTAAGAAATGAGGTAAGGGTAAAAGCTTAAGGAGAAATGAGAAAGTACAAATGAGAAAGTCCAGTGCCAAACCCCAATCTCAAAATAGGGCACATATGGTTGTATATTTTATAAATATACATGGACAAATAACACAACCAAGACCCTCACAGATTGTCACAAATTGTCCTTCAGACTCTAAATTAAATGTCGTTTCTTGACCAGATCAAAATTTTTTCTTTATTCTCAGAAATTACACTTGCATGAAAGGATTGGGTGAGAGATTGTTAAAATTTTTGAAAAGCTTTAAATCTTTTATAGTAACAATTTTTTAATGGAAGGAAATCAAATTTTGAAAAGAAAAAATATTGCACATATGTAACAATATGTAATATATATTTTTGTAGTTCTGTTATACTTTAAAGTCATTTCGTGAACTTGGAAGCATAAGGATAGAGTAGACCCCTGTCATCCATGGTTTTGCTTTCTGAGATTCAGTTACCTGTGGTCAACTATGTTCTGAAATATTAAGTGCAAAGTTCTAGAAATAAACAATTTGTAAATTTTTTTAGTTTTTATTGAATTCATTGGGGTGTCAGGTGACACCTGTTAATAAAAGTATACAAGTTTCAGGTGTACAGTTCTATAATACATCCTTTGTACATTTCACTGTGTGTTCACCACCCCAAGTCAAGTCTCCTTCCATCACCATTTACCCCCTTCCCCTCTTCTACCTCCCCCTACTCCCCCTTTTCTCCGGTAATCACCGTACTATTGTCTGTGTTTATGTGGGGTGTTTTTTGGCTTAATCCCTACACCTTTTTTACCCAGTCCCCCATACACCTTCCTCTCTAACAGCTGTCAGTCATTTTTCTGTATCTATGAGTCTGTTTCTATTTTGTTTGTTTATTTTGTTTATTAGATTCTACACATAAGTGAGATCATATGGTCTTTGTCTTTCTCCTAGTGGCTCATAGCTTAGCTTTCATTTAGCATAATATTTTCCAGGTTCATCTACTCTGTTGCAAAAGGTTCTTTCTTTTTTTTTCTTACAGCTAAGTAGTACTCCACTGTGTAAATGTACAACCACTTGTATTTTAAATTGTGCACCATTCTGAGCAGTGCTGTGAAATTTCGCGCCCTCCTACTTCATCTCTGTCCTGCCTGGGATAGGAATTCAGCCTTTGTTTAGGCGGGAGTCCAACCTTTGGGCGTCTCTGGGCCACACTGGAAGAAGAAAAGTTGTCTTGGGCCACACATTAAGTACACAAACACTAACAAAAACTGATGAGCAAAATAAAAAATTTCAAGTAAAATTACGAATTTGTGTCGGGCCACATTCATAGCCACCCTGGGCCACACGCAGCCCGCAGGCTGTGGGTCAGATCCCCCAGAGCCTCAGTGTATCTGAGCTGTATACACTCCTCACCTGTTAGTCACTGGTTTGCCCACTTTGTTATCAGATCGGTCGTTATGATACCTCAGTGTTCAAGTAACTCTGATTTTACTTAATAATAGCAGAAATTAACTTTTGTGTTTCAACTAGCCATTTCATGACTAACAATTGGTGTTGCTAGTACCAATAGATCAAAGTAATGAAGGTGTTCAATTATATTCTCCCAGATTGGAATGCTGAGAAATCAGCCACTAAAACTATATCATAGAATTGCTCAGAGGATGAGATAAGAGAGCATTCGGGGGGCAAGGAGGAGCTTTAAATAGCTCTATAAATATAAAATATAACATTTTCAGTTAGCCGTTACTGGAAATATATGAGGGGGCAAAATTAATTTATTTATAAAAATTGTGTATTTATCTTACATGTTTAAACTTCAGTCACCTTTGAATAACTCCCCCTTTGAGCAATATACCTATCAAGACATTTTTTTCCACTGCTCAAAACAGTTTTTGAACTTGTCGATTTTGATGCCTTTTAGTGCTTCTGCCATCTTTTGTTTCAGCTCTTCCATATTGACAAAATGTTTCCCTATGAGGACTTTTTTTCATTTGGGGAACAAAAAAAGAGTCTCTTAGAGTGAGATCAGGTGAATAGGGAGAGTGGGGTATAGGGATCATGCTGTTTTTGGTCAAAAACTGCTGAACACTCAGCATGGTGTGGACAGATGTGTTCATAAATCACCCATCATGAAATGGGAAAATATGTTGAAAGAGTCTTCAAAAAAATTCGCTGAACACAGCCTCTCACAACAATGCCAGCTGGTACACTGATACAGATGAGTTCTGAGAACACTCACCTGTACTACTAGGGACCTGCCCTCCAGAAAATATTTCCATTTCTTGGGTACACCCCTTGTACTATACATAATTATCTTAGGGCTACTCTAGATCTTAAGCCTATTGAGAATAGGCATGAGTTAATCAGGCAGCAGCAGGACCACTGGAAACAGGTGATATACTGGATGCTGAGAGGAGACTTTCATTTTTCTTTCTCATGTAATATTTCTTGAGCCCACGTTATCTTCTAGGTCCTTTGGTAAGCACAACCAACACTGCAGTAAACAAGCCTTAAGGGTCTTCATGATGTTTAGATTTTAGCAGAAAGGACTGAAAGGCACTTTTTAAAATCCTTACACTACTTACAAGCTAGTTTGGCATGTAAAGGAGTACATCTGAAACAGCAAATACAAGGGAATATATAATAAAAAGTGTACATGTGTGGACACTCAGATTCTGAGGAATGAAAACCCATGAGCTATGAAAAGTTCTGAAAGGAGATCCAGTGTTCTGGGCCTTGAAAGATGAATGGGATTGAGAAGGAAAGAGACAGGGCTCTCTTATCAGCAGGTGCTTTGTGGGCAGAGATAAAAAATAAAGGGGACTGCATTCTCTTTGTATGCAGCAGATCTTGTTCAATGTTAAGGACTTGACAGGCATCCTACAGGGGTAGCAGCCTTCCCTGCTCTTCCTTGACCTCCTGCACACCTCTAGTTGAGAAGATGCCTGGCTTACAACACATGTTAACATTGGCAATAGCTGTGCAGGATGACACACCATGGGGAGGCCTTTACCCATCCTTGAAATCAATGCCTTGTTGACAGAACTCTTTCTTAGCACTGGAAAGCAGACAATCCCATGGGTCTCATGTTATTCCTCCCTAGAAAAGCTGGTGAGAAACCAGAGCTGGACTTGTGCCTCACAGGAGCCTGGCACAGGACAGAAGAGGTTTGGTTCCACTCATTCAAAAAGCCAATTTACTGAGCCTCAGATAAACCAAACATAAAATGCAAATCCTTCTGCTCCTCTGAGGTTGTCTATCTCAGAACTAAATTTAAATGTTTTAAAAAGGTTTTTTTTTTCCTCTTGGGGAAAGGTTAGGGAGGGAGAAGGCTATGTAGGGAAAAAGATGTCAATTTTCCATTTTTCCCCCAAGAACTTTTCACATGGTAAAAGAATTTGTAGGTCCAAATAGAAACAGAAACACTATTACTTTACAGAAAGTCAGTCAAATCCTTTGTTTGCTGTTATGGAAACCAAACAATTAATGGACTAAGTGATACTAATACTGAATTTTTATTTTTTCAACTGTTCTTAGAAACTTCTGGAGACACAGACTTAAGTTTACACAATATTTGGTTAATTCCACAGCCTGCGTAATCTGCAGGAAAAAGTTAACTACATCAGAGAAAGTCTCAACGCTCCAAGAGGAAATGCAAGGAAGCATGGAATCTGTACAAACAACCACAGAAAAACAAGCCTTACAACCAAAAAATCAAGAAAAAACCTCAGAGGATAAAACTACAAATTCAGTGAATTGCACAGTGGTTTCGTGAAGGGCAGCCTGTGGTTCCAAGCAGGTCTGGTGGGTATGCAGCCGGTGAGCTTTTGTGCCTGCTGTATTTTGATGAATAAGCCAATGTATAGAGGGAAATGTTTATGAAAAGTAGATGAGGGAAATGACTGCATAAGTAAATACACGGATGAAAATGGGCAAATCTTCCTTAAAGAAGAAACCCAAATAATATAAATAGATACCTCTTCTCCAGGCGATATTGTTTAATTCCCTCCCTCCCTTTTAAGAGGAATTTGGATATAATGACTTTTCCCAAAGAGTAGAGTGTGGGAAGGGACATACAGTAAGTTTACAGTGCAGCAATCAGACAGACACAGCCTTCACCAAGTATTCCAGGTGACCATCACCAGTAATAAATCATACTGATGTAACTAAACTCTTGCATGATGCAATGAGAAGGGTACTTCACGTCTGAGGTATTCTTACCAAAACCCCATGAGGAATGCTCCATATAATACCTGGTCAATACTCCTCAAAACTGTTGAAGACATGGGATACAAGGAGAGACTGAGCGGCTGTTGCAGACCAGAAGAGACTGAGGAGGCATGACCAAATGCAAGATGGTATACTGGATAGGATCCTGGAATAGAAAAAGGACATTAACAGAACACTAGTAAAATCAAAACGATGTGTGGGGTGGACTTGACAGTTATGCACCCATGTCCATGCCGTAGTTTTGTCACACGTATCACGGTGTTGTGAGATATCAGGAAACTGATGAAGGGTGTACAGGAACTCTATTATAATCTTTGCAACTTTTCTGCAAATAGTAAATCTAAAATTATTCCAAGTGATTATTGATTTTTCCTACATCTTCTATCTTTCCTCCATCTTAGATTCTATGAATGTAGTACTTGTACTTTGATCTAATTTCCTTGTTTCATGACAAGAGAAACTTTCTTTACAATGTAAAAGCAAACAATGGAAACTTCTCCCTCAGCTAAAAGCTCTTTGGATTTTTATTTTCTGGCTTTTTGTTTGGTGCCATGAGGTCTTAGTATATTTATAAAACTGAGTTATCTTTATTTATAAAGTCATGAGAAAGTAAATTTTTAAAAATTTTCCAAGACAGCAATAATACCCCCCAAAGATTAGAGTCAAAGGACTATACATAGCTAGATTATTAAGTAATGATACATTTAAAGTGAATCACCAACTGTTGTTGCAATGGCAACCAAACCTTGAAGTTCTGTTACAGAACCCTACATCCTGAGCACAATATTTCAGAAAAATTCATGCAAAGAACAAAGGATCAAATATATACATTCTCGTTATTTGAGGGTCTTCTTTTGTTTTATTTCAGGGCCCTGGGGTAACATCTCAGCTTAAGCCCAGTGTTCACCAATCACTTGCTAATAACTGGAGCTGAAAGAGGCCTCTGCCCTAATGCCATTATGTTCAAGAGCCATGATTGATTGTGTTATAGTATGTTTTTGAAACCTAATTACTGTCTGTGTGAGTATCTGAACTCATTAATCTTTAGTCCTGTAAATAAGTAAAATTGACTAAATAACTGGATTTCTCTAATGATGGCTTAGGTTATCTTTGGACCTACTGCCTTGCCCTACCCTCTTTGGGGCAGCAAATTATTTTGCTTAATGGTAATTGCTCTCCAGTTTTGAAATCAATTTATAAAAGTCGGCTTATAAAACAATTTTCCATGTTGCCCTGTGATTGCTAGGTCCCTGCCCTATCTTTGTGGTATAATGAGCACATCCTGTGATGGGCTCTCAAACTGTTGTGTTTGTTGATGACCCTCCTTTGTGAGGTGGTCACATCACTTAATGAGATAAGAGGCTGTGTGTTTATGTTTGTGTGTTGTGTGTGTGTGTGTGAGAGAGAAATCAGGAGGCATCAGGTTGGCAGAGTGCCTTTATTTTCACTTTCCTAACTCTACCTTGGATCCCCCCTCCCAACAAAAGAGAAAAGAATTTCATGTAGCATGTGGCTTGTTCCATATACTCCAAATAATCTAGTAAAGATGATTCCTTTCTTTCTTTACTAATATCCAACCCCACCATAACTAGGATGTAGTGCTTCACTGGACATTTTTCCTTATCTGATTTTATTTCATATTTTCCTCTTTTTTTACCACCTTATTATTCATTAGAACTGTTCCCCAGAGAGTTATTTATGAGGAAGAAGATTGGGCAATGTTCATATGCACCATGGGACTTCTGCTGCCAGTGAAGTAGAATATCATGGCCAGATACACTTTCCCCCCAAACAGTTAAAGATAAAATTAAAAAGCATATATTTGAAGTAACAGTTTTAAAGACATTAGGAATTAGGCATTAAAGAGCAGAGATCCCTGCCCTGGTTGGGTGGCTTCATTGGTTGAAGTGCTGTCCCATGCACCAAAAACTTTTGGGTTTGATTCTGGTCAGGGCACATCCTTAGGTTGTAGGTTAGATCACTGATTGGGGCACACATGGGAAGCAACTAAGAGATGTTTCTCTCTCTGTATCACTCTCTGTCTTCATTCCTATCTGTCTAAAATCAGTAAACATATCCTAGGTTCAGTAATAGAAAAAGACTCCTGAGAGATGAGAACAAATGAATTGAGCCCTAAAATTGCCACAGCTTATAACCTTGAGAGAGTTTGCAGGTGGTGGCACAGGGCCACAGACTTTTTGAGCAAAGAGATAAAGCTTAAAATGTCTGGAGACCAACGCAGCTAGAGGACACAGGGCAGAGAGCCAGAGAGGCAAATGCTACATAAAAAGAAAACTCTGGGGATTTATAGACAGTCTTCTTTGAATATTCAGCTGAATACTGATCAGCACGTGTGTATAGAGAAACAATCTAGGAGGAAGAAAGAATCACTGAGATGGATTAGAGAGAACAGAACCAGGCACTCACACAAGACAAGGAACAGTGCCTGTTTCCACAAGTTAGATTGTAAAACTTCATAATTCATTGGCCATCAGGTAGAATTTTTAAAAGGGTTTTGCTTCAGTAAAGGGGAGCTAATAGTTCTAGACCAAAGGCTACCTACTAATGCCAGAAAACAAGACATGAATGGACCAAATTTCCCAAATAACTTTATGTCTCAGAACAAAGTTCAAAAATATGAAAATTCAAAAATATTTATCATGTAATAAAATAGAATTCACAATGCTTAACAACCAATTAAAAATTACCAGGCATGCAAAAAAAAAAACAAAACTAAAACATATGAACCATCTGAGTTGAAAGTTAATTAAAATCAATCTAGAACTGACAATGATATTAGAATCTGAAGACAAGGACATTAAAAACCACTATTATAACTATATTTTATATGATCCAAAAGCTAAAAGAATAATTTAACAAGTTAAGTAGAGCTATGGAAGATATAAAAAAGACCCAAATCAAACTTTTAAATCTGAAAACTATAATGCCTGAGATGAAAAGCACATTTGATTGAATTAACTACAGATAAGACATTGTAGAAGAAAATATAAGTGAACTTGAAGACATGGCAATATAAACTACCCCAAAGGAAACACAGAGAAATAAAGCTTAGGAAAGAAATGAAGAGAGTATCAGTAAACTGAAGAATAATTGCAGAATGATTGATTTTATTTCAATAAAATACATGTTATTGAAGCTTTCAAAAAGGAACTGGGGTGGGACATAAAAATATTTGAAGTTAAAAATTTCCAAATTGGATGAAAACTGGAAATCCATGGATCTATGATGCTCACCAAGCTCTAATCACAAGCAACATAAAGAAAACTAGACCAGCCCTGGCTGGGTGGCTCAGATGGTTGGAGCATCATCTCATACACTAAAAGTTCATGGGTTCAATTCCCCATCAGGGCACATACCTAAGTTGCAGTTTTGATCTCTGGTCAGAATGCATGTGGGAGGTAACCGATTGATGTTTCTTGACACCCTTTTCTCAAATCAACAAACATATCCTTGAGTAAGGATTTAAAAAAAAGAGAGAAAACTAGACCAAACAAATTATTATCAAGTTGCTCAAAACCAGTAATAGAGAAACCTTAAAAACAGCCATAGAAAAGATATTATATACAGAGCAACAAAGATAAAGATGATACATATCTCTCATTAGAAAGAATGCATGTGAGAAGGCAGTAGAACAATGTCTTTAAAATTACAAAATAACAAATCCTAAAGTTTCTTTCAAATGAAAGCAAAATAGTTTTGCAGACACATGTAAGCTGGAAAAATGTATCATCAGGAGAACTGTACGACAGGAAATGTTAACTAGAATCATTTAGGTAGAAAGAATATAATGCTAGACAGGGAGAGAGATCCATATGACATTATGAAGAGCATCAGAAACATGAACTAAGAGGATAAATGTATAAGATTTTTATTATTACCTAAATATTTTTAAAAGATAATGAATTGTTGAAAAATAATAATTCAGTGTGAGGGTCATAATAGAGGTGGTAGTAAAACAAGACAATAATAACACAAAGGTCAAGGGGGGGATATGGAAGCAAATGCATTGTGAATCCATTCATAAAATAACATTTACTGTTGAGCAAGTGTTGCAAATACTGTTAATTGGAAATCTATATACATTAGACACTGTTCTAGTAGTTATAGATACAATAAAGAGCAGAAATAGATAAGATCCCTGATTTCCTGGAGTGTACATTTTACAGAGTCAGCAGTTAACATACAAGTACACAAATAAACAGGATAATTATAGACTGTTGTAAGTGTCATGGAGGAAATGAACAGGATTCCATAATAGAGCCTAACAAGGTACACACAAATAACTCAGACGGAGTGATCAATAAAGTCGTCTGTGACAAGGAGACACTTGAGATGAAAGCTGAGAGATGAGCTGAGAAGAAGCCACCCCAGTTGGAATCAAAGAACGGGATTCCAGGTTGAGCAAAGGCTCTGAGGTGGACAAGAATTTGGCCATTTCTAGAAACTGTCCGAAGTCCAGTGTGGCTGAAATATAGTAAGAGAGGGGTAGAGTGGTGGAACATGGTGCTGAAGCAGAGGTGAAATCATTCAGAGTCATGACATGATGCCTGGGTCAGTGATTTGGACTCCATTCTAAGACCAGTGGGAAAACATTGAAGAGTGTCAATAAAGAAATAAGTTGGTCAAGTTTATCTTAAACAAAAGAGATAATTTTGTTGCAGTATAGAGAATGGAATGGTAAGCAGCAAGGATGAAAACAAAGAGGCTAATCAATGAGGCTTTTTCAGTGGTTGAGGTAAGAGATGATGGTGATATGAAAAGACACATGACAGTAAGAGGAAAAGAAGTAACTGATTTCAATATATATTTGGAAGTAAAACTGACAGGACTTGATGACAGGTTGAAGGTTGGATATAGTGTCCAGAGAAAAGAAGAATCTAGTAGGCAGTGGAGTCGGGATTGGACTGAGGCTTGTCTGAACCTCAAACTTTCTTTGTTTTTGGTGATGCCATTAATAGATTGAACACTTACTATGAATGGCATGTCTTACCAGCCATGAAAATGTCAAAAAGCATAAAATCACAGTCTTTGCCATAGAGGACAAACATAAGTGACAATAAAAGATACACACGTTAGGAACTAAATGAATGCAGCAAGTGTTACAGAAGTTCAGAGTGAGAGGAAAAGGATGGACCAAGGAATGTAAACTCAGAGGAGTGTGCTTTGATGGGGAAGGAGGAAGCATTGTGCAGAGGGTGAGCAGTGGCGCAAAGACCTGGCGGCGGGGATCTGCATATAGTTTTCAGGGAGCAATAACTAGACTACGATGGCTTGTTAGTAAATAAAGCTTGAAGAGAGCTGGCTTTGAATAGGTAGCCGGAGGTAGAGTTGGACAGCTTAGAATGATTGAATGGTAGTGCAAAACCTTTAAATGGCAAGCTTCAGATAGACCAATTTATCATCATTGTGGAGATATTGATTAACATCGGAGAATTGATGTCATATATTACATGCACTATAGCAATCGTTTTAAGTAAAAGTTCTCATGGCCAAGCATGTAGACACAGCCTAAGACAAATGGTGAAAGCAGAATTTGAAATTTTTCTCATTGTTTGAGGGTTTTCTATTACTTCATATAAATGAAAAATATCTCTTATTCCCTCTTCTCCTTTACCTTTTTTCTCCAACGTACTACTGGTTTTTCTGACTGTGGTGGTCATCTGTGATCTGTGATAGTTGGAACCCTTTTCAGTATCATGAGAAGGTAAAGATGCAAATGGCAGTAGCCCTACCCATTGAGAGTTTTCTGAAATCTGTACCAGATTCTAAAGGCACCAAAGGTTAACCTAATTGTATGATTCATAGAAATGGTCCTGCGGCAAAAAGCCTTCATTTGGCCAAACTTGAGGAATAGGGGAGAGAGTCCACAGTAAAGTGACCCACTGGAATCCTTTGGTTTGGTTCTGTGACCAAAAGGTCGCCCTTGCTAATCTTAAGCTCTTACTTTGTGACTGGAGGTCTGAAAGTCACAATTTATGAGCTCAACAGCAAATTATTTCCAACTGAGCCTTCATCAATGAAACCCTCAGTTCTTTCCATGTGTTTCCAGCTGTGCAGTAAGAAGAAATGAATCATTTCTGAAAAAGTTACGATCGAATCAAGTCCTTTTTCTTTCTTTTTTCTAGATCAAACTTCAAAATATGTTCAAATGAGTGATAGTTGGTGTCAGTGAACTTCCTTTTGGTCTCTGCTCCCATCCCACTTCTGGTAGTTTGAGCTTGTCTAGATTCTAAATACTTTTTTACCTCTAAATCATTGGGCAAGTTTGTCATTCATCACACTTTGTGCACACACGCACATGCACAATTCCTGGGCAACATGCTCAGTATAATCAAGTTATTTCTGTTCTGTTAAATCATTTATTTGGAAACACAGCTTGAAAATTAATTGTGCATTTTTAAACTTTATTATTGGCTTGACCATAGTACATGGAGGCAACAAGGTGGCATTTAACTTCTAAAGTTAAGCAATAATATTAACTCCAGACAAAATATTAGAGCAAATGAGTAAAAGAATACATCTCCACATGTTGTTTGTATCGTGTACAGACCTCTTACTTTCCTACAAGGAAACATGTTTTAAATTTCTATTTTGCCTGACATAAATTTCTAACACTTGATTTATATCACCTTTCAGGCCAGTTTCAAGAAAGGTCAGTGTTTATCACATCCATTGTATAATACGAGCTGCTTCTCTTTGGGAGAAGGTTGGTTCACTATAATTGTTAAACCCCTTTCTAAGATCGGGGTGTGTTAAAAATGAAGAATTCACTGTTCGGACCGTGGTGGGGCTCCAATCTTCGACACCAACCTTCTGCTTTGGTGATACCGTCTGCTCCTGGCACTTGGTGATGCCTTGGGTTCTTTCATCTCTGCGTATTTGCTGACCCAAATTTAGACCCAAGTTCTAAATTTGCTGACATTTAGAACATTCTGTTCCTTTCTCTCTATTCCCATCACTTTCATCCAGCCTCCCAGGCTCAGTGATAACCCCACTGCTGCTGCAATGTCCCCTGACCACACCAACCTGACCTGATGGCTTCTTCTTTCAAGGTCTCTACTTGTGTGCTTTGCTGCTTTGGATTATTCATTATCTTCTCCTGTCCATCTGTCCTACCCCCAAATTAGATGTAGATAGATGTATATCAAAAATGTTAAAGCAGGTGATCATCTACCCATACTTCTCGATCTTTAAACTCCTGATACAGGGCTCTTTTGAGTGTGTCATGAGACCCCTTATTAATTTTACCAGGCCCATTCACTTTTGAAGGCAGTGATTTATTCATTTATCGAGTCATTCTTTATTCATCATTTAGCGAATGTTCATTGAGTGTCTACTAGGTGCCAGGCCTTGAGAGAGTGACCTGGAGAGTGACTTTGTCTACTCTCTTAAGGAGCATGCATTTTAGTGGAGGACACACAAAAAATAAATAAGTAGCAAAACAAATACAAATTCTAGAGAATGATAAATACTGTACATAATACTAATACTAAAGAGGGTAAGTAGAGTGGTGGGCTGGAGAGAGACGGTGGTGAGAGGAGAGAGCCGCTTTAGCTACGGAGGTCAGCAGGGGTCTCTCTGAGGACATGCATTTGAGCTGAGATCTGAGCGATGAGTTGAGGCTGCTGCTGGGGGAGTGCAGCCGAAGAGTGCTCCACGCAGAGTGGAAAGCATGCGCCAGGGACATAGTTCACAATGAGCTTGGTGTTTCAGAGGGAAAAAATTTCAGTGTGGTAGGAAGGGAGTCAGCAAGAAGAAGTGGAACAAGTTGTGAGAGATGTTCAGGTAGGATGGGCCCAGAACACGCCTGGTAAAGAGTTTATACGTCTTTGTCAAGGCAAGTGGGAGGCCTTGATGTAGGGATGTGACTTTACATGAGACACATTGGAAGCTGATGGTTAGCTTTCAGAGGGAGGCATAGTGATTAGACTTTTATATAACTTACCAAGTGATCCCCCTGTTTGGTCTAGGACCCACCTGTCACTGTGCATAGTTAAGACAATATTATTGACTGTATTCCCTGGGCTGTACTTTTTATCCCCATGGTTATCTTGTAATTGCTGATCAAAAAAATATCCAGAAATACTGACTGGAACTCACTTGTATCTCATGTCAAGTTGCTCACTTTATAAAAGTATCTCAATAGAAACACCAATTGTTCTTGTTCAACTTTGAAATTCCATATTGTAAATATTTCCTTAGTATAGGAGTTCCACTTTTTTATTTATTTATTTGCCTTCCTTTTGCCTTTGCTTTTTCTTTTTGGGGTGTACCATACAAAAAGTGCATGCATCCCAACTGTCCAGCTGCATAAAATTTTACACAGGCAGGTGCTCAAAAAACGATACCCATAGTAAGACACAGTGCAATCCCTCAGACCCCAGAGGGTTCTCTCCTGCTCTGTCCAGCCATTCCCGCCACCCCCTGTTATGATGGCTTCTATCGCCACAGATTAGTTTTGCCTAGTTTTGAACAAAATGTAAGTGGAATCATATAGTACGCACTGATTTGTGTCTGGGAAGTATTGCTATGTAATATTTTATGGAATGAATATCTCACAATATCTTACTATTGATGGACCTGTGGGATGTGGCCAGTAGAGCTATTATGAGTAAAACTGCCATGAACATCCTCGTACATACCTTTTGGTGGACATATGTGCTCATTTAGGTTGGATACATACTGAAGAGTCTCATTGCTGGGTTTTAGGATTTCTGTATTTAGTACACACCATCAGTTTTCCAAAGTAGTGGTACCAATATACATTCCCACTAAAAGTGGATGAGAGTCCTGATTTCTTCCCATTCTTAGAAACATCTGGTATAACAGTACTTTTCGTTCTAGCCATTCTGGTGGGAGGATCCTGGGTGGGGTTCTCATTGCAGTTTTTTGGGGTGCCGGGGAAGGAAAGAAGCGGTTTCTCATAAGTGGTTATAATTACGTTGTTGATCATATAATTTGGTTTGAAAAGTTTGATTTTCAGACTTCCTGGCTTTCATTTCCTATTTCCAACACCACATCACTTTTTTCCCTCTTGCAATACGCCCAAAAGCAGTATAAAAGCCAAGCATGCTGATATGACATCATCAGTTCATTGTCTTTAAGGAATGCGATATTTCATCTTTTATAGAGTGACCCTCCTCCAAGATAGAAGAGAAAATAGAAAACAGGGCTTAGAACTTGAAAGAGAAAATTTGGGTAAGGCTCCAGCTTAATGCAGTTTCCACTCTTGGAGCCAAAGGCTGCCTAGTCAAAGGGACGGCTGCAGGAGTGGGGACTGTCGCTTTCATTACACACTCACTGCACCACCGCATCAGGGTTCCCAGGGTTTTGCCCCAGCAATGAAATTAAGGGTGTTATGCTTCATTTCCTGTTCTGGAAAATGGAGTCTTTGGCTTTAAAAAAAAAAGGCTAATTGTATATTGTTTAAAAATTGGGTTGATTATTCATCATATTATAATTAAACTAATTAGAATATTATTGTTTTCCGAGAGCTTTAATAAGGTCTTCCACTTGGCAGAGAACCTGTGAGACTAAAAAATATTGCTATTTGTTAAAAGATGGAGAAACTCAAATGACAAACGACTCTATTCAACTGCATTTTTGTTAATAAGATTTATGCGTTAATCTAGTTATGCTTTGTTCCCTGAGTTTGGCAAACTTCTGAAGTTTTCCAATTTTCTACTGTGTCTCCCCTGCTCCCCCCACCCCCACCTCCTCCTTGGAGAATTCCTGGCGTCTGAATTAAAATAGGTGGAAACATTCTCTGTTTCCAGCCGAGGCTCCCCAGCTTGGTTGGAATGCTCGTCTGGTTGTAATAGAGCCTGCTTTTTGGCCAGCGACTCTTAAAATAGCTCCTCAGCTTATAAAGCAGAAAATAGAAGTTCGGGTTGCCCAGTCTGCTTGCAGGGCGATTCTGGCTGCTAGCTGTGGGGGGCACTGTTGCTCCAGTTTGAGAACTCCAGTGGGGCTCTGGTGAGCGATGGCTCTCCCTTGCACAATTTTGTATCAGCACTCCTTGTCAAGTAATCATTACAAATGCTTCTTGGAGGAAGAGTTGGCTCCCAGCAAAGGTCTGCCTTTCTAAAGAAGTGAGGGCCTGAGGGGTGGGCATCGGTCTGTCTGTGGTAAAATTTTCTCCTTTGACAGTGTAATTAAGTGCTAATTAACCAAATGAGTGTAAATGTTGAAGGCTGAGATAAATATCTACATTTCCTTAATCTATTTTCCCCCTCTAAAATTTGATAAAGAAAATTTGGATTTAATGGAGCATATATGTCAGAAAAATTTTTTTCAAGATTGCAAATCTGTTTAGAAGGAACTCAGAGCCACTGGTTTGGCTTTCTGCGGGAAAAGTTAGCAGCATATAAATATCGAAGAGGGACAATAAAATGCGGATGCGATATTGCAATAATTATGTTAAGGAGGCTTAGTGGAGCTACCTTTTTGAAACATCTGGTTTGTTTCTGTTCTTCCCACATCCTGCAGATGTTGCTGAACCCATGAAATATACTGACAGGAGAATACATTAGCTCACAGAGTCATTCCAATGAATAAAGCAAAGAGTAGTCCCTCAACTTTCTAAAAAAATCTAGTTATAAAAAAATTCTGCTTTTAGAGCAGGCAGAGATTAGGCCAATAATTGAGAGGGGCCCAGGGCCTTCTAAAAGTGTCAATAGTGATCTGTTCTTGCCAGAGGGGATAAGAGGCACTTTGTGGAGGGGCAGCCAGAGTAGTAAGTGGAAATCTTTGTAATTCAAGTACTTTCTCATTACCTTCTGTGGTTAGTGATTAAAAAAAGAGCTGAAGATGGGCAAGGGAAACCCACTCTTTCTGTGGCAGGTAAGAGAGCCAGGGCTCCTGAGCCCTTCTTGAGTTAGCTCCTCTGCCTCTCCTGGCTTCTAGCGCCCGAAGTGAGACCCAGAGGCCGAGGCAAGTGCTTTGGGAAAGGGATGCATAATTGAAGTACCATCTGTGGCACGGGGCCGATGACAGCTGCATGATGCCCTGACACTCCTGTGTCAACACCCTCCCCAAGCAGTAAAAAGTCAGGGCAGGCACATGTATGGGAGCCTTCAGGAGAGCAGGCTCAGGCATCCCTGAAGGGAAGGGCTTGGGGAGTTTGAGTTTATTAAATAGGAATTGGTTGCCTATGAGATTAACACTCTGAAATAAATGCAACTTTAAAAATATTTTGGCCTCTGGCCCACTTGGCAAGAGGATTAGGAACCTGAAACGGTCAGAAGGACAAAACCTTAAAGGGCCAATGTCACATTTAGTTTCTGGCTGGCTGTGATCTCTAAATTTCCCCATCATTCTCATCACTCCTTTGGGTTACAGTGTCATGTGTTCTGAAATCCTTATTAAAATGTGTAACAGATGTTTTTCTGGCCACCAGCCTTGCAGATGAGGACACACACATATACACTCATCTCTGAGAAACTAGTATTTCTTTGGTTGAGTTGTGAATTGTTGAACTCCAGTAACTGAGATCCAGTCCTATTTGCCTTTTTTCCTCTGGGACAAAGGGATGAATCTCTGGGATACCTTGCAAGAGACCATTTCTTACATGTTCTCATAGGGTTTCTTGCTTCCTTTGGGTCACTGAAGAGGAATCACTACAGTTTGAGGCAAAGCCTCCCATTTTAGCAACAATTTCATATATGGTTCCAATAGGCACCTAGCTCCTGGCTTCACCATTTACCCCTGGCCCTGGGTCAATGTCTTACTGAAATTGTGTAAGAGCTCTACCTCCTCAGAGAGCGATTTTAGATTCCCCCCAACCTTTCTCCCCACTAGGGTTACAACCCCTTTCTCCTTTTCCTTTGCAAATTGCTAATTTCTGTTTTTTATTTCTCAGGCAGACTTCCCTAGGCTCCATGGACAGATTCAATCCAGTATGGCCAGTTTTTCATCCTCTTTGAGAACTTTTGACACTAATATAAATGTCTTATTTAAGGAAAGAGGTTTAGCATTATTATTATCATCATCATAACTTTTGACATTTATACCACCATTTATAGTGAATGACATGCTTTCTCATCTTTATTTTGCTGTTTCTCAAAGCAGTATCGGCATAGGCAGGGCAGCAATTGTGATGTTGAAGTTATGGGCAAATAAATCAATGTTCACAGAACGCAAAGCTTTTTGCTCAGGTCATGCAGCCAGTGAAACCGGATTTGACCCATTTTAGATTCCAAGTTTGGTGCTGGCATAACAAGCCCTTGTGAATACTTTACATGTCAGGAACTTAAAAAGATGATCCATAGAATGGGGCTGTTTCTGTAGGGCAGTGTAAATATGCCAAGAATGCAAGGAGTAAGGGATTTAGATAGAAACAGATATGGAGTCCAGAGCTACTTTTCCCAAAAATGTGTACTACAAGATTTCAATAGGTGTATTGTTAGGAAATGAATTCCATAGCCAAATAGGCTTGATACATATTAAATTAAATCAAGTCATAACAATTTCTCAATTGCAGCACTCTCAGAGCCTTTGACATACATTATGAATTCTCAAGGCCAGGAGGGATCTGATGTACTATCAGCATTGTACCAACATGTTTGACACAGGACTCTCTTGGCTAAAGTATCTCATGAGAGCACACTTTGGGGAAAGTTGGTCAGAAATACCGTATTTCCTGCCCAATAAGGAAATATGTTGAGTGAGTGAGTCACTCAGGAAATACGGTGAGTGAGTCAAGGACAGGAATAGTGAAAACTGTTCAGATGTCAGGAAAAGATCTATCAATAGAAGTTATGTTTATTCTGCTCTCGAATCCAATCAAAGAATTGGATTGCCCAATTTAGTAGGTTTTCTGATAAGGCCCTACAAGGAATAAAACTGGTGTATTGGTATTTCTGAAGCAATTTTATTGGAAGAGAAACTGACAAGACTGAGTGAAGTGAGAGTATAGTAAGAAGAATATGCAGGAAGAGGAGATGAAGTTGTAGACTTGAATGTCATGGACTAGTCTTAACTGTGTGACCTTGGTCAAGTCACTATGCCTTCTGGATTCTGGTTCTTTCAACTATAAAATGAGCAGAATGGACTAAATTGTTCCTTTCAGGCCAAGATTTAATGATTCTATAGGTAAAAGCTACATTTCAGAGTGCAATTATGGATGCTTATGGTGGAGACCTGATAGGGAGGTGATTTCTCATGGAATGCTATAAGAGGTTAGGTTAGCATTGCCAGGGGAAAAGGGTGACAGACCAACTGGAATCAGAAGCAATTTACCTGTAGATGTCATCAGATAAGAAACATACCATGTTTACCTCCAGAATTAAAGTCAAATTTCAAAGTAGAATGCCCCAGGATCCAAATCTGAAAGCCCAAGAAGAATCTCTAGACGGCCATTGCTGGCCTTGAAGGGAAAGCAGAGATTACCACCGTGGTGAGACCAGGCTCACCACCTGGTGAGACCAAGGCCAGGCTTTGGAGAAAGAAGGTTGAGCTCTCCTTAGAGAGGAATGAAAGTGATTAATCAAAGAAACCACTGAGAAGGAAGACAAATTCATCAGATGAGGAGATCTCAGTATTAGAGGTTAGTGGAAGAGTCAGGAAAATGGAGTATGATCATTAAGCCGAGTGTGAGGGAGCGCCTAGAAATGGGGAGGGAGAGAGACTGGATGCAGGATGGGAGAAACATAAAAATGCCAGGATGAAAGTGACTTAGTATGAACTGATCTTCATTCCCAAGACACAGAAGGGGCTGATAGGATGTGCTTCTTCACTCAAGACCTGAAAGGTATACAAATCTAATTTCACACTGCTTCTTTCAGAAGGCGCTAGCCAGAGGCATGAGATATACTGAAACAATAGCTTATGGTCTGAGTGTAAAAGTGGTTCTGGCACAATAGTCCTTGGGTCTTGGAGTACAATGATGGATATGAATTTGATGTCTATCTACCATTGATTCCTTGGGTAGTCTGAAAGTCATTTCTCCTCTTGGAGGGTTTTGCACTCACTGGGAAGCAGAGAGCAGAGGAATAGAAAAATCTGACGTGAAGGCCAGTACTTTCCGAAGGACATGGTTAAAGCCTACACACCCTACAATCTGGAGTGCTGAGTGAGCCTCCTGGGGACTGGAGCTGTTTAGCATCTGTGTTCTGTAACTCGCCATCATCCCCTTACTGATAGGATACAGAAAGCAAGGCAACGCAAGGGTGCCTTAGTAAGTGTTTGTGGTGGCAGGACATAAGAAAAGAAAGCAATAAAACTTCAATCAGACTTCTCAACAAGTCAAGCCAATTTATAGCAACTTTGCAGTGTTTGGCCAGACTCTGCCTGTAGAGCGGGAATGGGGCCCCAGCCATCAACCAGGAGGTCAGTCCAATGCTGGTTGTTCTTTGTTCTACACTTTTCTGATCTTACTAAACTCTGTAAATGAAACAAGTTTTAGGTTGGCACGTGTTAGAAGGTTCCTGGGACTCAGTCTTTGGTTTCAGGAGCTCTAGAATTTTTTTTCAAAGCCAATGGTTGGGAGTTTTCTGCAGCAATGATGTCTACACTGGCTAGTGCAAAATACAACCATGCTGTTTAGGAAAAGCATCCTAATAGATGAGATGCAAACCAAGATAAAGACTATGTGTGCTCCTCTATTGTGATTCATTGTAAATATAAAGGTCTTCCCATGACCTTGGCACTGGGCTGGACTATAGTGAGAAAAAGTGGCACAGATATGACCATGTCTATCTTTGAAGGGATCACGAAGGGCATACTCTTATTTAAATAGGGAACAATAATTTCTTAGAAAGTCCCCCAGAAAATAATACAGTTGATTTGATGCATAGAAATAATCTCATCTCAGGTTGTTTCTGAGGAATGCCCACGGAGTAAGCTAGAATGTAAAGAAGTCAGCTAGTTGACTAAATGATTCTAAACATCCAGATCCTTAGCAGCATGCACAGCAAACATCTATTCAGCTGATTAGCACTTTTGTCTTGGAGGAAATAATGATTTCTTGCCACCATAGATGTGCCAGTCCCTGTGTGTAAATGGGTGAGAATAACCTGTCCAAACGCATCTCATGTGAGCTGGCTATTCTGTCCTGGGATTGCAAATCTATCTTTAGGCAAAAACTGGCTTTTCTTTCCTAACTCTTATGTGGTCAGTGGCTCAAGAAATATATGGTGATGCAAAAATAGGCAATGCCAGGAGCGTTACATCTCCTTTTCCTGGTCAAGGAGCAGTGCCACATTGACTTTCTTCTTTATAGATCATCACCCCTCACCAGCTGTAAGTGATTGTCCTCCCTTCTCCTATCGTGGTCTCTTCCTGCTCTGTCAGACTAGCTCCTCAAGGACAGAATTCTTATTTCTTTTCTGCTCTCCCCCGCCTGTCTTAGCACTGAGGACATAGGAGGTGCTTTACAGATTCTGACTGAGTGAATGATGTTCTCTCGAGAAACCACACACAGACTTTTCTATGCCAAGCCATACCACTCTCGCCAAGTCCTCTTCTTTTTTTCTTTAGATCACTCTAGTTCCCTCTTTCACCTGCCATTCAATGCCTTTTTTGTCCCTGGAAGTTCTTTCATGCAAGGTGGACTAAGGAGTGTCACAGTGTACTAGCTCCCCTCTTCCTTTTTGCCCCTGCTACAGACTGAATGTGTCTCCCCAAAATTCATAGATTGAAAAGTAATCTCTAAAGTGATGGTATTTAGTGCTGGGGTCCTGGGGAGGTGATCAGGTGATAAATGCAGCGTTCTCGTGAATACAATGAATGCCCTTATGAGAGAGACCCTGGAGATCTCCCTCAGTCTTGCTGCCTGCCCCGTGAAGACACAGAGAAGAGGTGCTGTCCACGCACACGGAAGTGGGTTCTCACCAGACGGCAACTCTTCTGGTGTCTTGATCTTGGACTTCCAGCCTGCAGGACTGTGAGAAATACATTTCTGTTGTTTATAAGCCACCTAGCGTATGGTAATCTGTTACAGCAGCCTGAGCAGGCTAAGCCCCTGAAGATAAGCCTTCTCATCCTGAAGTTTTCCCTTCTGATCACTAAAGGAACTCACAAACAAAAATAACAAACAAAATCTTACAGTGTTCTCACAGTCATGTTTCTGTCCTGTAGCTTTAATTTTCTCTGACATGGACGGTGAAAGAACTTGCTGTGTTTATTGCTGTAACCTGAATATAACCAATACACCTCACGGTCCTGTCTATGTATAACATGGATCCAAAGAAAGAGCAGTTTATCGGGGAAAAATAATAGAAAGATGTTTAACTCACACTACTCTCAGAGAACAGGAGTTGGCAAACTGTCTCACAGGCTAATTTTATTAAAAATAAAATAAAGTTTTTTTTTAAATAAAGTTTTATTGAGACACAGCCATGTTTGTTTACATGTTATCCATGGCTGCTTACAAGTGACAAGGGCAAAGGTGAGTTGTTGTGACAGACACTGCATGACCTTAAAAAGCTAAAAATCCTCACTCTCTGGCCCCTCACTGGAAAAGTCTGCTGACCCCGACGGTAGAAGAGCTTTCTTAGGGTGCTGGAAAACAGCCTTTCCCTTATTCTGTCAAAGTCAGTGACCTCCGTAGGGGTAACAGCTAGCATCTCAAAAAAGAGAGTAATCCTTTTTGTTCTCTAAAAAAAAAAAAGAATCCCTCCTTGAAATCCCGCCTAAGTAGCTCCTAACTCCTTCATCCTCACTTAACCTCCTTTGAAGCAACTTTTCTCCAGCTAGTAATTTTCATTTTTGCTCTAAATTACAAAACCTCTACCCTGACTCTACTCATTTCAATTGCTAGCTTTTTCTACTGTTTATCACAACACAGGAGAAGTTTCAGGATTCCCACCAAAGGGGGTCTTTCTTAGCAGGGGGTGTGTGACGATGAGGAAGCTGAGAAGCTGGTCAAAATCACACAATTTGCGCCTGCTGCATAATGAATCTTTTTGAAGGCAGTTACATTCCTGAGGGGAGGCTCACCAAGAGCTCCCCTTTATGCCAGTCGGGTCCTGTCATCTGAATCTGGAACTCTCTTCCTGTGGAGATGACTGTTCACTCCCCTCACAGGGGTCTCAAGTGGAAATGCTCCCCTCTCAGGCTTCCAATGAGGGGAGAGCCATCTTCCAGGGCCCCCGCCCTCCCCGTGGGGACCCCACAGGACGGCCCCTAGTCCCTCTCACAGCACCCACCTCTGCTACCTGCGTGTGATGCCTGCACAGCCATTTTTGGACTCTTTGGTTCTGAAAATGAATTTTGTTTGTTTCAAGCAAAGTGAAAATAAAAATTTGTATAAATCTAAAAAGTCACCTATAATCCCACAGGCAGAGATAACAAGTGTTACCTTTCAGTATGTAATTTTGTAATTATTCTGTTAGCATGTATGTAAGTCTTATACACATATACACACTATATATAATTAGTAAATCCTATTTTGGTTCAGAGTATATACTTAGTGTTGTACATTTTTTTTTCATTTAGTGCTACATCCTGTGCTCTTGCTTTTGGATTTGTATACTGCTTTGTACTTGAACAATCATTTTCATGAGGGTAAACCAGGTTTTCTAATTAGATCATAAATTCCTCGAACTCAGGGATGGCTTCTCCTTCATTATCCCCTTCTCCTTTCCTCACCTCCATTTCCATCCCCACCAGCAACCGGTGTCATTTAGTAACACAGAATGAATTGTTTGATAAATATTTTCTAAGTAGAATTGAAATGAATGATGTGTGACACACCCATGGAGGAGGCCTGAGTGCCCGATCCTCCTGTTCTATTCTTGCCCCGCAGAGAAAGTCATTGCTTCAAAAAAGCTGTGAATGGTTCTCTGATGGGCGTACAGCAATACACCTGCTGAGTTAAGAGCCCGATGAAACATTCGCCTGGTTATCTTGCAAGTCAGGCTGAACTAAATGCCCCTTTTCAAACCCAGCAGGTCCAAACCAGGGCTCTTTCCTTGCTTTGGTCTTGGGTTAGTGTTTCCTCTGCAAATATTCTTCCTATCTCTCTTACAAATCTATAATAACTGACTTCCAAAAAACAGAACTTATTCAAAGAACACTTCACCACTCTTATTTTTCCTAATAGGAATTTTATTACAAACTTCCCAGTAAATTAGATTTGGACCCTTGTTTTATTTATACATAAAACCAATCAAGGAAATTAGCCATGGGATAAATTAATCACAAGGCATAACCCTGCCAGGTGTTTTCTTTGGGGGACAAACTAAACAGCAAATCCACTCCGCCCATTTGTTCTTTTTTATTCTATCACATCCTTTGCCAGGTCTCAATGTCCAACTGGTTTAACTAATTTAATGATTTTATTTTTAATTTACTCCTTTGCAAAAGTTAATGCTCCTTTGCTTTAAGCGGCCAAAACACAAAGGTTTCTCTTTTGTCCCAGTCTTCCTTTCAGAGTCCCCCACCCCCAATTCCTTAGATGAAGAACAGCAAGGGTCATGGAAATTAATGAAAAACACGATCACGACAACATGAATCTAGAGGTCCAATTTGGTTCTAAGGGGCTCCATTTGGGTATATCATATTGCATTATATGATGTAAGGGCTTCATGTGGGTTAATCAAAATGTAACCTCAACCCTTACTCAAATCACCTGTTGGACTGCTGTTTGCCTGAGGTTAAGCCCTTCTGGTGCTGCTGGGTCTGCGATGCATTTAGCTAATAATAATCCCTTCCAGTTGGGACAGTGCCTTCTACTCTTCAAAGCTCTTTCACCTCTATAGCTCATTTGATCCTTCTTCGGCCCTGGGAAACATTTCCCATTTTATGAATAAGGAGACTCAGAAGAATTTGACTTCCTTATGGTCACACAATCAGTTTCTTCAGGTATGTGTGCGCTCTTGGTGTCTGTCAGTCTCTTTCTTTCTCTCACTCTGCCTGTGTTTCTCTTTCTCCTTCCCTCTTTCTCTTTCTTTGTCTCAACTACTCTAAATAACTCACTAAAATGTAAGCATCTTATTTGTGTTTCTACTTACCACTCGGTATATGTTCCTGTAATTAAAAAATATATATAATCATATTACAGCGTTGCCCAAGATTTTACATTAGAAGCTGAGTTCTCATTCACTTGCCATATTCCACAATCTATGAGTTAGATCAGGGGTGTCACACCCATTTTCACCAGGGGCCACATCAGCCTCGTGGTCGTCTTCAAAGGGCTGAAATAATTTTAGGACTGTATAAATGTAACCGCTCCTTAACTGTTAAGGAGTTGAAATTCCATCTGGCCCTTACCTGGACTCCTGGTCTCTGCTTTCAAACTGTCATAAATTGGGACAGTTTGAGAGTGACCTCAATTTTATTGGAACAATTTTCTCATATCCAGACTTTTTATATCCTTTCTCTGGCCCAACTATCCTTTTAGTGAGAAGTGTCTGTTGTGAGTAACCTAAATCCCTTCCTCTGCATTTTGAGCCACTTTCTCTTCACTCTGCCCTGAACAAAGTTAGCAAACAGCTCTTCTCTTCTTTTATCCAGTATCAGATTCTGCTTCCTTCCCCTCACCGCTCTCCAAATTTGAGCTTTCTGCATCAGATCAGGATGATTTATGACCTAAAGAAGTTGGACATCCTGGAACTTATTTTTCTGATAAGCGTCTAGATTCTCTAACAGACCTGAAAGTCTTGGCGGCAGTTTGCGGCCAGAGTGAAAGCAAACTGTGGACTCTCTGGGGCCACGTTTCTCGAGTCTCAGTTTCAGGGGATCCAGAGACACTGACGTGCACTCCCAGGAACAGAAATGTCAGACAGTCTTAGCCATGTGCAGGCTTCCCTGTGGTTAAACTAAGCTGTGGAGCTGGAAGCTATACATAACCAGTGCAATCTTGTTTTCTAGTCCCCTTTTATGTTTATTTCCCTTTTGTCATCCTCTAGCCTCTAATAAACTCTTGTTTAAATGCTTCTGCCTCACTTCAGCTGTGCTACCGGGAATTCAGGAAAAGGTTAAGTGCTCAGGACTGAGTATTAAGCAGGGAGAAGCTCTTCTCTTCCCCGTAGGGTTAATCTGTGGAGCCAGATAGCCAAGGGAGAGCTCTATTTCACATGCCAGAGACAAAACTGAGCGGTCTAATCACCTGTCCCTGTTGGAGAGCACCCCTCCATTGCCCATGTTAAAGGCTCTACATTTTATTTTACTGAGGATGATAGTGGCTTTTATTTTGATGAAGAATCTTATTGTTAATTCATTTAGCAAGTTTATTGAGTACTTAACCTATACAATATATATGAAGATTCAAAGATTCCTGTGATAATTTTTCTGCCCCAAGGAGATAATGATCAACAGATAGATAAACCTGAAACATCAATGACTATAATGTTGAGTGCAGCCAGAGGTTGCAAGGTGCTTTGGGTAGTCACACAATAAAAGAAACATTTTCAGGTTCTGGTAGGGGGAATCAAGGCAGGGCTGTGGTACTGGTGGCACTTGAACTGGGCCTGGGAGACCAGGAATTTATGGCTGACTGAAAACACAAGCAGGACGTCATCAGGATTGAAAGACTTTGTGTAAGGGAAAAGTGGGGAAGGAACATGGACAACAAGATAAAGGCAGCACAGATGTTCATGGAAGGATGTTAAAAAAGGATTTTGAATACCAGTGTTAGTAACATCTACACCACTCATTTGCTTACTGGTATAAATGGTAAATTGCAAACATAATGGTAGGCTCTGGGGTGTTATGCAATGGATTGTAGGTAGAAAAAGAATGAACTCCACAGTCAGGCAGATTGAGTAGAAATCCTGTGCCTGCTGCTCACTGATGTGTAACTTTGGGCAACTGATAAAACCCTTCTTGCCTCGGTTTACACTTCTGTAAAATGGAGGGAATAAAAAGAATGCCCTCATATAGCCATTGTGAGGATTAAATGATGCAACATATGAAAAGTGCAAGATTAAGCAGGTGTGTAAAAAATGAAATTCATTTTGATCCCTTCCTGAGAACCAACAGAGTATTACCTAGAGTATCTCTGCAAGGTTTCTCATAGGTACCTGAAGGAGGATGGGTTGTGGGGAGGGAGCTGTCCAATCTTTTATCTATTACCTCATTTCCAGCATAGGTGGGCTTCTCCCTAAGCCCAGAGGCAGACTGTTGTATGTTCTGAAGTAGAGGTGGGTACATTACAGCCCACAGCCCAAATCCAACCTGCTGCCTGTGTATAACTTGGCAACTCAGAATGGCTCTTAATAGTTGAGGGAAGAATATCCAAGGAGGAATTATATGTTGTGGCATAGGAAAATTATATGAAATTCAAATTTCAGTGCCCATAAATAAAGCTTTATTGAAGTTCAGCCACACTCATTTGTTTACACATTTTCTGTGGCTGCTTTCTGCCTACAATGGCAGAGTTGAGTAGTTGTAACAGATTAAATGGCCTGCAAAGGCTAAAGTATTGACTCTCTGGTCCTTTACAAAAACATAGACCAAACTCTGGCCTAGACCATACCTTTCCTAATTTCTGTTCCAAGAGTTGTGATGAATCTGTACAGTAGAACACTGGCTAAGTAATAGTAGAAAATTATTAATGTTTCCATTTTAGATTTTGTGAGTTTTCTTGAGGAAATTTTATGCTGAGTAATGTTTGCTTACCTTTCCGAGTGAGTTTCCAATGCCTCCAACTCACATGGCTTATTGTCCCTTCTCTATGGGAGTATCACAAACACATGTGAAAGGAGTATTCAATCATTATGTCATTTTAATCTGCAAAGCTGGACCTAAAGTTTCACTATCAGAGAAAACTTTGTTGTGAAGTTTAAATAAGGAGTTTATTTATGCTATTTCCTCCCTTTTTCTCTCCCTCCCTCCCTCCTTCCTTTCCTCCTTCTCTCTTTTTTTCCTCTCTTTCTCTCTCTTTGGATAAAGTGATCACAAAACCTAAGTGCTATGGACCACAGCAGTTATAGGCTTTGAATAGCTTTCAGTCAGAATGGAGGTCAAGGCAGGGGAACCAAGTATAGAAATGCCAGACTCAGATGGGTCAAGGTGACTTTGAAAGATAATACTTGGTCTATGACCAGAAGCTTCACTCAGAATTTGTTCCATGAAGAGTATAGGAAGGACTGTTATCCTCCACAAAAGCCCAAAGATGAGAGTGGGAACTCACAAGGTCAGTGTGGTTGACGGACAAGGGATTGAGGCAGGGATGGTTCTGAGAGAAGTGGCTGCAGAAGAGTAGGGACTTAGAAAGGACTTTGTTCATTATGCCAAGGAGCTTGCACTTTTACTTAAGGGCAAGGGAATCAGGTTAGTATTTTAGGAGATCATTAAGAACCAGTGTGACAGATGGGTTTGAGTGGAGCAGAATTGAATTGGTTGTTGGAAAGCCAATTGCTGTAATCCAGCCAGGAGAAGCAAAGCAGAATAGAACTCCTGGTGGAATCTGGGCTTTCTCCTCAAAGGCCTTGATCTGGCCTTTCCTTTGATCACCGAAACTTCTCTTTGCACTTAGCTACTTACTGCATTCTTATTTGCAGGTCTACAGGTTTGTTTCTCCCTCTGGCTTATGAACTCTGGAGAGAAGAATCATGTTGAGGTTGTACTTAAGGGTCTTGTAGCTGAACACATTCCGTAGAATTGCCTAACAAGTCAATTATTGAATTAATGTTTCTATCTCAGAGTCTTTTCATTTAGTAGGTGGTTCTTGTTGGAGCTACAATAAGTATCATCATAGTTAGAGCAGTGCCTGTAATTAGGTTGGAGCACTAGACACTGCCTGCCCTTTCCAAGTCTCTTGCTCTGTAGAAATCCAACATCTGGGTTAGTGAAATACAAAGTACTAGATTTCTGTTGTTTTTCTCTTCCAAAATTTCTGCCACTGTTTTTCCTTTCAGAGATCTGTTTATCTTATGCAAAGTAAAGCAGGAAGATAGTCTTATAATAATATGAGAAACTAATATCGAGGGCTAGACTCACTTGTATTAAAGTCACAGTTTTAATAACACTTTTTCTCCCCTGGAGGCATCAGATCAATCAGTGAATAAGTTCTAGTGTTTTACAGAGAAAGCCTTCCAGCATTCACTATTGTTCATAAATGAGATGACCCACCTAGAAAAGAGAAGGCCCTCTGGCTGCAGAGCTGTTGAAGCAGCGCAGGTGGGCATTTTCTGGGCTGACACACGGCCATTTCTGCTTTGGGGGAGATTGTAAGATGTGAGCTTTATGACTGCTTCCAACTTGAAGATTCTGGAGCTTTATTTATTGAAAGTCTCTTAGTTAATGTATTTATTCCCATTGATTTTCAGTGTTGGCCATAAAACAGAAAACTTGTCAGAGAAGATATGTTCAGTAAAAACCAAGAAAAGGCTGAAGAGAAGAAAGAGGGAGTGGATGAAGTAATACTCTCTAAAGTCAAAGCTGCAGCAGATACTTAGAGAAAAAAATGTATGTATTTATTAATTTTTTCATTCCTTGACCCACAGTGAATTTATACTTTGGTCTTGTGAAAGGCATCAAAGATATCTTTTAAAAATATTCTGGTAGTTCTTACACAGGGTTCCTATTTCATGGTACTAGGAAGTGGACAATGTGAAAAAATAACATCTTAGTAGTCCGGCCTTAGAACGTCTCTAATATGGACTGACTTTGGGGGGCCTGGAGTGGATGTAATTTACCTTGGATTTGATATTTCAACTCTTACCTCATAAGTTACTTCAAAAAATTATAATTTGAGTACATCTGAAATGAAAAAAAAAAGATTAGGTCTGGGAGACAAGAAACTTGGGGGTTCGTTCTAGTCTATTATGAAGCAGCTGTGTCCCTTTCAGTGGCCCCCTTAAAGACCCTAGGCCTTGCTGTGCTCATCTAACGAAAGGGGTGGTGGACATGACAACTGAGAGATCTACCTATGTCCCCACATTTTATAAGTTAAAAACAAATTCTTTTGGGAAAAAAGTTCTGACAAGCATGAAATGTCTTTACACGGGCTTCCCCAGGGATGCCAGACCTCCTGGATCAGCACTCACAGCTTTGTGCTGACTCTGCCAGGCATTCGGGGCACCCTCTTTTGGTTTTCTTTGAGAATTGTTCATGGAAAGACACACAGGACACAGAGCTCGATAGATTAGTATTATTTTGATGGGATTATTTGGGTTGGTGAGACCAAAACATGAATTTTAAAGTCATGAAAACATTGTGTTTTTTTTGTTGTTGTTGAATTCCTGTGTAAGAAGAATAAACATTTTTTTCTCTTCAAGTGGTGTTTATGTTATCACCAGAAACATGATGGATGACACGTGGGAGGTGATGGTATATTTATGTGAGACTGACGCAAAGTAATCCCACGTGGAGAGATGGCCTGTAACGCAGCCATTAAGGATGGCTTGGCCAAAGCATTCCTTTTCCTCCAAGGGAAAATATATCTTTTAATACCTGAATAATTCATCTATTTTGATTCTTTAGACTAGATTATGACCTGAAGTTACTGCAGTTCTACAGGAAATCAAGTTTGATTTTGTAATATAGTCAAATGAGTACTTTAGAGTGCCATGTCTGAGATCAATAAGGAAGCAGTAACTACATTTACTGTCATATGATGATATTGATGTAAAAACATAATGGTCAAAATTATAAAATCAATTTCATAATTTAATCAGAAATGTTTATTGATACTGTTAAAGTTGAATTCAATAGCTTCTGGTATGTAGTTAATTTCCTACCTGTCAGAAAAATGTATTGAAATGTTCTTTCTTGAAAATGATTGTAGTTAATTCAGTAGAGAAAACAGCAAAGTTTCATGCTAATAAATAGAGATTTCTTCTCTCTCTAACCCTGAGTGGTAAAGGCTGGAAGCTTTTGTTTAGTTCTGTGATCGAACACTTTTGGGGGGTGAAGACCGAGTTTTAACTGTACTGTAAGACTGTAGAAATGAATAGGCGACTCTTGTATGGAAGTGTGAGAGTTGTGTGAATATTCAGTAGCCCCTCATGAAATTGTATCTAGTTAAAAAACAAATGAGAAGAAAGAGAAAGTTCTACAGATTGGAATTCTTTGATGCTTGCAGTTTGCCACTAGCCAATAGTTTTGATCTTTATTCACATTAAATTGAAAATATCTTAATTAAAGCAAAAGTCACTTAAAGGAATGTCTATGTGACTTATATGTTTGATATAAAGCTCTGTGGATTATGAGAACCTGTTCAAACCATCCAGTTTAAATGAGGTGAAGATTAGATTTCTGAATGTGTAGCAATTCCTTCAGATTGTATGAAATGTATGTCATGACAAATGACACAATTTCGAAATCCTGCATGACCCTTAGAAGTTACTATTTTCTGGTGAACACCTAATAATTGGTTCCCATTACAATGTGAATAAAGCTTAGTTTCCTTAGAATATTATTCAAGGGTTTTCACTGTTTTGGCCAAACTATCTTCTGGCTCAATGTCTTCCTCTTCTGTCACACTCTCCACTTTTGTCAGACTTACCTTTGAACTCCCTCAAATAGCCCAGGATCTGTCTTTGTTGGTGATTGTTCACTGCCATATTGTCTGCTTAACACTTTTGATATTGAATTGTGTTTCATTCTACCTTGTATTTGCATCTCCTTTTTGGTAATGTGTCTTGCCTCTCCAGTTAGGCTATAAGATCTCAAGAGGTTGGTAGTAGGTCTTAAATCCTCTAGAACATTAAGCAACTGAGTACTTGGTAGTTGCTCAGAGAGTGTTTGGTCAACTGAATGTTCTGTGAAATTGTTAAGATTAGAGTTCCCAGAGGCAGCATTTTGGAATGCAGCCAAATTCATTCTGTAGATGTGCTTCAATTCATTGTAATGAATCAGAATGGAAAATCATTCTTAATTAGAATCATAAAATTTCTGCACAGGATGGAACTGTGGGTCTCATTGTACAAATGAGAGAATGAAAACCCAGAAAATTCAAAAAGATATTTAGCATCAGTCACCATCATGCCATAGGTCTTCTGACACCCTATGTTCACTCCTATGTATGCCAGAATGACTTCTGAAGAACTAATTCTAATTATACACTGACAATAAGAAAGGGGAGAGAGGTTGCTTTAAAAGTGAACAAAATCCTTTGTATATAAGGTTTTTGCAATTTCTCTCCAGTTGGACTGCTCCCAACATCCCAGGGCCATCTCTTCCTTCCTGGAAGTTGGCTTTTCCACTTGTCTTGGTTGTTCTTCTAATTTCAAATATTCACATTAAAGAATCTGCCCTCAAAATCTTAAAACACTTATTTTCACTGCTATGTTCATCAAAGCATTATTCACAATGGGCAAGACAAAAAATGACCAAAGTGTCTTTCAATCAATGATTGGATGAAGAAGATGTGGTACATATATACAGTGGACTGCCACTCAACCATAAGAAAAGATTGAAATATTGCCTTTGTGACAACATGGATGAATCTTGAAAATATTGTGCTAAGTGAAATAAGTCAGAAAAAAAGTCAAGAACCATATGATTTTACTCCTATGTGGGGAATAAGACTGAAAGCAATGAATGAATCAACAAGAAGAACAAACAAACAAAAATTCAAGGACACAGACAATGAGTATGATCATTACCAAGGGAAAAGAGGGTGGGGCAGCAGTAATGGGTAAAGGGGGTTAAATACATGGGGACAAAAGGATATTCAACTTTGGGTGGTAAACACACAATGGAATATACAGGTGATACATCATAGATTTTTACACTCGCAACCTATTTAATTTTATTAACCAATGTCACCCCAGCAAATTTAATAATAAAAAGAATCAAGTCCGAGTTTGTTAAATGTCAACTAAAAATGTGTCTACATAAAACTTAGGTATTTAGTTGTAAACAAATTAATGCATAAGGAAATGTAAGGGTATATTTAAAGCCAGTGTGTCTGTTTTATAGAACTTATATGTTCCAGTAAAACTAAGGCAATCCCTCTGTTCCCATTAATTTTCATATATGTTTTTGTGGGGAATAAACAACAAATCACTTGGGTTAAGATTACCAAGCAGGATATTTTGGGTTGCTGATGCACACATATAATGTTATATGAGATATAAAGACTATTATAACATTTTCCTGATACAATATCTTACATTCATTATTGAAGGGTTATTTTGTTGGCCTTATAAGTGCTTTATATATCTCATTTAATCATCACAGTAATCTTACAATATCTACATTATGATCTTCACTTTAAAAAGCTTAAGAGCATGGTCTCTGAAGTCAGAGACACCTGGCTTCAACTCCCACTTCCTTTGTTTGTGAGACCTCAAGCAAATTACTCAATTCTTTTAAAGCTCAGTTTTTTTCAGCTATAAAAATGAGAAGACAAATAAGAGGCACCCTGTGGGATTAAAATAGAGAATACATGTAAAATGTTTTGCAAACCCCAAGCACTTTGTAGGTGCTCAGTAACCATTAGCAAATTTTGTTTGCAGATGAGAAAACTCAGTCTTAAAAAAGTTAAATAACTTGTCCAAGGCCACACAACAAGTAAGAGGAAGAATTGAGATTTAAACTCACATCTCAAGAAGAACCAGTGTCTAGGACAATATAGCAGGGGCTCATTAAATATATGTGGAGTGGGCCAAGGCAGAGTAGATGAGGAATGGAAATAATAGAATATGACAATGTCTGTCTGGAAAAAGTCCAGCCATTGTTAATGTAAGAATGGTTTGCATGACATCAATGTAACCTGGTAGCCAAGGAGGGTGGACTGGAATGTGCATGTGTGAACAATGACGACTTCAATGTACAAGTCAGTGGGGGTGGTAGATGCCACTGAGTGACCATGTGTACTGCGTGGCCATCATATTCAAAATGACTAAGTGAATAGAGCAACAAATCTGCATGAAATTTGTGTCAGGCCTAAACATTCCTCCATGGAAATTACTCGAATGATTCAGTAGGTCGCAGCTATGGGCAGTTGGTGACTGATAGCTTCATCACGACAACATGCCCACTCATGCATCTCGTCTAATGAAGAGTCTTTTTGGAAAACATCAAATCACTCAGGTGACTCAGCCCCGTTACAGCCCAGATTTGGTGCCCTGTGATTTCTGGCTTTTTCTCAAACTAAAATCACCTTTGAAAGGGAAGAGATTTCAGACCATCCATGAGTTTCTGGAAAATACAACAGAGAGGCCAATGGCAATTGGGAGAACTGTGTGAGGTCCCAAAGTGCCCACTTTAAAGGGGACTGAGGCATCATTGTCCTAGGTACAGTTTTTTTTGTATGTTGTATCTTCTTTAATAAATGTCTTTATTTTTCATCTTACATGGCAGGATACTCTCTGGACAGACCTCGTATATTTGTGTGAGACATCTTATGAAGAAAAAGATGATTGACACACTGTAACATAGGAGAATGGTCATGAATGACCTCAACATTTAAACTGGCATTAATAGAAAATGGAGGGAGCTATTGGTCTTGGACTAGAGCTCAGGAGCCTAGATTTGGTGCTGCTGAAACTGCCAGTGAGGAGCCTCCTCAGCTGTAACAAGAACCATGAGTGAGGGGCCACCCATTCTGGGGCTCTGGGGGCTATAGTTCCTCTGCCACCACACCAGAAATCCTTAGCAATGGCTGTGCTATTCAAATTAGAAGCAGAGAATAAAGCACTCTTTGATCTTTCCTCCCACCTTCTAATCTTCTAACAGTTCTTCTACCTGGCAGAACACAAGAAGCCAGATGGCAAGGGTGTCTGGGAAATGTAGTTTGTAGGCTTCCAGCCACAAAAGTACAGAGCCTAGTAAAAAAAAGGGCAGGCTGTGGGCTGAGAAACAAAAGTAAATAAGCAGCACAGGAGAAAACATTAAAGAATTAGGAGCTTTGGGAGAAAGGAATGGTTTTAGAGAAAATAAATCATTTTCATTATGGATAACTTACTTTACCAGAGAAAGGCAAATGCTTCTACTGTTTAAATGCATTAAAAATAGGATGCATTATCTGGTGGGAAAGACCTGTAAAAGTTAATTAAATCCCATTACCTATGATCATATTTTAACATTAAGAGAAAAGCTAGTTAAAGTAAAATATAATAAATATAACAACTGATAATATGTATATATCAGCCTCTCCATATGTCTCCTGTTATCAGGTGCTATATAACAGAATTACACTTTCATTCATCTAAAGACCTCTAATCACTGAAAAGTCACTAGAATAAGGAAGATCTGTAGGTGCCTGAACTGCAATTTTGTCTATTTCCTTTTATACATACATATAGTATCTCTCAGGAGTGGAACACTGATGCTTTGCCAGGCTACCAGGCTTTATCAAACCATGATGGTAAAGCCCTTGACTTTTCCCCTTATACCCTAGAAGAAAATGTATAACTACTACTGATTGCTTTCTGAGTATTTCTTTTTCTATAGGTTCAGTCTTTCTCACACTACTTTCCTCCCCTCTCTGTGTTCAGTTAAAACATAAAACCCCTGTACGATGAGACTCTCAGATAGTTCTGTAAGCAGAATAGGAGTGATCTTCAGCAATTTTTTACACCACAAAACTCCATTTATCTGCAAACTTGAACTTATACAATCAAGTTGAGAACTTATACCTCACGGGGATAGGTTTTTAACAAATAATTTCCCTATTACATTTTTAAGTTGTTTTGAATAGAAGATAGTCCTTTCTGGTTTCATCAATATGATCTTCACCCTACGACTGAAAATTTTAGTGACCCTCCCTTTAAATTTCCATTGCCTTCCTTGGTAATTATGGGCCACGTGTAGCTAAGAGCATGTGGACTTTTATCCTTGTATCAATTGTCTGTTTCTTTGCCTGTGTGGAAACATATATCAAGTTCTTCACTTGCTTTGAAGACTTTCCTGACAATACCAACTTGTAGTGATCTCTGCAGCCTTTGAAAAAAGTGGCTTTATAAAGATCCAGGCTTCATGTCACAATTAGTTAGGACTAAACTAAAAAAGGATTCCTGCTCTCATTTATCTAAGGAAGCAGAGGGGTGATGATGAGTAGGCCGAGTAAAAGGGCTTTATTCATCCCTTGTCAGCTTCCCATCTACAAAGAAGTTTCCTCCTCATCTGTACTATAGCTCTCAGTTCTTTAGTTCATATCCTGGTTTTGAGTGTTCAAGATCCTCCATACCCAGACTCTCAAATCTGTTGCCAATAGTTGGATGAGGAGCCTCCACAGTGGCTAGGGCGGATCACAGTGGGGCTCACTCCTGTCTGTGTTTCTCCTCCTCTTTCTGGTCATATTCTCCATCCCCATTGACTCTAGATGGACCTGTGACACTGGTTCTGGCTAATGGGATAGAAATAGACTCCTAGCCTCTAAAACATTTGCTTTCTTGCTTTCCTATTTTCTTGGGCAGATGCAGAGGATTGAATGGGGTTCCAATCAGAACCACTTACTAGGTACAGTCTGAATCCTTGAATCTTGCCTGGAGCACAACTGGCTGACCTACACTGAGAGGAAATTAACTGTTGTTGTATTAAGTAGATAATAAGTATCATCTTCATCACCAGTCATCAGCATCATCATCTTCTTCTTCATCATCATTATAGTCAATCTTACATATCTGACTAACAAAAATACATATATCTTGAAGAATACTCACTGGATAAATTAGGAAACATAGCCTTAAAGAGGTTAACTAGTTTGTTCACAGGCCCACAGTTAGTAAGCAGCAAACTCAGATCCACAATATTAGACTTAAGTTAATTCAAACAGCAATCTGATCACCACCATGGCTCTGGAAGCAGGATACCTGAGATGCCTGAGGTCGGTGAGGAAGCCCTACTAACTGCTTGGTGGAAGACAGAGGAAAAATGTGAGATAAGATGTGTATCAGGCAGAAGAGGAGGAAGCTATGTAAGAGAGTTCCAGCTGAATTTGTCAGCCTCCTTTCATCTCTAATAACCCCAATTAAAAGGTATTGGCCACACGTTTGTGACTTCCACCTGCACCCGCCTAGTGAGACCAACTCCTGACTCTTATGCAAGCACAAAACCCAAAATGGGGATTCCAAGGATATAGTCCAATAGGGCCAAGGCCACTTCCTGAACTTGATGCACTGGATAGGACCGAGAAGAAAGGTCAAGGGTGCCAGCTTCCCACTTCAAGAATATTCAAATTGAGTCTGCATTTTCCACTGGATAAATTTAGGAAGTGCTGTCATTTTTTTTCCTATGAGATGAAAGTAACACAAAAAAGAGGCAATGTACATTTTCTCCTTTGTTCTTTAAATTTCATGACTTTTCTAAGCATCTGGTTTAAACTGGTATATGAGAGCAAGCAGCCAAAAAGTGACATTTTTTTTAGACTTTAGCCCACTGGTATTAGATTTATCACTTTGATCCAGCTGGGTTTCAGGGCTTCTAGTTTTGCCTTTCTACTTCCCATTCTTACTTCTGGTCTCCTGGGCTTTAACCACTATTTTGAGGACTGATTAGGGATCTTTAAATTTCAGCTTTACACCCAACTCTTAACTTTGTGCTTTTTGGAAACAAATTTCTTCCTCCAGAATGGAGCAATGACATTCCCCACCTCCATCCCCACTTCATCCTTCCTCCCCTGAAAACTGCACCTTCTTGTCAGGGAGTAAAGATTAAGACACTACTAAACATAAGACACTGTGGCCTTAAAACAGGTTCAGATTTAAGTGCTTCCTTACCTGCCAGAACCTATACCATTTGTCACAGACTTAGAGCAAATGACCACTCTTCAGATACCATCAGTGATATGGAACAGAGGCTCAGCCAGAGGGCTAGTGCCTTTATCCTCACAATCCAAGTCAAGCGCACTCTTTACTGATGGTGATATTTGAAACTTGATGGGACACCAGATGTCCCAACAGTCTTTCCTGAATGTGAAGCTTCTATGATCAGAGAGCTAAGTGGCTATATTTGCATATGAAACTGTTTTCTGTGGCAGTGCTGGGAATGTTAAGTGGTGATATTCCATGAAACTGTGGAGGCTTGTGTCCTTAGCAATGATTTAGGAAGACCTGTTGCAAATGACTACAATTATATTGGCAAGCTGTGCAGCGGATGGCCTTGATGTGGTCTTTAGGAGTGTATCTCAAGCCAGCTAGAACTTATAGTACTGGATTATTCTCAGTGCCTCAGAATGAGTTAAAAGAATATAAAAAACCTAACCCAAAAGGAACTCCCAGTCTAGTTATGTAGGTAAGACATACTCATAGGAACATCACAAGGTGACATACAGACAAGGTGAGAGTGTGGGACAGACTCGTACCTAAGCACTGAAGTCATTGGAAAGAAAGCCAAAGGCATTCTGCTTGGGTTCACCTCCATATACTTAGAAATCTTCTAATAAAGTAAAAAGAGGCACCCCTCTTTATTGTTTAGTTTCAATTTTCAGATGAGTTAGTCATAATTTTCAGAGCTGACAATAAACCAAATGTGGTTGTTCCAAATATGCAAGGATAAAAATTAACTATGTCTTCTTTATTAGGGAATTTTAATGGTACTTCTAGAATATACAGCCCTCAGAAAGTCCTGTGTCTCTTCCACCTTAGAGTTTGGGACAGTCCCTAAATCTTTAGTCCTTGAAGGCATCAAATGTCACCTTTTGCTTTATTTTCATACCTCTATTCATGTGCACTTACGTTAGCATTTCCATTTGCCTCAGAGGTCTTTGTTTTTGTGGGAGAATCCAAAGTAAAGGTTTACTCAGAATAAATTTTTATGATCAACTTGATTGGCTCTACAAGTATCAGGAAACCTGAAAATATTAGCTCTGATGAATCTTTTGACTGTATGTAATTCTGTTGTGATCTTGGAATTTGTTTCTCTCGGACCCTAGACATGAATGCTATAGAAAAACAAGAGGAATGAATGAACCATAAGCCAAGTGCAGACACAGAAATGAGGAACAGTATAAAAACACTGCCCAGGTTCTGCAACAATGAGAAATTCTCCCAAGGGATTTCAGACAATGTGGAGAAACAGTTACCAAAGCCACAGGAATGCCAGGTTTAAAGCCCAGGCTACAGAATCTGAGTTTAAAGAGATGATGATGGATTACACAATTCTTTCCTAAGACCCCTCTCAGAATCCCCTGGTGAAAGAAGCCCTGGTGAACACGTTTTTCACAAGGCTGCAGGAGTAACTGAGAATGAGCAAAGAGAGGGAACGAAGTTGAAACTAGAACTAGAGAGAATGAACTATGAAGATAGGTTCAGTTCCTTAATCTTTTAAAGATACTTTCCAGGTGGATCGACTGAGTTGTGTAACATTTCCAAACATGTAGATAAATCTCCCCATCTATCATGATGTCACCAATGACCCTAAAAATCTGTGGTTCATGGTTCATCATGAAAACATTTCATGGATGCTTTATTATTTTTCTTGAAAAGGGTAAACTTAGGTTTTTGGAATTTGGGGCTTGCTCATTATATAAGGCTTGGGCTGAAGTGCAAATGTGTTTGAAGTCAACCTTCAGCATGAGGATGTTTGATTGTAAAATTACAAGGGCCTTTATTAAATTTAAAATTGTGGGTTACGTGTTGAATGGCCTGCATTCCATCCCATTATTTAAATTTATCAAATAGTCACTCTGGAATTATTTTTTACAATTGGGATGACTTCATTTGTGTTTGTTTTCTCTTTCTATTAATCCATGACAAACTGTGAAATTTGCCATTTTTACCATAGCCAGGCCATGAAATTTGTCATCTCTCTCTGTAATTTACATGGAGCTTTGACCATATATAGATACATTTCAGGCAGGATGATTACTTTCTATCTGATGCAGAGGACAGAACAAAGGAAGAATACACACAGAATAGAACACAAACAAGTTCAGAACAGACACGAGGAAGGACTTTTTTCTCTTTTGAAGATTTTATTTATTTATGTTTAGAGAGAGGGGAAGGGAAGGAGAAAGAGAGGGAGAGAAAGACCAATGTGAGAGAGAAACATCAATTGGACTCCTCTCGTCTGCTTCCCCACCTGGGATGAAACCGAAACCAAGGCGTGTGCCCTGACTGGGGATTGAACCCTTGACCTTTTGCATTGTGAGGTGATGCTCAACCAACTCAGTCAGGGGCTTTCTCTTTTTTCTTCAGTGCTGTAAAATCTGCTAAAATGTGCCAACTGACTTTTAGGGAAAAAGGTTGGTGGAACAAACTAAGGCACTATTGTCATATCCAAAAAAAAAAAAAAATGAAATGACACTCCAAAGAGAAGGAAAAGCATAAAAGAGGACATGTCTTTACAAACTAGAATGAGTTGAAGGGATGTGATGGAAAATTGTATGAGTAATGTCATTAGAAGGCAGTTGGAAGTGGAGATTGAGGCAGGCCACCATAGCAGTACAAGAGTTTTAAAGTTTGTTCAAAAGCTTTTGTTCATGGGACGGTAAATTACCCCTTCTATTTCCACCTCCTCTTCCCCAGAATTGAACATAAATTAGTTTCTTCCAAGTCAGATGGATGAGCATTGCCTGGAACAATTTGCATTGAAAATTACTGGACATTGTGCAATAAAGTTCTTGTATCTGTTTCTAATGATCATCTTCTTGGTTGGGGAAAGGAAGGAATTAAAACAGTTCTCACTGTCCACTCATCTGTTTTGAAAAATATAGCACTTTCTTTGAACCCCTGACTCTGGCAAGTTAGGTTATTAAAACTGTGGCATTAGTTAACTGACCACTGCAAAGAAAGTCACTAAGCCAAGGGGACATGCTGTTCTTCCACCATGGATATGACTTTGTTGCTGTGAAATTCTTTTGAAGAAGGAAAATGGTAGCTTTGTGGATCTGAGGCTAAATGTGAATGACTTGGGGAAGGAAGAGACATCTAAGCAATAGCTGGTTCCCCAGTGTTTCCCTCTCTTCCTGAGCAGAAGGGAAGTGGGAGAGCTGCCGGATATCACATAACTGCACAAGCCCCAAGAGGCTGAAAGGGAATGATGCCTTGGGGTCTGTCAGAGTGCATTTAGGCATTTTTCTCTGGTGAGAGAACACTTTAGTTTTCTAGGATGCAGAGTGATTTATTGAAAATGGATCGTCAACTTCTTTTTTGGTTTAGATATAAAGTGAGAGATGGTTGCATAGAATGGAGCAAGCCATTGCATTAGCTGACTGGTGGTTCTCTTTGCTCATGGTGAGTAAGGATCGTGTGGAGTGGGAAACCTCGAAGGCATACTTAATTATTTATTTTATTTCCTCTTTCACTTTTACTTCTATATCACTGGGAAAAATATGAGGTCCTAATTCCCTCAGTTCTGTCATTATCACATAAAGCTCCTGCCATGGCTCATTCTTACTTCTTTCCCACCTCTGGAAGAGGTAAAATAAATAAATGCCTGATCTTAATGCTCATTTTAAAAAATATAGAGAAGGGAAAAAAAGTAGTGCAAAGAATTCAACCACACAAAACCTTCTTATGTCCCAGGAATAGTCACTGCTTAAATGTTGACATGCTTCCTTCCAGTTATTATTTTGTGCCCATATTTTTTACATAGTTGAGACCAAATTACATATAGAAATACAAATGATATTTATTAACTTATTTTATCATAAGTTTTTTCTGAAACATTATAATCTCTTCAAAAGTGTAATTTTGGATAGCGTTATTTTATCCCATTAAGTAAATGCATCAACATTTCCTTTAGATTTCTTGAGATTAAGCCTTTCTATTCAGTTGCATCTATTTTTATGACTATAAATACTGCAGTACTCATCTTTGTGCATATATCTTCGGATGCATTCACGACTGTTTCCTAGGACAGATTTCTAAATAAAAAATGACTAAGTAAAAGCACATGGTTATCTTAAAAAACTCATTTTTGCCAAATTGCATTCCAGTATGGGTGTACCAATTTACATGAATAACAGCCTATTGGTGACATTAATAATAGCTCACCCTCACCAGCATTGAATGTCCTCATTTTTTTTTTAAAAAAGAACTCTTACTTTGATAGTTAAAAAGAAATGGTATGCTGTCTTGCATTGCACTTTTGTGATTGCCAGTGAAGCTGAACTTTTTCTATCTCCTTTATTCAGTCACCTATCATGGTACTGTGGCACCAGGAGAAGGTGCTTCCCAGGCCCCCTGCTACAGGAGCATACCTGGCTGAGGGTCCCAACTGCTGCACTTGGCAATGCATTGCTCTATTCATATGGAGGCCACACCACTTCTGGGCTGCTTCTACCAATGACTCAGTGCAGTTGGGCAGACCTATTCTTGGGAGACACAGAACTCTTTGTTGACCAATTTTGTCTCAAAGACTCCCCTAAGGATTTTTGACCCTTCTTTAGCCTGTAAGGTGGTAATCTACAGTGTCTCCCCGTATCCTTGATGGCCCTTCCAGCCTGCTCAGTTCTCTCCTTATTTTCTTTCACATAGGCAGTTCCCCTAATGTTATAGATTGAATTATATCCTCCCCCAGCTCATAGGTTGAAGACCTGCCCTCCAGTACCTCAGAATATAATTGTGTTCAGAAATAGGATTGTTGCAATGTAACTGGGAAGGTGAGGTCACACTGGAGTTGGATGGGCCCATAGTCTAAAATCACTGATATTCTTATATAGAACACCATGTGCAGACATATGCTTATAATGGGAACACAAGTGAAGACACAGGGAGAATGCCATCTGTAAGCCAAGGAGCACCAGAGACCACCAGAAAATAGAAGAAAAGTATGGAACACATCTTTCCTCACAGCCCTCAGAAAGAACCCAGTCAGCTGACACCTGGATTTCCAGCTTCTAGCCTCCAGATCTGTGAGACAAAAAAATTCCTGTTGTTCAAGCCACCTAGTTCAATAGAATGTCATTACAGTAGCCCCAGGAAACTAATGTACCTCATAAAATAGTCCCATTTTTAATCCTGTGTTATTGTCTGCTTCTGGGGCACTTTGACTAAGAGAATCTTTTCTAAAGGTTTTATTTATTTATTTTTAGAAAAAGGGGAAGGGAGGGATAAAAAAGAGAAACATTGATGTGAGAGAAGTACATTGATTGGTTGCCTCTTGCACACACCTTGACTGGGGACTGGGCCCCACAACCCAGTCATGTGTCCTGACCAGGAATCCAATGGGTGACCTTTCACTTTGTGAAATGATGCCCAACCAACAGAGCCATACCATTCAGGGCAAGAGAATATTTATATGAACTTTTTAATATATTGACTATTAAGTCTCTGTCATGTTCTTGCAAATATTCTTCTAGTTTTGCATTTTAATTTAGTTTTCATTATTTTAATTGACAAATAATGTAAACTTTCATGTGTTTAAATGATAAATGCTCACATGGGTTCTCTCTCTGTCTTTCCCTCCCTTGCTTTTTGCTCTCTAGTTTTTTACTTTCAAGTCTTTCCCTACTAGACAATCGGCACATGCCAATTTGTTGTGAGGTGTTTTCCCCCTAGTTTTTAAGGTTCAGACTTACATATATTGAGAAATTAGTGTGTACATGTTGTAAATATAAATTCTATGGTATTGCAACCAGTTTTAAAATTTCTTTTCTCTTTTCAATATGTTTAGCTGTTCTTATATAAATGCATTCTTTCATATGAACCTTTGAAACATTTTTTTTCAAGCATGTTACAAGAGAGAAAAATAGCATTGGGGATTTTATTGGATGTTTTGAAGAAACAACTCAATTTCTCAAATAATAAGATTAAAACATTTAGTTGTGCCATCTGAGAACATTATGTCTCCAATTACTCAATAATTAGTTTATGTTTTTCAGGAACTATTTGATGTTTTCTTTACATAGGTCTTGTGCATGTCTTACTAACATTATGCTTGAGTATTTTATAGATTTTTGCTTTTATAAATGTCATAGTTTTCATGATATTTTCTAAGTAGCATGAAGAAGAGTTATTCATGCTAGTCATATCAGATTCAACCACTTTTACAAAAATTTCTTATTAATTTCAATTTTGGAGACTTAGCACATTTTGGGGGGAATATTCTTCATGGCAGTAAATCTTATAGAAATGTGGGCTGTGAGAGCTAGAAGGATCTAAAGGTCATCCTACCCTCTCATGTTATAGATGATTCATCAGGGAGCCAGCCTCAGCACCGAGCTCTAGACACTGTAAAAGAAAGGCTCTGGGAAACCCCACCTCATCTTCATGAAGACTCTGAAATCAAAGATCAGACAGCTCAACATTTGTGAATAATTACAGTAATAAAATAACAGTAACCACTTATCCAGATTCAGGTACTCGCTAGATACTTCACATGGACTCTAATTTTATTCTCACAATAATCATTTGAAACACATTTGTTCAGACACACTAGCAGACATATCTAACTGGAATGTCTGTCCTCTTCTCAGTCCATCTGCCTGTTCCTCTGTTAAGTCTTTTTTAGGGGTAGGAGGCTATTGCAAGGTGACTTCTTAGGGTTCTGTGTTAGGATACTTGGTTACTATGAGTGTTAGCCCATTATTAATCATTGAAAGAGGTGATTTGGGTTTTTGTTGCAGAGGACAGATTTCTCATCAGTTCTCCTACACAAAAAACAAAATAATGAAAACTTCATAACCATTTAAAAGATTTCATTGGCTATATCTGAATGCCATATCAAAAATAGTTCAACTTTTAAATATATTTTGAGCCTGTTCTATGTACCCTATTGATGACTTTTTAAAAACTCCAGGATGGTTTCCAACCAGCAAGAGTTTACCCTAGAGTCATATAAACCTCGTGATGGAAAGGACTTAGATATTATCTGTTTCAGCCTACTATCTGATATGCCCCATTGATGAAAGCTTAGTCAGTCTCTTCTGGAACAGCTTTCTAATTGATAAAAAGTCCCTCCTCTCTGAAGTCTGTCTCTTTGTGTCTTCTACCCACCTCTACTCAAGTGCCTCTTGTAGTCACACAGGATAAGTTAAATTTCCTTAAGTGTTGGAAGACAACCCCAATGTGTTGCATTTATATTTCTCTGCAAATCTCTTCTCTTTTCTGGTCCTCAGTTTCCTCAAGCACTTGTCATGTGAGCCTCTTCTCCTTCCTTTTCTCTATTGTGGCCTTCTTTGTTAATATCCCCTTTAAAATGTAGGGTCTGGTACTGTAAAGAGTAATTATAATGTGTTCAAATAGTACACACTAAAGAGGGTGCGTTATATCATTTGACCTGGATACTATACTTCTATTAATGTAGTCAACAGGTTTTGACTGCAGAATGGGACTACTATCAATGTAGTCCCATTAGTTTTTTAGAAATTGGATTATGTAGTCAATAATTTCACTTAGCATGGATCTTTTGATTCTTTATTTTGCTCTCAATTCTGGTCTCCCATCAATTTTCTCATTTTAGTAAACAGCCCCATAATTCACTCAATCACTCCAACTTGGAAGAAGTTATGTCTTCCAACACCTGGTTATCATCCTTGACTCCTCCCCCTCAAGCCACCCACTGGTATGTCCCATCTGCAGTTCCTTTAGATGTGATCAACACCCCTACTGCCACCACTCCAGTGACCTTTATTAGGGCTAAGGGGATAGCCTGTTAATTCGTCTTAGGGTTTCCCTTTAGGACCCATTTAATATATTCTCCACACAACAAACAGAACAAGCTTCTTAAATTATAAATCAGGTTATAATACTTCCTACTCAAAACTCTCAGGATCTTCCATTTCACACTCAGACAAAATCCAGTCTTCCTTACTGTGGCCTCCAAGATGCCCCATGATCTGCCAGCCCATTCCATTTCACTCTTCATTTTCCTCTGCTCTGGTCACCTGGGCCTCCTTCTTCTTGTTTTTTTTTTTTTTTTGTTTTTTTTTAATAATATGTCTTTCTTATTTTTTAAATTGCAGTTCCCTAAGCACTTTCGCAAAATGTTTGTGGATGATCTCTGTTTCGTCTAGTATGAGTTTCTGTTGCTATTGTTTTCTTTTTGATTTTTTTAAAGTATATTTTATTGATTATGTTGTTACAGTTGTCCCATTTTTTTTCTCCTTTATCCCATTCCACCTGGTACTCCTATTCCCTCCAGCAATCCTTTTCTTAGGTCATGCCCATGGGTCATGTGTGTAAGTTCTTTGGCTCCTCCCTTTCCTATACCATTCTGAACATTCCTCTTTCCATTTCGTTCCCCCCAATTATGCTTCTTGATCCCTGCACCATTTCTCATTTTCCCCTCTTCCCCATCCCAGCAGTTAACCCTCCAAAAGATCTCCACACCTATGATTCTGTTTCTGTTGTGACTGCTTTTGTTTTTTTTTTAGATTCAGTTGTTGATAATTGTGAGTTTGTTGTCATTTTAATGTTCATAGTTTTGATCTTCTTCTTTTTCTTAAATAAGTCCCTTTAACATTTCATGTAATGATGGCTTGTTGATGATGAATTCTTTTAGTTTTACCTTGTCTGATAAGCACTTTAGCTGCCCTTCCATTCTAAATGATAGCTTTGCTAGATAGAGTAATCTTGTATGTAGGTCCTTTTCATCACTTCAAATATTTCTTGCCATCCCCTTAGTTCCTGCAAAGTTTCTTTTGAGAAAGCAGCTGACAGTCATATGGGAACTTTTTTTATAGGTAACTCGCTGCTTTTCTCTTGCTGTTTGTATGATTCTCTCTTTATCTTTAACCCTTGGCATTTAAATTAGGATATGTCTTGATGTGGTCCTCTTTAGATCCACCTTCATTGGGACTCTCTGTTCTTCCTTGCCTTGCATATCTATTTCATTCACCAAATTGGGAAGTTTTCTTTCATTATTTTATAGAATAGATTTCCAATTCTTGCTCTTTCTCTCCTTGTGGAGCCCCTGTGATGTGAATATTGGACCTCTTGAGGTCGTCCCAGATGCTGCTTATACTACCCTCATTTTTTTTTATTCTTTTTTTTCTTGTTGTTCTGATTGGTTGTTTTTTCTGCTTCATATTCCAAATCATTGATTCGATCCTCAGCTTCATCCACTCTACTGTTGTTTCCTTATAAATTGTTCTTTATTTCAGTTAGTGTATCCTTCATTTCTGACTCAATCTTTTTTATGCTGCTAAGGTCCTCACTAAGTTCCTATAAACAGTATCTTGAACTCTGAATCTGATAGATTGCTTATGTCTATTTTGTTTAGCTCTTTTTCCGGAGTTTTGATCTGTTCTCTCATTTGGACCATGTTTTTTTTTATATTCTCATTTTGGCAGCCTTGCCGTGTTTGTTTCTATGTATTAGCTGGAGGTTCTTTGATTCCATATCTTGGTTGTGTGACCTAATATAGTAGGTGTCTTGTAGGGTCCAGTGGCATAGCCTCCCCTATCACCCAAACTAGGTATTCGAGGTGTGCCCTTCATGTGAGCTGAGTACACCCTTCTTTTGTAGTTTTGCTTTGGTTGCTGTTGACAGATCAATGGGAGGAATTTGCCCAGGCCAGTCAGCTGCAAGGATTGTCTGTGACCATTTACCTCTGCCTTCCGTGAAGGATCAGCTGTGTAGGGGCAGGGTGGTGGTGCTCTGATGTGGTCTGTAGCTGTCCACTGGGTATGCTGGCCCTGGGGTTTCCTGAGTGGTGCAGGCCAAGGTCAGCGCCCATCTGTATTTTCTCTGGGGTCACACTTCCTGAGCTATAAAGCAATCTGAGAAGTTTGCTACTTATGCTGGGCTCGGAGATTCCCCGGCAAAGCCAAACTGTGAAGCTAATCTGGCTGTTGCTAGTTCTGGCCTGTAGCTCACTGAGGCCAGCAGTTGCTTGTTTGATAGGATTTAGGGATTTGTGAAGCATGAATCAAGACCCGCCATTCATATGGCAAAACAGCTTGGGTGGGCCCACTGTGCCTTCTTTTTGCTTCTTAAATTCACTAAACTTCTTCCTCATTTAAGACCCTTATATATGCTGTCTCTTATGCTGGCAAATTCTTCTCCCTAGATCTTTTCTTGGCTCATTTTCTTAATTCTTTTTCGCTCAAATTCCACCTACTCAGAAAGTCCATGCTTGATTACTCCAAACTTGATTATTTGATTGTAGAACTCCTGTATCCACAGTCATACTGTATTTCCTTACTCTACTTTATTTTTCTTCCTGGCACTTATCACCAACTGCCATGTTTATTTGCTCATTGTTTAATATCTGTCTTTACCACTAGAATGTCACCTCTACCAGCACAGAAACTTTTTCTCTCTCTCTCTCTCTCTCTCTCTCTTTTTTTTTTTTGCACGATGTGGCACACGGAGTGCCTAGAATAATTCCAGACATATTCCTAAGACTTGCAGGTTCCTGACACAAATTTGTCAATGAATAAATTATTGAATAAATAGACTGTATTGAGTTTGTAGTCAGATAAACTTTTTAGCTCTCTTTTTTCTAAGATCTCCTTTATGCATTGTGGTTTTCCAAAGGGTTCATTAGTTTCATCTTGCATGCATAATTTTCTGAGCTACAGGATTTAAATTTATTCCTTCCAGTTTACTAGTCTGTGTCTGGCTCTGGACTTAGGTTCTGCTTTCTCTCACCTAATTTTGTCCATACACTCCTTTCTAATCAGAACATCTTTCTCTTTGACAGATAAAATAAAGTTGGGACATCTACTTTATTCTGATAAACATTACTGTATTACCAGCTAATCAATTCTGCAGGCTCTGCCTTTCTTCTTAATCTTGTTTTAAAACAGCAAAGAAAAAACTACTTTTCTCCTAAGCATTTTTCCTAAGTTTGCCCTGTCTTCTGGGTTCACTTCATTTGGAAAAGCAAGTCTAATATATGTGAAACAATGAGAGAATTGTATAAGATGTCATATGATTAGGTGATGTGGCACATGGAGTGTAAAGTTTGTAGAAAATAGAATGATCAGAGAGTTTTCAGAATTAGAAAAGGTTTCATGTAGGATGTTTCCCAACTTTTAAACATGCTTATTTTACAAATAAAATCATGGATTTTAGAAAGAGTGTTACAGTTTTAAAAAAATTAGCAAACCTTGGTGCTCATAATTCCATCAGACCATATGTCTTAGCTGTGCATGACTTTTATTGTCAGCCAAAAAGACATCAAGGTCCAGGCAAGGTCAAGGACAGAGTGGCAGAGTATTCAGAGTGTTCGGGTTGGCAGACAGCCTTGGACGTACTCTTGGAGGATGAGGTCACTGACATCACAGCAGCGAGCATAAGCTAACTATCCTGAAAAATTAATCATTCACTGCTCTCCTAGCCCGAAGACATAGCAACAATTTTCTCAGAATAACTTCCCATGTAAAGGACAGAAACACTAACTGTGTGTGTTTTTGCTTGTTTATGTATATGCGAACTTGTGCATGTGTGCATACTGTGAACATACATGTCTTTGTGTATTGTAAGAGAAGGCGTTTCCTTAATTATTACTAAATCCATATTTTATTTTTTTTTGGTTTCTTATATCAGTGAGGCCCTCCAGTCTTCAAAAGCCTTGCAAAGTACATTGTAATAGCCCTAAACAGTAGGGGAAAATATGGTTGATCCATTGAAGCATTTGAATAGCATGACCCTTTAGGTCTAGTGTTCTGTTGGTTTGAAGTGCAGGGAGGAATTTCAGGAGGCTGTGGTGGAGAAGGGGTCTGAAGGACACCCATGAGAGCTTTTTCTTCCCATAGTGACCACCTAACCTATTGGTAAAATTGGCTGATTGGTGGTAAACATTATGGAGCACGAAAATTATACCACATGGCTAAGTTTTGCTTTTTCAGCAACTGTACAGTTGGGGTGACCTAACTTTCATTTCCTGTTTCCATTATGGTTGTTAGTCTCAATTCCTTCCACATCTGCACCCAGACATATCTTATTCTGCAGCCTGTCTGCCCATCTGGGTTCTGAGGTGACCTCATTTTTGAGAAGAGGCCTGCAAGCTGTGCTCAAGATGGAAGGCCCCTGATAAATGGGTGTGTGTGCCCAGAGTGCGCAGCTGCAGGGACGGTCTGGCCACCTTGGCTCATCGTGCTGCTGTGGGCTTTGCAAAAAGGTTTTCAACATATGTTTGTCTGGATATTTTCAAGGCTCATACACAGCTCCGTTTGAAATATTTAACTTCATATGAGGATGTCTGAGGCTTCCTGAAGTTATTTCTGTGATTTATAAAAGAGAAGAAATCTGATCACACAAATCCGAATAGAATGATCAAAAGAACAAACGGCAATCCACTCATCTGTTGTCTTTTTTATTGTTGTTCTGGGACTTTATATGTAGAGAACTTAGCTCTTGGCTTTTGCCTTCCTTGCCAATCAATCTGTCAATATGTATTAATGAACATTGTAAGTACTAAGCTTGAAGGTAGGGACAGAAAAGCAAAAGTTTTAGAAACCTACCCTTCAGGTGTGTGGTGAGAGACTAGAGAAGTATAAAGTGGCAATATACAGCATTAATAGCAAACACTTTTTCAAGTGCTTACTATGTGCTAGAACTTAGTGTTATCTTTAAATGTATCATCTTATTTAACCTTCATAACAATTCTACTGGGTAGGTCCTATTTTTCTCCCCATTATTTAGGTAAGGAACCTGAAGTTGGTAAGACTGGGGAACTCAGCACTACTACTCTTCCAGGAGAGCCAGGATTCACACTAAATTCTTTTTGAGTTCACAGCTAGATGAGGCTCCAGAGCTCAACATCTTAACCACCTAACCTGATGCCATGGCGCGTCTCTAGTGCTAACCTTTATGGTACGTACAGTCAATGCTATTGGAGTGAAGAGGACAAGAGCTGTGAGGGGCAGGGAGCTTTCCCCACTTTTACATGGGAGTAGAACTTAGACTTCATTCAGATCATTTGCAGTGGCCCCACACTAGGAGGTCCTCACACTGGCCCAAGGTTAAATTCCTCAATCTGTTCCCAGTGTTCTTTCTAAACCAACATAATAATATTAGCACAAATAAATATATAAAAAGAGGGAGACTTTGTCCTTGTTTTTAGTCCTGAATCCTGCCACCAAATCTACTTTAGATTATGTGGGTAATTTCTTTCTCTCAGTTTACAAGTTAAATTCATATAAAAATACAAACTCTGTAATTAACTCTCCACATTCTTTGTTTACTTTTGCAATTTTTTGTAATTCTTTTACTATAGTACAGTGATTAAGAGCAAGAACTTTGGAGTCACACTTCCTGTATTTAAACCTAGCTCCTTCACTTACTAGTGGGGGGCTTGCCCTCTCTGTTTGCTTACTTATACCTACCATATAAAGTTGTTGCAAGGATTAATAAGCTATATAAAATTTTAGAAGATGGTTGGCACACAGAAAATACTTAGTGCCCACTGCTTTTGCTGTTCAGTAATAGTTGTAAATTATTATTGGCAGGGATAATAGGGCATATCTATTATCTTGCAGTGGCTACTAGCACAATAGGTGTTGTTTAAATATTTGTTGAATAAAACACCAAAAGATTTTTGTTTACAACGTGATTTGCCCTTTTATGCCAAAGGCAATAAGTACAGAATGACCCTGATTCCTGAGGATTGTAAATTTAGAAAATGTCAGACCTACAAGAGTCCATAGAAGTCTCTGGGTTTAGCTGTGCTGGGCTCACAGATGAGGCAACAGTGGCCAGAGATTCACACCACCCCAGTGAGGCAGCCTGGACAGAGTTCTTATTCCCATTTGACAGAAGCCAAAAACAGGGGTTCTCAGACTTGTAGTACTCCAAGGCACCTCCAATTGGTTAATTAGATGGCATGTGAAATTCCCAAAACACATTTAAAGAACAATTCATTTTGAATCTCTTTAGAGTAGAAGTAAACATTCACCATAGAGCATTTCTCAGGGGATGATGATGATAATCAGTAAAACCTACCAGGGTTGCCACACAAACCCCAGGGGCCATGATTCCAATCTTTGTCATCTACAAGAAGGGACCCCCCCTTGAAGTTGTGACATGGACAATATAACTCTTGCCCTGATAAATCAACCAATCATAGATGGGGAGATTGGGAAAAGATGATTGCCAGATTCCCAGTGATTCCCAGAATCCCCATGATTCCTAATCTCTCCTTTGTTGGCAAAAGATGATTCCCAGATCAGTTGTGTTGGTTATAATATGGTGACAGGTATAGCCACCCTGTGAATTAGGTACAGTTCCTAGTCATTAAAAAACAGTAGCAACAATGATAAATGGGCGTTCATTCAGCACACATTACTTAGGACCACGATCCAGGAACTAAACTAGAACACTGTGGATGTCTTCATGGGGATTACATTTTCATGGAGATGCAGCAATAGTTCAGAATGAAATAATAGGTTGGTTTGGTAAAAACAATTTGAATTATGTGATACAAATAACTAGTTGAGCTACAAGCTGATTTTTTGATACATGTGCATTGTCAGGAAGGGTACAATGTAAGTAGAATTTATGTCCAAGGATATACCATAATAGGAATTTATTTTTTTGTAGTTATTTTTTAAATTTCTTTTTCCGAAGATAAAAGTTAATATTATTCTCTTTTAATGCAATGGGGCACTCAACAGAACAATTTGTGACCTTAAATGAAGGATGTTACTAGCTAGGTAAAAGTGTTTATACTTATACTCAAAATCCTAAATTTCATGACATATCTAACATTGAGTGACTAAGCCAGATGAATTCATATTGATGAATATAATATTTTTATCCTCATTGGTGTTTCTCACCCATGGCTTCCTGCTGCCCTCAATCTGCCCACCACACCCAGAAAATATGTAGCCTTTACTCCAAAAATGCATTTTAGTCAACAATTAACATTTCTCTTTCTCCCTGAAGTGAATGAAACATCTTCTTTATGTTTCAAAGAAGTATTTTGAACAAAAAGTTTTACAAGTTTTGGCAACCAAGATGTGCTTCAGTAAGTGAATAGATAAGTAAATTGTGGTACGTGCAGACAATAGGATATTATTCAGTGCTATAAAGAAATGAGCTATTAAGCATGAAAAGACTTGGGGAGAATTTAAATGTGCATCACTAAGTAAAAAAGCCAATCTGAAAAGCCTGTATATTGTATGATTCCAACTATATGACATTTTGGAAAAGGCAAAACAATGGGCACAATAAAAGGATGAGTGGTTGGTTGCCTGGGGTCAGAGAAGGGAGGGAGGAATAGGCAGAGCACAGAGGGCTTTTAGTGCCATGAAACTAATCTCTATGATAATGTAGTGGTTGATACAGGTCATATACGTTTGTCTAAGTCCACAGAATACCCAACACCAAGAGTGAGCCCTTACATTAACTATGGACTTTGTATGATAATGACATGTCAATGTAGGTTCATCAACTGTAACAAATGTCCTGCTCTAGTGGATGATGTTGATAATGGGGGAGGGTGTGCATATATGGGGGGCAGGTAGTATATGGGAATTCTCTGTATCTTCTGCTTAATTTTGCTGGGAACCTAAAACTGCGCTTAGAGAAGGAGAGAGAGAGAGATAGGGAGAAGTTGGACTATACAAGTAATGTCATTTTTATAGTTCCATTGGCCATACCATAAGGAAACATTGGAATCCATGTAAACATTTTGATTTTTAAACCTTCAATATGTCTTAGCACACTAAGATTTCAGGAAAAGAAGTCACACCCAAGGTGACAACATGTGGACCAAGCTTCAGGCCAGAGCAATCTGAGCTACTAGCAATGTTAAAGCTCATTAGTGGGATTCTTGCTAGAAACACTTATGGCGACAATCCTGCATTTCTTAGAAAAATCTCATTGATGTCGGGTGTTACACTCAGGTTGAGAGCCTGAGTTCTTTAATTGAAAGGCAAACATAATGGTTTTCAATCTTGTGCTTTCTGGAGGGTGTAGCTCTTTTTTATTTGTGAGGTGACAATAGTGAGAAAACAGAACAGGAATATTCACTCACCTGTGACTATATTAAACCACCCACCAGCTGTTTGGACAAGAAGGCTTCATTCCTTAAGGCAAGGTAGTCTTTACCATATGAAAAGGAGGTCCTTGTTGGGGGGGGGGATTGACAAGCTAACTGGGTGAAATGCTACACTTGGCTTTTATGGTGTGAGATTTATCTTTTATTAGCTATTGATATTATTTTCCTACCGTTTTCTTAAAGATTAGCCTTAGGGAATTTAAATAATTAGGCATAAAATCTCTGGCATGATATTCAATCAATTATATCTTTGTTTTCAGCCCATGCAGGGGCTGTGGTCAGCAGTGGGAAAGGCGAAAGCAGCCGAGGATGCTAGCCAAGCTGCCCTCTTCACCAGCTGTGTGGACTTGTTCTCAGGATGACCTGAGTGTCCCAGAACAAGCTGCTCCTCCAGCAATGCGGTCATGCTGCTGGCATTTTTGTTTGTTTTGTCATGAAGCTCGAAGCTCTTCTTTGTAGGCAAATGGAACCCTTTGTAGGCAAAAAGAGGAAGAGCAAGCAAGTGAGATTTTGAAGGTCCACCCCTCTTGAGAGAAATTCTGGGACTTTATGTCTCACAGTTCCAGGAAGAATTGGGGAAAATGATGACATTTGTGTCAGCTGGTAAAAATGCCTGTGGGCCAGACCAGTTTCTGACCTTTCAGTTCATGGGTGCATTAGTCAGGGTTCTTCATAGAAACGGAACCAATACAGGTAACTTATCAGCTAGTAAGATTAAATACTATACATTAGCATCATGTGAAATTCCATTGTATTTTGAAAAGATAAGTTAAGGAAAGAGTGAACATATATGTCAGAATTATTAATATAATACATAAAAGCCTAGTTCAATAAATAGTATGCCAACAACAGGATATAAGACTCTAAATAAAGAAAATATCCTATATTTTCTCATTCTGTGTTGGGAGTGTTTGAATCTTCATGAAACTCTGAGATGGCAAATATCCTGGAATTGAGAAACTGGTTTCAAATCTCAGGTCTACCACTGGCCGACTATGTGATCTTGGCAAGTCCTTTGGTCTCTCCCTACTTCAGTTTCTTTAATAGGACAAATGGGAATGATAACAGCATCCACTGCCAAAGATTATTTGGAAGATTAAATGAGTGGTCCCACACCAAGTGTTTAGAACAGCACCTGGAATACCAGATGCACTCAGTAATAGTTAGCTAATATAACAGAGAGATAGTAAGCCAAGATGGTAGGAGTGTAGCCATATCCATCTGAAACCCAGACATAGTAGGTTTGCTGGGTATCCTTGCATGCTACTATCCAGCATGTTTGTAAACAGATAAATGAACATACTCTTTCAATGAAGTCTTATGAATCTGAAGTTCAGCTGAAAATACCCCACTCCAGCCACCTCTGGCAAACCTATGACCAGTTTTGCCAAAGGGTCATATAAGGGGCATGCATGTTCTTCAACACCATCACTTATGATGACTTTCATTGAGCTTGGAGTAAATACTAAAAAAAACCATCTTATGCACAAAGTTTCCCCTAGAGATGGTGGCAAAGAAAAAGACCTGGACAGCATAAATAAAGTGCTTCACAGGCCTCAGCTTCCCTGGGTTTATTTTATCATGTCCAAGGCTACAGGAATTACCTGGCAGAAACACTTTTCTACTAATACTGGGATCTCCGTATGGAAAATCAATGTGTACTTTGTTTCATTCTAGAAAGTCTCAACAGCAGTAGCCTGAAACACACTTTAGTATACTCACTGAGCCATTAAAAGTCAGCTGTTGCCGATAGACCTTAGATTTCCTGTAATTCAGTCAAGTGCATTTGGGAGTGGTTGATGACCAAAGTCACAAGGGAACCATTGGTAAGAAATTTAAGTGACTTCTTGATTTAACATCTCATTGCTGAGTTTCCTGGTGTTTGCTCTCCTTATTTGTGAAACTGAGCTAATTTTGGAGTGTAGTTTTCACCTTCACTACAGGTACTTTTATTGCACCTCACTTTATGGTGTTCCTTGGATAATGTGTTTTTTGCAAGTTGAAGGTTTGCGGCAACCCCGCACTGAGCAAGTCTGTAGGCACAAAAGAAATTACAACATGGCTTGCTGAAGGCTCAGAGGATGGTTAGCATCTTTTAGCAATAAAGTATTTTTAATTAAGTATGTCCATTGTTTGTTAGACATAAGGCTACTGGACACTTTAAATAGACTACAGAAGTGTAAAATTAACTTTTACATGTACTATGAAACCCCCACAAATTGTGACTCACTTTACTGTGGTATTTCCTTTATAGTAGCAGTCTGCAACTGAATTTGCTGTATCTCAAAGATATGTCTGTACTTTGATTTCTTTTCCTCCCCTGATTTGCTTATTGCTGCTTCAGAGAATGATGCCCTCATTGGTTTCTTTAGTCTGTGGCTTTGTTTAAATAACAGATTTGAAAATCCTTGCATGATTGTTTTCTGACCAGCTAACAGATTTGAAAATCCTTGCATGATTGTTTTCTGACCAGCGTAAAATAGTGACAAGAGAATCCCCCTTAGCCCGAAAACCCATGTCATAGGCCTCATATAGTTGTGTCCTGCTTGTGGGCTCAGTCTTTCAATTCTAAGTATGGAAAACCAATAAACATCCACAAATGATTGTATGTTAACTGGGTTAAAGAGATTTTTCAGTTCACATTAAAAATCAAGAGTTAGTCAGACGATCACAACAAGGGCAACAAATCTTTAGGTAACCAGGATTATTTCCAAATGTTTGACAGCTCCACTCAGCATAAAGGTGAACTCGGGACAGTTCGGGCCCCATAGACCCCCACATGTTGTATTGGCTTGGCAGGTTTATACACCCTATATCCATGAGATAATTGCCAACTTGCTCCTTCACAGATGTGGGTTATGTAATCAGGATGGGGAAGTGATTCACTGAAGTTGATCTGCTGAAAATCTTTACTTTCAATCTATTAAATATAATGCGGTTAAGAATAAGAAAGTGGCCAAATACAAAGCAGTATACAAATGTAAGGTAATTTTGTCAGTATTATCAATTTATCTATCATCCATCTATCTTCCTATGTATTCAAAGATGTCTAGACCTGAGGTTTCTGATATGTTAGGATAATCAGTGTTACAAACCCATATTTTTATTTTTTGAAATAGCTCTCCGGATCTTCATGGTGTCAAACTTCAGTTTCAAGGATGCTATTTTAGAATTCTTTGTAAATTAATAATTTCCTTGACTTTCCAATTCCATTTTTTTATATTGGTCTTGTAGATCAATTACTACTATTAACCAACTAGAGGAGTAAATAAAATTGGTACCATAGACACCTCAAGGGTCAGTCTTACAAACTGGCATGAAATAGAAAAGTATGTGTGTGTGTTTGTATCATAAACTGCTCTGCATGGTGAAGTAGCCATTGTTATTTTCAGAAAACTTTATATTTTTGTTAGGTCAAGAAGCCTGTAATTCTCCAAGTGACCCCTGAACCTTATTTAATGCAGCAAACCACAAAAGGAGCTGGGTTGAACTTTGGTGTCTGCAAGTTGGAAAGTAATAACTTTCACCATCTCTTCTGCAAGTGGTGTGCGCCATGTGATGAATGCAGACCCTTCCCTCACAAGGGTTTCCTGATATTATACACTTGTAGCAAATAAGGTTAGAACCTTTAAAATATAGCATTTAGTAATGTGCTGGAAATGGCTTCTTCTCAATTTCTTTAAAGGTCACTGCATTTGCTTTCCACGTGTCCTTTTAGCTCAAGTCTCTACTGAGTGGAACTGAGAACATACTTGCCTTTGTGCCTTCAATTTCCCCAAGCTGACCAGTAAAATGGCAGGATCTTTCGCATAAAGGGAAGTGCATGTGGGGGTGCGCACATGTGCACTATTTAAGTTTATGTGTGAAAGTGCATTGTCAGGATAATCTTAACATTGGTTTTATATACGAGGTCTGTCCAGAAGGTATCCAGCCATGTACTCTGAAAAATAGAGAAATTTACTGAAGAGGATACAAGATACAAGAAACATTGTACATAGGACAATGACGCCTCAGTCCCTTTCAAAGCAGGCATCTTGGAACCTCACACAGTTCTCCCAGTTGCTATCAGCTGCCCTGTCATATTTTCCTGAATTTCAGTGACAGCCTAAAATCTCTTCTCTTTCAAAGGTGATTTTAGTTTTGGGAAAAGCCAAATTTGAAGGGTGCCAAATCTGGGCTGTAGTGGGGCTGAGTCACCTGGGTGATTTGATGTTTTGCCAAAAAACTGCACAAGACATGACGCATGAGCGGGTACATTGTCATGATGAAGCTTCCAATTACCAGTTGCCTTCTGAATCATCCAAATAGTTTCCACAGAGGAAGGTTCAAGATTAACACAAAATTTAATGCAGATTTGTTGCTCTACTCATTCAGTCATTTTGAATCCATCAGCTCACACAGTACACATGCTCACTCAATGGCATCTCCTGTTCTTACTGACCAGTACAGTGAAGTCATCATTGTTCATGTATGCATATTCCAGTCCACTCTCTTTGGCTGTCAGGTTACATTGTTGTCATGCAAACCATTCTTGTTATATTAACAATGGCTGGACTTGTTCTGGACATACCTCACTGTCTATGCACACTGCCTTTTCAATTCAAGGGGGAAGATATGGGTGACATGCAGAGGGAACTGCTTGGACCTGCAAACTGATCTGTATAACAGGCAAAGGAGTGGGGGGATGACATTGTCAGTGACACTGGAGCCTCAGGGAAAAAGAAGTTTTTGCCCTTTCCCCATCTCATGTAGGAAGGTCTGGTTTTATCATCAGTGCAGAAGCCAAGGGTATAGGAGTAAAATTGGAGTGACAGCTATTGAAGGAAAACAAACACAGGAGAAACCACTCTATTATTTGTGCTTTCTCTGAGCACTCCTTGAATCAGGCTTTACCAAACCAAAGTATATTAACAAGACTGTAACCAGAAAAACTAGCATCAAACCAGAAGCTTTGCTGCTGTTTCTCTGAAACAAAAGTGGATTCATTAAGCCATTAATATAAAGCAAGAAAAAAATAACTCAATCACAGCACTGCTATCAAAATTAGCATTGGAATGGTAAATTGAAACAAGAAACTATTTCATGCTAACTAATACAAATTAAGACCAGGCTGGCAAAAATAGAATAGCTTTTCCCGTAAAGCCTATTTTACTGTTCCTAGAATTATCGCTGTCATTTGACAACACTGCCAATAGCTGTACCATCCTCACTCACCATCATTAACACCATTGTTAACATCTTCATCAAGTTCATAGTCAGCAGTAGTGGCTTTTTAAAAGACATACACAAATTATGGTCCATATATGCTAATATTCTATGTTCATGCCCTAGCTAATTCTGACCTACTCTCTGCCCATCAAAGACTCTACTGACAACTCCACACCTAAGGCCTAAATTCTTTTCCTCCTTCTAGGGCTTCCCTTTTGAATTCCTCTTAGTAGCCATTGTCTGGCTATTAATAATTGTTTATTTGTAATTATCTTTTTTGATTGTTATCCACTTTTCAAATGTGCACATTTTGTTGGTGCAAGTAGAATATAGAGGTCTTGAAGGCAGAAACGTGTCTTGTACATTGATGTATATATGATATGGTTTAGGTTAATTTCATATACAGCATTTACTAAATATTCAACAAATATTTTCAATAGATTGCAATTTTATAGGGAAGTTGAAGAATTTGTTTAAAGCCACAGTGTTTCTGTAGATGATGTTAATTTAGCCAGATAAGTGTGTATGTGGAATTAAACCACATGCCAGGGCTACCCCTGTGAGCCTGAGAGGTCAAGACATTTGGAATTTATATTAAGTAGAGAAGATACATCAGAAGAAAGAGGACTTGGCCTGGTGTCTAAAATATTCTCTGTATATGACATGCAGGTTTGCAAAGTCTGTCAAGAGAGTGGAGGAGAATGCTGTGAGAAGGAGGGAAACATGAAATCAGAGGGTCAACCAGCAGCCAAAGGGTGAATGAGATTAGTGTGGGCCAGACCAGTGCAGATCAGTGAACAGCATGGAAAAGCAAGGTCAAGAGTTTGCATTTAGACTGGACAGATGACAACTGTCCCTAGAAGATTTTAAATAATGGATTTATGCCATCCATATACCACATGCAAAGGACTGTTTCAGAGGCAATAGGAAGTGAGCAAGAAGAGATTGCCATAACTCATGGGATGAATAACCTAGATGTAAGCAGGGGCTTGGGAGAAGGGGAAAAAAGGAATGACATGTGGAGGGAACTGCTTGGACCTGCAACCTGATCTGTATAATAAGCAAAGCAGTGGGGGGTGACATTGTCAGTGGTACTGGAGCCAGGGGGAAAAGAAAGGGTTTGCCTTTGCCCCATCCCAATTACAATGGGTGAGCAGTGAAATTGTATAATCCCAGTACATAATGAGAGTAGGATGGTGAGAGATCATCTACTTCCTAGTTCCAGAGAGATATTTCCTTGGGCCTCCAGCTGAAGGGAAGGTTTAAGGTTACATAGATTTGGGGCTGGGGAGCTGAGTTGTCTTTGGGCTTCTAACGGAGATATGAAGCAGGGGCCACAGATTGAAAGTGAGGAGCACTGGGTTCTAGAGTCATCACGTCTTTTATTGCAAGCCACTGACTTCTTTGAGCTTTTGAAAACAAGAGGAACAAACCAAATAACTTCTAAGTAAGCTTCATATTCTGTGTTCTATACTGAATTTCAGCTCACCATTGTTTGAAATTTGACAGCATGGTTTAGGTGGAAAACATAGCTTCTGTGGATTCAGCCTAAGTAGCTGCACAGAACTTCTAGAATCAGAGCCCATGTTGTCCAGTACCTGGGTTTTGTAATATGTATTAATTTGCATCAAATTTTGTTCCAGGAATGTTTCTTTTAAGATTGTTTGTAGTTGACTTTATTGCAGAGGAGCTATGTCAAATGTGACAATGATGCAGGATACTAGAAGACAGGCAGAGAAGAGAAGAGAGACCTTGGAAGAACAACCACAGTTTTAGTCTGCTTTGTTGACATGGGACTTTCAGGAGTGTGGGACAAAGCAGGTTGATCAATGAAACATCCAGAAATACGTTTTTATCATTATAGATGAGAGTATAGTATCTGTGCTTGCACACTCACACTGGTGCAGTTTATTTTTCTTCAGCTTGAAAATTTTAACTGTGTGAGCTTCAACACCCATTGTTTGGGTTATGTGTTGTAAATGAAATGGCACCTTACTAGGGCTTAAAATTCCCCAGGAACTTTTTTGAATATATTGTGTATACCTAAGATATCAGTCAATATATGAATACATTTTGTTGACTGATAGTTCAAAATACTATTCATGCTTGAGTCTGATGAGGCTTTTCCCTCCAGCTACCAATGTACAGGAGAGAGGAAAATGTTAAACTGTATTAGGGGATGCAATCAGCTACATCCAGACTATGAAAAAATCTTTAGAGTATGTTACCTGATTTCTTAACAAGTGCATTATAAGAAAGACAAAAGAGAAATGAGATGAAACCCATAGATCAAAAGATACTTCAAATACTTATAAATGAATTGCAATATGTACACTTCATTTGCATCCTAATTCGCACATACAAATTTAAAAATTATGACATTTATGCAACAATTGTAACTGGAAACACTGGCTAGATAATTTGATAAATATTTTTTTTAAATATTGCCAATTTTGAAAGCTGTGATAATGATATTGTGGTTTCTTAAAGATTCATTATCTTTTATAGAGACATGACTTATACACTGAAATATTTAAAGATAAAAAGATATGATATATAATTTGCTTCAAAATCATATGGGAGAGGGCATGGGTGAAACCAAGATTGGCCACAGGTTGATTATTGTTGAAGCTGGATGATGGGTATGCAGTAATGGATTATATTATTGTGTTTGAAATTATCCACAATAAGAAAACAATTATAATGCTATAATTTTGCATTGAGCATTTTAAATATATTTTATTAATTATGCCATTATAGTTGCTCTATTTCCCCCCTTCATTACCCTCTACCCTACACACCCCTCCCTCACTACTCCCCCTTTAGTTTATGACCACATGTCTCAAATTCTTTAGATTCTGTATTTCCCATACTCTTCTTGCCCTCCCCCCTATCTATTTTCTACCTACTGTCTATGCTACTTATTTTCTGTACCTTCTCCCCCCTTCTCCTTCTCCCACTCCTCTGTTGCTAACCCTCCATGTAATCTTCATTTCTATGGTTTTGCTCCTGATCTAGCTGTCTTCTTAGTTTGCTTTTGTTTTAGGTGTGGTTGTTACTAACTGTGAGTTTGCTGTCCTTTCACTGTTCATCTTTTTTATCTTCTTTTTCTTAGGTAAGTCCCTTTAACATTTCATGTAATAAGGGCTTGGTGATGATGAACTTGAATTTGATCTTATCTGAGAAGCACTTTATCTGCCCTTCCATTCTAAATGAAAGCTTTGCTGGGTAGAGCAATCTTGGATGTAGGTCTTTGGATTTCATGACTTGGAATACCTCTTTCCAGCCCCTTCTTGCCTGTAAGGTGTCTTTTGAGAAATCCACTGACAGTCTGATGGGAACTCCTTTGTAGGTGACTGTCCCCTTATCTCTTGCTGCTTCTAGGATTCTCTCCTTCATTTTAATCTTGGCTAATGTAATGATGATGTGCCTTGGTGTGTTCCTTCTTGGGTCCAACTTCTTTGGGACTCTCTGAGCTTCCTGGATTTCCTGGAAGTCTATTTCCTTTGCCAGATTAGGGAAGTTCTCCTCTATTATTTGTTCAAATAAGTTTTTCACTCATGGCTGTTCCTCTTCCCCTCCCTTCTGGTACCCCTATAATTTGCATGTTGGAGCATTTAAAGATGTCCTGAAGGTTCCTAAGCCTCTCCTCATTTTTTTTGAATTCTTGTTTCTTCATCCTTTTCTGTTTGGTCATTTTTTTCCTCCTTCTGGTCCACTCCTTTGGTTTGAGTCCCAGTTTCCTTTCCATTACTATTGGTTTCCTGTGTATTTCCATTTATTTCAATTAGTTTAGCCTTCATATGTTCCTCTAATTTGTGGCTAAAATCAACCAGTTCTGTGAGCATCCTGATCACCAGTGTTTTGAACTGTGCATCTGAAAGCTTGGCTATTTCTTCATCGCTTAGATTTATCGGCTTTGGGGCTCTGAGTTGTTCTTGAGCCATGTTTTGATCTGTTTGTGCCTGTTAGGTATGAGGAGCGGAGTCTTAGTTGTTCACCAGGGCGGGGCCACCCAGGTCACTGGTTTGTGATGCTGTATATGGGGGCGGGGTCAGAGAGGGACAATGGTGGTTCCCTCTGCTGCTTCCTGCCACTGGGGCCTGCATGGTCTGTCTCACCACTTGCTCCTTTCACCAGTTTATCTGTGTGCAAATGTGTGACTGTGGTCAGCCCTCAGTGGGTTCTATGCCTTGTGCCTTCAGTGGGTCCGCCTGCTTCTCCACACCTGGGATCCACCCACAGCTGCTGGCGCGCCTGGGTCACGCACCCAGGTCAGTCGGGTGGATCTTTCCAGCCCAACCCCACTTTGCTGCTGGCTTCGCCCCTCTTACTGGTTTGGCTGAAGGGTTAGTTATTGTCAGACTTCTGTGTAGCTCAGTTTTCTGTGGTTTGGCTGCGTTTTTTCACTAAAACTTTGTTGTTTTTAAACTTAGTTGTGTGAGAAGGTGCAGTGCTTCCACCTATGCCTCTATCTTGGTGGAAGTCTCTTGCATTGAGCATTTTTTTTATTCTTTGAGCTTTTTAAGAATTTCCTCAAGTGACAGTTTAAACTGTTCCTAAAAGAATGATATATAGATACTATTGCCCTTTGGGTAGAAGGTGTTATTAATGCTGAAGTGGGGGGAGAATTGCTAACAGAAAATGTAATTTTTGTTGTAAGAATAGATTTCTCTCTCAGTTTCCAAATTGGGATCAGGAGGGGAAAAAAAGAACCTCACTATTTCTAGCATTGTTGTTTCTTTTTTTTTTACAATAATTTTTTTATTTAATTATTTTGCAAGTACAGTTTTCTGTCTATTACTCCCATCCCAGCCCACCCAGCCCTGTGCTCCCCACCTCCCTCCCATTTCCACTCTCCTTAGTTGTTGTCCATGTGTCCTTTATACTTTTTCCTCTAAATCCCTCCCCTATTTCCCCTGAAATTCCCTCCCCTCTCCTCTCTGGTCACTTTTCCCCTGTTCTCTATTTCAGTGTCTTTGTTTTTATTTTGCTTGATTGTTTGTTTTGTTGTTTAGCTTCCTGTTAACATTGAGATCATATGGTATTTGTCTTCCAACACCTGGCTTATTTCACTCAGCATAATGCTTTCCAGTTCCATCCATGTTGTTGCAAAGGGTAGTAGCTCCTTCTTTCTCTGCTGCATAGAATTCCATTGTGTATATGTAGCATAAGTTTTTGATCCATTCATTTACTGACAGGCATCTAGGCTGCTTCCAACTCTTGGCTATTGTAAATTGTGCTGCTATGAACATTGGGGTGCATAGGTTCTTTTGGATTGGTGTTTTAGGGTTCTTGGGATATAGTCCCAGCAATGGAATTGCTGGGTCAAAAGGCAGGTCGATTTTTATTTTTCTGAGAAAATTCCATACTGTTTTTCATAATGGTTGTACCGGTCTGCATTCCCACCAAATTCCCACCAACAGTGAACTAGGAACTCCTTTCCCCCACAACCTCTCCAACATTTGTTTGTTGCTTTGTTTATGATAGCCATTCTGACCAGTGTAAAGTGGTATCTCATTGTGGTTTTAATTTGCATCTCTCTGATGGCTAGTGATATTGAACATCTTTTCATGTGTCTCTGAATCCTCTGTATGTCCTTTTTGGAGAAGTGTTTGTTTAAGTCCTTTTCCCATTTTTTAATTTGGTTGCTTGTCTTCTTAGAGTGCAGTCGTGTGAGTTCTTTGTATATTTTGGAGATTAAACCTTTGTCTGAGGTATCATTGGCAAATACGTTTTCCCATACAGTTGGTTGTCTTTTTATTTTAATACTGTTTTCTTTAGCCACGCAGAAGCTTTTTAGTTTAATGAGATCTCATTTGTTTATTCTTTCCTTTATATTAATTTCTCTAGGGGACATATCAATAAAAATGTTGCTGTGTGAAATAGCTGAGATTTTCCTGCCAATGTTCTCCTTCAGGACTTCAGTGGTGTCATGGCTTATATTTAAGTCTTTTATCCACCTTGAATTTATTTTGGTGTATGGTGTAAGTCATCAGTCCTTTTGGCCTTTTGTAGAAGCAACTTCCTGACTGAGAGGGACCCCTGCACTGACCAGCTCTAGCATTTAGACTCAGACTTAATTCCTGGACTTTATATGATTTCCAAATAATAAATACACTTTAGAGAGGCTTGGGACATTAGGAATTCAAATCAGGCAGCCATGGCTATGGTTTCTCTACCCTTCACTTTCTGAAGCTCACAGAAAGTTGGAGTGAGTAGGCCTATTTGCCCTTACCTCCTTCCCAGTACTCTCTGTAATGATATTTGTTGTCCTGTGAATATCCTGAGTTTTACTGGTGGATTCTCTTCTCTTCTCCTTGGTTCTACTAATGGACTTTAGAGAAAGCTTATCCCACTCCCTGCTCTAGAGGTGGGCTTGGATTCATTTAATCCAATCAGTACATTCCATTATCTTGGGTATGGCCACTGGTCCAATCAGTGTGTATTGCAGCACTGTTGTAATAGTAGGGCAAAAGATATCTCTCCTATTGGACTTGAACAAGGATAATTGCATTCCTGACTTTGTCAGGTAGTTATTCTGCTACAACAAGGATGGCTTCTATTGAAGATTGCTGCACAGAAAAATAGAAAGAAATTGGGTCTTTGGAGACATGACAGATGCTGAACCAATCAACTATGAAGCTGCCTTTCCTTGAGACTATTGGTTTTGAGGGCCAGTAAAGCTTGACTGTTTCAGCCAAATGAATTGTGTTTTTATCTGATTTATATAACTAAGAGCATCTTATCACAAATGGAACATTTTACTTATTAATATGGAAATGATGGATATACAATAAATGATGGAGATACAATATCTTGATGAAGAAAACAGGGGTGAGAACAGACTGCATGTTGTGTCTTGAATTGGTCTTATCACATATCAGATATATTAAGACAATACTTAGAAGACCTAGTTGGAGACGTCAAATAAGTAAGCATGTTAGGCAATTAGACAAAACTATAGGCATGATTTTGCTGATTCTGACCTGTCTGGTGAACCTAGAAATGCCTGAATAGTACCAAGTGAAAATAATAGAGGTAATACATCCACATAGGCAGGGTAACCTGTGTGAAGTTACTAGATATTGGGGGCTAGGAGCATAAGGAAGGCTAAGTTTAAGCTTTGTTTCTGTTCCCTCTTTGAAAAAAAAACCATGCCAGCTGTATAAGTCATCGTGCATATTTCAATGGCACCAAATTGCTCTATGGGATGGAGCACGCTTGTCTTATTCACCTTTACATTCATTAATTATGTTGATTGAATGCCATATGTATGCTAGGCACTGTTCAAGGCACTAGGAAGCATTCCAGTGTAAAGAGATCAGAGCAAGCAACTGGATAAGTAGATACAGAGTCTCTCAGAGGGCACTGAGTGCTAAGGGGAAAAAAAGTAAAATAAAGCAGGCTAAAGTAAAATAAAGTAAAATAAAGCAGAAGGGATATAACATATAGTTGTCAAGAAGATGACATTTGGCCCTGGCTGGTGTGGCTCAGTGGATTGAGTATTGGCCTATGAACCAAAGGGTTGCCAGCTTGATTCCCGTTCAGGGCACCTGCCTAGGTTGGGGGCAGGGTACAAGAGACAACCACACATTTTTGTTTCTCTCCTTCTCTTTTTCCCTCCCTTCCCCTGTCTCTATAAACAAACAAACAAACAAACAAACAAATAAATAAAATGTAAAAAAGGAAGATGACACCTAAACAGAAATCTAAAAGACATGTGACCATCTGGAGGGAGAGCATTCCAGGAAGAGGAAATAACCAGTGTAAAGGATCAGGGGAGGAAGATAGCTTAGCATGTTTGAGGAATTTTTAAGGGGGACTCAGAGGTAGTGGGCAGTTTGAATATGAGGGGCTTTGGATGTGTGTCTAGGGACTTTGTCTGAATTAGCAGTTATTTGGGATGCTATCAGAACAAGTTAAATTTGGGTACCAATAGTGTTTTACACACTTTAGTTTGAAAAGTGAATTCAATGCAAATTATAATTGCTTATGAAATAAGCCAAACAAACTGTTCTCTGCAAATAACTTTATTTATGTAATAATATTTAATTTACCATGTCAATAGACACCTAACACCATCCTCTCTGTCTTGCCACTTTATTGTTCCTCATTTTCTTATATGTCTTAGGCTGAAAGATGGGAACAAATGAAACCTGTGATATAAGTAGGTCCTCCTAAAACTTTCTCATATAATATTCCAGATGATGGAAGTCATTGGAAATTATTAAGAAACTATTTTGTAAAGATAGCCCACTTTTGATGCTGAATCAGAATTTTCTATCTATCTATCTATCTATCTATCTATCTATCTATCTATCTATCTATCTATCATCTATCTTACCATCTATCATCATTGGTTTTCACAGGCCCCCAAAGTTATTTTGCCTAGAAATTTGGTACAAAGGTAACAAACAAGTATACATGAGAACCACAGAATTTTAGAATTAAAATGTACTTAAGATACCATCTAAATTAACTTTGTTTTATTAATTTGGTAAGTATGCACTGAGTATCTAGTGCTCAGTGGGCACAATCAAAGATGTTGTTAGACACAAAAAATTGTCTAGGACACAATCTCACTATTCATATTAACAGAAGGGCAAGCAAAAACTCAAAGAGATTATAGGCTTTTCCAAGACATATTGGAATTGACAGATAAGATTTGAACAGAGACCACCTGGCTTTTAGTACAGGGCTCTTTTCATTGTATCTCATGGTCTGTGGCGGTTTTTAACAGTAATTAGCTGAAAGACCAGTCCTGAGTGCTATCATTTGAAAAAGGTCTTAGCCATTAGAAGTCCATGTAGTGAATGGAATACTAGTCAGACAGCTTGCATTTATTGGGAGCTGGTAATTTACTCTGAATAATCTTAGTGTAAAAATCTAATTTCAACCCATTTTCTCAGAGGGTAAATTTTATTCCATTTCCTTTTCTCAAGGCTCTGTCATTAGCATGTTAACCTAATGAGTGAATCAATTATTTAAAACTGGCAATATTTTTTATTATGTCTAATTAAGTGTTTAATCAGGACATTCTGGTCTTTAATCCTCTGAAAGCAGCATTCACAAGAGGAGGAATGAAATGGCTGGGTGGAACTGCACTAGAAACCTCTTGCACTGAGAGGGCTAGAGAGGAAGCTGGAGTCCAAAAGGGAAGGTGAACAGGAGGAACAAGTCACAGAAGAGGCAGGAAAAGGCAACAAGTCTTACCAGCAGCCACTGAAGATGACAATGAGCAGATTTAGCAGTGGAATAATGAGGGGAAAATGCCATATTTCAAGTGAAACATGACTTCTCAACAGTAACATTTAAATCACAAGAAAGTAATAATATCTAGGATACTCAGAAAGACAATGTTATTTTACAATTGCATGCTTACAAAAATATCTTTCAAGAACAAGGCCAATGTAAAGATGTTTTAGACTGATACTAAGAACTTACCACCAAAGGAACCTCACAAAGGAAAGACTAACAGATATACTTCAAGCAGAAGAAAATGACCCCAGGTGGAAGATTTGAGGATGAAGGATGAGAACAAAAGTAGAAATGGCTGAACTTCAGCATTGACTATGTGAAATGACAATTATAATGTCTTAGCCGGTAAAAAATAATACATTAAAACAATAGAATTAAGTCAAGAGCTGGATGTTATTTTGGAGGAAAGGAAAGATATTGAAAAAAATCAAATTATTGTGAGATAAGTAGGCACAATAAATGTCTAGGATCAAAATATATTACTCTAAATTAGGAATGGGATACACTAATGATAAAAGTAGTTAAATTATGTAAAAGTCAGTAAGAAGAGAACAAAATATTTTTAAATGTAGGACAAAAAGTAGCTCATAATTAAATGCTTAAAATAATTAAAATATATTGGTAGCTATAATAAATACAAATAAACTGAAAGTTCCAGTTTATAAAAAAATTGTTAGGCCAGATAAATATTCAGAACATCATTATATGTCATTTAAAAGTGATACAGCAAACCTATAAGGTAACAGAATAGTTGCAAATAATCAAATGAAAAAGGATATGCCAAGCTAAGTTCTAACTGAAAAAAGATTATATATATTAATATGTAGCAATGACAACATATATTATTTCATATGTAATAAAAGTTTATTATGATTAAATAACAGAATATAAAGTAATATGTTTTAGTAAGGAATAAGATGATCTTTACATATTAATAAAAGGTTAACTAGATATAAATAATAATTCCACATTTATGACAAATAAAAATACAGCTTCAGAATATCTATAGTGAAAACTATAGATATTATAGGGATAAATTTAATAATAAACATAGTGGGAGATATTTAATATTCCTCTTTCAGAAACTGATAGAGCAAGCAGGTAATAATCAGTGTGGATACAGAAAATTTGCACAATGTAATTAACAGCTGTATTAGTTGGGCTTACATAGAACAATGCAAAAAACAAATGCAGAATAAATATTCTTTTCAAGCAAAAACATAACATTTACTAAAATAAAACACATATAGTGGATCATAAAGCTAATTAATAAGTTTCAAATGAATAATCCTGCTGACCATCTAATCTGACCACAGCAAAATTCTCTGAGATCAATAAAAAAGCTGACTGGAAAAAAGTTCATATATTTAGAAATTAAGAAAAACACTTTGACATGAATTGTAGGTAAGTGAACAAATCACAGTGAAATTAGACTACCTTAAACTGAAGCATTGAATTGCCAACATTCAACAGTTTTCGATGCACAGTGAAATACTACATAACAGTGAAAATAGATGAACCATTGAGCTATGCACCTCAGTGTGAATGGATCATGAAAACATACTGAAGGGGAAAAGAAGGAAGTCTCAGAAGAATAGCTACAGTATGGTTATATATATTACATATATATATATATATATCAAGAAGAGTGAAATCTAAATAATAAATGGTTTAAGAATACTGTTATATGGTAAAGTCCTATAGAAAACTGAGGAAATCACCCTGGCTGGTGTGGCTCAGTAGATGGAGTTCTGGCCTGTGAACCAAAGAATCACTAGTTTGATTCCCAGTCAGGGTACATGCCTGGGTTGTGGGCCAGGGCCCCAATAGGAGGCATGTGACAGGCAAGCACATGTTAATGTTCTTCTCTCTCTCTTTCTCCTTCCCTTCCTCTCTCTCTAAAAATAAATAAATAAAATCTTTTTTAAAAAGTGAGGAAATCTAGGACAGTGGTTACCACAGAGGGTGAGGGAGAAGCATTCAAAGAAATGTATAGGGGGAATGTTTCTATAGTAGTAATGTTATATTTCTTAGGCTGGGATAAATGCACAAGTACTCATATTATTATTGTTTTATCTATGTTATATATCTATGTGATATGTGCAAATATTTTATTATTTGCATGAATATGTATTAATACAAAAATTTAAACATAAAATTTAAAAAAAAGAGAGAGGGAATGAGCACACCAAGCCCAGTGAACAGCACATGCTAAGGTTCAGAGTCATTGGTTCCATGAACCACAACTCACTCTTGTCCTCTCTCCATCTTCTCACTCTCTTTGTACTTTGGTTTTATGGATTTAAATCTCATGTGTATGCTGATAACTTCCACATGTTGTGTCTCTCATTTACACTTCTCCCTTGAACTGCAGACTCATGTGCCCAGTGACCTTTTTTGTCATGTCCATTTGCATGTTCAATGGACAGCTCAGTCGCAGCCTGTCCACACCCAGACTCCTGCTACCTTCCCCGCACCCCCAGCCCTAAGGCCAGCTTTCTTGACAGCCCGCCCCTTCTCCATGAGTAACAATTTCACCTTTGCAGTTGCACAGCCAAAAGCAAACACCTTGGATTCTTCCTTGACTTCTTTTTCTCACTCCCCACATTAATTCAATTAGTATCCTCTTGGCTCGACTTTCAAAATACGTGCAGAATCTGACCACTCTCTTGACTTCTGTCACTACTGCCAAGGGTCATCTTTCCCCATATCCCACTACTTTCTCCATCTCCCCACCTCTCCTTTACATGGCTTTCCACATCACTCAAAGTAAAAGCTGAATTTTGGGGGATTTCCATGATCTGTACAACCCTTGCCTCCTGACCGCATCTCTACCACCCACTCCCTCCATTATGTTGACCTTGCTGTTGAACAAATCAAACATGCTGCTTTCCCAGGGTTTTTACACTAACTGTTCCCTCTGCCTGGAATGTTCTTTCCATGACACACCACTTGCTCACTTCCTGAACCCCTTCAATTTTTTGCTCCAATGACCCCTCTACTAAGTTTGGCCTTTCCTATCCACCCCTCCAACTTTGCCACCTTCCCTGTTTGTGCTGCAGGGTAGTTACCACTGTTTGACATACTATATAGTTTACATAAAGGGTGGGGAAAGTAGGTTTATAGTTGTTCTTATGGAAAATAATACAACAGTTAATAAATAATAATACTAGAATAAACTCTGTTTCCCTGACTGACAATTGGAAATCTACTTTGCCACACCCTGGATATGTTTATTCTGTCATTCCCAACTGGAATACAGTTCCAAGAAGACAGGGAGTTTTGTCTGTTTGATTCTCTGCTGTATCTCCTTGAACTGTGATTCCTGCCTGTCACATAATACATGATCAATACTAATTTAGTGAGTGAAAAATATGGTGCTTTGAGGGAACTTTTTTTAGTGGTTTGAATGTAACACAAAATGAATAAGAGACCAGCTTGGAGAGTTACACTGGAACCAAATCAAAATGCATATTTTTTGCCTTATTAACATGAAATAAGAATTACATAAGCTACATTTCTCAATTTAACAAACTTTCATGCTCTTAATAAAGGGAAGTCAATTCTATCTGTACCCACAAGGGGTGCTGACTGCCATGCATAGTGAGTTTAAGTCTGAATTCAAGATATTCTGGTGCAGGTCTTGTGTTTGAAGTACTGTCTTGAACACATACACACATAAATAAAAATAGATCCCAAACATGCACACCCATGTATACATACACAAAAATATATTCACTACATATGTGTACACATGGGTTTTTGAAATAAGCAAGAAGAGAGAGATGCAATCAACATCTAGAGCTCTCTTGTAACAGCAGAAAGGTGAATAAAATGGATTGTTTGTTTGTGATCTTTTGAACTCAGAAACAAATGGATTTATGAACAGCCTTCCTGAACTAACCTATTTGTAAGTAGAAGATATTGTCTACACAGGAATTTATTTAGTTGTAGTTTATAACCCGACTGTGGAAAATAATATCTTATAAGCTAAGCATCAGCAAGCAGGACAGAATTTTCAGTTACCTATGAGGCATTTCTCCTGAATTGATTGGTTCTCCCACCACATAGAGCCATTCTGGCTGGCCCGTTCTAAGCAAGAGCACTATTTAAAAACTCATTGTGATAATCCTTTTACAACACTCTGATGGACCATTTGTATAGGTAGATATTTTGTTGGAACTAATATGTCCTAAACCTCAATGGCTTCTGCCCAGTAAGTTCACTTGGTAATTTCGGATTTATTTTTATCACCTTAGACTGTGTGTGTATTGTAATAATGGAACAACTAGTTTATTCATTTTCAGAAGGTCTGTTTGACTGTCCTAATATTTTTAGGGAATTAAGAAAAAACCCTTCCAATGAAAAGGCACTTTTTAAATGCTTTTGCTAAAACTCTTCAAGTTTTTCAGAACTGGAGCTCTTTAGAAAACACAAGACTTACACACATATGCAAGTTGGCACACTTGCTTGAGATGTAATTAAAGACACATTTCTCCATGGATTGAAGTGTTTTGTTTAGAAATATATTTCCCATTATACTTTTTGCACATTTTTTTTCAGAAATGTTTCTTTTCATGGTTTTCTTTTTAAAAAATATTATGTAATAGTGTGAGAGAAGGTCTGTTGTGGTTTGAGTACAGCCACACCAGTTGTGGTCCTTCAAATATTCCTGCATTGTAATCATCAGAGCCTCTTTTACTGGAAACCATTCTGGTTTTCTCAGTAAAACTCATGAACATTTGCTTCTTCCATCTTCCCTAAATCTGAGTCAATCAGGAGTGTAAATCTCAGTCGGGCTCTTGGTTTATACAACTCTGAAGGAAAAAATGGCCCCATATTTTTTAAGGGCTCCCTCCCACGAGTCCAGCAATTTTGTGATATGGTGTTACCAACTCTTCCCATTGCCTCTTCTGGGACAGCCACTCACTTGTGGGGGAAGGGCAAGAACCGAATGTCTGGAGAGAAGAGGTCATCAGCAAGCGAACATCTCGTTCATTTGGTTCAACCCTACTCTGGTGAACAGTGCTTTATGTTGCTGGTGGAAACTCAAGTGTGAAGCCAATTTTTATGCTCTAGATGGCAACAAAAAAATTTCAGCTAATTCCAAAGGGTGTCTCCTTCTTCCCTGGCAGCTGGTATGTTTACATAGTGGGGATGAAAGGCCTGACATCTGTGTTTACATTTCTATGTACAGGGTCCCCCCAAACCCACAGTTAAGAATCATTTATATCCAAGCACCTCTGCCCCAGAATTACAACAGCAAAGTCTTTCAACTTCTCCTTGGCAAGGGCCTTTGATCTCCCTGTGCAAAATGCTCTTGATGAGTTGTGATTGGAAGAGGAGGCTGGGAAGGTTTTATACTTTGACAACTTCCTCCTCTCTCTCCACCCCCAACCATATAGGAATATGACCCAGACTCCTAAGTACCCAGCTTTTTTTCTAGAAATTCCATTGAGTCATCAGAGTAAAATCAAAACTGACTGCTGTGGCCAAAGCAGTGGGTGTGAAAAAATTTTGCATTTTAAATCAGCACTCCAGATGGCTTTGATTTCTGATTACAGGTAGATTAGAATCATTTGAGTTGCTTATTAGACAAGGAAATTCCAGAACCCTATGTGAACTGACTGAATCTCTAGGTGTGGACCCAAGAATAAGTATTTTTCACATTTCGAGATGAATTTTATGTGTATCATTGGTAAAGAACCCTTCAGCTAGTTGGACACTGGGGTGGGGCTTTTAATTTGAGGGCTCATTACACTAGTCTCTGTGGCAAGGCAGCATCTCAACCTCTGACCCTTTCAGTGAAATGGCGGTGGTCTCCCCAAGTTAGAATCACTTAAGCTGATTTAATGAAATAATTTTCTTTGAATGTTTGAATGTCTTACATAACTTTGGACCACATTATACTATTTTGTATTCATAAATTTTTGGCTTGTAAATTGATGCAAAGTAGTTTAGCAGAAGAAATATTTATGGAACCAAGACTTCTGAAAGTTGATCGTGGATCTAAGTTTGCATCGCTTGAGTGATGCTGTACTCTGTCATGTGAAATGATATTCTTTTTTTTAATCAAGTTTTCATTGAGGTAATCATAGATTTACATGCATTTGTAACAGATAATACAGATAGATCCTCTGTATCCTTTATTTAGTTTCCCCCAATGGTAACCTTTTCCAAAAGTGTAATACAATATCATAATAAGGATATTGAGATTGATAAAACCCACAGATTTTATTCAGAATCCCCCAGTTTTACTTGTGCTCATTCGTGCCTGGGTGTTATGTAATTATATCACATGTGTAGGTTTGAATATTTGTCATACAGTGATGATTCTGAACACTTCCTGCCCTTACTGTTGTGCAGTGGGTTGGGAATCATCCCTCAAAACAAATTGAACCCTCACTGGTTCAATTCCGGGTCAGGGCACATGTCTGGGTTGTGAGTCAAGTTCCAGCTGGAGGTGTGCAAAAGGCAACTAATCAGTGTTTCTCTTGTACATTGTTATTTCTTCCCCTCTCTTTCTCCTTCACTTCCCTTCTCTCTAAACCTAAATTAATTTTTAAAAATTAAAAAAAGATACTCAGCACTTCCCTCATCCCAAGGATTCTTGGGTTTCCCTTTTTAACCATACTTATCTCTCTTCTGCTGCCTCTCTGAATCATTGACAACCACTGATCTGTTCTCTACTTCTAAGTGTTTGTCTTTTCAAAAGTGTTATATAGGTGGAATCATACAGTAGTACATCTTTTGGGACTGACTTCTTTTCACTCAGCATAATTTGCTGGAGAATCATCCAAGTTGTTGCAAATATCAATAACAGGTTTCCATTTTTAGTGCTGAGTCGTATCCCATGGTATGAATGTACCACAGTTTGTTTAATCATTTACTTTTTGAAGGACATCTGGAATGTTTCCAGTTTTGGGCTATTATTTATAAAGCTTCTATGTGCATTCATGTGTAAATTTTATTATGCAAATATTTTAATCAGCCTTTCCAACTTTTATAATTTTGTAGGCTGATCACAAGCTTTATCATATTTATAAAATTTTTCGAGTTAATTTCAGTTAACTTACACCATCTCCTTCCTGGATGCCAAACCAACACCTGCCTGAACCAGGCATTTTATCATTTGCCTAAAGTCAAAATATTTTATGTTGTATCACTTGTCTTCTTAATGAAATTGAAAGTAGTAGATTATTTTGTGTGTCCTGTAGAAACACTACGGCATTAGACATAACAAATTAATAACCAAACTGACAGACAATATTATTATTATTTTCACTTAATTTCATTGTAGTGCCTCTGTGACCTACAGAATAGATCTTTTTACAAACTGTGTAGATACAAGAATGCTTAAAGAACATGAAACTTCTCCTTAGTGGATTTGCAATTTAGCTGGAAAACTAAAGCCAACAGTAATGCATTGAAGTTACAGAACAATGAGCTGCTCTGATTTTGATGTCAAATACATGGACAGAGAAGAGAGGAGGAGGGTGGGGTGGAGAAATTGGAGCAGGTTTCATGCAAAACATGAACTTTAAATCATTCCTTAAATAAGGAGGGAAATGATATAAAATTGATGAAAAAGAAGATTCAAAGGAGAAATAAACATCTCAAGTACTGTTATTGGAGTACTGTGTGGTGAGTTAAAGAAAAGAGCTGGTGACCAGAGTAGGTAGGTGAGTTGTGACTGACTGTGACAGACCTTCAGAGGTACATATAACATATTTGTGTTGGTCCCATTTTCTGGAATGTAAAATTGGTAACAAAAGCTCACAGGGACTGATCATGTTGAGATGGGTCAATATAACAGTTGGGTTGAACTTTAACTCTTGAATTAGAACTTGCCTGTAGATGTTCTAGGAGTTTCTGAACTATGAATCCTTGAGATTTATGCCCAGTAGATCTTTGAGTTGTATGTGATACCTGTTAGAATCCATTTGAATTGTGTCCAGAGACTTGTTCAATGTTCTAGTAGTTGCTGAAGGAGTATGATTAGGAGATAAGACAATGGCACACTCCCTCCACCAAAGGAAGGCACCAGGTGCTGAGAGGGCCAACATTATGAAGAGGGAGAATCACAGGTCCTAGGCTTATGGTGAAGCTGTACATCCGTACATTATTAGCTCCTGCTACTTCCTTTTCTCTATTCCCCTCTCTGTTACATCTGGAGAATTCTGCTAAGAGAAAGTTCTTTGAGAAATTTCTATGAAAAAGCCAATTACAAGGAGCTAAAAGAGGTTTCTTGTTGGGTATAGTGGAAGAAGCTGCCTCAAGCTCAGAGATCCAATGGAGGATCAGTGGCTTTGTAGATAGTACTTGGGTCCAGCAGTGGTCCATGGAGCCAGAGATCACTAGAGTGGTGGGCATCAGAACAAAGCTGTGATCATCTCTGCCACATTATCACCAGGATCCATTAAAAAAGCACTTAGAAGGGAGATCATACACAGGGATCAAAGGCTCAAGACACATGCAATTGTTGTAAGGGTATAGTTGTTCTCACTTAATAGTGAGGACTGGGGTGGGATAGGTCCCATGCCTTCTGGGATTCTGGTGAAGACTGAATAGTGAATGTCAATGCCAGTCACACCTTGGATATTGACTGTGCTGATCTGTGGCCAGCTGCAGAAGAAATTTACATGCATCAACCACAAAGAAAAGTTAATTCTCATAGGGTTTTGTTGATAGTTCTGCCCTTTACATTGCTGTTTGTTTCATTTCCATTTTCAGTTGTGAAGACAAGTCATTTATTACCAAATTCCTAAAGCTGTGTTTGTAGTTTTAGATGTCCGCAGTAGGAAAATGTTCATAGCCTAAGGGTCCTGCAATAAAAAGCAAAATGCGTGTAATTTCTAAATACTTAAGGAATTTTAAGCACAAATTCCCTTAGAGCATTAATGACTTTAATAAAGACAGACATCTAACTTAAAATCAACAAATCATTAGGGTTGCAGTAAAAGTGTAAGCAATGACTAATTAATATACTTGTTGATTATTTTCCTTGATAAAGTCACTGGTTATTAAGTCTAATGGTGCCTCAAAGATCAACTGAATAGTGAGAAAGGCAAGTAACCAATGACTTGAGGTCATTTAACCAAAAAAAGTACTTTCTTGCTACTCTTCTCCATCAGAATGACATCAATTATTATTAATGTCATTATCGTATTATTAATTGATCTTACTTTGTTTCTATAAATAAATTCAAACACTCTCGAGTATAGACATAGACTCAACACACTATAAAATACAGTGACAGGCAGTGTAATAATATTAGAAAGACATGTTTTGTATTGTTCTTGAATAAACCTCCTTGGAGTCAAATTGCACTCTAAGAGGGGCCCTTTTCACACTGGCTCTAGCCCATGGAGAAATAGGCGGCTGCCTTGGGATCATTGTGGAGAAAGTTTGCTCTATAAGCTCTGCTTTATAGGTGAGAAGTTTATATAAATTAGCCAAGTTCTCATGGCTAGCTAATGGTAGAACTGAAATTAGAAACCAGGTCTACGTGACTCCAAAAACTCCCATTATTCTCCTTCTGCCATGCTTGAGATGGATGATCAGGTAGATGAGTCACTGGCCCTAGCCCTTTCTACCAAGCATTTTCCATATCATGAGAGCAACTCCCTCCTTTGAGAAATAAGAAATAAGTAAGCAAGCAAATTCCCTGAGGAACACAAAATATTTCATTGCTCTTCATCAATTCTCTTACTCAGGATGAGATTAATTAACCCTAATCTCTTCATTTGTATGGGCCTAATATGGGTGGCTTAATAATTGCTTCTTAAAAAGAGAGACTTCTGAGAAAATACCATGTTATTAAGTTGGAACTATTTTCACTCCATCCTGCCGCCTGAACTTGTTTTAGACAAAAAAATATCTGTGATTTTTTTAAAAAGCCAAAGAATTCAAATCTGATGGTAAAAATGCTCACAGATACCATCAGATACCATCAAAGCCCAAGAAATACTGCAGTGTATTAAAATGTATGTTTTGAGCTTGATGTAAGTGATAGGGTCTAAAGCTGCAGTATGACTCCAGGTCAAATTTAAGACAGTTCCCAAATTCCTTACAGTCGCACCCTAGAAGAAGCATTGCACACAAGCCGTTGATTTGTCAAAAACTTAATTTTCTAGGATAACCTCCACTGAGGATTGAGAAAAGTCAATATTCTGGAGTTCACATCACCTTGGACAGCGGCTTGAAGATGGTACAATAAAGAACGAGACCATAAACTCCTATAAGCAGTGATTTACCAATTAGATGTGAGAAAAATAAAGAATCATTAAAATGACAAAATACCATGAGTCATTAAGGGCCAGCCTAATTAAATAATAGACCAAGGTAAGCCAGAGATTTATGATCTGCCAGCTGCACGATGTGGGATTATCAAAATAATGGAAATTGACATACATTGTACTACACACAGCCTCTCTTTAGCTGCCTCTTTTAACATTTATCAGGAGGTCACACAGGGAAATAAGCCTCCAACATAAACTAGTTGCTAGTCTTTCCATTGTAACCTGGCCCTCAGTGGAACATTTATTACCTTGTCCTGCCTGGACAGTCTGGTGATTTTTCTTGAGTCTTAATGGCTTTCCTCTACTGCAAGCTGCCTTTGTGTGTTTTGTTTTGCTTATTCATGTTTCCCACTAAAGTTAACATCTGAGCGTTTCTTTTGGCAAACTATCTAGAGCAGCAGGGCTCCAAGGGTTGCCCCCAGGGCCCTTTGGAAGGGTGTGGACTGGGTGGGATTCTTGCCTGTCGCTGGTGCTGCACACGATGGCAGTTACATCTGCCAGGTGGACCTGTGGCCACATTACCCTTGATCTCACCACTAAGTGACTTGAGCTAAAGGATGGCAGCTTCAAGGTGTAGTATGCTTTTCTCCAAACATAACTTCTGTGCGCCTTTTTTTTTCTGTATAGTTAGCTTCTGACATCTCAGAGCCTACGGTCACGTGGGGTTCCATGCAATGTGACCACTATCTACACAGCCTGAGTGTCCACCATTAGAAGGCTACTTTTTGTTTGCTCTATTGTTTGCCCCAATTTATTATTCATCTTACATGATTTAAAACGTTTCTTTTTTTCCCATCGGCTTCACCCTTAGCAATTGCACTAGCTGAGGCATCAGTGACCACAAGGGAGAGGAAATGATAAGGGCAAAGTCTAGAGGAGAATGGAGGGTGGGAGAGGCTTGAGCCCAGAGGCACTCTTGGTCTAGAATTAGGTCGGCCTGAGTCAGGAGCCCTGGGGACTGTGAAATGAAGAGCATGATCAGGGGACTGAGATAATCATAGAAGAGCCAGACAGGCTGGTCTGAATGGAGAAGGTAACAGCACTGTCCAGGATCTGTAGTGGCAGCAGGAGCAGTGTGAGGTTTCTCTGGTGTATGGACCCAAAGTCTTTTTAAAAAAGATTTTATTTATTTATTTTTAGAGCGTGAGGAAAGGAGGGAGAGAGGGAGAGAAAGGTCAGTGTGTGGTTTTCTCTCATGTACCCCCTACTGAGGACTAGGCCTGTAACCCAGTTATGTGCCCTGACTGGGAATTAAACCTACCACCCTTTGGTTCTCAGGCCAGTGGTCAATCCACTGAGTTACAACAGACAGGGATGGACCCAATGTCTTTAAATTGCAAGCGAATGAGGTGTCATGTTGTTGTACTTGGTGAAGGCAACCCTTCGTTCTCACTCTGGCATAGTCACCATCTGGAGGCTCTCTACTACTTCCTAGTTCCTCTGTTAGCTTCAGAATAAAGATGCCCAGGAGAGAGAAGCTCCTTTTGAATTTGGAATAGCTCATCCTCAGTTTGCCTGTCTCGGTATTGAGTCTGGGAACATGGTGGCAAGGACAGGGGATGATGATATGTAGGAGCTGAGGAAGTTGAACACCTGGGGCATGAAGAAGAGTAGCATGGTCTTGCTGAAGTATCCCAAGGTGCCCACCATGGCAAAGGTCATGCTAGCAAAGTAAGAGAAGGTATCTCCCACAGTTATGCCTACATTGTTTAAAAAAGAGGGTATCATGAAATAGAGGGAAAGGACAAGATCATCCTAACAATAGCCATTCAGATCCAGCAGGTTGAAGGCGATGATAGAAATGACTAGCAACTGGCCAGCCTCTAGGGCATTAATTCTTGCTAGAATATTGGTGGCATTGGTAGAGAACACTGTCAACAGCCCCATGTAGACAGACACAGGATCCTCAAATCCAGATGCAAGTTTAGAATTATAAAATTATTGTTATACAAGATAGTGGGTATTCTGGTTATCTAGTGTTCTATAACCAATCACCCCAAAATTTAGTGGCTTAAAACAGCAACACTTATTGTTGCTCATGAATCTACAATTTGGTCAGAGCTCAGTGACATCAGTTGGGACTTCTCAGTTAGAAAAATGTAGAGATTGTTCATGCCCATATCCAGTAAGTTGGTGCTAGCTGTTGGCCAAGAGATCACCAAGGCTGTTAGCTAGAGGCCACGAGTGTCTCCATGTGGGTCTTGTAATGAAAATGCTTGAGTTCCCTTGCTACGTGGAGGCTGGGTTCTAATAATATTTCAAGTGACAGAAAGTGGAAGCTACCCTAAAATCCTGGACCCAGAAACTAGAGCCATCACTTCCACCATAATCTATCGGTTAAGTGGTCACAGAGCCTGCCTGGATTCAAAAGGAGAGATTATGGATTTCACTAAACTTTTTAATGGGAGGAGGGAGAATTTATAGCTATTTTTAATCTAAAACAGTGAGTTAAAAATTCAAGCTCAAAATGTGTTCATTCTTTTTAACAAAAATCCCACTTGTTTGACTATAGCATATTTACATTAGAAAGCAATATTTTTTCATTTGGAATCCTTGTGAGAGATAGGTAGAATAAATAGTGTTACCGACACTCTAGGGAATTGAGACAGAGGGATTTTGACTTGCTTGTGGAAACAATCGTACTGCAGCAAACCTAGGGAGGTTTGCTTCCTCCCAGGTCTCAGACGTTTCCTACAAGTTTTTCCAGTTTGTGATTGGGTTTTGACCACTTATAGAGACTGGGCTGTGGCTCAAGAACATAATTTTAATGGTCAGGCCAGTGTACCATGGGTACCCAAGTTTTATGATATCCAGCTGTGGAATGTATCATCATGTCTCTGAGGCCTCATTTACTGAGATCATTGTTCAGTTTTGGTGTGCCATCTGTTGTCCGAAACTTCCTAAATGATTTTCTGGGCTGGCTTCCCTTCTCACTGGGAATAGAGGAGTTGTCAAAAGCCCAGTACATTCTTTTCTGCATTGTAAAGCCATCAGGACTTAATTAGGGAAAACTCTTCAACAACAATCGATTTGTTCAACTATCATTCAATTTGAAATACCCTCTTTTTATTAAAAATTACTTGAAAGTTGTTGGATGCCCAGCTTTGTATTATTTTTTTTAGTATGTCCCCATCTACCAAGTTTCTAGATGGGGACATACTAAAAAAATTACACCCTGCATTTAGCAAGTTTCTGTTAAGTAGATTGTAGTTTGAAAAGTACTTCAGGATCGAATTTATTAGAAAGTTTTATTTAACATCAATTATTTTTAGATACCTGTGGATTCTGATAATTATATCAAAAAAATAGAGTTGACTAAACCTGAGAGTTTCAAGCTTTCAGAAAGTGCTTTAAACTATTGCTCAGAGTCTAGGCCTTTGGAAAACCTACTTCATGTTTGTCTTCAGCTCCTCCCCCCTGAATTTTAAGTCTCCTTTGTGTTTAGAGGAAAGTTGCAAACATATGTTTCTGATTCACTTATAACTAACATTTAGAGTTAGCTCATGAAGCTATTGTTTTGTAAGAACATGTACTTTAAAGTTGTATGTGAGTCATTTTGAGCTCCTTTTCTTCTTTGAACAAAGAAACAATTCTTTTTCAAACTTTTCCTTAAAAGTTAGTTTACTTTAAGACTCGGAGCCATTGACAGTGCCCAAGGCATTGCCCCTGTCAATCTTTCTGTGTTGGCCCCAGAATCAGTTTAGATAAGGATTTGTGGGTGTGTTGTTGGATCATTGGGCCATGCTTAACTAGTTTGCAACTCAATGTTTCTCCAGGACCTAAGATGGGTTAGACTGGGCATTTATATTTTAAAAGCTCTTCACATGAGTCTGATGATCATCTTAGTCACTGAAAATAATTTCTGAGCTCTTCACACACACACACACACACCCATACACACATATGCACAATTATCAAGAGGATATTGAGGTCCAATCTAGGCTACAACATTCTATCCTCATTCCCTGGATGCTGCCCTTCTTCCAACTTTAAGAATAGATTTCAGATAAATTGGCAGCTTTATTTCTGCATTTGTCTACACAATACAGAGTATTTCTTCCACCATCTCTCCAATCAGGGCCTCAAGTGGGAGAACAAAACAAAATGGGTGGCTGTAAGGAACTCTAATTGTGGAGAAGCATTTCCCGGCCTTTCCTTAATCTTTCACTCCAGCTCACAACTTTGCTATGTACTTACTAATGAAAGTCCAGTGTCATCACTGGGGCTTTGACAGATGCTTGAATCCTTTAAACCAGGATTACATTATGTACATTTCATTGCATTTTAGAATCTTCTCAATGCCAACAGTGGAGTTTCTCAATGGTCTAAACAGAGTTCAGTAACCAGGTTGGTGATTGTTCCATGTCCAGTGTGTGAGGCAAAACCCTGAGCTGAGAAACTCTCTTTTCTGGTCCAGGTGGTGCCGTCTCAACATCTGCCTTGAGGAACACCCGGCACCAAGCTTGACTTTTAGTCTCAAGATAATGTATGGGAATGGGTCCAACTTGATTTTAGCAATTAAATTCACCATGCAAAAGTTCTTATAATTTTACTTGACTAGCATTTTCAACAGCTATTAATGAGCCAAGTCCTCTGCAATTTTATAAATGGAGGGATTCAGACTATGATTATGTGTAAATCCTTCCCAAATTACCTTCTCTAGTCAGAAGGCATATGAAAGAGAAAACAATAATGTTTTGGAAAATGACGACATTCTGTAAATAAAATCTGGCAGCAAAAGTTCTTAGCAAAATTAATGCTCAAGTCAGCATGCCTCAATTTATTGCTCCGTGAATCAGAAAGTAATTCTTCCTCAATCATTCTTATACCTCTGAACTGTGACATCGTTCACAGAGTCAGAACACTCCACAGGTACCTAGACTGTTAATACAATAAGCCGAAATGAATATAAATGATTGAAGAGGGAAGCAAATTAGTTTCCTTGAAATTTCCTGGAGAATTGAGTTTACATTAACTAGAATGTATGAGGCTGTCAAAGGGTATAGGAATTAAGGAATGGGAGAAGTGGAATAATAATAATAATTATCATTATTAATCCTCACTCAAGGATATGTTTATTGATTTTTAGAGGGAGAGGAAGGGAGAGACAGAGACACATTGATATGAGAGAAACATCAAAGATTGCCTTCTGTACATGCCTCAACTAGGGATCAAACTCACAACTTAGGTACGTGCCCTACTGAGGATTGAACCTGCAACCCTTTGGTTCAAGGGATGATGCGCCAATCAAATGAGCCACCCAGCTAAGGCAAAAGTGGAATGGCTATGACTTTCATGTCCATAGGGACTTTTGTGTTCCCTAGGTGATGACAAACTCTGAAAATATATGTTGGCAAAGAAGACCTACCTTGTTGCTGAAACTGTTTTTACATTCATCTTCTTTCATGACTTTTTCCATTTTCAAGGAGTAACGCATACTCTGAAACTGCTTCTGGAATTCTTTCTAGCCCATTCCTCCTCTTGACTGCTAACCTTCCAACCAAATATAAGGAAAGTGTAAAAATACACAAGTGTCCTGCTTAGGAAGGTATATGTGCTACTGATATTGTTTGGCAAAACACCTAGATAGGGTAATTTGGTTGCATGAGCAGCAAGAAACAGTAAGAGAGCAAGAGAGGTAATAAGGAACCCAGAAAAATCAGAAGCTTTGAGCTACAAGGAGATCAGGGGAGAGAGAGTAGAATACAAACATGTACGTATTGGGGCTGGCAGGGGTTATGGGCAAGGGCTTTTCATAAAAGCAATGTCTAATACTATATTTTAAATTGTTTGCTGCACTGTTCAGTGCTGGAACATAAGCCCCAGGAGGTACCACTGAACTTAAATAGAGTCAGCTACATATACCTCCTTGTGTTGTTGATTGTTTGGCAGAGGAATTAAAATTATATGGGCTGTATTCCACATTAGGGTCAATCTAGGGTGGTGAGAAGATTGTCACAGAACATGAAACACTGGATAGAGAGTTAGATTTCAGACAAAGCGGAATATTGGAGTAGGAGGGAATTCCAGGACAAGTAAGACCCTGAGACACCTTTGCTCTTGTCTGAGTTGCCATCCATCCCAAGATAATCACCTGACTGGTCTTGCTCTTCTCTCTCTTTTCCTGCTATAGTCCATTCTCCACAATAGCAACTGAGCAGAACTTTGTAAAATGTAGATTATAAGACAAAAGAATAGGACTTTCCTACTATCATCCTTCCACAGAACATTGATTTTGACAACCTACAGATGAGAGTACTTTAGTGGGAGTCTGCTAGTTCAGTGGAGAAGTTCCAGCTCATTCTTAGAGCAAAAAATCCAAGAATAGCTGCATTGAGGAGGATTAGAAGAACAGTTTCACTTTATCTGTGCTACTCCTTCCCAAAAGCACCAGAGTTTAGTGCCAAGGTAGACTCCCTGAGCCTGTGATTTTCCCACAGGGAAAATTGTGAGTGAATCACCAGCTTCCTTGGCTCTCTGGGATGCTGCCCAAGTGACCCACTTCTTTTTCATCCTAATCAGAATACTGAGGCGACTGACATAGCTGATAGATTGGGAAGGCTGGGAGAAACCAGGACTCAGAGTCATCCATGGACCATGGATCTTACTACCATGCTTAGTAGATGCCATCAGGAAACTACACGCAAGCTCTTTGGGGCTCGTCACCTGTGGACCACCCAATGCCTCACCCACACCAGTTGGCTCCCCAAGTGTGCCTCTGCAGACAGTGAATGCAAGCTTTTACAGATGGTCGTGAGCACACAGATGAAGGTGGCTCAACTTTGTAGAATTGGGAGAAGGCACACAGACTTGAGCAAATCAGGGCACTGCCCCTGGGATGCTCTCAGCATCAGTCTGACTTTGCAAGATTGATAGAATGCACACAGTCTAAAGGATTTCTTCTGAAGAGAGAACAAGAAGTATGGACACAAGAAAAAAAATGATAGGCCAGATCTCCAATGAATATAGATGCAAAAATCCTCAACAAAATACTAGAAAAGCAACTTTACTAGCCCATCAAAGGATCACATACCATGTGTGATCAAATGGGATTTATTCTTGTGATGTAAATATGTTCAACATATGCAAATCAATAAATATAATACACCATATTAACAGAATAAAGGATAAAAATCATACCTCAAAAGATACATTTGACACAATAGAGTATCCTCTCATGATAAAAACCCTCAGCAGTTCACATATAAACAGAATGTATCTCAGCATAATAGAGGTTATATATGATAAGCTCATTGTAGGCATCATACTCAGTGGTGAAAAACTGAAAGCTTTTTCTCCAAAATCAAGAGTGAAGCACCAGTCAGATTAGGAGAATTGGCCCACTCTCACCATTCCATTCAACATGGTAGTAGAAGTCCTAGCCAGAGCAGTTAGTAAAGGAAAAGAAATAAAAGGCATCCAAATTAGAAAGAAAGAAGTAAAATTGTCTATTTGCAGATGACATAATCTTATAATAGAAAACTCTAAAGATTCCACTGTTATAATTATTAAAGCATTCAGTGAAGTTGCAGAAGACATAGTCAACATACAAATATCAGTGGCATTTCTGTGTCCAAACAACAAACTGCCTGAAAAAGCAATTAAGAAAACAATTCCTTTTACAATAGCATCAAAAAGAATAAGGTACTTAGGTGTACATTTAATCAGAGAGGTAAAAAATCTATACACTGAAAACTATAAAACACAGATTAAAAGTGGTATGAAAATACAAGTAATGAGAAAGATATTCCATGTTTATGAATTAGAAGAATTAATATTAAGATGTCTATACCACTCAAAGCAATCCACATATTCAATGCTATCCCTATCAAAATTTCAATGGCATTTTCTCTGAAATAAACAAAACAATCCTGAAAGTTCATATGGAACCACAAAAGATCTTGAATAGCTAAAATACTCTTGAGCAAGAAGAACAGAATTGGAAGTGTCAAATTTTATGATTTTAAATTATATTACAAATCAATAGTAACCAAAACAGTGTGGTACTGGCATAAAAACAGACACATAGACCAGTGGAATTTAAGAGAGTATTCAGAAATAAAGCCATATATGGTCAACTAATCTTCAACAAAAGCACCAAGAATACACAGTGGGTAAAGGATAGTCTCTTTAATAAATGGTGTTGGGAAGCTGGATATCTACATGCAACAGCTTCCTTTAGAATGAAATTGGACTCTTATCTTACACTATATGCAAAAAAATCAACTCAAAATAGACTAAAGATTAAAACATAATACCTGAAACTGTAAAACTTGTAAAAGAAACCATGGGGGAAGAGCTCCTTGACATTAATCTTGATGACCATTTTTGCATTTACTACCAAAAGCATGGGCAATAAAAGCAAAAATGAATAAGTAAGATTACATCAGACTAAAACATGCCTGCACAGAAAACAATCAATAAAATGATAAAGTTACTTTCAGAACAGGAGAAAATATTAAAAATTATCTATATTTAAAAATTATCTATCAGATAAGGTATTAATATCCAAAATATATAAGGAACTCATACAATTTGATAGCAAAACAATAATTAACCCAATTTAAAAAATAGGGAAAAGGCCAGCATAGATATTTTTCCAAAGAAGACACACAAATGACTAACAAGTATATGAAATGTATCCAACATCACTAATAATTGCGGAAATGCCAATCAACCATTACATGTCACCTCATACCTGTTAGGTTGGCTATCATCAAAAAGACAACCAATAACAAGTGCTGGTGAGGATGTGGACATGAGGAAATCCTCATACAGTGTTGGTGGAATTATAAATTGGTGCAGATGCTATGAAAAACAGTATAACATTTCCTCACAAAAATGAAAAAAAATCAAATTTATCATATGATCCAACAATTTCACTTCTGGTATTTATGTGAAGAAAACAAAAACAAAAATTTTTAAAGCTATATAAATTCCCACATTAATTGCAACATTATTTACAATAACCAAGATATAAAAACCTAGTCGCGCATTAAAAGATGAATAAAAATATTGTGTGTGTGTGCGCGTGAGTATATATATATATATATATATATATATATATATATATATGGTTTTCTAGAAGGTATCCATATATGTAATATGAAAAATAGAGACTTTTTTGAAGAAGATACAAGATACAAGAAACATTGTACATAGGGCAATGACACCTCAGTCCCCTTCAAAGTAGGCACCTTGAACTTCGCACAGTTCTCCCAATCACTGTCAGTTGCCCTGTTATATTTTCCTGAATCTTGCTGATGGTCTAAAATCTTTTTCCTTTCAAAGGTGATCTTAGTTTTGGGAAAAGCCAGAAGTCACAGGGCACCAAATCTGGGCTGTAGGGGGTCTGAGTCACCTGCATGATTTGATGTTTCACCAAAAATATCTCTGCAGAAGATGTGATTTATGAGCATGTGCATAGTTATGATAAAGCTGCCAATCACGCATTTGCCCATAGCTGCGGCCTTCTGAATCATCTGGATAGTTTCTGTGGAGGAATGTTTAAGCTTAACACAAAATTTGGTGTGGATTTTTTGCTCTACTCACTCAGTCATTTTGAATGTGAGGGCCACACAGTACACATGCTCACTCAACAGCATCTACCACCCCCAATGACTAGTACAGTGAAGTTACCATTGTTCACGCATGTGCATTCCAGTCCACTCTCCTTGGGTGCCATGCTACATTGATGCCACGCAAACCGTTCTTATTATATTAATAGTGTTGGACTTTTTGGGGACGGACCTCATATAATGGAACATTACTCAGCCGTAAAAAAAGAATGAAATCTTGCTATTTGCAATAATATCAATGGACAAATATTTAAAAAATAACCCCTTGTTTATTAACACCTCTCTTTCTCTTCTTTACCCTGATTCATTTTTTGTCAGAGCACTTTTCATCCCCTTCAATTTTATTTATTTACTATCTAGCTCTGACTCTCTGTGATTGTCAGCTTCTAAAATGGTTCCCAAGATCCTTGTCTTCTGGTATTTATTTACACCGTTGTGCAAATTCCAATCATGTTGAGTGTCAGCAGGACCTAGTAAGTAACTCCTGTCTAATGAACAGAACTCAGCAAAAGCAATCAGATGGTTACAAAAAGTTTGTGATTTCTATGTTGCTTTCTTCACTGGCCCTCTTGGAGTCATTGCTCTGGAGGCACCAGACTGACATGTTGTGATTAGCCTATGGAGTGGCCCACATGGCAAGGAATGGATGTCTCTGGCCTACAGCCAGCCAGCCCTGAGACCTATAAACAGCTACATGAGTAAGTCAGGTCCTCTCCCAGCTGGGCCTTGAGATGACAGCAGCCCCAGCAGACACTTTGTACCCTTGTGACCCTGAATCAGAGGCCTCTAGCTCACCCTCAGAAACTATGAGATAATAAATATGTGTTGTTTGAAGTGGCTACCTTTGGGGATAATTTGTTGTAGAGCAGTTGGTAACTAACATCTCCATTGGAATGTAAGCCCCAGTGCAGAAGGGACTTTGTCTTGTTTGGCACTCTCTCCCAAGCAGGTAGAATGATAAACACTGAGTTTCAATGAGTAATGAAGATGGGGGTTGGGGGCAGGGCACTGGGTTTCACAAAATATGTGGGATGGAAGTTGGAGCCAATGTTGATGTTTACAGATAAGGTTGTTCTTAGGGTAAAAAATGACTCCAAAAGTCTTAGGAATACTTGGGTAAAAGATGTTCTGGGAATTCCAGACTCACACTACTAATCTCTTGACCATGATTATTGATGTTGATTCATGTTGCTTATCAAATCTTCACTGAGTCCTGGACAAGCTCAAGGTGAAGGGCAGGAAAATTACACAAGTCACCGTGCATTTGGGAAAATGACTCAAAGCTCCTGCACTTTCCTCATCTGTAAAGATGTCACAGGGATGTTGGTAACACATAGATTAAAATGCACAATGGGCTATGGTTTGTTCTCAGTAAATGGTGGTGTCCTTCCTCTCAGCAAGCTTATTATATGAGGAGATAAGATTCATACCTAAAAAAGATGACTAACATGGGTGAAATGTTAGTAAGGCTATGTACCAGACATTTTGTGGGTAGGAGTTAAAATGGAATAATTATTTTCTGGTTCTTCCTTCTGTTGTGCGGAGTGTCGGGTGCACATTTGTCACTCAGGAACACCACCAGAAAGCTCAATATTTTTTCCTCATTAATGTTAGAACGAAAAAAAACCCCTGCTGAACATGGTTTATAATTCCAACTTAGCTGGTGAAGCCTGGAAAATATAGCACAAAATGATGAGAGTGTAACAGATTGACTCCTGCTACGGATTAATTATCTTAGTGATAACTTTCATGTGGTTTTATGAATTGACTGTTCATGGAGGCTAAGTATCCATTTCCGGGAAAGACAGAGCGGGATCTCGGCATCCAAACCTCCGAGGGAAGAGTCACACCAAAAATGATGCTTTCCTTCTCATGGCTTACTCTAAATTGTACAAAGACTTCTCTGGGTTTCAGAGGAAGACTAGTACTTATAGTAACTGTAAGAAATATTTTTTGCTCCGTGCTGACTAATATTCAGATCGTGAGCAGCTCTTCTGGAAGGCAAGGGGAAAAATGGATGTGAAATCATTGTAGAAATTCCCAGCTTTCTGAAAGAAATTGCACTGTGAAAGGAAACGAACAGTGTAATAGGAACCACATTGGGATCAGCACATCCAGTACTACGGAGAAAAAGTGACTATAGCTGTCTACACATATAGGCGGGTCACTCGAGCTGGTTCAAAATTCCATTCTCCATCCATGGCCAGTGTGTGCACATGGTGACAAATGAGCCAAGCAAGGCTTTCGAGGTGTCGGTGCCACCAGTGAGTGCCAGATGGAATGTGATGAAAGTTCTGATTTGTACCTTTCAGACCAGAGGTCCTTGCCAAAATGGATGGGTCCTTCTGGCCACCTCTTGTAAGTACAGCCACAGGTATTCAGTTGAAACCTGTGGGTGAGAAAGACATAAACAGGTGCTATAAATTTGTCAGACCAGGAAGCCACAGGCCATTTAGTAAATGGTAAATCCAATGGTCCAGAAAAACAAAGGGTCTCTTTTCATCAGAACGATCAGGCTTACTCAACAAATATTTATTGAGCGCCTACTCTCTGCCAGACAGAATAGAGGCCAGCAAGGTCTCTTGTGTAAAGAGTGAGGTGAGGGAGCAAAACTCCAAATCACCTGGGATGGTGTGCACCTACCTGTGCACTGCAACCTGAGGGAAAGGAAGAGGCAGTGACTGGGGGACAGGCCCAACAGCCTGAGCTTGTGGCATCCATTCTGCCCACAACTCTTGGGGTGCTGTGTGAGTTGTCCACACTGGCTTGCTCAAGACCTTTCCTATTTTGGAGGGAATACAGCTTTTGCTGCAATATTTCACAAGCAAGTCAATAGTCTCAGTGGAAATGAAAAAGCATCACTTTTAAACTGAAATCTGAGTTTCTATCTGTGAACGGCAACTGCTGAATCATAAAGGGAGGTTGAACGTTAGTTTACTCAACACACTCCTGGCTGACGTTCTTCTAAAAAAGATGGAAATATTTCCAATTAAAACAGACCTTCCGAGGAAAGGCCATTGTTCTTCACAGTAACATATTGTGTTTTGTTGCCTTCATAGTTAACGATTTTTAAATCATATTTAACCTAAGTCCCTCCAGCAGCATTTTACATCTGTTTTAAAATACACATTCCGCCCCTGGACAGTTGAATGGTAGCTGATTACAAGCCTTGTATGATAACAGTTGTGTAATTGTCACCTTAGTGTTTTTCAAATCCAATTCCTCTTAATTAGTTCTTGGTAACACTAGTGCTTGTAAATGAGCACGCTGGACAGGACACCAAGAAGGATAATATTGAACTGCCGGATGTTGAACTAAATGTTTTATCTAGATTATCTCTATCATTCCTTAAAACAGGCCTTTGAGGTAGTGTTAATCATTCCCGCTGTTTATAAATGGGAAAACAGGCTTCCGGCTAAGTTTGTACTGCTGGAGGCCACGGCTAAGAAGTGGTGGAGGTCGGATGTGAATGTGTAACAATGCCGAAGTTTTCCCATTAATGGTAGAGATAAGACTGCCTACCTTGTGTGCCAAGTATTAAATTGAGTGTTGATTAATCAACGTGTTACTTTTAAAAATAAACTTGGTCATTTTCTAATGCCCACGTGTCACTCAAGTGTTTGCAAAACCAGGGGATTATTTTTCCAGATTTTTTTTCTTTTTCTAAATATAAGCTCTCATTTAAACCTGTGTTTAATCTGCAGCTTCAAATCCACAAAAATAATGGCTGGTGATGCATCTAATACTTTTGCTATTTTCTTTGGGCATTCAAGTCTTCATACTTATCTGTTTAAGCCAGAAGCTCTTACTCTTGGCTGAACATTTAAATCGCTTAGGGGAGCTTTTAAAGATCCTGATGCCAAGGCCGCACCCAAGACCAATTAAATCAGAATCTCTGTGGGTGATAGCCAAGTGATTATCATGAGCATCCAAGGTTGAAACCACTTATTTAAATAATTCTTCCCTAGACTTTCTCTGTACAGATGTTCCTTGACTTACAATGGGGTTATATCCTGATAAACCCATTGTAATTGAAAATACCATAAGTCAAAGATGCATTTAATACACCTACCCTACTGAATGTCATAGCTTAGCCGAGCCTACATTAAATGTGCTCAGAACACTTATATTAGCCTACAACTGGGCAATTATCTCAAGTTTTATCTCAAGAGTAATTGTCTTCCTTTTTTTCACCAGAACAAGAAACACGGATGAGCATTTTGTAGAAATGATGGGATATGAAACAAAACAATATCCCCCCCAAAATGCTGGCAACACAGTCCACTCTAGACTAGAGTGTGAGCTTTTTATCCCAGTGATCACCTGGCGTGATGGGGCTGTGGCTGGGGGCCACTGCTCAGCCTCATGAGAGACTGTTGTACTGCATGTCACTACCCTGGAAAATACAAGTTCAAAACTTGAAGTACAGTTTCTATTGAATGCATGTCATTTTTTCCACCATTGTAAAATTTTAAAAAATTGTAAGTCAGGGAGCATCTGTATATCCATTTCACCTGTGACTATCCCAACTTTCACTCATCTACCTGGACTATGAGTCAATCAATTCAATACCCCTTCCCAAATGCCATCTCATTACCTGCCTCTAATAGAGGCTGAAGAAGCTGAGAGTTTGTTTCCCAGATGCCTTGAAGATGGAGAAGCTATATGATACAGCTCTGGCCAATGAAAACAAAGGAACTGCCTGCTGGGGGCTTCTGGGAAGCCCAGACATCCAGGGGTTTCCAATAATTAATTAGAGTAGGTAGTTGGATTTTTTGCTTTTATTTTGAATGTTTTGTATTTATCTGAATGTTTCTGTAGGCAGAGATTGAGCCCATGACTTGAACCAAAGTAATTTAAAAAGGAAATCAAGAGAGAATTTGGCCTGTTCTTATAGATGCCTTTGCATCTCTCTGCTTCCTTGTAGACACCTTGGAGTTTGTGACAAAAATGTCCTAAGAGCAGGTAAAGGCAAAGGAATTTGAAAACCCTAAGGTTTCCTTTGAAATTCTGGGGGGAAGCGATATGATTCCTTCTAAAATTCTTGTCGAATGTAATTTTTGTGTTAGACACATGATATTTATTAGGAGAAACCAAAAGATTATGGGTAATGTAAAGTTTCAGGTAGCAAGCACTAAATCACAGCATGCATATTTACAATATGTGTGATGTGTTTGCTAATTTTTGTGTAACTTTTTATGGGAGGTATAATGTACACACAGGACCTGTGAAGGGTCCTGAAGAAGAACTCAAAGAATTTTCACAAAGGAACGCGTCTTTGTACTGAAACCCAGCTCGAAAAACAGAACAGTGTCAGGACTCTATGAGTTCTCTTGTCCTCCCTTCTCAGGAGCACCCCCGTGACCAAGGGTAACAACTAGACTGCCATTTCTTGTCTTCTTTTCCTTTTTGTTTTTAAAACAAACCAATGTGTGAAAGTACAATGTCACCCCTTCCCCTATTTTCCCATGCCTCTATTGAAATGAGGAAGTCAAACCTGTTCCGTGGCACATTTAATTATGGGAAAATGAATAGAATGAAATAAAATCTAGACCAACAAAGCGAAGATTTAAGTTGGCATCACTTTCCATATAATTGTGATGCCGGCAGACATTCAATAAACATATCAGCATTGTTAAAATGATTTATCAGCCAAATAGTTGGATGTAAAATATTATCAATACAGGTGTCATCATTGATCTTTCTTGGGTCTCCCTGCTGAAGAATGGGGCTGCTAGATGATTTCAACAAACAATCCTTGACAGGAAACCAGAGGCAACAAGGCACAGGGACAGACAGCTGACAAATGCAGTATGGGGCCATTAAAGCATGTGATGAATTTGCCAGGAAAGTATATATTTGTGCAAGAGGTGAGCTCATATCTCCCATAAATTTGTCAGCCGTGACACAGTGTTCTCCGGCTTGGCATGAGTAATGCCTTGCTATTTGCTGCCTTTGTCTGGCAAAAGCTCTATCAGTCACTCCAGGGTTATTTACAAAGAAACGTGTCTATCAGTTACAAGGACATGACTTTGCCGCTAAAAGATAACAAAAGAGGAAATCAGGCAGTGGCCTCTCAGTGAGGGATACGTCTTTTGCAGACAAGCTCTGGACTGGAATGAATCAGATGGACGGCAATTGGCCAGGCTGGCCCTGTGCCTAGCATGACCAGTCTTAGTACATTTATCCACACTGATTAGATTAGAAATTATTAATAGGGGGCTACGGAGTAGAGCAAAAGGTCATTTAGAGTTTAATTCTGTTCTCAGATAACTTCATTTCGGCTGATGGGATTGTTATTGTAGGGGTTTTATATGTTTATAGGAAACAATATACTCAATAATGAAGTCATGCCTCCTTCTGCAAGGTCAGGGAATCTATTGTGTAACTAGATTGAAGTCTTCACAATTGTGTTAATTAAGTAACAGTGATTGGGCTTGGTCTCCTCTTGAAATGCATTTAAGGACCAAAAAGCTGCTGAGAATGTATTCTTTCAATATAAATATATAAGAAAGCAAGTGAGACCAGAAAGCAGTCTTCGACTGAGTAAACAGAAGAGCTGACACGAGCCTTTTACTTAAGTGAGAGAGGGGCCTGGTTGGCAGATGTAACTTCTTGCCGCATAAATACAAATGTCTTGTCAGTTTTGGATTAAATGTAACAGGTCCTTTTTTCTCTAGTCAATTCCTGATGAATCTGAAAGACAAAGTTATGGAATATGATGTTGATGGAATATTATGTCTCCTCGGTGATTTTATTCCCTCCCGGCCTGCCTGTTTGAAGTAGCTGAACTGCATGTCATCGTAGCTGCGTTCTTCTGGGGTAAAGGGCCACCTCCTTGGTCTTGCCGAATGGACCAGGGCCACTAGTGACAGAGAGCTCCGCTCTGTTCTCCACTGTCAATCACCTTTTTGGGAGGGTTCACAATTCTGACACTAAATTTGCTAAAGATGGTTCAATTTTGTTTGTTCAAAGAGATAAAAATCTCTTTGAAACAGCAAAAAAAAATGTTTCACTGACTTTAAAGAAGTATGGGTTCTTGGAAAGCAGTTTGTGGTCATATGTTTCTTAAAGACCACAGACCTTTAGGTTGTATTTGTAAGCAGATCACCTTGCATTTGTCTCTAGGTGTAGTGACATCCCCTTACAGGAAAATGTGAGGTAAAACTTGGTGACTGGTGGTGATCGAGTCTTGTCTCCCCAAATCCTTCCATTTCACCACCCCCCCCCACTCAAGAAAACTACCATCTGAGACAGCTTGGTTTTTCAATAGGAGGACTATTAAATAGGAATGATATCTTCATGAACATAAGTTCTTTTTTTTAAAGATTTTATTCATTTATCTTTAGAGGGGGAGGAAAGGAGAAAGGGAGAGAAATATCAATGTATGGTTGCCTCTTGTGTGTCCCTGGCTGGGAACTGGCCTGCAACCCAGGCATGTGCCCTGACTGGGAATTGAACCACGATCCCTTAGCTCACAGGCCCACGCTCAATTCACTGAGCTACACCAGCTGGGGCATAAGTTCTTTTAATACCTCTAAAAGAGTGGTTCCTGACAAGGGGTGATTTGGTCCCCCAGGGAACATTTGGCAATGTCTGGAAACATTTTTCTTATTGTAACAATTTGTGGTAGGGGGTGGTGGCTACTGGCATCTAGCGAGCAGAGGTCAGGGGTGCTACAGAACATTCTTCAACGCACAGGACTGCACCAGGGACAAAGAATTATCTGGCCTTCAGTGTCAGGTGCCTTTAGAATCAATGAAGAATGAGGGCTTGGGAGAGGTTATTTAGGGAATGAGGCACAACCTCAAGTTTCTGTTTAGAAATAAAACTATAACCATGACATTATAAATAATAAGCATGTTTGGATTTAAACTGTAAAAGATTTCTTACAGTGCCACTCATTTCAATTAAAACTTGGGATCTAGAAAAAAATAGCTCTTGTTTATTATAAGATGTGTCACATGGTTTTGGAGTTATCATGGTGTACAGTCATGTCAAGACTCCAAAGCTTTGTATGAAACGTGCATACGGTAATGTGAGGTGTTGGAAGAAAGGCTAAGCTGAGATTCCAAATACCTCAGTGCTTCCTTGCCATTGACTAACCTTGAGCCTGGCCAAGGGGTTCAACCCGTCTAGGCCTCAGTTGGTGTTTCTGGTCTGATGTTGAGACTGAGCAGCATGACATCATTCCTTGACTATGCCTTCTCCTTCGGCCACAGTCATAGCCAAGACAGGGTTGTTCCTCGGTTTCCAGGTTCACAGTTTATCCTGCCTTTCCATTTGCATCAGCCTGGTTTGAGTCTGCGCCACTGTCGCTTCACATCTGGGCTGTTGTAGTAGTTTCCTAGCTGATGTTCTCCCCTCAACCATATCCCATCGAACGCCGTCATCTTTTCTGTTTATATACCATTGTTTTGTTATGTCACTTCTCTCAAACTTTCTAATGCCTGTAAAGTAAAAGTCCCCATGGGTGGGAAATCCCAGTCCCTCCCTGATCCGCTCCACAATCCTGTTCTAGGCTCGTCTCAGGTGTGTTCCCTACTCGGACCTTCACTGTCCCCATCACGTTCCTGGACTGACTGCCTTCTTCATAATGGCACGACCTGCATCAACAGTCTTCCTGCCGAGCCTCTGTTCTGTCTGGCACACTCCCTCCTCTCTTATCCCTCAGCCTTAACCTTCTTTCACGTCTGAAGTCCCACGGGCTCTCAGGTTGCTAAGACCTCAGTGCTGTCTTTGTCCTCTAAGTTTATAGGCACTTAGTGTTTGCACAATATATGTAATATGATACCATGTTTGGCCGTGTATATGTATCTGTGTATAGTTTTCTTCTAAGTATTGTATTGACATCTTCCACTCCCTCTCAACTCTCCAAGGGGAAAGAGACACAAACTGTCACGCTGAGCTAGGCTCTCCCTGAGGTCCCATGGGAGAGGTAAATAAATGCTGTGTACCATCCTCTGTATGCAATGCATATTCATTACTGGCTCAAACTAAGAGATTATGGGATACAGAGACATATTCACACGTATAAATATAAACATGAAGTTTTTCCAGTTAGGCTGTGAGCCTCATCATGACAGGCATGTTGCCCAAACCCTTCGTGTCCTCGGAGCTTTGGCACAGAAACTGTCCAAAATAGGATTATATGGCTGATTTTACTTTGCACAGGCTTTTGTATGTCAAAATGACCAGTATAGTGAAATTAAAATAGTACCTAGGCTAGGGGAACTTTTAAAATTGAATTTATTCAGTGACATTGGTTAAAGATGATATAGATTTCGAGTGTACGGTTTTGTAATACATCCTCTGTGTATTGTATCGTGTGTCCATCACCCCGAGTCAAGTCTCCTTCCATCACCTTTTATGCCCCTTTCTACCCACTTCCACCTTTCCCACCCCCTTTCCCTCTGGTAATCACCGTACTGTTGCCGATGAGTTTTTAAAAAACCCCTTCATCTTTTTCACCCAGCCCCTTCAAACCCTTCCCTCTGACAAGTGTCAGTCTGTTCTCTGTATCTACGAGTCTGTTTTTATTTTGCTTGCTAGTTTATTTTGTCCATAGTTTCCACATATAAGTGAAGTCATTTATGGTCAATTAGTATTTGAAAAAGGAGACAAGAACATACAATGGGGTAAATATAGTTTCTTCAATAAATGTAATTGGGAGAATTGAACAGATACATGTAAAACAATTAAACTAGCCCTCTTTGGTAGACCATACACAAGAATAAACTCAAAATGTTTTAAAAAGTTAAATGTTAGGCTTGAAACCATAAAAATCCCAGAAAACATAGCTACATTGCAGACATTTCTCATAATAATATTTTTTTCTGATATATCTCCTCTGGAAAAGGAAACAAAAAAATAAACAAGTGGGACTATATCAAACTAAAAAGGTTTTACACTGCAAAGGAACCTGTCAACAAAATGAAAAGACAACCTACTGAATGGGAGAACATATTTGCCAATGATATGTCTGAAAGGGGTTAATATCCAAAGAACTTGTACAAATCAAAACCAAAACCAAACAATCCAATTTAAATAGGGGCAAAAGACCCAAATAAACACTTCTTCAAAAAGAACATATAGATGGACCATAGACATGAGAAAAAATGGGAGACTTTTTGGTTACTACATGACACGATTTGCATTTAAAATAATCTTTTACTAATATGTATGCATGAAAAACCTCTGTTTAACTATGTATCTTGTGAGCCAAAAACAGCAGTTTTCTAGTGAGCCAAGAATAAAAGTTTTCTCGAGGGTCTCAGTTGACTATTGTTATATATTTCAAAGAAAATGGATTCCACTAGATTTCTAAAGTTAAATGAAATTTTCAGATTTGGACATGGAGTTGGCAAAGATTGTTCATGTTGCTTAGTATATATATACATATGTACGTATGTATATACGCATACGTACATATGTATATGTAATGTATACATATGCAAGCTGTCTGGGTCACACACACACACACATAATGTGCAGTTTTATGGCCTTATCTGCATCAAAGTATTCTTTTCGTTTTTTTCCTTTTCACTTAAGCATATGCAGTGTAAAGGTATGCCAGTAACTTTTACTGGTGCAGCTGTATACTTTGTTTCACCTGTAAAAGTTTCTGTGTTCTTGCCTCATTTGTAAGTATGCAAAATTTTATTCTTCATATATAAAAAGGAGAGCATCTCTTTTTATATACTGCAAATATTTACTCCAGGGTTTCCAACTCTAGGCTGTGACTTTTTTAAAGTGGTTTGTTATAGTTATGCGTGTTTCTTCATTGTCATCTAACTTAATCTCTTTCTAATCCATGCATTTGGTGATGTTATTCTCCTCAAACTAGAATGGTCACCTGGTAAAAGGGCAACGCAGCTTCATGCAGTGATTCTCCAAGTGTGGTCCCTGGACCAGCTCCCTCTGAGAACTTGTTAGAAAGGCAAATTCCCAGGTCTCGCCTGTTGAACTAGGCACCCTGGGGCTGGGCCTGGCAATCTGGGTTTTAACAAGCCCTCCAGGAAATTCACGTGCAAGATTAAGTTTGAAGACTACTGGTTTAGTTATTAATAGTATGAACTTTTTGTCAGACTGCCTAACTTCAAATATTTAACCTTTAGGTCAGTAACCTTCTTGTGCCTCAGTTTCCTCATCAATGAATGAAATAATAACAGTACCATCTATATAGTCGTGGTGAGATTAAATTCAGCTGATGCACGGGAAAAGGTTAGCAAGGTCTGGCACCTGGTGAGCACTTCATACATTTTATCTATTATTGTTCAAATTCTGCCCATTTTCTAGTCCTAGATACCTAGGTACCTTCCTCTCACTAAGCTGAACCCTTTTCCTCTCTTGAATGTCCCTACCACCTTTCTTCACCTCTTCTAATGTTGCCGAACTGTATGTGTGTGTGTGTGTGTGGGGGGGGTGGATGTATATATTTTTCTCTAGCCAAATACTGAGTTTCCCTTCACAAACTTATTTTTTTTCTTGAAAAGTCAGACTTGATAATGAGCAAACATAGAGAGAGTACAATATATTTAATTTTCTTAGATCTGGTTTCAATTTTAACTATAATACAATTTCCTTATAGCCCACCTAATTTTTTCCCAGGCTTTGGGCATGTGAACCAGTACTTATTTTCATGGCTGGTATAATTGATATATAGATGGATAGGGGTGTATTTTTGCCCTGTCTTCAGTGATGAATCATTCTTGTTTGTTCTAGATGCTTCTGGACTTGTTATCCTGCGTCATTTCTAACTGGTGCCAGTTTTTGACAAATGATAGCAGCAAGGCATGATGTGCTACCTCGGGTCGCTATTTTCCCCGAGTGTTTGGATGTAATAATTTTAGAGATGGCCACATGGCTAATGAGTCTTGCCCTCAGGAGCTCAGCACAAAAGGAGCCCTCACTAGCCTATCAGATGCCTCCTCTGAAAATGGTGGAAGCGTGAGAGTGCAAGATGAATGGACATTTGAGTATCATATTCTTTGAGAATTGGATAGAGGATTTATGGTGTTCCCTGACTTGACACACTTCACACTTGTCATGTTGGCACATTGCATTATACTCTGCTGCCCATGGGGCTTTTGATGATGTTTCAGAAACAGGTAATAGATGTCTCTGTGCTATATCCATACATTTGCAGAGAAAGATCCAATATTAAAAACAATGGCACAGTAGAAAGCATCCCTACCCACCAAACACCTAAGCCAACCTCTGCTCTCTGTTGTCTTTGTTGTCTCAGTTCCTTACCCAGCCATAGAAAGCCCTTCACCATTTTGAGATGGTCCATTTAGAGTAATAATATAACCCATAATCAGTGATATTTCTATATTCACATTTTAACATCTACTTGGGGTATAATGATTGGCTATTGTGGCAGCTATGCTGCAACATAAAGAACACTGGATCATTGGACCCTTTGTTCTAAGCCTGACTTAGCTGAGGACTGGTTGTGTGTGAGCTTGGATGAATGTCTTATGCAATATCCTAATTACATCATCTCTAACATGAGAACCAGAATTCTCAACTAGCCTACCTCCCAGAAGGGATACATGAGAACTCATTCAGAAAAGTATAGAAATGAGAGAAAACCACCTATGTGACTATTGATGAAATAGTTGGAAAACAAATGTATTTGCTCTCAGTTGTGCAGAAAGGAGAACAGAGCCATTAAAAAAGTGAGTTTTTTTCAAAGAATCTGTAAGTGATGGACAAAGGAGGTCTGAATTCCTGTTTTCAGCTCCTAAAAGCATGCCCTGAGGTTACTACATCTACCTTAAACCCACACCCCCATGTTCAAAGGGCCACTGCAGGCCTGGGCCCTGAAGAGTTAGCAATAGCTATACTACATTCAAGGTTAGAGGCTTCTCTCCATATTTCAGGTGGAATTCTGCAACAGTCCTTGAAAAAAAATAGCCTCCATAATGGCTGTTCATGAATTTCCCACTATCCAAGAAGGAGAGAGACCACCAATGGGTTTATTTTTATTAAGGAAAAATTTTAAATGACTATTCTTGTACAACTAAGCTAGTGAGCCAAGTCTTACTAGTTGCATGTAAGTAGTGAGCACTATCTGTTTACTACTTTCTGTGAAATCAGGACTCCTCACCCTGCATTTGTAGGTCTTTTTCATACGTGCCTTGTTTTCATCATTTCAGTGTCATTAAGAATGAAAACTTTGATTTTTATTTCTTTGTCATCTTCTCAAATTCTGCAGGTCAATACTGGCTTTTTAACTTCAAGTGAAAACAGGTTGAAAACATCTGGAATAAGAGGAAAAGAAAAATGTCTGAGCCTATAGTATCTCATCTCACTTCCCCTCCCAAATAAATCAGGATCCCTTTAAAACATAATGTGTCAGGATTGACTGTGTATATTTCCCAACTCTGATACTTTTGTTCCCATTTAAGGCTTTTGTAGGGCTGCATAAGTTTCTTGTGAGCCCTCATGTTAAATCAGGTGGCGAGGGAGTTGCTAATAGCTTTGCATTTGCTCAATGTGCCTGTCTAGCACCTTTGCTTCCCCATTTACATCACAGGAGTGACACCGTCTTCCTCAGTGTCCTTCACAAAAAGTCAGAAATCAACAGGAAAGTCCTGAAAAACTACTAAGGGAACATCAGGGAAAGCAGTGGTGGTGAAGACAAGATTTCATTTCTAGATCCACCCATATGTAAGTCCCAGTCAATTATGCACTTTGGTTAGCATTTGGGTCATTACATTCCATTGTTAAGTTCATGTTTTCTTTAACAGCAAAACATTAGCCTGTGTAAGTAAATCGAAGTAATTTGTTTTTTGTACATGCTGACAATGGCTTTGCATTACTCATCTATTGCAATATAACAAATTATGCCAAAATTTAGCAGCTTAAGACAATATACATTTATTGTCTCAGTATCTATGCCACAGAAATCCAGACACGGCTTGGCGGAATCTTCTACTTAAGTGTCTCTTAAAGACGGCAATCAAGGTGTTAGTCCAGGGGTTGCATTCTCGTCTGAACGCTGGACTGGGGGAGGTTCTGCTTCCAAGCTCACTCACATGGTTGGTGGTAGGATTCAGTTCTTACCAGGGTATTATTGGACTGAAGGTTTCAGTTCCTTGCTGGCTATCAGCTGAAGGCCACCCTCAGCTCCTTTCTGCCTGGGTCTGTGCAACATGGCAGCTTGGTTCATCAAAGCATGCAAGCCTAGAAAGCCGTAAAGAGAAACTGCTAGCAAGATGGGAAGTCACAGTATTTTGTGACTCAGTCACAAAGTGACATCCTACCTCTCTGGCCTTATTCTATTTATTAGAAAGCAAGTCACTAGGTCCAGTCTACCTTCATGGGGAGGGAATGCCTCAGAAAGGAACACTGTGAGATGGAGATCACCGGAGTCTGTCTTAGGAGTCTGCCTACCAAAGCCTTCCATATCCACCTCTGCAAAAGAGAATCCATCGTGGTTATTGAAGGTGTCTTGAGCACTGGGTTTGGATAATATTAAGCAGAATTAAGTTATTTGTCCAGAAAATCCTTAATGGAAGAGTCTGCCTTTAGTCTGTTTCTTTCTTTCTGAAAGTAATTATTTGAAACTTTAATAACAATACTACTTTGTGTAATCATCAGAATACAAAATTCTCCTCTATTTTCCAGGAGTTGTTAGAGCATTACTTTACCTCATTGCTGCAGTAAATGACTCTCGTTGTTCTTGGTCAAGGTTGCCCATCATTGTGCTGCTGGTTTGGGTCCACCAAGAGGCTAGCATTAAGATATTCATAGGAGAAAGATGATTAGATCCAGAATTGGGGTGGCCTAAACTTACCTTTCTATGTACTTTGTCTCTTGTGCAAACCATAAGCTCAAATATCTTTTCTGAGCTGGCTACAATATAGTTTGGGGATTAGATAAAAATTTGAGTTATTTATAGAGATGCACTAAATAAATATTGGAGGTTATTATTTGATGAAATGAGCTAGTTCTAAAGTCTTCCTTTTTTCTCCATTATATTGCCACTCTCTTCTGTCAGTCGCTGCTCATTTTTTGCCTTGTTCTCTTCATCTATTCTGCACGCTGCACTTACTAATATTTATGAGATTCTAGTTGGATCATATCACTCCTCTACTTAAAACTCAACAATCACATGCAAGAATCATCACCATATAGGGTCTTGTGAACAAAGCTGGATTATATACACATACTGCATATATATTCAAGACATATGTTAGTGGTTTCCATGTCTAGGGGAGGGAGGGGAGACAGAATCTCTCTTTAACTGTAAACCTTTTGAACTTAGAAATTTTATGCCATGCTACTATAGGGTCTAATTACAAAACAAAACTCTTCCATGGCCCTCAATACCTTGAGGAAAAGTTCAAATTCTTAGCCCAGAAGACTCATGATTGGTCCCTTTGCCCACTAAGCACCACCATCTTCAACCACTTCCTCTCCCCACCCCACCCCCACACACAGCCCAGGCGTAAGCACCTCCCAAGCAGCTAATCTGTGGCCATATGCCACAGCTCTGCTGCAGACCTACTGAGCCAGGTGCAGGCCCCTACCTGTTATGACTCCTGAACCTTTGTCCTTATGATCCCTTCTTTTTAGCATGATTTTCACCACCCTTCACCCAGCCAATTTTCTCATTCTTTAGCAAGCTCTTTCTGATTCCTCCATCATGGACCATGTGCCAGTTCTTTGTGCAAATTTTGATTGTAGCATTTATTGCATATTTGCAGCAGGTGTCAGGATCAAGCTATAAACTCAGGGATGCAAAAAGTAAGTACTATATATTTTTCTATAACAAGTTTACTTTCTAGGACCATTTCTATCTTAGGTCAGGTTCCTCAGAAGCAGACCCTGAGAGGAAGATTTGTGTGCAAGCAATTTGTTAAGGAAATGCTCCTGGAAGAAACCAAGAAAGGGGGTCAGGGGCAAGACCAGTAAGGAGAAGGCATCAAGCAGGGTTACAGTTTCAGACAAAGCCCCAGAGAGGGTGATTTCAACCTGATCCTTCAGGGCAACAAACTGTACAACCAACTCATAATTGTGGTTCAGTATTTATTGTCTGTATCCCCTAACAAAATATAAGCTCTAAGCTTAACAAAGTATAAGCTCTAAGCTTTCCAAGCGATTAGAACAGTGCTTGCAAATTGCAGTCAGTTATTGAATGAATTAATAAATGGCTAGCCTCTCCTTGTTTCAATAAAACTTGTGAAGCATATCCATTTATTGCTTGCATAAATTATGGGCACCTACTATGTCCCAAGCACTGTTTTAGGTCTGGGAATGTAGTAATGGACAAAATGTTAATAACCCTGCCCTCATAGAGCTTCTAATGGGAAATGTGGGGACTGCATCTCCTTGGCACAGAGAAAATCTGCGATGACATCCCAGCCCTGTTTGCATGAATAGCCTCTGTTGAGTCCTTCCTCACCTGGTGCCAAGGGCTACAGGAGACCTACCACCTCCCAGGACTTTCTCCTGCTGATCTCACCAGTGCTGCAAATACCAGCTACTGATGCTGATGACACCAAATTCATTTCCCTCATTCAGACCTTTTTCCCAAATGCCAGACTCATCTAGCCGGTTGCCCAGAAAGCAAGGTGCAGCCTTCTCTGCCCTTGGATGTTTCCAAAGTGACTGTCACAGGGACCCCTCTCAGGAGACTCACACTGGCCTCCTACTCTTTGCTTTTTTTCTTAATCTTCTCCTCTGCTCCCAGGCTAAGTGATCTTCATCTCACCGAGGAGGTGGTGGTTGGATGGGTGGCAGGAGGAGGGTTATGTGGGACTTTGTGTCATGCTGTATTCTTCCAAATCTACTGCTTATGGTATGCCATTATGCTCCACGTGATTCAGACCCTGGAGTTTGCTCTTCAAAAAGCCTTTCTTCTACTTTTCTTCTTTAATAATCTTGTTATCTAGCTTTTTGTAACTGTTATTTCTTTTTTCCATTGTTGTTCAAGTACACTTGTCACCACTCTCCCCCACCCCACCAAACCTCACCTCCCACCCTCAATCCTACTGCACTTTGGTTTGTCCATGGGTCCCTTATGCATATTCCTCAATGACCCTTCCCCTTCTTTCCCCTTCTACCCCCTCCCCGCTTCCCTCTGGTTACTGTCAGTTTGTTCTTTATTTCAATGTCTCTGGTTCTATTTTGCTTGCTAGTTTGTTTTGTTGATTAGGTTCCACTTAAAGGTGAGATCATATGGTATTTGTCTTTCACCACCTGGCTTATATCACTTAGCATAATGCTCTCTAGGTCCTTCTGTGATGCCACAAAGGGTAGGAGCTCCTTCTTTCTTTCTGCTGCATAGAATTCCACTGTGTAAATGTACCATAGTTTTTTGAAGTCATTTACTGATGGGCACTTAGGTTGTTTCCACCTCTTGGCTATTGTAAATTCTGCTGCTACAAACATTGGCGTGCACAGGTTCTTTCGAATCGGTGTTTCAGGATACTTAGGGTATAATACCAGCAATGGAATTGCTGAGTCAAAAGGCAATTTTTAGTTCCATTTTTAGTTTTTTGAGGAAATTCCATACTGTTTTCCACAGTGGCTGCACCAGTCTGCACCGGTCTGCACTTCCACCAACAGTGCACTAGGTTCCCTTTTCTTCACAACCTCAGCAATGCTTATAGTTTATTGATTTGTTAATGATGGCCATTCTGAGGGGTGTGAAGTGGTATCTCATTGTGGTTTTAATTTGCATCTCTTTGATGGCTAGTGGTGCTCTATGTCCTCCTTGGAGAAGTATATGTTCAGGTTCTTTGCCCATTTTTTAATTGGATTGTTTGTCTTCCTGGCGTGGAGTCATGTGAGTTCTTTATGTATTTGAGAGATTAGACCTTTGTCCAAGGTATCATTGACAAATATGTTTTTCTATATAGTTGGTTTCCATTTCATTTTGCAATTGTTTTCTTTAGCTTTGCATAAGCTTTTTGTTATGATGAAGTTCCATTTGTTTATTCTTTCCTTTATGTCCTTTGCTCTAGGGAACATTATCAGTGAAAATATTGATGTGTGGAATATCTGAAATTTTCCTCCCTATGTTCTCCTCTAGAACTTTTATGGTATGATGACTTATATGTAAGTCTTTTATCCATCTTGAGTTTATATTTGTGTATGGTGTAAGTTAGTTGTCGAGTTTCTTTTGACTTTTTTTTTTTTTTTTTTGCCTGTAGCTGTCCAGATCTCCAAACACCATTTGTTGAAGAGGTTATTTTTACTCCAGTTTATGCTTCTGCCCCCTTTGTTGGATATTAATTGGCTATAGAGACATGAGTTTATTTCTGGGATCTCTCTTCTGTCCCATTGATCTATGTGTCTTATGTCAGTATCAGACTGTTTTGATTACAGTGGCCTTGTAATATAGTTTGATATCAGATATTGTGCTTCCCTCCTATTTTGTTCTTCTCTCTCAAAATTGTTGCAGCTATTTGTGGTTGTTTATAGTTGCATATAAATTTTTGAAATTTTTGTCCTATATCTGTGAAACACATAATTAATATTTTAATAGGAATTGCATTGAATCTATAGATTACATTGGGCAGTATGGACACTTTGATGATATTAATTTTTCTAATCCATGAACATGGTACATGCTTCCATTTGTTTGCATCTTCCTTAATTTCTTTCTTCACTGTTGTGTAGTTTTCTGAGTACAGGTTTTTACCTCTTGATTAGGTTTATTCCTAGGAACTTTATTTTACTTGTTGCTATAGCAAATGGGATTTTTTCCCCTGATTTCTGTTTCTGATATTTTGTTGTTGGTATGCAAAAATGTCTTTGATTTCTGAATATTGACTTCGTATCCCACAGTTTTGCCAAATTCACTTATTAGGTCAAGTAGTGTTTTGGAGGAGTCTATAGGGTTTTCTATATATACTATCATGTCATCTGTAAATAATGACAGTGTTACTTCCTCCTCTGCAGTTTGGATTCCTTTTATTTATTTGTCTTGTCTGACTGCTGTGGCTAGGGCTTCCAATACTATGTTGAATAAAGTGGTGAGAGTGGATATCCTTGTCTTGTTCCTAGTCTTAGTGTGAAAGCTTTCAGTTTTGCCCATTGAGTATGATGTTGGCTGTAGGTTCTCATATATGTCCTTCATTATTTTGAGGTATTTTCCCTCCACTCCTACCTTGCTGAGTGTTTTTATAATAAATGTGTGCTGTACTTTATCAAATGTTTCTTCTACATCTATTGATATGATCATGCAATTTTTGTTTTTTCTTTTGTTTATGTGATGTATTATGTTTATTGACTTGTGAATATTGTACCATACTTGCATCCCTGTGATGAATCCCACTTAGTGTATGGTGTATGATCTTTTTAATGTATTGCTGGATGCAGTTTACCAATATTTTGCTGAGAATTTTAGTGACCATGTTCATAAGTGATATTGGCCTGTAGTTTTCTTTCTTTTTGTGTCTTCATCTGATTTGGGGATTAGGATGATGCTGACTTCATCAAAAGAGTTTGGGAGTCATCCTTATTCTTGGATTTTTTGGAATAGTCTGAGAAGGATAGAGGTTAGCTCTTCCTGAAATGTTTTATAAAATTCTCCTGTGAAACCATCAAGTCCAGGGCTTTTGTGTGCCAGGTTTTTTTTTTATTATTATTGCTTCAATTTTACTAGCTGTTATTGGTGTGTTCAGGCTTTCTGCTTCTTGTTCATTTGGTTTTGGAAGATTATATTTTTCTAGAAATTTGTCCATTTCACTCAGGTTTTCAAATTTCTTGGCATATAGTTGTTCATAGTAATTTCTTAAAATCCTTTGTATTTCTGTGGTATCAGTAGTAATCTCTCCTCTTTTAGTTCTGATTTTATTTATTTGTGTTCTCTCTCTTTTTTTTCTTGATGAGTCTGGTTAAAGGCTTGCCAATTTTGTTTGTTTTCAAAGAACCATCTCTTGGATTTCTTGATCCTTAGAATTGTTCTTTTAGTCTCTGTGTCATTTAATTCTGCTCTGATCTTGGTTATTTCCTTATTTCTACTCACTTTGGGCTTTATTTGTTGTTGTTCCTCCAGTTCTTGTAGGTGTAGGGTTAGGTTGTTTATTTGAAATGTTTCTATCCTTTTTAAGTAGGCATGTATTGCTATGAACTTCCCTCTCAGGACTTCCTTCACTGTGTCTCATAGATTTTGGATGGCTGTGTGCTTATTTTCATTTGTTTCCAGAAACTTTTTGATTTCTTCCTCCATCTCATTGTTAACTTGTTCATTGTTTGATAGCATGCTATTCAATCTTCATGAATTTGAATGTTTTTGAGTTTTTTGCCTTCAGGTTGGTTTCTAGTTTCAGGCCCTTGTGGTCTGAGAAAACACTTAATATGTTTGAATTTTCTTAAATTTGTTGAGGCTTTTTTTTGTGTTTTATCATATGGTCCATCTTTGAAAAATTTTCATGTGCATTTGCAAAGAATGTATATTTTGCTTCTTTGGGATGAAAGGTTCTATATATATTAGTTAAGTACATTTGATATAGGACATCGTTCAATGCCACAATATCCTTACTGACATTTTGTTTGGAAGATCTATCTATTGTTGACAGTGGGGTGTTAAAATCCCCTAGTGTAAGTGTGTTGCTGTCTATATCTTTCTTGAAGCCCTCCAAGATTTTTCTTATATATTTGGCTTCTCCTATGTTGGGTACATATATGTTTATGTCTTCTTGATGGATTCTTTCCTTGAGTATTATGAAGTGTCCTTTTGTGTGTCCTTTTGAAGTGTCTTTTTATGGCCTTTGTTTGAAGTCTATTTTGTCTGATATAAGTATTGCTACCCTGGATTTTTTTTCCTGTCCATTTGCTTGGAATATTTTTTCCCTTCACTTTCTGTCTTTGTAAATTTTTTTTTCTGAGGTGGGTCTCTTGTAGGCAGCATATGCATGGGTCATATTTTCTTATCCATTCAGTTGTTCTATGTCTTTTGACTGGAGCATTTAATCCATTTACATTTAAGATTACTATTAATAGGTATTTATTCATATTCCCCCTTTGTACCTATGTTCCTCTCTCTCTTACTCTTTTTCTTCCTCTTCTTAAAGCAATCCTTTTAGCCTCTCTTGCAGTGCGGGTTTGGTGGAGTTGTATTCTTTGAACCTTCTTTTGTCTGGGCAACTCCTTATTTCACCTTCCATTTTAATTGAGAGCCTTGCTTGGTAGAGTAGTCTTGGTTGTGCGCCTTTGCTTATTATTACTTGGAATATTTCTTTCCATTCCTTTCTGGCTTGTAGTGTTTCTGTTGAGAAGTCAGCTGCTAGCCTTATTAGAGCACCCTTGTACATTACTTCCTGTTTTTCCCTTGCTGCCTTTAAGATTCTCTCTTTGTCTTTAATACTTGGCATTTTAATTATGGTGTGTCTTGGGTTGGCCTCTTTGGGTTCATCTTGATTGGGACTCTCTGTGGTTCTTGAACTTGCATGGCTTTTCCCCCTCTTCAGGTTAAGAAGGTTTTCTGTCATTATTTTTTCAAACAGGTTTTCTATGCCTTGTTCCTTTTCTTCTCCTTCTGGTATTCCTATGATTCAAATGTTGTTACATTTCATGTTGTCCTGCAGTTCCCTTAAGCTATCTTCTTTTTTGTTTTTGTTAGTCTTTTTTTCATGCAGCTGCTCTACCTGGGTATTTCTTTTTACCTTGTCTTCCAGCCCACCAATTTGGTCCTCTGCTTTATCCATCTTGCTTGTAATTCCTCCTAATGTATTTTTTACTTCAGGTATTATAGTCTTTATTTCTTCCTAGTTCTTGTTTATAGTCTTATTTCTTGTTTCATACTGTTGTAGTTCCCACTTGGTTCCTTGTAGTCATCACTGAGTTCCTTGAGCATCCTTGTAACTATTGTTTTGAATTCTATATTGATAGTTTGCTTGCCTCCATTTTATTTACCTCTTTTACTGGGGAATCTTCCATTCTTTTCCATTGCAAGTTCTTCCTTTGTCTCCCCATTTTAGCTGACTCTTTTTGTTTGATTCTGCAATACCAGATGTTCTGCTTTGCCAGCTGTCTTTGTAGGGTGAACTTCTATGGGACTCGGTGGTGTGGTGTCTTTGATCTCCTTGTCTGGATGCTCTAGGGTTACCCTTTCTTCCATTTGTGTGGGCTCTCTTCTTGTACTTGGGTTTACCTCTTGGTGGCTCCTTTGTTGGTGGGTTCTCCCCTCCAGTAGGTTTACTGGTAGTCACAACTCCCACCTGGTCTTGTATGCTGTTGTACAAGTGTTGGTTAACAAAGCAGTATTACCAGACAACCAAACCTATGCCAGCAAAAAAAAAAAAAAAAAACAAACAAACCCTAGTACATCAGCAGTTTCTTCCTCAATTGAACTAAGATTAGTGAAGGTGAAGAGAGATTGTGGATATTGTAAGATATAACAAAATGAATATTTGATGACTGAAAGAGGGGAAAATGTTGTGTGGTAAGAGGGAGGAGAATTGAGAAGAGTAGGCATAGAACTGAGACAAAGAAAGGGAGAGAGCAAAATTTACAATGTAAGTAAAACATGAAAGGGCAATGGGAGCAATGGGGTAAGAAAAGGGAAGAATATACTATACGGTTTGAAATAAAATGGGAAAGGTAGTGGATCAATGTGAGCAAAATTGCAGAAACAAACAAGGCAGCGTCGATGGCAGTGATTGCTAAGTTAAATTTCAAAAAAGGTGGAATGGGAGTAAGAATATTGTAGAAAAGCAAAAAGGGAATATGAGATGTCTACAGTAAAAAAAAGTAATTATGAGAGGATGGGAGAAGCAAACTAATAAGAGGAAGGAGTAAAGCCCAGGTTGAGAGAGGGAAAAAAAGAAAAAAAAAGAAAAAGAGAAAAGGGAGAAAGAAAACAATGAAATAAAATTCCTTATTCAACTGATCATGGGCAGGGTGAAGGCGAAATGGAATAAGATGGTGGGAGAGTATTCCTTGGGATTTAAAGTACAAACCAGTAGTGAACAAATAGCAGTTCCTTCTGAGAAGTACAGTAATAACCGTGATATTTCACCCAACTAGCCACTGTTTATAGAAGGTAAAAAAGAAATGAGACTCTTATTAGAATGGAAAAAGAATGTGAGCTGACCTAAGAAAGAAGAACACTATGTGAGGTTAGATGGCGGGGAAACAGTGAAAGTCAGGGGTAGAATCTGGCATAGCGTGAGAGAAAATGCAGTTAACCACCACAACAATAAAGCTCAGGAAGATGGTGAGATGGACTAAGACCAGGGAAGGGTGCCGTGTGGGATTTGGAATAATAATAATATAATAAATACACAATCTGAATAAAAAGAATAAAGAGTAAAAGATTGAGAGTAGTGTGTCATATGGAATATGAGTGAAGTGAAAGAAGAAAATTAAAATGCAATATGAAAGGGAGAGTAAAAAACAAATCAAATAGAAACAAACAACAAAAAAAACTAAACAGAAAGAAGAGAAATAAAAACGTGCAAGTTCTGAAAGATAGCAAAGTGAAATTTGTCTCAGCTGTTGGTGTTTACCTTCTGACTTCTTTGTGAATCTTGTCTTATTCTTGGGGTTGGGGGAAGCCTCCTGCTGATTTTACACCTGCCAAAACAGTTTTGCAGGTCTTCCTGGATCCTGTAGGCAGAGGGGGGCTACTTTTCCTTCCCTGTGGTTTGGAAAGGATGGGGGCTCAGTCTGGGCTACAACAATCAGAGGTGCCCACTTTCCAGCCCAGGCCCTCAGAGCACCGTGTGCCCACACTGTCCACGCTGCACATATGCTGCAGGCCTTTGCTGATTATCCACCTTGTTTTGTGACCCTTTGATCAGTCTGTGAGGCAGCCTGAGTGGGAGCAAATCCCACCCCCACTCCTCCCTTTTTGCCGGTGCTTTTAAGGTCCCTGCGTGCAAAGTCCCTGCACAGCTACTCATTTTGAGAAAAGTCCCCTTGGGTGCTGCCTGCCGCTCTTAACAAGGGCCCAGCTTTCCACACAGTCCAACTCTCTAACAGGCTGAAAGTCTACCTGGATCTTGCCTAGTCGCTGTCTGTCTCTTTTCCCAGCTCCAGATGTCACCCAGCTCCCCAATTTCTCTAGTACTGTCTCAGCTGGCCACCGCCACCCCAGCTGGGGTAAGCCACTGACTGTGTGTCACTTGCTGCTTTTTTATCTCCCCAGTGACTTTAAGCATCCAGGTCTCTCTCCAGGGGCACAGGTATGACACTTCCGGGCTCTGGGAGGAGAGGGAGCTCCTCGCTGCCTATCACTGACAGGGCTCTCTTCCAATGCTCCTGCGGCAGCTGCAGTCTCCAGTGCACGGCCTGGGACCTTCCCATGGGCCTGCAAAATCTTACCACCGGTTTTTAAGTATCCTGTGCACACTTTAGCTTCCGAACTTCATATCAACTGTCATTATGTCGGCTGTTCACTTTTCATCGGAGATTGGCTAGGTGTCCCAGCTGGGTGCACAAGCAAGTGGGCTGAGCTCCTACCTACATTGCCGCCACCTCCCTCCCCCCTGATATCTACTTTGGATGGAAGAAGGGCCATGGAGTAAAGTATTAAATAGTACTATTAAGTACAGGGGCGAAGAAAAATCGGCTAACATATCTAAACATTATTTCATATTACATCGGAATTATATATTTAAGGCTCTCTCCCTTGTTTTATTTTAAGAAACTCGGGGGCAAGAACAGAGCCGTATTCATACTTCACACATCAGCACTCAGTACAGTATCTGACCCACCACAGATGAACTGTTGCACCAAAACAAGGGTATTCATTTGAACTGAAACAAGGGTACTTGAACACTCCACATCTCTACATCTTTATTCCCTTTTTCCCTAGCAGGAACAGGCAGTATATTATAGGAGTTAAGAGCAGGACTCCAAACACAGACTGCCTGAGTTAACATTCTGGTTGTGTCCATTATCAGCTGTTTGATCTTGATCAATTTATTACTCTCTTCCTGCCCCACTTCCCTTATCTATAAAACAGGAGTGTGGGTGATGATTTGGCTTCTTCTCTGCTATGGTTGCTGTGCAGTTACTTGAGTTAATTTATGTAAATTACTGAGACCAGTTCTTTCTACAGAGTGAATATGGTTAAGTGTTGGCAGTGATTCTTCCCTCTTTTGAAACACCACTCTTCTTGTCTATCTAGTTAACTTGTGCTTCCTCATCTTCAAGTGTCCTTTGGAAAGACTTCTTATGATATCCTGTCTCTCTCAGAAAGTATCCTTTTTCCCCTGGGTAAGCTGAGTACTGCTGCTTTATGCTCCTTTCCTTAGTTATGCATTCTTCAACCTTTCATAAGATCATCCCATTGTACCATTAAGGTGAAAATTCCCTACACACTTTAGACTGACCTATACCTTGTTATTCATCTTTATATCCCCAGCACTTGATCACAGGGCTTGACACATAACACACCAAACCAATGGCATCAGAGAAGTGGATAAACATTCATCTGCTCTAAATACTGCTCCCACAGCTAGCTTACAGGCTTCACTTATGCTCAATGCCTGGGATCAGTCTTGCCCAAAATAAATGGGATTTTTAGTTCCTTCAATAAGCTCTGAGAATGTGGCTCACCATGGGTAGAATGCCTTTGAAGAAGATATGTGTGCTGGTCCTCTCTTTGAACTATATTATAGAACGATTCATCTTCCATGAGCCACATAACCTCAAATCAGGGCTCCCATCCACCCTCATCTTTCATTCCTTCTTTAGATTGCCCATTTTTCTCCCCTCTTCCTGTTTCATCCATCTCACTTCCCACCATGCCTGTGCAGACACACGGACGTGCACACACACCTTTGATCCCACTGACACCAATGGCACTAAGGAAAGAAGTTCAATATGTCCACTGGCGTCAAAATATAGCAATAACAATCCTTCAAAATGACAATCATAGGCAGCCTAGGGGCACTCAGGGGCTCTGCTGCTTTGTGCTTTCTGCAGGCTTTAGTGATTTTCTTTGGTGTTTGAAAGCAGAGGTAGCTGTAGTTTGCTCTACCTGAGAGGTGCTAGTGAACTGGTATTCAACAAAGATAGTTACAGCATTCTGGTGGTGATAACAGGCAGTGTAGGGGGCTGTTTTGTGCCCCATCTCACAGACTCCAGCAGAGCACGATCCCCTGTTTGCAACCAGTTACTCAGCTGCATTTCATGTTTGTGATTGTGTTGACAAGGGGAAAAGCACCATTTCTGGCAGGATCTTTTAGCTTCCTGCACTGCCTCAGGCACTTGGAGAATGCAGGAGGCCCAAAGTGCCTTCGATGCCACCTGACACCTCTTCTGCTCATCTAATCCCAGAGCACCCATTGGGAGTTTACAAGCAGCATCCCACCACGTCTTAACTAGGCAGCTGTTCCTTGGATCTCCGTTCATCTTCCCAGAGCCCCTGCTGCTCCCCTCCTGCCAAATATAACCCAACATCCAGGGGCAGGGAAAATAGACTGTGTGCCTACGGACTCCCAGGACAAGCCAGGTTCAACTCTGTTACTGGAGAACCTAGGTGGACACCGTCAATATTTTCTTTTGTTTTTCCTGATTTTCTATTGCTATTTTCTGTCAGCAGGAGCAAGGAAAACCTGGAAACTCAAAATCAAATCCCACTCTGAGCCACACGGAGCTGGCAGTTTCTAACTCCAATTCAAAATTTAATGTTCTGTTTTATGGCAGGAAAAATATAGCTTTCTGCTTTGGGGTGGTGGCTGGTTAAGGGAATCATAAAACAACTTAGATGTTTCTTGGTGATCCACCAACTATGTTAACTCAACATCTGATGATTTATAAATCAATGAGACACATACAGACTAGATTTTATTTTGAATACACACTGACATGGATGACAGTGACAAAGACAGTCTTGATTCAGTCTTTATTTAGCCTTGATTTAGTGTGGTCTGGGGCACTTGAAACACAGGTTGCCAAATCTGAAGAAAGGGCATTTCTAGTTTCATTGGCATGTAGCCTGGTGTAATTGTGTTGAGTGATATTTTTTTCTGGTTGTTTTGATTGGACATTGGAATGATGTTAGTTTCTGTGCATTTTCATCACAATTTCAAAGATGAAAATTTAACCATTTTCTGTCACAATAACCAAATAAAGAAAAAAATCAAGAGCATGAATCTAGAGTTTATAAAACTCAGCTTCTATATAATTAAAACATTTTTTACCTAAATATTTTCATGGGGACATACAGGCTTGGTGGTGGGGGTGGGAGGAGCTTATGTTAAAGTTGGTAGAAATATTCAGTAAAGTAATGTAAAAAGTATTAGGCATTTTCTTAATTTTCAAAACTCCCTTACCAATGATTTAACTAAGATAAAATTAGCAATATATTTAGAGTTTAAAATTGTCCAAAATAGTTTGGAAAAAAAACTATCAGAGTATGAAATATATATGCCATTTTTGACAATTACCTTTAATACATGATTTTTGGGTATGGAAGCTCTGTTTATACTATACTAACCTATGGGTTGTTTGGAAAGCTAAGAACAAACTGAGAATAATGATCTATGTTTGTCACCTGCAAATCAATTTCTAAGTTATTGTTTTTAAACAGCCAGTTATCTGGACATCAGCCATCCACTTCTGTGAAGGAAGGGTTGACGTGTTTTGGCTTCATACCTATAAAAAGTGTAATAAGTTAACTCATGTTAAATCCTTATAATGGGACCAGCATTCTCCTAAGCCTTTCAAATTATTCTCTCAATTAATCATCATAGGATCCTTATGAATGAAGTTACTATTGATGTCCCCACTTTGCAGATCAGAACATTAAGACAGAGAGAAGCTAAATTACCTGCCACAAGGATAGTGTGGAGATTTGAACTCACCACTCTGCTAAAACAAATAATCAGAGTTGAATGATTTTGTAGAAATAATTCTCCCAGAGATGAGAAAGTTCAGATTCAAAATGAAAGTATTTTGCTTAGATTTATATAACTAACAGAGAAGGACATGGAATTTGGTGAGAAGAGAACTCAACACAGATTCTAGGCAAGAGTAAGGTTTGCTTCAGGTGGCCTTATTTATTCCTGTGTGATCTGAGAAAGTCATTTTGTCTGTAGATACTCAATGTCTGTACATGCAGAAATGAGGTCATTTAGTATTCAACCAGTATGTATCAAATACTCTGCATGTGCTATTTGTGGGAGTAGAATACAGTCCCCTGGCTCTGGAGGCACTTACAGTCTAGTGGGGCAGCAGATGGAAACACGGAATAATGTAAGAGCTGCGTTATGTCAGACAGGTGCTTGCAAGGCCCAACGGCATAATTTGGTTCTTGGAGCTGGACTTGGGAAATGTAGATAATTCAGTATGTTGAAGGGCAGGTCACTTGTGTGGATTAGTGGTAAGAAGTGATTTCAGAGAGGTAAGTGGGGCAGGCCCTACATATTATTCTAAGTAGTTTAAACTTGGTCATGCAGGTCATGGGAAGGTATTTGAGAATTTTGAGCATGGGCGTGATTTACTCAGTTTTGCATTCGAGAATGTTGATATTGCTGGCACCATGAGAAATGGCTTGAAGGTGGTGCTGCCAGAGACAAAAGGCTGTAAGAATTTAATTGAGCAGTGATGGCATGCACTAAGGCAGAGCTGGACACCAGGGAGGGAGCAAAAGGGCTTGAGAGGTTTTTCGGAAGAAGAGTCCAAAGAACCCAGTTATTAGATATGATAAGAATCAGGGCTATATGATGATTGCATAGCTCAAGGTGGGGCCCACGGACGGATGATCGGTGTGGGCATATGCACTCTGAAAAAGACAACGCATTCTGCCTTTCACATATACAGTCAGGGAACAAGTAAGACATCTAGGAGATTTCCAGGAGGCTGTTTGAAATGTGGGTCAGGAACTCTGGTGAGTTATCTGTGCCATAAATACAGATTTGAGTCATTCCTGCCAAAGCCACAAGCATGAATGTCATCTCCAGGGAAAGTGAATGCAATAGGAAAGAAAGGAAGTGGGACTCCGAGACGCTGGCTTTTAAGGCAGATAAAGGGCTAGCAGAGGGCCCAGAGAAAATCCATTCATAGCAAGGGGATGGGGAGAAGCAGTGTAAGCAAATGGATGAAAGATCTCTAAGAAGATGGTTGTTCAGAGGGTTGAGGTCTCCTGAGACTCTGGGATGACCAGGGCTGGCAATAAGGAGGCCGTGATGACACTGGTGGGGAGGTTGCAGGAACACCTTTGTCAGGGAAAGGCTATCATATGGCAAGATGAGGGGCAAATGACATGTGAGACAGTGAGTGGAGGCAACGTTTTCAAGTTGCTTTCTCATAGCCACAGAGCAAAGCTGTGAGAAGATATAGTGGCTAGAAGAGGCTGTAACATTAAAGGAGGAGTTCCTAATATGGGGATGGGTGAGTATGTTTCTAACCCTCAGAGAAGAAGCTCCCAGAAAAGGATTTGCTACTGTAGGAGAGAAGTTAATGGAGTGAGGAAGTCGAACTGGGTGAGCTGTGCAGTGTAGGTGCAAGCATCAACCTTAGCCCAAACAAGGGTGTTTCATTTGCTAACTTAAAAAATTATTCTCTTATAAATGTATATGTATATAGTATAAAATCTAATAGTACAGAAGTAGGTTATGTAAAACAGTAATCTTCGCTACCCCTTTTCTACCTTCAGTTCTATTAGAAAGAAAGGGGATATTTTGACACTAAAAATAGACTTACTGTTTTATACTGATTATGTAAATAACATATGTTCAGTCAAATTTTAATAGTACATACAAATATAAAGAAATAAAGGTTGCTTAAAATTCTAACTTCCTAAAATAATCCCATTGAGGGGGCCATCCTTTTACATTATTTTTACTTCTTTGCCCACGTTAGCTCTATACCACTTTCCTAACTATACTGTAAGCCCTGTAAACAACTCAATGGGTGGTCTTCTGTACAGTTTAGAGAATGTATAGTTTATAGTATGTATATATATACTTACATAATATATACAGGTGTGAGCAAAGGTAGGTTTACAATTGTTCATATGGAAAAGGGCGTGCAGATTTTGATTATTACAGTAGCTTTATTAACTCAAGAGAATGTCACAGTGCAACTATAAACCTACTTTTGCCCACTCTTGTATCTATACACCTTTTCTTGGCCATTGTTTTACCAAAAAATAAATGGGATTATATAACATGTACATATGTTTTTGCATCTTGCTTTTCTCACTCAATAGTGAATTGCAGAATCATTCCAAGTCATCTGGTATTGCCCTAACTCATTCTTTTGCTATAGTTCAATATATCCAGCTATTCTTTTAGTAAAGGACATTTACTTTCAGTCCACTAGAAATAATTCTGCAATAAACGGCATTGTATATATGCTCTTTTATATTAGTACTTCTATTTCTGTGGAATAGATTACCAGAGTAAAAAGGATTACATTTCTTTTTAATTGTTATAGCTGGTGCCTGGTTGCCTAGTGTGTTGCACAGGGTGGTTTTTCTAGTGCACCTTCCTGGACTGCAGAGGTCAGAAATCTCAAACCTATGCTTCCCAGAATGCATTGCAGCCAGAATGTGACCTATATTGGCCAAAACTGTTCAAGATTTGAAATGCAAAATTGAGGTGGAGACCTTATTTCTGTTGACTAAAAAAGTTTTAGTTGGACTATAAGGACAGGAAAATGTTTATTTATTTGTTTTACTACAGTAGCATTAAGAAAAGCCTGCATGTCAAGAAATAAACAAATGTCCAACAAAAGAATAGAAATTAAATTATAAAATAGGCATTAGAGTACTATGCATCAGTGGAAGTGAATTAGCCAAAGCTACTCATATCAACCCAAAATGTCTTAATAACATACTCTGGAAGGGAAGAAGAAAGTCATAAAAAAATATATACGGTGTGGCCAGCACTTGTGGTGCCCCTCAATCCATATCCCTTTAGCTCACGTGACTTCAGGCAACTGTGGTGGACAGTTCCGTGCAGTAACCAGTGGCACCACAAAGTCACAATGACAAGCCTCTGCTTTTCTTCTTCAAGCCTTTGTTGGAACCATGGGAAGCCACTCAGCCTAAATGTGCAAGGGAGTTAAGCCCCTGAAAGCAACTCTAACCAAACGGAGGTAAAGTCAGTGAGCAATGCCGAGCCTCCTCTCCTTTGGTCTGGTGAGCCAGTTATGACATGTGTTGTACATATTCTCACAGAAGGTACCCAGCAGGACTCTCCTCAGTTGCCCGCAGCAGGGACCAGCACAATAAACGTACTTATGTTTTCTTCCTCCTCTAGTCTCTACTCCTTCCCTTTCACTTCCAAAATATACTACTTGCAAATAGTATATTTACCAAGTCCTTTTCTTTTTCCCAAGTCCTTTCTTCAAGGACTGCTTTCAAGGAAATCCAAATTATGACATACAGTGTGGTTACATTTGTACGTAGCCCCAAAGCAGGCAAGAATAAATATTGGATAGGGAGAATTAATTATTATACACTTACATCTGGGAGAAAAGAAAAAGCTATTCTAGGCAGAACCTACAATGGCTTCAAAGATGCTAGTCAGATTTTATTCTTTAAGTTGTGAGTTAAATACACAGCATCTTTTTTATTATTCTTTAAATGATTATTTCACAACTTTTTGGTCTCAGGACCACTGTACGATCTGCAAAAATTATTGCAGACTCCAAAGGACTTCTATTTATGTGAGTTTTGTCTAATGATATTTACTGTATTCAAAATTAAAACTGAGCAAAATTAAGAATGCATTTGAAAATTATAATAATAAGCTCATTACTTGATAACATAAATAATTTATTTCTATGAATATTATTATTTTTCAAAACAAACAAAAATAAAATTGAAGGAGCAGAGTGGCATCATTTTTTCATTTTCTAAATATCTTTAATGTCTGGCTTAATACAAGACACCTAGATTCTCATATCTGGTTTTTCTTCCTATTCAATCTTTAAAATCATGGGATTTGGTTGAAGAATCATGAGAAAATATAACCTCACATAACTATGCAGTTGAAAAATATAGGCATATTGCAATAGCTTTTTTTCAATCTAACTGGATATTCTTTGATACTCCATCCAAACTTGACGAGTGGTAGTTCCTTAAAGGGTAGTTTCAATGTAGTATCTAAAACTACGTCATTGAACTTTTAATACTCTGTTACAATAAAAACCATTGGTCTTGCACTTTGAGTGAATCTTTCAGCCATGCATAATTTTATGCCAACATGCATTAGTCATTTGCAAAATAATAGTTCACTGAGTTATGCAGGTATTCTAAATATTGACACATTTTATTCTACATTAAAAAATAACATTCATCAATAATACCACTGATACAAAAAGGAAAACCTTTAAATATTGAGAACTGTCAAGCTCATACAAGTTTTCCAACATTCTAATTACTTGCTTGAATACGCAAAATTTTCAATTGACAAATAGTGTCAGTTGTTTTCCTTGAAAGTGACAGGCTCACTTCATTCATTGTTGAGAAAATGTCTGCCAGCTGCTTAAGCCTGAGTGATTGCAGTGTGTCTGTCGGCCATTCCTTCAAATACACACCAAGTTCCTGGAACAAACCAGCTGGTTCGGCTCACCACCCCTACAGTTGCAGAGCGCTCCACCAGAGACAATGCCTCACTTCTGTGGGCAGCAGGACTGCCTTGTGCACACGTCCCATTTCGTCATGTGTACTGGGGCCAAGATTTAACAAAACTGGTCAGTTTTATCAAAGATCTTGTTAAGTGAAACTAGCACTCTCTTATTTGCAAGTGAGTGCACACCGGAGAAGATCACCGTGATCACCGGTACAGTTTGGTACCGCTGCCCTGGTTCAGGCTCCAGCATTTTTACCCACCATGGTTTTGGCATAGTGGGTGCCAACATCAGCACCGTGAAAAGACAAATGATCCTCTGGATTGTTATGAAAATAGTTTGTCCCCCTGAAAGAGTCTCAGGAGATTTATACTATGCATTGAAAACTTTAAGTTGTATTTATATTATATGCACATTTCATGTTTATTTCTCAATAATTAAAAAGACAAGTCGGTTTCCTTTGGTGTTGACATTGTATAAAACAGTTTCACCTCCTTTGCTAATTGTATAAGAAGCAGATTTCTTGTTAAATGGGGCTCCCTCCTTTCTTCTTTTGGCAACACTACCAAATATTACCAGTCCCTTCCCCTCCCCTCAGTAAAAAGTGAAAAGCATTTCACTTTTTAAAAAATTAGTAAGCAATATTTTTAGAAGAGTTTAGGCATGACAAAATTGTGCAGAAAGTAGAGTTCCCATATATACCTTGTACGCCCTCAAAAAGAAAATACCCTCCTTCTATACTGATGTCTTGTACCACAGAGGTACATATCTTACAGTCAATATATACAATCAATTGTATGTATTGATTGCAATATATACAATACACTGGCTGTAATACAATCAAATCAGTGTATTACAACCTACACAGACACATCATTATCACTAAAGTCCATAGTTTACATTAGGGTTAACTCTTGGTGTTGTACACTTTGTGGGCTTTGAAAAAAAGTATAATAACAGGTACCCACCATTGTAGTACCATATGGAGCAGTCTCGATGCCCTTAAAATCTTCTGCACCCTGCCTATTCTCCCTCTTACCCCCCAAACACTACCAATCACCGATTCTTTTACTATCTCTGTAATTTTGTCTCTTCCAGAATGTCATAGAGTTGGAATCATATAGTATGTAGTCTTTCCAGATTGGCTTCTTTCCATTATATGCACATTATATGCATATTCCAGTAATATGAACTTAACTTTCCTGTGCATCTTTTCATGGTTTGATAGTTCATTTCTTTTTAGCCTTAAATTCCATTGTCTGAATATACCATTTTATCAATTCTTTCACCAGCTGAAGGACATCTTGGTTGTTTCCAAGTCTTGACAATTATGAATAAGTTCCTATAAACATCATCATGCAGTTTTTTTGTGGATGCAAGTTTCCAGCTCATCTGGGTAAATACCAAGGAGTGTGATTGCTGAATCATATGGTAAAAGCATGTTTAGTTTTGCAGGAAAACTCCAAACCATCTCCCAAAGTCACAATAACAAGCCTCTGCTTTTGGCATTTCTACTGGCAATAAATGAGTTCCTGTGGCTCTATATCCTCACCAACACTTGGAGTTGTCAGCATTTTGGGTTATGGCTATTTTAATAACTATGTAGTAGTACCTCATTATTCGATTTGAAATTCCCTCATGTCAAATGATGTTGAATGACTTTTCATTGGCTTATGACCCATCCGTGTATCTTCTTTGGTAAAGTGTCCAATCAGGTTTTTTGCCTTCTTTTTAAATTGGGCTGTTTGTTTTCTTAATGATTTTAAGAGGTTTTTATGTGTATTGTATAACAATCCTTTATCAGTTGAGTCTTTTACAAACATTTTCTCCTACTCAATGGCTTCTCTGTTGGCATTGTCTGTCACAGAGCTGTTTTAATTTTTAATGAAGTCCAGCTTATCCATTATTTCCTTCACACATCGTGCCTCTGATGTTAGATCTAAAAAGTCATCACTATACCTAGAGCCAATAATGTTTTCTCCCATGTATCTTCTAGAAGTCTTACAGTTTTGTGTCTTACATTTTGGTCTGTAATCCATTTTAGTTACTTTTTTATGAAGGGTGGAAAATCTGTGTGTAAATTCATTTTTTTGCATGTCCAGTTGTTCCAGCACCATTTGTTGAAAAGATTGTCTGCTCCATTACATTGCCTTTGTCACAGATTAGTTGACTATATTTATATGGTCTATTTCTGGTTTCTCCCTTCTATTTTGTTAATCTATTTATCCATTCTTTTGCCAATACCACAGGGTCTTTATTACTGTAGTTTTATATTAAGTCCTAAAGATGTGTCAGTCTTCCAACTTTGTTCTTGACCTTCAATAATCAATGAACTACTCTGGGTCTTTGTGTCTCCACGTAAACTTTAAAATTAGTTTCTTAATATCCCCAAAACAACTTGCCAGGCTTGTGATGGAATTGCATATTGCCTTGAATCCATGGATCAAACTGAGAACTGACATCTTAATGATATTGAGTCTTCTTATCCATGAACGTGGAATATCTCTCCATTCACTCAGTTCTTTGGTGTCTCTCATCAGACTTGTACTTTTCCTCATAATAGATCCCCATTATTTGTGTGGGGGGGTAGCATTTAGCTTTTATATTCCTAAAGAGTTTATAATTTTTTGACCCAGACTGTTTGATGCCACCATTTTAATTTGGGAACATTGTAACAATGCTTTAAAACCAAGTTATTAAACTTCAGAGTTTTAGATTACCCAATAAAATTTTTAGCAGGTGCCTTCATAACATGTTTAGAAAGAAGGCATAAAAAAAAGTCTGGAGAGTCATCTTAAGATAGGCTGGGAATGAAATGATGGTCAGGGTTATCTAATGAAAACATAACTATTTTAACTTCACTTTAAAATGATAACTACATGGCCCATGTCAAAGAATTGCATTGAGATGTCCTATCTTGGTTACTATTGCTACAAAAACATAAGCTGGCAGTTGGAATATAGTCTGAGGGCAAAACCCAATGCGGCTCAACTATTCCAGTTGGTAAACCCCAGGACATATAAATATGATTCTTAGATTCTGTAACTACAAGGGCTTCATTTTATTTTGTGCCACAAGCCAGAAGCCACTGCAATTTTTATCCTTGCTTCTTTTTCTCTCTGGTGTTGCCTGACTCTCAAATAATTGTGGAACTATTTATGCTCTTTCAGCTCATGCATTCATATATCCCATTTGTTTCTCGAGTGAATATTTTATGTGGATTTTCAGTATCATTTTTAGTGATTCATAATCACATTCTACAAGCCAACATTTTCCATGCTTGGTTTCAGCTAGAGCATAGTGTTTTTGGAGAACTTGTTCAACTAGCTTTGGCTTTTCAGGAGGCCAAAATAATAATTCAGCAATCCGCAAAGAAAAACAATAATAAATTGGTGGGTAGATGCTATCATTTAACCATGTGTTTTGTTCTCACTGAGAAAATCTCTTGAGTAATTATGGAAAACAAATTAAAAAGTAATGAATTTCTAAGTGATTAAAGATTTAAGGATTGCATTTTGCATGCAACTATTCTTCTTATCATGATCTTTTCAGTATATTTAGGCATGTTAGCCCTGATTTTTTAACATAAAATGCCATACTATTATTTATAATAAGATTGTACTCCTATAAATTTCCTTCTATAACTATAATATTTTTAGCTGTATGGGGTTAGAGTTTAGCCCAAGGTATTCCTTTTAGATGATTGTGTATGACTGGCTTTTAATATTATAGTTTTGGAGTTTCGGAGCATGAATGATTTAATGTACCTCTTTCCTTTGTTATTGTTTATGTTTATGGGCTGTGCTCATTTTTGTAGAACCCCCTTTTCTTTACAGTGATCCCTGTTTTAGAAAACACATCTGGAAACCTAAAAAAAGTCCCCGTCAGTGGGTATTCACTATTCATGACTTGTTTTCCATGAATTCTGCAATAATGCTATGGTTTCGTGCTGACTGGCAGCAGTTCTGGGAATATTCTGATTCTGTAGGAATTCAACAGTGATGGAGGCTCTGTCTCTGTGACATTTTAACACCTGTCAAAGAATACACAAGCCAGTGAAGCCAGCAGTTCTTCTCAGTGATATTTCACTCCTAAAATGATGGTTTTGTTGAATTGAAATGTTTAAAAAAGAATTATTTTACCTTGTTAATTTTATGACAAGAGTTATATCCTAGAGATGACTACATTTTATGCATCTCATGCCTCTTAATAAAAAAAAGAGTTTCACAACATACCTAGTGGGAAGGACCTTGGTTTTCAATGACAAGTCCCAATGTCAAATTCCATTTCTGCAACATACTAGCTATTTGACCATGAGCAAGTCATTCAACTTCAGCCTCAATTTTTAGCAAATGGGGTTCTTCAGCTTACATAGCTGTGATGAAGATCAAATTTTAGTTACTGTGTAGTGGGATTAGTGCCTACACTTATCTTGGCACATGAATCACAGCGAAAGGCCATCTAGTTCTACTAGCATGGTATGTCTTTTCATCCTGTAGCAAGTATGATATCCTGTGTTGCTTGAAATCCCATGGTGCCCAATCAGGGTTAATACGGGTGAAATACTTCCCAAGTCTGACAAAGAGAAAGGAAGGACCCAAGGAGGTGATATGAGTTGTGGGTTTTTGTCACTGTTATGTCATTGTTTTTGAACATGTTAATATGTTACTCAAAGCCTATGTTTTCTTGTTTGTAAAGCAAGGCTGGGTCAACTGGCTAGAGAATCCCTGAAAATGAATCTTATACTGAACTTACATAAAGCCCTATGAGCTTTCTCTGGAAACCTACAAGTGGGTCACTTCCTGTTGAAGAAGTAGAAATAGCTTGTTTCCAAAGAAATGTCTGTGAACCTTCTTGCCCTGTACTTCTTGCAGAGAATATCAGCATCTGGATGTTACAGTTCTTCACTTTATTTACCAAACACTAAAATCTGCCTTTTCTTGCCAGATGAAAGACAATTACCCATTCCCCCCCTCTTTAAGTCTGGCTATAGGCTCCCTGAAGCCAGGGAAGAGCACCCCTTTGACCCTGTGTGAATCCTCATGTTAGCTCTCAAGAGAACGATTGCATACAAATCGGACACTCTTTTTTATGTTAAACTTAGGATCTCACTTGATCTTGCCCATTGCAAGGATGCAATTAGTCTGTCTTCTTATAAGTATAAACCAAATCCATTTCAAATCTGTTTTCAGAATATGGAAAATGCTCAATACAAAATTCTGTAACTTTTCCAGGGCCATTCAGATTAAAATTCTGGAAGTGCTTATTTCTCTCAGTCTGATCAGCTTCTCAGGTATCTGTCCTTTTCTTTGATATTTTTAAATTGAAAAGGCTGTCTACACATTCATTTCTGCCAGAGCCTGGGTGATGGGATTCACCCAGGAGGGAGAATAGATACAGGATAAATCGGATTCCTACCTATCTCCTCACCCATACTTCTGACGCCAGACATATGCTGGAGTCACTATCTTCATCAGGAAAACCTTCTGAGGTTCTCAGATTCAGGGCTGGAAGATCTATGATCCCTAATCATAGTTTGAGAAGGACTGACATCTCATGCTCAGCATTTATTCATCCATTCAACCCATGTTTATTGAATGAGTACAATGTATTAAGTACTGTGTAAAATACTTTTCCCTCCCTCTGTTTATTTTTTTAAATTTCCCCTCCTTTAATTTTTTATATTGTACTGGCTCCATAGTATCTCAGGCTCCTCTTCTTTCCTCCAAATTCCCAATAAAATATCGTAGTGTCTCACCTTGGGGATTTTGTCCACAAAATTGTTCTTTTTGACTCAAAAGTAGACATGACAATGGATATCATATTTCCAAGTCTGTTAAGACAAGAATAGCTTGTATTAGGAATGGAGAGAGGGGGTGGGGCCTTGGCACCAGACCAGACAAAAAGGGAGTGGGCAGGAAAGAAATGGGCCAGCTGCCTTGGCTGATGTAGAGGCTCACACTTGTCTACAGAGAATGCCCAGGGGTCCTGGTGGTTTCTATTCTCAGAGCAGATGAACTAAGACCTGCTCTCCTCTGGCTCTGAAGTTCTCAATTATAGACAACTTCATGCCTGCTCTCCACAGCAGAGGGAAAGGAAAGTGCCCTTACATGCCCCTGGAAGTTTTCGTTTTGGTGAGAACACGTAACATGATATCTATCCTCTTAGGATATTTTTAAGTGTACAATACAGTATTATTATTTATAGGCACAATGTTGTACAGAAGCACTCTAGAACTTATTAATTTCTCATAACTGGAATTTTATACCCACTGATTCACCTGTTCGCATCTTAGATCTTGACCTCTCACCCAGTCTACTGCCTTAGTATTTTGACATAACTTTCACTGCTCTCATCACATTGGCCATGATCATCATTGGAGTCCCAGGAGCTGCAAGAAAAATTTGGACCCTGGGGGGAAATGAACAGACTTTCAGAGTAATGAGTTCACTGTCTTCAGAAGGCCAGCAAATGCTATGAGAGTGCACACACGAGCTACGAATATTTCTTATGATATAGCTAAGACGGCCTCCTCCACACCAAAAACCTCGAGCGGAAAACAGAATTAACTGACAAATTGTCCCTAAACTCTATGCAGGAAGCATAGCAAAAGTGCAGCTCCTCATTCTGTCTGTGAGAGTTCTGTGCAGGGTGGCACCTGCCACAAGCCTCGGCTTCTCCTGAGCAGTGCAGGGCAGCAGGGTGGCAGCCACTGACCTTCTGGGCAGCCTGTTCTGACAGTTTCACACCAGACCAGCTGGACGCTCCAGACTGTGGCCAAATATGCCCTAGAATGCTTCTCAGGCTCAGGAACTGACTTTTCTTTGCATAAAATAGAGTTGGATTCTGGTTCTTGCATTCTTTCTTTCTTGTAATGCTTTTTAAAAAATCTTATAGGAAATTCCAATATACATGTAAAAAGGACCAAAGTGGAAGTCTTTTGGATAAAACTGAGGGTGGATGATGGAGCTGGGCTGGAGCAGATCTGCTTGGCTTTCCCTCTTTATCCCACCGACCTAAAGACCTCCAATATTAGCTCCTTGGAATTCAATTTGAAAAACACAAAGACTATGGGCTAGATCCTTTATAATGTACCTCTGTTTCAAACCCAACAAAGGCTAGATGCTGCCTTAGTCATCCACGAATCCTTAGAGCCTAAAATGGTTCTGGCACACATAAACACACACCTCCCACACAATGCATGGATAAATACAAGGTTTTTTGGATGTACAAGATGTGTCTATTTCAGAATACAGCTCCACGTGACCAGCAGAGTTGGGTTTGCAATGTTAACCTCCCCTTCTGACCCTCTACCCTATATCTTCCCCGACTTTTCTCTGCGCACATATAAAAGCTCAGCCTCAGCTTCCTGGGGATTGTATCTAAAACGCCAAATGTAAACATCTCCCCGATGGGAGACAGCTTGTTTATACAGGAATAATTGCTTCAGCACAGTGTCCTTTTTTACAGCAACAGCAGAAGAAAACGCTGAGTTGTCAGATTCCTTGCTTTGCATTAGGAAAGAATTTAAAACCCATTTCAGTCCTTTCTTTGGCCTCATGTAAAAATAAAACTTTTCTTCCCAAGCTTGGGGCTAAGTGAAAAAATTGAACCCTGATTTATATTCTCCCTGAGCTCCCAAAATAAGTTCAGGTGATTTTTGAAATGTATTTTTCCCCTCCTTGCCTTCATTTGGGGCCAGTCAGAGATGAGTGGATGTTGTGTGCAAGTTTGAAAGGGCTGTGAAAGGCGTAAACAATCTGTCTCTTCATTGTTCCCCTTCCTTCCCCTCCCCTGAAGAGAGGCTAATGCTAAGTGTGGGTCCTGCCAGCTATGCGAAAGCTGGAGGAGGCTTCGCCTGCATCCTGGGCAAGCTATCAGGTGGCAGATTCACTAAGGGGCGCGCCAGCTGCTTGACTTCATTACCGTTTATCACTATGTCTGCTTCTTTTAAAAGTTTTATTTATTTAATCACCTAATACTATTTTTATTGGCCTGTCAGGATGTGGGGGGAGAGTGGAGGGGAATTCATTTCATGTGTTGTGGAACATTATTATGGTAAAATATTAGGACAAGTCTGTACCTTCCCTCTTTGAAAAATAAGATACAAAGCCAATTAAAGCTAAGTGATTACCGAAAGGCATCTAATTAGTTATTAACTTACGCACGTCAAACCCTGATGGCAGCTTTCACAGCGAAAGTGCCGTGCGGTGTCGATACTGAGGTGGTGGGTATGGCGGAGGCCTCTGCTGCTCGGCTGGCTTAGGAAGCACCTTCACAGCTCAGAGCCTTCCTGCCTTCCGGGCGGGGTGCATTCTCACCCATCTGACAAGATCTGTCGCATATTATTGGACAATGAATCACCGACCCCTTCCAAGTCTTAATCCATCGTTTGATCACACGTCAAGAAAAATGGCTTTTTATGTCTTATGTCTTGGCTGCGAGAAAGGGGAGAAAGCAGAGACTTCAGCTTCCGGCTCCAGCTCATTACTTTTTTGCAAATGATAGATGGGTTCACTAGGCGATTTAACTCTAAAATGATCTTTTCCCCCTTATCACATAAGCAAATACAAGGAGCTTTGCAGCCAGGGCTGAGAGGAAAGACGGTCTCTGCCTGCTGTTCCTTTTGTGTCTCTGTAGTAGGTACCCATGTGTGGACAGAGGCTTGTGTGCTTGGTAAATATGTATTGACTGAGTATTACTGCTTCTACTGCTAAATAATAGGATTTAAAGTGGACACACATAGAGAGACTAACTTTCATTCTCCAGGACGTAGCTATAATCATTTTACACATTTCTTTTAAAGCTCTTAGGTGATAGAGTAATTTGAAATGACTTGTAGTTCGCAAAAAGGGGGCAGTATTATATAACGACACAGTAAAACCAATTCTTAAAGAAATTTTCCTCTACCACAAATCGAGTTAGTTATGTTATTGTCAAAATCCCAACTTTAGATATGTACTGATATACATTCCCGCTTTCTCAGAACAGGCAAAACCTAACCGCATAGAAATTACCCTGTTTCTAATAGTTAGTTGATTGCTACTTAATATCAAAAGTAAAAATTATCTGAAATTACCAATAAAAGAGTAACTAAAACCTCAAAGTTTCTGGGGGATTCTAATTAAGTTGTCGACACACGCAAATACCTGGTGATCTCTGAGTAGTTTTTCCAAAGTTCATAGCTATCAAAGATTTCAACCGCATTCTCTGAGGCCAAGAATGGAAACTCCCCAGCTCTCCACTGACCTCCTACCACTGAAAACATGCTCAGGAACTCTTCCCTCTTGTACATCTTCTGTAATTTGGATACATAAAGGACTGAGATTCAGTCTTTGTGTGCTTATGTAAAATGAAAGATGCTCAGAGAGATATAATTAGTGCTTCTCTGTGTCATGACAACTCAATGAGATGATAGTATTTCCAAATTCTAGCCACAGAACCGTACAGCCAAGTAGCATGTGGCTGGCCTACAAGCTTTTGTAAAAAATTGACACCATTCTAAGACCAGGGATATATCCAAGCCCCTGGCACAGTACATGTTGGGCACAAAAAGAGTGCTCCCCAAAATGCATGTTCCAGTGAAATGCAAATAAATTCCCTATAACTTAGTTAAAATCATTGTCCAATGTCAATTTCCTGGCTCCGATCACGGTACTACGTGAAACGTTGTTGGGCGAAAGTGGGAGAAAGATATGCGGGAATTCTCTGTTTTCTTTTTGCAATTTCTAGGTAAGTGTAAAATATTTTCAAAATTAAGTTTTAAAATATATTTGTTGAAAAGAGAATGAATCTCCAGTCCTGTAGGGCTGCTGAGTGTGCTGCCCACCTGAGGCGCCGGTGCCTCGCGCCTCGGGGCTGCTCCTGACACCGGGCACCCTCTGTCTTGCTCTCAATACACCTCTTCCCCACAGAGAGTCTTTGCCCAGATTCTGCTCCTGCCTCTGGTCACCTGGGTGGCTTCTTCTATTTGCTGTAACCCTCCACGAGGAATTTTGGCTCAGGCGTACCACCCAAATGTACCTCTTGTCTTGTTGGTCTTTGCACTCAGTTTGTCTTTTGACCAGCTAGTGTATGTGCGTGTGTGTGTTGAAGTGGGAGGTGTACAGAGTGGAAATAATGAAGGGTGATGTTGAGATTTTGTCTGTGGTAACCTATGTCTCTGAAATATATTTCTTTTCATAAGGAACAATTTTTTTCCCCTGAGGAGAGACCTCACCTCGTCCATCAGAGTCATCAGACTGAACTCTTATGCTTCAATATACATTTCATGAAAATCCTATTAAAGCTTTCATAGTCAAGCTTGCTCCATATCTGTTCTCACTGCTGGGGGGTCAAGAGCATGGTCCTTGTCCTCATAAATGATGGAGAGTTGGACTGACTCAGACGATATCCTGAGGCCAAGCATGGTCTATGCTTTTTCTACCACCTGATTTCCCACTGGTAGATGAGTTGGGACCATCTGTGCCTTTCCCATGGTGCCACTCATGTAAGACTCAGTACAGAATAATGGTTAATAACATAGTCATCGGAGCCCTGCTGTTTTGAATCTACTTCTGTTTACTATTGGTGTAAGTGAATGATCTTCGTGTACCTTATTTTTGCCATCTGTAAAATGGGAACAGTTGTGCCTAACTCATAGGGTTCTTGCAAATATGAGAATAGTACTTGGAAAAGCATCAGGACTTGCTCATTGTTGGCACTCAGCTTATGTAGCACCTATTCTCTGACGCCTACCAACCTCCTTTCCTGATTCTTTTCCCTGGATCCCCAACTACTGCTTCCTAAAAGTTCAGTACCACGACTTAAGCTTGAACGTTTCCCTGTACTTCTGGATATAATAGCAGATAATCAGTGGAGTCTCCGAAATAACATTGGAAATCAATTAGTATCAAAGAAGGCAATTGATACAGAGTCACTCAAATTTCTGAATCTACTGTACAAATCATTATTTGAGTGCAGCTCCAGTCAAGATGCTGGCGAGCTTTGTGGGGAAATGGTCATAGACCTGGGACTTCTTGGGCTGGCGTTCTCCTTGCAACTTACAGTGCTCTGACCTGGGAGAGGCTGAGGTAGACTTGGACTGGGCTAGACATACGCTGCTGAGAAAGATAGGCTTGAAAGTATGGCTGAATGTTTTCTTTCTTTTTTTTTTTAATAGCAAATACGAGGTCAACATTGACACTGGTTGACCAGCTCCCAGGTGTTAAGTGTGGTGTTTAGAGCCACAAAAGACTCTGTTGTAGCCACAGCTATGGAGTGGAATTGGGCTTTCGAGTCTCTCAGTTTGCCCAGTCTTTTGTGGGGTGAGCACTGTCTATCAACACTGGAACTAATGGCATTCGATTCCCAGGCAAATGACGTCCAGTCCACCCCACCCTTTCCAATCAGTGCTACAAAGGAATGAAAACTTGTCGTGTGGATACTCTCTCATTATCTCCAGAGACACTGACTAAAAGTCATCCTTTGGTAGCATTTATTAAGTTTATATGACCCCCTCTCCAAGAAGTGTTTAGAACAAACAATGAGTTATAGCTAAAACCAATGTGAGTGAGCAATAGACTCAAATTAGAAGGGATTAAATTAAATGTTCATGTATCATAAGTGAAATATCCATTAGGGACTTCTCAAGTGACCTTCAGGTTCAACAAATTCTGTTTTAAAACTTTGACCCTGAAATATACCGGTGCTGGGCCAGGTGTACGCATTTCAGGTACTGTGGAGAAAAAACTGCCCAGGCAGTCACGGTAAACAAATGTAACTAGTTTTGTAGAAATGCTATTGACAGTAAAATTCTAATTTTACTCCAGCTCCCAGAACAGATGTACCTCGGAGTCCACAGACAGCAATACTCTACTGCAGCTACTCAGCTGTGACCTTCAGCCCCAGGCTCACTGCAATAAAATTTTCATGCAACCATATGGAATAATATTTTAATAGAGATTTACTGTCAGTAACTGTCCCAAAGGAGCAAATAAGGAAGCTGTAACATATTGCGTACAGTAAATCAAGGGGACTTCAATGGAAAAACGAAACCTCCCGGAGGCAAGCATCTTTAAAATTACAGGCAACACTTTGTACAAATATGTGTACAAAGGACTAGATATGCACTCAGTTAAGTAGCTCAAAATGGTTTCGATTTGCAGATATATTTATTTAGAATTTATTTATTGGATTTTATAAGTGGCAAGCACTTACCTGTCAGGGCTGAATGCGTATGTATCTATCTCCCTTCCCCGGGGCAAAACGAAAGATAGGGAGGGGTGACTTTAACTGAAAATCTCACCCAACCAGGGAACATGGCAGGCAGCACAAACTGCACCCTCTCGATAGCCAGCTTTACTTCAGTTTAGGGTGAGGTATTAACAACAGGGACGAAACATTTCCCTAGTCAGTGTATAAACAGCACTGGACCAGTTAATGACAGTGCTAAAAATTCGGCTTAAAACAATCATCGAGGAGACACGTTGATTAAAATTCCCAGTGCGGCAGAAGGCATTCAGAGTCCACACATGAATCATTGATTATGCTTTACTCAATATTTGTCCATGTGAAAATGTCTCCTTTTTTTGTGGAACTATAAAATGGCAATCTTTGTCTGAGCGGGTCCAGGACTGGCTGGGGTTGGCGAATCAGATCCCATGCTCAGCTTCTCCTGGCCCCGTGTTCATTTGGAGACATGAGTCCATGGCACCAGGCGAACTAAGCGAGAGGGGCGGCGTCTGAGCGTGTCCCCTGCACAGACAGCTCACACTACGGTTCACTCAGTTTCCATCACCGGACCGTTGGCTTGCTCGGCTTTAGCCCTTACTGTGAAGAGCATTTCAGCTTCAAATACTTGTTTCCTGAGGGCAAACAAGCAGCCATCTCTCCCCCTCCACTCATCTGATGGAAACTCTAATGTGAGGGGCAGTAATTCAGAGGTAAATAGACTGAACGCTGCCCATGACAGTTCATATTTTATGCTGGTGGGAAGGCCTAAAACCTAACAGACTCATGTGTAGGAGGCACAGCACAAGCGCCTTATCCATGGTACGTAATGAAGGAACACGTCTTGGTGTCACACCAAAAATCAAAATATCCAAGCGACCACAAGTAGGGGAATCAGGTGATAAATCTTTATGTTTTGCTAAGTGCCTGTGGGTGGTCACATTTGACAAAGCATGATAATGGTAGGAGAATTGTCACACCTGATTAATGCGTCTTCCATACTCCGTTCTTACACTGCAGTGGTCACGGTGACTAGAAGACATGGGTAACACGCACGCACACACAGATCCAGAGCAGGTTGGGTGTCACACTGAATGAAAGCAGATGATCTGGACTCATGAGAACCTGGCTGGACCGTGCAATACAATGGGACGACAAAGCTGAGGTGTTAGCTCAGCCGTCAGATTAATGTGGAAGTCATGGTGCATGGCCGCAAGCAGGTTTCCCAGTGTTTTCACTGCTGTCCTTGTTTCGCAGTGGGATTATGTATTCTCTGGATCCTTTCACTGCACTCTATTTCACACTGAAAATCAAGTTGGTACTAGAGATGTTACTCGAAAGACGTTAGTTTGGGGACACACATGTACGTATGATTTGTGTAGTTTGTTCCTTTGAGGTAAGACAGAGTGGGATAAATCTCCAGAGTCCCTGCATTATTTGGCAATGGACACATTCAGAATCCTTCTCTTTGTCTTTATAAGGACTAGAATGGGCATGTAAAGACAATTTCCTTCTGTGTTTAATTTTGTAAATTTACCAAGAAGGGTGAGTCATGTCTTAACTTTATTGATCCCATTCCTAAAACAAGTGATGTCAGAATGCTTACTCATTAAAGACATCTTCCCTCCATCTCTTGGAAGGCTCAGTGACCTCGGCTAGCACTTTGTCCAAAGCTTTGATGATCGTGGGCTGTGCGGCTGGTCCCTCCTCTCCTCAACCCACCCCCCATTCTGGCATGTTTGTTTTCTCTCTGCCTGCCACAGGTTCTATGTTCAATTTCTCTCAACTTTGCATCGCATGAGTCCAGAATACATTTATTTTCTGCCTGTTCCACCTCTCCAAACCTTAGCTCTCTTTTTAAGATGCAGGGCAGAGTTCTGAGTACTCAAACAACCCCACGGAATGGTTCTAGGCCCATCACTAAATGCTAAAGTCCAAGTCACCTGCTGAACAGCAAATAAATTCTGAAGACCTTAATAATTGTTTAATAAATACTCACTGATAATTGATATTGATCTTTTGACATTCTTCTCTTTCTTTTTACCACTTTCTCACATGCTTCAGACTTGGGCTTCCCCAGAGAACAAGAAAAAATTGAGTTCTAGAGACATTTTTATCTAATTTCTCCCATTCAGGGCACGCTAGAAAGTAGCCAGCACTTAATTTAATTTTTAACCTGTAGATGTCACTTTACAAGCTGCAGATAATGTAAGCAAAATGTAACAATACACACAACCAACAAACAAAATCTCCCAAATTAAAAGCAATATGCAGCTGGAATGGATAAAATAATTTGTTAATTAGAAAAGTATCCCTGAGCCATAGTAAGCTCCTCACAGCTGGAAGTTATTAAAGAAAAACTAACCCAAGACTCTGGGAGAGTCTTTCTATAAAGGATGGGAGATTAGGTTCAATAATTCTGGGGTCTCTTCCAAATTGAGATTCTATGATAACTGCCTGAACTTAACCAATTAAAAATTAGTTTAGTAGTACTATGAGGTAAGTTCTTTATATTCCATTTATTAAAAAATTACAGCCAGAGCTAGGAGATTAATTTGAAAGAAATGTGAAAATAACTGGTCATTAATTGATTAACTGACTACATTCAAAAGGATGGTTTTCCAAAGTAGTTTGTGTGTGTGGACACAGTTACAAAGCACTTGAAAACAATCTTATCCATAGAACATACATCTACAATTGAATTAACCTGTACACGTAAGTGAAATGGCTACCGTGCTCATTTTAATAAACAAATATTTGTCTGCCTGTCCGTCTTGTCAGTTTTCCTGTCTGTGATTTAGTAACCTTGGGTCCATAAAGAGAAGCAGTGGAATGTTTTGCCCTCCAGGAATTCCCGGGGTGCTCTGCCATGGCCTGGTCCTCTGCCAAGGTCGGGAAACTCGGCCAAGTCTTTGCATAGTTGTACTTCCAGACACACAGACCTCATGTTTCACAAATAGACACCAGTTCAGACATACCAGCTACAAGCTGACCAGCATCTATTCTCACTGTTCCCTGGACTTTAATGGTTGCTAGGTGTCTTGAGTGACACCCCCGAAGACCCAGTCCACTATCCAGAATTTTTGGACAGCAGATTCTTGAGTTGAGGAAATCAAATATCTAATGACCATAATTTTGTTTTCATTGCAGTGAAATCTTTCAATATGTGTCCATTAAGACCATGAAACTTTGTCTCATCATTATTGGGAATTCAGTGTGGTCATTGTGTGAAGATCTGAGATGAAGTTTGAAAATGTACTCAGCTGAAAACTGTATAGTTTGTACATGTTCCACTTATAATGCATATGTAAGACTTGGTAAAACCTTATTAGTTTATAATACTTTAGTAAAGTTTTAGTTTAAAATTCTTAAAATATAATTTAGTTCTGCTTATATCAAGGGGATAGAGTAAGATATTTTCTCCTTAATCAATATTTTCTAGGCAAGCATATTTGATGTTTATAAGTAAGTAGGTATTTTTTGAAGTATTTGAAAGGAGTTTATTCATTTAGACTAAATGTTGGTTTTGGAATTATTTTTACTCCTCTAATGGAAGAAGCAATTTTTTTTCTTATGGAGAATACAAAAGGAAACTTTTACCTTACATAAAAAAATGCATAATTTTTGAATTAGCAATGTCTGAGTCAAAGTTTTGTTATATATTTTTAGACATCTGGAGTATGTGTAATTTGCAGTTATGAACCCGGAGATGTATTGCGGTTAAACCAAATGTGTCTCCGTGAAAGTTAATCTGATTCTTCCAGACTTACTAACATGCACCTACTCAGTTGGTCTAAAGTTTCCTGACTCCCAGTTTAATGATGAGTTTTTATGAAATTGTTGGGTTTTTTTACCCCATTTCCTTTTAGCCAGGATCACACCTGAACTCCCAAGATGCAGCTGCATGTAGAGAACTGAATAGTAGTGGAGGGACGGAGACACTGAGGCCACCCTGGATTCCTACATTCAAGAAGCTGTGACACAAGAGCCACACCCATCCTTCCACACTGCTCTGTGACGAGGGCCACCCCAGCCATCACCCTGAGAAAGGCTTGGTATCTCTTGCAGATGTTGGATCAACCTGGTGTAATGGTATTGCTACTAATACTTTATCCTTGATGCAATTATAATTATTTGATATAATTATATGGACTAAACTCACTCATGCAGAACCCTCTTGTGTTGGAGAAGCAGATAGTAAGAAGCATGAAATAGTTGATCTGTAGTTTTGTTTTACCTTCTCTCTTTACCACTCAGAGTTAGCTGCCTGAATCTTGTGCAGTGTGACAGAAGATCATTCTAGAGTCTGGGAAGAAGCAGTGAGATAAACTGGCTAGACCATGATGAGGTATGAAATGTCTTGTTAGACTTCAGGGTGAAATTCATCTCCAAGACCCACTCCATACGCCCCACCCCCACCACCTCACAACTTACATTCCCAGAACCTGAGTATCAAGATTTCATTTGCCTTGGAGCCCTTCCAGAAATTAACAGTGTTAAGAAGAACCATTCTATTAAGTCAGGATGGTGTCCAATAAAAGCAATGAATGATTGGAAAATGGACCGTTTTAATGCTGTTCAGTAAAACCATCGTGAATGTTCTTAATTATGCAATTACATTCCTCCTGTGATTGCCTCATTCAATTTTTTTTCTTTCATGGTATAGAATATTCTGAAATCGGGTTCAGAGTCTTTTAATATTGTTTTATTTGACTAATATTTAAAGATGATGAGATTAAATATGTAAGAGTATGGGGTGATTTGGACTCCCCTAGACACCGAAAGAATATAAAGACTCACAGGACTGACAAGAATGGAGAAATAATTGTACCCTTTAGAGGCATCTGAAGTCTCTTTGCAAGAATAGAGCACTCCATTTTTTTAAATGTTATTCCTTTGGTTTTGAATACTTAGTACCATCATATGATTTAAAATTCAAGAAATGCAAAGGGTATATGGTAAAAAATGTCTCTCTTTCACCCAAAGCAAATAATATTGTCAGGTGTGCTTGATGTTCTCAGAGATACCTTATTCATATTCAATAAACCTTCATTTGTTTTTCTCTTATTTGCATGGATGGCAGCATTCTCTTCTAGGAATTTTTTTTAAGCATTCAGTGTAGGTACTGAGAATACAGTGGAGAGATAAACCAAGCCCAGTTGGAAAGTTTAGTCCCCATGGTGGAAAGCAAGAGAAAGCAAACAATGAACAATGCATCATGAGTGTTTGATACCTTTTTTGCTGAAAAGGGGCTGCTGGCTGACTGAGATTAGGTGGTCGTGAAGACTTACCAAGGAGGTAAAAATTAAAAAGAAGGGAATCACTTTTTTACTTTTGCATTCATCTGGCTAAACATCTGCTGACCCTCACCAGTGTACCCTGACACAGCCCCACAGAACACATCTTTGGAAACGTGGGAGTTGACAGAAAATCCACAAACTCTTCCTTGTAATTCGGTGACTCACAATTTCTTGTCTTGCATGGTAAAAGCTGTAGGAGAGGTCCCCCCAAAGTTCCCTCCCAGATATGATGTTTTGTGGAATGTCTACCGAGAAGTGGAGACCCTGACATGGACAGATGTTTCTCATCGGGACTCACTGTTCTGATGACATCATACAGTCATTTTACATAACCAGCAATCGGAGAGGAAGATTAGACTAAGACCAGTAAAAATTCACAGACCAATCATTTAACCTGGGTATTTGGAAAAAAATAATCAAAACTTCTATGTACACATGTACATATTAAAAAGTCCTAACTTTCATCATTGAATATCTTGGATACTAATGATAACTGGTTACTGGATTAACTTTTTCAATTTTCTTCCAGATGTGTGATACCATGTAGAAGTATCCTGATATTGCTAGTTCTGGTTTCCTACTGGTGTACCAAAAAACATTTATTTTCATTTCTCTGAAATAATTGAGGATTTTTCCAGTTAATTTAGATATGTTGGTTACTTCTAAGAGTGGCAAAATACATACCAGTGGAGGTTTAGATTTATGCCAAGTGCTGAAACCCTTCTGCAAGTAATTCATTATTAGATGGCACAGAAATTAACTTAGATCTCTATTGAAATTCTGTCCTCATTATGGGCATCAATTATCATCAGACTGTAAAATGGATGTAAAAGGGGAAGAAGATTAGGTCAATTCTGAAGAGCTCCTCCTTCTCCCTCTTCAAAATGTGACGTGTGCAGAAGGTGGCCTTCTCTATGGGTCCCTGCAGCACCTTACATGCCTCTGACAGCAGAGAAATGGGAGAGTCTCCCTGCCCCCACATCCGAGTCCCTTTAGGCTGAGTAGCACCACAAACTGAGTAGCTTATAAGCCGCAGAAATATATTTCTCACAGTTCTGGGGCTGGAAAGTCCAAGATCATGGTGCCAACAGATTCTGTGACTTGTGAGGGCCTGTGTTCTGGTTTGTAGATGACACCTTCCTGCTGTGTCCTCACATGGTTGGAAGAGGCTAGAGGTGGCTCAGGAGCCTCTTTTACAAGTCACTGTTATGACTTAAGCAACTCCCAAAGACCCCACCTCCTAATATCACCATCTTTTGGGGAAAAAAACATTCAAACCATAAGACCCTCACTAAGACAGTGAATTACTGGTGCTGCCCAGCAGTTTAGATTTCAGCCATATGGGATGTCCCTCTTTCATGAGCCTCTGGCATGACAACGCTAAAGCTGTTTGCACCAATTCCAAGTGATATTGCTACTAGACCTTTCTTACTTGACTCCACCTCAGATATGGTCCTTTGAGGGAAAAAAAAAAAGTTAACTTTTATTTCTGTAGCTATTATTAGAGAAATGTAAAGGGTGGGAAGCTACCCCAAAACTCATGTAAATGGAGCATTGGAGGTGCAGATACATCAACTGCCCAGAACGGGAGGAGGAATGAGACCCACCCTACAGTTCCTGACATTAACTTAGAGCTCCTTCCACGGGATCACATGGTCTCCTGGGAGCTGGGCTGGAAAAGTGAGCTTCCAGAGAACTTGAACTTTTCCGAAGTTGTAGTGCAATGCCTGCAGACTCCCTCTAATGACAGAATTCCAGTTCTCTGGAAGAGAAGCAGTGAATGTGGAAAATTTTGTGAGTCACTTCCTTCTGCTCAGGGCTGCTACTTCTCATGAGAAGGGGATCTTCTCTCCTTGGGCCCTTTTCCTCTGTCAGGGCTGGGACGGTGCATGCGAGGTCTCCAGGAGGGGCACTGGTGCTGGCTTGGTGCTTCTCCCTGGGCTAATGTGTGTTACTGGGGTCTGTGGAGTGGTCTGCTTCTCCAGTGCAGTAACAGCAGGTTCTCCTTTCTGCCCCTACTCGGTGGAGCTGGCCCACGACCAATTCCAAAATGAAACATTTGTTTGCCAAACATGCACAGCTGTAACCGGCCCACTGCTGGTTTGCTGCATGACATGCCACCTGCTAGCTCCTTTTCCAGAGGAAAAAAGCGGGGACAGGAGCTGACTGAGGGCAATGTTCAAGCAATGATTCAGGACCTCTCTCCATCTCATGACTGCCTTCTGCCAAACTCTCTGTTCACCCTCCTCACCTTCCCCCCGGGGCCCTGGCAAAAAGTACTGCAAATTTGCTTATGATTTGGATGGCATTTGGGGCAGATACTGCTTTATGTTTTCCAAAAGGCAGAAAGAAACGCGTTGGTTTGTTCTCAAAGTTAAGTTTTTGTTGTTATTCTTCTTGTTTTGGCTAGGGGAGGGGAGTGTTTACAGAAGAGTGGGCTCCGTCCCTGTTGTGACAGTGGACTAGGTGAGGGAGAACAGACCTGCCGTCATTCAGAATGACAAATGTTGGCTAAGAAACAAGCCACCCCACGTCCTGCAGTCTTGCTGCCTGGAGGTGGAGGGAGGGATGAACGTGGCTGAAGTTTGACAAAACACAAAAATCCTGACAAACTTCTGGAAAGTTTTTTTTTTTTACAGCTTTACCAATATTTTTTCACTTGCCTGAGGTCATTTCCTCTTATCTTAGAATCCATTGTTTTCTAAGAGAAATTTCATAAAAGAATTTTTTAATAGCTCAACTGAAGCTAGTGTGATGAAAACAATAAAAATTCTCGTTTGAAAGTGATTCTTTCTCTGCTTCTAGGACAACCTGGGGAATAAAATAACAGCCCAAAGCTTATGATTGCCAGGGCCAAGTGAAATCTGAAGGTACAGAGGTTCGAAAGTGTCTCTTCCTGTTTTAAACCCGGAAGGTTTGCTTCAATAGGATTCTTCTGGAGTAGATTCTATAGCTTGAGTAGGGACCACTTGTTGCCATCCACCAAATGTTTACATTGTCTTGAAGTTTATAACACCCACCTTCCTCTCTTCTTCTGACCTCAGGTGCTGCCTCTTCTTCTCGCTAGTCTCTCTGGGTTGTCCCTGTTTGAACTCCTTCACTAGATGATGTGTATGTATGTATGTGTGTGTATGGAGGAAAATGTAAAAAGCTAAGAGGAAGACAAGGGATGATAACAGAGAGATGAATTTTTTCCAGTTCCTACTATGTTATGATGTGAAGAAAGAATAAATGCTTTTCTGAGAACCCTAAACTTTCTGTGCTTTGCAACCATCCCCTCCAGGCAAAGAGTAGAGTCTCAATCTTTTTCAGCTCTGTGCATGTGAGGGAAGAATTCATAGTAGGAACATGACAATCTTGCGCAGTTCCCTGGACAATGGTCCTGCTACATTGAGTCCTTCGTACATTGACAGCAACTGCCAGCTGAGTGATTCAAAGGAGAGGGGAAAATCTCTAGTCTCCTTGGGTCAGCTGGACATACTGTAGCAGGTTAACCAGGTGAAGTTGCCTTACAGAATGCACACCATGCTAGTGGGCCTTTCTGTCTACAAACAACTCAAGTCTCTTGGAACTCTGATTCCTAGTTCCCTTGTTTAGCCATGCGGATGCTCTATTACCTGTCACTTACCCTCCCAGATGCCCCATCACAAGGCTTGTCATTTCCAAAATGCATTCCGGGTTCTCTGGCCCAAATGTCTCTGTCCACGACTTCCTTTCTGCTGAAAATGCTATCCTTCGAACATCCCTCCCCTCCCCCTTTGCTAGTCAAATTGTGACCCACTGTTGAGCTGAAATGATATCTTTTCTCTTAACTGAAATGGAATTGACATAGGATGCCGTATAAATTCTAGGTGTACAACATAGTGATTTGATGTGTGTATATATTACACATGTTTAATTGATGAAACCATCTACAATCCTTGCAAATGGTCACAGTCCCTTGTTTTTGCTGGCACCAAGGCTTTCATGACACTTACACTATCCTGGCATGTTAGGCTATAGCTAGTGACATGCATGGTTCTCCTGCTAAGCAGGCAGCTCCAGGAGAGAAGTTTCCACAGGAGCTTTATGTACCCTCCCCTCTTGCTGCCAGAGGGCCTGGCATGGTGGACACTGCATGCTTACTTGGTTGGGATCATAAAAAAGACCCAAGAGGCCACTGTTAGTGAATTTCTCATGGAAGGGAACCACAAAGCATGAATTAAACCATTAAGTGGCACACTCCAGGTTTTTCAAGTACATTAAGTAAATGGTTTTACACACTGAGGTAGGCAAAAAAGTTTCAGGTATGCTGTATGTAAAATATTGTATGTATGCTGTACGTAAATATTTTGGAGCCACAGAGGCACTGGGATAGAAACAGTGTATGAACATTATTGCTTACCTCCTCCTCTATGGGACTCTGCCGAGGACATTTGCCACATAGTACAGTCCTACTTTGGTACTCATCAGCTTCAAAACTTGTCAAACCTGGTACTCATCACATTTTGATGAGAAGAAGAATGTCTCAGCACTCAGTGCTTGCTCAGGACTCGTGGCACTTGCTGGAACTTGTGTGAGTCCCAACACTGCCCTGCTAGAGAAAATCTTCATTGTGCATACTGTTCACTTTCAGCACTCATCACCATCTACAATGAGTTAACAGTGAGTACTGAGGTACTGCCGTATTTTCTGTTCATCAAACTTTCTGTTACAAATTTATGGCAAGACACCGTATTGCAGGTATTCCCAGGAGTCCAGGAAACAGGTATGTCACAACCAGAATTCTATACAATTAATCACCTGGGAAAAGTAATGGAGTTGTGCTTGAATGGAGGAATCACATGTCCAAAAAAAATTTATGAACTCTGCCCCATTCTTTGAAAATTAGGTCTATATTTTTAGATTTTTTTCAAAGCACAGCTGGGAGTGGGAGTAAGTGGGTTCTACCAGCAAGGCTAAGTGGCTTCAAAGGGCTTCGACTGATCATGGGACACGAGTGCTTCAGTCTAGGGTGTTCTCTGTCCTGGGCCTGTGGGAGAAAGACAAGGCAGGACTGTTTTGACACTGTGATTTATTCCTTTACCTAAAGAGGCTCAGGTCAGCACTCTGCCTCCTGTAGAATCGGCAGTGTCCAACCTGCAGGTCCTGGGCTGTAGGCAGCCCAGGATGGCCATGAATGTGGTCCAACGCAAAATCACAAACTTACTTAAGACCTTTTTTTTTTTTTTTTGTTCATCAGTTTTCACTAGTGTTTGTATATTTAATGTGTGGCCTGAGGCAACTCACCTTCCGGTGTGGCCCAAAAACGCCCAGATTGGACACCCCTGCTAGGTACTCAATGAATATTGGATGTATTCATGAACAAGTGGCAGCTATTTAATTTTAGAATGCAGAAATCTGAAGTGTATAAATGTGCACGGTTTGGGAGCAGGAGAGAAAGCTATATGTCTTAAGCAACTAAATAATATGGGAAAGAGAAATTTCTGCTCTCAGGACTTATACTTTAGAGCCCTGTCACTCAAAGTGAGCCAAGGAAAGGATGGCACAGAGGCAGTCATCACCACGTGATCAAACATCAGGAGGGAGTGAGGAGGACATATTGGGATGCATGTGAATATAATGTGGGTAAAATGCCAAATTCATGAGAAAATAAAACCTGAGACTTCAGGGGAAATCACTTGCCTGTAACTCCCCAACTTTTGCAGTTAGAGTACTTTTAAAGAAGGTTTCCTGGAAACACAGGAGAGGTGTCTACTCTGGCACAAAATCCATACTCTGGGGAGGGCTCAAGGCTCATTTTCTAGACACATGCATGTTTTGGAAACATCTCCCTTCCCTTAGATCATCCAAAACCTTCCAAGACTTCTAAAGTTTCCATCTTCCATCGCTAAAATTTGGAAGGTATTATCTGGATGTTTCAAACCACAACCTCCCTTATCTGAATGCTTCTAGCAGAAGTGTTTTGGCATACATGACCAAGACAAATGCCATTTCCCATGTAGCTGCTGATACTGACTCAGTCCAAATTTCCAGTAGCTTTGGGTAGGGGTAGACTAAAGTCTTGTACAAAAGTAGGAAAAGCTTTATGAGTACAGAGTATCATTTCAATGGAAAAACCAGGATGCAAGATGTGTAACTTTGCAGTTAGTTGCCTTCATTCTTCAGCCTTACAGTTGCTTAATGAGAATGATTGTCTTCTCAGAATGTGTTCTTTGCTCTCAGTTAAGTGATGCATTTTGTAGACAAAAAAAAAACAAACCATTAAAATAATACCAGTTTCTTTGTATTTAGCAAGTATATTATGTTTCTCAAGCCTTCCCATACCAGGCCCTCCATGCTTTTCTCCCTTTCATTCTAGATGCCACCATGACTGACTTAGTTCAACACACATTTTTCAGTTTCTGATATTGTTCTAGGCACAACAAAACAAAGATGAATAAAACAACTCTACCCACTGGTAACTTCCAGTCTAACAGGGGTGACAGTTATATTCCCAGATGATTTCAATATAGTAGTACTAAGATAGAAGTATGAACCTGGGATGAATTCTCTAGTGCACAGCTATAAGCATCCGCCTACAGGTAGGTGTTGTTATATACTTTCTTGTACGTGTTTCTTTTCTCCCTGATTGCTTTCAAACTCCTTGAAGACAGTGTCCATGTGTTTATTAATTCTGTACTCTTCTAGGTGATGCTCTCCATAAATGCCAATTGAAATGCTTCTAGATCCATGGTTGACAACGTAGTCAGTTTCTTAACTTGCTTTTTATTCAATTCTAATAGTTTAGATGGCAAAGTCACTAAGACATAGGTGGCAAACACAAGGCCTGCAGGCCAAATATGTCCCTCCACCTTGTTTCTACCCTGCAGCAGTGCTGACTCATGATCCCTAGTTAAGGAGGAGTTACATTTATGGAGTCCTAAAATTATATTCATCCCTTTGAAGGCAACCTTGAGGCTGATGTGGCCCCAGTGAAAATGAGTTTGACACCCCTGCACTAAGAGAAAGCAAAGGAGACCCTGAACTCCAATTCATAAGCAAATTAATTATCTAGCATTATCATTATACTGCCTCTGAAAGACCAGACTTATCTTTCTAGCTCCATGGGGCCTTAATTTAGAGGTACTATTGACAATTCATTCCTAAAAGATTGCTCAAGTAGCTAAATGTGATCTTAAACATTACTATCTACTGTAAATCAGAAAGAGGGCACAAGTGCTATAGTTGCTGTTTAATGATGTATGAAAAAGCTGCCTGGTAAAGTGCACCATTAAGAAAAGCTGAAACCATCCCCCAACAACGACCTGATGATATATTGAGAACTTCATGGCCAAGGCCACATCTCCTGATTTGGGAAGTGATGAACACCAAGTTCCCTGTAGAGTAAAGAAACTAGCACAAATCCATAGAGGCAGAGGAGTGGAGGGAATGCTGGTTTGGAAAAGAAAGTGAATGATGAGAGAAGGCTTGTGCCCACATGAATTCATGAAGTCCTTTGCTGTGAAGTTTGGTCACGACTTATTTTTAAATCTCCTTTCTTGTTAGTAATTAAAACAAACCCATAAAATTAGGAAAAAATAAATAAAAACCCCAATCAGCAGAAATAAGCTAATAAGCAAGTCTTGGATCCTTCAAAGAAATGCTTAAAGGAAAACTACCATTGCTATTGTGTTTCTGCTTTTAGAAGCACAAGCTAGTAATTGCAATCATATTTTTCATCTGAAATACTTAGTGAAGAGATCGAAGATGGCAGAGGAGTAAGTGGAAGTTGCGCTAACCTCCTCCTAGGACCAACCTGGAATTACAACTAAATTGTAGAGAACACAGATTGAATAACCAACTGAACAGAGAGAGAATAGCTGGAGAGAATCCTTATAACCAAGGACAGACAGAAGAAACCACTTCACCACAATGAGTGTGGAGGAGGTATGAGAGGACTGGCTGGCTGAGTGGGCTAGCACAGTAGTGGCTGATGGGCCAAAGGGATATTTCAACAGCCAAGCAGTTCCCCTTGAACCCCAAGCTAGCCTCCCCCAGCCTACAGCATTGGAGCCAGAAAGGAGCCAAGAAAACATTCAGCTGTGAAAAGCAGCAGGATTTCTGATCTCAAGGGAGAGATGGATGGAGATACAGAGAGCCTCTTAAAGGACCAACACACAAAATTTCATTTGTAGCCACTTGCCTTGGACTCCGGCAGAGGGAGGGCAGAGTGGACTAGAGACACTTGAGGAGAGTCTGGGGTTGGTGGCTCTGGGGAAAGAAATAAAGGAGGAACTACTAGGGTCAAGTGCTGAGTCATTCCCCATACTGCAGAAGCCATCTTTCTCAGGCAGAGCACTCCTTTCCAAATACCATCCGTCTGAGAGGAAGCAATAGCCCCACTCACAAGAATTACTCTGCCCAACCCTGATATAGCTTAAGGCTATATCACTGATTATTTTGACAACAAAGGTAGAAAATACAAAGAAGCAGCCAAGTGGGAAGACAAAGAAACAGACCCCAAGTGAAAGAATAAGAGAATTCTCCAGCAAAAGAACTAGATGAAATGGAAGTAAACAATTTATCAGATGGGAAGTTTAGAGTAATGATTGTAAGGACACTCAACAGCATGAAAAAAGACATAGAAACCATAAGAAAAGCACCAGTCAGAAATAAAAAATGCAATATCTGAAATAAATAATACACTGGAAGAAATAAACAGTAGGTTAGCTGAAGCAGAGAGTCAAATCAATGATTTGGAAGACAAGGTAGAAAAAAACCACCAAAACAAAACAGCAAAAGATAAAAAGAATTTTAAAAAATGACTACAGCTTAAGAAATATTTTGGGGAACATGAAGTGAAACAACGTCCACATCATGGAATACTAGAAAGGGAACGGAGTAAACAAGGGATCGAGGATGTATTTGAAGAAATAATAATGAAAATCTTCCCTAATCTGGTGAATAAAAAAGGCACACGAGTCCAGGAAGCTCAAAGAGTCCCACACAGGTTGGAACCAAAGAGGCCTACACTGAGACACATCATAATTAAAATGACAAGACTTAAAGACAAAGAGAGAATCTTAAAATCCACGAGAGAAAAGCAGGTAGTCACGTAGAAGGGAGCACCAATTAGACTGTCATCTGATTACTCAACAGAAACATTTCAGGTCAGAAGGTATCAGTGTGAAATATTCAAGGTGCTGAAAAGCAAGGATCTACAACCAGGCCTGCTTTACCCAGCAAGGCTATCATGTAAAATCAAAGGAGAAATAAGGAGATTCCCAGATATGAAAAAGTTAAAAGAGTTTGTTAACACCAAATCAATACTGCAACAAATGTTAAAGGGCTTGGTTTAAGAAGAAAAGGAGGAAGAAAAAACAGAGGAAAAGAGTCTAACAATAAAATGGCATTAAATGTGTATCTATCAATAATCACCTTAAATGTAAATACCTTAAATGCTCCAACCAAAAGATATAGGGTAGCTGAATGGATAAGAAAACAAGACCCATATATGTGGTGCCTCCAAGAAACATATCAGATCAAAAGATACACACAGACTAAAAGTAAAGGGATGTTAAAAGATATTTAGTGTCAGTAGAAACAGAGGGAAAGCTGGGGTAACAGTACATATATCCGACAAAATACTTTAAAACCAAGCCTATAGTAAGAGACAAAGAAGGACAATACATGATGCTAAAAGGAACAATCCGACCAGAGGACATAAGCCAAGTAAATATTTACACACCCAACACAGGAGCACCTAAATATGTGAAGCAAATCCTGATGAACATAAAGAGGGAGATCAACAGAAATATAGTCATAGTTGGAGATTAAAACTCCATAGACTTAAAAGGTTAGCTCTTCCAGACAGAAAATCAATAAGGAAAGAGCAATCTTAAATGACACACTAGATCAAATGGATTTAATTGATATCTTCAGAACATTTTACCCCAAAGCACCAGAATATACAAACTTTTCAAGTGCACATGTAACATTTTCTGGGAAACACATGTTATGACACAAAACAAGTCTCAATAAATTTAAGAAGATTAAAATTATATCAAGCATCTTCTTTGACCACAATGCTATGAAACTAGAAATCAGTCACAAGAAGAACATTGAAAAACACACAAAAACATGGAAGTTAAATAACATATTATTAAACAATGAATGGGTCGATAAGATCAAGGAAGAAATCAAAGTTACCTTGAAACAAATGAAAATGAGAACACAACAATCCAAAATCTGAGGAACACTAGGAATTACAGGCCTATCTCAAAAAACAAGGAAAAAACTAGAACAATCTAAATTTGCACCTAAAGGAACTTAAGAGAACAACAATCCAAGCTGAAAGTGAGAAGAAGAAAGAAAATAAAGATCAGAGCAGAAATAAATGAAACAGAGTCTTAAAAAAATGATACAAAAGATCAGTTAATCCAAGAGTTGGTCTTTTGAAAGGATAAACAAGATTGACAAACCTTTAGCCAGACTCATCAAGAAAAAAAGAAAGGATCCAAATAAATAAAATCAGATATAAAAAAGGAGAAATAACTGACACCAAAGAAATGCAAAGGATTGTAAGAAAATATAATGAACAACTATATGCCAACAACCTGGACAAAATGGATAAATTCCTAGAAACATACAATCTTCCAAAACTAAGTCAGGAAGAATCAGAGAATCCGAACAGACGGATTACACCTACTGAAATTGAAGCAGTAATCAAAAAACTCCAACAAAAAAAGCTATGGACCAGATGGCTTCACAGTTGAATTTTACCAAACAAATATTCCAAAAAGAACTAACACCTCTGCTTCTCAAACTATTTCATAAAATTCAAGAGGAAGAAGAGCTCCCAAATTCATTTTATGAGACCAGCATTATTCTAATTCCAAAACCAGATAAAGACAGTGCAAAGAAAAAAATTATAGGCTAACTTTCCGGATGAACATAGACGCTAAAATCCTAAACAAAATGTTAGCAAATGCAAGACTATAGCACTGCTTCTAAAAGATCATACACCATGATCGTGTAGGAATTATCCCAGAAATGCAAGGTTGGTGCAACATTTGCAAATCAATAAATGTGATTCACCACGTAAACAAAATGAAGGATACAAACCACATAATCATATAAATACATGCAGAAAAAGCTTTTGATAAAAGGCAGCACCCATTATGAAAAAAAAAAACTCTCAGCAAAGTAGGATTACAGGGAACATACTTAAACATAATAAAGGCATTTATGACAAACCCACTGACAGCATAATATTCAACAGGCAAAAACTACAAACATTCCCCTTAAGATTGGGAACAAGACAGGAATGTCCTCTTTCCCCTCTCTTATTCAAGATAGTACTGGAACTTCTAGCCACAGCAATCAGACAAGAAGAAGGAATAAAGAAAATTCAAATTGGAAAGGAAGACGTAAAACTGTAATCATTTGTAGACGACATGATACTGTATATAGAGAATCCCAAAGATTTGACCAAAAAGCTATTAGAACTGATCAATGAATTCAGCAAAGTAGCAGGATACAAAACACAGCTTTGTTCTTCTACAAAAGAAGAACAAAGTTGGAGGAATCACATTACCTAATATCAAACTATACTATAAAGCCATAATAATCAAAACAGCATGGTCCTGACATAAAAACAGACACATAAATCGATAGAACAGAATATAGGGCCCAGAAATAAACCCACAACTTTATTGTCAATTAATATTTGAAAGAGGAAGCAAATGCATACAATGGTCTAAAGACAGTTTATTCAACAAATGGTGCTGGGAAAATTAGACAGATATGTGTAGAAAAATAAAACTAGACCACCTTCTTACACCACACACAAAAATAAATTTAAAATGGATCAGAGACTTAAATGTTAGAAAAATTGTAGATGAAAACATGGGCAGCAAAATCTCAGACATCGCTCATAGCAATATTTTATCAGATATATCTCCTGAGGCAAGGAAAACAAAAGTAAAAAGTAAACAGATAGGACTTCATCGAACTAAAAACTTTTTGCATAGCAAAGAAAATCATCAACAAAATCAAAAGACAACCTACAGAATGGGAGGACATACTCACCAATACATCTGATAAGGGGTTAATATCCAAAATTTATAAAGAAGTTAAATCTTAGCCCCCCCCCAAACAACCAATTAAAAAATGGGCAAAGGACCTGAATAGACACCTCTCCAAAGAGGACATACAGATGGCCAATAGGCATATTAAAAGATGCTTAATATCACTAATCATCAAGGAAATGCAAATTAAAAACACAATGAGGTACCACCTTACACCTGTCAGAATGGTTATCATCAATAAATCAACAAAAAACAAGTGCTGGTGAGGATGTGAAGAAAGGGAACACTTCTTCACTGTTGGTAGAAATGCAGATGGGTGCAGCCACTGTGGAAAGCACTATTGAGATACCTGAATAAATTAAACGTACATCTGCCTTTTGACCCAGTGATCCCATTTCTGGGAATACATCTGAAGGAACCCAAAACTAATTTGAAAGAATGTAAGCACCCCTATGTTCATTACAGCATTATTTGCAATTCCAGGATATGGAAGCAGCCCAAGTGCCCATCAGTAGATGAGTGGATAAAAGCACTGTGGGACATTTACACAATGGAACACTACTCAACTGTAAAAAAGAAGAAAACGTTATCCTTTGTGACAGCATGGATGGACCTAGAGAACATTATGCAAAGTGAAATAAGCCAGTCTGAGAAAGACAAATACCATATGATTTCACTTATATGTGGAATCTAATGAACAAACTGAACTAACCAGGAAAATGTGGACAGACTCACAGATGGAGAGCAGGATGACAGCCAGTGGCCCCGGAGGTGAGAGGGTGGAGGGACTGAGTAAAAAGGAAATGGACTCATGGACACAGACAACAGTGTGGTGATTGCTGGGAGAAGGGGGCATAAGAGAACTAAATGGTAATAAAAAAAAATAGTATAAAGATTTTAAAAATTAAAATAAAATACTTAGTGCAACATGAGACAGCAACTTGTTTATATACTTCTAATAACTGGCTTATAGTAAGCTGTAAGTTTAGAAATTACAATGAATTTTATGTCTTTCCAGGGGTTTTTTTATTGATCTAAAAAGTTGTTAAAGAATTACAAAAGTCTGTACCTGCTTGTTTAGTAGATAATTCCTGTCTAATTGATTATGCTTTCTGTCTGGTGAGTTACAGTCTTATAGACTGCCGATTATGAGTATTTCCTGATATAGCTACAATATAAGTCTATGACAGAAAACTTTCCAGATCACGCACAAACATAAACTGGGTTATTCTCTTGTGTAGACACCATTGGTCAATTGAGCTGAACAGTGATAAACATGCTTCTTTATCCTGAAATACACAGAGCAGGTTGGCTGGATAAGACATGACTACCAAGGGGAGGGTGTTCCGAGAGATACGGCAAGAAAGTAAATGGTTCCTTCATTTTCCAAATAAATTATGCTGATGAGAAATATAATGACTTGGAAGGAAGGAGAGTTAACTTCCCATTGAGTCTATCGGGGAAATTATAGAATGTGAAATTGGCACTGGCTCTGAAGGAGCTGACCTTTGAAGGTAGAAAAGGGGGAAAAAAGGGCATACTGAAGGAATGTAAGCCAGAGCAAGTGAGCAGAGAGAGGTATGTTCGAGATGGACTCAGCAGTAAGAACATCACATAAACCAGATTGCCTGGAGCAGATGATGTGTACGGGTTGTAGGATTGTTTACAATAGATGGAGGTACAGGCGAAGGGCAAGGTCATGATCACCCTATATGTCAGGCTAAGGACTTCACATTTTATCCAAAGTCCCAGGTATTACCTCTTACTGAGGTATTTCTATATTGCATTGGTTAATAACGTGGAGAGTTGAAAAAATTTAAAGATTTTATTTATTTATATTAAGAAAGAGGGGATGGGAGGGAGAAAGAAAGGGAGAGAAACAACAATCTGTGCTCGCCTCTCATGCCCCTACTGGGGACCTGGCCTGAAACCCAGGCATGTGCCCTGACTGGGAGTCAAACGGGCAATCCCTTGGTTTGCTGGCCAGCGCTCAATCCACTGAGCCACATCAGCCAGGGTGAGAGTTTAAAATTTTTTATCCCAAAGTTTGAACATTGGCCCTTGTTTCAAGCACAAGGTGGGGCAAAAGTAGGTTTACAGTTGTTCTTATAGAAAATAATAAAACAATTAATAAATAATAATACAAAAATAAACTCTGTGGTCTGTGTACTCATAACTGTAAACCTATTTTTGCCCCACCCTGCATACTCCATAAGGCAGATGGGACATTTGAATGTTAACACTTATTTGTCACTGTTTATACTAAGTATATTTTTATTTATTTATTTGGTTGATTTTTATTTATTTTATTTGGTTGCTATCTACTAAGTTTGGTCAAGTGTGTTGGCAGACATGGAAAACTGAATGCTTTTGTGACAAGAAAATTTATTTGGAGACGGGTATTAATCTCAAAAGGAAGAAAGTTGGATATTATTGATTTTATTTTCTATTTTCATTTTCTATTACAACTAAATGTCCATTAATGAGTGAGTCATGTAAAGGAAAACTGATTATAAAATATTCTATGGGAGAGCGATTTCTTATGTTCTAGCAGAGCTGAAAGGACTATAACGTAGTGTCCTTTGTTTTTCAGACTCATTTGTTAAAATTAACCAAATCCTTGGTTAATCTTGTTCTATACTCCTCCCATCCCACCAAAGAAGATATTTACTCTAAAGGAAGGGCCATTTCACTTTATCACTACTATCTAAATCAAGCCAAAGTGCTATATCATCATGTTCTAGAAAGTAACTAACAGTCATCCAACAGCATAGAACCTTAGCCAATCAAAGGACTTGAGTTATTTCATCCTCAAAATTAATTGGAAGTTTTTCATCCTTGTCCCATGCATAGGGAATTAAGGCATTCACAACTGTGTGGATACCACCTGGAGAAAGTACTTGAGACCTATAACTCTGGTGGACATTAAACAAATTCAGTCTGTCCAGGTTTCGTGTGGTATTTGCCACCCACGACAGCATCTTTTATGTATGTAGATCTAACGTATCTGATGCTTGCCCCTTGTGCGCTAGTTAGTTCAGAATGAACACTATTCATGTATTTCTCTTGGATGTCAATGGAAGCCAAAAATAGTAACTAATCTGTACACTGGAAATCCAGAGCCGGAAACCCCAAATCCACGTTCTCCCTAGTCCACTTTTCTTGCTGACTTCTCTCCTCCCTTTCCATCCAGCTCACCTCTTTCCATTCCAGTGTTTTTTCCACTCATCCCAACCACCCCTTCATGCACTCTACGTCACTGTGTAATAGATACCAGCTAATAAGAAGAGAGAGAATTCGCTCTACTTTTTCAATTTGGGGGGTCAGTTATTAGCATTTTGGTATAGAAACACTGAAAAGAAAGTGATCACAACTTGCTCTCTACCCATAGGAACCTTCACAATAGCAGGTACTCACATTCCTAAAATTGTCACCTAATGTTTCTTTACCTCCTGATTCCATCTAAATCTACAGAAATCATAAGTTTACATAGTACTTAGACCTAAAAAATGGGATCTTCCATAAAATCCTGACCCCTTAAATGACTAAACTACATTCGGATGCAGCTAATATGGCTATGAACTCTTCAAGTCTCACTGAGCCCTTTTTCTAGCATTGTTGCATCTTCTGCCAATCTTTGAAGAATCTATTTTATAGCCTCCAGGGTAGTGTGTGTATTCCAGCATTTTCTAGCTTCCAAACTGGCACGGAACTCAAGGAGAGTGAGAAAGCATTTGATAGCTACCTGTGAAATCTCTGTTTGCTAAGTTTCTCCTTAATTCAATGATGTGAAGTGCTAGTAAGAATGGACTATGATCCACAGATGGTTCTCCAAACATGAAATCTTCACACTTAATACTCTGTCATCCCTGTGCCATTTATTGTGACTCTATTACAGACAACATACATACTCCACTGCAGGAGTTTTGAGTAGATGTTTTCCCATGTTCTCGGCTTTTGTCCCAGCCCCCAGCAATCACAGGAACCCCTTCGATGTGTGCAACCAGTTAGGAGACCTGGTCTGACTATTGGTTTTTGACTGAGTTTTCCAGAACTGGTTATAAGGTGACACTTCACAGACTGCACAGACACCTGACCTAAACTTTGTGCTGTCCTGAGATGGCAGCTGTCTTCCCAACTCCCAATTAAAAACTACTCGATGCAAACCCACTGATGTAATTGACAGGCTTTATCCTAGATAAAGGTTACTAGAGAAAAGTTTCACAATAGTTTTGAAAACACTCTCTGCTGTTAAAAGCATTTCAGAGCTACTTGTCTGTTTATTACATTCTACCCAGCCAGCTATCACTGCAAAAATATCTGATGGTCTTAGCCATTCTAAGGAATTAATAACCAATGCTTAATATATTATTCTCCAGAGGTATAAACTTTTAACAATATTTCTTGAGGGTTTTCAAGAATAATTATAGAAACCACTGCAATGATGGTGTCAGATTAGGAAGAGAACATTTTTTGAGATGATACCAAGACCTTACTTCCTGATCCTTCTGGGGCACCCACTGATGGGTCAGCCGGGCCAGGCAGGAATACTTCTCTTCTGGGGCCATCTCTCCTCATATACTGAGAGATGAGCTCAAATCCTTGTTTAGAACAGGCAGAAGGAGGTGACTGCTGACTGGAGAGATAGATCACTGACTGCCCAAAGCCAAGAATTCAGGGATACTCCCTGTTTTGCCACTTGTAAGCAGAGTCTATTTGGGCAATTCACTTTCTGAACCTCACAGTCTCTCCACCAGAGAACTGTGTTTGAAGCAAATTGGAGTTGGACCATGTTGCCTTGGGCCCTCTGTAGTGTTAGGGTCAGTGCCGCGGTTCTATTACTACAGCGTTGCTGCAAGCCAGAGAGGTATGGAGAGAGGGGTGGTGCCTCAGTCATAACTCACTTTGTATACTCCCATGCGGGGATTATGCCAATTGGCTCCCTCTTTAAATTTGGGTTTAATCTCACAGACAATTTCCTTTTTATTCAATGAATCCCTGATGCACATGTGTCTCTACATCGGAATTTTTAAAGCCTTTCCACAGGCAAGTTCTGCTCTGCCTGCCTGGCCCTGAATTAAATTAATAATTACCCATATATAATGATCTGTGTATTAATCCCTGAATCATAAGAGTGGAAAATAACCTTTGAGTGGCTTTGTATTTTCCTACATGTTCTCTGACTTTCACATATAAGACTCTCTTTATTGAGTATGTAATCTTTTCAGCTTCTACTAAATACCCTCCTCATCGTAATTGCCACAACCTTCATAAAGCCTGTTGGGATTTATCTGTTCATGCCCAAGGTCTCCCTACTCATCAGATCTCTTGTACCCAACCTCCCATCCTCTGGGGTATTAGGTTTTTTGGACATTGCTGCTCCTAATATCACATGCCTTTGCTTATCCATTTTTATTTGCTGTTCCTCCTGTTAATTTTCTCTCTTTCTCTTACTTCCTCCTACCTCTCACAAACAAATAGGCATCCAGCAACCCCCTGCGGTTAGAATCTGAACTCCTTCTTAGGGTCATTGTTAAGGACATGGTCAATGTATTTTTCTTGAACCCAATGTATTTTGTCAATGAATTTCATTGACATGATGTATGTTTCCTTATAAGCTGATAGTGCATTTCACTGAAGACCCATTCTGTGTTCTGCCCGTAAAGGAAAAACCACCCATCGTGTCCAAATGTACTTGGCTGATCCCGATGAGTCATGGAGCACCAAACTAGAGCCCGTTGTTTACCTTGAAACCAGGAAATCCAAGCCTCTCTCAAGTACACAGGTCGTTTGACTTGACTGAGGTCGGAGTTTAACTTCCATTAAGTGGGTATTTTGAAGGTGAATAATAAAAGGGATTACTGAGATAACTGATGCAGTTCCAAGACACTGTTTGGAGAGGCTCTGAAAGAAAGCCAGAGGATCCCAAGCTACTTAAGATGATAATTAAGTTACAAAGTGTAAGTGATGGGCGGACTTGCCTATGGCCTTCCTCTAATGCACTTAAAGAAAGGGAAACTTGTAGAATGCTTCCAGAAGCTAAGATAGGCATAATTCTCCTTCTCCAGGACCTTCACTGAACAAGAGGCTATGGTATAGAGGTCCTTGGTTCTGTTCATTTACCCAATTCAAGGTCTAGGCAGCCAGCAGCAGAAGCTTGTGCCTGGTTATTCATGTGAGTCACTCGCGTACCTATCATTTTAAATGAGCTCTACAGAAGAGCAACGGAAAGATCATCATCTGATTCAAATTGTGGTTGGTTTTAATTTGCTCTGAGTAATAAAATAGGCCTAGTGTAGAACTGGGGCAGAAACTGCAGGGCCCAATAGTGACAGAATTTAATATCAGCTACCATTTATTGAGCACCTACCATGTACCAGGACAGTGTAAGCCCTCAAAAATATAACCACTTTCCTGTAAAATGGGGCTATAATACCTACCCCCAAGGCTTGTTTTTAGGATGAAGTGAGTTATTTCACACAATGTTTGTCACCTGATCTGCCCTCACGAATGGCAGCAATGACTTTGCCCTTCCTTGTTTCACCTACACAAAAGGCCAGTGAGGTAACAGGCACCCAGCCTAGGATGTCCTTTGTCTCTTCAACCTGAAATCTTCAAGGTCTCATGCACAGAAAATAATCATGATGCTACTGAATTCACAACATGTTACAGTCTATACAATATGTTAGCATATATTATCTTCTTTAATATTCATATCTGACTTTTGAAGTGAAAATCAATTTCTCCATTTTATAGATGAGTGTTTGAGATGGAGAGTCATTGAATGACTTGTTCAAGGTGACACGATTAGAAAGAGCCTCTAATCCATCACAGCTCGCCGGTGGCTATGGGTGGAAAAGGCAGTGGTGTCCTCAAGATCACCATTTTAATGGCACTAAATTAGCCTCCAGGTCCTGACTCAGATGTCCTTCCTCTCACCTGACATGCCCTGCAATACTTCCCAGAGTTAAGGCATCGCGCTTCTAATTGTTCTTTGTAAAATATTCATAGAATTCATTCACCTATTACATATATGTGACTGTTTTAGGTTCTGGTGGCCATTGTGACAAATAACCACAAACTTGGTAGCTAAAAACAATTTTATTATCTCATCGTTCTGTAGGTCAGAAATTAGAATTCGCCAAGCTGAATGGCCAAGCCGAAACCCACCTCAGCAGAGCCATATTTCTCAGGGCTCTCAGGGAGGATCTGGTCCTCAACCTCTTCCAGCTTCTGGCGGCTGCTGCAGTTCCGCGGCTTGTGTTCCAACCTCTGCCTCCACCATCACCTTGCCCTCTCCTCCTCTGTGTCTCTGGGAGTCTGTCTCAAATCTCTACATCTCCCTTGGATACAGGTGACTGCATTTAGGGCCCGTCAAGATGATCCAGGGAAAACTCCCCTTCTCAAGGTCTTCAATCACATCTTTTGTCATATAAGGTAATATTTGAGCTTTTGCCACATAAGATAATAATCACGGGCTCTGAGAACTAGGAACTGAGTACAAACATACCTCCGAGACATCGCGTGCTCAGTTGCAGACCACCACGATAAATGGAGTATCACAATAAAGTGAGTCATAATTTCTTTGCTGGTGGAGGGTCTTGCCTTCAGTTTGTAAAAGATGCGACATCTGTGAAGCACAATGAAGGGAAGTGCAGTCAAACGAGGAATGTGTGTCTACCCTTGGGCCACCATTCAGCCCACTCTCATGACTTAAAGCAATGCCCCATTTGAAGACGACAGTGACAGTGGAAAGCAAAGCCTGGGGTGCTAGCCAGACTAGCAGTCCACTTTCTCAGAACCTACAGGCCCACCCAGCTGAGGCTGGGCCCTTTCACATCAAATGCCCCTGCTCAGGGGCTGGCACCTAAGGAGTCGGCAGTAAATATTATAGTTTATAAGATGTGCCTTCATTCTAAATGCCTCTATCTACCCACCAACCTTCCCCTTTTTCCTGCTTCCAGAATCCTTTTCTACCCACTCTTCAAGGCCCAACTACAGTTTTTAATCACAGAGCCATTCCTGTTCTCCATCACTGAAAATAATCCCTTCCTCCTCTAAATTTCAACACCATTTTCTGTGACTCTTTTATGTGATGGTTTTATGATGTATGTCACTTTTTAGCCCACATCAAGTAACTTACCTGTGCTTTAACTCTCCCCTAGATTCTGAGTTCCCTGAGGTTGAGTCTGTCTCCCCTGCACACCACAGCGGTCCCCTCAGACCTCCCACCTCCACTCTTCCCAACCTGCCGTCACGTGTCCGTGCAGACAGCAGAGTGGTCTCTATAAACAAAAGTCAGATCATGCTGTTTTCCTGCCTAAAATGTTTCCGTGGCTTTGTCACACCCCAGGCAAAACCCAAACTTCTTAGCATGGTCTGCAAGACCCGGCAACAGCTGCAGACACCCAACACGTTCAACCAGCCAAGGACACCTGCAGGTACTTTCTCCTCAGGGACCTGCCTTTGTGGAACTGGAAGTTGCCCTGTCGTGATGGACTGTCTGCAACACAGTGACCCTCTGGGTAGACCCGTTATCAAAAAATACCCTTCCCCTGGGTTCGTGCAGCCGGTGCTAGAGCACACACCTTCCTAGTCAGGTAGAGCCCAAGCTGGAGTCTGGCCATGACCTGCATTTCTTTTTCTTTAAAAGATTTCATTTCTTTATTTTTAGAAAGCAAGGAAGTGAGGGAGAAAGAAAGGGAGAGAAACATCAATGTGAGAAAGAAACATCAATCAGTTGCCTCTCATACATGCCCCAACTGGGGAGTGAACCGGGGACTGAACCCATGACCCAGGCATGTACCCTGACCAGGGATCGAACCAGCGACCCTTCGCTCTGTGGGGTGATGCCCAACCAATGGAGCCACATGGGTCAGGGCCATGACCTGCATTTCCTAGTGTAAATAAGTTCCCTCCGCTGAGTACGTGCAAGTAGCAAAGTGAAGCAGGGTGATAAAGCATGAAGGAGGAAGTGTATATAAGGATGTTCCTCACAGCATTATTTTCACTGGTGAAAAATTGGGAAGGAACTAAGTGGTTATTAGTAAACAAATGGTTGAAGTATATTAAGTTCAACTACAGAAAACTAAGCAGATGTTAAAGACAGTGATTGCCCCAGGCTAGAGGGACCAGGGGAATGGAAATGACTGCTAAGGGTTATGTGGTTTTTTTTGAGGGCGGAGAGGGTGATGAAAATGTTCCAGAATTAACTGTGATGATGATTGCATGATTCTGCATATACAAAAAAAGCACTGAATTACACTCTCTAAGTGAGTGCATTAAATGACAAGAGTATTATATTTCATGATGCTGTTAAAAATATGATTGAGCTATATGAACCAACAGAGAAGATACGTACACTATTACTTTTTATTTTAAGTAAAAACAAGTTATAGAACAATTTAAATATATATTTCTTCTTTTAGAAAGCAAGGTATATGACCGTACATATATATGCAAATATTTTAATACACACCCACGCCCACGCAGAGAGATTAAGAGAGACAGGGAGGTGGGAATGCTGCCCTGGACAGTAAACCCCGAACAACTGGCTTGGTGGAGGGGTTGGAAGTAATTTCATTTTTTATCCCTAACCAATTAGGAATGATCTCAGTTGCAGAATACCTGACAAACTGAAAACAAAGGTTAGTTTTCCTCTCACAGTAAAAAGGCTGAAGATGGACAGCAGCTCGCCCTGACTTCAAGGCGTGATGCCCTCAGGACTGGAGTGTCTAGGGTGATCTTGGCTTGCTTTCTCTTGTGCTTGTTGTGATGGCCGCTGAGTCAGGAGACAATAAAGTCAAAGGTTTCACAGACACCCCTGGGCCCCAGCATATTTTTACTTTTGCCAGAATTGTGTCACATGATTGCTCCTGCTTACAAAGGAAGCTGGGAAAGTATTTTTCTTTTCCAGTCTAAATAGCAAAAGGTATTGAGACCAGAGCTGGGAATATGCTGGCTGGGTCAGCCAACCAGCAGTACCGACCCAGTGAGCTTCCAGGACACCCCAACTGGTGTTCTTGCATTTGCCCAAGAAGATTTTGTATCTTTAGTAGCAATAATAATAATAATAATAATAATAATAATAATAATAATAATTCCATCACCTCAAATTAGGTATTATTATCATTTTGGTGTCTACCCTTTTCTTCAAATTTCTCTTTTCCTCTTTATAGGTAGGTAGGTAGAAAAATAGATAAATAGATGTGTATATAAGTATATATACTAAGGTATATATGTAGTTTTATAAATATAAGATCAAACCTTGCTTCTTTCTTTCTAAGCTGCTTTTTTTTCTTCACTCAAAAAATCATGGAGTTGTAATGCCAATGGATATGGTTAGCGTCACCCTTCAAATTGTTGATTTGCTGTTTTATCATTTTTATTTAACCGATTCCCTGTTAACAGACATTCATGTTGTTTTGAATTTTCTCTAGTTCAAACAATAGTGTAGCAAACATCTCTCTCTGTTTTGGCATTATAGTACTGGTGTTTTTTCTCCCTTGGATACAGTAATATTACTATTTAAATTTTAAAAAATTACCATTGATATAAGATGCTTGAAATGATCATAAGTAACATTAGGATTTAGCCTGTTTTTTTCCATGAAAATTTTCCTCCTTCCTTACAATAATAAGTGCCATTTAAAGAAGGATATGTCAGAATAGCAAAAAATTTCAAAAATATCTCAAAAAAATTTTAATATTCAATTTAACTAAAGAAAGAACTGAAACCATGAATTGAAAAAATGATATTAAGGAAAAAGCTCTCCTTCCTGATAGATTCGTTTCTTGGATTTAAAAATAAAAGTCCATTTCTTCAGTTGTTTTCAAAGGGAGAACATCCATGTTATTTATACTGAAAAGGAAAGATTACATTAAGGTCTGACACAAATTGACAAAAGCCAGGGGATGCAAACTGAACACGATCCTTCTATTCCGAACTCAAGCTTTTTAAAGCCCGAATGGTTTTAACAGGAGAACTGTGCCCCAATCCATCAAATTATATCTTTAAAGATACAGTGTTGACTCTGTTAGGACGGTCAGACCCACATCTAGCATTACATGCCTCCAATTGCAGTGACTCAAAACATTTTTATGAACACACTAAAGGAGGATAATGGGAGAGACCTCACCAATTAATGGCTGGGGAGAATAAGATTCTGGCAAATCTGACCCAGGAAACCATCCTGCAGCTGCAGAGGCAGATAAAAGGGAGACATAAAACAACCTTGCAAATAACCTGCCCAGACGTGTCTGCATTTTCCTGTCCGTAAATACTCTGGAAGTGGGCAGATGGAGGAGGGAATGCACTGCCTGTAAGGAATCTGTGTGTGTGCTTGTCCTCCCTGCTGCTAAGAGCAACACACTCGTTCTCCGACGGAGTTATTCTAAGTCATTCACATGTGAATTTGCTCTTAGCATCCATTGGCCAATGTTTGCTGGTTGCCTTCTAAATCTATATATATCATGTGCAAGGAACCTACCCAGAAGGCTTCGCCACTTTTCATTGCTTCAGTCCTTCACCCCAACCCCTGCCTCCTGCACCCAGAACTGAAGACCACGAGGTCTTCTCTATGATCCTCCCAAGATGGCAGATTTTAAAAGCAGTGGCATAGCTCTCTTATCATATATGATAAGACCACTTGTTAATCGATTAACCCAAATTTTGTTCAAGTGGGGAATGGTTTAAAACGATGTCACACTTAGACATTTATTTTAGTGCTCATTCACTTCACGTTTGTAGATCCCTGAGCGAGGCTTCTTGCTTCTGTCTGGGTCCTCTCTGGGGTTCCACGGAGTCTTTCTCATACAAACCAGATCCAGAACGCATTTCTTCAACTTCCAGTTTGGGGTTTCTCAGAGAAAATTTAATGATACTTGCAAAGCTATTCTCCTGCCAAGAAGCTGTCAACATTTTTTTACAGCTTTTTCTAATCGTTTACAGTTGTCTTACCCACTTCTATTTCAGCAGCCTACTTTTAAAAAAATTTACCTATGTCAAGTCTTTCCAAAGCACTTAGCTTAATTTTTCATAGATATAACCCTTGCTACGTTCATATTTTGTCTGATTATGTATAATATGTTGCTAAACGGCATAATTATATTAAAAAGTACAATGCCACGGGCAGGTTCGGAAACAAACTAGGGAGGCGATTGGTTCTTGGTGAGCATGCGGTTCCACAGTGAGAGGCACCAGCATCCATCCGCAGACTTTCTTTTTTTCTTTTTTATTGTGGTAACATTGGTTAATAACATTATATGACTTTCAGGTGTACAGCTTCATAATGGAATGTCCATACACTCTGTTGGGTCCTTACTCCCAGAAGTCCAGTGTTACGTGGTGAATAGAGGACAGTGGCTACTGGGGTGAGTCTAATCTGGCAAAGCAATCAAATGGAGGCTGGTGAACAACCTTCAGCTGTAGATCTGCCAAACTATAATATTTAGTCTGAACAATTTCGGAAAACTGGCAAAGAAACCCAGGACGAAGCTGCTTGCCACAAGCTCACTATGTGAGCACAGACAGGGGTGATACTCAAAAATGCCCAAGAACCATTAGCCAGCACCGACTGCACACTGATTAGAATACACGCTGACTGTAAACACACTGTAAGAAGATGCTGTGTTCTAGCTAGACATCGGCTCTGACCATGGATAGGTTGACTTATTGGGGCCTTGTTCACTTGCAAATGAGGGAGGCTGGTCAAGCCAAGCTCTACAGCTCCTTCCTACTCCGAAATTTTTGATGGAGCCATATACAGCTCTAATTAATTTCTTCCCATGAGATTCATCAATTCTCTGATTGAATTGTTTTTTCTTTGGATAGGTGCTCTCTCAGAACTGTCATTGAGACACAGACTTTTACGCACAACAATAATAAAGACAATAGCAAGGGAAGCATGCACGATACAGTATATATTACATATAAACATTAGTACATCTTATATATTTTTAAATGCCACATTACAAAGTAGCTGCATTTAAGATGCTACATTCACTTGCCCGCACTCACACCCTCCTGCTAGATTCTGCAGGGATGTGAGTTCTGCATGTCCTATTTTGTTTGTAACCGGGGGGTGATGCTTATTTTCATGCCTTGCTCTCCTTACACAGACTGGAGCATGTTTTCCACATGTAGCTTCTTGTTTGCCAATAAGCCCAGCTGTTGGGGGGCACCAGAGATCACCCAGTTACAGAAAACAATCTTGAATACCTTTTCATATCTCCCTCTCCTACCCTCAGAATCTTTTACAACAATTGTAATTTTAAGGGCCTCCTTCATTTGCAGGAAATGTTGGTCCTTTATAGCTTTTTTTTTCTTTCTGCCAATCCTAAAAGAGTTTACCATAGAGTAGGTGGGGCGGGGGGGGAGCCTTTTCAACTGCCTCTAACATGCAGATCATGGGAAAGCGAAGTCCACCTGACCAGACTTTTGTTTTGAGACAGGATACAAAATATTCTAATGCTTGCTCGGAGAAAAGGAAGGAAAAAAGGAAGGAGGGAAGGAGGGAAGGAAGGAAGGAAGGAAGGAAGGAAGGAAGGAAGGAAGGAAGGAAGGAAGGAAGGAAGGAAGGAAGGAAGGAAAGGAAGGGGATTGTGAAGGGAGGGAGGAAAGAAGAAATAAAAAAAGAAAGAGAGAAAGAAAGAAACCTCCAAACTGAATTACAGTGTTAGCCCAGGCTCCTGCATGCCAAGGTCCAGCCCATAATAAATTTTATTGCAATGTTATAAACTCCTGAAAAGAGGGACTTGGCCTAGAAGTGCTGACACAGGCTGCCGCAGCTACAGCACTGAGTTCTTGTGGGTTGTGTCCCAACATCAGCACACATCCAGGGCAGACCCAAAATTCTGGAGCACCAAATCAGATTTCGCCCATCACACTAATTCTTTGATTCTCTCTCAAATTAATTTTAATGAAAAGAATGAGGGGATCTCATCAAAGAGAAATGAGCACTCTTGCAAACAATACATGAGTTCATGTGGTGTGGATGCTCTTGGCTGAGAACTCAGAGTTATTCAATCAAAGAGAAATTCATCTTGCAAATAAAGCTGGCCTTTGGCAGGGGGAGGGGTGGGTGATCGTTCATGTAAATGACAGTTTTATGTACTATAATTACAGTCATTAATGAAGGCACAATTACTTTATCATACATTACCAGGATCAAAGAAAGTCTCTAAAAAATCAGTTCTTAGTATATAGAGTCAATACAGAAATTAGACCAAATGTGAGCTGGAAAATTTTGCTTAAATAATGCCCTAGAGGTTAAAAAAACAGTGAGTTAAAGTTACAGAGTGAGAAAATTAGAAAGACACACTAGAGGTCACTGTTCTACTTTAGCTGAAGGTGTATCCATGTACATATATACACTCGTTTGTATACGTGTATACACACATTTATGTGGTCTGTGTGCATATCACAACATGTCTAAAAAGACCACTTCTTCATGAAATTAAAGAAATCATTATTGGTATTTCTCCTCTCTTGGTGGTATGGGGACAGTTGGATATCCAAAGATAAAATTAAAGTAGAAATCTTAATTTTGAAGATTTATTTTATGATCATATCAAATATTTCCTTGATAAAAATATCTTGCACATACTGTGTGCATTTTGAAAAAACACCTTTCAGCTACTCTCTCACTTCGATCTAAAAGTGAAAGTAACTGAAAGCTTTCGGTTAGTGTCCCTGTTTATTAGGGGAAATGATACTGCCTCTTACCACTCACTGTGCAGAAATGTAAGATTGTGAAATGTGAACAATATATGTAGTCCCATTTTTGAAACTATATAGAGAAAAAGTCTGAAAAATCTTGAAGCTGACCATAGGAACTCTTGGTATATGTTTCCAATTCTACATACATAAAATGAAATCATTTTAGGAAGACAACCCATGTCCCAGGTGGGTCATTGTAAATACAACCAATCTAATAGGAAGAACTTCTTCATTTGCAGCTCCTGAGGGAGATTTGAGATCCGCATGTCTCCCACCAAGAGTGTTGGTGCTCAGGAAGAACATGTTGTTGGTAGAGAGAAGGGGCCGGTATATCCCAGGGGCCCAAAGCCTGGCTTCTGACTGCATTACCAGAAAAACTAAAGGCTGCATGGTTTGTTTCAACAAGAATACCATATCGCTGCCGAGGAGAAGATTCAGTATTCTTCTTAGAGGATCTGTCTTCCCAATGTGTACTGGTAACAGAACTCTCAGCCTGGAAGCAGATGGGTATATTTAACTCTAGGCCTTGAGACAGCATTTTCAGAAAGTGGCCCACCCCAGCTTCATCTCTGAAACAGATTGTTGGTAGGCAAAGGGCCTACTGAAGAGAGAACAAGGAGGAAGAGAGGAGGAAGCTGCAATGTCTCCTCTGAGCCTCTGCTTTGCTTTCCATTGCGTTGTTTGCTTTGTCTGTGTGGCTCAGAGTCCTGGGACCAGTTAAAGTTCAAAGACCTGGGTAATAACTTCTCAGAAACTGGGCACTTTCTACGAGTCTCATGGGTGTGAGTAAATGGATTTTGAATTTAATTTGAGTATTTTAATGGAGAATTCCATATTTTTAATAGTGTTTCCCAAGTATCCTTTGTTAAACTAGTGGCGGTGGTGGGAGAGAAGATGTGGAGGCTCACGACCTCAACATGAATCAAAAGTAAGTCACCCGTAGTGAGCGGGTGCAGCAGGAGGAGGAAACCATGGGCTCTGGAAGCTCTGCTGCCTCCACTGACCAGCCAGGGTGAACTTGGGTATTTTCTTGACCTTTCTAACCCTAATTTTCTACTTGTAAATAGGAGATTATAATTTCTGCTCTCTAGACAGGATGACATAAATTAATGGTTGTAAAGTGCAAGGCGCAGGGCTTGGCATGGGGTATGCATTCAATAAATGCTAATTGTCATTGTTAATTATTGTTATTGTCATATCAGGAGTTCGTTGAATCCCTTTGTACCTATCAAGGAGGGACAGAAGCTGTGTTCACATCCACAATCAGGCTCGGATCAACAACAGCGTTACAGAATAGCAGTCGAATTCAACAGCTTGTTTGAAGGGAAGAAAGAAACCAGGTTTTAATCAACAGTTGTGTTTTCATTTTTCAAACAGTTTTGAGTAGACAAACTCAAACTTTGACTTTAAGGAAAACAGAACACTTTACTATGATTACACAGAACTATTGCCATATATATGTTTGGGGGGCGTTGGTTAAGAATATTGCATGTATTTTGTTAGCCAAAAAAAAAAACACCCCATTAAATATGTTTGTGTTTTGCACAGGACGACTATTTTTGAGAGAGTGGGGTAAAGAGTGTTAGGGATATTGAAGAATTGTATACAATTGAGTGAGACACAGGGACAACTGTCATATCTTGGCCACATCTGCCTTAGTGTGGGTTCACTCACTCCTGCTAATCACACGTTCAATGAGAAGCACCACCAGTACAACCAGGGAAGCAAGACTATCAGGTGGATTGCTGTCAGCCTGATTTTCTTTAAACTACTCTATACCTTCCGAATTACTGCTTTGAAAGGATTATTTTTAAGTATTAAGTTATTGGTTTTAACTGCCGTTGTTCTTGTGATACTAAGAACACACGACTTTCTACCATGCTACATTGGTCCAATCCTTATATAAGAAGCAGTGGGACTTCATGATTATGTGTGCCAAAGGGCACACAGGAAGATAATTTAAATATCCAAATTGCTTACTTCATACTTTTGTACCATGTGTAAATATATATATATATCATATAAAAGGAATAAAAATTTAAACTAAATAATATCCAGATTAAATGAAAAGCAGACTGCACAAAAATGTCTGTATGAATGCTGAATAACATAGGGCAAAGGGATAGTTACAGTTCTGCAGATGACTCAATACTTATTGCACCAAAATCTCCTCCATCCTTCCAACAGGCTTGAGAGGCATTTGACATCAGTAAACCATACTCGTTTCCAAGCTGGGAGTAGAGTCCAGGCCCCACATGGCCAATCCGAGGTGCACCGGCCTGGGGAGATTAACTGATGTCAAATGTAAACCACTTTTCAAAAGCATGTTATCAGGTTCGCACTGTACTATCCATCCCCATAATCTTGTTCCATTTTTCATTTTATGGCTGAAAGGGAAAATAGATTAATGAGAGTCCAAATCCCCCCAGGAAGAAACCCTTCCTTATAAGGCATGTCAGAAGGGAGATTTAAAAAAATTACTTACTCTGCCTCAGTTTTGTCAAGCAAAGTAACATTTAGGCCATTTGCATTTGAAAAATTCTTAAGCCAGGCCAGCATGGTCTACTATATTAAGTCCGAAGGGGGAAAATGAAGATGATGATGATGACAACAATAATGAAGTATTTAGGTAAGTTATTTCTCCCAGACCCTGGTTTGACTGCGTGTCTGATGGGGATTTGGAGGCAAACCCCTATAACCCATCTCAGATCCAACAATAAAAAGAATTGGCCCCAAATGACCTTCGCAAATGACCTTTGCTGGTGTACTGCATGAAAGAAACATATGTCTGAAGGCAACATTAATGTTCGGCTCCTAAATATGTGAGATAGATTCATCCAAGTATCTCAGAACAATAAGAGAAAACCTCACAGGGAATGATCATTAGAATCATAGCATAGTCTGTGTTAGACCAGAAGGAACCTAAAAAGTCCTCTTGTCACATTTGTCACATCATTTCTCAGATGAGTAAACTGGAGCCTGTAAAGGCGGTTTTTATGATTTGGAGACACCAGCCTCCATTGCCTTTCAGGGTAATGGAGTAAATGATGCTGGGCAGTGTCAGGAGGAAATACCAAGAAGGTATGGAAACTCCTTGCCTGCCCGAAGTTGGAACATATGTCTGCCTTCCAGAGTCCCAGGCCAGAGGACTACATTTGAAAGGGTGGGAAGCTTGATTTTTTAAAAATTCCATGTCATCAACCAATTGGAGGACAATTTGCTTGGATGCTCAACGGAGATGCAGTAAAATGTTTCTGACCAAATGTTCTTGCTCTCAATGAGATTATAGTAAACTGTATTTCTGTCCTAAGCAAGTTTGCTACATAAGGGCCATTTTTTAACTTGATCACCCCCAAACCCCAAGGTGTTTCTCAGAGGCTGTCACTGCCATTAATAGTTCAAGTTTTCAACAAAATAATCCCATTTGAGAGCATAACAGGGTTGTGACAACTGGATCCCACCTGTCACTCTCCCTCAAGGCCATGACAATGCCAGGATCCTATCTGTTGAATTGGGAAGCACTGGTATAGACAAAGCGACAATGTCACAGTAGTTCAGCGGAAGAGGAGAGATTAGATCAGATCTTGCTTCACTGGTTACCATAAATAATTGGGGCACAGTCTCCATGGGTGAAGAGCTGCACCCCCTTGATGAATTATGTTCTATGTATCTTGTTAGCAGTGTTCTTTTTTTTAAAAGACTGTATTTATTTATTTTTAGGCAGAGGGGAAGGGAGGGAGAAAGAGGAAAGAAACATGAATGTGTGGTTGCCTCTTGCATGCCCCCTACTGGGGACCTGGCCTGCAACCCAAGCGTGTGCCCTGACTGGGAATTGAACCAGTGACCCTTTGGTTCACGGGCTGGCACTCAAGCCACTGAATCTCACCAGTCAGGGCAGCAGTGTTCTTTTTAAGCATTTTGATGACTGCATTTAAAGCCATCAGATGCCTGTCACCTCCATTTCCACTGGATATGGGCAGGAGGGCTGGTCCTGACAGTTAAACACCTAGAGCCAACAGGCATATAGATACGGCTTTCAAGTTTTTCATCTCATGGCTCACATAAACTAGTTGCTAAAATTCTGCAGCACATCAAAAGGTATATTATATTTTTCCACTCTGACAGAAAATAGGTATAATTTTGATTCATTCACATTGGACATCCACTGTTGTGTTGGCAGTTTTCATTTTTTTTTATTTGACAATCTAAGGAAAAAGGGGCCAGTGCTCCTGACTCAATAGTTAGATGTTGCATGTTTTAAAAAGTCCTGAGGCATACCGGTCGAAAACCACTGATCATCTATAGTCTTTTAATGCCAGCCCCCATCTTGAGCTGCATCAAGGCATATACCATAAGAAGCAGTCTCAGCCAAGCATTCCACATCAAGCAAGCCCAGCAAGCCCCTTCTGGAAGAGAAAAAGCAAGTCATGAGGCTGAACGCTGGCCTAAGGGAAGGCAGAGACTCAGATTGCTCTACCAGGAAGGGATATGTGCTCTCAGAAGGCTGACGGCTTTACCCTGTGATTTGGTGAGTCGAGGTGCTGTACAGCTATGGCTCCCTCCCACCAAGCTGTCTCCCAGCAAGTAGAAAACCACACTGTCACACAGACACCCTGGCAGAAGGAAATCAATTAAGACCCTGGGCTGACATTCTTTCTGAGCTCAGGCCACCCTCCAGCTAGGGCCACACATCGCTCCATGAGAGAGCAGACACAGCTGTGGGAGCTGTCTAGACCTGCTGTGATTAAGAAGGACTCTGCTGCCTTAATGTGGACTGTGTTTTCTTATGTCAGTATTGTCTCCTAGCTTTAAGACGACTGAATTGTCAAAGTGTTTTTTTTTTTTTTGGCTTGCCTAGGGGATGACACAAGTCCTCTCCTCTTGTGGTTTCCATTATATTCCATTGTATGGCTGTGTGCAGTCAACAATTTTTTTTAGGTTTCTGTGTTTTCCATCTAATACCATGAAGTACCTAGAATGCATAAACATATATTTGGGGACTTTGGAAAACATTTTTTTAAATTAAAAGGTCTTATGTTGATCACAGGCATCTGTAGATGTACATTCTCCACAGCCACTTCCAAAAGAAGCGGTCTCTACCATTAAAATAACATTTTTATTTTCTCAAGGTACTAAAAGCAATTAGAAACCAGTGTTGATTGGTCACTTGCCAATTTTCAGTTTTTAAATCAAAGCTGCTTTGGACTTAGTATGCGTGAGCTTCCCAAACTTCCATAGTCACTTTATTTGCATTTTACATACATTCAAAATAAGTACTTTCTCCCTTTAAAAAATGAGTGAAGAAACATTTGCTCTCATGTTGAAAAATATTACACCTCAGAACAATCTGTAATAGCTGGATGATGGTCCTGTGAATATAATGGTTCTCAGTGAAAATCGTGAGAAATTTTCTGCTCTCAAAGCTTTGAGCCGCGAGGGTATGGAGGGTGTGGGGACCCCTTGGCACCGTAACAGCACTCATCTGAGAGGCGATGATGTGCACTCATTCTCCAGCCCTCAAATTCTTTCCTCAATTATTTTAGGTATTCTGTTGATGTTGTTTTGGATGTCCCCCCTCTCCCCCAAATATGAAGAAAGTCAATTTTGCACAAAATGCACTATGTTGCAAAAAGATAGGATCATAGCAATCTTCTGCCCTTGGAGACTGAGGCACTTAGAACTGAGAAGCTCAAAGCTTATCATTCTTTGTCATTATCAACATTATTTTTAAAGTTTACAAGTGTGAGTATCAGTTAAATGGCCAAAATTCTAGCTGTTTAATTAAGGTTTGATGAGTTATAGAATCTGTGGTGATGATAAGCAAATATTGCTGGGGTTGATTTGTCAAGGCATCAGATGAACTGTTTCAGTCTAAGGCATGCTTCTAAATAAGTGCTTCCTTTGTCTAAGCTAGAACTTTTATTCTAATATGACTTTATTGGTCACATATAGTTGTTTAGACAAATTCTTGAGTAAGTATAAAACCATTAAGAACTCTGTTCACAACACACCTTGTATCTAAAGGCCATGACAATGATGGGAGATTCAACGATGGATGAAATGTCCCCGCTCTCAGAGACTTACTGTCCAGAAAAGGAAACAGGTGTAAAACGAAGCAATGCCACACAGTACAATGCGTACAAAATCGCATCCGTATCTGTGCAAAAATAGCCTGGAGGATGGAATGACTAATTTTTTACTTTTTCTGGAGAAGTCAAAGAAGAGGTAAACCTAAGCAAGATCTTAAAATATGAATAATTGCATATGAATATTAATATGAATATGAATAGTACAGCATGCTAGGGTCACAAGAGGAAGATAATTTGTATGCAGGACATAATATCTAGGAGAACATGGAAGAATGTGTCATGGATGACTTTGACCCTGAGCAAAGAGCCACAGCACAGCATTTAAGGAAGGCTGGTATATATGGATTTACTAGAGGTAGTGTTAAAGTCATTTTCAATAGCTTATCACTAGAAATGACAATTTTGCCAACTAATAATCAGATTCTGCCTGCACGTCCTACTTTGTTCCAGAGATAGGGAAGAGGCATGGTTTATCATGTGTTAGTGTACTGCATATTCCTGGGAAAGAGTGGTAAATCCCTGGAGAGTTCTTGAGGGAAGCCCAGAAATTACAGTCAACCGAGCTGGGCCAGAACTTGCCTGGACCAGAACAAGCAGCTGGAAAGGGGAAAATTCAGTAAATCCTTCAGTTGTTTGGTCTATAGTACACCACCCCCTATTAGCTCCAAACCTATGTGAAACACACACACACACACATATGCACAGATGCACATGAACACACTGGAATAATTTGAGGAGTATTTTTATAGGATATTTTGACTGCTGGTGCCATGCCTATGGAAATGAAGAGGATCTCAATACTGAAGGAACCCATTCATCTCAAGAGCAAGCATTTTTTCAAATATGTTCCAAAATGCCAACCTTTGTTAAAAAAGAATTTGCTTATGAATATTTCTCCCATTTCTGTTCCACTATCTCTGCCTTTTTGCCAGAGATGTTAGCCTTTTGCATTATAATTATCTGAAAATACATAAATGTATACCTAGCTATGTCCCAGACACTACGGTATGTTTTACATACCTTATCTCATTTGGTCCTCACAACAACCTACAGGTTAATACTAGTATTTCCCCAAATTTCAGATTAAAATAAAAAAAAAACAAAAAACAGGAGCAGAGAAGTTAAATGACTTGCCCAAGGTCACATAGCTCACAAATGTATAAACAAGATTCAACTCTGAGAAACTGGGTTGCTTATCTAAATGATCTTAGCCACTTTCCACATCTGATTCATTTGGATTTACAGATGGACCAGGTTTTCTTGTATGCAAGACTACAACTCAATCATTTCAATTATTATTGCCAATTATTATTGTCATTTTACAATCTCAAAATTCAAATCTGCAGCCATGCAAAAAACGCAGGATGATGAAATTACACTTGCCCAGTCTGGTGACTTTACACTAAGATCCAGTTAAATTGCATGAATTGTCAAAGCTAAAACAAGGACTTACATCTTAGCTAACACCTGCCTCTCTCTGCTGAAATATATTATAATTAGCTGTTCTTCCTAGGAGAGACCATAAAGCTAAATGCAATTAAGCAGAAAGAGAAACAGCAGATTTTTATAGCCCAAACAAAAAAAGGTGATTTGGAAAGCCAACTAGATGGATGCATATTCAAAGGTAGTAATTTCAGCGGCAAAACAGACTTCCCTTATTTTGCAGTAATGTACAGAATGATAACTAGTATAGCCTTTTGCACATGTTTGGAACTCTATCATTGTTTAGTGGTACTCACAAAAGGGTTTTGGTTGAATTAAGACATTTACAAAGCAACCATTCTCTGGCTGTGGTTGCACATTGATCAAATGCCACAATTAGCAGGTGATCGGGGCCATGCAGTCCATGATCCTTACTAGCCAAACAACCTGGTGGAAAGACCACTGGAGTGCCAGCTGTGAGTGCCGGATGCCCCCCTGTGCTAACTAAGGGAGTGCCATGTGCTTTGCTTCCCTTGGTTAGTTTCTCAGCACTATGAGAAATGCTAATACTGATGCCTACCCTACCCTATTTCCTTCAGGGGAGTATGGTGAGGCTCACAGAGGGCTACAAACAAATTGGCTGTTTTATTGACATATGGCTAACAAAACACTTATAATACCACTATTTGTAGAATTAAGTTCATGAGTGGTTGCAGAGCACTAGCCCCTGAGCAAAATTCTAGAGAAAGATCTAATTACTTAGGACAATGACTCATCACTTTCCTAAAAACTGCATGTAAGAACTGGCACTGGCCAAAAGGTATACCACAAAAAAGCCCATTGCCTAGTCACTTAACGTTGAAAAGATCTGTAAGTGCATCAGAGAAGATCGAATTTCCCTTCCCCTCTCTCTCTCTTTCCTTCTCTCTCTCTTTCTCCTTCCTTCCTTCCTTCCTTCCTTCCTTCCTTCCTTCCTTCCTTCCTTCCTTCCTTCCTTCCTTCCTTCCTTCCTTCCTTCCTTCCTTCCTTCCCTCCTTCCTTTCTTTCTTTCTTTCATAGTTATTTAATTACAGTTGTCCCCATTTTCCTCCCACTACTCTCCACCGCCCTCCCCACCCCACCTCCCACACTCACCCACCCACCCTGTGTTATCCTTGTCCATGGGTCCTTTATACATGTTCCTTGATGACCCTGACCCTTCTTTGCCCATTATCTCCCACTCTCCTTCCTTCAGTTTGTTCAACTGGGGAGGAAAAAGGAGTCAAGACAGATATGTACTGCAGAAGATTATAGATGGACGAAAATAGCCTTGGGAAGAAGACAAGGGGTGGGAATTAAAGCTAAGTGTTAGTCTCGTGCTAAAACACACCAGCTTAGAGACATTCAGCGTTTTATTGAACAGCGCAAGACTGCTTTAATTTAGTAGTGTTTAGTTTGAAGGGTTTGCTACACTAGTGCTCTTTCCAATACACCACATTTGCTGTTGTATTTTTGGCTGTACCCAGAGGCTCACCGTGGGCTGATGGATGTCCAGGTGTAGAAAAGCATGTTAGTGACTTGTTTGCACTGTGGATTTATTTTTTGCACTTTCTTTGCCCCTTTTAATTGAAATAGTAAACACTACTGCACTCAAACTTAAATAGTCCCCAGATATCAGGGTGTTATAAATTAATAATTAGAAATATATCCTCATGTCACATCTTTCAAATACAAAGCCAGTTTGGAATAAGAACTGGAAAAATATAAAGGCAAACTGGTAATCGAGCATGAATCCAAACAAACTCTCAGAAAACAAAAGCAACATAGTAAGCAGAGAAAAGAAAAAAAGAATTTTTGAAAATTGTCTTCCTAGGGCATACTGAATACCCGGGGGTCTATTTTTCCAAGTTAACAAAAGTTGGTCTTTGCTAGGTGTTCTGAACTGGGGTCTGAACAGACATCTGTATGTGGCAGGCTGTCTCCGGGATGTCATGCCTGTTAATGAAATCTGGACGTGCACTCGTAAATGGACCTGGTGAATGGTAGATGTCAGCCATTGCGTGATGGGCAATCATCAATCATCCATTGTCAGTTATTTCTGTCCCAGTGAGTAAGCCTTTATTTAAAGCATAAAGTAAGAATGTTGCCAGACCACAGGAACAAGCCCTGAGCTGTTTGCAGGTGCTGTTATTCACAGCTGCCAATTAAACCCCTGACATTTCCATATTGGCCATGAGGCATAACATATGCTTTTGACAAACCAATTCTTTAAAAAAAATAATCAATCTCAGATTATCAATGCATGTGTCTTTTCCTTTTCCCATGCTTGCAACATTAAGCTTTTAAAAATAGCTTGTTTTAGAAATGGAGGAAGGAGAAACAAAACTCTAGTGAATGGAATTACTAAGACATGCACATAAGCTTCTTTCTTGTAACTGGGAAAGTGGCTGGAACTTCCAGTGGAAGGTCTTCCCTGATGCTGAATCTGCATGGCTGTCTCCTTTTAGGATTTCCACTTGGAAAAATACTTTTTAAATCTTTGTTTCTTAATTTTATTTTCCTCTTTGATAGCTAGATGCTACTGCTCATCTCAGGCAATCCAGCACTATTAAAACTAGATTTAAAATTTTTGATCACGCGACTTCATTCTGTGCCTTTCACTGGGACTCAAGCATAAGTGTGCCTTGTGTTTGAAGAATTTCATAAAATTTGCCAGAGACTTTTTATTTAGTCTCCAGTGTAGATCCATGGAAGAACATGATGCCTTTACTTTCACGTATTTCCAGGTTGGAGTATAGAACCATCCCGCCACTCTTGCAGGCTCACAGATATTGTGAGCGTGTTCATCTATAAATACTATACACAGACAAGGGAAAAAAGAGATATATCCATATACATACCTTTCAGAAATTTTTCAGTATTTTTAATGGATTTTCCAATGTTTCTAAATATGGGCAGCTTGTGGTAAGAAATGAATTGTAGTGACAATCATGGGAATTTAACTGAACTATTTTTCTGATAAGTATTCAGAAAGTGAAGACATGTTGTGTTTGGTTTTATATTGTCTCACCAAGAATTAGATCAAAATTTTCTGTGATTGTTCCAGTCCTTGTTTTCTGGGCTGAGCGGTAGACTTTGATCTGAGACCTCTACTTCCCTTCTTTTCCTTCTCCCGTTCATCTGGAGAGCTAAACACTTACTTCCATGTTCTTTGAAATCCCTGATTCCTATTGGTTTCAGGGACATCTGTTGGGGAAACCTAAGTTGACAAAGCCAGCATCTCTTTTAAATAAACTCAGCTGATAACTCTCACAGGTGACTTTCTCTTTCTCTCTCCCTCTTTTCATGGAGATAATTTTACACTCTTTTCTTACTTCTGAGAAGAGAAAAAGTTGCCATCCTCTCTGAGACAAGCTCAGCCAATTTCCATTTTAAAAAGGAGAGAAATTTTCTTACTTAGGTGAAAGAGCTAACTTTTAGTTTAAAAAAGGTGCTTTTCCTCTGTAAATTAATTTTACAATAAAAGCTGCTCCACCAACATTTTGAATGATGAAAATCTTCCATCATTTCATGTCAAGGGTATATATTTTAACATTATCTCAAGAATACATGAGAATTTGAAATGAAGAAAAGAAAAGTTGATGGCCTATAGCAGCCTTGAGCCCTGGGGGTCTGAGAATACTTATCACTTAACAGAAATGAGGACGCTCTCTGTGGCGTGGGCTCTGGGCTGCTCATTTGGGACCACATCTGTCCACAGGCTTTGAGAGGGGAGGTCTGGCATTGCCTCGGTGATGCTATTCAACTAGCACCACACGGGCCATTTATCTGTACTTGATACCAGGTCTTCCATGTGTCTCTGGTTGTAGTAATTATGATCACAATAGTGATGATGGTGGTAATAATAGTAATAATAACAATAATGCCAGCCACCATTACAGAAATCAGTTTTGCATAATAGTTGAGAGAGCACAGATCTATACTTAGCCCGTCTAGGTGTTCATCCCGGCCCTGCCATTCATTCGTTGTGTGACCCTGGTCAAATTACTCAACCCTTCTGTGCTTCAGTTTCTTCCTCTGTAAAATGGGAATGGGAATGGCTGCTACGTTATTGGTATGTCAAATGCTTAGAGCAGTCCCTGGCATGTACTACAAGAAGTGCCACTGGAGTGTTAAGTGTTAGGTTAGGTTAGGGTTAGGTTAGGCCGGAATTAGATAAAATTAGCAGGGAGGACGAGGCAGGCACCAGACTGTCTCAGCAAGGGAGATAGAAAAGTAAAAAAAAGTACAACCTGCCCATGTATGACCTTGTCTTTGCAGAAAAGTATGCATTATAGTAAGCAGAGATGTGTGTGTGTCCTCTCAAAATAGCCAATTGCTAACAGCTACGTCTGCGTCTGTATTTACTGCTTGCTTGCTTGCTTGTTTGCTCACCCCAATAAAAACCCCAGGCTGTAAGCACCAGGTGCGACTCTCATCTGCAGCCATTTTGGCACCGTGACTCCAGAGGCACCCCGAGAGTTCGCCCCTGCGCAGGTAAAACTTTGAAACTTTGGCCAATAAAGTTCCATCTTAAACTCCTGAAAGCTTCTGACATTTGCTCGCATTGGGGTATGTTACATTAAGTGAAGTCAATGCGTTTTCCTAGAACGTGTGCATAGACTATCTCTATCGTTATTCCCACTTTCAGATGGGAAGATGGAGGCTGTGTGAGGTTAAGTAATTCTGCCAAGGCCGCCGGCCAGCAGTTTACCAAATCGTACCCTCTGTGGTTTGGTGTGGCCCCAAGACCCACGGCCTCTCCTTCCACCTCTTCAGGCTTTCTCTCACAGATATCATCTCAGAGTTGTGCACCATGGCTCAATAGAAAAAGGCAAGGAATTGAAGGAAATGGAGACTGTATCAGAAACTTTGGAGAAAACGAGAACTCCAGAGTGTCAGGGAGGGAGAAATCATCTAAGGGGAGAATACTCATTTCCCCAAGGTCAGAGGACCATCTAGCCCACACATACCGCTCCTGAGAAAATGAGTTCGTTCATTTATTCAACAGATAGGTGTGGTCCTCATCTCTCTGCATAAGGAATAGCTACCTCATGTGTAGTCACTTAACAAGTAAAAGGATGTCTTTTGTGTAATTTTGTCAAAGAAAGAGGCCCACGATAACCTTAAGAAAAGATATCAATGGGAAGATGTCAGTATTTCCCAGACAACGGAGCCTAATTTGACAAACTTGGGGGAATTTGCTCCCTTTTCCCTCACTGCCTATGACAAAGCAAGCTAGCTATAAAACAGTGCAAGGCTGGCTGTCCCATGCCTGGGTCTCAGCACCTTCATGTCTCTTGTGGTTGTCTTTATCAAGCCTAACATATTGTGTTTGGCACTCTTAACACTGTGGTGTTTTGTTTCAAATGTTTCCAAAACCGAAACACACAAGGTCTTTCATTTCCTTTCTGCCTACTAAGATTATTTCAGCTCCACATTGGCAAAGCAGAGTGTTATGCAAGAAATTAATCATATCAGAGCAAAGTAGCTACTGAAAAATTGCCAAACACCATAAACATTGGTCAAAATGGAGTCCGACCATTTGCAGGGAGAATAATTGAAGCTGTGGATTCACTTGGGGTAACTAAGCAACTTTTCATTATGAATTATAAAGCTTTTCAAACATAAAATGATATCTGAGAGGAGTGCATTACCTAAAAGGTTTCGATAAGCAATGAAAGGGGCTTTAAAATATGCAGCAGGGATCAATCATCCAGCTGTATAGCATTACTTATACTTTGTGGCGTCACCTACATTCTTTGATAAACAATGTCCCATAACCTCTGAGCATTCCCATTATTTTCGTCAGCACCCAGACATAAGAAGTGACAAAAGTGTCAGATGATGTTTTATTTACTAATATAAAACGAGTTCTCGTGGAAGTAGACATTCTATGACAACAGAGGTTTATGGCACGCATTTCCCAGCACCAGAGATGATTCACGTTGTCCAAGAAAGATATAAAGCCTGATGTTGGTGAGGAATTTTAATTGGCAGGTTACTCATCATGGGCATGGATTTCTTTCATTTGGGCGATGGCATGCCTGGCTTTTATGGCTGAAGGGCAGTGAAGTCTCCCTGAAAAAGACAAGTGGGTAGTTAAAACAGACTTTGGGACATTCAAAAGGTCAAGAGACCTTCAAATGATCATGACGTCACCTGCCAAAGCAAGTAGTCTGGTCGTTTTTACAGTCGTCACTTTGCAGGAAACATTTCCATCGGTTACAAGAGAAATCAAACCGGGCATTCTGACTCAGGTGCAGGGAGGTTCTGCCTCCTCACTCCTGGGAATGGAAAGAACAAAATGACATGGGAGCATCGGGTGCCGGAGGGAAGACTTCTATTCGGAATTGGCTGTGGGGTTCTACCCAAGATGCAACAGGATAGGATATTAAGTGGCAGGGAAGAAAGATCTTTGATAATTATAGGTTCTCTTGCTTTTGACAGAAAAGGGCGTACGGTGTGGTCCATCAACATCGGTTAATGCTAAGCAGAGAGAAGAAGGAGCTAGTGAAAAGTAAGAAAGAGTGGAATAAAAGAGAGTGAGGTGCCTGGAGATGCAAAGGTTACAAAGGGGGTTGGGGGAGGGATAGGGAAAGGCTGCATATAGGACATAGTTTCAGGCCCTCATGTCCTTTGCAAAAAGAAAATCACTTGCCCATCTCTATGTGATTCAGGAAACACTTTGGTTTAGCAAGTTTTAGAACAACGCAATGAACATCAGTCACACGCTGGTGCCGGTAAACCGCCTCTCTCTCCGAGGACGAAGAGGGCAGCTGCAACCAGTCCCTTTGGACTTGGACATGGAAACATCAATTTGCATTATGGCCGGCCTGCTTTGTAGAGGTGGTACATAGCAGTCAATGCCCTATAGATATACAAATTGATTACTTCAATTACCAAAATCAATTTTCCAGAAGAGAGTGAAATATAAGGAAATGTATCTCAAAAGGTCATTTAAAATTATCCCAAATGACCCACTGGGTCCCGCATTCAGAAGAGCCCTTCGCTGCGCGTGAAATTCTCTCACTCCCATGTCTCCACCTGTGTAAGGTCTGTGGCAAAAAGCACCCACTGGAACCTGGTAAAACAACCAAACTGCATCGCTCCCTCTGCTGCCATGAATCTCTTCATAAACTCACCTGATACGGGTTGTAGTACAGAACCAGACATGCTCCCCTGAGTAAAGGGGTCCAATCTACTCATGCTTATTTTTTAATTTGAACTGGTGTTATTTAAATTGTGGCTTGCCTTTCCCACTAGCCTGCCATGTATGTTTTTGCAGATGTTGAGAACAAAGACTATTCTCTGTTCGGATATGATATACATGAACCCCCAACACAACTATTCACATATATCATATCTCTCACACAAATACACAAAGATCCGTGGGGACGTTTTGCTCTCTTAAAATTCTTTCAGATTGCTTGGATGGTTTTCTTTGCGTGTTTTCAACCTACCTAACGGCAAAATTCACTTCAGTCTACACTAGCCTAATTAATTTGACAGGACTGGAAACTTGTTCTTCCTGTTCACACTTATTATTCATCTCCTCCGAATGCCCTGTAGGGAGGACAAAGCACAGTAAAGCAGCACCTACCAAATGCCTCCACGCTAAATGCCCTTTTAGGCTGACTCGGCACAATGGCAGCAGTGAGATCTGACTGTAGGTCAGCCTGAGAAAAATGACATTTTTCTAGAACATCATCTATTTGAACAGGTCTTGAAGAAGACAGCTATGTCTGCTTTTCCATGCAGTTTTACAGTGGGCTCTGGGGACTCCAATTTACCCCTACGGCAGGGGTGTCAAACTCATTTTCACCGGGGGCCACATCCGCCTCATGGTTGTCTTCAAAGGGACAAAATAATTGTAGAACTGTGTAAATGTAAGTACTCCTTAACTGTTACAGAATCGAAATGACATTCGGCCCTTTGAAGGCAACCGTGAGGCGGATGTGGCCCCCGGTGAAAATGAGTTTGACACCTGTGTCTGAACCTCCTGTGTCTGACACCTCCTGTGTCTGAAATCTTGGCTAGAGAAGTGACAGAGGTATCATATTTTGCCAGATAAGCCCTCAACCTGCAAATGAGGAGATAATTCCAGGTTTTTTAAGGACTACCGATGTAACCTGAGACACATCAGATATTTTCTGGAGGGGGAGGGATAGACAGAATTAATCAGTGCTGCCAAGGAGAAGGGCTTTCCTTTTTTGGTTACCTTTGAAAATCTCCCCAGACAGCAAACTTTAAATAGGGGGCAAAGATTCTCACAAGGTTGGTACAGGTGGGTAATTAAAGAAATAAGAGTGAATTTATCTGCATACATTATTTAAATACAGAAAGCATTTCTTATAAATTACAATGAGTAAAGTCTGCTGGCTGCTTTCAAGGTAACGAATGGATTGCTGATCAGCAGCAGTGGAATCATGCTGGCTAAGGGGGAACAAACATCTCCAAGGAAGCCAGAGCAAATTTTCACAGTGTAAACCTGTAAAGATGCTGACATCTACACCTGCATTCTCGTTCCACACGTGTGTACACAGATATGCACAAGCTTGTGTGCATGCACAATTCTGAAGCCTGTCCTTTGACATCTTCTCATCCATCACATGCTCTGCCGTCCTTGGTAAGTTGTGTGAGAAAGACTGTCCCCTGAACTAACTGACCCTTGAGGAGATCACCTGATACATCTCATTGTTAGCAATATATTTTTCACTCTTCTTTTTACTTAAGCACCCTTTGAACACAAGTCAATTTTCTATTTCAGCAGAGAACAGAAAAAGCCTGGGGTCTAGTCCCAGTCTCCCCACCTTTTTTTTTAAAGGAGGACGATGAAAAGCCAGCAAAATTTCATGAGATGCTAATCCTCTAATTAATTTGATATATCAAGAAAGAATGAACATGTCCTGCTATTTGAGCAGAGGTCTTCTTGCCAAGCGCTGCAGTCTGTCATACATTCCCCTCCAGAGAAACCTCCTTCCAAGCTCTGTGGCCAAATCCCCTGGCAACTGATGACGAGCTTTGAAGCAACATTCACAGACCATTTGCTTTGATGACATTTGGAAGTTTTCCTCCCCTCCTTCCAAGTCTACTGTAAGTGGGGTATATATGCCATCCTGCCTTTGAACACCAATCAATAAGTAAGATTTGTCGGGTTGCAGCTGATTGGCATCACATCTTTAAGCTCTTTTCCTAGCCGACTTGTTGTACACATTTTTAAGTGAAACCTTAGGAAGGGAGGTAAGTAGATTACCCTGACCATATTCCCAGGCACACTGGCGTGTCATGGCTCTTTCTTCTGTATTTTAACATCAAAAGCTCATAATCTGTGTAAGTTAACCTTCCATAAAACTAAAATTATATGGTCATCATACATAATCTGATGATTGATTACAGCTGTCAGAAAGGTCACCCATCGTGAATGTTTACTACAGTTGCACCATGAAGTTTATTACATACTTTTCAAAAATCCATCTAGAGAAAATAGACAGCTTACATTTCCAGCTTACAGAACTGAAGCCTATATGTTTTCTTTGCGACTTTTGGCTCTCTTAAAATCAATGTTAAAACCCTTAGGTCTGATTTTTCATTTCAGTGTCTCTGTGTAATGTGCCTCAACCATACCTCATCTAATTTAATAAGATGCAAGTTAAGGAAGTACTTAAGTTACTTATCAAGGGTTTCAGATGACACATTATTATTGTATTCAAAAGTCAATATTTGCTAATCATGTTAGTACAGGAACTGTTCCAGGCTTACAATTCTTAAATTGCAGAGATATTTAAGATTAATTAAACCTATCTCCCCTAGCCCTCTCGCTCCACCTCCGTGGATGGAGTAAATCAATGACCACCTAAAGCCAGCCCAGAGAGCCAGCACCTGCAAGCCAACATGTTTAAGCCAATGTTTGCATCAGCGCCCCAGGGGGGAGCTCTGCCATTTCTCCACGGTTTAAGGAATATTTGACTGTTTTGAGAGCAAAGTTTGCCAATTTGCTTAACATAATTAGAGAAGTATGATCATTCTTGGATATATAACATAGACTCCAAATATTTTTTTAACTCAGGAAAATGCTGAAATAACACATGGATGGCCTGGGCTTCTTTTTTTCCTTTTCATAGGACAACTGGTAGATAAATTTGCGTCAAAGCGAGAGGCCACCTGCCTCTTCTCAAGCCAGTCATACTGAGACTGGGTGACTGGGTCCCAGCCCAGAAGGGGTCACAGTTCTGCAGCACAGTTCCAGCGAGCCCCTGACCTTTCGCTTTGTACCCTGCAGTGGAGACAGCCAACTGTTCAGAGGTCAAGGTTCTCTTTCCTTTTACACTTTAAACATTTTACACAAGAATGTACAGAGCCCAGGACCTGGCTGAGATTCAGTGATAAATAAACATTTGAAGTCTTATTAATATGTATTGAGTAGGAGAAAAGTGGGAAATAATGTACTTCAGTGGTGACATACAGTGGCTGCTACTTCAGTTCCCTTAAAGACCTGTGCATTTATGCAATATGCCACCCAGGAGGTATTTTATTTACAGGTAGTTAGTGAAAACAGTAATGCTATGCAAACTGAATATCTGGAATATGAATCAATAGAGACCAGGTACTTAGGTTATAAGTGCATCGATTTCATTTTGAATATGTCCTTAAATAGAATCTGCAAGTAGGCATTCTGAAATGGGGCTCTCAGACCGAGAGAAGCGACAATCAGATTATTCTCAGCCATTCTCCAATCAATCCAGAAGAGTTAGGTGAAATACTCTGATGCATATTCTATATAATCAGAATGACACATCCTATTAATATTCCAATTACTGGTGAACTATTAGCAACGCCTGAGTCTGGTGTCTTCGAGCCTCAGAGCAGTAACCCGGGAACCTCACGTTACCCTTTGTATTCATTCAATTTAAAGTGAGACAATTTCTCCTTTAAAGCGTTTTTATTAAACATTATTTTATGCATGGATTTAACATCCTAATTGATTTAGGTGGACTCTCAGAATGAGTTGCTAACTCCTTTTGTTCTTTTCTTCACTGAAAGAGGTCAGCAGCTGTGATCTTATTTATAAATTTAAATGCCAAATTTTAGCACAATAAATTATTATTAAAATAATAGTTATTCATGTTCATAAAAAGGCTCTATTCACACTGTGAAAACCAGAAATATACGATTTAATAAACTTGTCTAGAGTAAAAATGGGCCGGAATTGTCAACCTCATCTAAAAACATAAAAATGACAAAATCATATACATTAAAGTGAATTTGGAGAAAGCACTGAGTTGTTTCTACTTTTCTGAATACTTTCTCAACCTAAACTTTGCCTCTTTTTACTTTTAAGCTCATATAGGAATGTGAGGTCTGTCCAGAAAAAATACAGCCATTGTTAATATAATGAGAATATATTAACAATGGTTTGCATGACATCGATGTAACTTGGCAGCCAAGGGAGTGGACTGGAATATGCATGTGTGAACAGTGACAGCTTCACTGTACTAGTCAGACATCCTTGAGTGAGCATGTGCATTATGTAGCCGTCACATTCAAAATGACTGAGCAAGTAGAGCAATGAATCTACATTGCAATAAGCTTAAACATTCCTCTGGAAAAACTATTCAGGTGATTCAGAAGGCTGCAGCTATGGGCAACTGGTGACTGGCAGCTTTGTCATGGCAACACACCTGCCCATGCATCACGTCTTATGCAGGTTTTTTGAGAAATATCAAATCATCCACATGACTCAGCCTCCCTACAGCCCAGATTTGGTGCCCTGAGATCTCTGGCTTTTCTCAAAGTAAAATCACCTTTGAAAGGAAAGAGATTTCAGACCATTGACAAGATTCAGGAAAATACGACAGGCAGGTGATCGTGATTGGGAGAAGTGTGAAGTCCTAAAGTGCCTACTTTGAAGGGGACAGGTATCGCTGTCCTATGTACAATGTTTTTTGTATCTTATTCAATAAATGTCTTTATTTTTCCTATTACCTGGCTGGATACCTTCTGGACAGACCTCATATATCCAGCATCCTTACTACTTTAGTTAGTACTAAAGTAGTAATTAAAAAGTCAAACTTGCCATCCTATTCATGTATGTACAGTGAGCCTTTTAGAAGGTTGGCTTTATCTTAAAATTCAGTTAAATATGTTTGTGTGATGATATAGTATAAACCCACCCCCACTATTTTGTATTATGTAGGTGCTGTGAATATCATGAATGCGGCACTTCATACCGGTGCCCGGGCACAGCTCGGGGGGAAGTGCAAGACTGCACTTCTGGGAGAGAGAGGTAGATGGATTTGAGATATGTTTGGGGGTAAAGTCTAAAAGATTAATGAGTGGAATACATGTAAAGTGGAAGAATCAAGGAGGATATTAGACTTAGAGCTCTAGAAATTGAGTAGATGGCTCTTCCCCACAGTGAAAAATATTAGGGAGGTGGGGTTGAATTGGGGGGATTTGGATATAAAAAAAGAATTGTCTTTGGATGTGGTGAGTGAGGAGCTCAAGTGGAGGTGACGAAGGTACAGTTGAGTACTGGGATCTGAAGCTCAGAAGTTCTTGATCACACATGTCAAATTTGGCACTGTCAGTATATAGTTGGTAATGAAAACTGTGGAATTGGAAGAGCTCACCCACAGCATGAGTGTGAAGCAGAAAGAGGGACTGAAACTGAGTCCTGCAGAGTCCACATGTAAAAGAGAGGCAGTAGGCAGTAGCCTTTGCGTAGGAGTCAGCGACCATGCCCCAGATTTGACAGAACGATCCAAGATAGGATGTGAAAAGGCACTCCTTTCCTTATACCCTAGTAAACTGTGCCAAATGAAACAAACCGAAATGTTTGTTTTCAAAACATTGCTTCACTGTTCTTTAGTTTTTAAATTTAACTTTCAATATAAAAAGCAATTGATTTTAAAACGAGCATAATAAAAGGATAGAAACAAACAATAAAGAGGCCAAGGGACATGCTAACCACAGTCCTGAAGGAGGACGTTTGCTGGTGTGCTCCTTTGGTCTGGGACACTCCACTCTCAGAAAGCCATATGGGTTACTCTCTCGTGAGCTTCTGAGAGACATGTCTTAGAGCTTCTTAGAATGACATGTCTAAGCAAATGTCACTCATTCAGAGAGGACCTCACTGGTCACTTTATTTAAAATAGTAACACCCATCCCTGTCACTACCTTTCCCCCTTCCTCTGCTTTAATTTTCTGCATAGAACTTATCACCTTGTGATATATATACTCGTTTACTTGCTGATTTTCAACTTGCACTAAAACATAAAACCTACAAAAACAAGAATTTTGTTTTGTTTCGTTGTTGTGACCACAACTCTTGCAAAATGCTTGACACATAGTAGGTGCTCAATAGATTTTTTTTAAAGAAATGAATAAATAAATGAATGAACCACAAAGGAGAAAAGAGGGTGCATCCAAAGAAATAGGAGGAAAACCTGGAAGTATCTCAGAAGATAAAATAAAAGTTTTGAAAATGCAGTATGGTCAAATATACTGAATGCTGCTGAAGGGTCCAGGAAGACGATAAAGCAAAAAGTGCACCCCATCTGGCATCTTGAGGGTAATTGCTGACATTGAAAAGAGCAGTTTCAGTGTAGTGATGGGGCAGGAGTCAGAATGATTAGGTTGAGGAGAGACTAGGAGCTGAGAAAGTGGAATCAGGGTCAGTAGATAACTAATTTGAGAAGTCTTGCTGCAAAGAAAGGTACTAATAATGGCAGTTAATAAAGAAGAATATGAGATCAAAGGAGGGTGCATTATTAATTTGGGTTTTTTTTAATGGTGTATTGATTATTCCTGTAACAATAATGCCATTTTATGAACAACCATAAAACTTCAGTGGCATTTGACAGCATAGATTTTTTTTGTTCCTTTCTCTGGAGTGGTTTTGCTTCATGTCTAGGTTTTGGCTGACTGTTGGCTCATCTAGGCTGGTCTCTGCTGGGATGACTCAAGTATGTGTTGCATGTCTCTCATCCTTCAGCAGGCGAGTATAGGCATGTTGTCATTGTGATAGTTGAGACAGAACATGTAAATGGAAACAGGGAAGTTCTCTTGAGCCCTAACTTCAAAACAGGCTCACTTGCCCTTCATTCTATAGACTAAAGCAAGACAAGAAGCCAACCAGTTTCAAAGGGAAGCTGTTGCAGTTACTATTGTGAGTCAAATGATCCCAAAATTTAGTGACATACAATCACCTTGTTATTATCCTTACAATTTCTTTACAGGGCACAGTGGGTTTGGCTTGCCTCTCCTCCATGACGTCTTCAGCCTCAAGTAGTGAGACACAGAGGTTGGGGCTGGAATCATCTGGAGGCATCTTCACTTGTTTTGTGCTTGACAGTGATGTTGGTAGTCAACTAGGACTGCAGTTGTAGCTGTTGGCTGCACCCCTGCACATGGCCTCCCCATGTAGGTTAGTCTTTCTCAGAACATGCCAAAATAATTGGACTTTTTCCCCAGCAGCTCAGAGCTCTGGAAGTTGGTGTCCCAGTGTACACAGCATCAACTATGTCTTTTTTATTACCTAGTCTCAGAAGTCATGCAGTGTCGCTTCTGACACATTGTATTGGTTATGAACCAATTCTTAAGTCTTCCCCAGATTCGAGGAGAAGAAAATGACATACCACAGGTGACTGGGGAGCATGATAAATTTAGGAGAGGGGGACAGGCACAGTTATGAGTGTGGGAGTGGGAAGAGGAGAGGAGCAGTAGTTCACTTTCTTATAGTTCCTTGGGAAATGTGTACCTAGTTGTAATTCATTGGCTGTTGCTTGTCCCCGTCTACTCATTCTACCTGAGAGCAGATGACACCGATAGAAGACTCTTTACCCTAGAAAGGATTGGAACCTCTTGGACAAAAAAGTTTGTCCAAATTGACTCCACCTAATTGATTTTGAGGTTAAGTCCCTGAAGATTCTTGGGCATGGATGCCACGGCAGCTTCTTCACACTTAAAAGCCATAACAAAGAGAATATAAGTGCGAGTCTCAGCAAGAGTGCGTTATAATAGGGATTGATTCTAAATGTTCGGCTCAGTGATACCCAGGGCCTTCTGCTGTGCCATTTGTAGGATGGTTTTGGTGTCCAGAAACTCTGGTATAACGATGCCTCGCACACTATGCTGACTGTAAATTAATTTTTAAAAATCATATCAGACATTTCAGATCTTCACAGTCACATAATTATTCACAGATATTTGTATGAGATTTCTCTGATTATTTTATTATATTTACTTTTCCTTGTCATTATTTCAACAAATCACATTTTGAATATGCTATACATAAGAAACTGGGAAATAAATATTAAAAGTAGATTTTGTCTTTTTGTGGGTTTTTTAGAACTAAAGTATAGAAAAGAAGTTGATATATGTTGTAAATGTATTTTATAGATTTATGGTCTCTAAAATCATACACAACAGTATACAATACAGTAAACATATACAGTTAATTGTATGTATATGTTATAGATTTATAAACAACATAAAAACAATTTCCTGATTTTCTTAAAGAGAAAATTTTAATTATTTTGTGGTACATATTGGATGTAAATTTTTTTAAATGGTGCTAAACGATTGACAAAATATACTATTTGAAGAAGATGAGATTTTTCGTGAGTAAAAAGAGGAGTGGTTGTATAAATGTCATTAAATATTATCAATATTTGTGAAGCATTTCATAGCTTTAAAAAGTTTTTTTGATTTACTCTCTGGAGAGCCCTCTGTGTATGTAAGGCAGGCCTTGTTATTGTATGTTCACCTTGCAGATGTGGGAACCAAGAATCAGAACTTTTAAATGGCTCAGTATCACAAGGTAAGAAATGGCAGGGCTAGAACTTGAACCCTGTTTTCATTGCACCCACTGAATGGATGCTGTGTGTTTATATACATATATCTAAATTGATAGATGTTTGTATACATATGTGCAATCACAGTCAGTTTTCTGTAATTTATAATCATATATCTAATTGTATATATGTCTATAGAAATCAACATCCTACTAATTGTTTAGATTTTAAGCAAAATTGCTTACACATCTTTATGGATAAAAATGTACACTTACACCTATTTTTCAATCTACCTATCATGCTTCCACTTTCTATATGGAAATACATTTGTATCCAGTACATGTTTTGATAAAAAATATTGTTTAGGTTATAGCTAATAAAGATGGCTTTGGATTTTTGAAAGTTGAACAAAAAGAGAGCCTTAGTGTTCAAACCTGGAGCTAAAGGGATTCAGCAGTTAAAATTTCATGAAAATGTATGAGGAGAAGCCAAGACAAAGAAAACAGTGTTCATACATAATCCACCCTTGATGTCAACAAAATTCTTGATTAAGTGCAACATATAAGATTCAACTATGGACTCAAAGGCAAAGAATTTAAGAAAAAACCCAAATGAGCAAAAGTTTAAAAGATGTTCAGTGGAAAGGAGATAGATGTAGGCAAAGCAGAGAGGGTCTCCCGGATTAGTTACTTCCTAATATTCACTGAGTTGAAGGGAACCACAGGGAGGAAACTGAGTCAAAAATACAAAACAGAAGAGCTTGGGAATAAACCCACAAGGGTAAAACTCCTTTTTCTTCCCCCAAAAACCTTGATATCTGAGGAGTAAAGTCAAAAAAGGAGTTACAATACATCCTTAGTGTCTCAAACCCATAATGAAGGTTTTCTTAAGTCTTTTTTTAAAATTTTGTTTGTAGAGAGAGGAGAAGTGAGGGATTAAGAGGGAGAGAAACACTGATGTGTGATGGGAGCATCTGTCAGCTGCCTCTTGCACACCACCACAGGCAACTGGCTGCAACCCAGACACGTGCCCTGACCATAGTCGAACAGGCAACCTTCGCTTTGGGGACGACACTCAACAGACTGAGCCACACTAGTCAGGGATCAAAGCAGTAACAAAGATTAATGTACCTTTGACTTAGCATACCTCTGGGAGTCTAAGAAGCCATTCATTGCAAAACAAAGGAACAACTCAGAAACTGTCTTTTGGTGAAAAACACTACGTTAGATGTGCATGTTGAACCTATGACATATTCCGGTCCCTAAAAATGTTAAAACGTGTGTGTGGTGGAATAGTGCATCTTAAAATGAAGGAAATAAGGTAAATATTTGGCTTGAGTCACTTAAATCAAGAGGACGTATTTAGTGAATAGCACTCAAATGATAACAAAGTTTAAAACTCTCAGTGAAGTACAATTAAACCAGCAGTTAAATAACGTAGCGTACAAGTGCTTAAACAAGCAATCACAGGCTGCCTCGATCACCACGCAGCACAGCGAGCATGAGTCAGAAGAAATTATTTTAGCACCATTGAAGGGAAAAGCCATGTTGTGCCCTCAGTTCTGGTTGACATCGCAAATAAGGATATCAGAGAAGATGAGAAGTGTCTGGCAGGAGGTAGATAAAGTTATTCAGTGACTCAAGGAAATTAATTATAGAGGAAAAGCTTAGAAACTAGGTGTGCCCGTGATGATCTCACTGAGGGAAGCAAGGATGACAGGTGTTGCCAGGCTGCCTGCCCTGGAGGGATGTGCATTTAGGACAAACGAAAAGGGAAGCGTGAAATCCCGAGAGGTAAGCATGAGCAAAATTTGATATCTCTTCTCCATCATCTGATATTAGTTAATATTGGAGAGAAAGGGTTCCAAGAAGTGATTAAGATAAAAATCAACAGTTTAGATATGAACCTGATTAAAAATTCAGAGAAACTATTATGCAGACATATCTTTTCAAAATTTTGCTTTATCTGCCCTGGCTGGTGTGGCTCAGTGGACTGAATGCCTGCCTGCGACCAAAGGGTTGACAGTTTGACTCACTTGACATAATGCTCATTTGAGGTAAAAGTTTAATCAGGGCATATCTCCAGGATATTTCTCCACCAGCCTTGGTATTCAAGAGGCACATTTGGAGTCTATTAAAAACAACCATCGAGAAAACCCAGAATTTATCTAGAAAATAACTAAATGAAACTCCAGTGTCCTTAAGCCTCAGCAAGTTACAGTGCCCTTAAGCCTGTAACTGCAAGTAAAATCATATTCACCATAGTGAACAATATTCTTGGAGTTAGGAAGACTTTTTTAAGAATAATATTACACCCAGAAACCTTAGTGGGAGGAACACATAATCAATTTCCTAAAGTTTAAAAAATTTCTGTATAACCAGAGGCAAAAGTAACAGAGTGGAGAGAAAAATGCCAAAATGCTAGAATATAGTTTAAACGTATACAAGAAGTTACTATCTTAATATATAGAGGCTGTTGTAAATCAAAAAGAAAAGACTGGTAATCATGGGAGAAAATGGACAAATGAAAGAGACAAAGCAGATGTCCAACCACTCACCGTCGAAGCAATGGAAAATGAAATGATGAAATAATACGCTTTGCCTCTCATAAAAACAAGTTGTTAATACTCTGACCTGAGCAGGACATGGAGGGAAAGATGAACTCTTTTAGATGAGAGATGAGATTTTAAAATGGAACATTTCTAGAGGGCAATTTAGTTAGGTAAACAAAAATTTAGAATGCGTACATTTTGCCTCACGGATTCCACTCCTAGGAATATATTCCAATGAAATAATTGGACAAGTACACAGGAATTGTGTTTATTATTATTTTTTTTAATTTTAATTTTATTTAGTTATTTTTCAAGTACAGTTTTTTGTCTATTTTTCCCATCCCAGCTTTGATAACAATAAAACAGTACAGAAATACAGGGTGGAGCAAAAGTGGGTTTACAGTTATGAGTATGTGAAGTGGAATTTATTCTTGTATTGTTATTTATTAATTATTGTATTATTTTCCATATGAACAACCATAAAAGTACTCTTTTCCCATCCCATATTGAAAATAATATAAATAATTTTCTGTAATGCTTGGCTAAATGAAGTATGGTAGAGCTATAAAATAGAATACTATAAAGCCTTTAAAATAATAAAGTAATTATGTAAAGATTTTTCTCAATGAAAAAATGATTGAACAGTAGATCAGGCCTCAGAGAGGCCATGTAAATTTCTCAAGGTCACATAGCTAATAAGTTGCAGGACTTGGATTATAATCAGGTGTATTGCATTTTTACTTCAGAATGTCATCGTTCATTGTTCAGCTGTAGGATGAGTTCAAAGTTCAATTGATTGACATCTGTTTATTGAGTGTCTATGTGTGTTACACACCAAGTTAGGCCTGCCCTTGGGAAAGGTCATCATTTCTTGCATGTATATAGGTGGTAAATACTTTTACAAATATTTTAAATATATATTTTAAAAGGAAATAGCTTTCCTTTTTATTGATCTCATAAGCACTCATTGAGCATATTATTATACCAGATATTACATTAGGTGCTGGGAGGTGGCTGTGGACAAGATGGGGCGACCTCTGTGCCCCCAGAGCTAAGCGGAGAAGATGCAGTGAATCCCTGAATATCGCAGTGTAATTACTCGTGGGCACGGGTCCAAGAAGACTTACAGGGCTCTCCTGGAACAAATACTGGGGATGCACCCTAGTGTGGGTTAGGGGAGTGGACTGGGAAAAAAGTCCCTGAGGAACAAACATTTGAATTGAGACCCGAGAGATAAGTGGCCCTCAGTCAGGCAAAGTGGCAGGACAAACACTCTGCAGGCAGCAGGAGGGGCCTGGGCATCAGGCAGGAAAGGTGTACACTTGTCCAGGAAATGCCTGCAGGCCACAGGGTCGTCTCCCCAAAGAGGAGAGAAAGAGAGAAAGCACCGAGTTCCCATGGGACTTAACAGCAATCCCACAAGTTCTGACTCAGCATGTGCCATTTCAGTGATTGCTTCATGAGGTCAGTGTCTTAAATCTCAGGACTATAAAATTTTCCTTTGTTATAACACTGTAATTTATCATCATGGGATTATTTTAATTAAAATGCTTGATTAAACCTTAATTGTTAAGTATTTAATTAAGTGTATTTGATTCAAATCAAATCAGAGAAATGAGGTTTCTCTAATGTTCTTCAAATACACAAATACACATATGTTCACATACACTGATACAGTCTCACACATTACTCACTAGTGCCCGTTACACAGGCAGTAACACACCCTCACTCATACACATACTCACAGACACACACTCACACATTTGCATACACACATACACTTGTACATATCCCATGCACTAGGCACCCTCACAATCACATAAACACATATATTCTCATGTACACACACACTCACTTTCTAAGGAGTAAAGTGTATACATGTGTACTTCATTCCTAGAAGCACAAGTCATTTATTTGTTCAATATTTTAACACTTATACTTACTGATAATCTGCCAAGCCCTAAATGTACAAGATCCAGGCGTCATCTCTGCCCCCATGAAGCCAGTGTTCTAGTGGGGGGCACAGAGACTCAATAAAACAAACAAACAAAAAATGCAGATTTTAATTCCAGTTCACGATGAATTGAATGCCACGCAGAAAATCAGGCAGGTGCTGAGATCACAATCCCTGGGGTGGCCACCTTGCATAGGACAGACGGAGAAGGGGTCTCTGCAGGGCGACATTAGAGCTGGGGCCTAATGATCACACACAGCCAACCGTTCGGAGAAAGGGAAAGAGAACGGTGCAAGCTCCCAGAAGGGCAAATGACTGGAGACAGGGCCTGATGTAGACAAGGGACCCCAGTGTGGTCACATGGCTGCCTTTCAGCCATCAAGGGTGATGGTGGAATAAGATGAAGCCGGAAGAAAGACAGGAGTGGATTGGAGCCAGGCCTCGTGGGACATGGGGCTGAGTTGGGATTGATTTAAGAACAGAGAGGAATGGTAAACAGTTTGTAAGTGCCCCCACTTGATAGGATTGGTAGTGTCAAAGTCCACTCTGGCTAAAGTTTGGGGAATGGACAGGAGAAGACAAAGGTGAAAGCAGGAAACGCGACCTTTTGTGAGGAGGCAGGTGCTTTGGACCAGGAGAGAGATGGTGGTGGATTGGCACCCGTGGTCACAGAGCATGGATTTGGGACTTTTACTGAAAGTACGAAGGACAGGACATTGTCATAGACTGGATGAGGCGATGTGATAGGGCAGGGTTAAGTATGCATGCGCATCTTTAGCTTGAGCATCTGTGCATGTCGTGGCACCTGTGTCACAGTAATGACTTGTATTCATCTAGCCTTCACCATGCGCCACGTCTGTGCTTTACATGCATCACCTCATTTACTCCTCACATTTCTAGCAGGTAGGTCCTACTACCATCTCTGCAGAGATGAGGAAAGTGAGGCTCAGCGAGGTCCACGTCCTCTGTTCTACGGTGGGACCAAAAGACAAATGCAGGAACTTGGAACCCAGAGTCACCTCCGAGACACATCAAATAATCGTACTTCAGGAAATTATCACTCCATATTTGAATCATTAAGAGCCTGATTATTAACTTCTCTTTTGTTTTTGAGTTGACTTAAATGAAGATCAGTGTACTGTGATTCATATCTTCACCCAAGATATGGAAGAACAAGGAAAGTACTGACAATTGATTTTTCTATTTGTGCTGGAGAAATACATAGTGCAGGTGGATTGGAATTATAAATAAAAGTGAAGTTTAAGGACTGTATTTGGATTTCATACATCTGTCTCTAATTAATATAAATAAGATCTCCAGTCATATATAAGTTGTATTTATATCAAATGCATAATTTCAGAGATGAGTGCCTTGAGTAGTTTTTTTCCCCATTACGAGTTAGGGTTGGGAGCACACTGTTGGCATGAATCAAAGAAATTATTAAATATGATATTAATCCTACTTAATAGATTGTTTCTATTCTGATACTGTTACAGAGCAGGGGGTATGAGGGGGGGCAATATCTGGCCCACCTAGGGATGCCAAAAATTGCTACATAACAGGGGTCCCTCCCAAGGATAGTATACTAACATCTACTGGGCTCTTCTGTCCATCGCCAATTGGAAAGACATCTCTCAATGCCAGAGATTTGTGAAAAGGAAACAAAATGTTTATTTAATGCTATTCAGGCCTAACACCACCACTAAAATAGCAAAATCCTTTAGGGTATACACCTACACCCACACAGCTCCCTTCTCCCACTGTCCCAACTCCGGGTACCATAAATCAGGAAAAGAGCACATGTATGTGTTTCAGGCCACTGGCACTGTCAGCTGTGTCACTGTGCAGGCTCTTGAGTTAATCCAAAGTACTGTGGTACCCTCTCATAATCCACTGGCAAGAGTTCTTTGTACCCAGTTCTAGTCAAAGTCTCTCTTGCTTTCCAGGCCACGCGGCCAAAGGGGGCACCCCAAAGCCACGTGGGCCTCTTCTACCAAAGATGCAGGGGTTCGAACTCCACCAAAGGCATGTGGCTTTCTTCTTCACCTGGCTGCAGGGATCTCCATTCTGGCAAAGCTGAGTGGTTTTCCCTTTCAACTGGGAAAGAGGGGGTCCGCACTCTGCCAAAACCACGTGACTCTCCCCTACATGACTGCAGGGGTCCTCACTCTGCCCCAAACCGAGGGGCCCTCTCCTCACCTCGGCAGTTATTCCCTCATGTCCCAGAGCCAATCTTTTCCAAGCTCTCACATAGGCCTTCTCACTCAGGGGCTCAGCCCCTAGTTACATCCTGGCTAGAAGCCACTCCCTTCTCCCTAGCTCAAAACTTGGCCACAGATATTTAACATATCTATGAAACCAGTTAAAGGTTATAGATACGTTAAATAATCACTTCAGAGGTTAGCTGCAAAACTATTGCTATGCAAAACAGCTCTCAATGGCCCTGCTCTATTGGTCTCTTCTCCCTGGGGGGTAATGAGGACATCTTATGTGTCTCTCCAATATTCCTATACACTTCGAATTTTGGACACTATTTTAAATCTTTTTTTGGGGGTCCCCCCTTGGCTGCACCCTGTATCAATATTTCCCCATTTAATAATGCACACATCTTTGATTCATAGCCCTCTTTTCTTCACACTTTCTCCTGATATCATCTGCTTCTGTGACTTCAATTCTCACTACCCGGCTGGTCCTAACACCCTTTCTGCCCTTGACCTCTCTCTGAGCTCAGCTGGGCATTTCTTGTTCACTAACTCTAGGTAGGAGGGAGGGAATGGGAAGGGTAAACTCTAGAAAGGCAAGAAAGCAGAGTGGTGAGGGATGAAAAAAAGGATGATGATGATGGTTACTAGCCATAAGGAGAAGCAAGCCCTACGTTAAGACATTTAAGGAAAATCGTATCTGCACGATTCATGAGCTTGGAGACAAATCAGCACTCAGATTCTGATCATCAAACTGTTACTGTTTGTGGAGAGAGAGCATTCACTGTTGTGTGCCCAATTCAATGTTTGCAACTGAACACACATCACATAGGGACCATAGCGCCTATATTTAAAACTAAATATAAGTGCCAGCCCTTGCATATAAAGAGGACGGACATAATCTAACCAGGGACGGTCCTAGGAAGCCAGTGGCAGCCCCGGAGGAATGCATGGCTGGAAGGTTTCTAAGACAAAAGGTTGGGAAGAAGTCCTAACCCACTGCACAGTATTTGGAAGATTTTTAAACAAAATAGAGGTTAGATTAGTGCCTAAAGGAAACAATCAACGTATTTTTTTAGACTGTATCCAACTCCCACCCTCTGTGCCATGATGTCTGTCTTACAGAATGAAACATGCAGTAGGAACGTAAGACAGGAATACAGAAGGAATTAAAAACGGCATGGTGAGGAGGTGAAAGACACTGATCAATTAATCCTCCCGTTTTTCAAATCAGAGAAAATCTTGGCATTCAGTGATGATGAATCAGCGCTGCTGACAGATACATATGTTAGGATCCCAACAATCTAATTCTTCCATCAACAGAGAAGGCAGGTAATTACCACGTTATCAGAAGTCTTAAAAATGCAGGAGGGAAGGCCACCAAGCACTGGTATTGCATCATCCTGACTCACCCTGTCAGAGACTCAGGACCGCATTCTGCACTGATTGGCAATCCTGGGGAGGGGCGGGGGTGGGGTGGGGGAGGGGGCAGTAGGTTAAAATCCAGTAGGGGAATTTTTAAGAGAGACGTGTCTTTTGATTGAAAACAGAAAAATCTGAAGGGTCATTTTAGTTGTGGAAAGACAGGCCTTAGCCATGGTCAGTTGTGAGATGACGGAAAATAAAGAGAACATTGACTTCCTCTGCATAGTAAAATAGGAAGGATTTTAAATTTTCAGGGACAGACATGTGAGAGACATCTTATCCCTGGACAGTCCAGGTGTGAAAGGAGAAGGAGGAAGATAATACACAAGGGAAAGTCACAAAATTAAATTCTCAAGAGCACAAATAACCAAAGGATTTTTAAGAACATGAATGTCTAATATTAATCTTATGTGTTGTGCTATAACTCAGTGTAACTACTCACCAGTCAAAAATAAAAATCTCTTACACATAACTGTCTTCGATAACTGCCTTGTTTGGATTGTGTTTTGGATCATTTAAAAGGGGATTCTGATCTCTATTGAGTCAACAAAAGAACGAAAAGGGAACTCCCACAAGAGGTCAGATATAAATGAGATCAAATTTTAGCAGAAGCCAAAAATCTGAAGTAGACGGAAGTACAAGAGGCTCCCAGAGGGTCCTCAAACATACGCACTGGGTTTTCCACGGTAGTGAGACGCAGACTCCAATTATTAGAATTTAAATGTTAAAACCCTTAAGGCTAGAAGACTGAGACTCGCATCTGTGATATATCGCATACATCAAAAACTTGTTTACTGTGTCTCACTGTTCAGAATAGCTTGAAATAGAAATAAGTTAAATACCCAACAATAAAAAAATGATTAAGAAAAAAAAGCATCTGCTAGGTGGAAAGTATGCAGTCAATAAAATAATATTTACAAATAATTTAAAATAAAATTATAAAAAATTTTGTTGATTAAGATGAAAATAAATCATACAAAGTGTATATACTGTATTATTAGAACTCAGTATTATATAAATTCATCCTGAGAATACAGAAATAACTCGATTCTAAGAAATGTATTAATCTACTTCTACTGATACAGGGTGCAGCCAGGGGGGGCCCCAAAAAAAGATTTAGAAAGGTGTCCAGAATTCAAAGTGTATAGGAATATTGGAGAGACATATAAGATGTCCTCACCGCCCCCCCCCCAGGGGGAAGGGATGAATGGAGCCAGGCCATTGAGAGCTATTTTGCATAGCAACAGTTTTGGAGCTAACCTCTGGAATGGTTATTTAACATATGTATAACCTTTAACTGGTTTCATAGATATGTTAAAATAGCAGTGGCCAAGTTTGGGGCCAGAGAGAAGGAACTAGCAGGGACTCAGGATGGAACTAGGGGGACTCAAGATGGAAAGTAGGGGCTGCGCTCCTGAGTGAGAAGGGTTTGGACTCAAGATGTAACGAAGGGCTGCGCTCCTGAGTGGGAAGGGCTTGAGGACTCAGGATGTAACGAGGGGCTGCGCTCCTGAGTGGGAAGGCCTGGGAGAGAGAGCCATGCGGTTTCAGCAGAGTGAGGACCCCTTCTAGGTGAGGTGAAAGAGGGAGCCATGTGGTTTGGCAGGGTGCGGACCCCCTCTTTCCCAGGTGAAAGGGAAAAACCACGCAGCTTTGCCAGAATGGAGATCCCTGCAGCCAGGTGAAGAAGAAAGCCACGTGCTTTTGGTGGAGTGCGGACTCCTGCAGCTTTGGTAGAAGAGGCCCACGCGGCTTTGGGGTGCCCCCTTTGGCTGCGGGCCTGAAAAAGAGAGACTTTGACTGGAACTGGGTACAAAGGACTCTTGCCAGTGGACCATGAGAGGGTACCACAGTACTTTGGATTAACTCAAGATCCTGCACAGTGACACAGCTGATAGTGCCAGGGGCCTGCAATACAGACGTGTGCTCTTTTCCTGATTTACGGTACCCGGAGTTGGGGCAGTGGGAGAAGGGAGCGCTGTATGGGTGTAGGTGTATACCCTAAAGGACTTTGACATTTTAGTGGTGGCATTAGGCCTGAATAGCATTAAATAAACATTTTGTTTCCTTTTCACAAATCTCTGGCATTGAGAGATGTCTTTCCAATTGGCGGCGGACAGAAGGGCCCAGTAGATATTAGTATTTTGTTTTCGGGAGGGGCCCCTGTTGTGTAGCAGTTTTGGGCATCCCTAGGTGGGCCGAATATTGTATTGCCCCTCCCTCGGACCTCTTGTTCGGTAACACTACCAATTAATAGATCAAAGGCGAAAAGTGTATTTCCATAGATACAAAAAATACATCTTTTCTTGATTTTCATCTCATTAACATATAGATGGATACTTCCTTAATATTATTTTCTATCTAAAGCCAAAAGCCAGGATCTAGCTTAATGTGGGGTAACTGCATACATCTTATTAAAGTCAGGAACAATTTAACATTATTTAAGCTATACTAGCTAGCCAATGCAGTAGGCTAGAGAACTAGCAAGAAAAAAAATTATAATAACCTAGGTAAATGTCAATAAAGAACTGATTATGTAAATGCTAGAACAGTAGAATATTAAGAGGTATTTGTAGATAAAGAACCAATTTTGCATTAGTTGGCATAAAAGTGAAAAAGTAAAGTAAGTCCTCACTTACTGTGGCCCATAGTTTCTTGGAAACTGTAACTTTAAAAAAAATGACATTAATGAAGTCAATTTTATCATAAGCTAATTGATATAAATAAGAGTTAAGTTTCTACTGCATATTTCTGATCACAAAAACATCACCAAACTTCTACATAAAGATCCAAAACACTTTTAATGAACATCGAAATAAATGTGAACTATGTAGACACCTGAGAAAGAGGAATAAAAAAACAGGAGAATTGGTTTTCTAATCTGCTCGTTCCAATCCAGGGTTGCGGGTGGCAGGACCCCACCTCCGCAGCTCCGGCCCGGGCAGGGGCCGCCCTGAACGGGTGCCCTTCCATCCCCGGGTGCGCTCCCGCCCACGGGGAAAAGCAGACACACATCACCTCACACGCATGTCTTTGGGTTGTGGGAGGAACCCCGAGTCCCAGGAGAAAACCCGCACAGACCCGGGAGAACTGCCAACTCCACAGAGTGTTCCCAGCTCAGGATCGATTTTATTTTTCTCATCAATGTTGTAACAACACAATGTTAATCATGGACGGGTTATATAGAGCACTGACAACACTGTGTGCAGCATGCTTCTCTTTGCACAGGAAAGAAGGGAGTTTGCATATACACAGACTGTTTCAAAAGGAGAAGATGTAAAACAGATAAGGGAAGATGAGGAATCAGGAAGTTCGGGATGTGAGGGAAAGTTTTCATATAAACTCCATCTTACTGTTTGGATTTATGATAGACGTAAATTACCTTTCCAATGAAAAGAAACCAAGAGTTAAAAGAAAAACACTTCGCAGATCAAAAGGCAATAGGCAACTAAATACCCAATAATAGAAAATTGGTTAAATAAACTATGGTAAGTGAACTAACGAGATTTTATGCAGCCATTAGAAATTACAATTACATTCGTAACATTAAAAGGAGAACGAACCCTGTGCTGCTCAGTGAGAATCTGTGGAATGAACGAAACGACAAATTCCAGGTGGGAGGAGGACCAGGATAAAAACTGTGGATGTTGACGACTCATACTTTGTAACCCCATCCAAATATATACACACAGAACAAAATGTCAGAAGAAAGAAAAAGGTAATATTTATATGGTCTGCTTGGTGATATTATAATGTTCGATGAAAAACAATTCCTTTTATTTTGTTACTCAGGAATTTATAGAATAAATGTATATTGTTTTAAAACGCAAAAAAATTGTTTATATATAAGATGCAAGATGCTTTCTTTATCCTCTTTTCTGGAGAAATGTGGAAAATAGTAAATAGGTGGCTCCCCAAACGTGGGCCATCGAGGAGCCAGCAGGGTGGGCACAACTGCCTTAATGTTCACCCAAAACCCAACTGTTGATTTTGAATTTTACTTCCAAGATAAACAGCAAGCCAGAAGTAAAACACTGATAAAATTGAACTTGATCTGGTTTATTCTAAAAGCAGAGACTTGCCTAAGGCAAAATTCTTTAGGAAAACATTCTGACAGCTAAAAGAAGGCTGTTAGCTCGTACTTAAACCAGGTGAATTTTCATTCATAAAATTCTTTCCAGCTCCTATTACAACATCATGAAAAACTAAAAACTGCTGCCCTTTGACTTTCAATTTCGTCTTTATGTGCTTCATAATAAACAATTGGCTACATGAAAAATGCATAAGGCACCCAATTAATGTTTGTTAACGTGGAAAGTTTGGGTAAATATATTTGAGGTCATCTGGAATCAATTGGGAAATCAAATCTTAGGAAAGAAAAGGATTTTGTTGTCTCTCCAACACATATTTAGATGTCTATGGTATATAAACAGGTTTCGAGTCTCAGTGTTTACTACTGATTGACGAATTTCACCTCTTACACCAAAATATCCTATTCTACTCAAACCCTTTGTCCATTTAAACACTTTCTTTCACAGTGGTGCTCATCTTTCTACAACACAGTGATCCAATTTTTCTCTTGCTATTGATACAGGGTGCAACCAAGGGGAGGGGTCCAAAAAAAGATTTGGAATGGTGTCCAGAATTCAAAGTGTATAGGAATATTGGAGGGACATATAAGATGTCCTCACCCCTCCCCTCAGGGGGAAGAAACGAATGGAGCCAGGCCATTGAGAGCTGTTTTGCATAGCAACAGTTTTGGAGCTAACCTCTGGAATGATTATTTAACATATCTATAACCTTTAACTGGTTTCATAGATATGTTAAATAGCAGTGGCCAAGTTTTGAGCCATGGAGAAGGGAGTGGCTTCTAGCCAGGATGTAACTAGGGGCTGAGCCCCTGAGTGAGAGCGCAGGTGTGAGAGCTTGGAGCAGATGGGCTCCGGGACATGAGGCAATAACTGCCCAGGTGAAAGGGAAAACCACGCAGCTTTGCCAGAGTGGAGATCCCTGCAGCCCGGTGAAGAAGAAAGCCACATGCTTTTGGTGGAGTGAGAACTCCTGCAGCTTTGGTAGAAGAGGCCCACGCGGCTTTGGGGTGCCCCCTTTGGCCGCAGGGCCTGGAAAGCAGGAGAGACTTTGACTGGAACTGGGTACAAAGGACTCTTGCCAGTGGACCATGAGAGGGTACCACAGTACTTTGGATTAACTCGAGATCCTGCACAGTGACACAGCTGACGGTGACAGCAGCCTGAAAAAGGGACGTGTGCTCTTTTCCTGATTTACGGTATCCAGAGTTGGGACAGTGGGAGAAGGGAGCTGTGTGGGTGTAGGTGTATACCCTAAAAGACTTTGATATTTTAGTGGAGGCATCAGGCCTGAATAGCATTAAATAAACATTTCGTTTCCTTTTCACAAATCTCTGGCATTGAGAGATGTCTTTCCAATTGGCGATGGACAGAAGAGCCCAGTAGATATTAGTATTTTGTTTTTGGGAGGGGCCCCTGTTGTATAGCAGTTTTGGGCATCCCTAGGTGGGCCGAATATTGTATTGCCCCCTCCCCGGACCTCTCGTTCGGTAACACTAAGACTCATTGCATTTCATAGTGCCAATCTCAATTTTTAACAATAATGAGCTTAGTAAATATTTCAGGTGAGTGTACTTGAGAAAAGAGCCTATGTCCGTGGTTCTCAATGCTGGGCGCTGATTAAAATCAGCTGGGAATCTTTTAAAACGTACTGATGCCCAGGGGGAGCCCCAGAGGGACACCAGTATTCATATAAATCTTTCCCGGTCATTCCAATGGGCAATCAGTGGCTAGAACACTTCCTGCACTGCCATAAGATTAAGAGGAACCCATTTTTCATTCATTATTTTACAATTTCACCAAACAAAACATTTGCTATTTTTGATACAGTTGTCTTAATGAAAAGAATTGGGGCACTGATTAAATATCCATCACTCCATTATGAATCTAGTTTTATTCACATATATAGTTTTTACTTTGTACTGTCAGAAATAAAAATGTGCATAATTACTTTCTCAAAATGTGTAATTAGCATGTCATCTAATAGAAAAATTAAATCACAGAATATAACTAATAAAAAATTGCCCAAGAGTTATGACAATCAACTAAAAATGGCTACAATGAAAGGTCATAAAATTATTTCCAATAGAAAAATTAAAATGTATAGTTCGAACATTACTTTCAATCCAGCCATTTAAGATCTGTCAGGAGAGGAAGTGTCTATTTCAGTTGTAGTTCTTAAATCTCTTCCCCTCTTTTACTGTTCACTGGGGTTTCAAATTCCCTACCAATTCTGCTTCCAAATCTTTCCCTCTACCCTCCCCCACCCGCCCCCCACAAACCACAATCCTGAAAAGGATGGAGTGAAAAGGGAACCTTTTGCTACAAAGGAGTTGCTTCAAAGCCGTGGCTTCTGTGGCTTGAGATGTCACAAGGAAGAGATTCTTTACTGCCTGTGTAGAAAGTTCAGCTGCTTTCAATTGCTTATTTAGTGGTGTTAGCCTTAGTTCTTTTGTCACTCAGATTCCCATCATCTAATTTGAAGAAATAAATGCTGAGCTCATTTACCTCTGAAGAATAAGATGCTTCTATGGTAGCAGAGGCTCTTTGGAAATGTTAACTAATTCAACTCAGAGGCTAAAGTTTTTAGGCCAATGATTCTCCAGTGCAGGGCACAGCCTTGAAATTTGTATGTGTGTATGTATGTACAGTGGTTTTCTGGGATCTACACCAGACCTAATCAACAAATTGCAACATAAAATTTGCATCTAGGGACACTGAAAGAAATCAAAATAGAACTAAGCTTTGCTCAACATCTTGGCACTTCAGGGGATTTCTGTATTCCTCCTTGTCCCCCATATATGGATTAGACTAACAAATAAAAATTATGTCAGCATTGTAATTAAACGGAGGAAAGGTAAAGGTGGAACACTTGAAGACAAAACAGAAACTCTGGTTATCGTCAGTGTTCCTGATGATAGCCAGAGTATAGATGAAATAATGCAGAATTATAGGGGGCTTACAATAATGCTTAATAGACCAAAACAGAACTGACTCAGAACTTCTCCCTGACCACCACTAATAAAGAAATCCAGAATATCTCCCCCCCATGCTAAAACACTTAGAAGCGAAATTTTACCCTGTGGCGGAAAGTGAACAGAACTTGACAACATGCATTTTTACCCTAACCTTACTCCTGGCTTCATGTCAAGTCATGTTTCCTTTTCCTCTCATGTTAGGCCAAATTCTTTTCTCTGAGAATTATAAAGAGCTCACATTTTTAAAAAGGGGCTTTATCCATTTCCTCTAAAATAACAGTTTAGCACTTTTATTCTCTATTTTCCCACTAATTTTATAAGATAGAACAAAATGCAATAGATTAGTTGCATAATTGTCAAACATTTGCTGCACCACTTGTCAACACAGTCAAAATAAAACTATAGTCTGCACACAGGTCCAGAAAGCAAATGCTTTAACTGTCCATTCAGCTGATGACTGGACACCTGAGTTGGGCAATGAAGCTCCAGGAGTATTGATGCAAAATATATGGAAGTATAGAGTGTAAGTTGTGCACTGCTGAGAGGTTTTCCCCCGACAGCTGAGATAAAACTGGCTGCAATTAAACCTAGCTGTCATGTTACCTAAATTCTAAACATTTGACAGGTTAAGAAAATTAAAAGGAAACAAATTGTGACTTAAATAGTGAGAAGTCCAAGATGTAACTGAGAGGTTATTCAACGGGCAAAAAACAAACACAAACTCAACTAGAGTTGGGTTGGAAAACTGCATGTCCCAAAATATGCTTTAATAATCTCTGTGAATTGGAACAAGCCGATGGAGATAACCTCTATAGAGTTAACTATAGTGTCTCAAATAGACTGGCATCAACAATGAAGGTGCTTATGTAAAGCCGGCATTTCTCCCATTCCCCGTTCCCCCTCCCCAGAAATCACATAAAGCAACACTGAGTAAGAGATATAATAAAACAAACTCCCCCCCTTTTGTTGGCAAATCAAGCACTGAAAGAAACTTTAAAAAAAGTATAAGGTCCCCACGTGAGTGGAAGTCAAACAGGGATATGTGCACAGGTGCATGACAGAGTGTAGTAGCTTCAGACTTCAGAAAGAATCAGCAAAACACACTCTTAAAAGTAAAGGGCATGCTCTCAGATGCAAAATCTAAATGCCTTGACATAACAATAGAAATGGAATGCATTTATGGGGGCAGAAACTCCTCTGGATTTAGTTTACTTCTGAGAATCAAAATGATGGCACACAAGAGGAGTCATGCAGATTAGCTCTATTTGTAGGCAGAAGGCACTATGGAGGTGTTTCATGATGCTGAATGAGAACAGAGACTAAGCATTGAGAAACACCTCCATAGCGCCTAACTTCATTGACTTTTGAATAGTGAAGGCTAGACACACTCATCTACAAAATCATGGGTCCCCAAGATTATTCCAGCTAACCTGGAATAGCCACAAAGCTTTCTACACACAAAACTCCTGAAAATAACTTACCCTAGGGAAACTCATCTGCTGTAAAGTTGGGTGATGAAAAAAAAAGAATCACCAGAGCCACACAGGAATGCTATAAGCAAAAACCAGAAACAAATGGAAACAAATAAGAATGTATTGCAAACAGGCAGAAATAAAAAATTGCCTACAGTAGCAGATAATTTGGGACCAAATTTTTCACTAGAAATTTTTAAAAGCTCAACAGAGCAATACCCTGTATGAATAATACATGAAAAAGGTATTTAAGAACCCAGGAAAGAGATCATGAGATAATAGGAAGAGATGAAATATAAATTAAATTATAAGGTGAGAGAAATAAGAATAAAGTTCTCACAAAACAGACAAAACAGGAAGAACAATGGAGAAAAGATTGCAGACAATGCAATAAAAAAACACAGAAGAGAGGTATTTTAAAAGGAAAGAAAATAAAATTGAAAATAAGTAAAATGAAATAGAGGCAAATTGACTCAAAATTTGCATAGAGATCTAAAAGAAAAAAGTCGTGAAAAAGAACAAGTAATTTACAATATAGTTTAAGTATATTTCACTGAAATTAAAGACTTGGATTCACATAGAAATGGGCATTTAAAACAGTAAAAAAAAAACAACCCATACCTTAGCAAATTTATAGGATTTCAATAATAAAAACACTCCCAAGTATTTGGGTAGCCAGGCAATGAGGATAAAGTTACTTTTGAGGCATGAGGTGTGGGTGGGGGGATCTAGCTGGTCTCCATGTTTTGCATAAAAAAATTCACAGCTAAATAATGCAGAGGAATCCTACAACATCCTCATGAAAAGTGAGGGGGAGGGCAGCACTAGCAATTTTATACCTTGCTAAACTATGATTTAAAAAGATAAAGCAATATGCCAGGACTTAGGAAATACTAAAATTATATGAACTCAGAAAATGTTATTCCCATGAGTCCTTCCTAAGTAATCTACTAGAATAAGAAAAACTAGAGAAAGCCTAATTAATGTTGAGCATTGATTCCATTAACATTGAAGAGTAAAAATGGATGTAGGATTAGACTTTCAAAAGAATAGAAATGTCACATGCCCCAGTGCAGAAATGATATAATTAACAAAAAGGAAAAGAACGGGGAAAGAAGGTGAGAAGTATTCTGTTTTTCAGTTCCTCCTTCATTAATAGCTGTAAATGAAAGCATGTCATTAAAAGCTAACAAATCATTACTAGAGATATAATTACATATATGCGAGTTAAGAACATGAAAGATAACATAACAAAGAAAAGTCAGATGAGAAGGAATGGAGGAGAAAAAAAAAATATAATTTATCATTGCACATGATAACTTAGGTATGTTTAAAGAAAGAGGGAAATGAAGGATTAAAGCATTATATAAGATGTTCTTGGGAACAGCGGTTGGGAACTGCCCTGTCTGGTTTCAGAAGCTGTAACTACCCATGGCTAAGGCTGAGTAGGAGATGTAATAACACAAACATCTTCTTTTTTTTTTTTTTTTCAAATCAAGTACTAAAAGAAACTTTAAAAAAGCTTAAGGTCCCAATAAGAGTGGGGCCATAAGCCACTAAGGAAACCAAGATTATCTACCTGGCAGTGGTGCTGCCTCTGTCCCCTTTACTTCACCCTGCTTGGCCCTGGGTGAATGACTGCTTAGCCAACCATGGGTAAGATTCCTCAAAGGAGGGACAACCTAAGACAGGCATGGTCATGAAGGGGCCATTAGGGAAGGATTTGGGAGGCTATAGAAAAAGGGGGTGATGGACCCTCGGCTTTGACATAGCCTGAGTGCTCATTCTATCTTTGAAAAGTTTCCTAATCTCTTGGCTGCCTTACTTCCCCAGCCTAACTTAAGCCTGAAACAATGATGGAGGATGGTGCAGCCATGGGCAGAAGTGGGCAGTTCCCCATGGCAATCAGGCCTAAGAAAAAATGCATAAAATCCTTCGAAACCTGCTTTGCTAATACCCTCAATTTAAATATAATGGTCCAAGCATTTTGGAGATTGTTCCCCAGAATATTATGGCCCTTTAGCTAACAGACCCTGAATCAAAATAAGCCCTTGTAGTTCTTTGAATGTTATCTATTGTTTGATCCTTACTACCTGACAATGACTAATGAACTTTACCTGTATTCCTGTGCAAATTAAACCCAATAAAAGCCCACTAAGGAATAGGCTCCTGGCCCTTCTCCTTGGAGAGATTAGCTACCTTCCCTACCCAAGCAGATCAGGTCTTGGTAGACTTATTTTCATCTGTGGCAGATGGGGGGGGGCGGTGTCTGTGGGCAAAGCTTCCCTACACTTATTGTCGAAGACTACTAGAACAAAAATATAAACTTCCCAATTATTAGAAGAAATGAATAAACATACACATGGGAAAGGAAAAGGCTACATTTGATGGCTTTTATCAGGTATGAGAACAAAAAGCAAAGCATGAAATAATGTTGCAGCTAAGATCAAATATACATAAATAGGTTAACTCATGTATTAAGAGAAAGTGAAACCTAACTTGATGTAGTCACAGGCCTGCTGCGTCCTCAGTGTTGTGGATGAGATAAGAGACAAATTTGCATGGACTACCGAGTCCTGTGGGGAAAACAGGACAGCACTGCCACTTTCTCAAGAGAAGAGTGCCCTAACCCCTGCCCCAACAGGCCTCTACTGCTCCCCTGAGCATACCACATGAGGACAGTACCCATCCACCGTGCACAGGCTCACTTCAGGGGGTCACCACCCACAGAAAACAAAGGAGAGGATGCAGCCAATCACACCAAAGAAGAAGGACCTTTTCAAATGCAAAGGGAAAAGTGGCCGAACTGGCCACAGTTGTCCCCGGAAAGGCCAGCACAGACCCTAGGAAGCTACCTTACAGACATGCAGCAAACGTCCACTGCCTCAATCCAGGGTGAGGGAGCTCCAGCAAAAATCAAGTCTCAGTGTGGCCCAGACACAACACAGGCCCAACTCCCCACAGGAGAACTCACCCATGGGCATGGGTCCCGTGGACCAGACCCTACCCTCTACCCGCCCCTCTGAGTGGAAGCCGGGCCCATGCCACACAGAATGGCTTCCCATACAAATTCCTTACTGTATAAAACCAGCAAACCTGAAACAACATGAATGAGAAGGAAAACAGAAAGAGGAGCAAAAGTTTGCCAGGCTTGTGAAAGACAAGAAAAAAATGAAGGTCACAATGTTAATATCAGACAAAACCGAATTCAGATTGCAGTGATTTTCAAATCACTAAATGAGACAAAGTTTACTTTACAAAAACAGGTGGTAAAATTAAAAATGCAAATATAATAGTTATGAATCTGTACACCAGATAACTTGGGAGCACTATTCAAAAGGCAGAAAGTATTGAAGAAGAGTTCCACTTCTCTTTAGAATACAGAAAGTCACAAGATTGATTTTTCCAATCTTAAAAATGAGAGACAGCAGGATAATCTAAAAAAAAATTTTTTCTTGAACCTATCAGTAAGGTGAGGTTACAGGCCACCCTGTTGAACTGAGTGGTAACAGTGACATATTCCTCTAAGGAGAAACACACAAACTGCCTCACCCGTGGTACTGACCCCGAAGAAGAGGTGGCCTCCAGAAAAGGAGGTAAGGAAACATCCTGCTCGTTGTGTTCTGTTTATATCATCTGTTCTTATTTTTCCTTTATCTGCCTTCATCTGGATTAATTAAATGTTTTCAGGGTGTTAATCTAGCTCTTTTTTCAGTTGTTCCTCCAGGTTTTACAATATCTTTACCAACACATCTTACAGAAATAACTTTGTGCCGAGTATGGTGTTGTTCAGAAACGTATTTTATTTTCATGCTTTCATACTTTATAGAATTGTTGGGCTACATTTTAATTCTACACAGTTTATAATCCTCACAATACCTTGTTACTGTTTCGCCTGAGACAGTCAATTGTCTTTTCATGCATTTTTCTAATATTCCAAGATAAAAACTGAACAACCAAATACCATAAGATAAATAAAACTGTCAAATAGCTGTTTCTCCAATGGTACCAGACTGTGAGCATTTCAAAAGATAATTTGATAAAAAATAGATAATCATGTTGCTTAAATTATTCTATGGTATAGTAAAAAAGGGAAACGTTCTCATCTAAATCCTTTTTATAAAGTGGCCATGTCATTGGTATCAGTGTATAATTAGATTTCACACAAAACAGAAAATTAGTGGTCAGTTTCACTGAAAAAAATCCAAACAAAATATAAGCAAACCAAATCCATCAGCATATTCTAAGAATAAGACAAAAATATAACTGAGCAGGGCTGGATTATTCTAGTACTACAAGGATGGCTTCATATTAGGAATAATAACAATATAAATAGAAAAATTGAGAGCAGAAAACCAAGAAACTCAAATAGTCATTTTATTAGTTATGCAAAAAGTTCCCTTGGTATAAGAAATACTCCAAATAACAGTAGTTTAAACAAAATAAAAGGTTACTTTAAATTGTGCATAAACAGTTCAGAAATGATTTAGTGGCCCTAGTGTTGGGGAGCTAATAGATCCCATTAAAATTACAGACATATATTAATAAATGGAAGAAGGGTGAGTAGATATTAGGGGGCATCTGCATTAATTATGAAAATAAGACTTTCTAAAAATAGCAATACTTGATCTTTTTTAAAATGAGGCAATAAGGTAAATATACTAAAAATTGTTAGAATACGTATGTCATTCAAAAGTCTGAAATATAGTTAATAAAAAATACTAGAGCATCCTTATTAAAATCAGGAATAAGACAGGATACCCACAATGGCCACATTTTTTTAACGATTTTCTTGTAGGTTTTAGCCATTACCAATAAAAATCTGTGGATAAGAAAAATAAATCTGTAAGGATAAACAGATTTATCAGTTGTTTTGGTTGTCTTCTGATACACACAACCCACAGCTAGAAATTAGGGATTTAAAGTAACTTTTATTATCTCTCATGATTACATGGGATAATTAGGCAGTTCTTTTTACTCTCTAGAGTAACTAACAGTTTGTATTTTAAATCACTTAATTAGTAAACAATTCTGATACAAGATTCTAATAGTAGATACTGTTTAATTATTTGAAGAAGTGTTTTCAGTACTGGGTAAAGTTTATCTTTGGAGATTTTGAGTCACATGTTCCTGCTATAACATGGTTACCTAAAGAAGACAAGTAGAAAAATATTTAGTTTGTCCTCCTTTAAACAGATGATGGATATGCTTCAAACCCGAGATTTTTGTGGTTGTTTTTAGACTGACTTTTTCAACTTGGTTCACGAAGTCGTGCTGTGGCTCATACATTTACGTTCCAGACACAGCAGAAGCAGGAGCAAGATCAAGAGCCCAGCATCAGCCAAATGAAAATATGGACAGTAACCATGGTTGACATGGAAGGAAAAATCTCGATTTCTATATGTGAACCTTCATTGGGAAGTTTCTGGGTACATTTACATATTTTCTGGCTATCACATGACACCATTTAAATTGATTATTTGTTGTTATTTTAAGATTAATTCCTCAGTTTTAGAGCTTTTTCCTCCCAGACACATACGACTGTTTCTATGTTTTATTCCATAACCTGCTTAAAGTATTTGGCTGACTTTGATGTGCAATATATTCAACTTGGAACCAAAAAAGTAAAATTATGTGAGATTTCAGTAATACTTTCTGAAGGTAACCCACCCTTTTCATCAGCAGTACTCTGTCTTCTCTCAAATATTAAGACTACATCCAATAATTTAAAAAGCGGCAAATTATACAGTTGTCTGGTGTTGAAAGGAACTATACGATTTCTTGCTATCTCAGAAAACAAAGGACAGTAAGTCTAAAATGATACATATTTTTTCTTCCTGGCGGGGGGACAAGGTCCAACTGAGGGAAACAAATAGTACTTTTTTGTCTGCCCCTCATTATCTCCTTTTGGAAACCGTCTCTCTTGTATGTCAGATTCTGGTAGGGCGGTCAATTTAGGAGTCACTCCACGGCCCCAAAGGTTGCCTGTGAGTGAGCAGGGGATAATCGGAGCTCTTGTTCAGAGACTGAGATGGAAACTGGGGTTGTGAGCAGGGTGGGGGTGTGGGGAGCGGGGAGAGAGACACCTCCTGGAGAGGTTGGGATTTAAAGCCACGTAAAAGTGGGGATGTTAGGATCCATTTGTGTCATTGTTTGGAGAGAATGTGGCTGAAGATAAAGCCAACAGAGGGGAACACAGAGGTGAGAGTGGGCATGTGGCAGATAGAGCCCAAGGCATCATCTGAGCCCTTGGATCAAACTATACTTAAAGCATGGGTTATAATTTTAAAAATTTAAATAATAGGGCAAACTGTTTAATTTTATTAACCTATTTTTAACCATTTTGGAAACAAACCTATTTTGCAGGATATAGTATTAAACCTAAGAATTTAAATATTGGATACCATCTGTCAGTAGTCCTTGTATCTCTTTTGCATGCCACACTCCTTGGAATCGCTCTTATACGCCTCAAGAAAGACTACAGTTCTGCCTTGGCCGGTGTGGCTCAGTGGATTAACTGTTGGCCTGCGAACCAAAGGGTCACCACTTCAATTCCCAGTCAGGACACACGCCTGGGTTGCCAGCCAGGTCCCCAGTGAGGGACCTTATGAGAAGCAACCACACACTGATGTTTCTCTCCCTTTCTCCCTCCCTTCCCCTTTGTCTAAAACAAACAAACAAACAAATAAATAAATAAATAGCCAATAGTTTAAAAAAGAGAAAGACTACAATTGTTTTGTTAGTATTACTATTCTTACACAATTTTTGTGTAGTTATTGGAATATTTTAATATTTTTACCCATATTTTACAAAATTGTGGGGGAAACTGAATAATGAATCTGTTACTAGTGTGTTTACATACTTTTAAAGTTTGGAAACAAAACCTTTTTTAAAGTTGACTTAAATTTTTAGTGCTTCTTAAATACTTCATGAGATATATTTCCTAAATATATTTTCTAAATACTTTATGAGAAAAAATTAAGGGACTAATTGTATGTGGCATTAAGACAATGAATTCAACTGAAATAAGAATATACATAACAAGTCAATTACCAAAATAGATACATAAAAAAAATTAGCAGCTGCCAACCCTGCTACAAATATCTGGATATCAAAATGATATTTTTAAAGTGAAATTTTACAATGTATTGGAATAGATGAGAGTTACAAGAATACAATCAAAAGCCGCCACTGCAAGATAATTAAAAAATCTACATATTGAAATGAATTTGTATAAAGAGGGAATCACATTATACTGAAGTAAATCAGTTACTATTCTGCTCACATTAAGAACTGTAACACCAGCATAGAATTGGAAATGAGGGCATAAGTAAATAGTAATAAATTAAGCAATAATGAAACAAGTCATAATTTAATTTAGAATGTATTTTAAATAGTTAGCTATGACTGCACAACTTTTTGGCTGAGCAAACAACTGAAAATGTTAAGCTTCGAAATTCTTAAGTTCTTTTATATATGAGGTCTATCTAGAAAAAGTCCAGCCATTGTTAATATGACAATGGTTTGAGTGACATCTGTGTAACCTGTCAGTCAAGGAGAGTGGACGGGAAAGCACATGTGAACAAACAATGATGACTTCACTGTGCTCGTCAGTGGGGGTGGTAGACACTGTTGAGTGAGCATGTGTACTGTGTGGCCCTGACATTCAAAATGACTGAGCAAGTAGATCAATGAACCTGCATCAAATATTGTGTTAATCTTTTGGATGATTCAGAAGGTCACAGCTATGGACAACTAGTGATCGGCAGCTTCATCACAACAATGCGCCCACTCAAGTCTCAACGTCTGGTGCAGAGATTACAGCAAAACATTAATCACCCAGGTGACTCAGCCCCTCCTTTAGCCCCTATTTCGCACCCTGTGACTTCTGACTTTCCTCAAAACTAAAATCACCTGGGATAGGAAAGGTTTCAGACCACCGATGAGATTCAGGAAAACACAATGGGGCAGCTGATCGTGATTGAGAACTGTGTGAGGTCCCAAGGTGCCTACTTTGAAGGGGATGGAGGTATCATTGTCCTATGTCCACTGTTTCTTGTATCTTCTTCAATGTTTCTCATATTGCATGGTTGGATACTCTCTGGACACATGTTCCTTAATGAATATGTGATTTGCCAGGATTTTTCATGATTGTGGGCTTTCTTTCTTTTTGATAATATCCTCCGAAGCACAAGTTTTTAAGTTTCAATACAATTCAAGTTAACTATTTTCTGTCATGTGATTTTTGTGTCATATCTAAGAAACTATTGTCTACTGTGTTCTTCTAAAAGTTTTATAATATTAGCTCTTCCATTTAGGCTGATAATCCATTTTGAGTAATTTTTTTAATAAAGTGTGAGGTAGGAACTTAATTCTTTTGCATGTCAATATCCAGTTGCCCAGGAACTGTTTGTGGAAAAGACTATTCTTTTCCCATTGAAGAGTACTGGTATCCTTTCTGACCGTCTTAGTATTTTAAAGAGGAGTATCTTAATTTTGATGAATCCTTACTCATTAATATTTTATAATTTTTGTGTCATATTTAAAACTTTGGGTCTCTTATAGGTTTAGTTTTTGTATCCGGGTCCATGATGCACTGGATTTTTTTTTTTGCATGTGGTATTCAATTTACAGCACAATTTATTGAAGATATTTTCTCCGAGTTGCCTTTGTAGCTTTGTCAAAATTCACTTGTCCATGCATGTGTGAATCCACTTATAAACTGTTTTACTGATCTATTTGGATGCCACTACCAGACTTAATTTCTATAGCTTTATTTACAAATCTTGCAATCAGCTAATGTTAGTGTTCCAACTTTATTCTTCTGAAGTCATGCTTGGCAATTCTAGGTCCTCTGCACTTTCATACAAATTTTAAATTGTTAGTTTCTACCAAAAATTGGCTGTGGATATTTATTGGGAATGTGTCAGATCTGTATGGCTTTGGGGAGAACTGGTATCTTAATATTGTCTTCTGAACCTTGAGTACAGTATGTCTCTTCATTTATTTAGGTCTTGGAACAGTGTTTCAGATTTCAGTGTACAAGTCTTCCAAATTTTTTGTTAGATTAGCCTCTAAGTACTCCATATTTATTAAATATTTGTAAATAGTATTTTACCTCAATTTCATGTTTCTAGTATTTAAAATGTAATTTACACTTGTATACTGATATAAATGTATTACTGTTAGTAGCAGTTTTTTATAGATTACATTGACTTTCTAAACAGGTGATCATGTTGCTTGCAAATATAGTTTATAGATCTCCCTTCAATCTAGACCATTGTCTTTCTTTTTCTTGCCTTATTGAACCCCCAACAGAGTAGTGAATACAAATAATGAAAGCAGATGTCACTATCTTGTTCCCAGCCTTAGGAAGGAAACAGACTTTTACCACTACCATGTTACCTGTACTTTTTTTGGTAGATGCCCTTAATCAGGTTGTTTCTTTCTAATCTATTAATTATGTAACTTTTCTTTTACAGTTGTTGATGTAGTACATTTCACTGACTTTCAAATGTTAAAAGCCAACCCTACATTCTTGGAGTAAGTGCCATTTGCTCATGATGCATCATTTTACATAATGTAGGACTTGTTTTACAAAAATTTTGTTTAGAAGTTTTGTACCAGTGTCATGCCATACAGGTTTTATGCCTAGGAATTATAGAGAAACAGAATTTTTATGCCAAAACGTCTCTTTGACATAAGGATTATTTTAGGCTGGATAATTTTTAAAAACAGCATATATGGGAGAAGTGCTGAAAAGCAAGTAGTTTCCCTTGTGAAAGCCACATTTGTAAGGGAAATCTCCAATCATAAGGGCATCTCCCTCCCTGTACCAAGAAGAGGGGCATAACCTGATCTCTAGAAACTCTTACCAATGCAGAAGACAACCCTTTAGATCCACATAACCACCTCCACCCTTGTTTGCAGTGCTTCTCCTGATAACTTCCCCTAACCTACTCTCCCACCCCCAACAGCTTCTGTCTTCCGCTGAAGGGGGTGGTTTCAGTCATTTGGGCAAGTTACTCACTTTCCTGGGTCTCTCACATGGATACAGGAGATACACGTGCTATTGAACTTTTGCTTTTTTCCTGTTAATCAGAATTTATTTACAGGGATGTCTCAGCCAAGAACCCAGAAAGGTAGAAGGTAAATTACTTTTCCTCCATACAGTGCAAGTCTATACAGAGCCCAGGTGTTACACCACCTGTGTTTAAAGTTGCATTCTATGATGTTCAGACAATGACAAAATCACTTAATGATGCATTTCTCTGAATGTATCACAATCAAGTGGTGCATGACTATATTTATTTAGGTTATTATATTTTCTTAAACAAATAATAAAGTTTACCTAGAATGTATTTCTCTGCTGTACAAGGATGGACAAAAGCAGGTTTACAGTTGTGAGAACCATGTTGAGAAACAGGTAATAAGGAACTCTATTGTAAAATGTGTGAGTATAGACGATAAGCATGTGAATAACAAAGGCTGGCAATTTGAGCACTTATATGATATTTAACTAAGTGAACTGGGCCATGCGACATTCTTCTGAGTTAACAAAGCTATTGTAATAATCATAACCTGCATGTCTTTTTCCATATGAACTGTAAACCTACTTTTGCCTGTCCATGTATACCAGTATATGAAAATGCCATTTTCAAAATGATTTTTCTGTATAGAAATAACTTAAAATGCATTGAATTATTTCAATGTTATCACAGTTAAAAGATCCCTAATTAGTGGTGAACGAACTAATAGGTATTTCACATCCATAACTTTCCTCAGGCCTCCTGAAGCCCTTGGGATGAATGCAGCATCATCCTCACTGCCCTATGCCCTCTGCTTAGATTTTATTTCTGGCTTAGCAAATTCCAAACAGGTAAAAAAAAAAAAAGAGTAATAGAGAAAAACAAATTAATAAGGTCAGTAAATTAATCAAGGGAAAATTACAGTCATAAAAAAACAGAAAAGATAGCCTCATTTTTATACCCTAGAATGATTCGTTCTTTTTGGTTAGTGGTTTTTAATCCCCACTCAAGGACATGTTTCCACTGACTTTCAGAGAGAAAGGGAAAGAAACATCAGCTGGCTGCCTCCCATAAGCACCCCAACTGGGTATTGAATCTGTAACCAAGGCACGTGCTCTGACTGGGCATCAAACTGGCAACCACCTTTTGGTGTACAGAAAGATGTTCCAACCAACTAATCCAGGCCATTCTTTAACACAAGAAACAAGGAGCATCATATTTAAACAGTCCTTAATGTAGTTACCTTTTTAAGTTTTATACCATAAAATAATTAATACCACAATAAACAAGTTATTTTGTGTGCTAATTAAAACTCGAAAGGAAATGGTATAATTGTCTACATATTCATTTGAAAGAAGTCATTCTAATCCCGGTACAGCCTGAACTTGCCCTGTGACTTTCATAATAACAGTATTCATTTCTCACCTATACAATAAAGAAGCTGGATCAAATGATATCTAAAGCTTCTGACAGTTCTAAATGTTAATGATGCTATATTATTTAATATATATGTAGCCAATCCATTTTTTTAAATGAAACTTCTTAAATCAGCATTTTCTCAAAAAATGATGTAAAGTTTCCAAAATATATCACATTTTAGAAAATTCAAATTCAAATCTATTTCAGACTCAGAATTGAGAACAGTAATGTCCTTACAAATAAATCGAGTCCTTTATTTCCTACCAACTATGTTCCCAAGAATATGAAAGAATTAAACTTCAGAAACAGTTTAAGGAACAGTTACTGAAAGTAAAAACTATTTAAAAAAGTAGTCTTCCTTAACTTAGTAAGTTGAAGTTTTGTATTAGGAAAGGACTTATTATAATAAAAAATCAAATAGATAAACTGTTTTTTGAAGATACTTTGCAATCAACATATTTAAAAAATATACCTACTTTCCTCTGTATAATTCACTAGATAATTGTTAACTTTCCTGAATTTTCAAAATTTATATGCAATTATTTTCACATACGTCCCCAAGAACAGGTTTCACTGACCAATGCAAACAGTAATTTATTAAATAAAGTAGAAGTCCATGCTTTATAACTCAGCATTAAATTTCTCACAGAGAAATCAAGAAACAATATTTCCTATCATCGATAGTTATCAATTTAAGTCTTTCGACCACTATTTCACTGAAGGAACCAGGCTAAGTGGGAGCTGCCCTCACAGTCGATGCCTGGGCTTTGGCCATTCTTCGAACCAGTGCTTCTTGTCTTTTTTTCTGAATTTCTTCGGGAGAATACTTCCTATTTTTCTCTTCTTCCTCTAAAAATTAAATGAAATACAGATACTGGTTTTATAAACTATAAAGCCATTTTCAATATGTTTTAATTTTTACTTTTTTTATTACCCAGGTTTGCCACACTGGTTTAGCTACTAAATCCCACTAAACTACTAAACATAAGATTCCAAGTACAGATCTAATGCTCCAGGCCAACAGAAAACAAATCACTGACCAATCTGCCCCTACTGATGCACTCTTTTCACAGTGCAATAAATTTCATCTGATCAAAAATAATACATTTTGATATTCAGCAAATAATTCTTGTGAATAATGACATCTTAATTTATATAACTTATAAAATACATTCTAAAAACAAATTGGGATTTTAAATATAAAGTAGTTAAAATATAATACATTTAAAAAGATACCAATACCTCAAATAGTGTATTTATAAGATGAGCTATACTTATATTCACCTCTGTAGAACTCCCAGATATTCATTTCAGCCATTCAGGAAAAATATTTTAACATCACAGAGTGGAACCCAGCATGTCAGTAAACATGTAACTCCCGGTTAGGTATCTTCTGATTTGGAGGACACATTTTATATAAACATTAGAAAATTGTTTTATTAAAAAGCAGAGTATCTCAATAAAATCTTCAATCTGAATATCTTTTTAATATATAAAAATGTGAAGCATTCTGATATATTTTTATGCAGCATATTATATACTTTAAATAAACATACTACAAACAATGTTTTAAATTAAGTAATAAAAATAAGTTTTTTTTAACAAAACATCCAGTTCTACCTCTGCCAAAATACTGAGTTCTATTATAATAAATTTAATTCAATAGTTGTCACTTTGAGTTAAAATATTATATTAACAAGAGTCAAACTTTAAATAGCAAACCTATTACTCATTTAAATGTTTTAAAATTAAGGTAATCACTTTAATACATATTTAAATGACCTTGTATTGTTTATGTTGTAAAATGTGCCTTCAGAGAAGTAAATAAGAATTTGTAATAATACTGTCAGCAGAGAAATATTATTTATACTGACATTGAAACACAGGTTCAAAATTTTTTAGAAGACCTTTCTCTTGTTAACTAAGGGAAGTATATGTCTAAAATATATCACCTGTCTTCCCTTTCTTTCTTGGTATAATGTGAATGGGAGTGGACATTCAGGGTAACAGAGACATATTTTATGTAAACTCCTTAGTGATTCTCAGGCCATTTATTTCCTAAACTAATTATCTTCTAGAATGTAGCTTTATTTTTCTTATAGAAAGATACTACAAGATACTTTAAAAATTAGCTAGACTAATTATCTAATATTTTAGTCTCAGCTGAAAAACACGAGAAACTCACAATATACATACGCACCGTTTACATTCAATCGACCATAAGTTTGGAAGAAACACAGGTTAATAATCCATGACAATAGAAAAGAACACAGCTCCCTAGAATTGGCCTTACAGTTGGCTTGGTGCTATTCTGGGAACTAATGTCAAATGATAGAATAAAGTCACACCATGAAAACCTGAATTAGAGAGAGTTATCCACTTCTCCCACCTGCACTTCCCTTAACTCAATCTGCAATAAAAGTGTGTAGCAAGGTCTAAACAACAGCAAGGTACAAAGCAACAGTGGTTCTTAATCTTTAACTTAAAGCAAGGGTCAGCAATTTTTTTTGTAAAGGGCCAGAAAGTAAATATGTTAACCTTTAAGGGTCATCTGGTCTCTTATCCTAACTGCTTATCGGAGCATGAACACAGCCAGGACAATACATAAACAAATGACATGGTTTCAAAAACAAATTTCTGCAGGTACAATAAAATTGGAATTGATTATAATTTTCAAAAGTCCTGAAATACTGTTCTTCTTTTGATTTCTAATGTGAAAACCAGCTCAGCGTGCTGGCTGTACAAACACAGGCCACATAGGCTGGATGGATTTGGACAAGCCATGGTTTGCCAAACCCTACCTTCCAGGAATGAGGCCCTTAAATGGGGTTTGTTTCAAAGATTCTGCAGGAGAGCAGTTTGCTACATAACAAAGAAAAAAAGGGGAACCAATAGAAAATACTAACAAGGTTAATATTCATTAGAATATTATATGCAAAAAATCAACCAAAAGGAAAATTGGTAAACTGAAAGGCAGATTATTATTCATTCATACAAATGCAGACAGGTCACTAGATATAAGTTTTGGAAAAACCAAATGTTCTAGACAGATTTAGTCTTTAATGAAATCATAACTATATGTAAATATATTCATTTTGGAAGTATGGGTCAATTAATTACACTTATTTGAATATAAATATTTAAAATTATTATAGATTGACAATTCTTAAAGTTTCAAAATATCTAGTTTGGCCCATAATGTATAGATATATTCATTGTCAGTATTGATAAGAACATAAATTGATGTTAACTTTTTGGAAAGATTAGGTAATAACCATCAAAATTCAAACCATTCTCCATCAATTTTTCAGTAATTAACAGATATAATCACAAGAGCACACAGAAATTTATGTAGAAGGATATTCACTGGAGGATTGTTTTTAATGCAAAAAACTGCAACCAAACTAAACTTCCATCAATAGACAAGAGTTAAATAAGTTGTTACATCCATATAATGCCACACTATGTAGTTATTAAAAGGACTGAAGCAAATCTATATGTACAAATAGGAAAAGATAGTTTCAATATATGAAGTGAAGGCAAAACCAAGTTGTCAAATAGAGGGTATATAGTGTGTAATTCTATCTGTTTAAATAAATCTATAGGTATATGCACACAAATTTTTATATGCACGAAAACGTTACATGATGTATCCCAAACTGTCAGTAGTGGCTTTTCCTCAGAAATGCTTAAGGAAGAGGAGAAATAAATGACTTTTATCTATCTATATATTTTTTTAAAGGGGAGGGATCACATAAGTAGGAAAGTTCTAACAGTAATACCAACAAAAGCATTATCTAGAATCTAAACAATAATTTAATGTTAAAAGAAACAAAAAACGTTCTCATGTTAGCACTGATCCACATAATAGATAAGAAACCTAAGGTGAGCTCCAAGTGAGGGAGACTAATTAAGAAAATCTGTAATTACAAATTAGCACGGTACATGCTATAACAGAAGTCCGCACTGGGGATTGGAGTAAGCCAGAGAAAGGGAATGTAAATCATTCTGGAGGTGCCTTCAAACACAGTATTTCAAAGGACAAATGGAAAATGGCCTGGCAGATTTGGTACGTGGATGAGGAGGCACTGTTCCTGGTGAAGGAAAGAGCGTCTGCAGACTGAGGCTGTGAGAAAGTACCGGGCATTAAGAAGCACTAGTGGCTACACCAGACATATTCCCATTTAAAAAATACTATGATATCAGTGAATAACAGGCCTTTCACATTCTATTGTATGATATTCATTCAAATATTTATTAAACATCTAAGTGGAAGATATTGTGGTAGGAGTAGGTACTCGTTGATAAGATAGTAATCAATATTTAATTATGATTTTAAAAGGTGAAGGAAATAAGAGAGATAATGGAAAATAACAAGACTTATTTATAGACAGTTCAAGGAAGGCCTCTGTGAGAGGGTAGATAATACTTAAACTGAAACCTGAGCATAAAAAGGCACCAAGCAAAGAGTGGGATTGGGAGGGGGCAGACAATAGTTGAGAAGTAGTTTTAGTTGAGAACAGCATAGCCAAAGGTCCAGAACTAGGAAAGAAACTGTTTCTTTTGAGGAACTGAAAGACAAGATGGTATAGTTGAAGCTTAGTACTGATGGGGGAAAAGAGGGCAGACAGATGATGAGAGATAATCCCAGGCCTTATAGACACCAGTGTCAAGTTCAACTTTATTTGAAACACAATGGTCAGTCATTGAAGGCTGTGGTTAAGCAGAGGAATACATGTTTACCCACTTGTGAAACATGATTCTGCTCTTTGGCGATTGGAATCGAAAGGGGACAGGTAAAAAAATACTGCAGTAGTCCAGTCAATAACTATTGCCTTGGAAAAAGGTGGTAGCAGTAGAGAGTAAAATGGACAATTTTGAGATAATTCTGTGGTAGAAATTATAGGACTGGTTGATGGAAAGGAGAATTTGAGAAAAGAGGAATTGGAAGAATGAAAGAAGACAAGTTGTACTGAGTAAGTAAATTAGAATTCTTATCAAAACTAACAGTTTAATATCAGCTATTACACTAGAAGAAGTGTTTAATTAGAATGCCCTAAATTTTCAAATATTATTTACCTCGATGTTCTGCAGACTACTCAATTTCTAAAACAATATTTTATAAATACAGTCTCACACAGTACATATCCTAACAATTTTCCAGAAAATAATTTAGAAAACATTCAACAAATATTTACTGAGTGCCTACTACATGCTAGTCACTGTACTAAATGTTGGTAAAGAACTTGAAGCAGTCTTTTGAAAACAAATTACCTGCTCTGCTTATTACAGCACAATTATTCACAAGAATCATTTTATGACTTCTATTTAATCACAGTTTTTACCTGACATGTTATGCAGATTTAATACAACAACAAAAAAAACTAGTTTGGCTACTTTCCAAGATACTACCTTTCAAAGAAAACGATTTCATACATACCTTTAGCAGGTTGTTTCAAAGATTCAGGTTTCATCAAGGATTGCTGTTGAACAGCCTTCCCACATAATGAGCTGACAGTTCTGTTTTTCTCCAAACTCTGTGTGATTTTGGTGTCAGAGATACTTCCTGTTATACAATTTTGATTAATCTGGGCAAGAACTGGACAACTTTTGATCTTTGTAAACGTATACTTAGAAGACCTAACTGTACTGTTAAGGTCACTCTGAGCGTCATCTGTTATAGTGCTATGGGACAGAGGCCTAGTATTCAACTTCTTGTAACTAGCTCTTTGTGTACCCATTTGATCTGAATTCACATTCAAACTTGAACTTCTTGTAAGAACCGATCTGGAACTACTCTCTTGTATTGGAACATCAGTATTATTCCAAGATACAGGCAGACTGTTGATTAGACAATTTGAGTTCTTAGAGTATTGAGTAAAATTTGTTGTAGTACCTAAAAAACTTGGAGAATTCCCACAAATTTCCCCTTTCTGCATCTTCATTGATTTAGTTTTTTGTGAGCTATCTGCCAATGAAGATGGCTGTCCTGAAACACTGCTCAGATTCAAATGCGTTGATTGCACCGACTGACTTTCTTGTTTAGATGTAGCAAACATATTTTTGGCTCCATGTTTGGAAGTATTATTAATCTCAAGTATACTTTCTAATGTCTTACTGTCCTTTCTCATGTCTTGCTGCTGAGTTAGTCTTTCAATATCATCACATGCTTGGTATAGTAAGTCATCCTCTACATCATCAGCTTCCCAGGTATTCTCTAATGGATGATAAGCTTCAACAATTTCATTGGCAAATGATGGGTCATTCCAATCATCGGAGAAAGAACCGAAGTTGGATGCATTTGTCTGACGTGCATTGTTCAAAGCAGCAGAGTCAAACAGAACTATATTAGAATGTGTTTTAAAAGACTGATTAAAAATGGACTTACTATTTTTTTCATGAGAATATCCTGTGTTCAAAGTAGACTTTTTTTGAGGAGCATTTACATTAGAAATAAATTTAGTATGAACATCCTTTACTTTTGTTGGATCAGGTGCAACTAAACAATCTTGAGTTTTGTCTTGAATGGTTTTACTGAAAGATTTCTCACATTTCACTTTATTTCGAACAGATAGTGATTTCTTTGGTTTATCATTTGAATCTGGTGAAAGTCTGTATTTTCCAGTGTCTATTAATTCAGTGGTAGGTATCTTTGAAGAAACATGTGGTAAAATTTTTGAATCTCTTAACCCAGCATCTAGACTTACATTCATTCTTGAGTTACTTTTATCATTTGCACTGTTAATGTTACAAATTTCCTTTTGATTAACAATCTGGGCTATTTCAGAAGCAAGAAAGGGTTCAGACATTTCTACATTTTGTGTAACAAAAGGTGCGTTACTTAGTAAGTTTTTCCAATCTTCCTCAAAATCACTAGTAAATGCATCCATGTTCTTATTAAAAGCTTTTGGCTCCTTAGTATTAGAGGTCACATAAGATTTTGTCCTTCCAGGAGTATATGCTTGATGAGAAAGTGAAGTTGGGGGTTTATCTGGCAGTTTTTCAGTGACCTGAGTTTTGTTAGTAATGATTTTCTCCTCTTTCAAGGCACTTTTCTTCCCAAAGGTAGTAATAGTATTCCAAAAATCATCTGACCAATCCTGGCTTAACTGTCCACTACATTTCTGAGTAGAACCATCAAAAATGGCATTAAAGGCTGCTTCAGCATTTTGGTCAAATGGCATCTGACTGCTATACTGATCATTTCCCACAGATATTTTGGTGTTTCCTTTCACTGGCTTCTTTATTACAGCATTATCTATTTGGGGGATGATATGTAATAACTGCATCTGTACATTATCTTTATAATTATTTGAAGTCTCTGCTTCTGAAATCATCTGGATAAAATCATGATTCTGCTTGTTTTGCTCTTGAATCACATCAAGCTCTTCCATATTTTTATCAAATTGCTTAGCCAATTTCATAAGCTCTTCTTCTTGATTTTGTGTTTTTAACCTATTAAAATATTTAAAAAATTATAAGAGTCCTAAGTCATTATAAACATTTAATTGTTATTTAAAATATTATAACATGTTACAATGTGAAAATTTTAATATATAATTATTTTATGACTAAAATTTTACATGTCAAAACTAAGGAAAAGTTTTTTTATATATTCATAAAACCAAAGCAGATTATTGAAATATTTACTTCGTTGAATGTCAGAAAAACTAAAAAGTTTGAACTTACTTTGTACAGCTGATTTTTGCTCTCGATTTTCCTTTTGCAACATTAGGAGTAGAAGGAATAGCAGCTTCCCCAATCCACACACCCAGCATGGAGTCTGTTGTTGGTTTTTCATCCTTTGGCAGAAAGGGTGGAAAAAAGAGGCAGGAGGAAAAAAAAAAGGTGTAAATTACAGAAAAAAAGATTTTCCTCAAGTAGTAAATTCTGTCTGTAAGGGGATAATTTCTAAACAATCTCCAAAACAATATGTGGAGGATGGTAATAACAAGTTGCAAGAAGTGATACATTTATGTTTTGAGGAATAAAAACGTTCAGAATTTTGAATTTCTTATTTTCAAAAAATATTTGGGTCTAGTAACTTATTTAACAAATGTGTATTTAATAATAAAAGCACATTTTTACTGAAAAAAGGCTGATCAACTTACAAGATAGTCATAAAAATAAATATTAGTGTCAGAAATAAACTGTTAGCAGAAATCATGAATTAAAAATAAAGACACATATGAATTCTTTCTGTCACCTGATTCTCCAAATTTTCCCTATCCCCATTATAGTCTTTGTCTGCAGTTGGCAGTCTATGTTAACCTGAATTAAGAACGGTTAGATAGAATTAACGTCAGGACTGAGTCAGAGATGAGTACAAGGTTAGAACTAATGCAAAGAGTAAGGCAGGGGAAAAGTTACTTAAGTCCTGTGTATTTTTGCTATGCCTTTCAGTTACTTGATCATGTACAATATTTGAGAATGAGTTTATGCCTTGGTTACAAAACAAACAGCAAATCAAATAGGTTAACTATTTTCTACTCTATTTTTATAGTACCTAGAATGAATATAAGTATCACACAAGGTAAAAGTAATCTTATCACTAGATTATAGGTTACTTATAAGAATTACTCTTATGACAGTTCAGCATCTGGCAAAGTGATAGACATGGAGATGTCAGTGCATGTTTATTTACTAGAATCCTTAATCGATCAACAGGCTGTTTTCTTAGATGTTCAGTTGATTCTAGTAGATTTTAGCTTTGCAAACTACTAAAAAACAAAAGCCATACTTTCACTTTCAAAATATTTTTCCCTTTTGTTTCCATAACAACCTTGATTTAGAAAAAACATTCTTAATAATTTAATTATGGATTTTTTGGTCCTTTTCTAAAGGACCAATTTTATATTCATTCAATTTTTAGAGAATAAAAGCATGATAATTTTATATATCCAATTGTATACAGATATTAGTCCTTTATTTTTATATTATTTGTATTATATTTGAAAAATTTCTTCGTTAAAAATTATACAATACAATCCAGGCACTGTAATAAGATATCTAAACACATTACTTTATTTACTCCTAAAGAATACAGGCTGTGTAGTTATAAAAATGATGGGGAAATATACCCCCATCTTCCAACAAACAACATTGCATAAAAGTATCCTTGAAAAAAGTATAATGAATGTCCAATTAAAATGGAAGTGCATATTTCCTAAAAAAAACGCCATTTCTAAAAATAGGGTGACAAGTAATTATTTGAGGACAACTCACTTAAAAATAAACATGTCATTTTTTAAAAAAGACCTTGATACTACTAAAGATTTATGTTTTCAAAGTGCTCAGTTGAAAAGGGTAACATTTAAAAGCAATTAATTTCACTGTATTTTTTCTTATGCACAAGTTACCACTTGCATACTGTTGCCATTTCTTTCTGTGAGCTACTTTTTTCCAGCCTACTTAAGTAAAGAGTCCAATAATTTACTCAACTATCTTTTTATCACTCTTTAGGCTGGCCAGCCTAAACACATTTTATTATGTTTCTTTCATGTGAAACCCACAATTAATGAAGATCTATTGTTAACTCATGAAGTAAGTAGTATTATGGCATAAATGCTATTTAACTAATGAACCGAATGGAAAATGAATTTCTATGACATGCCAAACATGGAATGTAGAGAGCTAGTAGCAACAGAGTTGTTTTGACTATCACACTTGTAATTTTGGATATTTTATAGCCATTAAGAAAAACTTATTTCCTGCCTCCTCCACCTGGATTATGGTGATTCCGTGTAACCACAGTTTGGGTCAGAGCCATCTATTGTTTTCAATCAAGACAGTCACTATCCATGGGTGTATGAAGGAAAAATACCATACTTCCTACAAAGACGCTAAGCAAAAATTGGATGTTTTCTGGATTTAAATTTGTACAATAAGGAGAAAAAAAGAGAGTAAATAGGTTCAGAACAGACATGAACTTAATATTTCTATTTTACTCAAGCAGTACAAGAAATAAACTTTTACACATGGCTCTATTACTATCATAATTCACTTTAACGAAACCTTATATGTATAGTGTTCTATCGTTTACAAAGACTTGTAATCTAATATAATTGTCATAATAATTCAATAAAGAAAGCAAGACAAGTAATTCTAGTTTACGGCTGAATGAACTGAAGTTCTGAGAGCTTAAGTGACTTGCTGAGGGTGACCCAGTGTAGGAGGTAGTCAGGGAACTAACTCCGAATACACTGTTTTTCCACCTTTACAGTGATTCTTGATGATCTTGTAATTCGGCTGCATTAAGAGCAGTTTCAATGGAGAAAAGTTGCCCTATACAGTAAATAATTACCAATCACAAAAAACTTAAAAGTTTAAATTTTTATTGTGATTTTATTATTTTAGTAACTTGAAAATGATGCCATGTATTGTGAAACAATATTAAAAACAAGATAAATAGAAAGCTCTAGTCAAAATCGTTATTCTAAAAAACTGAATTAAGATAATGATGTTTAAGAAAACATGTATTACTGATTTTACATTGTTTTTTTTTCCAAAATATGAAGTTCAGTGGTAAAAAAGGTAGAAGTAATACCTGCTGCTCTTTTTGGAGAATTGTAAAAGATGAAACATTTTTCATATAAATGAACTGTACAAGAAATTAGTGGCATAAAACAAATTATAAAACTAGTGATATTTACCTGAGGAGCAATACGATTAACAATATGTGAGATCTCATCACTATCTGTGGTGTAAATCTTTTTTTTTCTTCCTTTACCTAAAGAAACAAACATATTTCTATAAATGTAAATTTAAAAAAAACTTTAAGAAAACAGTGGTCACTTCGTAGAAAACAATTTTAATTAGCACAGCTTAGATCACTATGCACTGTGATTTCCCATGCACATTACAGCAATACAATTGGATAAGATTCTCACAAAACATCTATTGTATGAAGTTCCTGATGTTCTCTCACTGAAATTCAATAGTTTAATCTTAATCATTTCCCAAATATTAACCCAGATAAAAATGTTAATAACAAATTACCTAACTGTTTGGTCATTGGAGAATTTTGATCCCAAAAGATATCATTTTGTCCATCTGGATCGTTAGGAGAACTGAAGGTAGACGACAATAAATCCATTTTCAGCACTCTCTTTGGTGTTTCATACTTTTCTACATAAAATAAGATTAAAATAGCAGTTGTTGCATTTTAAAGCATTGCTTCATAATACCCCAATGTCAAATAACTCTGAACAAGATGACTTTTTACAGTACAATTATATATAGTTTTCTCCCAGGTATGAGTTAATGTAAATTTTCACCACTTAAGTGTTTCACATAAAAATTCCTAATACTTCCCATATTTAATATTGTAAATAGCAAGTATTTTAAGATAATCTAGTAGGTCTGTGAACGTATAATACTGTATCCCCGCGGTATGCTCTAGTCATTCCATTCTTTGCCACTGGAACCCAGAGGCTTTGGGAACCACGTGCAATGTATAGACATATTTCAACAATCGAAAGCACCCCAGCAGAAGCCTCAATAAAAGTCTCTTTAGCCGGTTTCACCAGCTCTATCTAACTTAACACCAATTACTAAAAAGCTTTAGCCATCCACTTCTTGGAAAGTTTTGTCTAATGTTACTTTTACAATTTCTAAAGATTTGTTTTTGTTCATTCTGGTGTTGCTTTAGGGGGGGAGTAAAGCAAAGACGAGTAAGGTAACAAAGGCCATGTTTTAAGAACATGGAAAACACCATGTTTGCTCTAGGAAACAGCTTTAGCGTGAGTTTCAGTTCCTACTAGGATTTACTGGAAAACTTCGAAAATGTAACACCGAAAATTATCAGAATTAAATACTCGGAGGCCCTACTTGGAGGGGCGTCATACACAGGAACTTCCGGTTTATTCACAATGAGATGAGACATCACCGAGACTTTGAGAATATAGATACCTACAGCTTTCCGTTTGGTTTCTTCTCTAAAGCAAGTCGGGGCAAAAGTTTAAGCGGAAATAATTCCGCTAGGAATAAACTGAAGGCAGCAGGTCAATCAGGTATTTCTTGCTCCGCCACTACTGAGTATTTGGAGGAAAAGCTTAGAAATTAGCCGCCCGCCCTCCATCAAACGGGTAAACCCCACACGACCTATTTCTGTGGCAGGGTCAAACGGGTGATCGTACCTAACGGGACAGTGCTCAAGATCGGGGCCGTGGAAAAGTGTGTCGCGTTAGTTCGGGACTCATGAGGGGAGAAGCCCAGAGAAAGACAACACCAGCCCCACTCCCATCCCAGGTTTCCCAGTTGCAAGCTGGGCGGTGGAGCTGCAATGCCGATGCCCAGAGTGGCCGCGCTGCCCACGTCTCACCCTCGGGGTTAGTTTTACTGCTCGAAACGGCTACTGGAAGCTGCTCTTGCCGCAGCATGGGCTGGGGAGGCCCATCTCCGGCTCTGCTGAACCCCGATCTGCGGGCCGACCTCAGCCGCCTCTTCCCTGACTCGCCCACCGAGCTGCATTCCTCTGCCGCCGCCGCCGCCATTTTCCGCGGCGTATTCTTCAGCCCAGGGCTGTCACCAAGTTTTCTTCGCCGATTCATTGCCTAGGACCCCCCTCCACCAGCCGTTTCTCGTTTCACATTTTGTACAGGAACTGTAGGGCAGTGGAATTACAAAACGGGCCGGCGCTTGTTAGGACGCCGCCATTTTTGCCGGTGGCGCGCGAGTAAGAGGCAGCCGCTGATTGGCTGCGTCTGGCCAGGGGCGGTGCAGTTCGAGTGCGGTAGGCCCGCGCTGCAGCCGCCCGCTTCTGAACCTGCAGGGCTCTGGCCAAAGTCGTCCCTATTGGGAAGGAATGCAAGGGCTGGTCGTGTGTACGGTAGAAACTGACAGTTAGAATGTACGAGGTGAGAAAAAGATTTAACCCACTGACATGTTTTTATTCAATTTGCGGCTAGATTTACACATGACTAATTCAGATTACTGTGGGATTTAGTATTTTCAAGAAATAAAAGGTATGGGTTAGACAGTAAGCAATAAAGGTTTTTTCTTATATGGTACCTGCATAGAAATATCCAAAACACGTAGGAAAAATTATTACATTCACAGATTAACGAAGTAGCTGATACAAAGTCAGTATTCAAAGATCAACTGTGTTTCAATAGATTAGTAACAAACAACACTGACATTTTGAAGAAATACAATTAATTTTAGCATACGAGATACCAAATAACTAGAAATAAATTTAACCAAAGATTGCAACACCCCTACAGAGAGAAAATAAAATATGTTTGAAAGGAACTGAGCACCTAAGTAAAAGTAGGATTAATATATGTTGATAGGTTGCAAGACTCCATATTGTTACAATGTCAGTTCTCAGATTGATCTATGGGTCCAGTGCAAGTCCATTCAAAATTGCAGTAGGCTTGTGTGCCTGTGTAATATGGTAAGTTTATTTTAAAATGTGTATGGAACTGCAAAGGGCTAAAAATGTCTAAAAAACTCTTGAAGAATGATGAAGTTCGGTATTTACCAAGCATCAAGATTTGTAAAGTTATGTTAATTAAGACATTGTAACAACAGTGAAAGGATAGACAAACAGATGAAGGAAACCCTAGAATGCACAGAAATGGACCTTTTCATAAATGGGAACTTGATTTAATATCAGTTTGATATTCACATTGGAAAAAAAACTTAAACCTCTATCCCCCGTAGGGGGGATAGCCCCTAAAACTCAAACCATATCCCCAAGTCAAGTGCCAATTGACTGTATATTTAATTGGAAAATATAAAATAATGAACATTCTAGAGTTGATATAAATTGTCTTCAGGACAGAGAATGAATTTTAAATTGGACAAAAAAAGTCACCAACTATAAAAAATTGTAAATTTGACAACAGTAAATTTAGAATTTGAGATCTGATGCCTAGCCAAAGACAACATTAAGGAGAATGAAAAGTAAAATGCAGATTGGGAGAAGATATTTACAAGAGATAAATTAAGGGCTCATATGTAAAACATGAAGAACTGATATGAATCATTAAAAAAATGATTGCCCACCAATAAAAAGAATGGGTCAGATTCTTTAGCAAGCTGTCTTAAAAAAAATCCAAATGATCCACAAACTTGTAGGAAGATGATGCTGAACTTCATATGTAATGAAGAAAATGAAAATTAAAACCACAGTGTGATACTCCCCTACACCCATCAAAATGGCTACACACATCAATAACAAAAATGAAAATGGGGGTATGAAGTAACTGAACCAGACATGAGTCCACAGCCCCAACCTTGAGTGCGGCCTGTGAGAGAACCAGAGCTAGAGGACCCAACCAATGGGAACTGTCGAAGCTAGTGTGAGTGTAATTTGGGATAATCACTTTGGAAACAGTTTGATCGAGTAATCCCACTCCTAAGAATATGACCCATGGAAATGCATGGACTTGTGCATCAAGATACATTTTATAAAAATGCATTTAGCAGTAAAATTAGAAAATACCCTAAACTGAAAGCAAACCAAAGGCCTTTCAGAACTAGGTAAGTGTAGTAGATGAATATATTGAGCTATATTTTTTCAACATAATGCCACATGGGAATGAAAAGGAGAAACTATGGCTCCTTGCAACAATGTGGCAAAATGTCAGAAATGTACAGAATTAGTTGGTCACAATGGTTGACATAATTGCTAGAACCGGTCTCCTTTGCTCAAGTTGAGCAAAGGAGACAGGACTCTCACCTCTTCCTTCTACAAAATACTGTAATGCAGTGATTTTCCACCCTTTTCATCTCATGGCAAATACAAGCTAATTACTAAAATTTTGCAGCACAACAAATAATAAATTTTTGGCCGACCTGACAAAAAATATGTGCAGTTTTGATTTATTTACACCGGATGGCTATTGTTACTTCGGCTGTTGTCAGTTTTGAAAAAATTCGAAATCCAAAGGAAAAGAGGTCAGTGCCCCTGACCAAATATCCAGGTATTACATGCTTTAAGAATTCTTGCAGTGCACTCGTGTGCCTCCCGCAGCCCATGGGTTGAAAATCACTACTATAATGGCTACTTTGGAGAGGGGAGGAGGGACAATGATCAGAAGAGGGCAGAGAAAGGGTGAGTACGTGATGAGTTTTGTTCATTGCCTTGTTCTAGTTGTTAATTTTGTGATTCATTGAGCTGAATACGTTGCTTTGTGTACTTTTGTATGAATGTTAATATTACCAATAAAAATTTTTAATGTAAGGCAAATATCTTTGTTAACATCAAGAAACTGATATGTATTTCTTATTTATAATTTACTCTGTTCTCTGTCTTCACTTCGGCTAGCAGAAATCCTACAACTTAATTTGAGGTTCAGTTCTAGCAATTATGTCAACCATTGTGACCAACTAATTCTGTTCTTCTTCCTCAGTCCTTGGCTTGCTACTATTTCCTTTGCCATGATTTTGTTTGATCTGCATATTTTTAAACCAGCATTTAGTTTTATGCATGTATAACTGGATATGGCTTCTTGGGAGGTTACATCTTTTAAAATTCAAATTAACTACTTACAGTGCAGTTTTTTACATTAGTAGGTATACTGTTATTTTTGGCGGATTTCTCCTACCTCTCAACTGATTAAGATTCCCAAAAGCAGAAAAAAAGAAGTCAAATGTTCATTATAATACTTGATTAAATAGATGGCATCATGGACTTAATTCATCCTGAAAAATACCCAACGCACACTTAGAAAATAGTTGAAGTTTGAAAAATTTAATAATGCCTATAGGAGTAATAACTGCATGGTAATCCTTTAAAGCATAGTAATAGTGCAAATAAAATAACAGGGAATAATTTCCCATAACTGTCCAAATTCTCTAGTACCCAAGTAACCATTGTAAAAAGGGACAACTTGAGTCCAAGGAACAGTCATGTGTTTTTACCTTAGCACACCCAGGATGGCTATAATTGTAATCATTATGTGGTAGGAAACTGTCATAACTTTTAGCTTGAAAGTCACTTAATTCGCGCAATCTGTTACAGTTCTAATGTAGTTCAAATTAAATGTGCTTCCTGAACATAACTCCTGAATAAGTACAGTACAATTAACTCCTTGATAAAATGCTCTATATAAATAAGAGTTGTCTTGTAGAAATTTGAATGCAATATATGATTAAAAACGCCAAAACTTAGCATTTCTAGGCATTTGAGTAATATGTACATGTAAGTAAGGCTTAATACAATGAAAAACATTTTAATAAATCAGAGTTAAACCCTCATTTGTTTACTTGCAGAAATTATTCATAAACTTGACAGCGTGTATTAAGTAAAACATTGAGACACTAGGAGCTTTTTTGTGGAGGGATTGCCTTGTCACTTACATTACAATGATACTATCTGCTGGGTGGATGCATAATGTGAGAAGTCTTTGTTTCAAGTAAAAAAATAATAAAAATCATAATGCGCTGTTATGTAGCGCAGTACATGTACAGAGCCCTGCTTCAGCTATGAATCCATCAGAATACAAATGGTAGGACCTGAACAGGTAACAAAATGAGTAGAGCGTTTATTCCCAGTCTCATTATGTTTCTGAAATATCCTCTAAAGTGCACCTGGGCCCATTCTCCCTCAGCCCTGGCCTGCAAGCGATTGTAATTAAAATCACCTATCACGCTTATCCCTCTTCTGAGGGCACTGCTCCATCAAGAGTCTCTGCTGCCTTTGTGACTTAGATCCCGCCAGGTGGCCCCAAGCAGGTGAAACTGAATGGATTAGAGGTGAGCACCTGACTTTGGAAACCCATCTATAGGCTGTTTTTCCACCTGACTGTCACAAAAGATACATGGAGACAATTACACTTACTGTTAGAGATCTGAAGTAAGAATTTGCTAGAGGGCCTTGTGCAAAACCACAGGGGGCCAGAAACGATGAGGAAGCCAACTGAGAGTGGAACCGAAGGAAGCCACAGCATTACACTGACACACAGCGACTGAAGTGAACATCTATAGACCACATCACAAAAACTGAACAACACCCATTCCACTCTAGTGTCCCTGAACCGAATTCTACTGTAATGCCCATCATTTCTTTCCATGAAAACCCTTTACAGTAAATTTTATTTCCTTCAGCTAATGCCAGTTAGTCTGTATTCCTTATACCTTATAAAAACTGAACTAACAAGCAAAATAGAGACAGATTCATAGATTGAGAGCAGGCTGACAGCTTTGAGGAGAGGGTCAGGAGGTAGGATGATTGAGCAAAAAAGAAAAGACTCAAGGACATGGACAACAGTGCAGAGATTACAGGGGCTGGAGGTGGAAGAGGGTATTAAGGGGATAAATGGTAATGGAAAAAATACAATAAAACAAAATTTTTTTTTATAAAAGAAAAAACCCTGAACTAAAACAAAGCTTGGGATCAAGGGTTACAGTTGAATTGTTTTCTAGTTTTCATTGGAAGGCCCCAATTGGGAGCAGAGTAATGCCAGCTGCAAAAATGCTTTTATTTTATATCGTGTTTGCAAAGCATAGTGTGAAAGTCATTCTTAAGTATAAGATGAGTATTGTAAACTTCAGTGAAATCACACTTAGTTATAAATGACGTAAACAGTTTTTATAATAAATTCAAGGAATATTATTTTGAAAAGTTCAAAGTAAAATATAACAGAATTTCACTTAAAAATGGAGTTGGGAGCTAAGATATTTTAGTGATTCATTTGAAACTAAAACAATTTATTGTGGGCGCTGGCTGTCATCTGAAATCACCTTTTTCTTTGTTTTTTACATTTCTTGTCTCACTATTTTTATAAAGACCTAAACTTGTAGAAAATATGGACTCTGTTTCCCTTTCCAACCCAGACTCCAGAATGACTTTTGGTCTCAACTTTTTGTTTACCACTTTCCACAATTTCCCTACCTTCTCAACCTGCAAATAGTTCCCTGCTGCCCTCAAACTTTGGATTGGGCAGGACATTCATTGGCTTTCTCAGCTCCAATACCTGAGCTATTGAGTATGCTGGAGAGGTTCCCAACTGTGCCACTATGAACCAGAGGGGCTCTTGGTGACACATGACAAAGGTCCCTCGTTAGCAGACCTCATGCTCTATCCTCTGAAATAGAGATTCCAAATTTCCACCTCTTTCTATATAATAATAAATACCATGATAACAATGAGGGCTTTAATTACTAAGAACAGGTTTATGTTAAATCTTACATACAGTTTCATAATGGAATAAACAAGATCTTCAGCATTTTAGAAGTCACCGTACAATACCAAATGTGCTTCTTGAAATCATCCCATGATCAACATACTTGAACTTAGCCATTATCTCCAAAAGTTTCTTTGGGTACCTTTGTATTACTTTTATTTGTAATATACAAGTTTATGTAACTTATTCTTTTTTAAAAATATATATTTTATTGATTATGCCATGACAGTTGTTCTATTTCCCCCCTTCATTCCCCTCCACCCTGCACACCCCCTCCCCCACCATCCCCCCCCTTTAGTTTATGTCCATGGGTCTCAAGTTGTTTACATTCTATATTTCCCCTACTATTCTTGCCTTCCCCCCATCTATTTTCTACCTACCATCTATGCTACTTATTTCCTGTACCTTCTCCCTCTTTCTCCTCCTCCCACTCCCCTGATGCTACCTCTCCATGTGATCTTCATTTCTATGGTTCTGCTCCTGATCTAGCTGTCCTCTTAGTTTGCTTTTGTTTTTGGTGTGGTTGCTAATTACTGTGAGTTTGCTGTCCTTTCACTGTTCATATTTTTTATCTTCTCCCTCCTAGATAAGTCCCTTTAATATTTCATATAATAAGGGCTTGGTGGTGATGAACTCCTTGAATTTGACCTTATCTGAGAAGCACTTTATCTACCCTTCCATTCTAAATGAAAACTTTGCTGGATATAGCATTCTTGGTTGTAGGTCTTTGGATTTCATGACTTGGAATACTTCTTTCCAGCCCCTTCTTGCCTGTAAGGTCTCTTTTGAGAAATCTGCTGACAGTCTGATGGGAACTCCTTTGTAGGTGACTATCCCCTTATCTCTTGCTGCTTCTAGGATTCTCTCCTTCATTTTAATCTTGGCTAATGTAATGATGATGTGCCTTGGTTTGTTCCTTCTTGGGTCCAAGTTCTTTGGGACTCTCTGAGCTTCCTGGATTTCCTAGAAGTCTATTTCCTTTGCCAGAGTGAGGAAGTTCTCCTTTATTATTTGTTCAAATAAGGTTTCCACTCATGGCTGTTCCTCTTCCCCTTCTGGTACCCCTATAATTTGGATGCTGGAGTGTTTAAAGATGTCCTGGAGGTTCCTTAGCCTCTCATTTTTTTTTTTTTAATTCTTGTTTCTTCGTATTTTTCTGTTTGGTCATTTTTTTCTTCCTTCTGGTCCACTCCCTTGATTTGAGTCCCAGTTTCCTTTCCATCACTATTGCTTTCCTGTGTCTTTCCCTTCATTTCAATTAGTTTAGCCTTCATATGTTCCTCTAATTTGTGGCTAAAATCAACCAGTTCTGTGAGCATCCTGATCACCAGTGTTTTGAACTGTGCATCTGATAGGTTGGCAATTTCTTGTTTGCTTACATTTATTGGCTCTGGGGCTCTGAGTTCTTCCTGAGCCATGTTTTGATCTGTTCACGCCTGTTATGTATGAGGATAGGAGCCTTAGATGTTCAACAGGGTGGGGCGACCCAGGTCACTGGTTTGTGACGCTATATGTGGGGGCGGGGTCAGAGAGGGACAATAGCGGTTCCCTCTGCTGCTCTCTGCCACTGGGGCCTGTGCAATCCGGGTCACTGCTTGCTCCTGGTTTATCTGCGTGCGAATATGTGACTGTGGTCAGCCTGCCGCCTTGCGCTCTCAGTGGGTCCAGCCGTTGCTACTCCACACTTGGGATTTGACCTTGGCTGCCTGCATGCCTGGGTCGCGTGCCTGGGTTGGTCTGGTGGATCTTTCTTGCCTGACCCCGCTCTGCTGCTGGCTCTGCCCCTCTTACTGGTCTGGCCGAATGGTTCGTTGCTGTTGGATTTCAGTATAGTTCAATTTTCTGTGGTTTGGCTGCATATTTTGTTGCTAAAACTTTGTTGTTTTTAAACCTGGTTGTGCGAGAAGGTACAGTGTTTCCACCTACGCCTCCATCTTGGCGGAAGTTCTTTATGTAACTTATTCTTGATTAATGATTGCGTTTCGCAATGAGCGTGCAAAATTCCTAAAAATTGACAATTGGCTTTTAAGAGTTAGTATGAGCTGGCTGCGGCACACTGGTGAGTTTCTCACCTCTCATTCTCCTTCCTCCCGTTTAGGTAACTTCAGTTCTGCCCAGTACTACTAATCTTACCTATTTCTCAAACTTTTCATTAATTGGAAGCCTCTTAATTCAGTGTTCAAGCTCGATTTGGACCTAGAGCATCCCATACTATAGTCTAAAAGCTTAAACATGAAGCCAGGCTTTAAATGTTAAAGGAAAAGAAAGCCTAGGGCAGTTTACTAGGGCGGAGAAAGTAGAACGTTGCCAGAAAGGGAGCTCTATGGTAGGAAGGGAACCTTTTAAACTAAAAAGCTCTTGGGAGATCGGTCTGTGAATGTTGGTAGGCAGAAGGAAGTCAAGCGGGTTATTCAATTCTGAAGTGGGCATATTTTTTGCACACCATGCTTTCTGCAGGTGCCACTTAGCAGTACCACTAATTGAATTCAACCCCACTGATCATTTTAGGTACCAAACCTCATTAGGCCTATATCTACCCAGAAATAACGGCTGTGGGTGTCAAGGAGGTAATTTGCAAAGACATTTTTCTTTACTGCTTTAAGTGAAACCTTGGGGGGGAAAATCTGAGCAGCCCCAAAATGTCTTATTCAGGGTTAATAATTGTCCCTTTCCTGCCTGTAACGGAACCTAGTCATTATCTGTGGTTTCTATATTACGAATGCTGGGAAGATGGCCTGATTTGAAAGATGGTCTTTGACTCTGCTCCAAGCAGCAGTATTTTTATCATTTACTCTGTCACTGCAATTTTGACTTTAAACACTGCTACACTGTACCTGAGACATTCCAATTTTTTTTATTTTGCAATAAAAATAAAGTCTTAAAATTTTTACAACTATTAATGGTGTTTAAGCTAGCCTAGCCAAATACATGCTGAGAGATGTTTGAATTGTCCTAGATACAGATGGCTGTTTCAGTGAGTAGGTCTTCATATAGAGTACTCTGGCCACAGCTGAAAAGGGCTTTTGATTGTTTGGGAATGAAATTACAGCATTTAAAATATAGTATAGCTTTAAATAACATTTAAATCAATTTGAATGTGAAAAATATATAGGCAAGAAGTTAGTGTAATTGCAAAATCTTTATTACAAAAGTAACTCAGCTCATATTCATTCAGTTCCTAGCATAAGAAAATTTTCATTTCGGTAGGGCTTTTCATGTTGTTCAGGCTATCGGAGACAATGGTTGGTACATTGCATATGAAGGCAAGAAACTCTTTTGGCTTCGGTCTAGTACCAGTAATCTGGGTAACAGCATTAGGGAAAACTGAGCCCCGGGAGTTGTCATCTCATTGGCAGGATGTGCATGGAAAACACAGGTACCTTTATTCTGTTGAACTGTTTTCCTATGCCTGTTACCATGGCTTCTGAGTGCACCGACAGGCAGCCCCTTTACTACTGTTCATATTTCCGAACCCTCCCTGTCCTATAAGTCCTCACTATTCAAAATGTAGTGTGGAGACAAGCAACCTGGGCATCATCTGGTAGCTTGTTAGAGATACAGAACCTTGAGCCTGTCCCAGACCTGCTAAATCTGAATCTGCATGGATGGGAGTCTCTAGGTCATTCATGACCACAGAGAAGTTTCGGAGGCATTCTCTGCAGGGACATTGGCTCACAGGGACTGTCGCCTCTTTCCTCTGAAGTCTCACCTTCAGTGTATTCTGTGTACTTTAACACTTGATTATATGATCCTGTGTTTCTCACCAGCTGTTGTACGTAGGCACATCTCCTTCTCCTGGCAGTATTTTGATGTCCTAGACGAGGGGTTGGCAACATTCTGTGAAAGGCCACATGGTCAGTGTTTTTGGCTTCGTGTGCCACATGCTGTCTCTGTTCCATATTCTTTTATGATGCTTACTTTTTAAAAATGTAAAGCCCATTGTTGTTAGAAAGCTGTCCAAAATTAAACTCCAGGCTACATTTAGTTCATGGGCGGTAGATAGTGTGCCCAGCTGTGCCCTTGGTGGCAGGGCCAGGGTTCCATGCCGGGCTCTGGGGACGGTGCTGTTAAGGAGGCTTCTAATCAATGCTTAGCATTCAGTGGTTTCTTAATGTATTGTTGTCTGCCTTACATTCCAGAACATTTTGAGGTGCAATTTAGGACAAGCTATGAAAATTATCCTAATATTAATAAAAAGAAATATTTACATACTTTAGAAAGATGATATAAATAAAAATGGAAGATTTCAAATAAGCTCACATATAGTTTGTTTTTTTTTTTAGTTTTTCTTTTCTTAGTGACGCCAAGAAATAGAAGTTAACCGTGAGTCCCTGCCTGGCAAGAGTACAATTATAATCCTTAATAGACTGTATTTGCAAAAAAATTTGATATTTATTCCAACCCAATATGAGTACATAAATAGCAAAAAATGTAAAAGTGATATGCCATGGTCATAAGTTTAAATTTTTTATTACAATATCTATTTTGTGGCTTGACCATAATATTATTCTTTAGTGTCTAATTGCTTGTTAGATCACAACTTAATGTCATTATGAGCTATCCTTTGGGCTTAAGTTATATGTCCAACAGGATTAGTTCCTCAATTTCATTAATATTTAGAGAATTAAAACAGCATAACTAGAGAAAAATAAAAAAATCTTCTAGGAAAAGCAGCAATGTAATATATCACACACACACACACACACACACACACACACACACACGAGCCTGCTGACCTGTGTTACTGCTCCGGGCAATGTTGGGAGAGAAATGGGTTTTCTGTTTGGGCTGGCATTTTGTGGATTTTTTCTAACCCTTGTAAGAAAACCAGTAATAAGCTTATCTTAGGACCAGAAAAAATATAGTTTTCCTTGTAGGAAAGACCAAAAACATTACTGTTATACATCCTATAGATTGTTTCTTTCATTGGTATCAAAAGACCTGAACTGTATTTGAAGAACTGAATTTAGCTAAGGCTGCACAGAACATATTTAAAATTGTGAAAATATTTGTTCTTAATATGATAAATAATTTTTAAGTCATTGTTCAGCTATAGAGAAAGAAATTATACAATAACCAAGATTTAATAGTAGATTATCTGTGCCTATATCTTTTCAATTTTAGGTTTTGTTTGATACCTTCACAAGAAGAGGACCTTTAATTTACATAACAGCTAGTCTACAAATAATCAATTAAAATATCATTATTTTTGTTTGGTTTTCCACAATAGCTTTTCTGTGTTTCCACTGAAGCTTTTTCAGATTTTACTTTATTTCTGTGTATTTTTTCTTCTATGGGTTATTTTTAATAATCTTGGAACATCATGTACTGGCTTGTGCATTTCATTGTAAACTGAGCACAGCTGACCTAATCTCCCAGAAACACTGAATAATCTTGATCATTTTTAGGAACTTCCCCTTTTTTCAGGCATCTGCTAAGTTGCCTGGGAGGGAAGTATGCTTTTCCCACTTTCTTTTGAAAAAGTTGCTCTGAAATGCATCCAGGTCTGTCAGAATTAAGTCTTCATAGGAAATCGGATCTGGGGGAATCATTTATTCATGATGATGGTATTTAGGTAGTAGAATTTAGTGAGGTAATTTCAGAGGTCAAAGGCCGTGGCTCCATGTTCTGGTTATCGGAATTGGTGTTTTCCCCTTTTACACATGCACATGAGTATGTGGGTCTCCTGGAGATGCGTTTGTGCAAACTTGATCTGACAAGGCGGAGAAGAGCAGAAAAGGCACTGGTTTATATAATGATATATCCACAGACAAGGTAGAAAGGAGATTTTTTGACTTCCTGTTTTGTAGTTTCATTGGGCTTCCAAGACAGTTTTATTTAAGGGTTTCTTTTTTAGTTTAAAATACAGAACTCTATAGATCTTTCATTTAGCAAGCATTTTTTGGAGTGAGTTTTGTAAGCGAGGCCCTAGATGCACCACGGGCTACCATCACTGGCAAATAAATAAATACAGAAATAAAAGTGCCACCATCTTTGCTTTCATGAACTTTACATTCAGAGAATAAAATATATTTACCCCCAAATCACACAAAAGTGTTTTAAAAGTCAGGGTTCAGCCTGAGAAGTGGAGTCAGTAAAAGATATATATTAAGGAAGTTATTACAAGAGTCGGGTTAGTCCATTGTGTTGGTTAGCGGTCTGAAATTTATAGGGCAGGCTAGCAGGAGGGGCAGGCTGGAACCTCTCAGGTATGGGCTGAAGTGGATGTCCACACATTTCTTCTTTAGAGAAACCTCAGCTTGGCTTTTAAAGTACTTCAGTTTAGTGAATCAGGTCCAACCCAGATAATATAAGGTAATCTCTCTTACTTAAATTCAACTGGTTATGGATTTAAATCATATGTACAAAATACCTTCGAAGCAACACCTAGGGTAGTGTTTGAATGAATAATGGACATTATAACCAAGTGGACACATCAGAAAGACCATTGAAATGTAAAATTGCAATCACAAAGTGTTATGAAGAAGAGGTACATGACATTATAAGATTGAATAAGAGGAGAAAGTTGACTTGAACACGGAGGCCAGGCAGGCCTTGGTCCCTTTATTGTCTATTCATTGGTTGGCCCAATAGTTTGTAAATATTTGGGAGTTATGGGCACAGTTGACTTTACAGGCTGGCTAAGACTTCGTGGTTTCACACACTGACTATTGTCTTAAAGGGAATAGTTTACTTCATTTATATGGATCCAAGTTATCTTCCAAGTGAGCCAGGCCAAAATAAATCTCCCTTTTAAACAATCCTGAGAATATCTTTGTATTAATGTAAATGTAGCCAAACATGTAGCCTATCATCAACAAAAAAATTTGTCCAGCCTTCAAAAAAAAAGTTTTTTAAGATTTTTTGAAATCTAATGAACCTTAGTGTCATTAAGAACTTAATATTATACCTTCAGTTTTTGACAACACTTCTTGAAAAGATAATAAATTTATCCCTGGCATTGATAAAATAACATTCACTGCAGAAGACAATCTTTGTGTGGGACGTAGACAGCCCTCGGTGCCAGTATAGTCTAGTGGAGAACATAATGAGCCTCAGTACTGTGTGTACAGCTTCCATCCTCACAGTAGAAGCAAAAATAAATGTGTGGTAATCATTGCAGGCACTCTGTCTGCACTTTCGGTACCAGATGTTTCATCCCACTGAAGTTTTGCTCAGCAAATAAACTTTTTTTCTCTCACTATTTCAAAGGTGCTGGTAGCCTTTAGAGTTTTCAGAAAGTGTTCCTAAACTGGGAAACTTTCTTGGGTGACATCACTGTGGATATACTGAATCAAAACCAGGAGCTGGCTGCAGAAAGATGCTGGGATCGAATTGCATCCTGACTATAAAGTGAGTAGCTGTCGATTCAGCCACATCCTGCTTCAAAACATTAAGTCAGCAGTTCTGGAGTGGATAAAATTGTTTGTCAAAGGTACTGCTCCCCTTTTTCCTCTTGTCCATGACACAGCCAGCCTCTCATTTCCAGGGCATGTGGCTCTACCAAGGTCTTCCTGGCTGTGAGAGTTGAATGCATTTGAGATAAGCATATTAAGCATATTTAGAGGATGCCTTTGACAAAGGTTGTGTATTAATGTTACAGGAAAGTGAAGCAACCAGACACTGAGGGATTCTGGAGTATGAGGTTTATTAACATGCACGGGTGCAGAGGAGTCAATATCCAAATTCTGAGCCCCGAACAAAGGATTCTTGGGGTTTATATAGTCTATGGGGTCTTCCTGTCTATGTAGCAAAGAGGGATGCAGAAGCGGAATGTGGAAGTTAGTTCTAGCTAAGTGGCAGAAGCAGAGAACAAAGGCTAAATGCGGAAATTAGTTCTAAGGGGGGGGGGTAGTCCTAGCCCTTGTGAATATCCTGCTGTTTGCTTTCCCAAACGGCCCTATCGCTCTTCCTAGGGTGCTTGGAGTTTGGGTAAACAGAGGTTCTTCAAAGCTTCCCATATCATTAGAACTAATCCAAGTTCTGTTAAAGTTCTAGTTTTGCACACTGAACCTGTTTTCGACAAAGATCTGTACTGATGTTGAAACCGGAAAAGCCAGTGTTCATGCTGCCTGTCACCTACCAGACCCAATAAGCAGAGACAGGGTTTGAACCTTTATGGGAGCTTTCTTCAGATGGCTGTCGATCTGAGGAGACTACAGATTTGTACCCTAAAAGACCGTCTTCAATTCCATTTTAAACCGACCCTTTTTATAAAGAGAAGAAAAGTGTAAGGGGATTAGAATTCAGGGGAAAAATTAGTTGGATTAAAGATGCAGCATTCTTTTTCATCTGTGCCTTGGGATGGTGGTCTTTATCTTGTGTCCTGGGTGGTGGGCGTCTCACCCTGGAGCACAACGGCTCAGATAAGGTTGCAATTACTTGGAGTCCCCCTGAGGCACAAAGGTGGAACTGCTTACGGTCTCCTGGAGTCAGGGTGGGTCATACCTTCAGTACCTGAAACAATAACTTTTTACATGCCTTGATTACTAAGTTTATTAGCTATTATAATAACCTCAGGCTTGCACTGCAGAGCTTTCAATATTCTCTTCCTAAAATTGCTACTATTACTGACAATAGTGTTGGGTACGGATGAGGGAGGAGGGTATTTGGCCTCCAAGTCAGCCCCTCAGCAACAAAGCTGATGGCTTCAAGGCTAGCCCTGCCCTGGTACAAATACCAAGTCTATTGAGCTGAAAGACCAGATGGGAACAGCCTCAGGCAAGAATGAGGCTGTTTAGTTTCAGCTATTACCTGAAACTAAAACTTTCCCAACATTTGAGTCCCTGAACAATGTGTCGCTACCTTTTGCGTCAGCCTTATAATCCTCATGTTTCTGTAAAAGGAATGTGATGTGTCTCCTTGGTGCCGTTTGCTTTGGTCTTGAAGCCACACTGAGGCCAGGATCAGCAATTTGTCCTATTCAAGGGAATGCAATTCTAATTTTTAAATCATTGACAAAAACAAAAACACTCCATTTCTGGGACTTTTTCTTCTCTCTTCTCACTCTATTTCCCCTAGAAGTCAGGCTATTTATTTCGAATCCCATTGTCTACTTCCACCCAGCGAAACAACACTGTGAGAAAAGGCACACATCAGAGCAGGCATGTTGAAGGTGCTGTGCTGAAAGAGCAGTTCCTGTAACACGGAAATAAGACAATAAACAAAAAAGAGAGAAAGTCTTGGGATTCGTGACTCAGATAATCTAAATCACTACATAGGTGAAGGGAATTCCCAGGATATTATCCTAGGAAGTGATGACCTAAGATATTAGTGGTGCAATTAATTTCTACTCAGTAAAAGCAGAATAAAAGCTCTCAGGAGGGAAGGCTTCAAAAATAAAACATTGAAAGAGAGAGGTGTCTTTCTGGTGGAAAACTATCCTGACTATTGGCAAGTATGTAGACATTTAGCAATAAATCTAAGGATCTGAGATGCCTGGTGGCAAAATAAGACTTTGCAATTATGGCAAAGTAAAAAGCCTGGCAAATACTTTTCCCTCGAAAAGAAGTATAAAGCTTAACTTACTTAAAAAAAAAAAAAAAAAAAAAGGACTCTTTTTTGGAAAATGGGGCTCTGGAAATCAAACAAAGGCAAAAACAAATTGAGAAGCATTTATTACTGAAAGAGTTTTCCTGAACTTCAGGTAAGAACCTTGAATATGGGGCATTCTTGCCTGAGGCTGTTCCCATCTGGTCTTTCAGCTCAATAGACTTGGTATTTGTACCAGGGTAGGGCTAGCCTTGAAGCCATCAGCTTTGTTGCCGAGGGGCTGACTTGGAGGCCAAATACCCTCCCCTCCCTCATCTGTACCCAACACTACTGTCAGTAATAGTAGCAATTTTAGGAAGAGAATATTGAAAGCTCTGCAGTGCAAGCCTGAGGTTATAATCCTGGTTGGCATGAGCAGCAGACCTGTGAACTAACCACAACATTAGCAGGTAGATTCCAAAACATTAAACATAAAAGAACTAGCTAATGTCCTCCCACATGACTGGCTGACTGGGAGACCACACATATATAGAGATGTTAACTAAGGTTAATTTTATTCAATCCACACAGAGGAGACCTGAAAAAGTATGGCAGAGTGTAAAGCAGGGTCAAAGAGTCAAATTTGGATGTGCTCCCAACCAACAAACTGATCTATGAGGAGGACATATGCCTTTCTAACTTCAGGTGTTTCAGTAGAACATCTGGCCAATCCCGCGCTGACCACTAAGCCCATGACTATGTCGACCCTGAATCTAGTCTAACCAAGAAAAAAAAAAAAAGAGAGAAGACACAAATTAGCAAATCAAAGAATAAAAGTGGAATCATTACTACCAACTCTAATATTATCAGCAATATTCTCTCAAAATATTAGAAAACTTAGATGAAACAGACGATTTCCTGAAAAGACGCAAACTACTGAAACGGACTCAAGAAGAAATAGAAGATATTAATAGACAGACAAGTAAAGAAATTAGATTAGTAATAAAAAATCCACCAAGGGTCCTGGCTGGTGTGGCTCAGTGGATTGAGTGCCAGACTGCAAATCACAGCATCACTGGTTCGATTCCCAGTCAGGGCACATGCCTGGGTACCCGGCCAGGTCCCCAGTAGGAAGTGCATGAGAGGCAACCACACGCTGATGTTTCTTTCCTTCCGTTTCTCCTTCTCTCTAAAAATAAATAAATAAAATCTTCAAAAAAATCTATAAAGAAAAGCCCAGGCCCTGATATCTTGACTAGTGAATTCTGTCAAACATTGAAGTAAGAAATAATAGCAACCTTTTCCAAATTCTGGGAGAAAATAGAGGAAGAGAAGGTACTTCCCAATGCTATGAGGCTGGTATTATCCTGACACTAAAGCCAATAAAAGTTATTCAAGAAAAGAAAACTACAAAAACAAAACAAAACAGGAAAGGACCTACACATAGAGTAAGCTCATTAGCCCTTAAAAGCTACAGTCAAAGAGATAACTATGAAGAAGACAGAGTCGGAGAGATTCCAGGTGTGAGAGGGAAGCAACTCCCTTTTGTTCGAGGCGGCCGCATAAAAGGAAGAAAGGAATCCAGGTAGTATTTACAAGCCAAGACTGGTCCCTGAATGACAGCTGGCAGGGAAGTGGAGGAACTGACTTCAGTCGATAACCTGCACGAGCTTGAAAGTGGGTTCTTTCCCGGGGCTTCCAATGAGGAACCCATGTTGCTACCTTAATTGTTACCGAACAAGAGGTCCGAGGGAGGGGTAATACAATATTTGGCCCACCTAGGGATGCCAAATATTGCTACACAACAGGGGCCCCTCCCAAGGACAGTATACTATTATCTACTGGGCTCTTCTGTCCGCTGCCAATTGGAAAGACATCTCTCAATGCCAGAGATTTGTGAAAGGAAACAAAATGTTTATTTAATGCTATTCAGGCCTAATGCCTCCACTAGAATATCAAAGTCCTTTAGGTTGTACACCTACACCCACACATCACTCCCTTCTCCCACTGTCCCAACTCTGGGTACCGTAAATCAGGAAAAGAGCACACATCTGTGTTGCAGGCCGCTGGCACCGTCAGCTGTGTCACTGTGCAGGATCTCGAGTTAATCCAAAGTACTGTGGTACCCTCTCATGGTCCACTGGCAAGAGTTCTTTGTACCCAGTTCCAGTCAAAGTCTCTTGCTTTTCAGGCCCCACAGCCAAAGGGGACACCCCAAAGCCGCGTGGGCCTCTTCTACCAAAGCTGCAGGGGTTCACGCTCCACCAAAAGCTCATTGTCTTTCTTCTTCACCTGGCTGCAGGGATCTCCACTCTGGCAAAGCTGCGTGGTCTTCCCTTTCACCTGGGCAGCTATCCCCACATGTCCCGGAGCCAGTCTTCTCCAAGCTCCCACACAGGCCTTCTCCCTCAGGAGCACGGCCCTTCGTTCCATCTTGAGTCCCAGCCACTCCCTTCTCCCTGGCTCCAAACTTGGCATCTGCTATTTAACATATCTATGAAACCAGTTAAGGGTTATAGACATGTTAAATAATCATTCCAGAGGTTAGCTCCAAAGCTGTTGCTATGCAAAACAGCCCTCAATGGCCTGGCTCCATTCGTTTCTTCCCCCTGGGGGGAGGGGTGAGGACATCTTATATGACTCTCCAATATTCCTATACACTTTGAATTCTGGACACCATTCCAAATCCTTTTGGGGGGCCCCCCCTGACTGCACCCTGTATCGTAATTTCAGTCTTGTGAGATCATAAGCAGAGAACCCACCTGAGCATGAGTGGACTTCTCACCTACAGAAACTATGAGATGATAGCCCTGGCTGGTGTGGCTCAGAGGATTGAGTGCTGACCTGCAAATCAAAGGGTTGCTGGTTTGAATCCCAGTCAAAGCACAGGCCTGGGTTGTGGGCCTCGTCTCCTGTTGGGGGCACACAAGAGGTAACCACACATTGATGTTTCTCTCATTCTCTATTTCCCTCCCTTCCTCTCTCTCTAAAAAAAATAAATAAATAAAATCTTAAAAAGAAAGAAACTATGAGGTAATAAATGTGTGTATTTTTAAACAGCCACATTTGTGGTAATTTGTTATGGTAGAAAAAGACTCATCAATTGCATTGACATTTCATCAAGATCATGGGCTAATAAGCCCATGATAACATGCTCAAAATAGTCAGGGAAATGCAAATTAAAATGAGATGCTGCTATACCCTGATTAAAATGGCTTTAAACAAAAAGACTAACAATTTCAAGCTCAGGTGAGGGTACAAAGTGACGAAAACTTATGTTGCTCATGTGACTGTAAAATAAGACAGCTACTTTGAAAAATAGGTTAGCCATTTCTTTTAATTTTCTATCTATTTTTTAACCCTCAGCCAAGGTTGTATATTGATTTTACAGAGAGAGGAAGGGGCAGAGAGAAATACCAATGTGAGAGAGAAACTTCATTTGGTTGCCCTCTATGCACCCTGACTGGGGATTGAACCAGCGACCTAAATACACACCTAACCAGGGATCAAACCCGCAGCCTTTTGGTGTGTGGGACAATGTTTCAATCATCTGAGCCACCCAGTCAGGGTGGGTGAGCAGTTTCCTAAGAAGTTAAACGTAAATTTACTATACAACTCAGCAATTCCATGCCAAGGTATTTATCCAGGGGAAATGAAAATGTAAGTCCACACAAAGATTGTACATATATTCACAGCAGCGCTATTTATGGTAGCCAAAGAATGGAAACGATCCAGATATCCATCAACTGGTAAGGAGATTAACAAAGTGGTGTATATCCATGAAATAGAATACCAATAAAAAGGAACAAACTACAGATACACGCTATGACATAATGAATCTCAAAATATTATGCTAAGTGAAAGAAGCCAGACACAAAAGATTGCATATTGCATGATTCCATTTATATGAAGAAAAGGCTAATTTATAGAGAAAGAAAACAGACAAGTAGTAGCCTGGGGCTGAGAGTTGAAGCAGGGACCGACTGCAAACAGACACAAAGGAGTTTTGGAGGTGATGGAAAGGTTCCAAAGCCAGATTGTAGGGATAGTTGCTCAACTCTATAAACTTACTATATATAATTCATTCAATTGTAATGATGAGTGCGTATTATCACGTGTAAATTGTACCTCAATAAAAAAAGATGGTAATAATTTCAACAAAAATATAAGAAAGGAAATGTGATCAGAGGGCTCAGCCGTGAATAATATTCGCATAGACATAACTGGATATTTATTTAATCTAAAATGAATACAGCTACGTTAGAATCATGGAGCAGGGAAAGCAGAGGACATGGGAGCATAAGGGTAAAACGCTCAACCACCATAATAGGAAGTAATTAAATTATGTGCAAAACTGATATATCTATAAAGAGCAAAACACACACATTATTTAGATATATAAAATTAGATAAGTGGTAGAAAAGAAACAGCTGAAAAAGTCAATGTGATTGTGTCTGAAATCACCAAGTAGGAACTAGGAAGTAGTGGACAGGGGAACTGATGATTTTGTTTGTCATAAGCCTGTAGTATCGTTTGGCTTTTTAAACTATGTACATTTATTCATTAATGAAAATAAGAAAGAATTTCAACCAAATCCATAAGCTTCCTTATTTTTTCTCTCCTGTTTTCCCTTTCTTTCATTTTTTGTTTTTTTTTTTAAATGGGAGATTTCCTAAGTTTTTAAATAACTCTATTAAGTCTTTAAAATTTATGCTCTTATATTTCAAATTTCATGACCTATCTTTTGTTCCTTGAATGCTCCTTTTTGTAGTGTCTTATTAACTGCTCTCTGTCTGTAGGATTATTGAGTTTTTCTCGAGCTTTCTTTCCCTGGCAGAATCTCTGTTTCCTCTAAGTGCTTTCTTTCTGTTGGCTTTTGATCTCAGTTATTCCTGTTACAAAGTTTTCTCAGCTGTTTGGGAATCTTGGTAGCCCACTTATATTTAAGGATGTCAGATTAAGACAAATCTCCAGAGAAGAACTGGTTGGTCCTCTGTCAGGGGACAGGGGAGAATTTGCCTAGCTGCACGGAGTAGAGGAGAGTATGTGGTCTCACTGCTTCTTAAATTGCTCTTCCCCACTTTCCTTATGTTAGCACTCCATCTCTGGAATTACTTGGCCCTTCAATACCTGAGCCCTAAATGATTTTGTAAACACATTCAGTCTTCCTCATTTGCAAGATTCATCTTTTTCTGGTCTTCTACGTTAGTTTTCACTCTTCCACCTGAATCCCTTTCTTGCCATTTTAATGGAAAGGAGCAAAATTAGAGGCATGTTTTGGATCTTCCATTTTTACTTACATATGTGACATGACATGTTAACAGGTAGGTTATTTTTGATGTTGCACATAACAAGTACATTTTCAGTTTCTAAGAAAAATTGCTAAGTAGTATTTGGAGTGGACACCGTCCCCCTAGATGAGAACACCACAGCTCCTGGCAAAGCCGAGATGGTGAGGGAGAGTTGGGATGGCCTGGGGATGGTGCGCATGGTGGGGATGCGGTGGGTGTTAGGCAACACCCAGAAGGAAGCTGCATAACACCTATGTTTCTATGTCTGTTCTACCGCTGGCTTTTTCAGAACCACTCTGAGAAAAACGTGTGCTCAATTCTCTAAGAAATCATATGCATCCTCTGTGGTATGCATATCAAATCCTCCATTTCTCCCTTAAAATAAGAAGAGTCACAGTCATTTAATTTTAAATAGTACATGTATCTGTCAGCTTAATGATAATACATCTTTTTCCTTTGGAAAATTTAAAGGAATCCTCTGCTCTTGGTAGGTTTCATGATTATAATCCCCAAAGCAGAGCTTGAGAAATCCAGGAATGCATTTCTTAATTTCTCCTCATGGAGGACACAAATAAGGAAAAGTCCCCCAAGTGGGAGGTATCTCATTTTTGTCTCCAGTCAGGGGTGTTATCAATTTGTTTATATTTATATGTTTCAATTTTGTTTGGTATTTATTATAAAATGGCTATAAGAGAAGGGATATTTAGGAATAATATCTGAGGACAAAAAGAAAGAGAGCAACTTCGGAAATGGTGAAGAAGAGAAATTTCTTCTGGACTAGAAGTTAAGTCCTTTGGGGAAGAGAGGTGAGTTTCTGATCAGTGCAAGCAGACACCTTTGAGTTAGGTGTGGTCACTGTCGTAAGTCAATGCCTCTTCTACCTTCCAGGTACCTCTCCTCGATGTTCTCATCCTCACACTAGAGTTTCAGCAAGTCAGGAGTGCATTTCTTAATCCATTGTTATGGTTTATGAAGATAGTAGAAAGTTCTCTGAAGTTCAGGAGATTATATATATACTATATATATGCTATATATATATGCTATATATATATCCTGGATTTTTGCCTTCTATCATTGTAGTTGTCAGTTTTTTGTCTTTTTATGGATTTTCATTAAGCATTATAATTAGAAGTCTGGAGAAGCTGAATTAGGCACTGCTAGTCTTGTTGCTATGATAACAAAAGAATCCTTAAATATTTTATATATCCTTGTCATGGAGGTTAAGACCAGAATTTAAATGGGAACTTGTAGGATATGTACACAGGCAGGAGATTCAAATGCACCATGCGTGTTTTATTTCTGCTTTCACTCGTATTCTACAACTTCCATGTGGCAACTCCTTATGGCACAGAAAACATGGTGTTACGGTTTGCAAAGCAGGACTTTATAAAAGCTCTGGTCTATTTCTAATTGGGAGGATGACATGGTTCAAAAGAAAGAGTACTGAACTCAGTATCTTGAGTATCTTGAATTCAGAAGATATCAATGTAAGTCCTTACTAGCTGTGTCTGTCACTTACTTGTTGTGTGAAACTAGGGTAAATTCCTGAACTTTTCTGAGCTTCTGTTTTCTCATCTGCAAAATGACATTAGGAATACCTCATGGGAGTGTTGTGAGACTTAAAGAAATATTGTTTTGGAAAATTCAACATGGACTGTAGTGAAGCTAGCTGTCAAGATGGAAAGTCAGTAATTAGAGAAGCGGTATCACCAATGCATGTAACGTTGCAGCTCTGATAGGTGCTGTGAAAGAGGAACTCTTCTCTTCACACTCACAGCCTGTCTTCCAAAAATCCTGTTGTTTCGGTCTTCAAAATGCAGGTAGTCTTCACTTTGTGGTCTTGATAGGCATGAATTTCAGTTACCAGTTCATCCATAACATGGTTTAAGTTTTAGTTAGCACAGTATATTGACTATGAGTATTAATAAAGTACAAACTTCACTGCTAGCTCTTCAGTCGACATATTTTTACATAAATAATGAATGTGCATCATAATCAATGACCCATCATGTCATGTCTTCTTAAAATTTTGTTTTAGATTTTATTTATTTATCTTTAGAGGGGAAGGGAAGGAGAGAGGGAGACAAATATCAATGTATGGTTGCCTCTCGTGTGTCCCCTGCTGGGAACCAGCCTGCAGCCCAGGCATGTGCCCTGACTGGGAATCGAACCTCAGTTGTTCGATTCGCAGGCCCATGCTCAGTCCACTGAGCTACACCAGCCAGGGGCTGCCCTGTCTTTTACAGCCTGTCAGTGATTGGCTATGGCACATCTATTATTCAGTTCATGCACAGACAGCAAAGTGTATGATTGTGTTGCCTCCTTTTCTCTTTGTGATAAACCTACGTGGCATTTTGCAAAAATAGGTAATCAAAAGAAAAATTTAAGGGAGGTGGGGGGGGCGCGCTGAGAGGGTAAAGCGGGGTAAAAGGTGATGGAAGAAGACCTGACTTTGGGCAGTGAACATATAATACAATATACAAATGATGTATTATAGAATTGTACACCTGAAAATTGTGTAATTTTATTAACCAAGAAATTCAATAAAAAAGAAGAAAATGATCCACAGAGATAAAAATGCAGCAAAGTCATAAAAATGATAATACTGGAAGTGAAATTTAAATAGAACATAGATGGAGTTATCAAAGAAATACCCGTTTATGGGAACATTAGCACAGCCATGCTTCCGGAGACTCTGGGTTTGTTGTCAGAGGGGCGTGGTGAAGGTAAACTCACCAAAATAAGTGATGAGGGTGATTGTGACAGAAAGGATGAATTCTTGCCAGTGCAGGTGATGCTGATCAATAACTCCACACTAAAAGGAACTCTCAGAGGTATTTCAAGACATTGAAAGTGGAGTGGATAAAATGTTGGAAACCTCCCAGACTTATGAGCATAACAATTGACCAAGGCATAGGAAAGATGCTTGCTCATTATTTAAGTTTTACAAGAAGAAACATCAAGGTTTCTTCAAATTACTCTTGAAGAATTTTTTTTTTGCAAAGAAATAAAGCACTAACTCTCAATTTTTCTAATATTTTTAATTACAGTGTCCTAAATAAATGCTATGAATACTATTTTTGTCATTTCCCTCTATGTTTATAACTGACAATAGGAAGCTTTTAATGTTTTGAAAATAAATTTTAAAGGTTCTGGAATAATTGTAATTTTTCTTATAGACTACTAAAATAAGATTATTGATGATTAGGATGCATAATTTGAGTTAGCAGGGGCATATTTATGGTTCTGCAGTCCATTCAAAGCAAAGGACTGCCTTGATTCAACTGCCTTCATTGCTACTATTCTGATCTGAACCACTGTTATCTCTTGCTTGGATTATTGCTATAATCCCTTAACTGATTTTTTTCCCTTCCGGCCTTGCTCTCCTACAGGTCATTCTCAATACAGAAGCCAGGCAGAGCCTCAAAACCATGACAGCTCATGTTCTGCTTCTGCTGATGGCTTCCTAGCTTGCTCGGAGTAGGAGCCACTGTCCTTACTCTTACAAGGTCTTCTGTGATCTAAGTCACAGGTTCTTTTCTGGCCTCATATTCTGTTCTCACCCTGTTTCTCGCTGCTCCAAGAAAAGAGGCCAATTGTTTCTCCACCCACAGGTCATGCTTTTGCTTCAGGGCCTTTGCACGCATTGTTTTCTCTCTGGAACGCTCATCCTCAGGTATCTGTATGGCTTAGTTTTTAATTTCCTTCTTACCATCACTTCCCTGGCAACCCTATCTAAAATTACGCCCTCTCCTCAAACATTTTTTATCTCTCTTTCCTTTTTAATTTTATTTTTTTACCTTAGTAAGTGTCAGTGAGACTATACATTTTACTTTTTTATCTTGTTTTTTTCATTATCTCACTACAATGCAAGCACAAAGAAGAAAGGAATTTCTAAAATCCTATTCTCTGTCTAATATTCCCAGTGTCCACAATAGCGCCTGACATGTGGTGGGCGGCCTCTAAATACCTGTTAGATTAATGTTGAATACATGATTAAGAATCTATAGTTTTTAATCGTTTTCAGAAATACGATTATTTCTGAACTATAAAGGAATTTCTTTATGCTCTTTGACAAGAAAGTATATATTTTTCCTGCTGAATATTAAGTTTTGTCATTAGATAAAAAGAATTAAGTATAGCTTTGCCTTCAATGGCAAATATATTATCACTTAGTTTACTATTAATCTTGTGTTTGTGTACATTGATGACAGTTATACCGGAGTCCATTTACAAATCTGGTACCACGACTCTGATGAATTCTCTTGTTCTTTCACTGTTTTCAATGCCTCAGTTCACCAGATGGTGTAGGCGCTAAATCACAGAGTGTCTTATTATGCATCGAGACTGTCATTAACAATATAACACAGTGATGAGTTTTCAGATGACTGAAAAAGTGTTTATTTGTGGTAGGGTGCAGAATATTCAATAACTATATGGTGATTAACAAATAAATCTCCATTATCAACTGTCGCTCCAGAACTGCCATCTTTAATAATTACTTCTGCTGCTCTCATTTTTTTTGACTAAGAAGAGGGAGCTAATCTCTAAGAATTTATTCCTCGGAATTGGATACATTATACATTTACATTTTACTTTGAAGTAATTTCGGACTTACAGAAAAGTGAAATAAATGCAAAGAATCCCCATATATATCCATCACTTAGATTCTCTGTATGTTAATGTTTTACCATTTTTGCCTTAATCTTCCTATGTATATATGTATATATACATTTTTGTCCTGAACTATTTGAGAAGAAGCTGCAGACATGTGCCTATTTAGTCCTAAATATTTCAGTGTGTGTTTTTAAAAACAAAGACATATTCTTAGATAATCTCAGCATAGTGTTCAAAACCAGGGAATTACACATTTACTTTTAGACAAAGCATTCCTAAAGCTGTGCATATTGGTAACTGATATCATTCTGATTATTATTATGCCTATAATTTAATATGCTTTCAAAGGGAGCCCTATATCATTGTTGCCATTTGTTCTTATTTTCAAATTGTGCTTCAAGTGATGTCAAAAGGCAGCCTCGTTGCCCTGCCAGTGGTCACATCACACTGCTTCTGCCTTGTGAATTTAAAGCAGCAGATCAAAAGTTACTGTGAGGCCTCCCAGAAAGAACACATCTGTCTCAGTTTTCAATGCTACTATTTTCGGTCTGGTAAAATTAGAGAAGACTTTGGGATTCAAAGGTTTGTGATGTGTGGTTTTGAATGTTCACAGAGGCTTTTCTTCCCACAAATTACGATGTGCCTTTGTGACCGTGATGTCAAAGTACAGCCACCGCCCCACCCCCCCAACCAAGCAAGTATCACACCAGCTTTTATAGTGTAGTGAACACTTTTTCTACTGCAGGCCTTTTGCTCATCACGTTTGCTGGTTATCATCATTTTCTTTTCTTTACCCTCTTTCTCTTCTTCTGTTAGGGCCCAGGGGTTATAAGATTTTCTTGTCTCTAGCCCCAGATTCCTGCATTATCCCCTGCAGTTCCTCTACACCCCATTCACACCTATGTAACTAGTCCCTTTCTAAATATGTCCTTGTCAAATTAAAATTAATTTAAGGGTGCCATTTTTTCTTGATAGGATCTTGATCTATACAATGTCTACTGTTTAAATACCAGTGATTATTGGAATTTCTAATCCTTCCAGCCAAAATGACCTCAAGATGGATGTGTGTTTGTGTACGTGTGAGTGTGCCTGGACCTTCATAGACACCAACCACATTTGTGAACACTTATTTGTAATTATTCTGTATATTCAGTTTTTATATTAAAGAGTCTTTGGAGCTCTTGCTTCTAATAATTGCACTGTTTTGCATAGTGTTTGATTATAACATAATTACACGTTTCCCACTTTGAAACATTTAGGTTTTACCAAAACTTCACACTTCTACTATTAAAAATGATGTTGGGTAGAATATCTTATGTATAAGACTTTGGTGATAAATTCCCTGAAGCATAATTATTACCTTAAAGTATATATTTCCATTTATAAATACTTATATAGTTATATTTGATATAGTACAAAATTGTTTTCCAAAAGAAATTGAACAATCTAGCTGTGTGTGAAAGAACTCATTTTGCTGCATCATCATAAGCATTGTGTATTTCTGGGTTTTTGTTTTTTTTTTACTTTTTGCAATTTATCAGAAAAATAACTTGTTTGTGCATTTTATTGATTGTGAACATTGTTTATTTCACACACTTTTATTTCTTCTCCACAAATTTTCTTCTTTGTGTATAGCCTAGAAATTCTTTTAATTCTCTATTTAGTGCCAAAAATTTCTATGAAAAATTAATTAAGAGCTATAACACTCTAGATTCTAGAATTTTAATCAATGAGGGAGAAATTCTTGACCTATAAATATCACTTATTATCTATCATTTGGAGGCTACTCCCTTAATATTGTACTACTGCAATTAGATGTGAGAATTTCTATCAACTCACTTGGCAGTCAGAGACCAAGCACCATCACAGTTTCCTGTAATACAGAGGACTTTCTTTCTTCTGGAAGAGTGTGAGGTGGTGAGGAGCGGTGAGGAGTGGTATGAAGTGTTCCCTTGAGGTGTCGGCTTATGTTATTGAAAGCCATGGAGTTATCAGTGACATCAGTGGGATGTCATTCATTAAGGTGCTGAAGGAAATGTCTAGTTGCACTTTACCAGTCAATATAGTTTGGAGGGAGACTATTTCTAAAGAAATCATAGTTTAAAATCATCAAAGAAAGAAAACAAAACCGGAGGGGAGCAATCCACAGAATAATATCCTTAAGCACCTATTGATTATAAAAATGAGAAATAAAGTAGCTCTCAATATTAATTTTCAGTTTTATATTCTATGAGTGACAATGTTTGTTCCTTTCCTTAAAATTTCTGCAAATGTTTTTAGTATATTACAATTTATTTTTCTGCCTCTGTATTTAATGCTTTGACCAAACTTATGAATCCATCTTTTTTTTTGTTTTTTGCATTTTTGTCACTTATTTCTACTTTTCCCTCTTCCATGTTTGGAATTGCTTTTCCTTTTGAACTGGCATTTTCTTTTGCCCAATTCTCTCCTCACACTTTTTTTCTAAGAAGCTTTTAGAAGTTTATAGAAGATCCTTTTACAAAGATGAAATATACATGCGATTAAGTTTGAAGGAAAAGGCAAAGAAAAACGAAGTATGGAGGAATGGATTTTCTAGCTGAGGTGTTTCCTTTCCTTTGCCTGGTTGTTTAGTGAGTTCTGGGCCAAAGCTCTGTAGGATGAATAGGGAAATATCATGTGACCTGGTTAGTCTCGGAGTTTAGGCCTGTGTGGGGCGGGGCAATTCCCACCTCCCCAGGCTTAGGATATCACCTGCTGTCACCTGCCTCCCTGTGTGGGGAGGGCTAGTAACCCCTTTGCCTGTGGCTCACTCCGACCCTTGGGACCAGCTATCTGATTCAAACTTCTCTTTTCAAGTGACCTTAAATGTGCCCTGAATGCCAACCTTTCTGGTCCTCTAGTTCTTCCAGCTTTCTCCCCATATTCCGTGCATTCTCACTCCCCATCCTTCTGTTATTGCCCTTCGTCCCAACACTGTGCACCTGCATGGAAGCCCCTGCTCCATAGTAAAGCAGCTCTGCCTTAGTCTTCAACTCTCCATGGCTTCCCTCACAGGCGTGACTGCAATAAAGTCAGGTCTCCCCCAGATGGGCTGTTCCTTTCACAAGCACTCCTCACATAATCAGGGTAACAATGTGGGGGGGGGTGGAAGGGGGAGTGATAGCCATCTCTAACTTCTTATATACTCGTTTTCCTTATTGTTAAAAAAAACTGTCCTGTTGTGAGGCTTACTCTCTGTACCTGCTAACCATCTACTTAACCAGTCTCGTCGTGAACTGAACCCCTGGTAGACATGTTCACTTTCATCAACAACATTGGTCCCTGGCTCAGTCATTTCCTTCCCCTAAAGTCTTGCATCCACTCTTGTTTATTCATGACTTTTTTGGAGGCCCTTCAACCATGAGAAGATAGATCCATGTCAGGACAAATTTCACAGACTAATTTGTTTTTTAAGTACTGAGACAAACATTTCAAAATACTAAAAGTGGTAGTTTATATAATTGCTTACAAATATTCAGGCCCTGTAAGAAAATGAAACACTCCACTTTGAATTGAGGACCGGCTGAGTAACTTTCTCTGGCCAGTGAAACATGAATGGACTGATCATGTGTTAATTCCATTCACAAATTTGAAGAACCAATGAGTGGCTCATTACGCTTTTCCTGCCTCTGTGGGTGCTGAGATGTAATGTAAATGTGCAATAGGCTGTTGTAAGTGCTGCTATTTTCTGGTCATTGACTCTCTCAGTACAATTTAGCATGCACTCGTGGGTACCCAAGAAGCAGAGATTTTCCACCCTCCCCCAAATATTTGATCTGTAAGGTCCTTTATTTTCTATCCAAGATCATCTATGCTGGTGAAATTGTAGGTTAGTATTCCCTAACTTTTGAACTTCTCCAAGATAAAGGAGCATGTAAAGAGAAAGTGTTCTTTTTGTGGCTGGTTTTCTATTATCTTCCTCAAATGGGAACCTTGTAAGAACAAAAATAATTCATGATGATGTCATCAAACTATACCTTTATTCTGTTATTTTGGAGACTGAGAGGAGGTTTTCTCTAGTGAAATAGTACAATGTTTCTTCTCCTTGTGCCTCTTGCTCCAACATGTGTATGTGTCTTCTTGGGAAGGAATGATCAGAACCTTCTAGTATTAATTTGGAAATGAAAGTGCCAGCTTCCAACTTCAGAATCGATCCTGATAACACTAATCACTTCCATATGTTACTAAGAAAATAAAGAACCACCATGACCCACTCTTCAAAAGAGCTCCTTGGTCTATAAGATCATTTAAGTCTTCCCAAGTAAAGGATAACATTTGGAATACAACATTGATTCTGGCCTCTTCTTTAATCTCCCTTATTTTCATCATCCCAAAAGTAGAAGAATGTTCTTATTTTCCCCCTGTTTTGTTAAAGTCCTTGAACGTCACAATCTCTTTCTTGAAATCACGCACCTTCTCCCTCAGCTCTGTGCTGCAGCTATGTCCACAGTCTCCTGAGCACAGATTGTGTATTTCTTTCTGACTTCATGTCCAGTAACTTCAAGTTGGGTTCAGTGACTTCAGCCACGATGGCTGATTTTCAGAGGGAATAAAGCTTACTGCTTTATTATATTTACATTTTTATTCCCACATGGATAATTTTTATCTAGGACATGAACCTAAATCCCCTTCACCCTTTCAGCTCCAGCCATCTTCCTAAGTTCTGTTTCTGCTGCTCCTTCACAAGGCCATGTAACACTCAATGTACTTTGGAACTGATTCATCTCTGAAATATTATACCCAAATACCCTCTTCTGAGTTCAGACTCTCATATTTTTAGCTCATTGCTCCTTTCCTCTCATTGTACCATTAAAAAAAATACCCAATCCATTATTCTTCTACTTCCTTAAATATATTAGCCCTTTTCTGTTTCTACTTCTTTCCCTGACCAGCCTAGTCCTCACAATCCAATGCATCAGTTATTATTTTGTCTTCTCCCTTAATCCCTTCAGTTCCCATGTGAATCAATCAGTCCTGGTAAGTTTTGTGCTGCAGGCTGTTGAACACAGCTGGAGAAGTTCAAGTGAACACAGAGAAGTGATGCATATTTGTGTTTTCTCCCCCAGGGTTGGCAAACAATTTCTGTAAAGGGCCACATAGTAAATATTTAAGGCTTCGTGGCCACACACCATCTTTTTTATGCTGTTGCTTTCTTTTTTGTATGATACATTACAACTGTAAAATTCCTAGCTGGGAGTTTGTAAAAACAGACCAATGAATGGAATTAAGAGCCAAGCCCTCCTCTTACCTCAGCCGACTCACAGCAATGCCTGGCAATGCCTGTAAAGAGCCTCTCTGTTTGCTCCCATTCTCCACAGCGCTTCCCTTAACTTTGACCTTTGAAAGGCCCCTGTACAACTTTACAGTGAAGTATGAAAGAAAATATAAATAGCCCCACAAATCCCTCATGTGAAGTGAAATACTACATGAGAGACACTCCTTGACATACTCACTAACAGAGATGTTCTCAAACCTCCCAGTCATTCAGATACAGTCACATTTTGGGGACATTACACGCTATTGCATGCCCTTTTGTGGTTGCTTCCTAGAGCCCAAAGATGAAGACTGAACTCCCGAGTGCCAGGGTATTTCTGTCTTCACAGTTCTGGAAAAGATCTTTCACCTTTCTGTCACTTCCTACTCTGCACAGGAGGTGCCCTCTGTGGAGAAGACTCCTCAGTTACCCCCAGTCCTTTCCCTATTTCTGAGATCAGTGGATCAAAGTACATAAATGGTACAGTAGGCAGTTAGGCATGTGCAGAGCAGGAACAATAGGCCGGGTATGGAGGGTCACCAGGGCAGAAAGCGCTGGGTGCCTGGCAATGGGAAAACTGGGAAAACAGGGAATCCACCCCCAGTGTGACCTTCCCTTCCCTAACATGTTGCTGGTCATGCAGTTTGGACCCTTTCCTGACCCTTCCTCCCCTAGCATGTCACCAGTCATGTGGCAGAGCCCTGTAGAGGACAAATAAGGGGCTGGAAAATAGGCTTATATGACCCCCATACCAAACCTTGCTTGACCATGCTCTGAAGCATTGGGCCTTCTGGACAATGAAAGTCTGAGCTGCATCAAAAAACCTTAGAGACAAAGCCTCAGGTCTGTTGACCAGGAGACAGAGTTTGGTCAAACTAGAGGTAACATTTAGGCCTCAGTTGTGTTTTAGCTACAGGCCTAGAAAAGCATCGAGACCAAGTGGGGTGACACTACAGCTGACATCAGGACCAGTTTTGGTGACTAATGACCCCCTTTTCTTGCACCAACCAATCAGTGGAAACCATGACCCTGGAAGGACAAACCTGGAAAGTTAATGAATATTCCATTGAGATCCTCCCCTGGGACCTCCCCTTAAAAAGTCTTTGAGACCCAAGGGGACCCAATACGCGTGCCTCTCTTGAGCACATCCTTACTCTCCCCAGGGCACGCTTTCTCTCCCTGGAGCTTGCCTCTGCCTTTCCCCATCTCCTTCCCCAAGCACATTACTTCTACTTTCCTTCTCTAAGTTCTAAGGGCCCCTCTTTTCCTCTCTACCTTGTTTGGTGAGCCCGCACAGCCCCACAGGCTCACTTCTTTCTGTCTCTGTGACTTTCCAAGTAAAATTTCTCATGTAATTTAAGTTCTTCTCTTAGTTGAACTCAAGAATCAATGTGGCTGAACTGAGTCTGGTGTAACTTTGCAAGTAAACAGCTGGTGCTATTTCACTGCTAACACAAACATTAAAACATTATGATACATATCCTTGAACTATTTGTCAGAAATTTGTATCAAATTAAACTCCCACTAACAATGTGTAGAAGAGGTCTTCCCACTCAGGGGAGGACATAATTTTAATACTGTGTTTGAAAACATTCTTAATCGAGTTGTTTCAGAGGGTGGTTAAACTGTAGGATCGCACACAAGTCCATCACCAATGCTTTCTTATGTGAATGTTTGATATGCTCTCATTCCAGTACTAATCACACTTTACCTTGATTTATTCTGTGGAATTACTTCAGCACTCTGGGGCATCATCTTGGGCTTGTTGTAAAATTTGTTTTACTCGCCATGACTGGCACCTGAGACTATAGGTATTTAAGTAATTGCTTCTTGAGAGGTGTTCATATGAGTGCAAATGAGTGTAGCTCTGAACAGATCTTAGCAGGCATTTGACAGCTTGCATGACTGGCACATTGTCACCCTGAACACAGCTTAAAGGCAAAGTGTCAAAAATCACAAACAGGTTGGGTGTAGTTAAAGACTTAAGACATTGTCCAACCTAGTTCGTCTTTTAAATCAGCAGAAAATGCCAACTTTAATTAAAACTGCACCCTTAGTATAAGATATGATTATCTTATCTACAGACATATTTTTAAAATTTTAATATCTAGAGGGGGAAAGAAGAGAGAAATCTACACACAGCAGGCTCTACAGACATATTTTTATTTTAATATTCCATATTGAGTTAGAAATGTGTCTCTGTAAGACTTGGATGGTATAGGACTGGCAGCTCACTGGAGTGGAAACCCCCTTAGGTGACAAAAGAGAATTTGGGTAAACCAATCAGCATTTTTTTCTTTCTTTGAATGTTTTGAGTCTTTGCTCTATGGCCATACAACTTGGGGACTTTTTATTGATGAGGTACAAAATCCACTTCAGTTACATCATATGTCGATGAGAGACATTAATAAAGGATGGCAAAGGGACCATGAGAGAGTCAGTAATTCCCATCACATCGCAGACTTTTCTGGAGGTGCTGGGGTTTTAATAAAGGTGGACTTTGGATCACTGTGGGTGTGCACACATGCTTTAGTTAATATCCACAAGTTAGTGAAATGAGAAAGAGAACAAGGGCTTAAAATGGCATAAGGCCCAGCTTCTTTCTTTAGAACTGGCTTTCAGAAATGTTTACTACATTGCAAGGTATTCACTATATGTTTTCATCTCCAGTGTCAAGGAGGAAGAATTATCCTCTACCCTTCACGTTCTTCTGGCTGGAGAAATAACCAAATTAACATGAGAGAAATCAGCAGGAGAAAAATTAATTGAAGTTGTTTACAAACATGTATACCTCCTGTGTACATAAAAGAAACCCAGTGTTGATGAGTAACTCCCCAAAGTGGCGGACGACATCACCTGAAATACCATCCTCAGCTAAAGACAAAAGAAGATGTTGGGGATGGGGAGTCACTTACTGGATGTGAACAGGAAAAGCACTGCAAACAGGCTAAGATCGTTATTCAGATTCAAGTTCTGACCTTCTCTATTGATAGTGAAGGCAGCTCTGGTGAGGGAGACGCCCTTACAAATGTAAATGTCCTTTCACAAAGGGTGACTTTTACAAGATTTTTACAGCTTCTCTCATATGTGCTTCTTCTTAAAATTAACCAGTCTAAAATAATCAGTATCCCAAAGAGGTATATTTTGGGGCAGCAAATTCCATTTCCTTTTACTAACAAAATAAGTCATCAACATATTGTGTACTTATTTTTAACTTCTTACTTTTCCCCCAGAGAGGGAACATAGAAATCCTGGTCAGTTAAAAAACTAAGCAGCAATATAATTTGCCAAGTGAAAAGAGAAATCAGTGGAGAAAGAACAATCAGGAGCATCTGTTGCCCTGAGAGTGAAGTCTGTTCTTGCTTGTCTTGGACTTTTTACGTCTGAGTATTCAGAAGAGACAGATAGCTTTCTGAACCCGAAGCTGCTGCTTGCATGAGTTTTGAGGGCCTACCTTTCTCATGTCATTTTATGGGCAGAAGCCTCTAATCTGTAACCTTAAGGCATGCCTCTAATCATGACACTGTGTCTGGTTTTATGTGGAGACATACTGGATTCCTACTGTTGTTACTATACAATAATCCATAAACTTAATGGTTTAAAATATCACTAATTTATTATTTTACAGTTCTGGAGGTCAGGAATTCTAAAGAGGTCTCTCTGGGCTACAGTCAAAAGGTTGGCAGGGTTGTCCTCTCTCTGGAGGCCTTGTCCAGCCTTTAAAGGCTGCCCACCTTCATTCATGGCCCCAGTTGCTGCATCTTCAAAGCTGACTGACCTTAAGACAAAGCTGACTCATGCTGCTACTCTTGAGTTCTAACTCTTCTGCCTCCCATTTCTATTTGTAAGGACCCTCAAGATTATATTGGGTCATCCAGATGATCCAGGATAACCCCCTTATTTTAAAATCAGCTTATTAACAACTTTAATTCAATCTGCAACCAGGATTTTCCCTTCCCATAACATAGTCACATGTTCTGGGGCTTAGGGTGTGGACATCTTTGGGGAACCATTATTCTACTTACTGCAGGAAAATGCATAAGATTAAGCAGAAGCTGCTGGTTAGGCGCCCAATAATGTTACTTTATTATATCTATGTTCTCTACCAGAAGATTCTGATAACCTTGATGTACGCCCTTCACCAGCCTTGCTTTGTCATCTGTGTTGCCTTGCAAAGGTGAGATTTCTCTTTGACAGTCAAATAGTTCATTTTATACAGAATTTATGTTCACCAACTTCCTTAAGGTTTGTTGGTATTATAATCCCTAATATTTCCCGACAGTTTGCCCTTGAAGAGACAGTGTGGTAAGAGAAGAGATTCCTGGGGGGAGGTGTGGGAACTGAGTATGGACCATGCCTTTGCTGTATGCCCCCCCCACCCCCACTGCTGTGGCTAAGAGCACAAGGTAGGCAGGGGGCAGATGAACCTGGGTTTGAATTCCAAGGCCTTGTACTAACTAAATGACCTTGGGAAAGATATTTAAATTTCATAAGCTGCAGTTTGATCATATGCAAAGTAAAAATGTTAGTATTTACAGGATTATTGTTATTAAGTCAAATAATGCATGCAAAGTGCTAACGCCGTAACTGACTTATAATGAGGACTCCATTAATGGAAGAAATTGTTGTTATTTTCGTGTCTCTGAAGTTCAGTTTCCTTATCTGCAAGAAAGGGCCAGGCCAGTGCTCTCAAAGATTCACCCAGTTCTAACAGTCCATGAGTCTAGATAGGTTTCTCCCCGCATGAAAGGGTTAAACAAATCAACTTTGTTTTGTTTTTGGAGAGTGAAGGGTATATATTTTAATTAAGAATTAAATATCTCTGCTCTAAAGGTTACATATACATATAAGTTTTTTACTTTTATTTTTTGAGATGGATCAGATAAGGCATATTTATTTTAAGAGATTATTCTTATTTTTTATTTCAAACTTAATGACATGTTGGGCCCTAGCATTATCTTTGATTAAAAATAAAATTCTCCATTCTTTCTGTAGCTATGCCCTCTTGTAACAGGGCACAGCCAAGAGGGGGGGCCCCAGAAAAGGATTTGGAATGGGGTCCAGAGCTCAGGGTGTCCAGGAAATATTAAGATGTCCGTCCTCACCCCCCACCCCCAGGGGGAGGGGACAAATGGAGCAGGGCCATTGAGAGCTGTTTTGCATAGCAACAGTTTCACAGCTAACCTCTGAAATGGTTAGCTTTGCAGCTAACATATCTATAACCTTTAACTGTTTTCATAGATATGTTAAATAGCTGTGGCCATGCTCTGAGCCGGGGGGACAGAAGTGACTTCCACCCAAGATGTAACTAGGGCGCAGGTCCCCCGAGTTACAGCGCCTGCGTGAGAGCTTGGAGTTGATTGGCTCCACGCCATGGGGCCACACCTGCCCAGACTAATGGCAGCCCAGTAAACTTGTAATAATACAGAAATGCTGACAGGTGTAACTGATTATAGGAGGAGTCTGAAATGGGGCTGCAAAGGAGGATTGGCTTGAGGATTTAAACCCGGACGAGGCAGCCATTAGGCTGTTTGAGAGCCATGCTGTTTGGGGCAGAGTCAGGACCCGTTCTTGCCCAGGTGAAAGGGTGAGCCGTGCAGCTTTGGTAAAAGAGGCCCATGTGGCTTTGAGGTGCTCCCTTGGGCCATGTGGCCTGGGAAGCAGGAGAGACTTTGCCTGGAAGAAGGGTGAAAGAACTCCTGCCAGTGGACTGTGAGAAGGGGTCACATGACTTTGGATTACCTGGACATTCTGCCTGGACAGCGACACAGCTGATGGTGCCAGCGTCCTGAAACAGACGTGTGCTTCTTTTCCTGAGATACGGTACCTTTAATTAGGGCAGGGGGAGAAGGAAGCACTGTGGGCGTCTATGGTCATCCTAAAGGACTTTAGTATTTTAATGGGGACATTGGGTCACTACTTTAAGTCTGTAGGGCTTTAAATAAACCTTTCCTTTTCACAAATCTCTGGCATTGAGAGATGCCTTTCCTCTGGTAGCAGACAGACAAGCCCAGTAGGTATTAGTATACCATCTTGGGGGAGGGTGGGACCTGTTGTTCTGTAGCAGTTTTTGGCGTTCCTAGGTGGGCCAAATATTGCCCCCTTTGGACCTCTTGTTCTGTAACACTCTGTCCCCTTTTGACTATTATTTATTTTCCTTTTGTCTTTTTTTTAAAAATCATTTTGTGCAGTGGTTTATCAAATTAGTGATTTGGTTTTAAACCAGGTTTTGCTTTTATTAATTCTCTGTTGTTGCTGTTTTTAAACATAACATTAAATCTACTTTTATTGATAATACTTTTGATTTCTTTTTGTTGCTCTACTAATTTCTTAATTTGCGTAGTTTAGTTATTAATTTTCGCTTTTTTCTCTAAAAAGTACATACAGAAAAAGTATAATTTTTCTTCCGAGTATTGCTCTAGATTTACCCCCAAGTTTTGACATGTAGAATTTTCATTCTCTGTTTAATTACAAATATTTTAAAACTATCATCATACAGATTAGAATCTATGAATTATTTATAAATGTGCCTTTAAAATTTTCAAATATATGGGGGTTATCCTTTTGTGTTTGACTATTAATCTTTTTTGCATTTACTCAAAAATTATGGTGTGAATAACAGAGATTCTTTAATATTTGCTGAGATTTGCTTAGTTTTCTAGTAGATGGCCGAGTTGTGTAAATCTACATGGGCTTGAAAAAAGTGTACATCCTTTAATTGGTGGATGCTGTTTTATACACAAAATTTGGTGGAACACAGTACTGGTGTGTTGTTCTTGATTTATCAATAGTAAAGAAGGTTATTGAAATCACTACAATTATGGCATTATTACTTTTTCTTGAATTTTGATTGTTCTTGGTTTGTATATATTGAGGCTGTTTTTTTAGAAACATACAAGTTTAAAATTTTGACATCTTATTTGGTAAGTTATTAAATTGATGATGCTTTCAATATATGAAAAGCTTTTTCATTAATTTCAAAAATAATTTCTGGCGCTAAACTGCACTTTTTTCCTGCTATTAATATAGTGACTAAATTTTTTTGGAGGGGCAGGTATCTTTCTTTCCCTTCTACTTTCAACTTTACTATAGCTTTGTATTTGCGATAACCCTCTTTTAAACACATATGGACGGTTTCCTTGTTTATTCATTCTGTGAATGAATAAACCATTTTTTAAATCTTCACCGAAATTTACTTTTTAAAATTGCAGTATATGCGACATAAAACTTTATATCAGTTTCAGGTATACAATGTAATAATTTAATATTTGTATATATTGCAAAATGGTCACCACAGGAAGTCTAGTTAACATCTGTCACCACATACGGTTATACACTATTTTTCGTTGTGGCGAGAACTTTAAAGATTTATTCTCTTATCAACTTGCAAATATACAATACAGTATTACTAACTGCAGTGACCATGCTGTACACTACGTCCCCAGTATTCATTTATTGTGTAACTGGAGGTTTGTGCCTTTTTGACCCCCCTTCACCCATTTCACCCCCACCCATCCTCACTCAATCATTGTCTGTACCTGTAAGTTTTTATTTTTCTTAAGATTTCTCATATAAATGAGATTGTATGGTATTTGTGTTTATTTGTCGGACCCATTTCACTTAGCATAATGCCCTCAACATCTATGTACATTTTTGCAAATGGCAGGATTTCCTTTTTTCTATAGCTGAATAATATTCTATTGTACATGGAGAAGCATCTATGGAGAGAGAAACCTTGATCTCTTGGTTGCCTCTCATTCCACCCTGACTAGGGACCCCATCCGAAACCCAGGCATGAGCCCTGGCTGCGAAAGAAACTGGCGACCCTTCAGTGTACATCAGCCATGGTTGTATGCGGAAATGTTTTTAACTGGGGACTTTAGTTTTTTTATATTTGCTTTTATCAATGGCATTCCAGGATTTAACTTGTTTCCTATTATTTTATACTTCTTCTGTTTTGTCTTTAGGAATTAGGTTGTAGCTTAGTGTGGAAATGATGTACGTAGATACTCACAGAAGCCAATGAAGTAGAATGGCAAGAATGTGAGTAAAAGATGTGAGATGTAAGGGCAGAATTTAGAGGAAGGTTTAACAGGCCAGAAAAAGAACTCCAGAAATAGGGAGATAAGTCTGTCCAGAGAGCCAGGAGAAAAATTTGAAAGGCAGTGTCTAGTAGCTGAAAAGTTCCAAGTATGAGTGTTTGGTCAGTGATATTAGAAGATACGGATTCTATGAAACATGATTGTACTTGGTGGTTGGAAGGTTGTTAAAAACTGTTGGAAAAGTTGTTACAATGGAGTAGTAGGAAAAGAAGCTTTGTGGGCTAAAAAAGTCCCAACTTCAGCAAGGGAGAGAACGCTTATCAAGATGTAGGAGAAATGAGGTAACAGAATAGAGGTTAACTCATGAATCAAAGTCATCAAGATAATAAAGATCTTTCCACTTTCTTCTGATGCCGCTTTCTTTTCAAGAGTCTTACTGACTGCGCGAGTTACATGACTAATTATGAGTCGGAAGAAATGCAATATAAATGACAAGGGTGTCTCAATAGGCAGCACTGATGAATCCATTAATTTGGGGATCATTGATCAAGCACTGTGAAGTGAATCCTGCACTGTGAGTTAGATCAGAGCATACATTAATAAACGCACTTGCACTTGACCTATAAAATGAATGATCAACATGTCCCATAGGGCTGTGAAACTGGTGAGCTCTCTGAAGAATCATCACTATCACTAAGCCATTTTAAAGGCCTGGTTTTAGATTTTCATTAGGAGAAATATCTCTGAATGCCTGTCCTAATGAAAACCAAGTGCCTAATTTCTGCTAAAACAGACTCAGGGCAATTATTAAAGTTTTTGCTCTTAACATGAAAATAAAGCAATTTTACTTTACCTATACCTTTTGCCTCCTTTCCTCTGGGAAGTAAATGACATTACAATTTATTTAGCAAATATTCACTGAATAACACAAAGAGTATAACACTTATCCAAAATGACACTGGTTTACCAAGAGTTCAGGAGGAACCGTTTATATTTTACTTAGGAAAAGAATGCTCCCACAGGATGCCCTTCTTCGAGGGAACTTCCATAAAGCTCTCTGTTTCCAGGAGAGGGTAGCTATCCACGGTGTGGAGGGCTTTGACCGCTCACACAGACCTCTGTTCATTGACTCTTAGAATCTCAAACATTGGGTATTGAGGAAAACATAGTGTTAAAAGCGGCTGCCCTTTGAAATGGCTACCTTCAAAAAAAGGGGGGTTTCTTTTTTTTGTAAGAAACATTCCTTTTTAGGCTCTTTGGTTATGAAGAATGAGTGCTCCCCCAACAGGTCTAGACAATGGGGAAAATGCTTTATTGGCATTACATAATCAAGTAGCAAGAATTTGACAATTATTTCTTGGAACTTAATAGGGTTGTTTTAGGGCTGGACAGTTTTGAGAGGAGAGATAGAGTTGAAAGGTTTTAGGGAGAAGATAACAGGTGAAGGTCAGGTTCAAAGGAAGGAAGATTAGTAAGAGGTTATCTGTGTCAGAATGGCCGAATATATTTATAATATAAAATATTCCACTTGAAGTTGGTTTCTGATCTGTGGTATAATCAAATTTCTTCTATAATCTTCAATAAAAATCCGTCTACACAGCAGCCCTTCTTTAACATTGCCTTTGGTGATGAAGGAGAAAGAGCCCCCCCACGCTTGTGACAGACTGGGAATGGGGAAGGTTTTTACAATGAGTTGGATGAGAATGAAAGTTCCAGGGCAGGACTGCATTTGAAGCATCAAGACAAAAGTCATGACTACAGAAGAAATACACAATTTTAATATAGTCAATGAAGATATCAAAATTGTTGAAGGTTTTGCTCACTTTGGTCCAGTCACTAATTCACAAGGAAAACCACAGCCAAGAAATCAAGGAAAGGCTGAGACTCAGAGAGGCAGCAATGGAAGAATTAGGAAAGGTCACCTAGAGCAAAACTGTGTCGTTACAGACCAAGGCTATTCTACTAGCCTTGTGTTCCCAATTACTATGTATGGAGGCAGCAAAAAAAGAGGCAGATCGACTGTGAGATACACTGACATCATAAAAGAAGCCACAGGCATGAGCTGACCGGAGCTGGGCAGGGCTGTTGAAGATGGGCCATTGTGGCCATCACTCAGACCATAGGGTCACCAGGAGTTGGAGCCAGCTCGAGGGATTGTATAAAGAAAGCCCTTTGGGAACCCCCAGAAGTATTGTGGAGGGGCTAGTCTTCTCATAGAAAAGGAAATGATTACAGAGTGATTTTTAAAGTAAAACTATGGTTCCTGGTCCCTGTGGCAGGGAACTGGGAATTGCTGCTGACTTCCGTTTGAAACGCTGATAGCGGTGTCAGCTGATTATGAGAATTTCTGCGCTGCAGTGCTGGGTAAGGTGGGGGAATAGATCTTGAAAGTTCCAGGATTTGAATTGGAAATAGCAGACTTTTCAAAAAGGAAAATGAACACATTATATTCCACCGTAAATGCCATTTCGGTGTTAACATTTTCTTCTCTAGTTAGCACCTCTTCTTCAAGTCATATTCAGCTGTAGAGAAACTTATTAGGTCAAATCATATTCTATATATTAAGAATAGTTTTATTCTTGGGGAACTTTAGTGGCTTGTAGCCCAAATGAGGTCAGACTCTATCTTATCATTGCTTTGCATTCTCAATAGCGTTTAGTGAAGGAGTCTCATGCAGGATGTACACGCAGTCATTGGGGTTAACATTTGCTGAACATACTAACAATGGCTTCCAATGGAAATTATTATCATTTTGTTACTTTCTTGGGCTAGTTTTGTCATAATATAATAGGCTATGTAACCATATAAAAGAAAACTAGGAAGTCATGCTGTGTCAGGTATAGCTTGGGAGGAGAATAGCAGAGCAATTAATGGGTTTATAGCCTGGGCTGTGGGGTCAAACTGGGGCTGTTGAAATTCTGCCTCTGTTTCTCACCTGCTATGACTCTGGATAATGGATTTATCCTTCCTGAACCTCAGTTTCTTTGTGTGAAGATGAGCTATCTATTAGAAGAGTGGCTGATACATGGAGTTTTAATAAACCTAGCTTCCATGGAAAGTGATTCATGATGCTACCCATAGAAGTCACTTATACATTTAACTCCTTCCTGCCATGGAAATGTAAAGAAGAAACACTACCCTTTTCCTTAAAGACTTCACAGGCTTCAGAACTTTGGAAAAGCCTAAGGCTAAGACATACCCTTCCTTTCTGTGGCTTTGTAGCCAATGAGATATAGCCAGGAGAAGATGAATCGGGATCCAAATGTACTTAGAAGCACAATACTTCCACAGTGGGAGGCCCCTGGTATAGACAGTTGGAAAAATGGGGCACAGCAAAGTCCACCTTTGCAGCCTGAGCAGCAGTGAAGACTTTTTTCTGCTTGGGGAGGAAGACCTTGCCAAGGTGAGCTTGCTTCATTCAGGCAAGAAAAAGATGAGGAAAAATATTCTCTGGTGAACAAACAGGACGGAGAGAACACAGAAGGGGTACCTTTTCAAGCCTGAATCAAAATAACAATTGGGCGGGACTTGGTCTAACCTGACCATCCTGTAAATGATGCCTCTTCTAGTCTCACAAACATGCACATGTGTGCAGTTTTAAATGTTCCAGAGAATGGACTTTGGACTAAAGGCATCTCCATTCATGTTTATTAATGGTGAGGTTGTAGAAGCAGGACTGGTGTTTGTTTCATTTATTTAGCACTTGTGACAAGATGGCTCTGGGCCTGGCTGGTGCGAGGGCATTACTTTATTGATTAAATAATGTGCTGAAAGGGAACGGTGCTTATGTGTTGAGAGATTATTGCCAGAGACACATGGCCAACAAAGTGCTGAAAGGAGAGCCGTGTGACACTTTCCCTGCGAGTAAGTAATTAGTAGTCAGTTGAACGGAAATGCAGCCTCCTGGGAAACGTTCCAGTGAAGGCTGCAGTTTTGCATTTTTGATGGCATGCAGATTCTCCTGTTTGGCTTCCCAATTGAGCTCATTGTTTTCGCTCTAAAATAAAAAAAGTAAACATCTGAAACTACAGTGATATAAACCAGTGTATTTGAAATGATACAAAAGAAAACTGACTAGTGTTATAGAAAAGGGACATGATTCTAATCTCAGGACTTGATATAAAACAGTAAAAAAAAATTCAAACCATGCACTTATTCCATTACTTTATTGCAGTTCTAAAAAAGGAAGTCTACAACTCTCAGAAATGTTATAGGGTCCATGTGAATTGAATGTGTTTATTCACACATTTATGGGAAAACATCAGACTGGAATTACTCAAGAACGTACTCTGACATTTTTCTTTTGGACTGTGAAATGATTTGAAGGACAGACATGTTGCCAAGAAAGATGGGGGGATCTTTAAGAACCCGAGGCATCAGTAAATCTACTTAGAGTGATGGCACGGGCTTTACTCTCTGCTTCGTGCACAGTTTGTCCTGCTGGCAGGGAATGCAGGGGACATTTATGGTTTCTTTTGACAACTTAATCTATTGCACCAATACTTCATTCTGAGTGTTACTTCTAGCGTTCTGTTCTTCATTCTTTATCTTTACTGCTCTGCCTAAATTCTGTATTTTCTTTTTCTCTGCCTCAGTCGAGTAAATTCTTAAAGCAAAGATTATGGAGGCCGTCTTCTTGGTTTCAGTTCCTGGTTTGGCAACTTATAAGCTATGTGACCTTGGGAAAACCACTTGACCTTTTTGGTCCTCCGTTTCCTCATTTATAAAATAGTGATAATAATAGTATCTATCACAAAGGATTGTTATAAAAATACAATGTTCAAACTACTTAAAGTGCTTAAGTCATTCTTGACACAACGAATGTTATCATACTTTGTATGCATTTAATACGACTGGTAAATACACTGGTTTGATTCCCACTGATTCAAAAATATTTACTGGCTCTGTAAGACCGGAAAAAATAATTCAGTGGATTCACAGGGCTCTATTATTTGGCTACGATAATTCCTTTAAAACTTTTTCACAACATGCTCTAGCCCACTGCATGTTCTGGTCATTAGGGTCTCTTCACCTCAGCTTGAATTGGCAATATATTTTCCTGCTTTTTTAAGTTACTGACTCAGCCAGAAATGGCTCCATTTCTTGTTTTATGCCACTTAAAAACTGAGCACGTATGTTTTTATCACTTATATTAAGCAACTGAACACTGTAAGTCTATTACAAACTGTTCCCCTGTAACATGGTTGTGAAAAGCTGATAATAGCTCCCCTTCCCCAGATGTTCACATCCTAATCCCTGGAACCAGTGACTATTACTTTACAGGCAACGGCTTTGGAGATGAGGTTAACAATCTAGAGATAGTGAGATTATTTTGGATGACTCATGTGGGTTCAAATGCAATCAAAATGTCATTATGAAGTGAGACAAAGGGAGATTTCACATGGACAAAAGAGGAGAAGGCAATGTGACCATGAAGGTGGAGGCTGAGACAGTGCAGTCACAAGTCAGGGGATCCCAGCAGGTGTTAGAAGTTGGAAGAAGCAAGAAGCAGATTGTTCCCTAGAATCTCCAAAGAGAGTGTGGCCCTGCCTACACCTTGATGTTAGCCCTTTAAGACTCATTTTGGACTTTGGCCTTCAGAACTATAAGAGAATAAATTCGTGTTGTTTTAAGTTTGTGGTAATTTGTTAAAATAGTCACAGAAAACTAAGACATTAATAGTTTGGTCCAGTATGTTATTTCCAACATTTTTGTTCATTTATTTTTGAGTTTACATAGAGTAAAATGAATTATTTTTGGTGTACAGTTCAATGAATTTACAAACTCATATAAGCCCCCCCACAATCCTTATATGGAATAGTTGAGAAAGAAGAACAGAGAAGTACTTTCTAATTTCAAACTATATTATAAAGCTATAGTAATCAAAATAGTGTGCTCTGGAGTAAATAGACACATAGATTAATGCACTAGAGAGCTAATATATTTGAGACATTTTTATATAGCTGTATTGTACAAACATTCTCTTGGATTTTTTCCTGTTGTGTATGCTGGCTGCTGGCTCTCATGTGGCTTTTCTCTAGGAGAATTTTATAATTTTCCCTTGAGAGATAATGAATGAGAAAGATTGTTCAGTTGTTATGGTAACAAATCTATGGACTCCAATTTTGTTTTGTAATTTTCTGATCTTCAAACCCCAAATCTGTACATAATATAGGCCTGTGGTTTTGATCTCTTGGGGAAGGTTTTGTTTTAGTTCTTATGCCAGAAGATAGATTTTTTTCCCTTTTCTCATCATCTCTTACCTCCTCCCACTTATCCCCTCTCCCTGTGGCCTTCAGCATTGCATCAGCTCTCTGTGCTGACTGCTCTATGTTTATGGACTTGGGCATTTTCATTTAGTTGTTTACAAGTTCAAGTATTTATTTCAAACATTTTGTTGTTGTTACATGCTTATACATTGCTATTTCTTAAGAAGTAAACTTTATGATTAGCATGGTCTGCCACCTTGCCTGAAATAATCCTGTACTTTATTCATTATTTGTCTACACTATTCCAACACTCCTTCAACATAAGCAACATTTCTAATTGATTTTTTCTTCCATAATACTTAACACAGTATTCACATGTAGTACATGCCAATAACTGATTATTAAAGGAAATGAATGAAAATGAAGTGTGTGTTTCAGGATTTTCTGTTAAAATTCAGGGTAAGTTACTTTTAGAAAAGTGGGACAAAGATGAGAATAAATATATCATTTTGACTAGATGACATTTTCTTTGTTTCCCCAGATTCATTCTCTCTGAACCTTTCTGTTCTGTGTCCTGGTGAACTAACCCCTATGACTGAATCAGCTGGGATTCTGGGCCCTCTGGCGCTGGGTCAATGGGAAGCCCAGTAGGGCAATGAAAAATCAGAAAAGAAATGGGTTAGAAAAGAACCTCTCAGACTTTAATTACCTGAGGGTGTCATTTGAAATGAAAATTCTGATTCACTAGGTTTGAGATGGAGTTGATGACTCTGTATTTCTACCAGACTCCCTGGTGATTGCTGCTGACATTCTGAGGACAGATGTCTGCAGTCTGGCAGAGGCTGCATCCATTCCTCTATGACAGTCGTTCTCTACTTTGGCTATTCATTAGAATGATCAACTAAGTTTCTGAAAACCCGGTGCTCTGGCTGCATCACAGATACATTAAATCAGAATCTCTGGGGGTGATATCCATGTGTCAATAGTTCTTTTGTTTTTTTTTCCAAATTATATTTCTTGTTCATGCTATTACAGGTGTCCCAATTTCTCCCCTTTGTCCCCCTCTACCCAGGCCTACTCACTCCTTCAGGCAAACCCACACCATCATCCATGTCCATGGGTCACACTTACCGTGTTCTTTGGCTGCTCTATTCCCTATGCTGTACTTTATATCCCTGTGACTGTTCTGTAACTACCTATTTGTACTTCTTAATCCCTTCACCTTTTTCACCCTTTCCCTGATGCCCCTCTTATCCAGCAACAATCAAAATGTTCTCTGTATCTGTGATTCTGACTCTGTTCTGCTTGTTTATTTTTTTTAGATCTGATTGTTTATAGATATGTATTTATTTTATTGTTCATGTTTTTGATCTTCTTCTTCCTAAAGAAGACACTCTAACATATGATACTGGTTTAGTGGTGATGAACTGTTTTAGCTTTTTCTTTTTTTTTGTCTGGGAAGCTCTTTATCTGACATTTGATTCTAAATGATAGCTTTGCTGGGTAGAGTAATCTTGGTTGTAGGTCCTTGCTTTTCATCACTTTGAATATTTTTTGCCACTCCCTTCTGGCCTGCAGGGTTTCTGTTGAGAAATCAGCTGACCATCATATGAGAACTTCTTTGTAGGCAAGTAACTGTTTTTCTATTGCTGCTGTTAGGGTTCTCTTTTTGTCTTCAACTTTAATTATATGTGTTGGTATGGGCCTCTCTGGGTTCATCTTATTTGGGACTGTCTATGCTTTCTGGATTTTCATGTCTATTTCTTTCACCAAGTTAGGGAAGTTTTCCGTCATTGTTTTTTCAAATAGGTTCCCAATTTTTTGCTCTTTCTCTTCTTCCAGCACCCTCATGATGCGAATGTTGGTAGGCTAGAAGTTCTCCCAGAGGCTCCTTACATTATCCTAAGTTTTTTTTGGCTTCTTTTTTCTTCTTACTGAAGCCAACATTCAGTAAGAATTTTGCCTACAATGGCTTCTGCCAGCACTTCTGTCTGGGGCAAAGCTGCCCCCACCTCTCGCCTTGATGTCAGACAAGTCAATTCTTTTCTGTTTGTATCTGGTGCTTTTCAATCTGCTGCCTAGTTGCTCAAGCTCACAGAAACTGAGTTCGAGTAGGTCCCTGCATGGGCCCTTTAGGAGAAACTGCCTGGGATTCCAGAAATTCCTGGCTTTCACAGCCTCAATCACCACTGGTTTTTACAGACAGAGGTTATAAACATTTTTCTTTCTGGCACTGGAACCCTGGACTCGGGGACCTGTTGTGTGGCCCCTCCCTCCTAATCTCCCCTGATATTTATCTGCCATACATGGGTGTGGAACCAGCCCCTTCCACATCTCCATCCCTGCTAACAGTTTTGATGTGGTTTCTTCTTTAATTCTGTAGTTGTAGGACTTCCATTCAGCTCAATTTCTGACAATTTTGAATGATTGTTGTCCAATAGGTCATTTGTAATTGTGATGTGTTTGTACAGGGAGGCAAACATATTTACCTATGCTGACGTCTTTGTTGGAAGTCCCTGGTGCCAGTAATTCTTAAAGCTTTTAACGTGAGGCCAAGTTTGAGAACAGTGCATTTTTGACTAGATGTTGTCCTGGGTGGCCCCTCTTCTGTGTTTACAATTCTCTAAAGGTTATGATAGCCCTGTTTCCCCCACTGCTTACCCCTGAGGTCTATGAGTAGTAGTGGCTTCTGGTCATTGCTGGTTACTGAGTGTCTCAACATTCTATAAATAGTCCCTTTAACACATCTATAAATAGTCCATTTAAGAAATTATTTTTAACTTCTAGCTCTTTCCTGCCAATATTCCATTTGATATAGCAACATAGGAAATTTGATTTTTATTTTGTAGGCAATTGGGAACCGGTGTAATTTTAGGGTGTTAAGTTCAGACTTACACATTGGTTATTGCTTCCAAATGAAAGTTTTAATTTTACATCATTTATATTTAGAAGTATTAAATTTTCTGTAAGGTGCCAAGCTCAAACATTTTTTATTCACAGCAGTTCCTCTAACACTAACTTTTTGAAATTAGATTAAAAAAATATAACATTAATTCAGTTCACAATAACAATTGTTCTTCAGCTTTGGTATAGCTGTAACTTACTCTGTAGATCAGATCGATTTTTTCCATACTAGTATTTTCTTTTTGCTTTTTTTTTTTAAGATTTTATTTATTTATCTTTTAGAGGGGAAGGAGAGAGGGAGAGAAACATCAATGTATGGTTGCCTTTCGTGTGTCCCCTGCTGGGAACTGGCCTGCAGGGAACTGGCCTGCAACCTAGGCATATGCCCTGATTGGGAATCAAACCGCAATCCTGTGGTTCGCAGGCCCGCACTCAATCCACTGAGCTACACCAGCCAGGGCTCTTTTTGCTTTTTTAAATTGAGATAACATTGGTTAATAACATTACATAAATTTCAGGTGTACAACATTGTAATTCAATATCTGTGTACTCTAGTATTCTCACAACCAAAAGTATAGTTTCATTCTGTTACCATATATTTGACCCCCTTTACTCATTTTGCCCTCCCCTGACCCCTTTCCCTTCTGGTAACCACTACTCTGTTTGTATCTATTTGTTTTGTTGTTCCTTTGTTACTTTTTTTCTATTCCACATGAGTGACATCATATAGTTTTTGTACTTTTTTTATCTGACTTATTTTACTTAACATAATACCCTCAAGGTCTATCCATGTATTTACAAATGGCAATAGTTTATCTTTTTTTATGGCTAAGTAGTATTGTATTGTGTATATGTGTGTGTGTGTGTGTGTGTGTATGTATTGCATCTTCTTTATCCATTCATTTGTCACTGGGCACTTAGGATGTTTTTGTATTATCCTGGCTAATACAAATAATGGTACGATGAACATAGGGGTACGTATATCTTCTTCAATTAGTGTTTTCATACTCTTTGGATAAATACCTAGAAGAGGAATTGCTTGATAATATGGTAGTTTTCTAAAATCTATTCTAAGTTTTTAAAGGAAAATTCATACTGTTTCCCATAGTGGCTGCACCAGTTTACGATCTACAAATGATGTACAAGTGTTCTCTTTTCTCCATATCCTCCCCAACACTTCTTTTCAGTAATAGTAATTCTAAAAGGTGTAAGGTAATATCTGATTTGGTTTTGATTTGCATTTCCCTAATAATTAGTGACATTGAACATCTTTTTATATGTCTGTTGAGTATCTGCATGTCTTGCTTGAAAAAATGCCTAAAATGCCTATTCAGATTGCTTATTTTTTGATCAAATGGTCTGGTTTTTTTTTTAATGTTGAGTTTATGAGTTCTTTTATTTTGGCTATTAACACCTTATTGGAGTTATCAAATACAAATTTTTTTTTTCATTTGGTTGCTTGCCTTTTTGTTTTTTTGATGGTTTCATTTGCTGTGCAGACACTTCTTAGTTTGATGTGGTCTCATTTGTTTATTCTTGCTCTTGTTTTCCTTGTCTTTGGAAACATTCACAAAAACACTGAGACTAATTTCCAGAAGTTTAGTGACTATATCTTCGTATTTTATTGTTTCAGCTCCTACATGTAAGCCTTTATTTTGAGTTAATTTCAAGGTCTCACATAAATAGTGGTTCAGTTTTATTCTTTTAAATATGGCTGTCTGATTTTCCCAACACCATTTATTGAAGAGACTTTCTTTTCTCTGTTGCATATTCTTTCCTCCTTTGTTGTGGATTACTTGCACCCATATAAGGGGGGGGGCGAAACCCCTGGAATTACCTCCTAGAGGGAAGGCCCCCTGCAGTACAGGCTTCCCTAGCTAAGGCGCTGTTCTAGGAACCCATCTGTACCAGTGCACCAGCTGGCATTGTTGTGAGAGGCCACGCTGAGCTTCAGTGAATTTTTTTTAAGATTCTTTCAGTGTGTTTGGCCATTTCATGATGGGTGATTTACAAGGGAGCCTGCCCACACTGTGCTGAGTGTTCAGCAGTTTTTCATCAAAAACAGCATGACTCCCACACCCCACCCTCCGTATTCACCAAACTTGCCCCAAGCTATGTTTCCTCAAAGGGAAACATTTGGGTGATGTTGAAGAGGTAAAACAAAAAAAACAGCAGAAGCACTAAAAGGCATCAAAATTGACAAGTTCAAAAACTGTTCTGAGCAGTGGAAAAAATGTCTTGATAGGTGTAGTGCATCAAATGGAGAGTACTCTGAAGGTGACCGAAGTTTAAACATGTGAGAATAAATACACAATTTTTATTAAATTCTGTTTTTTGAGGGTTGTCCCTCATATGTTTGGGGCTCTCAAGTCTGTTCCCCTGCTCTGTGTCTGTTTTCCTGCCAGTACTTCACTATTTTGATTACTGCAGTTTTATAGTGTAGTTTGAAATTGAGGTGCATGACACCTCCAGCTTTGTTCTTTTGTGTCAGGTTTGCTTTGGCTATTCAGGGTCTTCTGTGGTTTTATACAAATGTTAGGACTTTTTTGTTCTGTTTCTGTAAAAATGCCATTGGGATTTTGATAGGGATTGTACTGAATCTGTAGATTGCCTTAGGTAATATGGATATTTAAACAATGTTAATTCTTCCATTCTATGAACATGTAATGTCTTTCCATTTCCATGTGCCTTCTTTTAATCTTTCAACAATGTCCTGTAGTTTTCATAGTGCAGGTGTTTCACCTCCTTTGTTAAGTTTATTCCTAGGTCTTTGACTCTTTTTTCTTGCAATTAAAAGTGAAATTATTTTCTTCATTTATTTTTCTCAGAGTTTATTATTAGTATATAGACACAGGACACATTTTTGTATATTGATTTGGTATCTTTCAACTTTACTGTATTCACTTATTATTTCTAATAGTTTTTTATGGTTTGTGTATAAAATCATGTTATCTGCTAAATAGTGACTGTTTTCCTTTTTCCTTTTCAATTTAAGTGTCTTCTATTTCTTTTTACTGCCTAATTGCTCTGGTTAGGACTTCCAATACCATGTTGAATAAGAACAGTGAGTATGGGCCTCCTTGTCATACTTCTGATCTTAAAGAATAAGCTTCCAGTTGTTACCATTGAGTATGATGTTACCTGCAGTATTGTCATATATGGCCTTTATTATCTTGAGGTATTTTTATTCCATACTCATTTTATTAAGAATTTTTATTATAAATGGATGTTGTATCTTGTCAAATGTTTTTCTGCCTCTGTTGAGTTGGTCATATGCTTTTACTTTCATTTTGTTAATGTGGTGAATCACATTGATTTATTTGTGGATGCTGAACCTTTCTTGCATCCCTGGAACTAATTCAACTTGATTGTGGTGTTGATCCTTTCCATGTATTATTGTATTTGATTTGCTGGTATCTTGTAGGGCATTTTTGCATCTATACTAATCAGAGATATAGACCATTAATTTTCTTTTTTTGTGATATTATAGTCTTGTAAAATTAGCTGAAAAGCATTCCTTCTTCTTTAATTAAAAAAATGTTTGAGAGGATTAGGTATTAAATCTTTAAATGTTTGGTAGAATCGCAGTGAAATGGTCTTGTACTTTACTTGGGGGGAGGTTTTTTATTACTTTTTCAATTTTCTTAATAGTGATCGGTCTATTTAAGTTTCCTTATTCTTCATGATCCAGTCTAGAAAGGTTATATGCCTCTAAGAATTTGTCTATTTCTTCTTGGTTGTCCAGCTTTATGGTGTGTAGCTTTTTATTGTTTTATAATCATTTGTATTGTATTTCTGTGGTATCTATTATAACTTGAAAGAGGTTTTTATTTATATGTGTTTTCTCTCTTTTTTTGGTCTAGCTACAGATTTGTCAATTTTGTGTATCACTTCAAAGATGTACTATTAATTCTTTGTATTATTAATTTTTTCTATTATATTTTTATTTTATTTTATTTATTTCTCATCTGATTGTTAGTATTTTCTTTCTTCTACTGATTTTGGGTTTTATTTATTCTTGTTCTAGTTCTTTAAGGTGCAATACTAGATTGTTTAAGATTTTGCATTTTTTAAAGATCTTATTTATTTTCAGAGAGAGGGGAAGGGATGGAGAAAGAGAGGGAGAGAAACTTCAATGTGTGGTTGCCTCTCATGCATCTCATCTGGGGACCTGGCCTGCAACCCAGACATGTGCCCTGGCTGGGAATCAAACCAGAGACCCTTTGGTTTGCAAGCCAGTACCCAATCCACTGAGGCACACCAGCAAGGGCTTTGCATTTGTTTTTTCAGGTAGGCCTATATTGCTATGCACTTACCTCATAGTACTGCTTTTGCTGCATTTCAAAAGTTTGGTGTGCTATAGTTTAATTTTTATTAGTCTTTATGTATATTTTGGTTTCTTTTTTCTTTCTTTAATGACCTAATAGTTGTTCAGTATCATGCTTTATCTTCATGTATTTGTGACTTTTCCAGCTTTCTTTTAGTAGTTGATATGTAATTTCACACCATTGTGGTCAGAAAAGCTGCTTGAGATGATTTCAGGCCTTTTAAATTCATTGAGACTTGTTTTGTATCCCAGCATATGGTCCATCCTTGAAAATGTTTTATGTACACTTGAGAAGAATGAATATTCTGTTGCTTTGGGATGGAATATTAAGTCTGTCTTATCTAATGTGTCATTTAAGGCCAATGTTTCCATACTAACTTTCTGTCTGGATGGTTAATTTATTGGTGTACATGGGATGTTCAAGTCCCCTACTATTATTGTGTTGAATTCTATTTTCCCCTCTAAGTCTGTTAATAATTGCATTATATATTTTGATGATTCAAAGTTGGGTGTGTATATATTAATAAATGTCATGTCTTCTTGATGGATTGTCTCATTTTAAAATATCTACCTTTGTCTCTTGTTACATTTTTTGTCTTGAAATCTAGTTTGTCTCATATAAATATGGGTACACCCACTTTTCTTTGGGTATCACTTGGTTGGAGTATCATCTTCACCCCTTCACTTTGATCCTATGTTTGTCTTTGGAGCTTAGATGCATTTCCTTTGGGCAGCATATGGTTGAGTCTTATTTTTTAATTCATACATCTACTCTGTGCCTTTTGATCAGTGAGTTCAGTCCATTTATATTTACGTTTAGGGTGATTATTGATATATAAGGACTTACTACTGATACTTTTATCTTCAGTTTCTGATGGTATTTTCCTTGTTTCTTTTCCCTTTCTGTCTGTTATTCTAGTTTGGTGTTTTTTCTATAATTTTTTTGTCTATATCTTCTTTTATGTGCGTATTTTGTGTCTCAGCTCTGGATTTTTGTTTTTTGCTTAACATGAGTTTTATATAAAATGTCTCATAAATACAATAGTTCTTTCTTGTAATAGTACCTTATCCTTATTCACCTATACATTTTCTATCCTTTCCCTCTTCCCCTCATTTGTTTTTTGGGGGGGTCACAAGTTATTTCTTTCTATGTTGTGCATTCATTACCAAATTGCAATAGCTGTAGTAATTTTCATGCATTTTCCCTTTGACCATTATGTTATAATTAAGCATTTAACACCTTATTCTAAAATAGAGTTGCAATTTTATGCTTCTTTCTCTTTGTCAACTTACTCAAAGTTTTGTGTACCATTGTCTTTTCGTTTCAAGTGAAGAGTTCCTTTAAACATTCCTTATCATGAGGTGGTAAATACCTTCAGCTTTTGTCCTTTATTTCACCTTTATATCTAAAGTATAACATTGTCTGATATATTATTCTTGGCTAGTGGCTTCTATTTTTCAATATTTTAAATATGTTATTTCACTCTCTCCTGGAATGTAGGGTTTCCACTGAGAAAACTGTTGACAATTTGTGGGGGTTTGTTGTGTAGGTTACTTTTTTTTGTATCTGCCTTGAGAATTCTTTCTTCATCATTAGCTCTTGACAGTTTTAATATAATGTCTTGAAGAAGGTCTTTTTGCATTGAGATAATTGTATGTTCTATTAGCTTGCTGTGTTCGACGGTCCATTTCCTTCCCTAGGTTTGGAAAGGTCCCACCACTTATTCCTTTGAGTAGGTTCTTTGTTCTCTGTGCACTCCCTTCCTCCTCGGTTACCCATTCTATGTCCCCCTTTGTAATGGAGTCATATGTTCTTCTGTTCCTCCTTTTGAGTCAGATAGTTTTTCCTGAGTTCTTTCACTTAAAAAATATTTGTTCTTTTTTCCACATGAGTCATTTCTAAATTACTATTTTCAAACTCATTAATTATTTTTCCATATGGTTTCGTCTCATTTTAATGCTTTATTTCTGAATTTTTAATCTCATGTATTGAGTTATTAAGGTTTTGAATTTCTATTTAGTTATTTTTTATAGTTTTAATCTCCTTGGTAAGTACTCTTTCTTTTCATTAATTTTACTCCTGACCTCATTGAATTGCCTTTCTGAGTTTCTTTTTTATCTTACTGAGCTTCTTTATGACTGTTATTTTGAATTCTTTATCATTTAGATCACAATCTTTACTGACTTGGAGTTTGTTTTCTGGAGAATTGTCACTTTCTTTTTGTGTTACCACATTACTATGGTTGTTCATGGTTCTTGAGGGGCTGTTCCCCTGATCCATGTTTGAAGTAGTGAACACCTTTCTAATTTAGGTATTCTTGATTTTAACAGTTTAACAGGGTGATAATTGGAAATCCTTCTTTTGCTTTCCAGTAGATGGTGCTAGAGTCTAAGTTTTTGTTTCCTATTACTTGAGCTTCCGGGGTCATGGTGGTGGGGCATCACTGGGGCTGTTGAAGTTGTTACCTGGGTGACCAGGTTTGTGGGTGTCCCTGCTGCGTCTGGGTTGCCTAGGTCTTAAGGTGCCACCATCATAGTAGGGAGTTGTGGCATGCGGAAGGCACCAGATTTGCAAGCTCACTGTGCTGTTACCTGGTTCGGTGCAGCCACTGTTACCATTGGGCTGTAGCTGGGAAGGGGCAGACACATCTCTGCTGCTGCTACTGAGCTCAGCCCCAGTTTGGGTGAGGGAGCTGGATTCTTGGGCACTGAAGCTGTTTTAGGCCCTCCGACTCTCTACCAGGTCATAGTGTAAGGGTTGCAGCCCAGGTCCTCTTCCGTTACTGCATTAGTTAGGGCCCTAGGCTTACCTACAGTGGCTGGGGGGACAGTGTTTGTGGGTACCATTCCTGTCCTTTCCCTTATCCTGCTTCCCCTATGCCTGCCAGTTAAGTTCACATTCAGATGTACTGATGCATGGATCTCTCAGGGTACCACTGTGGTAAACAGAGGAACTTTTGTTGAGTTACAGAATTCTAACTAGTTGTAGATTTATGGAGAGATAAAAAGGGATCCTCGCACTCCACCATGATGCCAACATCACTCCTTGAATTATCTTGAGTTTAAACACTGACCCAAGTCACCAGGCTATTGGTCTCTTGGTTTTCCTTGAAAAGCATTGGCAATTCCATCACTTTGTGATCTACTTACAGTGCCATCATTTGAAATAGTGAGTTTGAGTTTATCTTATCTTGTTCAGTATTGCCCATTTCCTTAGAATTCACATTTCGAGAATTCCCTGGCATTTTAAGAGGCTCTCTGTCTTAGTTTCTGAATTCTCTACCAATAATCCTGCCTTCAATCCTAGCAAAGGACCTCCCTACAAAAGACCCCTAAACTAGTATTACTCTCCAAGAGAAAAATATTCTCTAATCTGCCCCTTATTTTTTGTAAACATTGAGCCTGTGACACTCTACCCAAAGAGTTGTTAGCTTTTTGTCTGTTCTTTCATATGAATGGGTTTATGCAATCACACTTTAGTATAATCTTTAATTCAACCCAACAAATCATTTCCTCTCCATTGTTGGTTTGAAAGTCTGTAACAGAAGAAAAGGTTTATAATTTGTTTTCACTGCTGAGAATAAGGTGAATGTTTGGTGCTACTAATTCTGCGGCAGGGCACTGCCTTATTTGAAAAATAGATATGAAAAAATCAACATGAGAAATTAAGCAAAGTTTTTTAATGCCACTTACAGATTTAGATGCCAGTTACAGATTTGGGGATGTCCCATTCCTCACTGTAATTTCTTCCTCCTCTTTGATCAGGCTGGGGAGAAGCAGGAGGTCAGTTAGACGTTCAGCTGTAACATGACGGCAGATAATCATTTTGGCTGGTAACTTGTTCTCGTGTGAGAAAATACATTGATTTGAAAATTATTCAGGGGATATTTTATTTGGAACTTCCAGAGAAAGAGATATGTATACGACAAACTTGCCCACGCCTTTTTATAACTGTTTATTTCTCAAGTATTTGAAATTTGAGAAATTGAAAAATTAAAACCATCAGTGAGCACTGTGAAAGGAAATGAGCTTCTGAAGCTTTAGTGGGCTTTTAAATATCGGATATTTTTGTAGGCGAATACAAATGTTAATAAAAAGATAATAGAATTGATCAGAATGTCTTTATTCTTATACTCATAGCCCAAATTTTGCACATTAGTTTAGAAATAATGATTTTTAATCAATTCTGAGCACCTCTATTCTAATTATTTAGATTGAAGTACTTCCAAGGATTGCCTCTAGACACTGAGTTATTAAAATCACTATTTCTGTAAGTTTATAATTTTTTTCTTTAACATTATTTTAAAAAATATTTTATTGTTATTCTATTACTGTTGTCCCAAATTTTTCCTCTTGCCCTCCCTTGCCTAACCGACCCTCTGCTCATTCCCCACCCTGTTGTCCATGTTCATGGGTCATTCGTACGTGTTCCTTGACTAGTCCCTTCCCCTTCTTTTCACCCTTATCCTCCTCCCCACTGCCTTCCATTTATTGTCAGTTTGTTCCTTGTCTCCATGCCTCTGGCTCAATTTTACTCATTAGTTTATTTTGTTCATTATGTTCCTGTTATAGGTGAGGTCATACAGTATTTGTCTTTCACTGCCTGGCTTATTTCACTTAGCATAATGCTCTCCAGTTCTCATGTTGTCGGGAAAGGTAGGAGTTCCTTCTTTCATCTACTGTGTAGCATTATACTAAGTAAATGTACTACCATTTTTTGATCCACTCATTTACTGATGGGCACTTAGGCTGTTTCCCTCACTTGGTTATTATAAATAGTGCTGCTGCTATGAACAGAGGGATGCATAAGTTTTTTGAGTTGGTGTTTTAAGATTCTTAGGGTATATTCCCAACAGGGGAATTACTGGGTCAAAAGGCAGTTCTCTTTTTAGTTTTTTGAGCAAATTCCATACTGTTTTCCACAGTGTTATACCAGTCTGCATTCCTACCAATAATGCGCTAGGGTTCCCTTTTCCTCACATGCTCACCAGCACTTGTTGTTTGTTGATTTATTAATGACAGCCATTATGACCGGTGTGAGGTGATACCTTATTGGGGTTTTAATTTGCATCTCTCTGATGGCTTGCGATGTTGAGAATCTTTTGACATGTCTATGGACCCTCTGTATGTCCTCCTTGGAGAAGTATCTATTCAGGTCCTTTGCCCATTTTTTAATTGGATTGTTTAACTTCCTGGGGCTGAGTCATATGAGTTCTTTATATATTTGGAGATCAAACTCTTGTCCAAGGTATCATTGGCAAATATGTTCTACCATAGGGTTGGTTCCCTTTTCATTTTGATTATGGTTTCTTTTGCTGTGCAGAAACTTTTAAATTTTATATAGCCCCACTTGTTTATTTTTTCTTTCATTTCTCTTGCCCTAGGAGATATATAGGCAAAAATTGTTATGTGGGACATCTGAAATTTTACTGCTTATATTTTCCTCTAGGACTTGGAAGAAGTCATGACTTATATTTAACACTTTTATCCATTTAAAGTTTATTGTGGTGTATGATATAAGCTGGTGGTCTAATTTTATTTTTTTTGCATGGACCAGTCCAATTTTCCCCAAGGTATTTATTGAAGAGGTTGTTTTTAATTCCATTTTATGTCCTGCCCCCTTTGTCAAATATTAATTGACCATAGAGGCATGAGTTTATTTCAGGGCTCTCAATTCTGTTCCATTGGTCTATGTGTCTGTTCTTATGCCAGTACCAGATTGTTCTGATTACAGTGGCCTTATTATATAGTTTTATGTCAGGTTTGGTGATACCTCTTACTTTGTTCTTCTTTCTCAAAATTGCTGTGGCTCTTCAGGGTTGTTTATGGTTCTATATAAATTTTTGAAAAGTTCTATATCTGTGAAATATGTCATTGGTATTTTAATAGGAATTGTGTTGAATCTATAGATTGCTTTGGGTAATATGGGCATTTTAATGATGCAAATTCTTCTAATCATGAACAGAGTTTATGCTCCCATTTATTTGTATCTTCTTAAATTTCTTTCTTCAGTGTTCTATAGTTTTCTGAGTACAGATTTTTTACCTGCTTGGTTAAGTTTATTCCTTGGTACTTTATTTTTCTTGTTGCTAGAGTAAATGGGATTTCTTTCTCGTTTCTGTTTCTGATTATTTCATTGTAGTGTAAACAAATGCTCTAGATTTCTGAATATTGACTTTGTATCTGTTATCATTCCAAATTCACTTATTAGGTCAAGTAGTTTTTTTGGTGGAGACTGTAGGGTTTCCATGTACACTATCATGTTATATGCAAATAATGACAGTTTTACTTCCTCCTTTCCACTTTGGATGTATTTTCTTCCTTTTTCTTATTTGATCTCTGTGGCCAAAACTTCCAGGATTATATTGAATAAGAGTGATGAAAGCAGGCACCTTGTCTTGTTTCTGAGTTTAGGGGGAAAGCTTTTAGCTTTTGCCCATTGAGTATGACATTAGCTGTAGGTTTCTCATATATGGCCTTTATTATGTTGAGGTATGCTTCCTCTATTCCCACTTTACTGAGTGTTTTTTAAATCATAAATGGGTGCTGGATTTTATCAAATGTTTTTTCAGCATCTTTTGGTATGATCGTGTGATTTTTGTTTTTCATTTTGTTTATGTGGTGGATTTTTCCTTAATGTCTTCAATGTTTTTAAGGTTTCATTTATTTATTTTTAGAGAGAGAGGAAGGGAGGGAGAAAGAGAGGGAGAGAAATATCCATGTGTGGTTGCCTCTGACATGGCCCCCTCTGGGGACCTGGCCTACAACCCAGGTATGTGTCCTGGCTGGGGATCAAATCAGCGGCCTTTTGGCTCGCAGCCCACACTCAATCCACTGAACTACACCAGCCAGCACTTATTTTTTTTAAACTTAGATGTGTTTCAGGTGCTTTGAGATGTTCTTGCAACTGCTCTTTATGAATAATAGATAAATTGGTTAGTAATAAGCTAAAGAATCACCTGACCAGGGTTCAAATCCACAACCCTGGAGCACTGAGACAATGCGCCAAGCAACTGACCTACCTGTCCAGGGCTCTTTAAATATGTTTTGCTAATGACAAATATTCAAAGCAGTTTGCCAAAGGAAGATTAAGGAACTGTTTCAGAATAAAAAGATGAACAGAAATGACAACTGAATGCAGTGCAGGATGCAGGTCTCTTTTTAGTCATAAAAACCTTTTTGGGATACATGGTAAAATCTAAATACAATTTATATACTAGATAATATTATTGTATTAATCTTGGTTTTCTGATTTTGATAGTTGTAAGTAGTTTTGTAAGATGATAGACAGCCTTCCTTATTAGGAACAGAAATAGTATTTAGGCCTAAAGGAAGACCACAAATATATAACTTATTCTCAAATTATTCAGAAAACATGTCTGTGTGCAAACACACACATCACACACATACATGTAAGGCATATATCATACATTTTAGTGTGACTGCTTGTGTGTTTTCATGCATACAACAGAGGCAAGAAAAGGATATGTGTTAAAGGGCTAACACTGGGGAAATGTGGATGAATACAGGAGTATTCCTGTACAGCTATACAGGCATTTTTTTAGCCATTCTTGTAACTCTGTTCTGTGAATCTGAAGCTATGTCAAAATAAGGGACAGAATGAAAACCACTTTGTGTGTTTTTGATGGGGGAACACATTGCTCAGAGGTAGTAAGAAATCCCAACCTAAATGGAAACGCAAGCCCTATTAAACTTAGAAAACACTATTAGTCTATATATTTTATATGGATATTTTCCAAAGCCAAAACTAAATTTTCACTTAGAAAATCTTGTTAAATGGATTAGAACAAATTCACTCAGGAAATAGGAAGTAGTAAATTCTATAACATTTAACCTGGTATTTGCTGGCAAATGCCAATCTGCTGTTAATGTACTAAATAGGATGGTATTTGTTTATTTTCATGAACCTCAATACTTTTCTAATGTTTATTTTATTAATCTACTTAGTTTTTTCTTCCTGGTAATGGAATCACTAGGTCTTGTTAATTTCAGATCAAACAGGAAATACCCATAGTGGATTCTTTTATATTTCCTTGTTCTTTTATGTTTCCTTGTTAAATTTGCTAATTCTTATGAAACATTAAATGTATTAACTAATGGAAAATGATTGTACATTACATTGCACCAAATCTTTCCTTCCAAGCATTTTCTTTCTTTGCATCAGACAATTCTTAACTCAGTATATGTGTTCCCACAAGACCTCACCTCTCTTGTCCAAAGAGCCCTGTGCGTTGGGCAGGCAACCTCATCCCCTCTTCCAGGGGTGGAGCTGTCTGATTCGGTCCTGGTGATCCCATTTCCCTGGTCAGTGGCTAGTTCGGGAATCAATATGCAGTTCATTTTTAGCCAAACGAAAAAGCTGATCTAGATTTAAGGAGCATTTAATTCACTCCTGAGAAAGAAACCTTTTATCTTATCACGGTGGAACTGAATATCCACCTGGAACTGTGCAGCTCTCCGAGGGCCAAGCTGGCGAGGATGGGAGGGTGGAAAGGTGACAAGGCTTCGAATCCCCATGGATGCTGCTGGACTGCGGAGACAACCAGCCCGCGGCTCCAGCTGCCTCTGTGCTTCAGACGTTTCAGACCTTAGTGACAGGGTGTCTGTGCAACTCGAAAGTAAACGTACAACAACCTGTTACTCTATATTCTGAATGTTTTCTACCAATTTATTTTTTCCATGATTTATTAGTAAAAAGCTGGTCAATTCATCAAACCAACCAGATGACACAGGTTTTTATATTTCCTTTAAAGAAACCATAAATATGCAGATTCTTTGAGTTGTAGTCATAATTTTATTCATCTTTTGAGATACATACTAACATGTTAGAAGGGAAGTTTGTGATAAGGAAGATGAAGGAATTCTGGCTATACTGTGCAAGTAATGATATTTACCTACATTATAAGTCATAGTAAGGATTGAATGAGTTACCATATTTAACACTCATAGAACAGTGACTGCTAGGCAGTGAATTCATGATGATTGTTAACAGTAGCAATAATAATAATAATTAATCCTTCTCATGGCTTTTATTGCTAAGAAACTCATCTCAGTTTTAAATTGTTTTTTTTCTAAGTAACAGATGCTTTGAGAAGCAAAGAACACTATCAGTAAATTGAACTTCATAAAAGGTTTAGGCAGTAAATATTATAACTCTCAGTTTTTATATGACAATCTTGGAAACTTGAATCATGTTGATGATTTACAATGATACTACCTGCAAGTACACTTTTGGACACCATACTGATATCACATGTAGCACAGCAAAATTAAACGTTTTGAAGGGTGCCATGATGTAATGTAGCATTCACCAACTTGTAGGTCATGCCATAATAGTAGGCCGTGACACCAATTTAGTGGGGTTGCAACCAGGATTAAAAAAAACTGAACCACACTAAAGTAGGGTGAGTGAAATCCAAGTAAACTGCATATATACACGTAAGTATTGTTTTATGAAACTTTGTTTCCATACTGTATACATGTGTAGGGTTAATGTTATATAGTTTTTCTCACTGTGAGTTTTGGCCATCAGTATAATGGGGAAACGTGGGCTCTGTAGCCAGACAGACTTGGCTTCGAGTATTTAACTCACTGACGTGGAAAAGAACACAAAACTCTGCCTATGACAGTATGATCTCAAAATAATGTCCTTTCTTTCCCACCTCTGTTCACAGACTCCCTAGCTGCCTTTTTCATGTGGACTTGAACTTACAAAACCATAGAGTAAAAGCAGGACTGACATTATCAAACAAAGTGTCTTCAAAGAACAGATACAACCATTGTATAAATTATCTGTCCATCTAAGCTTGAACACCAGGAGTACACTGAGCGATCTGAGTCTGGAAGCAAGGAAAATCAATTCTATTTAAACTACAACAAATGGTATCTCCCGTGCTCCTGACAGCAAAGAAACCACTCTTCCCTTATTCTTAAAATAATAGGTATTTGGGAAGAACCGTTGATTGTTTTCAGTTTGGTTACCTCTACAGAATGACTCACCCTCCATTAAAAATGGGGGTGTGAAGGCAGTGGGCCACCCTGGCATGCAGAGAAGCTGGGCTGATTGAGTGCAAAGATGCCACTGGCCACACGCTGCTCTGAAGCCACCTGAGTGGGCAGGATCCTCCTATGAGAGGTGAGAGAAGGAGAACGAGGGGATGCGAGCATTATCACAGCATGACCACTGGTTATTCCACAGAGCCCACATCACCATAGGAATGAATCGTTTGTGTTTTCTCCAAGTCTAATCCTTTTATTTGATATTACTTACCTTAACTCCTTATTTTTTAAATATTTTATTTATTTATTGTTAGAGAGAGAGGAAGGGAGAGAAATATCAATATGAACGAGAAACACTGATAGACCGCCTCTCATTCCTACACGCCCGGACTGGGACCAGACCTGCAGCACAGGCTCGTGCCCTGGTGGGAATCAGCCAGTGACACTCTGGTTTGCAGGAGGGCACCCAACCCACTTAGCCACACTGGTCAGGGCACTCACCTGAACTCTTAATTTACTATGTGGGATTCTTCTGTGAATCCCAGGGGGAAGAAATGAAACATATTATGTGGTTCCACTGAGACATTATTGAGGAAAAAACAAAAGAAAAGCCAGAATGGTTCCTTTTCTTCCCTCCTTTCCCCCTTCCTTCCTGACCCTTTCCCTCCTTCTCCCCATTTTCCTTCCTTTTCCTCTTCCTCCTCCTCCCTCTCCTCTTCCCTTTTCTTCATCTTTAATAAAACACCTTTTTTTTTTGGTTCCAGAACTTAGTGAAACTGCTGAGTTAGTCAAGGCAGTAAATCAAATGGGTACCTTTTACGTCTAGAAAATATGACAGCATCCTCTTGCCACTGAGCTGGGCCCATGGTGGGATCGGGTGCTCCTGTTAACGGGAAGGTAGGAAAGTACATTATCACTTCAGGACCATCATTACCAGAAGGTTTCAGCGTGAACTCTGGCATCCAGGGAAAGCAGAGAGGAGGGAAGAGGGTGGTGGCGGAAGGCGGCAGATGAGCAGGGAGAGAGGGAAATGAAAAGCAAGATTTGGGGGGTTTGTTTAAGAGGCCGACTGGAATGGTGGTGATATTAATAGTAGGAGAATTCAACTTGAATGCAAAACATAACGCTGCTTTCATTTAAAAGGTGGTTAAGACAGCCACTTCCTTCCAGTTATCCTGTAGGTACATATTTGAGAAAACGGAGGCTAAGACACACACACCTGATGGCTTATCTGCTAATCAACAAATGTGCATTTTAAACCTGTCAAGACAAGATCCCCTGTCTAGTGATAAACCTGAAGATGTAGAGTATGGACCAGTAAAATCCCAAAGAGATCAGATCATTTCAGTTTTTCTTTCTGCTTATAGAAGAAACTCACTTAGATTTCCTCCTTAAGATAAATTTTAAAATTTACTTGAAATAAATCACTTATCTAATATCTTAAATTATAGCAACTAATAGCTAAAGATATGAGAGCACTTTACATTCTTTAATTTAGTTCATAATACAGCTGCGGAGTGCTGTATCTAAGTAGGGCTATTATTGAAACAGGGGAATTTTGCTGAGGCAAAGGAGGAAAGGTCAGAATCTTGGGTTGTGCTTTCTTTATTCCCTTAACCCCAGTTGCTTACCACAGACATTGAGCTCTTAACTGAGAGTAGTTGTAATCGTTTTTCTCTGTTTCTTCGAAGTCTGTTTTCTGTCTGGATTCTGTGGTGCAGCGCATTGGAGAAGCAGACCCCTAAGGAGTTCAAAGTCAGCTAGTTCGTTCCTGGACGTGTGGCAGGCCCTTGTTAATCCAGTTATACATAGCAGGTTCCTCGTTTTCCTATTTCTACTCTCCACCCTGCTTACTCTAAGGTTTCTAATTTTACTGCAGAATGATCCACCTTTTAGCAATAGAGAAATCACTAGTATTATTTTTCTGAAAAAAACAGTAGTACTAAGAGTTATTCTAAACCAAGTGTTAGGAAAAAAAAATAACAGTATGTCATGTCTATGCCACCATTCCCTACAGGACTATCTGTTTTCCCAACAAAAAGAAATCTAGTGCTTCTCCGAGTTATTTTTAAAGGGCTTAAGCAGTCATTTGGATAATCAGACTTCATTGCTGTGAAATTTCATCAAAGTGTACTCAATCCTTGAACTCATATCTGAGTCCATTTTGCCAATCAGATAAAACTTCCTAGGCTTTTTCCTAGAGGCATGAGGATTAACTTGATCTTATTGCACTGCAAAAGATTTTGTGCTACAAACCATTTTTCATAAAAGCTATTTGTTGTGTTAGGAGAACCCCAGACAGGCTTCCTGTTAAAATAGATTTCAGGGGGTGGGATGGCTTGCTCCGCTTTGTCACTTTGGATGAAATGAAAAATTCTTAGAAGAAATTCTTACAAGTAAACGGCAAAAAAAAAAAAAAAAAAGAAGGGGAAAAAAGAACAGATACAGGGAAAATTAGCATCTTAGTAAGCACACATGTTATTTCCCATGAACAGACCAACAATTATTTTTAAAAAGAAAAGGAAAAAAGAAAACGACCCTAAGAAAATCTCTGACTGGGAAGGACTTGGAATTCACTGGTTTTAAGATCGTCACTTGCTTCTTTTCCTGTTTTCCCACACAGAGGCTGAAACTAACCAAGGCCTTTCTTTTTTCATTGTAAAGGTCAGCCACCCCGCGCACCCCCACTCACATCCACAGCCCCACCAAAGGCCTTTGCGGCGAAAAAGCACTAGGTGGTGCCCATTTTCTTTGCCGGGGAAAGAGCTGGATTTCCCCAGGAGAGTCCCCTCCAGGGAAGCGGACCAGTCAGAGCCCCCTAGAGTGCGGCCCCTCCTCTAACAGATGACCGGGGGCCTGGTGCCACGTCCTGTTATTTCCCTCCAGCGTCCTGGGGCTTGCCCCGTTTTGGGGAGAACTTTGGTTCGGAAAGAGCAGTGTTTTAAAATGTGGAGGTGGGAATGGAGGGGTGATGGTGGCAAAAAGCTCTGAGTGTTCTCTTTGCAAATCAAAGATAAGAGGGATAAAGGCTGCACCTCTGCCATCTGTGTGTCTACAAAGTGGTGGAATCGTGCCTTTGCCAAGGCTGCGCTCCTGCCAGATCATCCCCACAATGCACTCCATGTGCTAGTTTGATTTCTCTCATTCTTACTCATAATCAGGCTATAAAATAGTGAAAGAAAATAAAGGTTAATTTAAAATTTCAGTTTGCTTCCTCAAGAAAATATATTTTTTTTGTCAAAGGAAGTATGGTAAACTTGAATAATTTTGCATGTCCATATTTACTGTTTGAAAAGCTAGCTTTATACCAATTGGTTTATTCCTAAAAAAAAAAACTTCCTAGGCATGCCGAACAGATTGTTGCTTTATACGCAAGGAGAGCAAATAACTGGCTAAGAAGGTGTTTTCTTCAGGAGAATTTCATCCAGGTGATGTGCCCATCAGATTTGTTTTAGAATTTAGAAGCATTTAGAAAGTTTTTGTTCTTGTAAAGCTGCAATTGGGAGTGATCATACTATTGCCACAAAATGAAAAGAACAAAAGAACATACTGATTTTTTAAGTTAAACTATGTAAAATGATTGTCTGTCTATGACCTGTTCTCTGAAATTTGGTTGAATGGGGTCCAGGTTGTTCAGATATATTTATTTTGTTTTAACGAAGGCAAGAAAATCAGGGTTTTTTTGAATGTCAAAGAGTAGACTCGTAGGAAACCTGAATCCTGTTTCCCAGTTGGTGACCAAACCCCAAAATAAAGGGAAGTAGAGGCTGTTAGTAGTTTTAAAAGTTGGACTAAGAAAAAGGCTTTATTGTGCAACTCCGAGGATCATTTCTGTGCTAGGGCTTCCCTGTCATATGTCATGACATGTGGCAGGTTGACTGCTCATTAATTCTATTTATATCAGTATGATAATCCACCCCACTGAGTGCACATGTGTTAAAATATTCATAAATTATGTTTATTGCAGACAAATATACATTAAATGCCAAAAGAAGACCATTATTTAAAGACAAAACTAGTCAAAATCAAATAAGCATCGCCTTTTTACTGTCAGACCAGTGCATTATGTTTTATCAAATTCACATTAATTGCCTCTCCTTCCAGTGCCTCATAGGGAATGTTTATTTTTTATTTTTAAAATGTGCAAAAGAAATAGGTTTCACGGAAGGGAATGGACTTGGAAAACAGAAGATGTCACGTTATTTCAGACAAATACAAACATGGACCAAACAAACCATCTAAAGAGAAATGCATTTCTGGCATCCAAAATTGTTAAAAATATGACATTTAAACCCTAATACGGAATTGAATTTGAGGGTGTTTTCACGACATCAAAGATCAGATTAAATAAATCAGATAATTTCTTGATAAAAGACCACACATAACAATTTTAAGTTTATACATATTTTGAAACTAAATGCATAAAGGATAGGTAAGAAAATCTAAAACATTGAGAATCGAAGACAATAATTAAAATGCATTGCAGCCCACTGTGTTGTAGGACTTATTACTTCCAAATGAAACAACCCTGAACCAGCCTGTTGTGAGTGATTTCAGGAAGTTGAAAAAGTCGAGGTGATTATTCTTTTTACAAGCTGCCTCTGCTGTTATGGACCGCAGTTGAAAAGTTTGAATTCCTTGTCAAAATCCAAAGTGGTTTTAGTTAAAATATATTGCCTAGCTTATCCAATTCATCACATTCTGAATTAACGCCATGAAAACATCTAGGACTATTAATTATTAGGACCACATTTCAGGTGTAACTAAAATAATGTTCCTTTAAAAAGGGGAACTGTGTGCTGGCCTTATAGGGTATTTGCAATACTCTCTAGGACACTGTTCCAAATTGTCAAAACTTTAATTTTACATAAAGGGACATTCTGTTTTGTTTTTGTTTTTTTTTTTCTGGAGAGAATGCCAAATGATGCGTAAAATGAAATAGCAAATTCTGATTTTATTTAACTGTTATTGCATGTTTTTCAAAAAGTTCAGGAAAAGACACAGTGTAAAAAGGAAGTACTTTTCTTGTGCTATCAGTATTTGCTACAAGAGTGAAGCCACCGCCCTAGGATTGCATGTTACTTTCAGGTGAGATAGCTGTTATTTGTTTTTAAATTTCAAAGCTTCATTGAGGCATACTGACAAAATTGTAGGACATTTAGAGTGTACACAGTGGTGATTTGATATCTGAGTTCATTGTAAAAGAGTCTCTTCCATCTAGTTCATTAACACACCCATCATGTCCCATTTTATCCTTCTCATCTGGGGAGGGGGTGAGGAGAACATTTTAGTTCTGCTCTCTTAGCAAATTTAAATTCCGCAGCACGGTGTTACCGACTCTAGTCACCGTGTTTTACATTGGACCCTTGGACCTCACTCACCTCAGAGCTGGGAGTGTGAGCCCTTCCACCAGCGACGGCTCCCTATTTCCTTCACCTCCAGTCTCTGACAACCAATATTCTACTCTTCCTTTCTATGAGTTCGACTTTTTAGCAAATAGATTTTGAAAATTGATCTATAGCAGATAAAGGTAAGATTTTCAATATAGCAATACCTCACAGAATGTTTTACTTTCCACTTTCCCTTGGAAGAAAAATTTCTTTACTTATACATCATTTAAAGAAACTTATGGGTATGGGAATTGACGCTAAGGAAATAATTCTAAATGTGGAAAAAGCTGCATGTATGGAAACTGTCTTTATAATGTTATTTATAGCAGCACACATTGGAAGATATTTTAATATCTAACAATGGAAATGTGGTTAGAAAAATGGTAATGCTCACCTGATGAAATACTATGCAGTCAATAAAAATATGGACACACAACAGTATGGGAAACATGCAAAATGACAGTAAATCACAAAAGTCAGGGCACAAGATTTAGGTATAATAACATGACTATAACAATTTTAAGATATGCAAATAACAATGCTAAAAGAGAATGAACAAAAATGTGAATTGTTAAGAAGTAAAACTGATTGTTTGCCCTTTTCAAGCTTCTTTTATGCTGTCTTGCTAGGATCATTTAAAAATGCATTTTAAAATTTTAAAGAAATTGTTTGGAATAAATCAGTAGTTGACTTACATTTTTTCTTTAGATGTTATAAAAAGTCACCAGATTTTTGAGGAGGAAAATTATACAACTCTCATTTCCAAAAATGCAAACTTTGGAACCAGTGACCTGATGTGTGGGCTGGGCAGTCAAGCCTAGTTAGCTTTTTATTGAGTCACAGGGCTCATATATTTTATTAGATGAGAATGCTCCCTTTTATTTTTCATATGTCCTTGCTTATTATTTTTAACCCCAAACCACAGCATTTTCATCTACCAGTTGTCAAAACCCCTGAGCAGCCATTTCAGGAAAAGGCAAAACAAAACAAAAACACATATCAAAACACCACAAAGCCCTCTCATTAAGCTCTCTGCAAAGTTTGGGGTATACTTTCATGTGAATCTTGGCCTCTGTACAGCAGGCTGCACGATCATTTTCATCTGAGATTTGAACATATTGGAAGAACGAGAGCCTTCCTTTCTTTTATCCTGTCATTTCCCCCCCTGGAAATGACGGGCATATGGCAGGCACCCTCCCTGGATTCTCAAACAACAGGAGGGACCTGATTTCAATTCCTACATCCTGTCATCAGTGACTCTCGGGATATTTTGTTCTTGCAAGGCTAAAGATGGGATTCGAATTTGCCATACGGACAGAGCTTAATGCGATGCCATTTTTACCACTGGAGCCCTCAATCAGTTAATTAAACATGATATAAATCACCGCATGTATTTGTAAAGTAAGATTAATATGGCAAAGTCAAAGTCAATGAGGAATGCTCCCTTGTCCTAGGAGTGTGAATCACCGGTAGGAAGATTCCACTTTTGGAAACTCAATACTTTGGAGCAGGCTTTGTTGGTTTAATCCCTCAGACTGCTTTGTGCAACTCGAAACCTGGAGCTGTCATCTTTAGCCAAAATTTCAGCCAGAGCTTCCTCAGCTTTCACCCCTTCACTGAGATCAGCATTCACAATTCTTAACAGAGATGAACCTTGCACTGGACCGCGGGGCAGTCTCTTTCCACCTGGACACCAGAACACGTTAGCTAAGTATTTCATTTTGTTTTAACATGAAGACTTTTCCCAGTTTCCCTTTTTTTTTTCTTTCCCAGGAGCTAAGGGCTACCCCTTAAGCTGCACATTCCATCACTGCGGTCAGTTAGGTTTATAGCCTTAATAAAAGGATTTCCCCCTTTCACGTGCTAGGGAGCCTTGTTAAACCAGAGCAATTATAGGAACACAAGATAGGTGCTCTGCAAAGATCAAAGCTCACCTAAAGACAGCTCTGTAGGAATTTGGAGCTCTCTTTGAAAAGCGCTCAGTTTACAAAGTATAGAGGTATTAAACCTCAGGAATTAAAAAGAAAAGCTGAGTTTCAAATAATGTTAAAAGTCTGACAGTAGTTAATATGGGATCTCCTTCAGTCACTCTTTGTGTATTATTCCTAATATCTATTCACGGCGTATCTATAATAGCTCCAAAGGAACCATTAGGCTCAGAAGACATACGCATATGATGGATTCTTAATACCAAATACATTACCTACTCAGTAGGTACATTTTAACCTCAATATCCTAGCTCAGGGGGAAGGGTGAGAAAATGGCCTGTAAATTTCTTTAGGAGGAAAAAAATGCAGGGAGGAAAAAAATATGCAGCATGTCTCAGTCTTTATAGTTTGTGGTTCACTCAGTAGGATCTCTAGAGGCTGCACCAGGTCACAACAGCACCTGCCCTTTGGGGCCACGGCACAATTCACCCAACTGCAATTGGGTGTTAATGCACCCAGTCCTGGGCATTGTAATGTTTCCTCCGCCTCTCAGCATTGTATCATTCTTCCTGAACACACACACACACCTTACTTGTAGATTCTGTGTGAGAATACTGGAGAATGATATCCATAGACCCTGAGTGGTTTAAACTCAACCTTGTAGCTATGGGAGCTTATGGAAGGCAAAGGGTTTGAAAATACTTTCTTGATTCGGCCATCTGCCAGCCCCAAATTTTCTTTTGTTGTGCAGCATCTTTGTACAACAGAGCAGAGTAAATGGACTCAGGCTGGGACTTTGAATTCTATGCTTCAGTTTAGAAAAATGAGTTATTTAAAAGGCAGCTATTACCAAGAACATTTTCCTATTGATTTAGAGAATGCCATTTAGGGGTTTTGGTGTCCGGGAGTCTTAGCTTTGAAAAACACAGAGATAAATGCAAGCCCCTTATTCCACTCTGGCATATCCATTTTTAAGAAACCACTTAATGATGATGAAAATAAGGACTGATATTTATTGACTGCTTGTTATGTGGTAGGTTCTATGCCAAGGTGGTTACATGGGATATCTTACTTAATCTTGATGACAACCCTAGGAGGTCAGTTCTATCACTATGTCGATTTTATAGATGGGGAGGGTATGGCACAGAGGGGCTGTGTAACTGGCCTAAGACCACACAGCTGGTGACGGGTAAGGTCTGAGTTTTTAACCAGAGTTACGTGATTCTAGAATCCCAGGTTTACAGCCTATGACTGTCTGGTTTGAAGTTTCTTTTGAGCAGTGACCTAAAGTTTCTGTTTTATAGTTTATTTTTATTTAGCAGTAACATTTAGGAGCTGAAATGAAAGTTAACAGAGTTGGTTATCTTTTCTGATTAACTTTTTGCTTTTTAATTTTGGTGTCAAATAGGTGATATAACTTTATTTTATTTATTTATTTTTTATTTTTCAATTACAGTTGACATTTAACAGTATACTAGTTTTAGGTGCATAGCATAGTGAGTGATGTAACTTTAAATTTTGTGTTCTTGTCATTTATTTTGGGAGATGCCATTCTCCAAAAGTATACTGAAAGAGTTTCAAGATAGTTAATCAACTTCTTTTTTTTGGCCTGGGATCATTCCTTCATAATTCACCTAAAAAAATTCATTATTGAAAGTAAAAATATTCAATTTTCTTGTTTGCCTTCCCTTTAAATAAAGCCTTTCCTCTGACTAGCTCCGATGCTGATATTTTATTGAATAAAATGTGAGTGAAGGAGGTGAAGGAGAATATTTCAAATTTGGAAATACTATTTTACAATGTTAGTCAGGCCTGAATTAGAACCTTAGATTCACCAGTACTGGGTCTATAATCTTGGGTAACTAGTTAAATTCTCCTGGTAAAATGAGACCGTAATGCCAATCGTACTTTGTTATTACAAGAACTAAAATAAATCAAATACACCTAACACCTAGCAGAGTTCTGATCCATGGTGGTCCAGTATGTATTATTTTCCTCTCTCCTTCCCTTGACTGTATTTCCAATAGATCTGGCTGCAAAGATCCTCCATTCTCCCTTAGATAAACTTTGGAAATCTTCCTTTCATAGCCTGGCACTTTACTGAAAAGTAATTCCGAAGCCCCGATCAAACCGGAGTGTTTGTACCATCCAGAAGCCCCAGGCCACCCCTGCCAGCTGGAAGCTCTGAACACAGGAAAACTTACTCTTGTCAGGGCTTTGCTTGATCGTTCACACATCAAAGGGGCCCTTGAAATAGAAGGAAAGGTACAGTTTCAGTTTTTAGATTATGAACATTGTGGATTTTAAGAATTTTCTAGCTATCTTCTGTGGATTGTCACATCTCATTTGAACAAATATCTCGACCTGTGGCTCAGCAACAACATATGTCATCGTGCTCTTTCAACCCTTGTCACCCACCGCTCCAAGACAGGCCACTTCCTCCTGAGGCGATGGAGACCTCGCCTGCATGTTCCAATTGCCTCTAGCTTCTTGCTGGTGTATAATAAATATTAATAATTATTCAATCAATCAATCTGCCACCTTTCATTAGCACTAACTTTCTTTCACGGTATAAAAACACAGTTGACATTTTATTGAAATTCAAGACTTTTTGAGGAGTCATTTTAATCTTTGATCTCAGTAGATGTCTATAGAAATGTGTATGCATACCAGTATTGTCTTAAAAGGAGCTGTTAATGTCAGAAATGTTTATTCTGCTTCTTGACATCTCCCCTGTCTTTTCTTTCTTCACTTTTCTTAGTCTTTCTTTGTCTGCATGTAATGCTCTCATTGTCCTCAGAAATATTCCACATGCAGCATGAATGTAAGATTAATCCTCTTTGAAACTATCATTTTAGTGAACTCTGAGAAGTTGGCTGTCACTGAGTAATGAATGCACCAAGTAATTCTGCCACTGCTGCTTTCGCAAAGGTCCACCTACTCTGCCGGAGTCCGTGCACATAGGAAGACCTGGCATTTGGCTCGAACATTTGTTTTCTTTCTGGGGTGGCCAGATTTAACAAACAGAAATACATGGCACCCAGTGAACATTAGAGTTCCAGAAAAACCATGAAATTTTTTTTTTATAAGTATGTCTCATGCAACATTTGGGATATGCTTACACTAAAATATTATTCATGGTTTATTAAAACCCAATTTAATTGGGCTTCCTGTATTTTATCTGGCAACTCCATTTCTTCTACCTCCTTAGTGAATAAAATAACAAACTCAGTACTGTTTCTGTTAACTGTTAGGAGTTTAGTAACATGCCATTTGGTGGTGGTAGGGGACCTCTTCTTTTGCATAAACACTGGGAGGACATTGAACCAAAGGTTGAGGGTGAAGTGAGAAGAGATGGTTTGGGTAGAATGAAAGGACTGAGAATAGCAAAGAGCTATCAAGCCACAGATTGTTATTCAATTTTCTGGTTTGCTTTATGCATTTCTCTTAAAGGGGAAAATGAAAATGATTCAGTTAAAATAGTATAAACCTGCAGACTTCCTCTGGAAATGTGTTATTCATTTATTCATATTCATTCTTTTATTCATTCAGTAAATATTTACTGAAGGCCTACTATGTGTCAGGAAGTGCATGGCAATTTTAACAACATTTTAATTTTTACTCATGTTCAGGTTCAAGGGTATTGCGTGCACCTGGATTTTAATGGTGGTTGTTTGAATAACAATGATTGCAGTTGCCTAAGTCATGCTTCCTGGCTTCTAATCAAACATCAGTAATAGATATCATCTATACCCACGGCAAGTAGTAATGTGTATTTTATTAGAGGTCTTTTGGTTTCACCTTTTAAAAAATAGTGTATATTAGAAGATTATGTTATAACAATACCAGTATTTATAGTTATATAGTTACACATTTGAAAGGAAACTTTCCCTATAGCACCAAGCTAAATTATGATTCATTCCATATTTTTAGAAACCATAAGGTCAAAATATTGTTCTGGTATATTGCTTCATCTGTTAGACATCAGAATGATTCCTAGTGATTGTCTTTCTTAATTTTCAAGTCATTTTGACCCGTTTTGAGGTTATGGGGAATCTCACACGTGTTTGATTAGATTCAGTCACATAGGCTGTGCAGGTTTTACTATGCCTTGTAATTTTTTTCATTACAATAAAAAGCCTTTTAAATCACTGCTACTTAGGATTATATTGAAAATACTTGTGATACTTTTATATACAGTGAGTTTAATGCCAGGATGTGAAAGCAAATTGATTGTAGGCAATTCTGTGCTGGAGCACCCCAGAGTGAAAAGAATTACACCGGTGACCCTGGGGACCTCCCGCTCTCGGGAAGGCTGTCTCTGCTCAGACATCCACTGGCAGCTGAGGAAAGAAGGGATTGCTCAGTTCGGATCTGAAACTGTAGAAACACATCTTAATTCAGAGAAATAATTTTTGTAGGGGAAAAACAGCACCTCAAGAGACATTTATGTTTAATGTTTTTAATTTAGTAAATTAGCTGCAAGAAAAGTGTGTCATCTTTTCAATAAGCTCTTGAACATCTAACAGAGACTGAAACGCAGACAACTTACCATCTGGAGGGCATGTTGGGTATGGAGGGGCTTGGCTGGATCAGCAGGTAAAACCCTCATGGACTTTTTACCTCTGACACCCTGGTCAAAGTGAGAAATACGCAGGGCTTTTAAACCAGAGTCTCTAATGACACATACCTCAGTCAGCCTGAGGAGCAGCTGACATGTTTTAGGAGTGACTTTAGACTGTCATGCAAGCATTAGAGAGAAAGAATTAATATTCGGGGGGAGGGGCCGTTTGTCAAGATTATGATCCCTGAAGAGTCACTCTTGATTTTTCTTTCCTGGATCTTCAGATGAAATGTTCAGGAAACCAAGGAGTTTTTGGCTTTTCCGTGAAAGCAAAAACCAGGTGTGTCAGGTTTGATTTTAGCAGACAGACTAGCAGCATAGGATTTTTTACATCCCTTCCCAAGCTTAGCTGGGGCAGGTATTGAGGGAAGGGGCAAAGGTGAGAAGCAAAGAGATAGAGTGTGTTTATTGACATGGGCCATTGATAGTTGGAGGGGCTGAGGGGGGAAATCTGTACAGACAAGTGGGCCTGGAGACAATATGGTCCTAAATAGAACTCTGGCCTCTCATATGCAAGCATGTTCCTATCAAGAATGCGGCCTTGAACAACTAGAGGGAATCTTATAATAAATGGGCAAAACCACCCATTGGAACCTCTGACAGTCAGTTTCTTGGAAGAGAATGCCTCATCCAAGCCCTTGTCTTCGGGTTCGCATCCTTGCCTGGGCACCGCTCCACCAGGGGAGTCATCCACATCAGGCAGCAGTGACTGACTTCAGCTCTGAGATGTGGTGCCCGCAGAAGGGTGTAAGAGTGCAGACTCCAGAACCCACTGTCCGTCTTCTACTCCCAGCTCTGTCATTACTTAGCTTTAAAACTTTAGGCAAATTATATAACCTTGGTGCGCCTCAGCTCTTTCATCTGTAAGATGGCAAGGATTGGGTTAATACTTATGAAGTCCTTGGTTACTACCAATATATTCATCTTCCCTTGCAGGCTGTGAGACTTGCATGCTAAGATTGCATGTTATTTTGCAGCCATCTGCACTTGGAAAATAAAAGTGTCTGACTATGGATAGGCAATGAGAATATTTTTCACATGTTTGTTAGAATTGTTGCCCCTGACCGCAGTGAGGACCTGGCCAACAACAAAGGCACAGGGTCGTTCAAGTCCTTGTGATAAAGTGTCATACATAAATGGGGGTCAAAGGTGGGTTCTCAGGGATCGTCTGGCCCAGTGTTTTCCTCATCTGGATAGCTGCACCCAGAGAGGGGTTCCTGTAGCTTTATTTTGGCAGCGCCAACGCTAACTTCCTTGTCATCCAGTGCAGTGCCCATTCCCTGGCACTAGGCTAGTCTTTGATTCAAGCCAATCATTACTGGAGGCCCTAATCTTCTTTCTGAAAAAAAAAATATATATATATATATATATATATATATCCCCTCCTGTAAGTTTCCTAAACCGTCCTCCAGATTATCCATCTGTGTATCCTGAAAACTGGTGGGGTTCTTTGTCAAGTGCATTGCTAAACTTTGCATTTTTATCATCTGTCATTCTCAACATCAATTCCATTCCTCCACCTGTCAGAGGAAGTCACTTTGCTTCAAACACGCCTTGTGAATTCTTACCGTGATATCTGTGTTCATGTTGTATCTCTTACCTGCACTGGCCTTCCTGCTCCAACCTGTTTTTCAAGGTCCTGCTCCGTTTTACCTCTCCCGTCGAGCCTTTATGAAATAAATGTCCGAGCTCACAGCTAGTTAGCTGAAGCAGGTAAGGGTTAATACCACACTCTTGTTTTGATAAACTAGAACCAGTAAACATCCATGATGTCTCATGGTCCTCTTATTAATATTATTCACCCTAGACCTCTGCTCTTTCAGGCTGGAGCTGAGTATGTTTCTACACACAGTCTGGCCATCTGCACTATGGACTAATGCAACTTCTTGTTGTCTGGTCTTCCCGAGAATGCATTATATAGATTGCAGTTCATTTAGAATGCAGCTGCTGGGGTCACGACTCACAAAGAGATTAATCATTACGCCTGGGTTAGCTTCATTACTTTGACTACCCATTACATCTTGCTGAGATTATAAAATGTTGCTTTTAACTTACAAGCCCTACACTAGCATCCACTTACTTCTAAGACATGCATTGATGCCGTTTTCTTTGGTATTATCAGGTCACTGGAAATTGCTAGTATTTCCCATAAGCTTTGACTTTAAATATTAAGTCTTATTGAATGAAGATGTTCAACATCAGACTGGGAAAACAGTCTAGTCAAAAATTATATAAAATGTTTTATTGTAAATAATATTAAAAATTACAGGGCACATATAAAGAGCTAAGATGAACATTTTAACAAAGAATCAAGTGAAAGGATTCTAAAGACAAATGTTGCTATTACTCCCAGTCCACAGTGAGTGTAAGTGGAAAAATTAAGGAAGATGATATTTCCCAACAAAATTGCTGCATCCATTGAGCTCACAGAAATGACTGAGACTCAAATGTAGAGAAGGGCTCTATTAATTTTCCACAAATCTATATCCATGCGAGGTCTTCACAGGAACAAAAAGGAAAAAAATGTTAATGTGATACAACTTTTGAAGAACACTGTGGAAGTGTCCTTGACACACTTCTCTAGTTGTGTTCCCTGACAATTATATTTTAAGTAAGTTAAAATCAAATTTTAAAAGATATGTTACATATGTGTGAACCTGAAGGAGAAATGAAAAATGAAAGGTGTTGTCATTGATTGTATTTAAAAGTAGTATTTTAGAGTTTTAATCCTTGTACAAAATTGTGAATACCTATGTTCCTAGTGAGAACTTAAACTTATCTGTAGTTTTTGGTACAGGTCACGAGGATGGATTTATTCCTTACCAATTTCACAAATTTGATGAGGTCATCATAAAACATGACTGACCAATAAATATCAAATTGCTAATAACCAAAAAATGTAGAAAGGATTTCTTCTATGCCAGGTATTAATTTAAGTGCTTTATATACAGTAACTTGTGAGGTTGGTATTATTGTTATCTTCTTCACAGATGAAGAATATGACTTCTTCACAGATGAAGAATCTGAGGCCCAGAAGTGTCAAGAAATTTGCCCAGTTATGTAGCTAGTCAGTCCTGGCACTGGTATTTAAACCGAGCTGGTCTGGCTCCTGAATTCATGTTTGTAGCCACATTGCAATATACTACTCTTGGAATCAGTGTAGAGTGGCATCCTTTGATTATACTACAAATTATCCAAGGTCTATATTATCCAAATAGTTATTTAAAAGCTAGGAGAACCAGAGACAATGGATTTTATGACTTCTTATTGATTAGGATCCAAGGCTAAACTTTATTCTATAGAGAAAAAAGCTCTATCTTATAGTCTAGAATGAATTTGTGATAGCAGGAGAATGCTATGTGACTTATCTGATGGAGAATGGAGGGCTTTGGGAACAAGAAGCTAGGGGCATCATTTAGAAGAGCATCTGAAAATATTCCTGCAATCTCACACACATACTCCTCACACCTGGATCTAGACATTTGTGTCAAAGAATAGAATAATTATTTGATGTAGTACACAGACAAAATTAGAGAGCATTTGTTCACATAGATAATGTGAGTCTTAACTATTTAAACTAGAATAACCTTCAGTAGTCAATCAAGGACCAGCCACAAAAAAGAAGCAAAGACATAGAAAGAAAAAAGCATGCAAATTCTTATCTTAATTCTGGAATTAATGTGTCCCTTGGATTCAACAATATTATACCTTCTTGATAGCTTCTTGGGAACATAAAAAACTGTATGCACTAGTGCCTTAAAATCTACAAAAGAATCACTTAACCTTTTAATTGTTATTAGGAAGGCCAATGCATTTATTTAGCAGTGTGAATGTGTTCTCTTATACTGTACTTTTCTGTACCATTGGATTGTAATTTCCTTTGAGCAAAGGCATTTCCTTTTTTAAAAAAAATATTTTATCCATGCCTTGAATAGAGCTTTTCACTTAGGAGAGATCCTCTCTATGGATTGACACTAAATGTAAAAGCTGTAGTTTGGTCCAGTTGCCAAATTTGCATGCGGCACTTACTGTATAACAGGAGCTGTGCTAGGCTTAGGGACATGGAATAACTTAGACAAGGGCCCTGCCCTTGAAGGACTTAGTCTTGTTTTGTTTCCTGTGAAGCATTTATTTGTCAGGGTTATTGGTTTAGGGCCTGTCACTCCTGCCATGGATTTCCTCGCCAGTGTCTTATTCCTGCTGGAACCTGTTTGTGTGTCTCATTCTTAGCCAGTAAATCTTATATTCTTAGCCACTAAATCTTATAAACAAGAAGAAAACTTGTCTTCTATCCATCATTTGGGGACTTGGCAAGTGCCACTTTGAAAAAAAAGACAAACCCTACAAAAATTTAAGAAGTTTTCTTTAAAAACATGAAACAAACACCAAAGTAAGTATTATACAAATCTAATGTGATTAGCTGTATTAGAGGAATAAATAAAATATTGAGAGAAAATGGTGGGAGTGTTTAATGAACAAGACAACAGGTCTTAGAAATTTGAAGGGTCCTGCTAGCAAAGTTGAGGGCACATGTCATTTTAAATGGGTCCATGAGTGAGCAAAGACATGGGAGTGGGAAGACATATGATGTTCAAGGTACAGAATGGCATATTTTAGAAAAATCTGTTAATTTTGATGAAATGTACTTATTAGGAATTTTTTAAAAATCACTATAAAAACCAAATATTTACACAAGCTGTTTAGAAGGGATGGAGGATGTGGTGCCTGCCCAGGAAACTAATGCCCACTAAACCAACAATCCTGACAAGTATATGTATTTGATGCTCCAAATATATATATGGAGAGAGAGAGATTTAGTGTTTGAATAGACATTTCTTCAAGTATTAAATAGACATTTCTCCAAAGATGTTTGTATATGTGTATATTTTTAAAAGAAGTACAAAATTTATATATTGAAAATTACAAAACCTTATTGAAAGAAACTGTAGAAGAACTAAATAAATGGAAAGACATTTATATTCATAGATTATTATAAAATTTAAGAATATTAAGATAGCAATAATCCTCACATTGATTTATAGATTAAATCCTTATCAAAATCCCAGTTGACTTTTTTGAAGAAATTGAGAGACTGATCCTAGAATTCATATGGAAATATAAAAGACCCAGAATAGCCAACACAACCTTGAAAGAGAACAAAGATGGAGGACTCACACTCGCAATTAAAAAATTTACTATGAAACTTACAATAATCAAGACTGTGTGATATTGGCATGAGAATAACCATATAGATCAAAGGAACAGAACTGAGAGTCTAGAAATAAACATTTATAGTCAATTCATCTTCTACAAAGATGACAGGTACCACATTTATGGTGTGGAACAACTGGATCCACATGCAAAAAAAAAATTGGACACCAATCTCACACCACATATAACCATTAGATCAAAACAAATCAAAGACCTAAATCTAAGAGCTAAAACTATAAAACTCTCAGGAAAATATAGCTATAAATTTTTGTGACCCTGGATTAGCCCCTTGTTACTTTCTTTTTAAAAAATATTCCATTTATTTACTTTTAGAGAGAGGGTAAAGGATAGAGAAAGAGAAGGAGAGAAACATCAGTGTGCAAGAGAAACATTGGCCAATTGCCCTTTTTACTCCCCCAATCTAGGACCAGCCAGCCACCCAGACGTGTGCCCTGTCTGGGAATTGAAGTCGTGATCTTTTGCTTTGTGGGATGATGGCCAACCAACTGAGTCACACAGGTCAGGGCAGAGCATTGTTTCTTAGATAAAACAACACAAGCACCTCCCCACCACACACAAAAAAAGATAAATAATTTGCACTTCATCAAGTTAAAAATTTTTCAAAAGGCACTATCCGGAAAATAAAAAGATGACCCATGAAATGAAAGAAATATATGTAAATCATATATTTGATAAAGATTTAGCATACAAAAAATGAACTCTCTCGGCTGAGCACTGAAAAGAAAAAGTGGGCAAAGTATTTGAATAGACATTTCTCCAAAGATTTATGTAAATGTCCAAATAAACATATCAAAAGATGATCAACATAATTATTAAGAAAGCAAAAATCAAAACCACAATAAAATACTACTTTGTACCCACCAAGATAGCCATAAGTGGAAAGGTAGATATATTAACGTGTGTGGGCAAGTATGTAGAGAAATTAGAACCTTCACACATTGCCGGTGTGAATGTACAAAAGTGAAGATTCTTTGGAAAACAGTTTGTTAGTTTCTTAGGAAATTAAACATAGAATTATCATATAATCCATTAATTCTACTCCTAGATAAATGCCAAAAAGGATTGAAACATGTCCTCACAAAATCTTGTGCACAAATGTTCATAGCAGCATTATGCATAATAGTCCCCAAATGGGAATAATTCGTATCTTCATCAGCTGGTAAACAATGAACAAAATATAGTTTTCTGTACAATGAAATATTATTCAGCCATAAAAGGTGAATAAAATGTTGATACCCACTATAACATGAATGAAACTTGAATTTACTTCTGTTAAGTAAAAAAGCCAGACACAAAAGATGACATATTGTATGATTTTGTTCATATAAAATATCTCAAATCTGTAGATCTCTAGAGGCAAGGAAGTAGTACATCAGTGGTTGTCATGAGCTAAGAGGAAAGAGGAATGGGAAGTGACTGCTAGTAGTAGGTTTGGAGTTTCCTTTCGGAACAAAAAAAGTGTTCTGGAGTTAGACAGTGATGATAGCTGTACCACTTTGTGAATATAGGAAAAACCACTGAATTATACACTTTAAACTTAAAGGGTGAATTGTATGGTATGTGAATTGCATCTCAAGAAAAGCAAAACAAACAAAACAGAAAAGTCTGTGAGTCTATGAAACAATTATCTGACTGGGTGAGGATGAGTCTGTGGGAAGTGCAAGTCTAGACAGGAAAAAGCTACTATGTACTAACGGGGCTAGAAAGATAAGAAAGGCTGATAAGATAGCCTTGACTGCAGCAGGTTGTATGTTGGGGAAAAAATGGAAAATTAGATCAGAAATGAAACTGTGGTTAGCTTACTTGGGTGCCTTAAGAATCAATTAGAAAAATGTTTTGCATGGGTGCACATGGAAAAATAGGAAATTATTGTAAGCTCAAGAGGTTGAAAGTAGAAGAAAAGAAAGCCACAAAAAAGATCAAAATAGTAGAATTTCAGTGCAAAAGCAACAAAACCTCTTTAAGTGCGACAAATTCAATTTAAATCAGTCAAATATGTTCTACAAATGTACATATATCAATATATTATAGATAATAATTCACTAATATATACATGATGTGATATACATATGATATGCATCAATATCTATTAATTATATGTCAATCAATATTTGCCTGAACTGAGTGCATGACAACATTATTATATGAGACCTCATACACATGTATAACTGGTAGTATATGAGATCCCATATAATAATGTTGTAGTGCTCTAAATTTAGGTACTTATCGGAACTAGCTCTTTTGTTCAAATTAGAAACATAAATTCCATTCTTCTATCTATTCTATAACTATTTAAAGATTTTAAAAAATTACAGATGTTAAAGCTTACTGAAAAAAATGTAATTAAATAAAATCCTTCAGTTTACTGACTTTACCATAGTTAAATGTTCTCTGTGACAATCTGGTTTATGTTTATAGTCAACTAAATGAGTCTTTTTTATTAATACATAACTCCGTGTTTCAACTATATTACCCATTGAATATCACAAAAGGAAGATTTTATCTGGTTTATTAGCTGCCCTCTTGAAAGTCATCACAAATTTATTTGCTTTTTGGTAGGTCTGCTGATTGAAAGCTCTGATAGGGCAAAGTGCTTCCAAATCCATCTCAATTTTATGGGGTGACTAAAACTTACGGGCAGAACCAAACTTTCAAACTTGTACTTGTGACTAGGAATGCAGAATCCACACCTAATCCTCTGGCATTTTTGACTTGAATAGAACAGGCCAGATCTTGAGTTTGAGTTTAGTGCCATGGGTATGTAGCTATAGATGAGCTTCTTCATTGTGGTGGACTTGGCTCATCCAATGGTTTTTAATGGCCATAAACAGTCAAACTCAACAGAGTGTATGAAACTATCTGCAGAGAGGGTGTGTTTGTCAGCTCAGGTATCCCGTAAGGCACTTAGACACTGGCATGAGGGAAGCATGAATAAAAGGGTGTGGATATCCTCATTTGCCTACTTTCATGTATTATTTTCTTTGCCAGAGTTTTGGCATGATTTAGACATTGGGAAAGGAGTGATAAAGGGTTAGCAAAAGGTATAGCTCTCCCAGAGTGATTCATAGTAAAGCACTTAGAGTGCAAATGCCATACTTTTCAAGTAAGTTGCAGCACATAAAATTCTCAGTGACCTTCCACCCACTCTTTTTATCCATTGGAGGAACACTTACCAAATCTCTGTCCCATGCAAAATACTGTTTCCGGCATGCATTTTCCCTGGTCCCAGCATTTCAGGAAGAAATGCATTAAAGATGCAAGAAGAATTTTATAAATCATAAAAAGATCAGACTGAAGATGTGATTGATCTTGGTGGTGGGAGTATGTATTTTTTCTGCATTTTTTAACACTTTCAATATTTGAAGGATTTTCTCTCATGAGTACTTATTACTTTGATAATCAAAACAGCACAGATAATAAAATATTAAAAAGTTTTGTTGTTGAGGTGGGAGATAAAGGCGTGGCTCAAGGCCTCAGTTTGAAGGAAGATTGCAGACAGGGCTGGCAGGAGGGGGTTTTATTCTTTGACAGAGGACATGAGGAAAGACTATATAGGAAGAAACTTGAAAGTGGTGTTCACGACAAGAAAATACCAGTTGCCAGGCCAAAGCCCTTCTCTTGTCTGACCCGACTTTGCTGACGTGTTCTCTGCAAGCCTGTAGTCTGCCTCTCCTTTCTCCTGTCTACTAATTCAGAAGCTTGGACCATGTCTACACTCAAAACTTAAATGTTTTTTCTTTAGCCAGGAATGAGGTTTAATCCCTTTATGCTGCCATCGAAGACCTCTGGTCATCTGATTCTAATTTTACCACCCAATTTTAATGTTCATTAGGTGCCTCCATTAATTTTCCTGACACACAGGCCTACCCGAGTCCTCTGATGAACCGTTATCATTTCCTTTTCCAGCTTAATTTTTGAACCTTTGTTTTTCACTTCTTGAGTAAATAACTCCTAGCCATGACTCAAAGCTCAATTTTCTAATATAAAGTTTTTAAGAAGATTTTACTTAGTTATTTTTAGAGAGGAGAAGGGAGAGAGAATGAGAGGGAGAGGAACATTTATGCGTGATTGTCTCTCACACACCCCCTACTCAAGGGGACCTGGCCTGCAACCCAGGCATGTGCCCTGACTGGGAATCGAACTGGTGACCCTCTGAGTCACAGGCCAACACTCAACCCACTGAGCCACACCAGCCAGGTCCCAAAGCTCAACTGAATCCTTCAATTAACAATGCTTCCACAAAAGCAATCAGTTTGTTACCTTACCTTGGTACTATTTTGGCACACATTTCACAAGTGTTTGACTTGAAATATCAGCCAACATTTGTTACTGTTTCTCTCTCACTCTCTCTTTAATTTATTTATTCCTCACAATATTCCTAGAAGGTAGGAATTATTATTCCTATTTGGCGGAGAAGAAAACAAAGGCACTAGGTTTGCACTAATACAGTAGCCACTAGCCTTATGTGAGGATTTTAGTTTAAATTAAAATTAAACAGTTAAAAGTTTTACTCCTCAGTAACATTGGGTATGTTTAAGGATTGCTGCTCCTGACAGCACTGCTCATTTCAATGAGCACAGGACATTCTACTGGCCAGTGGCGGCCCATGTGGGTAAGTGACTTCCCTCGGGTTAAATGGCTGGTCAGTGTCAGTTGGAACTTTGAACTCCATCTGCCACGTTTCATGTTAACATGCTACAAAGATTATTTGTGAGCACAAGTACATGTGTACACACACACACACACACTCAGACACAAACACATGCTCACTGAGAACTGAAGAACAAAGAACTCAGTAAGATGGACATAAAAACAGAGTTTTCACTGGTAAATGAAGTACAGGAATGGGACAAGTGCTTTACCCAGTCTCATGCCACCTCTTCTTTGAATCAGCAACTTTCCTTGTGAATATCTGTTCAACGTAAATATCTGACCATGTATGTAAATGAAAATATATGTAGAAAAGTCCACTGTGGCCTTGTACGTAAAAGCAGAAAATAGAAATACCCCAAATGTTCATGAATAGAATGAGTTTTGAAGGTAAAATGTAGCAATATTTGGAATTTTATGCAGCAGTTAAAAGGGATGAAACAGATCTACTATGTTACTTGTAAAAATCTTTAAATGTATTGTTAAATGAAAGAAAAATTGGAAAAAAGAGTACAATTTTAAAGCTTAGAAGTTACAAGTAATTATAAATGTGTGGAAACAAACCTGGAGCACTAATCCTTCACACAGAAGGAAATCGGGGTGATCCTTGGGGCTGGGAAACAGGGGCGCGAGAGGAACTTTAACCTTTTCCTCTATATGCTTCTGTACTGGTTGTATTTTTACAACCAAATACACGTATTTATCACTTATACAGTTAAAAAAAACAATGCAAACAAAATTTGTACTGGATTATAACATAGGTCTTTAATGTACCAGGCATATTGGTATTTCTTTTCTGTAACTTAGATTTCTCATATTTCTAGTGATGACCAATACACATTTTTTTATGTCAAATCAGTAAGTGTATACAGTACACTCAAATCATCTTCATAAAGTAGTGCTTTGACCAGGATGAGTCCTTAGATGATTGTTTCTCGGTAGATCTTCAGTCTCCAATTGGTATTTAAATGCCCCCAATGGTATTTAATAATGGTGACAACGATGACGATGACGGTGATGGGGATTTCTAACAATGACCTACCTGTGTATCCCATGTACTGCTCTATGTGCTTAACTGGCTCAACAGCCCCACGAAGTAGCAGATGGACACTACTATTATCCTCCTGTTATAAATGAGGAAACTGAAGCACAGAGAGCTTAAGTACCTTGGCAAACCCACAAAGTTCAAAGAGGCAGAGCTGGGATTTCTGTGGTCTGGCATTCCAGAGTCCACATCTTACCACGATGCTTTTCTGGCTCAAACCCACCTTTCTAGCCTTACTGTCCACTGACCTCCAGTCTTTCTACCTCCTACACACATGCGACTCAGCCGCACCGCACTCTTCAGCATTCACCACCACCCCCCGTTTCTGAGGGACACGGCTCTTGTATGCTCCCGGGAAAAGCAGGGTAGGGATGCCTGGCACGCGCTGGACCTGCAGTGTGGGCCTCTGCCCACGCCGTTTCCGTGTCGTGTCAAGGCTCAGGTTAAATGTTGCCCCGTTCATGAAACCCATCTTGCTTTTCTCAACCTGAGTTTCTTCCCTCTGCTCTGTTCCCAAAGCCCTTCTTTGCCACTTACTTCTCTTTACCATCGACACCAAATTTCTGCCTTCCGGAAGCCCCATTGCTCTCTGTGACTTTCTTCCGCACTAGACTCTAAGGTCTCTGAAGGCAAGGCTCAACTCTTGTTCATTCTCTACCATTGTATTGCCTTAACTGACATCTTTTTGAACTTATTTCAATCTGTGAAATTGTCAGGAAGCATTCTCAATATTTAGAGCATTTGAGTCAATGAACTTAAAACTTTTTTAGGAAAGTTTTATGTGTATTCATAAGAACTTAGAATTCTCATTTTAGCAAATAAGTGCACTTGAAAGTTATCAGCAAAACTAAGGTTTTCATGTGTTATATGTTTAAATAATACTAGTGTTAATAGTAGTGGTAATACATGACATTTATATAGCACGTACAATGTGCCTGTACCTTAACTACTTTGCTTGATGTTTGAACAAATGTTTGTAGTTGGCAATATTAAATCTCCTTTTCAGAGAAAAAACTCAGGCTTGCAGAGGTTAAGCTGTGCTGTCCAGGCTCACAGAGGTAATCAGAACTGAGTCAGAACTTGAAGTCCCTCTGGCCCGATCCAGAGCCCCCACTCCTCGCTTCTCATGCTGACGTCCAATAGTGTTGCAATGAAGCACTGGGAGGCAGCAATTACAGTGGGATTAACACTGGGCTGGATCTTGGATAACAAGGCTTCCATTCCTGGTTCTTCAATTAATTACGTAAACTTTGGATTGTCCTTCACCATCTGTAGGTCTCATTTGCCCAGTGTGCTGAGAGGGTTGGGGTGGGAAATCAATAAATACCCGAGTTCCCCTCCAGTTCTATTCTCTGAGCCTCAGTAGCAGCAGAAGCCTCTTTGACGTTTACCAAGCATTACATATGGCACGTGTCAAGAGCTGTGAAAATTTTATTTAATCCACTATGTTTATGTTCTTCAACATAAAGGTGAAATATTTTTACATTTTCCCAATGCATTTCTCAGTAATAACATAGCCAGTAAAAATATTTTTGTTCGTGTAGAGCAGTGCTATTATATCTTAGCCAAAGAAAAAGCACACTATTATATACTGGTGAAGGGAAAAAAAGGCCTCATTTGTTATCAAGAAGGAGCAGTAATATAGTAATTATTATACTGCCCTTTGCCTAATTTGACTTAAATTAGTGACTTTAAGTTATCAGAGGTTATGAAATATACTGTATGTGCACATAGTAGACAAAAATATTGCTTGCTAGTACCTACGTTTATGACATTAATCTATCTCTCAATGATCTAATATAAAATAAACCATTTGAAAGCAATTTCATTGAAATACTTTCAGAAATGTTGAAATGAAAATATTAATCTTTTGGAAGTGTCATGTTGGATGCTTTTTTTTTTTTTTTAACCCAGGAAGATGGGTTAGGTTAGGGAGTGCGGAGAATAAAGAAAAAGCCAAGAAGGTACAAAACCAAGAGGTGAAGATGTCAGCCGTGACCCAAGAGTGCTGTTTCCTTCACGTCCTCCTCCTTTCAACCCTCCCTCTCTTTTCCCCTCTCTGCCTTCTTCCTTCCCTCCTTCCACAGATACGATGGCTAAACAAGGTGTTGTGCAGGCACAGACACACAGACACGAAACAAAGCAAGACCCTCTCCCATGGAGTCTGGCCACTCAGGATTTTCCACAGACGTTGGTCAGGTTCCTTGTGGTTTAGTGGGGTGGGACAAGTGCGACAATAAACTGAAAGGTCACACTTAGTCCACTCATGGATACTCACTTTCGGCTGGTGCCCGTTCAACAGGTCCTTTTTAATTTCTTTTCTCAGACTCTTTTGCAGTTTTACTTGTGCACATTAGGGTATTTTCTTGCTTGGGGTATTTTCTCCTTAACCAAAAAATAAGTAAATAAGTAAATAAATAAATAAATAGCTATTTGAGTCTTTTAAGGACACTGTAATAAGTTTAATAGATGTACTTAAGGTCATGGCAGAAAAATATAATTGAGGCTGGGAGCTGTGTGCATTTTCCTGCCTCTGATACATGGAGTATTTACTACCTACCTGTGTACTTTCTTTGCAATAGGGACAAAGGGAAGTTCTACCTCAAATATGATTAACACGCTTCAGTGACTCATCACTTCACCTCAAATATATTCCAATCCGCTCGCTAAGGTACAGGGTGACTTGGCCCTTCTCCACTTCTGCTTCATCTCCTCTCTTTCCTGTACCTGGAATATGCCACGGTCTTTTTAAATTTCATCTTTTCTACCCGCAGTATTAATTTTTTTGTTGCCATTATATTATAATGTCTACCTTGTTTGTATTTTCTTACTTGATTACCATCCGTCTGCTTCACAGCATGTGAGGTGTATGATGGAATTTGTCTTTCTTGTTTGCTATTATATCCACAGAGCCAAGCATAGGTGCCCGGTACATATTTGCTGGGTAAATGAATGAACAAAAGAATGAATGGGCATACTAACATGAAACTTAGAAAAAAAATAGAATAGCCAGCATTCTACAAGATGTAATAAAGTGTTAAAGGTATGAATTTTAGGTACTACAACTTTGATTCAAATCCCAGCTTTATCATTGTCATACTGTGTGACCTTAGGAAATTCTTTAAATTCTCTGGGCCTCGGTTTCTAGAGAATGAAGATAATACCTAACTTAAAGTTTGTTGAGATTATTAAGCAAAGTAACACATCTAAAATACTTTGATCAGCACATGCTAAAGAATGTTCCGGAAGTCCCATATTCAAGAATTTAAAAAATACTTATCAACCACTAGGATTTGAATACCAATGAAAGTTTGGAGGTAGAGTGTCCCATGGCTCTTTGATCCAGTGTGTGAATGTGAGAGCTGGTAGGCCCCCTAGAGCTGGGAGGACCATAGTGCTTCCTTTTATATGGCTGGCCCAAGACATCCCAAATGTGCATGTCCCTGTCTGGCTTTACTGATGGATGCAATTAAGTTACTTGCACGTAGGTGCAGTGGAGAGCTGGCTATAACTGACAGTATTTCATGAATAGTTCAGAGGAAAACAATAGTGAGATAACTCAGCGAATGTCTGCCCAACTGCCAGCTGCCAGAGCATCAGGGTTTTTGCTAGGCAGAAATGACAAGACATTGACATTTTTTAGACTCTGCACTGGAATTTGATTTGGAATCAAGGTTTGTAACAGGCTGAAAGTGATTCGTCAGTTCATTTTTCCAGATAGATGAACAGTCCTTTGTTTCCTTGGAAACTGAGACCAGAGCAGATGTAGCTCAGAATGTGCACCCTCATGTTTTCAGTTGAGCAGATATGGGGTGAGTTTCTCACAAGAGATTCAATATGTTGCTGTAAACAGAAAAACCCCAGAATAGGAGAGGATTGTCATATTAAAACTGTACACTACAGACACAGTATACAGTTTTAATATGACAATCCTCTCCTATTCTGGATCTCACAAAACTTAGTAGTTCCAGAGATGAGAAACAGACACTCTCATAATCTGGCCCTTGTTGGGTTATGATTTCCTTTATTTGCATAATTTATTTTTCTAAATTGAAAAGGTGAGTGTACCTCTTGAAATATCCGTTTGTGTGTATTTAGAATGTCTAATGTTTGCATAGCTTACCCTCTGGGGACCTTCATGAGCTAAAATCAAACACTAGGCCCCAGTCTCTGCATAGTGGCATTTAGAGAAGTAGGCAGAATAATTCTTGCTCTGGACCATTTATGGCATACATGAGGCAATGTTAGAATTTAGTTTGTAAGATGCTCCCAGTCTTTCCTCTGGCTTATGTTTGGGGCCCAGGGATGCCCTGGCACTTGCGCACTTACCCATATCTTGCTGACAATGCCTGCTATTTTCTACTGTATATAATAGCCTTTGTTTCAGGCACTACGCCGGACCCTTTATTTACCTTCTTTCAAATTCTCATGCCCTCCCTATTTAGTAAATGAGGAAATTGAGCACAGGTCTATCTGAATCCCAAACCTGCGCCTGTTACTTAGGATTCACTTTATCTGCCATGATGAGGCAAAGTAGAAGGACGGAGTGCTCTGTTCAATGACTATTCTGGTTAATAAAAAGTTAAAAAGATATAAAGAACCAGTGAGTGGCAAGAAAATAAATATTACATCAGTGTGTGTTGGGGGGGGGAACCATAGCAAGAATAAGAGTCAGAGCTGCCCCAGAAATAGTATGAGTACCACGTGAAGTCATATACCCTCTCCCACTGGGTCTGTAATGGAGACTGAAAGACCCCATGGAAAGCACATAGTAGAAGAGGGTTTTGCTTTTTGGGGAAAGATGTGTTTAAGCTCCCTAACACTTTTACTATGATGACTCTACATAACAGAGACCCACAGTGAATGGGACTTAATATTTGCTGATTCAGAAGGTACTTGGGAGTTTTTGGTACTTCATGAGCATCAGTGTGACCATCAATTACGAGTCCTGAGATGAGAGGCAATATTGGATTCCTGGTTAAATGAAGGCCCTCTAAGGCAAACTTTTTTTTTTTAATTTTTAAAAATTACTTCCAGGAGCCAAAGTCTCCACCAGGAGTCAGCAAACTTTTTCTTAATGGGCCAGTTAGTAAACATTTAAGCTCTACTCACCCTGTGATCTCTGTCACAACACTGGACTCTGCCATTAGAGGGTGTGAGTGGCTATAGACTATATGTAAATGAATGAGCATGGCTGGGAATAGTTTTATTTATAAAACCATTTGGTGGTACAGATTTGTAATTTTCTAACCCCTGCCTTAGGTTAAACATCTCAAAATTGTCATACACATATTCTTACCAAAGCCAGACCCCCAAAACCTGTTCAGAATAGTCTAAGATCACCTAAGAGTCTTTTTCTTTCAATGTACATCAGAGATAATGCAATCAAAGATAAGATAATACAATGTTAACTTATTTGTTTGATAAAGCCAACCAATAAAATGTGTATTTGAAAGTGACTTCCAACATTGGAAAAATACTTGGAAAAAAGGAAAGAGTTGTCAGAATAGCCTCTGGGAAATTAACTAGGACCACCAATTAGGCCGAAATAATCTCTAAGCATTCAGTTGACACATAGCCAGTGTTCAATATAATGACCGGCCAAAAAGTATTTGTGAAAGTAACTACAAATGAATTTGGAGGAAATTGTAATTTTTCCCTTTAGTTATTTAAGTAGCAAGAAGCCCATCAAAATAATGACAGATGGTACAAGCTGACTTTGCTCCATGGAAATGATGTTCAAATAATACAGTGCCTGAGCACCTCAGACTAATTACCTCAGCACTGTAGTTACAGCTTGGAAATAGTGAAGTAGCCATTGAGAAAATGTGTAGGAAATGTGAATATTCCTCAAATTTCTGACAGCAGAGATGGCCACTGAGCTCCTGGCTTAAATGGAGAGCTCTTGGGTTCTCTCAGTTGCTTGACATGTCCTCAGAATTTAGGTCATTTCCAATCCAGATGTCTTTCTGTGGGACATCATTATTACCCCTGATTTAGGGCAAAACACTCTTTTTTTTTTTTTTTTTTTTTTTTACAGGAAGAAATCCCCCCATTGACTCACTTGTGATGTCAAAATACCTAACCTATGAGAACTGCATGCTCACAATACTCAGGCAACTCTACAGAAAGGAGGTTCTGGGATAGGAACATCTCTGGAGCTGCTACCAATAAATTGTGAAAACTGGATTAGTCATGTGACCTTTTACCTCATTTCTTCAAGTTTAAAATCAGGGCAACAATACACTTCAAGTCCCCCACGAGGCTTAATATGTATAACATATGGGAAAACATCCTCTTCTATAAGTAGATAAAACCCCGATCATAATTAATGTTAAATGATTGTCTTAAAAGGCTATATTACTTCAGGCAAAACAAAAATTAATTCAGTGAAAAGTTAGCCAACTCTCTTGTTTCCTTTAAAAAATCTGCTTTAATTGAGTCAACATAATTAATGAAGTAGTCAGGTATCAAGATAGTCACAATGTTCAAATTAATAAGGATTCCACTATGTGGATTTTCTTTGGCTATGGATTTCAAAGTCTTACAGAGAAATTGGGGATTACTTTCTTGACTGAGAGCATGGGGACTTTGCCTCCTGGTATCCTGTCTGGAGGAATTGTCTTGGTTTTGTCTTCGATAATCTATTTCTGGCTACTTTAAAAAATGTTTATCTCAAGTACTTAAGCTCATAATTCTGCTTGTACAAAATTCTTTTGCCCTGTTTACTAATGAGAGAAAAGCAAAGTTGATAGATTCAAATGAGTGAAGCTGTAAATAATCACTATTATTATTTTTTTTTGCTCAATCTTTCAAGAAATCTGGAGTTACAATGTTCTTCCGGAAAACAGGCTATTTAGTTGGCAAAGATAGTCTTATTTAGTTAAAAAAGTAGAAAAAAAGTAATACATATGTTACAATTAACAGAATATTATGAAATATGATACTATAATATACACATATTATGGAAGAATTAGTTGGCTTATTTTAGCCTAAAAGAAAATTTCAATTTATTATTGCTTATATATAAACTTCCCCATAAACATTTTTTCCATTTATAGTCTGTCTCAGAACTACTCATAAATCTTTGGTTCATCTGCCTACTTAGCTTCAATTTTTCAGTACCTGAAAATTTATAAACCCTGTAGTTTGTTTCATATCAAACTAAATTCTTCATTATTTTTCACATTAAAAACAGATCAAATGCTTAGTGAGCACTTGGTCTGAGTGAGATACTGTGTTAAGTTGTTTGCTTGAATTTTTCATCTTTATAAAAACACAAAGGATTAGATATTATCGTTATTTTAAGATGAGGACACTAAGTATTAAGGAGTAAAATTGGTTAAGAACATAACATTTACTGAATGGTGAAGGCATTATTAAACCTAAGGCAGTTTGATATAAAAATTCAGGTTATAATGTGTATCTTATAATCTATTCTTTGAACTAGTGAATTTAGAAATTATAGATAAGAATGATATCTTGATATATATGTATATCAAGATAAATATTTACATATTACATATAAATATTGAATATATGTATTAGATTACATATATTACATATACACTGTATATTATAATATATTATATATCTGTATGGATATATCTATAATATATGCCTATACATGTATTATATGTGTATTATATGTATAACACATATACATATATTCATGTACATGTAAATAAAATTCCCCAGTTGACTGCAAATATAAGGATTGATTTTATGTGGTCACTTGCATGTTTTCTGCATTTCTACAAAGGAATCTGCAATGAAAGCCATTAAATAGGATGCAATTTGTAAGCCTTTCATTAAATAATGATTCTCAGCTGGATTTCTGAAAAGGGAATATTAATGCAACCATATGTAACTAGCATTGCAAGAAATTAGTGTTGCTGATTTAGTCTTGAATCAATCATTTTAAGCTATGCATTAGACTCGTGGCTGATATATTTCAGTCTTAGACAACTTAGCACAAATTGTGGGCTAAATACAATCATGTTTAGAGTATAATTTTTATGAAATACCACTAGTATTTCAAGTTTGTTGGGTTTGGTAGGGAATGATCAAATCCATGTGCAGAAAGTTAAAATGCTGCCACTCAAGGTCCAGTGGCTTATTACCAATCTTTACCATGTACATTCTTGGCCATGAGGTTAGATGGTAAGTCAAGTTTCCAGTGCCAGCCCAAACCTAGGTTTCTGGACATGGGAGGTGGAATGAGTTAGGATGTGGGTGTGGCTTTTCTGTTTTAAAATCTCTAAAGCCCTAATCTGATTGCTGAGTTTTAAAAATGCTTTGAGGCTTTTTTAAAAAGTTGTATTATTGGGCCAATTCTACAGCATTTTCTGCAAGTTTGAAGTCTTGAAATAATCTATCCTCCACGTTTATTTTCTTAGTCACAAGGAGCTGTTATAATAACAAAGATTAAGTCATCACCCAGTGGCAATCAGAGCATTAGCTAAGAGAGATCATGAGACGACAGGAAGCAGAAGAATTCTGAATAGAACTAGATAAGACCTGTCTTCTGGGGAGAGAAAACGTGTTAGGAAGCTTTCCTTGGTAAGGCATACAGATGTGTGGCCACTTCAGCGTCTGAAATGTTCACTTTAGACAGAACTCTGGAACCTCCACTGTGACTGCATCTGATACGTCTCTTAATTTCCTTTTATTTTGTAATAGTTCTCCCCTCACTTTTAATTTGAGTTACCAGTTATTTTTATTCTGAGGAATAAATCTGGTTGATTGCTTCTTCATACCATCACTTAACCAGTTTCTCTGTTCCCTGTGCACTAGTGAGATGTAGACATTTGGGTAGATTATGGTTCAAATTTCTGATCAAGAAGGTTTCATAGGTGTTGCTGTGTCTTTCCTGCATCATATCCAAAAACACAAAATATCTAGTCGATCAATCAGTGAGTGGCTTCCCAGATGGCATCAGCCTGATCCATTCATTACAATATTTCCCATCAAACTTTCACCTAGTGATTTTGACGGCAATAGATAAAGGCTGACCTGATGCATTATTTCATCAGGGGGTACTAAAATCTCATGTCAGCTAAAAGGAGAAGATGAGTTGGGTCACAACCTTTGAAGAATACCCAAGGACAAAGACAGGGACAATACATCAGTACAGAGTAACTGAACATGAGAATTTAAAGGCATGAGTCGGTAAGACACCCTCAACATTCTCAGATATGTTTCAGAAGTATATTTGCCAGAGTTAATAGCAATAGGAAAATCTATAGTCTGGTGGAGCCGCCAAAGCCTCATCACAAAATAACTCAACAAAATAACTCAAAGACTCAAGAACTGAATGGCCTTAACCTTTATGTTCTGTGATGTATCTTCTAGTGGTATCCAGGTGGTTTTAGTGTAATCCAAGCATCAAATGAAATTCCAAGGAAGGTAATGAAGTGACTGTCATATCTCTTAACAATGTTGCACACCTAATTCATCCAAGGTAAATATTTTGTTTAGCCCAATCAAACTGAAGCCCAACTGCCTTCCTGTTTCTTAGTATATTTATCTCATAATAATAGTTGCCAATATAGGTGATTTGAATGGCTTTAAAAGTAAACAACTACTACCAAAAATAAAGCAAAGAAAAACAGGTGTAGGATCTGTTTTTTATCCATACTTTTCTCTGCCTCAACTGGGCATCTCTATCACAGAAAACAAAAAATGAGTTGAGTAGCTATTTTCTTTCTCAATTATCCTAAGGATGGTTCATAACTAACACTCTGGATGTATATCAGAGAGGTTAATTCATTACTTAAAATGAAGAAGACATTAGGCCTTAGTCCTCTTGTGAGTTTCTGATGGAGAAGTCTGTGCATCTTTGTTAGCCTGAAAGGTTTTTGAAAACATTTTTTGTTCATTTTTGTCTTTTCCATGTTGCCTAGCTCAGCACCTTTCCCATAGCAAATAATAAAATAACATTTCATATTCATTAAAAAAGTGATGAAGCTTAGACAACTGGCCTTGGTTGTCATAATCCACAAAACTTGCTCTTTGGCAAGAAACATAAAAATAGTGCCAACATTTTCTATGTCTCAAACATTTCTATTCCTCTTTCTTCATTTTTTCCATTACAGAATATGCTGTTGTCCAACACTCTACACTTTTTACTAATTTAAATTTTTTTCCCTAACAGAATATATATATTTCTCTCTTATTCACTGCTTCCCACCAATCCCCTAACCCCCAGCCTTGAGTAGTCCCTGGTAGATAATGGATATCTAACAAATATTTAAGGAACAAGTGAATATTCAAGGGGCTTGCATGGAATGCATGAATACCACATTCCCTGCCCATTTATTTAACATCATATTTGTTGATGTTGCCCAAATATTCCAGTTTTTTTGTTTTTATCTTAAATAAAACAACTCAAATATATTCCTTATGTAAATATAGAAATCCCCGTACCTGAATTATTTTGCTGGTTCTTGGTAGGTGCTTAGATATCCCATTCATTGTTTGTCACTTTTCATCCTGGGCTGCTACCCCAAACTGCTTTATGGTTGCTACCTGCCCTCCAGGTAGCCCTTGGGTGGGCTATGGCCCTTTCCTCTTATCAGTCCTCTTTGAGTACAGACACAGCCCCCACCTCTATTCCTCAGATTGTCAAGAATCACATTAGGGGGTCGCAGTTCAGCAACTTTGATGAAGATTTGGGGAATCATGAGAACCACACAACACAGACAATTCCAGAACAAGCACTGCTGCTCATGAAGTCTTGCTCAGTCTCCATCACAGGTGATCACTTGCTGACCATTTCTCCTTAGACCTAGGTCATATTTCTGGAGCCCATGCCCCCCCCCATGTCTGAGTCTCGTTTCTTCTTTTTCTGTTTTCTTGTCTATGTACTTGGCTCCTCCCAAAGGCCCATGCTTAGTTAATATCAAAACATCTCTACCTATAGAAAACATTTCTGTTTTACGTTGCTGGTTACTGCCCATTGCTGATGGATTTCCTTCTAGACTAGACTCTAAGCCTTGTCCTTGAAAACCAAAAGTGTCCATTAAAGAGTTTTCCCAAATGAAAACAAATCATTCTTTATTGTGATACATTTGGCTGCCACTTTTAGAAGGTGACATAATGTACTTGTTTTTAGCTTGGGTTCCCTCTGGAGAGCAGAGGGGAGATAAACTTTGTTATTGAAGTGGTTCCAGAGAACAAGAAAAGGGACTTGGGAGAGTGAAGCAATTCAAGGGTGTGCCATCGAGCAGGCCATCAATAAGACTAACAAGTTAAAACCCGTTGGCACTTTATGAGGAGCTGTGCGCACACATTGCAGAATTGTCCCAGAGAACAGAAGGTGAGAGCCTGCAGCCACTCCTGCACATAACGGATACTGGCCTGTGTGAGTGAGACCAGGGTCACAGTGGCAGAGGACTGCAGGGCTTGTGCCTCACAGTTGAGGGAGGCAGTGCAGGTTATCCCTGTGCAGGACTGGCTGTCGCCACTGCAGCTGGGGTACCACGTGGGCTGAAAGCATAGATGGTGGTGCCCCAACTTGTTAAATGTCAAGTCTGACACAGGTAGCGTCTCAGAATTTTTGGCTTTGTAATCCCACTCTGCACTATCACCAACTGTATGAACTTGGTACTTTCCTTCTCTGAGCATACAGTTCCTCAAAAATAAATAATACCTCCATCAGAGGATTATTGCAGTTTAGATAAAATTTAAATAAAACACAAAACAGTGGAATCAAGCAGAGAATAGTAGCCCAAGTAGAGTAACTATTATTATAATATATAGATTTGATATTTAAATACTGATTGACTACAAAATTGAACTTAAGAAATAATAAACTATTTATTTCCCTCTATAATCTTTTCATCGGGAGAGTCATGTGAAGTGTAGATGCACCACAGCCTAAGAGGGGCCTGCAAGACCCCGGGGTGGATGCCTGGCAACATGGCGGCGTGCACGACATCCCAGGTGTGTGGCAACCTCCCGGCGTGGGTGTTAGTGCTGTGACAAACAGGCATTGTTGGGGCTGTAAAGGCAGGAAAGTTGAGTAGCAAAATGGTAACAATCCTTCCCAAAGGAGAAAATCTATCCTGTAAATTCAACCACTACTCAAAGAGGGAGGCTTTTCCCTTTCATAGCAACATGGCTGTTGCCACACTCTCTCACGGGTCCTTGTGAACATGTTAGCAATAAAGACAAGGGATTTGACTGAAGTTTCAAACTGAATTCTGAAAAGATAATCTTTCCAGGAAGTAACAGATTTAATGAAACCACCCCCGAAGTTTGTCTGGACATGTCAGAAACAAAGCCCATCAAGATACAGGTAGGCAAATCCAGATTTGTTCTTCCAAATGTTATCATGAGGCACAAACAGAGCCGCCAGGCCAAGCTGAGGCACATCTACCAAACGTAGCCAGAAGTGTCCTCTTGTCAGAAATTTCTGGAAAATATGAAAATGAAAAAATAGCATATATTTTCTAAGAATTATTGTGTATTAAAAGTATAGGAAGTTGTTCTTATTGCCGTAACTAAAACATCACTAATTCAGACTTTCATAGCCTATGAATGGCAAACAAACTTTTAAAAAAGGAATCAGCTTTTGTAAATGTATTTAGATTTGCCTGAAATTATGTCCTTTACAAAACAAGACAGTTGATATTTTGTCAATGACTGGTCACAGCAACGTATCTGAGGCTATTTTTGTCACTAGGTAAAAACACTATGTCAAAACCCAATTCTTTAGTGGATTCTGGAACCGATCAAGTGTTTTGGGATTTGCCTGGGTTAGTTTATATTATTTCTTAATTCTTTATTTTGCCTATGGTTCTTTATTGTTTCTTTACTTAATGAGGTAAGTGTCAAATGACTTGACACATTGCAGCTGATATTTAGAAAATATTTATATTTTAATGGTTCTTTTATATTTGTTAATCTCATGTTCACATGCCTTGATGTTTCAATTTGGAGTGTCTGTGTGTGTGCACATGTGTGTGCTTATGGGCACGCATGAACATCTCTGGTTAGACATGTAAGTAGAAAAATCCTAGGAAGTTATCTCATCTACAAGGTATTATTTTGGCAGAATTTGGAAAACTGCTTGTGTACCCTCAGTGCTCTTCTTAAACCACTAATGCTGAACATTGCACTGAGTGATTCATTGCTTTGGCTCAAGTGTTAGTTCTTTGTAATTCTTCTAAGAGAGGTGATACATCAAACATTGAGTGTCTACGCGCTGGCTTGACAGAAATGTTTAGTCTGTAGAAGGTGAGTAGCTTGTAAGGGCCCTGGGTACCCAGAGGGCAGGAATGGAGCTACCATGGAAGGCTGGAGGGTGGGAGAGGGCCCAGAAAGGAGGGGCCGGAAGCACTAGCACTTGCCGTCCCACAGTGGGCCCTTTCCATAACTGTAATGGGATGCCAATTGGAAACTACAACATCGATGAAATTTTCATTTTTCCTCACATAAATCATGTCCCATCCTCAAGTGACTCTTCTCATAGCTATGGCAAAAGAGGAAGGCAAATGCCACTTGGGAGGATGTTGAAATAAAACATGAAAAAATCCCCATGGCCTAGTTGAGAGGGAAAATGTTCTCAGGGACTTCTTGAAGAAAAACAGGTAGGAAGTAAGTAGGGGTTGGTTTTTTGAGTTTCTCAAGGGGTGGGGCAGAAAGCCAAGCAAGGCACAGGCTGGCTTGCATCCATGAGAGTCTAGGCGCTCTTAGAACACTGAATATGACACGCGTATGAATTAGCCATAACCCATCAAGCACCATATGACCTCGTAGCAGACAGCAGCCCAAGAGCCAGATTGGGACCCCATGAGGCATGACACCCCACACCCACGAGGAAAGCGGATGCTGGGGGAAGAAACTCTCTCCTAGGGGGTTGAACTATTAAAATGAGAAGAAATGGAGTAGACCCCGCAGGAATTTTAAGTCAGCGGTAGAAAATAAAGATGCTAAAATTTTCCAGCTCACCTGAGTCATGTGGATAGTTTTATCGCAGCAATAACAATTTGCAAGGAAAATATACATTTTGGGTACCTCGTTTGTATTATAATAGGGATAATTTTTCCATTTTAGGAGAAAATTCTAATGCTTCTCTCTCTTTCTCAGTGGGCAAAAAGGAGAAATCACCCTTATGTGACCTGTTTCTGACCTTAACAGAGCTTGTAACTTTGTGAGATACAATGAGATCTTATCTATGAGAAGGGTTTAGTAGCTTTGGTGCCTATGTCCCATTAGCAGATTCAAATAGTGAAATTTTATTGAAAATATGAATATATGTCAAAAAATACTGCCAGAAACTCAGTTCTTTAAGACTCCTTTTTCTGAATACTAAGCCAGTTCTATAGTGCAGTGTTTTGGGTTGTGACATAGAGTTTAGGTAAGAGCAATATGGTGGCAATCTTCTGAAAGGGCCCGTTGATGGAGGACTTGGGCCCCCTATCTTTAATGGCTATGACTTAGGCATATGGCAGTGGGTGGCAATAAAAGTTATTTGAGATGTCACATTATACAGAATAATAATGACTTTTTAAAAAGGTGTGAATTGAAATGAAAAGACTGCATCTCTGAAGTTTCAGGACAAGCTCTGCAATATAAATAATCAAAATATCATTTGGCCTCAGTTTGATCCTAATTCTAAACAGCTTACACATTTTCAAGTCAGAGTTACAGGAAAAACATTGATAGCTAAATAAACAGAGTGAGTACATGATTAATGTTTTAAAATAGTAAACACTTCACATTTGCAGCATTCCTTTAGCAGATTGGTGCAGGAGACCTTGTTTTCATTCCTGCTTTGCAATCTGCGTTTTGTTTATTTATTCTCTTTATGTTGAATTCCTCTCCTTTAATTTACGTTTTATCTTAATTTACTCTGGGGGGCAAAGTGAAAATGTCTAAAATAAGTGAAAACTCTAAAATAATTAGGAATTTTAAGACTGAGCAATAATCAACTCAAAGACCATAACAACCTTTTTCAACAGGATGAATTGTGGGCAATAAAAAGATACCATTAATAGCTATTTTCTTTAGACTCTTAAAGACCCATAAAGCTGCATTTTATGTTTCTAACAAAAAATAAAACCATCCAGAAAAATTTGGAGGCTAAGCACGGGTGGGTCAGTTTTGCTTATTATCTTAGAAATGATGTAGAAATACAACGAGAGTGAGGGGCTCTGAGGGTGGTTTCACCTGACTGACCCAAACAGCCTGGGCCAGGATGTGCACAGGTCATATGATATTGAGTACCAAACCCTTTAGAAAAAATAAAGACGTTTGTGATTTCTGTGGTTCTTAAACATCAAAAAATAAAAACAGAGAGATTCTCTAGAAATTATTCAGAGATAATGCTTGAGTCTGATTGGATCTCAGATCTGCTCCAACTGGAGGTACTAATGTACTTTTGGATGGAAAGAGTGAAAGGTCCTGTTCAGAAAGCTTTGAAGGCCATGACCAGGTCAATAAATGCAAGTGCTGAGTGTGTTGGGTACATATTTAAAAATGCTAGTTGCTGCCATCCAATGAGAGAAGAAGAAGATTGCATGATCTTGCCAATTTGTTGGTGATATTACCCATATCTCTGCTACTCAAAATAACTTTTCTGGGCAGAAGTTTGGATCCCTTCTGTGAGCCAAGATGGGCCTATTACACAAACAAACATGACTCTTATTGATGGAAGAATTACACAATGGAAGTATAGTCCACTGGTTCCTCCTTTGTTCGGTGGCAAGGCTTCCAGGGGCACTACCAAAGCACTGTTGCATCGCCCATCTCCCCCTTGGCCAAAGGTTTACTTCTGAGAGATGGTTTAGAAAATGTATGCTTATCATGGTTCTGTGTGATGTTATTATTTCTACATAAATAAAATCTATTTTAGTTCTTAAAAATCAACCACCCATAAAAAAACCACTTGGCCAGAGACGGAGCTATGCTCAGCCTGTCCCTTTCCAGCGAGAGCAGTACCCACAAAGGACACTTGGGTTGCAGGCTATTGTCCTCAGTGCATCCAAAGGGTGCTTCAGAAATAATCATCATGGGAAACTCACAGGGAGATGAATGGACTGGCTGCGCTCTGTGTTTAGATCGAGTGTCACCACTTTCAGTCCTTTCAGGCTGCGGTTATCCTTTCCTGCTGCTGTAGTTGAAGAAATCTAGACATTCAGCATTAAGCAGAACATGTAATGGAGACTAAACAATTTTTGCACTCATCACCTGGAGGATATTGTACCCGATATTGTTGAAAGGCCACTTTTATGCTTGAACTTAGATTTCCTGAATTTAGCACTCAGACAAAGTAGGTATTTCACAGAATTTGTCTGACGGGCAAGACATATCCTTTTTATTAGGCACCTATTTTAAAAATGAGTCTGGGGGCATATAAACATGAATAATTCCTTGGGGAATTTACAGCATAGGGTAAGTATAGACAAGTAAAGAGACCAAGCTATAAAGAGCAAGGCAAAATGGAATGAAATAAAGGTTATATAATCCTGAAACATACAATAAGCATGGACATGCTAAACCAGGACTAATACAGGAAAATTTCTTCCAGAAGGTGCATTTTGAAAGATATATATATATGATGAATACACACACACACACACACACACACACACACGAATTTAAGTCAAGTCCGGGGAATAATGCATGGTTTAGATGTAGAAAGAAGAATGGGCCACAAAGATAGACTTGAAATGTAATTATGAACCAGATTGTCGAGAAGTACAAATACTCATTTAATAAACACTCTTCTCATGCTGATGGTGTACCTAGCACTCATAACAACTCAATGAATTCAGTGCTAATATGAACCTTTACAGATGACAAACCTGGTTAACCAGTGGTGCAAAGCCTATGGCCAGCAAGCGCCAGAGCTGGGATTCATACACTGGCTCCAGTGTCAGTGCTCATCTTGGCAAGATGTGGATCTTAGGACTTTGTACCATGCTCTTTATGTGATAAAGAGTCTCTGGCAAATTTGAAGAAGCTATGGATCTAATACAGGTGGTAGGAAGATCATTCTGGCAACAGGTTGATAGCTATCTTAGAAATTACTTACACAGATCTTAAACAGAAGAGGATTTATATTTTTTGCAGCTGTTTTGTTGAAGGTGATGTCATGGGCTTTCTTTGTATGTAAAATGAATTTTTGCTGCTTTTGCCTTGGATAAAATGAGGTCATGTTAGAGAGGTCAACTCCTATTTCACTGACTCTTACCTGTACCTGCTGTTTTAGGACCTCAACCATGCCCCAACAGCACCGTCTCAGTCTTCAGGCACTTTGGTGATCTCCAGGGGATCTTTCACATGTGATTTGGAATAAGCTGGTCATCTATTAGCCCAACGTTACCCAATAGAACTGTCTACAATGCTGGATCTCTTAGTGAGACTGTGGAGCTGAATTTTTAATTTTAATTCATTTGACTAAATAGCCACATGTGATTAGTGGTATCACACTGTATGGCACAGCATGAGGTGGTAATTCCTGGCCACACCTGCTGGCTACCCCTCCTCTCACTGGGTATTTTGGGAGAATGCTCTATCTCTGAGCGTGGCTGCTACCTCTGTTGGGGACATCTCAGGCTCCTTACCATTGCTTTCACCAGGCATGGCCACTGCTACCAAAACCACCCACCCGCACAGTGCTGTTCTGGAAGTAAGGAAGACAAATCCTTAGACAGTACAAATTCTGCCCCATTATGTTGTAGAAATTTTAGAGAAACAACACTCGATTTTTACTTTTGGTTACTTATGACTTCCACACAAGTTTATACATTGACAAATACCAATATGTCATCATTATTCCTCTCAATCAACTGCCAGGTATGGTTCCAAAGTTTGTTTTTTTGCCTGACTCCCCTTCTTTTGGGATGGGTTTTCCTTCAAATAGCTCAATGCTACATAAGACACCTAAGTTCAAGCAAGTTCAAATCTTTGGAAAATTTAAACTCCAGTTTTGGGTAGATTAGAGGCCTTTACAAATACAAGCTACTTCATTTAATCCTCACAACAAAAATACAACCTCTATTGTGTGAGAAAACCGAGACTCAGAGTGTTTAAGTAGTTGGTCCAAGATCCCCTGACTTACAGATGGTTGAACCAGGATTCAAATCCAGGTCTTAGGTCCAGATTCAAAACAAGCCCAGCCTCTTCCCATTTCCAAGCTGCTTCTCTTTAAAGAGTCTATTGAAAAAACAGAAAGGTTTGTCATTACGTTAAAGATTTATGTGTATAATAATATACTGGTTTGAAATTGAAGTATATTAAAAGTTAGAATAGTGCATATTTAAAGATAACTAGCAAATCTCAAACAGAAGGTTAGTACATAATAACAAATCATTGTTTTCAATTAACTGCTATTCGATTTGGGATTTATGTTTCAAACCAGGTTGACATGCACATTTCACTGTCAAAGTCTAAATCAGATATCAAATACATATACTAGGAGTTGGTTGGAATGACCTCAACAAAATCACTCCTTAGAATTAGCTAGGAGTCACCAAGGAATTACCCAGGGTGCATGGATTGCACAGGTTGCTGCTACAGTGTACATATAAGATGCTAAACGCTTTGGAACTGCCATGCTTTGTTGCAGAGATTTTATAGGGTCGGGATTGTGTACACAGCTAAATAAGGAACACAGTTTTGTAAAGCGATGATCAAGACTGCACGATAATAGACAGTCAGCAAAATAAAAATATCAGTCCCCCTTCCCACCAGAGGCCTATGTTTTAAATATTAAAAAAAGAAAACAGCATGTAATACATTGTACCCTTTGCTTTAATATGCCTTTCCCTTGGAGTTAAGATAACAAGAAATTCCACAGGATCTTGTAGCTAATTTTTCAGAAAAATACTGGACACAGGGTTGAAATTCTTTTGCTGGAAGGAAAAAATCCTTCCCCTTTCTCTGTCATCAAAAATCCATTCTTTCCTCCTTGTTCTGTAATTAAGCAAGCTTTAGTTATCTCACATAATAATGAGTTAGCGACACTTCCAATTGAACTGGGGAGATGAAACTCACAGAGGGCAGTTAATTCATTGTATTCTTCCCACCAGGATATACTAAGACTGATCATTTCATCCTTTATGTTGGTCTCTTGATGTTTTCATCACATTTTCCAAACATGCCATCATTGAGGCAGCAAATGTATTATTCAGTGTTTTTTTGGTAAGTAACAGCTTTCAGAGGCTTTGAAAAATAATGCAACACCCCACACGTGATTTCTCACCGCACTGTTGATACTCTTGGTAGACACATCTTTAACTAAAAGCCAGGTAGCACAGCACCATTCTCTAACCTGGACACTGCAGTGCTAAGTGGTAGGAGCAAAATCTTTCTGCTTAATTAAGTCATTTAATATATGATATTAACCTGGGCCACCCCTTTGGGGTGAGGGTTTTTCGTTTTGATGTGAGGACAAAAGAATCTCCTAGGGTCACCTCTGGCATATTTACTTCTCTCTTCCAAGCCCAGCAGCTCTGGGTCTTCTGCCCTGGCATCCAAGGTCCAAAACAGAATTTCCAGAAATCAGACTGCAGTTCTGCCATTCCTTGATGTCCTCCCAGGTGAGCTCTAGGCATCGGGCTCACACTTCTAAAGCAAGCAAACTTTAAGCTAATTATGTGCTGGCGTATTCTCCCTTGCTGCATTTTGGCAGGTTGCTTCTGTAAATTATGAAAAATAAATGTGAAATATGCAGATGCCTTTTGTTTGAAGCAGATGTTTGGTCCATCTTGCCAGAATCCAATCAGCGGTTCCCCTTGGGGCCTTCCCCCCACCACATCATCCCAGGGCAGCTTGGGAACACGGAGGGGTGACCAGAGTAGCACTTCGAAGGCCTTTGAGGAAGCTTCTGGACTTGGAGCTCTTTGTTAAAAAGAATTAAAAATAGACATATCCCAATCCGCAAGAATCAGACTATCTTTGGTAAAAGACACTAGATGCTGAGCATTTTTCTCTGGTGGTGCTGGGTAGAGCTGGGGGAAGGTGGGCTCACGTGTTGCCATGGTGCTCTCTGGGGCCTGCCTTTCATTCCATCCTTTTGATGATTTATAGCAATATCTTGGGCTGTTCTAGTCCCCAAATTGCTGCCAGTGCTGCTCACACTATCGTCCAGTGTCTCCTCCAGAGAAATCTCAGCTTAGACACCCGATTCTATAATTCAAAAATAAGTGGATATTTGACCACCATTTTGGCTAAGAAATTGCTTTTATACAACAATGCAGAATAATTCAAGCATAAGACCCTTTTATTGATGTATAGCTAGAATATGGAAAAATGATAATGTTCATGGCCATGTATTTTGTTTTGAAACCTCTCTATTTGCTGATTCAGTGATTCTATATTACTAGGATCCAATTTTGCACAGGAATTTGGGTAAGGGGGACTTTTAAAGAAAGAGCAAAATGTTTGCATAGGTATTATATATATGTATATATATACACATTTTATATATGTATATAAATACTTTATATATACATTTAACAAATGGCTCTGTGGGCAGCAGTAGTAAAGGTTCTGCATTTTCACAGCTGTCAATCAGCTTTTTGTGTCATGCCATCTATTAAGTATAAATAGAAACCAGTTGTAGGATCCTTTAGGTTCCATGGAAAAAAACCATAAAGCTGGTCAACCCTGAGATTGAATGTGATCAGTACCTTAATGACCTTTTCAACCCAGAAGGTAGAGATGTGCACTAATTCCAGGCTCTCTTGGCCACTGGTATGTGACTTTGAACAAGTTATTAACTCTTCCTAACCTCAGTTTCCTCATCTATAATACCAACTGCACAGATGTTGTTTAAAGAGACACACTATGTCCATTTCTGACACATAGAAAATAATCAATATGAAGAGCTAATGTTGTCATTTCCTACTCACTTTCTATCACTTCTCAATGAGGGTTTATTTTACATACACCTGCCGTGTACTTCCATATTTATTTATTTACTTTTACTATGTACTTCTTTTGTGCCATAAATGAACACATTTGCTCTGCTTATATTTACAGCAACAATAAGGAAGCCCTTGCCAACATGTTCTGCTCCACTGAAGATATCCTATATGAAGCTATGTGATATAATCTCTTATTTTTCTCTGAGTAATTTAACTTCTTTAATAAGTCCCATCTCCCACTTTCTCTTCTGAATCTACTTCAAAATTCTAAGTTCTTCTTTAACTGCAAAGTTTCATAGTCTTCTAAAGGTCTGATTTATATAATATGAGAGAGACTTTACACTTTGAGAACATTTATTGAGCACCAACTGTATGCCAGGCATCCAAAATATTGAGAGAGAGCAAGACAGACAAGGGTCTCTCTTGGATGGAGTTTGCCGTCTAGTGGGGTAAACAACTGGGGGACGCCTCACAGCTCCTGTGCTTGCACCACTTTGCCTGCTGTCCAGAATCATGGACTGTGACTTCTGTTTTAGCAATAATGTCACAGAGATGTATGTTTTATTTCGGTACGACCGTATTTCTGTGCTTTCTGAAAACATTTTACCATGTGCATGAGACCAGTACAACTGGTTAAAAAGTGAAGATTTTGATAAAATGGTGGATTATATTTTTCTCCTGTATCAAGTAAAATTAATAAGTTACTCTGGCAACATACAGACAAAATCTTGCCCAGCATTTATTTTGCAAATCACTTTGTACCAGAAAAATTTATCATTGAAATCTATTCATCATGCCACTTAAAGGAATATAAGGAAAGAATAAAATTTTAAAAAAGAAATAAAAAATAGACCTAGGCTGTATCTTAGGGCTGTTATTATTAAATTGATGATATAAAATCCACAGACTAAAAATAATAATAAATTACAGTGTTAAAAATAGCATCTTTTTAACATTTTATATAGAGACTTACCTAAGAAAAAGAAGATAAAAAAGATGAACAGTGAAAGGACAGCAAACTCACAGTTATTAAGAACCACACCTAAAACAAAAGCAAACTAAGTGGACAGCTAGATCAGGAGCAGAACCATAGAAATGGAGATCACATGGAGGGTTAGCATCAGGGGAGTTGGAGGAGGAGAGGTGGGGAGAAGGTACAGAAAATAAGTAGCATAGACAGTAGATAGAAAATAGATAGGGGGAGGGCAAGAATAGTATGGGAAATACAGAATCTAAAGAACTTGAGACACATGGTCATAAACTAAAGGGGGGGAATCGTGAGGGCAGGAGGGTGCAGGGTGGAGGGGAATGAAGGGGGGAAATAGAACAATTGTAATGGCATAATCAATAAAACATATTTTAAAAAGATGAAAAAAATAGCATCTTTTTGCAGTTCACAGAGAAATGGATGGGTAATAGTGTTCATCTTACACTGTTTGGGGATTTAACGAGATAGATATACAAGAATTTTATAAACCCAGGGAAATGTGCAATTATTAGGTGACATATTGCCAACCCTAAAAAGCAGGTAGGTAGGCTTTCTTAGTCCTCTCTGACGTAAAGGAAACTGAGTCTCAGAATAATCGAGCAGCCTATCTAAGGCCATACAGATTACACAGCACAGGACTTAAATGTGAGCCTAGGTCTTCTGACTCCAAATTGGACCCACTATATCTCTCTAAGTCTCAAATAATTTATGAATAATTAAAAAGCAACATAATAAGACCATATTAATAAAATATACACTTGATACATCAGTGTTTGAGAAATATGTAAAAAACCATTGTAATCACAAAGGCTTTCTGAGAGAAGCTTCGGGCTTTGAAGGATATGGAACTAGATTCATCTATAGAGTGTATATATTGTATGTATCATAGCCTTCTTATTTTATTTTATTTTATTTTTGCTTCTGGCTTCTTTTCTAATTTAGGTTCATAATTCAAAATGATTTTTCCTACCTTGAGGGTATTTGCTCTACTTTCTAGCATTTATCTCCCACAAGGGCCAGCTTTCATGTTCCAGGAGGGTAACCCTGGCCAAGGGCAGCATCCCGGGAACATGGGAGGGGTAGAGGAGAGGCTGACAGCTTTTTCGTCCACCATCCAGGGGTCATTCCAAGAGTGACCCGAGCTAGAAGACACTATGAACCATGACTGACCCCCCGAGAAGGTCAAAGTCCTATTTCTTGGACATTTGTTACTGGAATTTTTCTTAAAAAATAGAAAGTCTTAAAAAAAGACTGATGATATCAATAATAATAATACCACTGCTAATAATATAACAATTCTTTGTAGGTCTACACCCAGAGTTAAAGGAAATATATTTTAAAGGCTTCACTAAGGCATTTATCTAGTTTTAACTGCCTCATCAAAGAATATTATTTTTTAAAAAGAAGCCTCATAAAGATGTATGAATATATAGACCTATGATTATTCAAAAAAAATTGTACAAATCAAAATAAATTTGCTGGAGCAATTTAAAATAATTAACCTTTGACAATCCTCCCTCTCTGGTAATGGAATAGTAACTATATGAATAAAAGATAAGTCATGACATTCAATGAATTATAATATTCATCCCATAAATTACTTGATATAATAGCTCTATAGTCTACATTTTTATAACACTAAAATGTCCCAAACACTAAAGAACTCATTCATTTCCAGTGTGCAGTTTGCAGATAGGTTGGGTAATTTCTTTTGCTTTCTTCAGATATCCTTTAATTAAGTCTTTGCTATTATTTTCCTCCCAAAATATACCACGTGTCAGCCTGTCAACCACTTCTGCAGCACAGACACCTGGAAGAATCGAGGCCTGTGCTCACCGCCCAAGTAGCTCAGGAAAATGAATGAGTATGAACCTGATCTGCATGCTGGGTGGGGCGGTTAGGGGCCCAGAACTGATCTGGCTGATTGCCACATTTAAAGATTAGGTGGCCCAGTCCCTTGTGCAGACTGTGGGGCCTTGGGAAAGCTGCTGCTCCTCTCCATCCTCCTGTCCCCACTTCCCTGAGGTAAAAGAGCAACAGGCTAAAGTGAAGACATTTTCGATCGGGTAACAATGATCACAGGCCATGGCATGAAATATCAGTGGGTAATAATAATAATTAACAGGTGTTTATTGGCATATTCAAGACTCAGGAAGGCAGAATGGCTGCAAAATATGTAGACATTTTTGGTCCAAAATGTGTTGTGATTTTAAGAAGAGAATGGAAAACTATAGAGAAAGGACGTCTCCTGAGAAATGGATGCTTCTCCGGCTACCCATTTAACTCATTTAGTACAAGATTTGCTAATTATCTAGGGGTGATCAGTTGGTTTTCTTCAACTCTTCCAAGCCGTTCGCTAGAGTGAATGAAATGGGCCATCAAGGCACTAGTTTCCAATTCAGTGTGTACACCCCCCTGGTGTCTTTCCCATGCATTTTACATCACAGAAGAATGTCTCTACAATAAAATGGCATTGAAAATTTCCTTATCCTTGCTCTCTTGATCATGCTCTAGTTTCAGTTTATACCATGATAAAAATAAACATTACTTATTGAGCACGTAAGTATCAGATATTTGGTCAAGTTCAGGGGATGTATTCTCTCATTGAATTCTTTCTACAATTTATGAGGTAGGCTTTCTTTTTGTTCCCATTTTTCATAAGGACATTGAAGCTCTGTGTTCTCAGTGATTTGCCTAATTTCACACTGTACTTCTATGATCTTGTGCTTCCCCAGATAATCTGTGATGTCTGGCCTCCCAAGCTCAGAATCCCTTCACGGACAGGGTTACCTATATTTCTTGACTCCAGTGTTAGCCAGTTAGACTTGCCGTGGCAGGTGATGGCAGACACAACTCCAGACCTGGGCTCATTTGGCTTCGCTTTATTCCAAAGTCGCAGAAGCAGGTGGGTGGGGGATGGCCTACCTCCAGCTCTCTAAGTAGGTACTGACCCTACAGAAGCACTCCTGAGCATATGGTGCAGACTGACTTGGCTGAGCTGTCTTTTGGACAAGACATTGATTTGAAACAAAAATGCCTTCCGTTTCTTTGTCCTGTTGGTGAAAGGTCAGACATATGAAAATAAAAGATGTATAGGAAATAAAAGAGACTACTAATTCATGGACACAAAGATTGTTCTTTAATTTGAGTGGATGAATAGAATGTGACTTCTGTAGTTGGATGTACCTTTTGGTATTAAGGAAATTTAGAGTCATATATATATATCTGTGATATATATATTTGTGATATATATGTATCTGTTTTATATATATAAATACATACATATAGAAATTTAGAGTCGTGTGTGTGTGTGTATCTGTGGCATATATCTCTGTTTTGGTCTTTTTTGAGTTCTTTTACTTTTTCGTGTTTCTTCTTTAGAGGGCACTTTTGCTAAACCAGAGAGTTAGGACTCACTGGGGATCATGAATACAAAAATGGGGACAGAGGGCATAGAAATTTGGTGAAAGGATCACCTATTGGCCTATCAGTCATAAATTATTTTCACGGGCCATCTATTAACATTCCATAGAAAGAGTTCTGCCAATGTTCCTGGAAAAAGAAAAATAAACTGCTCTTGCTCAGTCATCTTTTTTTTCAACTGTTGAAAAAGTTGGAGTTCAGATAAGTTAAGAACTTTGCCTAACTTTGCATAGCATGTTAATAGCTGAGGCAAAATTTGACTCTTAGTTCATTTAACATTCATTTAACACCCATTAGTAAACATTTACTATGTCCCAGGAACTGAGTATATTACATTTGTTATTTCCCTCAAATTTTGATTTTAAGAAACAGAAAAAACAGTACCCTAAAACCGTGAAAGAATGTTTCATTTCCTTTCTCTTCTTTTGTCATTTTCATTAGTTTCCTACATTTCATTTCCTTATTGGTAATCTACAGAGCATTATACTAGGTCTTGGTTGGAAAGAATATTTTAGACTGCAGTGATCAAAAAAAATAGTGGCTATTTAAAACAAAGTTCCTCAAAGTTTTACAAGTTGGTGTTATTTTATACTCTCTAATTTTTTGTTTTGTTTTGTTTTCAAAGTGGAGCCAAAAGTAAAATTTCTAATAAAGAGAATTTCCTTTTTTTTAGCATGATCCACAGTAAGAACTACATTTTATATGATAACTCAGCTTAGATGTGTGTGTATCTGTGTATATATACACAGGAAGATTTGAAACATAAAGTGCTTTGTGAAAGAATACTCTTGTATAATATAATAAAAACAAATTTTGTATCTTATATTACCTTATTAATATTTAAACACTACAAGATGTGTCACATTGCCTATTCTACTTTATTTCTATTTTTTAAAACAGCTAAACAAAGCTCGATAACTGAACCAAAGCAATTTGGGCAAATGTTTCAATTCTTTACTCAATTTTGCTTGTGAAAATGCCCAAAGGTCAGGTGGCCAGTGAATTTTGTCTGGCTTAGACCTTGATCTCAGATGGAGGCATTTGCCATTCAAATGCAAAGCTACAATGTGAAACCTGCCCCAGATTTCTCTTAGCCTTTATACTTCCTGAAATCTAATCGTGCGAGCAACCCTGAGTATGACTCAACCTCTCTGAACTTTCACCACACACATTAAATGAGGGGGTAGGTCTACGTGACTCTCATGATCCCTTCCAGCTTCAAAGGCTTGTGAAATCTGGGTACCTATGAAAACAAAGTTTCCTCAAATGTATTCTATGCATAAACTATGAATTTCTAGAACCACAAATGTATTCCACTTGAAGTTTCTCTAAAATGTTGACAGATGTGAAAGTGAGCATTATCGAATGCTTAGTTTTATATTTGCATTCAGCTCTGTTGTTTCAATGGGGACATTTTTATAAATAAAAATGTGTTACTGCTGTTCTTGGAATTCTGGTTCTGCAGTGAATTTCATTAGCTAAAGCACTGTATGTACTTATTGCACTTTGGTTTTGGGGAGGCTTAGCCAATGCTGGGTTTAGGGTTGCCCAGGGAGAGAGAGGTCCAATTTTTCATTGTCATACTATTATGACTATAGTGTCTCAGTTTTGTGAGGAAATTACTGTGGCAACAATGCCAACACCAGTGAGTATCACACACAGTTCTCAGAGGCACAGGGATGGCATTTCAGCTAAGTTTAGTAAAAGTAATCTGGATAGTGGCCTGGGGTGAAACTACCTTTATTAGTTATATAGCTCACTTGCCAAAGAGGTGAATGGTTTTTATATTTTCTCCATATGTTGCTGTGTGAACATTCAAGTCCTTGGATTAAAAAAAAAACAGCAAATCCACTGAGAGATAGCAGTTAGGGACATGGAATTCATATGAATTTAGTATAAAGAATTTGGCAGTCAGTGAGGATAGATAATCTTTGTCCCTTTAATCCAAAAGCAACTGAAATTTTGTCAAATTGATTTTATTCTGAAAAAAGCCAATGCATTTATTCATAGTAAGAAATAGACTACCATGTTGTCTAGGCTATTTACATGAGTATAACTTCAACAGCATGGGAAAGGACATACAAACCATAAAAAATAACCAGTTACAAATGAAGGATACACTAAGTGAAATGAAGAATAATTTACAGGGAATCACAATAGAGTAGATGAAGCTGAGAATGAAATCAGCCATTTGGAATAGAAGAAAGAAAAAGCTCCAGAGAAGAACAGCAAAAAGAGAAAGAGGATCCAGAAAAATGAAGATAGTGTAAGTAGTCTCAGGGACATCTTCAGGCATACCAATGTTAGCATCATGAGGGTACCAGAAGGAGAAGAGAGAGAGCAAGTAATTGAAAAACTGTTTGAAAATTTGACAGGAAATTATCTAACCTGGTGAAGGAAACAGACATTCAAGTCCAGGAAGTGCATAGAGTCCCAAACATGATGAACCCAAAGGAGCCCACAGCAACACACATCATGATAAAAATGCCAAATGACAAAGAATGTTAACAGTAGCAAGAGAAAAGCAGTTAGCTACCTACCAGGGGGCTCCCATAAGACTGTCAGCCGATTTCTCAACAGAAACCTGGTAGGCCAGAAGGGAGTGATAAGAAATATTCAAATTGGGGAAAAGCAAGGACCTACAACAAGATTACTCTACTTAGCAAAGCTATCATTTAGAATCAAAGGACATATGAAGACTATCCCAGACAAGAAAAAGCTAAATGGGTTCATTACCACCAAACCAGTATTGCATGAAATGTTAAAGGGTCTTCTTTAAGAAAAAGAAAAAAATGTGAACCATAAACTGGTGATAAATATGAATCTATCAACAGTTGAATCTAAAAAGCAAAGTAAATAAAGAAGCAGAACAGAAACCGACTCATAGATACACAGAACATTTTAATGGTTGCCAGATGGGAGAGGGCTGGGGGGATGGGTGGAAAAGGTGAAAGGATTAACAAGTGCATATTGGTTGTTACAAAATAGTCATAGGGATGTAGAGAACACCATAGGGAATATAGTCAATAATATTCTAATAACTATGTATGGTGTCATGTGAGTATGAGATTTACCGGGAGGATCACTTACTAGGTTATATAATGTCTAATCACTGGGGTGTACACCTGAAACTAATACGATAATGTATGTCAACTGTAATTGAAAAACAAATTATTTATAATTTTTTTCATAATTCAATTCTACTTTCTCCATCTCTGGTTAAGGAAAAGCAACAATGAGATATAAAATCTCAGAATCGGGTCTTCAAATCACACTAAGCCAGATAGGTAAATAGCAGGCCAGAAATAATCTATGAAAAAATAGATCGGTATTGTTGTTGGTAATGTAATTGTTTGTAGCCTGAATTTCAGATTTGCAAAACTAGGATAAAGGTGGGAAGGAGTTGGGGGAGGGTAGAAAGAGCTGGGGAATGGAAAAGAGGACAAGGGAGGTGTTTAGCTTTCATTTCCAAGCGTGATACCCGCTGCTTTGTTTATGGATTTGATGCTATTCATACAGTCTTTGCAATATTAATTTTTAATTTATGATGCTCATTAGGAGACACTTAAAACAGAACAATTATCATTTATCTTGATATATTATTTACTAGGACTGACTGTCATGGTTAGGGGCCCATGATTAGTGAGAGAAGGATCGAGAAGAGCTTCTAAAAGGTTTTGGGGTAAAAGGATAGGAGCTTCTGAGGCAGTTGTCGAAAACTAAGGCTCAAAGTTCTGATGTCAAAGTGAAAGCCACACAGTCCCTAATCAAGACTCAGGAGGCCCCCTCCAAGAAAACCCTGGAACAGTACTTAATGAACCTGCAGGATCATATTAATGAGACTCTCTGTTAGGCCACCAGCTCATCAATTATTCATCCAGCTGCATTCCTGATACTTTGCTATCTTCCTCCTCTTTTTGTGTTGGTGCGATTACTTTTTTTAACCCTCCATATTCTTACCTGGAGTGGAAACAAAGCCTGTGTTCTATAGTTCCCCTTTCTTCTGCTGAAATGTTTTCACCATTTCTCAATTCCCAGCCAGGATATCACACATGATGAAGGAAGCATCCTAGAGGGGTGTCTAACTTCTGAAAGTCTCGGGGAATTAGGGCAGCCCTGACACTGTGCTCTTTTAATACTTGGTGCCTAACTTTGGCAGTGAGCTCCTCACACTGGGTTATAATTATCTATTTGTGTGTGACTCTTCCCCAGCGGAGTGTGAACTCCTAGAAAACAGGGCTTAGGTTTCACTTACCTTTGTATTTTCAATTCCCACCATAATGCCTGACACATAACAGACACTCACCGAATGCATAAATGAGTAAATGAATGAATAAATGAATGGATTATGGGTGCTCAATCAAGCCTAATATTCTGTCCTGTCTATCTATAGTCAGACTTGAGGTGGAGGTCTGAGCATGGTGGAGGCCTGCATGTTTCACAGGAAAATAAATGAAACAAACAGAACAGAACTTCTCATTTACTATCTGGCTTATACAGAGGATGTGTTTGCAGGCTTGAGGCAAAGTACCTGAGTCTGTTTGGTACCCCCATCTGCTTATGCTTATTTAAAATGTTTTTACAAAATTACTTATTAAAATTAGACAAGTTGTATTTTACTAGGATTGACTGTCATGGTCTGGATAATTTGAAAGTGAGAAGAGGATTTCAATGAGCTTTCACCATAAAGACCCACTAGGTTGGAGTGAGTGATCTTTGGAGTAGGGCAGAAGTCAAGGACTCAGACTTATACCCTGAGCCTGTTAGTGGAGTCACTCATTCAAGGTCAACCAAGGAAAACCAGGGAAGCCAATTTCCACTCCACAGGAAGTGCAATACTGTGATGCTGACCAAAGTCATTACCTCATACAGTGAGAAGGGCAGGACTGGACACACTTCCCTTTTGTTCTGGACAGGTAGAATGATGGACAATAGAGGTGGTACTACCTGAAAGGCAGATCGATAAAACAAGGGAAAGGCAGAGACAGGTGTGAGGAAATGCTTGGACATTCATTCCATTCCCAGGCCATATTCCCAACCAGTTATACCTATTCAAATACAGGTATGCCCTGCTTTTTGAAAATTCATGTTAATGCCACTTTGTTTTGTTGGGAGAGTTGCATTGGTACCACTTTTGATGACTGAAAGAAATTTGAAGAAGATTTTTGCTTCTATGAAAAAAGCTGAAAAACAAAAATAGAGTCCAGAATTTATTTTGCAGTGAGCCATTATAGAGGCGGTAACACCCTCGCAGCAACAGCGGCACCACCAAGCTGTTCGCCCAGGAGCTGCACTCAGCTGCTCCTCATCAGACTGCCATAGCTTCGAGCTGTGTCTGTGAGCGTCTGTGCTTCATCTCTCTTTACTTCCTTCATTCACTAGTAAGCAGTGTCCTATGGTTATTGCTTCTTCATTTTATGCCATTTTGGTTTTTGAAAGATTTCATAGGAACTCTATACTTTAGATAGTGGGGGAGCCTGTACTGAAAAAAAAAAAAAAAAGAGCAAGGATCCAAATAACCGGAAAGAATAAAAAGGAATAAGAAGACATGGACACAAAGCCCCAGCTTGGTAAGGTAGACTGTAAAGCCAAAGGCCAATAGTGACTTTGGTCAGATGGATGCTAATTTGTCACATCTCAACTGGTGCAATTCTGCAGATTTTTTATTTAGAGAAATATTTCTGGCAGGTGTTGCCATAGGCCTCTATGTTGGCTCTTGTTATCAGTGTGCCAGGCTGAGAATGGGTTACAGATGTGCTCAAGCTACTGTTCTTCTTCCTCCTTGGGGCCCCTGGATGGGCCAGGGCAGCTGGGGCCTTCAGACTGGTTGCCCTGGACAAAGAGGAGCCTTATCCAGTAATTGTTTTTTTTTTTTTTTTACAAAAATTGGTATTGTTTTTATTTACTTGGAACACGCAATTAGAAAAGAAATAAAAAGATATATTCCAACAATTCCATTCATAATAACATTTAAAACAAGAAATAGTTAGTGGCAAAATATGTATAAGTCCTGTAGAATAAGAACTAGCAAACATAAGTAGATGAAGAGACAACATACTCACATCAAACATATCCACTGTGTGTTACAATTCCTCTTTATGATTTTTTTTATGTTAAGATGAAAATAAATATCAAATAAGCGGCAGACCTATATTTGAAATTCATGGATTTGAAGATATGATTTCCCCCCTCATTTAACACCTCTGAACTACAAAGATGTTTCCTTATCAATATTGTTTTTTACTTGCTTTTGACCAGGTGGCAGTAATAAGGTAATTCTGGTAGCCTAGGCATAGCCAGACTAAACTTGGTGGAAGCTGTTCACATTGTCCTAACTGTAGCTGAGCACTGTGCATTGTTGTATTGTTTGCATTAATTTGAGTTTCCTTTAAAGTGTCTTCAATAAAATATATTATGATTCAGCATTGAAGCACAAAAGTTATTTTATGCATAGAGGGACATACAAACAGAAGTAGATGTAAGGGTGATATTAATGAAGCAAAAGATGTCATAGAAGGGATAAACAATCAAATACTTTATGCGATAGAGGAAAGGAGGATTCAGTACATGACGACTATTAGAGGTCAAGCTCTGCAAGAAAAGGTGGGAGAAATTACATCTTTTTCTTAGTGGTATATAAAATAATGGTGCATCTTTCAGTGGTGAGATTTTCACCTTCTATCCATTTTCTGTGTAGACCAAGCCATGAGCCACACTGAGAAACATGGCTTTAAGCTCCTGGATTTATGCGTTTCCCTTAGTCAAGGGTTCTTGGGAAGATATAATTTCTGTTCAACTTAAAAACTTTAAAATTATTAGAATAGAACTGTTGACTCTATCAAAAAGAATAAACTTGGAATTAACTTATCCTTTGTTGTATATGAACTATCAAATTTTAGTTTAGCTTTACAGGCTAAAGATGGAATTGAACGTGAGTTCTTGAAGGAGATTAAACTCAGGCAATTTACAGAAGCGGAGGGTGCTGTGTCAAGCACTGACATTCCCACTGGGACCAGTGAGAACTACTCAAGGATGAGAGGCAACAGGTTCTTTCTGTGTTATCTGTGACATTTATATTCCTACTCCATATTCATAGCATGTGATTGAAAAGGATACAACCTTTCTTATTTTGGGAGATGAAATTGGAGGCTGGTTTCCAACAATCATTGATCTCTTCACCAAAACAAAGTAGGTCATTCTGAAAATACAGCTTTAGGATATAAATTGGAAAATCAAACAATTATCCGTTGAATGGATGTCGAGGTCATTTACTTTAATTCTTTGAGTTTACAAATGAGTAAAAGTTCAAGTGAAATGGCCACCTGGGATCTCACGGATGGTTCATGGCAGTTACTAGGAGTTCGGGCCTTGGGGGGGTATCCCGCCAACACCACACACAGGGGTCTCACAAGGTAAATTTGCACATACACAAAACAAAGGACTTCTTGTGTATTGTGGTTATGCCTGAGACTTTATTAGATTTAATTTTTCTAAATGTTTGTTCTATTAGCATCAATGAACATTTATTGATATTTTGCTATGCTTCTGGTTAGGAATTTAATCCTGATTTTAGAAGAAGACCCTGCCCTGACCCATGTGGCTCCATTGACTGGGTGTCATTCTGCAAAGTAAAAGGCTACCAGTCTGATTCCCAGTCAAGGCACATGCCTGGGTTGTGGACCAGGTTCCTGGTTGAGGTACATGTGAGAGGCAACTGACTGATGTGTTTCTCCCTCTCTTTCTCCCTCCCTTCTCAAAAGAAACAGTGGAAGGGAGGAAGGAAGGAAGGAAGGAAGGAAGGAAGGAAGGGAAGAAAGAAAGAAAGAAAGAAAGAAAGAAAGAAAGAAAGAAAGAAAGAAAGAAAGAAAGAAAGAAAGAAAGAAAGAAAGAAAGACTCTTCTGAAGTTTTTCTTTGTAAGTGATTGTAACCTTGGTGATTTGTATACTTCACCTCTGATTTTGTTTCTACAGTATTTTCTCAATGAAAAACTTAAACCTAGAAAAATGCCACAATCTCTTTTAGATTTAAAAATGCATCAACATGGCTCTAACCAAGAGATGAGGAGAAGAGGTAGCAAAAGTCATTTCTTCTCCTCCCTTCTCCACTTCCTCCAATGGAATTGACAATATATTTTACAGAGGTCTATTTACCCAATAAATACATTCTGGATGGAATGGCTCATCCTACTAGTTTTGGGACATGACATTTAAGGGCTTATGAAAAACAGCAGAGAGAGCTTGTCAATATATCTTAGTATAACACAAAATGAGGTTGACCCTGTTTTTTTTTCTGCAGATGAGCCTTTAAAATCAAAATCGAAAGGAATTTATTTATAGTGTATGGTGTGTGTTTCTATATTTGTGTTGTGATATAATGAGTGTGTGTACATGCACAGACACACAAACCTACGAATTTAACATGACATAGATTTTTATTCCCTCATAAGAATTTTAAAGTCTAAAAAGAAGACCATTTTTGTTATCCTCACAAAAGTCTGAGTTAAGCATCGTTTTTTTCTATATAGAACCTCTCATTTTCCCAGATAGTTGTTCAAAAAATTAACTTCATCTTGGTTGCGTAGTTTATGTAGAGCAAGGGTCAAGTATTTTTTCAAATAAAAAAATGAAAGTCAAAAAACTTAAAAAAGAAAAAAGAAGGAAAAAGAAGAAACTCTCCCCGCCAGGCTCAAATAGAGGGGGCACTATGTCATATAATATAATAATCTGAGGGCCTTTAAAAACCACGTCTGAACACCTGGTGCCTGGACAGTGACACGTGATGAATGCTGCATGAAACCTGTAGGCTGAATCTCAGGCAAAAGAAGCAATAAGTGCATTACGATTCTTCCTCCTGACAATCTACAGAAAAAAATATGAGAGTGAATGATCGATTATGAAAAATGATCAATATTCAAACTGCCATTCAAAGTAGAAATAACCTTATTTTGACTCTACCTGTGACTATTTTATAACGTGAGAAGTATTCCTAACATTTTTCTTTAAAACTTTTCTTATTGATTAAAAAATCTTTAAGAAAATAATATGAAGCATATGGAAAGCAGTGCTGAGCCATGAAGTGAGCCTGAGAGTAGAGGTGAGGTGTGATGCCCAGTGCCTAAGAGAAATTTATAGGGTAATTTGCAGAACCTTTGCCCTAGGTGGGTGGTCCTGGCTCTGTGTGTCCCAAACTGTGAAGGGGCTGGCTAAGCTCATTGCTATTATTACTTCTAGCTCTAACATTCTGTGGTTCATTTGCTTATCTTGCATCACAAGACCTCTGGCAGCTTTAGCACGAACCAGGTGGGAAATAGCCATTAGATCATCAGAATGAGTTTTATTTAAAATAAGAGAATTTCTTTGAAATGTTTTCCCTTGCTTCAATTACCAGCACAGGCACTTACTAAGAAACCAAATTTGTCAACCCTTATTTCCAATCATTAGCAGAGTATCATATTTTCAAAATGCCACTTGTAATAATTCATACCCCATGGATATGGTGATGCATCAAAGTTAGATGTCTGCCTAGGTTTTCTTCTCTTAGCCCGCATGTCTTAGTCATTTAAAGAACAATGCTTTTGAGTAACAGAGTTACTCTTTCCTCCTCATTTTTTTTCTTTTGAAATTCAGTTTCCTGGGTAGCTTATAAGGGGGGGAAATTCAATCACGAGATGTACTATAGAAGAGGGCACCATGCTACTTTTAATGTTAGCCCCTTTTAATCTAGGTTAGGTCATTGAACTTTTCTGATTTTTGCCTAGGGAGAACTTTCCCCTTATTTTTTAACATATCCTTTTGTCTGGTTGGCCAGTAATTGACTTTGTCCCTTTTTTCATTTATTTCCTTGTCTCCTGGTTGTAGCATCTTCTCCCCAGAGTCTCAGGTTAGAAGTTTTCCCTTTTGTGAAACCATGACAGGTGCCTAATTGAATGATGAATGTCCCTTTATTACTCTGTAATTGAACTGCCAGCTTTTTGATTGGTTTGTAGAGATGCTCCCCCCCTCATCAGGCACTGCAGGGGGCTTCGTAGTTGGCAGTCTGGTCCTACACTCCATCTGTCTAATCCCATCTAGCCCCCACTTGCTTTTGAGGGGGTGGTGATAGAGATAGTGAGGGGGAGGGGAGTCATAATAAATTATGCTAATTTTATGTGGCTCTGACAATGAGAAGATCGTATTGTTCCGTGCATCTTAGGGGTAAATGCTTCAAGACATTTTGTCGTCATGGGTGCCTAGCCTGACAGGCCCACGATGAAGATTAATGGGCCTCACCTGAGTGACAGAACAGGGGATTGTGGGGAAGAGAGGGTCATTCATCATGCTCTGACAGGTGTCATTCAATCCAACAGCAGCTCTACTGTCACCAGGCTAGCAGTTCCATTTTTCTGCCAGTTAAGCAAGGAGTTTAATAACATCCCCAGAATTAAAACTCATTCTTTGTAGCAGGTCTGACAGCTGAAAATAAGAAAATCAATTCTTCCCATGTATAGCACAGTTACCTGACTGGAGCTTTGACTCTAATTTAGTCTTTGGGCTGAATTTCAAGCAAAGAGCTTTTTGTAAGACATCATCTATTAAAATTTATCTGCAGTGCTAACTTTGGTGGTGTTGTTAGCGTGGGTGCATGAAAGAGGCAGGCTTTCATACTGGGGGCCCTTTTGCTCAGTGCACACTGAAACGCGTAACTATCGTAGTTGGGTCTCTCTTGCTGCATCCTCATTAGCAATGTTTACAGGTTCTCTCTTCATTAATATTGATCCCCTCCCCAACTACTGGCAACAACAAGACAGACGCTAATTTGGTATCATTAAACTGTTTAGATTTCAGGTTTCAGGGATCTTGAAAAGCAGATAAGGTGGTTCAAAGGTGAGAAAAGGAGTTAAACTTTAGCACTACAGGGTTGAATTGATGAATGATGACAATCTTGGTTGGTGAGGATGGCAGACTGCAAAACATGGCTGTGGGTTCCTTTCATCTCTTTTCTCAGCTGGAGGAAAAGTCTCCTTCACGATATCCATGAATCTGGGCTGTCCGAGCCTACCGATGGTTTTTACCAATAGCACGTGGTGATGTTGTGTAACTTCACAGACTGGGCTCAAGTGATCAGGATCTTCTATTTTCACTCCTTGTGGAAGCTAGGTACCACGAGATGAGGGTTCACCATGCTGTGAGAAAGTCCACCTAGCTACGTGGAGAAAGAAAGGCTGCACAGGAGTACACAGAGGCACCAGACATCTGAGGAAGCAATTCTGGAACTTCCAGCCCATCTCAGCTGCCAGCTGGATGCAGACACATGGAAGCCACCTTGGACATTCCAGCCCCAGCTGATGCTCTACACAACAGGACCACCCTGCTGAGCACTGCCCACATCTCTGGCCAACAGAACTGTGAACAATAGCAAAAAAAATGGTTGTAGTTTAAAGCCATTAAATTTGGGGGTACTTGTTTACACAGCAATGGATTACTGAAACAGTGGAGGTGAGGTAATGTGGGCACCATGTGAGGGATTCAGGGTCATAACTGCTTCCCGTAACATGTAGAAATGCTCTAGCTTTCTGGGCAGTATCGTTCTCCTCAAAAGCTCCCTGGTTTGAGTACATTTGCCCCCTCCTGTTGTGCACTTCCCTACAGTCCTCTTCTCTCACATACGATAGAACAGTTTCTCAAAAGTATACATGTTTTGGGGTTGAGAGAGGTGTGCTTGGCTGAATAGGACTTGTCACATTTATTTTTATACCTCTAGTTCCATCATTTCCATTTTATACAGCTAAGGTCAAAAACGTCATCTTTGAAAACTAAGTTCTGAAATTGGGATATTTAAGCCATGGTACAATACTAAACTTGATTAAAGAGTTGTGAATTATGTACGTGGATTAAATTAACATGATTACTAATCAAGTTCACAAGGTGCTGTGTAGACAAAGTGTATGTAGGCAAGATTATTTTCTTATGAATGGTAATCTAATTAGATTAGCTAAAGACTTTGGTCTAATAATCTATTGGGGCAGCAAAACAGAAAAGTAACAAACCTCTGTTGCTTTTAAGGAGAAAAACTTCATAACTTCAACCCTTTAGATTTCTGAGCAGTAATCTTGGAAAGAAATGAGATAAAAATAGGACATGAGGGATAGCTATTTGTGTGAAGACAAATTTTTAAAAGTCACATGCTATAAGCATACTGTGAGCATACAATAACTGTTCCAAACCCTCCAAACCTACAAATCATGGGCATTTGTTGCAGCAGAAGAACATCTAAGCTTAGGAAGAAGAGAAGAATTTATGGGGCAATAGCATCTTGAGAAAGGTCTTGAGCGCATAGTTAATTCCAGGGGAGAGAACAAAAGTAAAGGTCACCATGGAAATTTGTATTATAATAATTTATACAACAGAATTTTTCCTTTTCTTAAGAACATCATTCAAAAGAAACATCCAAAAGTCAGAATTGCTCATGATACAGTGTCTTTGAAACGGCAAGAATGACTTGCCTGAAGAGTCTTAAAAAGAAGCCAATAGGTCTGAATATTTGCCGTGACCTTGAGTGGACTGTCTGCACTTACTTTCTTAAGAATTGGGGCTGTCCCTAATTTTCATATTGCACAACAAACTCACATCTGTTCACAACCAATGTCTCTTGACTCCTATACACTTACATTATGGCCTGGTGATTTGAAGGCTTAGCATCTGCCATGCTTTTTCTTTTTTTGTTTTATCTTTTGCTACTTGATTTAAACAATGATATCATAAAGGAATACCCGCTCTGTTACTCTACCCTTAGTATAAATAGTGGACCCTCTAAGGCTTATGATGTCCTTTCACTGAGCCTGAAAAACCAAGAATTAATTACAAAACACACTTTTGGTACCTGAAGTCATCAGTTCACTTTAGAGCATTTGTGGTGATGCTTCAACACAAAAGATACTATGTTAATTAATAGCACATAAGCTAGCTGAGAGCCTGGCACAAGGCAAGTGCTCAAGAAATCATTGTGAACAAATATTAACTGCTAATCTATAATTAGTAAGCTGCTAACTGTTTGTGGCAGGTGGAAGTTTACATCATATGGAGAAGGCACATTTGCTAACTTTTAAAAATGCAGTTGAGACTGGCAAGGCAGTTTTGTATATATATGAACCGTAGCCGAGCAGCAGAAAGATTAGTTCCTTCTAATCCACTACTCTGAATCTACGAATTGCTTTGATCACAACCAAGTACCAAATGGGTTTTTGGAGGTAGAACTTTGGATTAAGAGTCAGATGACTTAGATTCTAATAATTCAGGCTCTGTCACTTAGGAGCTAACTTTGGGCAAGTCACTTTATACCTGTAAACACTGATTTTCTTACTTATAAAGTTGAATGAATCTCTAGCCCTCCTGCTTAATGTTGGTTTCATCAGGATCAGCTTACACGACATACATTAAAGCAGTTAGCAAAGCTTATGTTAACCCTATGCCCAGCACCCTCACCATCCCACTGTACCTAAACCACTTAAAACTTACTGAAATATTTTTATATTGTGACTATGTAACTCCAAACACTGTATTTAAAAAGAAACAACCTCTAAGATAGTCATCTGGGAGATTCTGAAGTGTATAAATAATTATATCAAGCTTTGTTTATTCTCCCTTCCAGAAAAACTTCTGTATGAACACCTATTCCGTCTTTACATATGGCCCAATTGTTTCTCACCAATAGAAAGCAAAAATGTATCCTTAGGGTTTGTAAAGGATATAGCACAATGTCTATGGAAGCAGATCTCTCCCGAGGAAGTCATCCTATCTGGGGAAAAGAATAGGAAGAAGAAGGGAACTGAAGAATGAAAAAAAGAACAAAGGAAAGAGAATAGTCACTTCATCATCCAAGGTGAAGGTTGCCTGGAATCTGACAACTTCTGAATAAAACTCAAAGCCGGGGGATGACACATGGGCACGCTGAGCTCACAAGTGCTCTCGCGGCCTCCTGTTTGGCTGTCTGGGAGGAGGTTAGCTCCTACCAGCCATGGACATCAATCAGGCCAACAGCACTGGCGGAACAGCCCCTACTCTGCAGTGTGACAGGCAGTTTCCAGTCGGGGAAGCTCCAGTCCGGGGAGCAGCATTCCAGTGGGTGGGTCTGATGTCAGGGAAGTGGATTCCATCCGACTTACAGCTGCACCAAAGGCTGACTTTGGCAGCAATTCCTGGGCTATAATTTTATAAACAGTCTTTTCTTTCCAGACTTTCAATGTGAATTTAGACCTCAGCACAGATTCCGTCTCACATCCTTATTTTGTGTCATCACATTCTAATCCGATGACAAACAGTCGGTCTGAGATTTCAGTATATTACTATATTAGTGCAATTTATGTCCTGCGTGGAAGTTGATGATGTGTAAAGACTATATTGTGGACTCGCCTGGATTCTAATCCAGCACCTAAAGGGATAGTGTTGCTTTTGTGGATCACAATGGCGCTTTATTATGAAATCACATGGTTAGTTTGTGGTGATGGCTTGCCAGGAGACATTGGCAGCAACATTAATTACACTTCCCCCAAAGTGGGCCAGTGCTCTGCAATTCACCTCTGAAAGTCATTACTATAACTTAGCATCTAATTGTACCATTTATGCTCTACATTGTCTACAGAATGATATAAAATATATGCACTACCTTAAACAAACGAGATATGTAGAATGGAGTGGATCCAGCTGAGAAAGGGAGAAGATACCTGCGTTACTCATAAGGCTGCCATTGCTTAGTAAGAGATGTAGTGTTGGATGGGAAGCCAATTAGCCAGATGTATTCTTATTCCAAGTCTCTTTCAGTTGTTCCTTTTAAAAGGAATTTCCACAACTGGAAAGCAGTGCAGTCCCCAAGCACATCCCAGAAGAAGTAGACCCGAAACAGATGAGCTCAAGAAAAATAGAAAGTAAATCAATTTCCATTTTTACAAGCCCAAGTCCACTCATTTTCTGAGAGGACAAATCATGCAGAAAATAGTGCCAAATTGCTCATGGTTAGAGATAATTTCATGGAAAAGACAACAGATCTCCCAAGATGTTTTATGCTCAGGACTTTACTTGAATAGAGGTGCTGTAGGCCTGGAGTAGGGCACCAGAATGAGGACTTAAAGGGCCTTAGAAAGAATAGTCTTACTCCTTTCCTCTGGGCTGGCTTGTTGATGTCAAGAAGATGCCCCTCCCTGGGCAGCCCCCGGGTCCTCCGCAGCACTCCCTGGGTTTTGTTATGGCTCCTTGCGGCTGTTCTTTTTATCTTCGTTGAGATAACAGAGATCAAACTATGTCATGTTGTAATACATGAAGTAGATTCTTGACAGACTCGGCTATTTGCATGGTAGTTTCTGCTTTACAACTTCTCATTATTTTTGCTAGATCAACAAGTATTAATTTTTCAAACCACATTCCTTTTTGGATGTGTGAGTATATGGGGTCCAAGGGGGACTACTTGCTAACTTTGTTGGACTTTAATACTTTTAAAAGAAAAAAGATTGGGTGATTAGGACTTTCATCATGAGACATGACTCAGTCTTCTTATAAAGTTTAACAAGCAGATGTTGACTTATTGGGCTATTCCTTTTCTTTTATTTAGGATATGAAGTCAGTGAAATACCATCAAAGAGGTAAGTGATAACGATACCTTTTCTATAAAAAAATATATATTTGTTTTCTTATCAGATAGAGTTTGTCTTCATAAAGGTTTTCTTTCTAGATGAAAAAATCCTCCTCCACTAGAAGAAAGTTGGCTTGTAAGGCTCCAGACCAGCATTGCCCAGGAGATAGGTACCATGAGCCACACAGATAATTTTAAATTTTCTAGTGACTACCTTGAAACAAAAGAGTAAGAACAGAGCAAAAATAATTTTAATAATACATTTTATTGAACTCAATATATCCAAAATATTATTTCAACATGTCATCACACAAAATATCACCAATGGAATATTTTGCACTCGTTTTTCTCACACTATGTCCTAGAACTCTATTGTGTGCAATACATCTCCATGTGGACTGGCCACACTTCCGGTTCTCAAGAGCCCCACGTGGCTCGTGGCTACTGAATTAGCACAGATCTAGACTGAACATTATCACCTCAACTGTTTTCAGAGTCTCTAAGATTTTGAGTATTCAGGAACAATCTAGCCTACAGAAGCTTTATATTTTATTTTAATACTTTTTGTTTGTTAAGGCACAAGATAAGCATGTATTAAGCAAGATTTCTTCTTAGTCACTTTTTTAAATGACAAGGATGCCAGTAATCCACAGTGAAACCATAAATATTACCATCATTTCTCCTTTTAATGACATGCCAGAAATACGTACCAAAGAACAAATTGCAATTGCAAAACATACTTTTTATTAGTTTAGTCAAAATCATATTTTCTTAACTAAAAGAAGTCATATGATAAGTCAACTCTTGATCAAAACTTAGCCCATAGCTTAGGAAAAAATTCTAGAGGCAAGAAAGTAAGGAGATGCCAGTGGAGACTTCAGGTGGTGGGAACATGCTCCTCAGAGCTGCAGCTGAAATCTGAGGGGAGCCTGTCCCACTCAGGAACGGGTACACCTCACATCGGGGCCACCCTGTCCTGACTCTTCAGAAAGACTTAGGCAGATATCTAGAGTCCCCGCTGCCGCAGCTGGTGCCAGGCTCATGAACGATGTTCGTTATTTCCCTTCTTACTCTCAGCCGAGTGGTGAGGTGGACCCATAACTTCCTCCCGGAGGGTTCTAGCCCTTGGTTGCCCGATCGTTGTCAGGTTGCGATGCTTCCAGTCATGACAGCACCGAGAGGTGCTCTGTGAGTGTTCCAAGCTCCGCACACACCGCCCTTTGCTGCCCCCATTCTGAAGCAGCAACCCCAGGTCCCCATGAGGAAAGCAGTCAGTTATGCCTGCCAAGATGGTCAACATTTGTGTTGCACCATGACCAGGCAATAATCATAGCTTTAGGTTTAGAGAACTCTGTACTGTGTCCCCACATGAAAACATTCCTCATCCCACCTCAGCCCCTGCTGGGACCCAGAACCCGTAATTCAACAAAGCCTCAAATTGTGGTGATGTAATAGGACACACAAAATCAATCTGCGGGCCCTGGCCAGTGTGGCTCAGTTGTTTGGAGTGCCATGCAGTCACTGAAAGATGGTGGGTTTGATTTCCAGTCAGGGCACATACCTAAGTTTCCAGTTCTGTTCCCGGCCCAGTCTGGGTGTGTAGGATCTCCAGTCTGGGCATGTATGGGAGCCAACCAATTGATGCCTCTCTCTCAAATTCATATTTCTCTCTCTCCCTTCCTCTCTCTCTAAAAGCAAGGAAAAAAATGTCTTCAGGTGAGGATGAAAAATTTTTTTTGAATCAGTAGGTGGGTCACTGGGAGATCATGGGCCTGTGTAGTCTAACTACGGAGGGCATGGCACCACACATTAAGTGCAGGTTTTGTGGTTTGTTTTTTTCATATACTACATCCTGGGGCATAGCATCCTGACCCTGCAGATAGTGAGCCCTAGTTGGCACCTTAGTAGGAGTTTAATAGGGCATTCCAGTGTTCTAGCAGGTTAGCTGCTTTCTGCTGATGCCATATGTGGCAGCTTCAGTGGGTCCCGGGGTCCCGTGCTCACGTGCTAATCGCCCCATCTTCTTTACTGAATAATGGCAAACGTTGATCTAATACTCACCCAATAAACGAGAAGCATTACTTTAGTTAGTGGGTGAAGATGTGTGCTGCTTTGAGAGGTTATAATGTGAGACTTTGACACTGTCAGGGCAATCAGGAAGGCTTCCCTGAGGAGGTGATAATTAAACCTTTTGGAGGATGTGTAGAAGTTAACTACGGTGAAGAGGAGTGGAGACTGTGGTCCAGGCAGGAGAAATAGCACGTGTGAGCAGTATAGGCTCAAGAAAATGTAAGGTCTCCTGGTTTTGAGTAGAATTTGGGGACATGTGTTGTGACTAAAAGAGGGAGAGAGAGGAAACATACCATAAAAGGGCCTTGTAGAAGTTTTGATTTCATCGTAAGTGGAACAAAAAGCCACTGAGCAAAGTTTGTATGAGGGCTGAGTTGTGTCAGATAGTGGGGATAGAGGTAGAGAATCGATTTTGTATGTGAACTTCACAAAGCACCCCCTGGCTGCTGTGTGGAAAAGCCATCAGAAGCGGTGAGAGAGTGTCCAGGTGGAGGCTGATGGTGGCTTGGCCTGTAGGAAACGCTCAGTAAATCATAGTTGCTGGAATCGTTATTGTTTTTCCATAAGGTGGAGGACTGGCTGGTGTTGGTGAGAAAGCATGAACTTATTTTGGATTTTTGTGGCTTCTCTGCTCTTTCAGGAGCAAATGGGCCCTGCGAAGGCCTAGACTTGCAGGAGAGAGAAGCAGAGGCACGGCATGTGAACAGCAGCCCCACTCAGCTGGCCCCTGTGCTCACTCGTGAAGTCTGTAACTTGGACCCAAGGCACTGCTTCATTATTATTACTTTTACTACTACTATTGCTATTTTATTCTCACCTGAGGGCATGATTATTGATTTTAGAGAGAGGGGAAGGGAGGGAGAGAGAGAGAGGTAGAGGAACATTGATGTGAGAAACATGGATTGGTTGCCTCTTGAATGTGTAAGACTGGGATCCAAACCCTCAGCCTAGACAAGTGTCTTGAGGGGGAATCAAACCTGTGACCTTTTGGTTTATGAGACGGTGTTCCAAACAACTGAGCTACACCAGCCAGTGCAAACAGTGCTTATTAATCTAGTGCTGCCCACTGCTGAGTGACCATAACCACAGCAGAGGATTGGATAAATGTGATGGAGGGACTTGGATAAATCCTGGAGTGAAAAAGGGAGAGTTAGCATAAAGTTTCTCCGCCTTAGTCTCTAATCTCTTTATTTTTCTAGGGGTCTCAGGAATGGAAATAGTAGCCTTATTTGCACCTTTGACTGCAGATGGTGAATCACTAATTGCACCAGGCCATTTCTGGGTCTTGAGTCCCCCTCTGCCCCAAACACAGTCTTCCCACTTACCTCCTTTCGAGCCATAACAAGCACATTTTAGAACCCAAATCAGCTCATGAATTACTTGCTCCAGAAGGTCTTCTCTGACCAGGTCACCAGACCCAGGCTGGGTTGCGGCCTGTCCTCTGTGTCCCCACAGTTCCCTCTGCTTACCTCCTTCTTCACTACCTCTCTGTACTGGACTTCCTGATCATGTCACTCTCCCTGGGCTGTGAAGGCTTTGATGACAGGGGAAGGCATCTCATTCATTTTTGTATCCATAGCACCTAGCATGATCTCAAAAACCCAAATATAGACATGGATAAATAATTGAAAGAGATTGTTGACAAGTACCATCCGCATTTAGATAAAATGCAGATAGGTGGGACTTAGGGGCTGGTGAGAGGATAAAACTGGATTGGGGAGGGACAGCAAGATTTGTCTGCTGTGCTTGTGATGGGATAGTTAAGTAGATGTTTGATGCCTTTCCTGTCCCTTCACAGTGTCGACCTCTATTTCCACTGGGTTCACCCCACATCATGTTCCGACACCTCAGGCTGCACTCATCACACCCTTCAGTCTGGTCCCGGGTGACGTAAGTGGGGTCAGAGTTGAGAGGAGGCAGAGGCTAGGAGGTCTGTAGAGAGGTGAGGTCCTGTACTCCCATATTGGGGTTGGCCTTGCTGATCACGGGTAAGGATCAAAATGTATGGTTATCAAAATTGATATTAGTTAGTTAATGCTTAAAAAAACTTATAGAACTAAACTCATCTTATTTTTCTTTATCGAATTGGTATATATGGACAGAGTACCAGGTCAAAATGTAAAGAGCAGGTAGTTACTGTGGTGATAAGAGATGGAAGTTCCCAGCTTCCATCTGGTGATTTCAACGCCCAGCTCTGCTCCTTCTGCCTTCAGGAGTCTTAAAGCAGCCACTTCAGGGAACCTCAGTTTCTAGCCTCAGTCTGTTCATGGAGATGATGCTAATTCTTTCCTGAAAGAAATGTTGAGAAGATGAAACGAAATAATGTCCATTTATCACAAGGCCTGGCACCTGGAAAAATGTTAGCCAAAGCTATTATAATAGATTAATTTGCATTCATGCAAATGTACGTTTATATAGTTTTTCTCACTTAGGGGTTTCACCTCTGAATCTTTAGAGTACAAGGATCATTCACATGCATAATTTTTTAAAATTGTTCTCCATATTTATCACTATAATTCAGCAGATAAATATAAAGCTGAGTATAACTTAGAAGAGAATCTTCATTTTGCTTCAATCCATTTTATCTTTTGATTCAGAAAAAAATATACTATACTTCTTTATCCTTTGGAATTAATCAAAACTGTACTTGTTCAATTTATTCAAACCCAGCGGTTCTCAGTAGCATTATCTCAACTGGGAGATATAAAATCAGTGTAACTTTACCTCCTTCCACTTTATTTGATATGCCTAAACTTAGCAACTCAGGGGAGCCATGTTCCTGCTAGGTGGGCAGAACGACCTCTGTTTTAGCTCCTGGAAAATATAGACATCTCTTTCAGGGAGAATAAAGATTGGATAAAATAAATCACTTCCCATAATGGCACTTGCAGACACTATTAGCTTTTCTGCAAGATAGTCCATTTAGGGTTCAGACAAAAGGAAACGTGTTTTACTAGAGAAAGTATGGATCAGGAAGCTGGAATACCAGTTCTAATCCTTGCTGGCTGTGTGGTCTTGTACAAGTCACTTCATCTTCTCACATTTTATTCTAATGTGAAATGAAGACAAAATAATCTATCTGTCGTGAATACTGATGGAGATTTTATTATTTTTTTGAGGGCATTAGGTATATCAATCACTCTGTCCCTGAAGGACAGGCTTTTTTCAGGCGTTCTAAGATTCCAATATGTTTATATATCAAAGGAGCACAGAATTGGTGGTGTGAGAAATCGTGAGACTTATTTATCTCATACCTGCTATAAATCCAATGGTGAGATATTTATGCATATATACATACATATGTATATGTATAGTTCTACAGTTCTATAATCTAATCGAGACTGTCTTAGAGAGAAAAATGTAAACAGTTTATCAAAGGGCAAATAATTTCCAACATGCCAAATTTTTTATTTATTAAAATGGAGCAAACTTTTCTTCAATGCAGACTATAAATAATTCTTTTCAGAGTGAGTTTGCTGAACATCAAGAATCTCACTTCTTTTGGGGAAAAATTCTTTCATAATGCAATAATAGTTTTACCCTTTTTAGTTCTTCCAACAGAGTTCATATTTTCATTTCACTGTGTGATTCTGAGAAGCAATTATCCTATTATTTGGGTGAGCAGCTCGTCAGTAACTAATCTTAAAGTCTCCTTCTGTCCTGGGAGACAAGCCTCTGTTATTCTCAGAAGCTCCATCTCTGAGCTATTTTCTCTTAGCCAAGGGTATAAATCAAGAAGCCAGTTCAACTTGGAATTTAGTCCTTAGCTTTAGTTGCTGTGAGAAACATCCTGGATTATTTATAACTATGGGTGTCCAGGTTTTCATCACCACAGACGGTTGAGTGTTTGAGAGCATTCACCTTTAAGATATCCAGAATACAAGCTGTTGATCCTCTGTGGATTGTAAATTTCTAGAGTTGGGCTTCTTGGTTCTTGTCGGCAAGGCAAGTTTTATGATCACCATTACATTACTCCTATGAAATGTAGGGAAGTTGGGAACGTCCTTCCTATTAGGAAGTCTTGCCTTGACTTTCATACCAATAAAGTTGTTCTTAGACTGGAGTTCATCCTAATAAGCATCTTGAGAATTGCATCTGAACTAAGAAATATTCCCCCCTCTGTCTTCCCTAAGCCTCAGAATCTCAAGCAGCCTACATGCTTTGAATTGAAGACAAGGCTTACAGCCTAACAGCATTTTTATCACCTTCCATCAAGCAGAAAAGCCTCCAGGTGGATTAGGCTGAGTGTGTAAGAAGCTTACAAGGTAGCAGATGTCAAGCCTCAGTAAAGGTCATTCTATTTGGGCTATTCTTTTTCTGGGCACAGATTTCCTCCTGGACTATTGTAGACCTGGGAAGGAGGACTTGGTATTCTTCCACACCTTTGGAATGCTTAAGGGTAAGGGTATGTGTGACAGATGTGTTCACAGTTTAAGAATCTAAGCTTGAGAAATCTTTCCGAGTAAGAGACACCTTGGATTACTGAAATGGGATGCTGCTTTGGTTTCTGGTTAAAGCATCTTTCTCTCATGCAGAAATACACATTTCTTCATCAGAAAAAGTAAATTAGAAGTCCACATATGGTTCCATCTGGGGAAGAATAATACAGGGAAGTTCCCTACCATCTAACCAGGATTACAGTACGAAGCTCTTACCAAGTTGAATACAGCACAATAAGTTGTTGAAGGGATGCAAAGCAAATGCAGTAAGGGTGGGGGTGGGGAGTAAATCAGCTTTAGTAAACTCTAAGAGCCAAGCTCCACACTGTGGTGGTAAGCTGCACAATAGTAGAATTGTCGTGGGGGTATAAAAACTTCGAGTAGAATTTTGGCTTGATACTCTGGCTCAGTTGAATTCAATAACTTTGGCCAAGTTGTGGCTGTTGATGGGTTGTCACTCACTGGTGGGCTCTTGGAGTAATGTGATTAATCCTGCCACTTATCAGTCAAAAGGACTCTCTTGTCACGGGTGCAAGTGCCAGGACTGTACTGATGGATGGGGGTGAAACAGGGTGCGTTTCTCAAGCTGTTTAGTCAGTCAGTGTCCAGTTGCATAGCACTCTGTTTTTCTGGTCCCAACTCTTTCAAAAAGTCTGAATTTCCATGAGACAACCCAGGTTAATGTCAATTACAAATGGCTTCTCCATAAAAGCATTTGACTAATTCATTGCTTAGATCTTAACATTCATGGCCAAATTTCCATTCTTCCCCAGTAACTTCTTGTTGGAAAATGTCAAAATAGGGGAGACATCAGAGACTTCTGAGTCGAACTATTTCCTTCCACACACCTGAGTCATGGGGTCAAGAGTTTTACCAATTTTCTTTTTAAGATTTTTCTCAGTCTTCCATCTAAAAGGAGTTTAGTGCCAGATGGGTGGGAAATAGAAATGTGATTAGGAACTAGTTTTTATTCTTTTCATGTTGGATAATCTTATTGCCAGGGATTTTCATTTACCATCTCTGAATAGAAATCTAGTGTTTCACAGGAAGTGGAGGTGGTAGGAGAGAATGTCTTTACATTGCAACATAAGCCCTGTCACAATCTGGTGAGTCCTTGGAGTGTCTTGCCTAAAAGGGTTCTTGTCACTGGGACTACTCACTGGAGCCAAGCCAGTTCCCTGGGGAAGGCTGGTGTCTGCTACTCACAGAGCTGGCTGTCAGGTTGGTCCTGTGTGTTTGTAATTAACTACAATGTCTGGATGTTGATAGAGTGAGTCTGGCCAATGGTTCCCCTCCAAAAAGGGGTTTCCTGGCTAGCTCTCCTGTGTCAGGAATGCCAAAGTGGGAGTTGCTTGGAGACTCCAGAGATGCAGATTTGTTTGGCTGAGCTCCAGTTGTGAAGCCAAGTGCCGAGAAAGCAGATCAGAGACCAAACCTGAATTGAAATCAGTGGGCTTCTCCAACCACTTGGCTCCTCTGCTTTCCAATGTTATGTTTAATGTTTTAAAGCATATTTACTAAACATGTCACTAACAATTGCCAGTTGCTAGTCTCTCACCACTCTTCCCTTAATGGTTTTGCCTTTCCTTTGGGGTAGTGTGGCAGGCTGGGTTTGTAGTGTGCATGTGTGTGTTCATGTATATACAGGCATGTTTTGAGCTATACAGATTGAAAAATTTGTTTTTACTAGCTCAGTAGCTTGTTTACAGCATCCGCTCCTTATGAACTAGGTAAATAATCAGAATTCCTCACTTTTCCCATCAACATGTTCTCATCTTTTGAGAAAGCTGAGCTTAGGTTACATGTCAGTCACCACAACTTATTTCAAATTTAGACTCATGCAAGATGGATCTTTTTTTCTGGAATTGATTTTAAAGAACATTTTTTCTTTGTGGCTTAGTCCCTGGAGAATACAGCCACACATCACCTATTAGGAAGTGAATGGTTTTCAAAGTGTCGTTAATTATTTGAATGTCAATATGGGGTGAGGTTAAGATCCTTGGTCTTCCCAGTTCCTGCCTCCCTCTTTCTCTTTCTGTCTATGTACACTACTTCTCCTTACATATATCTTTTACTTCAGTCATATTCTAGCTTTGTATAGATTCCTGAATGTATCATGTTGTTTTATGCCGAATTGCCTTCACATATTGTTATAGTTCCTTACAGACACTGTAACAACACAAAACAGCAGAAACTTATTCTCTCACCGTTTTAGAGGCCAGAAGTCTGAAATCAAGGCTCAGTAGGTTCATTCTCCCTTTGGAAGCTCTAGGGGAGGATCGCATCCATGCCCACTCCAATTTCTTGTGGCTGCCAACATTTTCTGGATTGTGACCACATCATTCCAATCCCTGCCTCTGTGGTTGCACTGCCTTCTCCTCTTCTGTCAATCTCCTTCTTTACATCTTTCACAAGGATACTTGTGATTGCATTTAACGTCTGCCCAGATAATCCAAGATAAACCTTAACTTATCACACCTGCAAAACCCCTTTTTCCACATACAGGAACATTTACAGGTTCTTGGGATTTGGATCTGTATGTCTTTGGGGGGCACTACACATGTACCACACACATGCATGACGCCCTCTTCAACCTTTTGTCACTTAGTCAGTGCTTCTCAGACTATCTCTGATGAAACATCTTTTTCAAAAAAATAAATTTCAATTTCTTGTGGACTGATACTTTTTCAAAATTGCATGCTTGGATTTCACAGCAATACCAAATTGCTATAAAAATTTCCAGATTCTGCTCTTATATCAGACAACTAATAAAACATTTGAAGACTGTCACTAGTCCACAGACTTTGAGTAGCAGTGATCTAAAAGGCTCCTGCTGACAGTCCATCAGCTGATTTCTCAAAAGAGACCTTACAGGCAAGAAGGGGCTGGAAAGAAGTATTCCAAGTCATGAAATCCAAAGACCTACATCCAAGATTGCTCTATCCAGCAAAGCTTTCATTTAGAATGGAAGGGCAGATAAAGTGCTTCTCAGATAATGTCAAATTCAAGGAGTTCATCATCACCAAGCCCTTATTATATGAAATGTTAAAGGGACTTATCTAAGAAAAAGAAGATAAAAATATGAACAGTGAAAGGACAGCAAACTCACAGTTATTAACAACCACACCTAAAACAAAAGCAAACTAAGAGGACAGCTCGAACAGGAGCAGAACCATAGAAATGGAGATCACGTGGTAGGCTAGCAACAGGGGACTGGGAGGAGGAGGTGGGGGAGAAGGTACAGAGAATAAGTAGCAGAGATGGTGGGTAGAAAATGGAAAGGGGGAGGGCAAGAATAGTATGGGAATATAGAATCTAAAGAACTTGTGACACATAGACATAAACTAAAGGGGGGAATGAATGATGGGGGGTGGTGTGCAGAGTGGAGGGGAATGAAGGTGGGAGAAATGGGACAACTGTAATGGCATAATCAATAAAATATATTAAAAAATAAAAGACTCCTGCTCATTCAAGTACCACCTTTCCCAGGAATCCTCTACCTTACCATTTTGGGCTTGAGTCTATTGGCCATGACTAAGCTCCTGTGGTTCTTTAGCTCTAAGAACAACAGGTTAGCTCTCTAAGCTCCTCAGGTACTTGTTCTTTACCACTTAGCTCTTAATTATGTGCTTTATACTCTAGCCCTAAGCATTTAAAGAACCAGGACTTTGAGACTAGCATAAATCTTGATTTATAAAATGCTCAATAGACATTTTTGGAATGAATTAGTGGGAGACATGTGGAGTCTGGAAGTTAAATATAAGATGAACAAAAAACTTATTTTGGAAAATGGAAGAAAAGGATGAGGCTAAAGAAACTGAAGGGAGCCTAGGGTGACATGGTCAGTTGCCAACATGGTCACAGATTCTCCCCACGAGGAAGGGAAATCTATTTCTTTACCCTTTAAATCTGGGCTGGTCTAGTGACTTGCTTTGACCAATAAAATGTGGCAGAAATGACATGAGTTCTAAAGTAACATTCAGAGTCTTCACAATGCCTCTTACCCTCTTCCACCATATGAACACATCTGGCTTAGTCTCCTGGAGAATGAGACACCATGCAGAGAGAAGTACCAGCCATCCATTTGAGCCCTTCAGATGTGCATGAGCCCAGTCAAAAACAGGTGAGCCCAGATCAATCCAGAAGAATCACCTGGCTGAGCCCAACTGATAATATACAGAATTGTGAGCTAAATGAAATGATTATTGTTTTAAGCCACTAAGGATGATGGTTTTTTACACAGCAAAAGCTAACTGATCCAGAGAGGAATCAAGAATGGGATGTGAAAGTCAGTGAAGAGTGGTCCTTTGGCTTCCCCCAGGGCAGAACAGGGATGGATTCAAACTGTGACAAGGAAGATTAGGATTACAGATTAGCAAATACTTTTTCTTTGAACCACAGAAATTTAGCACAGAGCCATTAAATTCAAGCTGTTTTCTACTCTGAGACATAGAAAACTAACATAGCCAGTGGGGGGGTTTCACCCAGCTGTAACTTGTTTCTCTGGCCACAGAGCAGAAGGGCGCTAACTGATCCACAAAGAGCTTCATTAAACTTAAGCCCTGTAGTCTTTAGAAAATGAGTCAACAGGCAGCAGTTTATGATTGTGTCCAACTGCGTAAAAACTGACGCTGAGTTAGACAGAAATTTGCAAACAACACTAAAGAGAGGAAAGCAGTTGAGAAATGCAGCCTTCAACATTGATAACTGTGATTAAACTTGTACCCCTCCTCCCTCCTTCCTCCCTCATGGCTCTCCTCCCTCATGGCTCATGTGCTCCTCTCTCATGGCTCTCCTCCCTCATGGCTCATGTGCTCCTCCCTCATGGCTCTCCTCCCTCATGGCTCATGTGGTCCTTCTCTAATTCACCCCTTGCACAAATACATACTGCGCACCTCCCATGTGCTGGGCATGGAGCTAGTACCCAACGTTCAGTGGTGAGTAGATAGACACGGACCTCACAGATCTTCCAGTTTGTCAGGAAAGTCAACCCAGGAGACAACTATTAAGCTTTGGGGCTTTTTTCTTTCTTCAGATACATCCAGCAGACCTTTCTGCTTCTATGATGATGTCTGGCATTATATAAACAGCCTCCATCAAACCCTTGACATCTGCATCTTTCTGCATGACACTTAGATTGTTTCATGACTAGTCTGGAATCAGCCGTTTGAAATCATGCATCACTAAGTTATTGATGGGAGTCATGGCTAAGTCAGGTAGAGTAGAGTCGGGTGTGAGAAAAGAAGTGACACATCAGGTAGAGGCTTTTATGGGCTTACAGGTGAGCTTATTTGTGCCAGGTTATGGTGCACGTTTTTAACTTCTGCTAGAAAACATCGGAGGCCTGGAGATCGCAAATCAGAAATATTGCATCCAATGTTAAAAACATCTTAGAATTTACCACAGTAAATCAATCAATGTGTTCTTAGAAATATTGGAACTGAAACAAGAGTGAAGTGAAAATAGAAAAATCTCTAGAGGTTTAGTTGGCTTACAGGTATTTCTTGACATATTGAATCCCAGCAGCTAGAACACTTTGAAAAATGTTCTTCCAAGTGATGGAAAAGTGGCTTCCAGAAAGTTGTTTATTACTTGGTAGAAGAAACCGTTTGTCAGATCAGGGGACAGTCAGCCATCAAGTACCTGGGGGCCAATGATTCCAACTCTGTGCTTTACACAGTTCTTTGATCTTTGTGTCCATTTCACACCTTAGAAAACTGCCATTCAAAGCATTGCTAAGGAAAACAGGACCTCTAACTCAAATCAGCTAAAAATTAAGTGTATTAGTTTTCAATAGCTTTAAATAACTTAAATAGCTTTGTGAGAGAGTGGCTTCAGCTGTCCGACATAGGGTACTGTGTATACATGTGGCTTTTATTTATTCTGCTATCCAAGAATAGGGAACCAGGAGCAGGTGATGAGCATACAGTCTTCCATTATTTTTGCTTCTGTGTTTTTAGGGGTTTTTTTTAGCATAATCATCACCCCCTTAAAAAAGTTCTCACTAGGTGAAGTTGAAAGACCGTGGGACTGGTTGTCAGGAAACCAGGCTCAAGGATCATTTAACCTCTCAATTCTTGGATCATTTCTTGGTTTCCTTATCTAAAAATAGACACCAAATAGTGTATTCTAGTGTTTGTGTTGGGAGGAGGGTGTTTCACTAATTAACAGAGAAAAGGGGTATATGCAGACATTAAAAGTACTGTGTAAATGTAACATTTTAAGTTTGAAACTCTTGCTATGATCCTCTTTGGAAACTAGTTCTGAAGCTGCTCTGAGCTCTGATCCAGAGGTGATGTGAGGCTGTGGAGAGCTGGCTGTGGGCCCTGTTGTCCATGTGCGTCCCCTTCATGGCTGACGTCTTTCTTCTCGTTTTGGCATCAGGCCTCAGTAGCTCACCTTCCCCCGGCTGGCAGCGGTCCACTAGCTGTCTCCTGAGAAACCCTGACCGGCCCAGCTTCCTAATTCACAGCCATGGCATCAAACTCAGGAATTATAAGGTGATTTCTTTCAAGTCAAAATATTCAGTGTGCACACAGCACCTTCCAGCATTTGACATCTCAAGAACATTTTATCAAATGTCACTATTGCATCAATTTCAAAATCTTCAGGAATTTTCTTTAATAAGAGGACACTGTTGAGAATGAGTCCTCTGTTTCCTTGAAAATCATTCTTGTTTGATGAAGAAACCTCTGCAGACACTGGTGCTTGCTCGGTTCTCTAAACTGCAGAAGAAAACACATGTGCACGCACACAGACACCAGGAAAAGGAAGTGTTCCGTTATTAAAAACGAAAACTGAGTATGTCAATCTATTACATTAAATAAATAAATAAAACATCTGTTCCTTAACGGCTCTACATTAAACACACTGTAAACGGGAGAGGCTGTTGGACCAAGGGCCAGGAGACCTCTGCTGCGAGCTTGAGTGTGACCATGGAAAACCACTTAACCCTCTGAATGTCAGTGTATGTGGGGCTGAGCTCAGTAATATTTATGAGATTCCTTCTAATTTTAGTATTCAATTTTGATACCAAGAGTAATTCGACTTTACTACATTGTTTGGGTTTCTCCGTGTGGTTTAAGGTCTAAGAAATACCGCCCTGTCCCTCCCCCGCTCCTTTCCTTCCTTCTGTAGGAATAATTTTCTGAGGATCTATGATGTTGACACAGCACATTGCTGGAGAGGTAATATAGCAGTGACGATAGGCCAGTCTCTGCCCTCATGCGGATGGTATCTGTGAACCCAAAGGATAAGCAATGAGTCCAGAAAGTCTGTGGAGAGGTGGTGGGTCTCTGCCAGGAGAGCTCTTGCTGTCTTGGAAAGCAGAAGGTGACAGTCTTAGGAAGAGCCAAGAGAGATCCCTGCCTGGTCATTTAGGCAGGATTTTAGCCTTTAATTTGTGTTGTTCAACATGAGAAGGTTTGTGTTTAGAGGCTGGAGTCTGGAAGGCAGTGGGTAGACCATGCTTTAATGGGTACCTGTCACCCAGCTCTTCTGTCCCATAGTCTCCTTTCTAATCTCTATTGGAGGGCCAGATGGAGAGATCAGGTGTCCTTCCAACCAGGTCACCTGGCAGTAGGAGCCACATTCCTGTTTGTTAGGGGAGGACACTGAATGCTCCTTCCCCCTCCTCCAACCACAGGGCTGTGTGTGGTGACAGATGATGAACTAGAAAGACTACTGGTGCTTTAAACAACTGCAGAGTATGAAAATTCTTCATGCAAAGAGCTTTTGTCTTTTATCTTGATATTCTAAAGAAGATAAAGATAAGATAGTTTTAGACATAGTTTGATAAAATCTCCTGAAGCATTGATCTGAAACTTGTGATAATCTTTTGCCAAACGAAATTGGCCCAAATTTTTTAAATCAGATGCCATCAGCACCTCCAGGACTCATTCCAGCTCTGCTTATCCTCCTGAAAGAAGGCGGCATTCAGCAGCTTCACTTGCCACACAAAGTATCATCATCAGTATCAAGTGGAGGTCCACGTCCCTCATCTCATAATCCAACTATACATGCTTGTGAAGCAAGGCCCCTGTGAGCATTAAATGAGTTAGTGGGTGTAGTCAGCTTAGCACAGTACTTGGCACACCTCAAACATGTAGCAAACTGTAGGAATTGATAGGTATGTAGGTTGTGCATACATTCCTATGCCACCGAATGCCACAAAAATGCTTAACTGATTCAGTTTGTTGGAAGTAAACATAGGCTTTATTTCATTTGTATGCTTTTTTAAAGTGTAAACTACATACTTATTTCACTTTATGGTACTAGTCAAGACATTCACACTTCACAACACCATTGCTTCCTGCACCTGTTGTTACAAGGCTGGAAATTCATCTCTGGACTTCCCATGGTTAGAGATTTAAAATTTTCTGGTTTTCAGTATTCTTTTGGGTATTCTTTGGAAGAGAAAGAAAACTTTAGCTTTTAAAAACCAACACCTAATAAGACCATTGGGAAGAACAAACTAAATCATTCCTGAAATCAGCCTTTGAATACAATTTCTGTATTCCCAAGCAGGAATACAGAAATTGTCTATTGAGAGATGGCCATACATTAGAACACTATGAGGCATTCTCACCTGATATTTAAGTCATATAACATCCCTGCCAGTAAATGTAGTTATGTCCCTTTTAGTAAATGAGGATATTGTGGCTCAGAGGGCTGAAGTCTTAATCGTTAGTGTTTCTATGGTTAAGTGGTAGAATTTAGAATCAGGTTTGTCTAATATCATAGTCCAAACTCTTCCCGGTACTTCCAAAGGGGGAAAAAATGGAGAAAAGAAAGAGGTTAGGTTGGAGTGGAAGGGCTCCTAAGGCAAACCTGACATTTGTTTAGGACAAGTCTTGGGATTAAAAACATACAAACAAACAAACAAACAAACAGGAGAATAGACTTGTCTTATCTATTTGGGCTTCCATAACAAAACATCATAGACTGGTGGCTATTGTCTACCTACAATGGACGTTTACTTCCTCACAGTTCTGGAAGCTGGGAGTCTGACATTGTTCCTGGTGAGGCTGCTCTTTCTGGCCTGTAGGTGGCCACCAGCTCGTGTATGCTCACATGACCCATGAGCGAGTGATGGGGATGGACCTACGAGAAAGAGAGAGAAGTGAGAGGGAAAGAAAGAGTGAGAGCGAGCAAGCCCCCTGGTGTATCTTCTTAAACACACACAAATCCTAGTGGATGAGGGCTTCATCTTTGTGACATTTAACCTTTATTACCACCTTATAGTCCTTATCTTCAAATACAATCACATTGGGGGTTAGGGCTTTAGCATATAAATTTTGGGGGGACACATTTCTGTCCATAGCAATATGTTTCTCTGAGTTAATGCTAGTCTATGTCTTCCTTACTTTTATATCCCCAATGCTTAAAGTGGCCCCCATAATAAAACTCAGTAACTTATTTTGAATGAAATAATAAAGGAATGAAGAAAAGCAATTGGAGGTCTTTACTTTCCAAGACTATAAAAATTGATGCTCAGGTATAATAGGATTGTAAAAAGAACTTTTAGCAGGTTATTTTTTCTTTAAAAATTTCATGAGAGTTTTCATTAAATACCTAACTTGATATTTAGTTTTAATCTAGAGCAGGATTTCTGAACAGGGACCCTACAGACGTTATGGGTTATGTATTTCTTTACTGTGAAGGCTGCACAGTGCCATGTTTAGAGCATCCCTGGCCTCCATCCCTCTGCCCCAGTCATGACAATAAAAATGGATTCCAGACTTTTCCAGATGTCCTTAGGTGAGGGGGTGGTGGTGATAGCAAATTCATTTGAAAACCACTGACTCAGGTTCTAGACCACAGTTATCATGGATCTTAGAAAGTCTTCCCAATTCCAAACCCCCATCTACTTCATACTCATTCAAGTAAATTATGAGGCTTGAAGAGCTTTCCCTGATTTCCCAGGCCACAGCCCCTTTACTGACTACTCTTACTTCTTACTTTTGGCTGAGCCTCGGGTACACTCACAGGGCATTCATACCTCCACCTCCCTTGATCACCTGTACTTCTGTTGTTCCTTTCTTAATAATTCCCAGTCTTAAGAAATGTATTTGCTCTGCTTCTGCTTCCAGTTACATAAACTTCAATTGAATAAGCAATAAATATGGCATCTTAGATAGACTTCTTCCTGGTTCTGTTACCAAATATGATCTCTTATGTCAACTAAGCAGTGATAATGCAGCTTGCTTCTCAACCCTTTAATGAAGTTTCACTCTCAGACCCTATCATCAGGTTTACGATCTTCATTTTTGCTTAAAATAACAAGACTTGGACTTGACTACTCTTAACATCTGTCTCCTCCACAGGGACCTTCTCTCTCCCATTTTTTAAGTTGCTCTGAAGACAGTCCATTCTCATCTAAGGCACTCTTGGTCTTCTTCCTGGTCACCTTACTCACATTATGGCCTCCACTCCAAGTTTTCTTGCCCTTTCTTGCATCTGCAGCAACTCCCACTCCACTTGTCTTTTCTTCTGTTTCTGAAAACTTGCTTAGTTTTCTCCACCTTAAACTAAAACACAAAAATTTCTCTCCCTAACCCAGTGGTTCTCAATCAGAAGAGATTTAACCCCTAGTGGACCTTTCACAGTGTCCAGAGATATTTTGGGTTGTTATAACTGAGAGGAAGGGTGCTACTGGTATCTAGTGAGTAGAAATCAAGTGTGCTGGAAAACATCCTGAAAAATCACAGGACATTTTCCTCTCACCCCGGCAACAGACTTATCTTGCTTCAGATGTCAACAGTTCCTGAGCTTGAGAGTGCTCAGTTCTACAGTTCCCTGTAGATACTATGTCACTTCTGATCTTTCCTTTTCAACTTCTTAGGGAAATCATGCTGCTCTTGTTTATGGCTCAGTAACACTTACTTATTCCATAATCTACTGCAGTCTAACTTCCTCCAATTAGTCACCAAATCATCAAGTCACATGACCCCAGTTGACTCTGGTCCAGCCATTAGCTTCCTAAGCCTCTCTGCAGTGAGTGATGCTCCCTTCCCAGCTGGTAGCTTGGGAATTTGGGGAAGGCTCAAGGGATCCTGCATCCCAGTGAAGCTGGAGCAGACTGGTTATGGTCTTCTAGGATCCATAGTACACTATGGTCTGGAATCTAGAATCTAGACCAGTGAATCTCAAGTGAATTTGTTACCCTCCACCCCAGCCTGGGAACATTTGTCAAAATCTGGAGATATCTTTCATCACAAAGTTTGGGGTTGGAGAGTGGAGGACAGTGGGCACCACAGGCTTCTAGTAGTTACAGACCAGGGATTCTGTTAAACATCCTACAGTTTCCTTCCTTCTGACTCATCCTTGGACTCCTTCTTTGGCTTTGTCTTGTCTTTACCTTCCTCCAATCTGAGAGATCTGTTTCCATTAATTCTGCATTCTCTTCTTTCTCCTCCTTTTATTCCTTATCTACTGTGATGTTTTGTAAACATATCAAGAGCATTTTAATCATTCTAGACACTGGTAATACCTGGGAGGATGGCTCAACAAATATTTGCATGCTTTAATTAGTATTAACTACATATACGTCTATGGGTAAAAAAACAAAGAAACAAACAAACAAAAAACCGGCATTCAAACATTATGGAAAACCCTTGAGCAAACTTTAGAGCTTTTCTGTAGCACGTGGTTTATCTCATCTAACTAGTTCTTTGATGGTAAAACAGACTTGTGGAAAGCTGTGAGGAGTCGGAGTCCAAACTTGAGTTTAGCTGCTGACACACTGCTAAGGAGCTGGATGACCCCACTATACCCAGCATCAGTCTTGGACGTGTTTCCTTATCTGTGATAAAGGGCATTAAAGCAGATGTGCATCAAGATTCTTTCCAACTTCAAATTTCTATGATCCTAAATAGGAAACTCATAAAATTCAGTCCCTGGTAAATCATGTTTTAATTCAGCAGGTTTTTTTTAAGTAGAAAGACATTCTTTTAAAAAATTTTATTGATTATGCCATTACAGTTGTTCTATTCCCCCTTCATTCCCCTCCACCCTGCACACCCCTCCCCCCACCATTCCCCCCCCTTTAGTTTATGACCACGTGTCTCAAGTTCTTTAGATTCTATATTTCCCATACTATTCCTGCCCTCCCCCCTATCTATTTTCTACCTACCATCTATGCTTCTTATTTTCTGTACCTTCTCCCCCCATCTCCTCCTCCCACTCCCCTGTTGACCTAATCAATTAATAAGCATCTACATTCTTTGGGTCAAATACTGTACTTAAACATATGTACGTATTTATTTATAAGAAACAGATATGTGTATATATGGGTAAGTGCATATATGAGTGTGAGAATGTGTATTTTTTAACTTTTCATCATGTAAAGTTTGGTTATAACCAGGCTTTATTTACTAGATGAAATGTTTCAATGGAGTTCTAAGTGAGTTAAAAGAAGTTAATCACAAAAACGTAAATCAGCCTTAACAATTGTGTAATAGATAATGACAATGTAATAAGAGGAAATTTAAGAAATAATCAGAAATTATGTGGTTTTTCTCCCAATGAAGCACATGTTAAATTAATCAGTAAACCTTGAAACCATACATACTTGGTGATTATTTTATGTTATCTTGTGTTTTTAAAAATGGTTCCAAAATGCTAGATTTATAGCAGCACAGAATCCCACACTGTTGCAATGCTGTCTTCAATTCAGCCACTTCATATTGAAATTTCACACACAGTAATTGGCTGACCTTCACAGCTATGGCAGAAACTAATTAAAGCTGTAAGGCTGTGCTAGCAATGCTTTTGTGTGAAATGTGAAGTTTGGTGATAATGAAATATGGGGTGCAGATGTTATTGTCTTAGATAGACTATGCCCTTGGTTCACACTAATGAAGAACAGCAATTATTAAAAAGTAGTTTTACCCATTAATTATTTTGTGTTGTGATAGTAGAGATAAAAACACAGTGGCGTCCCTCTTACCAGCTTCTCCCAATGTAATTTAGTGGAACTTTACCACCTGACTTCTGTGTTATTTGACATCCTGTGTCCTTTCTCTTTTCCCACCTATCTTCAGACCTTTGGGAGCCCCCAGCAAGGAACTGGCTGAGTTCAGAAAGCAAAGGGTAAAGGGCAACCTAAAAATGGTCACCCATAAAGATTTTTAGACAGCTGGAGGATTAAATAAATGAAGCTTTTTGGAAATAACTTTACACGCCAAACAGAGATGGATGTCGGTAGAACTACGGGGCCCTTCACATGGTTGGTGTACGATAGACAAAGGTCACTGCTGCTATTGAAGTGCAAGTGCAGAAATAAAGCAGGCACGAGCTCTGGTTGTTGGTTGTTAGGAGGCTGAGTTTCTATTAATAGGTCAGTGTGACTTGCAGGACTTCTCCTGGGTCAAATATAACAAATCACAGATTTACAACAATTGAAGAAAAACACTAGATGAAAGAAAAGGCACATTGTATAGTCAAGTCTTAGCTTTTCATGGACTAATGATCCAGTCTGTTTCTCTTTATCTCTCTCCTCATTAATGTTAGGCCACTCAGTTCTCCCTAACAGGGTGGAGATGGAAGCAACATGAGTTCAACTCAAATTGGTCCATTGTCCTACCTTGGCACGGAGATTGGAATTATTTGCCAAAATAAAATTTTACAATTATAAGTGTGTGATTTCCTTCATTGTCTATGTACCATACTATCCACGTCTTCCTGCTTCAGCATCTGAAGGCATTATCGAGGAGGTGCTGGGTGCTAGAAGGCAGCAAAGATGAGGGTAGGAAGTGGCCGAGAAGCAGTAGTGGGTGTGAACATCACTAAACCATCTCGCCTCAGGTTGGGCAGGGAGACATAGTTAGTGCTTGGGAGAAAGAGGATTAATGGCCGTGGAAGTATTGCAGGAAAGGAAGATGTGGTGTGGGGTTTAGAGGCGATATCTTTATAACACTTCAGCCTCCATTTTTTATGATTGTGCTACTTATCAATATATTTAGTCCTTAAGTAAGCGAATATTTAGTGAGATATTAAGTGAGAGAATATTTACTGAATTTGAGGAGTTATTAAGATAGCTAGTGACGGATAAAATGACTGTTGAAACTATGTCTCTTCATTTTGGGGAAAAGTTAAACATTTCCATACTTGTTTGAAGGATGGCTATATATTGTTAGGTAGAAACAGAAATGTTTAATTGCTGTGAAGACGTTCAGTATACCTGAAAGGGTACACTGTGCCTCTCAGCTCCAAATCCACCCTTCATTGTCAGCTTTTAACAATGGATCATTTCTCTCTTACCAGCTTGTGCAATGTTAACATTTTTAGAAGAGGGCACTACAGGAACACTAGAGAGGCCAGGGATTTTCTCCTGGTTGCAGTATGTTATCTGCTTGCTCCCTCAGTGTAGTGTGGTGAGGAGCTCACAGGGCATTCACCAGTGGGGCTCAGCACAAGCAAGTTGTACCATTAGCCCCTTGTATGACTTCTAGAGCCCACAGGGTAGCTTAGCAAAGAGGTCCTCTAGTGTAGCAAACTTCTCTACCATGCAGTGGGCCATGGTCACGTGCTCTTACAGGGGGACTGGATCTCAGCCCTGGAAGGAGAAGGAGCTTCCCTGGGTCCTCCGCCTCAGCCCTAGAGGGGCTGCCCCTATAGCTGCCATTTTTAGAGAGAAAATGCTCTGGAGTCTTACCACATCCTAATAGGTAAGAGCTACTTATTCCTAGTAGGAAACCCCCTTTTTAGATAACAATCTTTTTCATTAGCTTTTCTTATTCAAATTATGATGCAGTTTCTGTTTCCAGGTTGGAACTTGACTAATTCAATGATCCTCCCACCTTCAGTTCAATAATTTATAAAATAAATAAATGAATTTCTTTGCTCTTATGACTGGTTGAATTAAATATGAAAAGGGTGATGGGCAAGGAGCTGTTGGTGATAGTAGATGTAGTAGAATATAGACGATTATAATCAAAACAATGATCAATTTTCAGAAGGAATACCCATGAATTCCAAAAGATTGCAGTCCCATGCAACGTTCAGTATAAAGAACAAAGGAAGAATGTACCAAAATTCTTAACTTTACCCTGTACCAAATGAAATAAAATAAAAACTGAAAATACATAAAATGCATAGAGGTGATGCAGGCACACTGTCCCGTGTCAAAATCACCAAGAACCCACTCAGAGAACACAAAGACGTCTAACGTTAAGTCTTTGGGGCCAAGCTGTGAAAGAATTATGTTGGCGTGGCCCTGGCTTATAGCAGAGATGGTTTCAATTTCAGGAACAGGTTTCACTCTGATCCCCATTCTTCCAGAACACAATCCAATTCATTTATTTGCGGCAGACTCCAGAGCATCACTAAATTGTATAGAACACTGCCCTCTCTTTACAGCATAATCATCATTTTCCTCAGCCAATGTACCATTACACGTGATATGATCAATAACAGAGTGGATGCAGTTAAATAGAGCAGTAAAGAGACCTGGCTGGGCTCATTAATGGGAGGCCAGGCTGAGCAAAGGAAGCCTGCCCTTCCCCAAGGAGAGAAATGGCCTCCCAGGATATCAAACCATGTCTCTCCTCAGGCTGCTTGGCACATGGACCTATTGATACCCAGAGTGGAGTGTTGTGGTGGTAGAGGCTGCCCATGGGAATGGCATCTGGGGACAGCAATTCAGGCACAAAAGGAGAGAGTAATAACTTGTTCAGTGAGAAATAAATGAGTTACAGTGCTCCTGGTCAGGTGTCTTGTCTGATACTAATATGCTAGCTGTGCCCCCTTGGCTTAGAAAAAATAATGTCAAATTTTGTTTTGAACCAGAACCTTGGGGACAGCTAGAGTGGGGTCACTGCAAAGAACTGCTTTTTAACCAGATGCTGAATGAAGTGTGGCTAATAAAACACCAGATGGTCTTGATGGTGGATTCTCTTAGACTAGTTTGGCTCCTGAGTGATGGGTCTTTGGCATCTGCCTGTTTAACTGTGAGGACATTTGTGATGAAATCTTACGTGCTGCCCCCATAAAGCAAAGGTTCTTTAAGTCGGAAATCAAGAGAATGACACCAACTGTGAATTCAGTTCATGTGAGTGTCTCTAGCCCAAAGGGCGGGGCTATTTGTTGGTTTGTTCTCAGGATAATCTGTGGTTCATATAGACTCACATGACAATAACATAGCCATATATATATATATCAAGAATCTGACCAATTCTCTTTTAGTTACACACACCACATCATTCCAAGTTGATGAGGTTTCTTCAGTTATGTTCATTGAAATGTGGGTCAAAGGTAACCTTTTAAATTATTCAGTTGAATCGCAGTGTATTACTGCGATTGTTAACACATGTGTTTTGGGAACTATCTCAGGCCAAATGTAGTTACCAAACAAAAACAACCAAAAAAAAAGTCAGAACCTGATATATTGTGCTTCTTTGCTTCAAAGTAATCATTTGTAGGCTATATCCTCAAAGTGTTTTCAAGTGGGGGAAAATGTAAAATTCCAAACATGAAATGTACCCATTGTTTATAAGAAATGGCCTGATTTTTAAAAAGTTAAAATGTAAAAAAGAAAGAAAAAAAGTACATCCTCAAAGACAGATACTTTAAAGCTGAAGGAAATGCAAGCTATTATATGTCAAACTTTTATACAGAGGCCTCTTCCTGTGCCTTGGCATTGTATCATACAGAAGACTACGGTTGGGGGGATGTAAGATGATGTTGCTCACAAAGTTCAAGAAACTCTAGTAATTCAAAACCAATAATATATTCAATTTATAACAGAAGAACAACCAGAGAATTGTGTGAAATCCACATGTCAAAGGTGATCTTCTCTTGGCTGTATACATCTTCATTGGAGAGGAAACGTTTTCTGGACAAATTTGTAGAATGTGCTCAGTGGAGTCTAGGCATAAGGGATGGTGGAGTCTCTGAAGAAAAACTGAATGGCATAAAGAGAGACCCCCAAGGCAAAGAAGCTCTATCCAATGACACCAGAAGAGAGAGCCTTGGGGCCAGCCCACATGAACCTATTCTTAAGTTCTAGGCAGAGGGGATTGTGAGCAGAACAAAAAATAAGTCCAGAAGTATCTTGTTCTTTGGTGATCTGTGGAAACACAACTTAGGTATGAGAATATGATATGAGGGCTAGAAGGTCAGACAAGGTTAAAGCACATTCAAGTGCAGATGACACTAGGGCTCAAGCAGTAGCGGACTAACCTGCGTCCCAAATAAAGAAACAAGTGGGGATGCCCTCATTCGGCACTCGTGTCTCAGGCAGCAACGCAGATGGCAGCACACATGGAGGGTGCCAGTGCGTTACGTTTTGTCACTGAGGCCTCTGATGGGCACCAAGTGTGGAGACTTAGCAGCTGAAAGAGACGGGAATCAGGAAAAAACAGAACGGGAAGGGAGAAGACCCTGGACGCCAAACTAAAAGCGTGAGGTCATGACAAACACACTCACAGAACTCCCCCGGGTCGTGTGTGTGGCAGGAAGGCAGGGATGAATTCCTTTCACTTCTGGGTGGGAACAGAGTCCACAAAAACCATTTTGTTATGGTTTTTAACTTAATTTTAACAGATTGATCTAGTAGGGAAATCCCAAATTACACTTGTAAGAGTTTAGGAAAGACGTATTACACGTTCTAAATGAACTTTCATGTTAATAGCTCACATTAAATAATTTTATGTATTCAGTGCTCTGTATTTAAAAAATCATACAGAATATAATAAATTATTCAGCTATTAAATATAAATGATTTAATCCTGAGTATTATAGAAATATATTATTTTTCTATTGTCTGCTCCTATTATTAATCAAGCAAATTAAGTTACTCAAGTGGTTCCAAATAGAATGTGATAATTTATTAGACGTATTAGTGTTAAAAATTATAAAATCAAGCTCTCCGTGGTAACTGTATTCCCAAATTCAAAGATCTAGATGTTTATAAGTCTTGAAGACTATCCAAATAAAAAATTCACTGTTAGTAGCATATTAAGTAGTTATTTTTGTTATGACTCAACATACATTACAATAAAATGATTAAACAATTTCAAAAATTATGAACATACATATACATGTTTACACAATTGTGTCTTTTCTTTAAATGAGGTAGCACATGAATAAATCACATCTTGACAGGTTAGAAGATACATGGTGTATCTCAGCCTGGGTTCTCTCTCCCTCTCTCTGTGGCATTTATGGTAATTTTAAAACCAGTTGGCAATACAAATCAAAGAAACATCAACAAGTAAATGTGTTTATTTAATAGATGCTGTTTTTAATTCAGAGTCTTAAATGGTATGTAAAGGGAGAAATGCGTTCAAGTCTCAACAGAGACAGGCAGTCCATAATTTCCCAGCAGGTTCATGAGCGCTGGGCCGACCTCACTTCCCTTCCTCTCTGCTCTTGAAAATGCGGACACCTGTGCACGACACATCGGCTTGATGCACGTTGCCATGATAGACAAGAAAGAAAAGTCATGTTTACTTCTTCGCAATAGTTTTATTTTATTTTATTTTTAGGGCCAATGTGTTTTAGCCCATAATCACTATGTGAAAATTGAGGCCCACAAATAGGTTATTCAAGACAGAAATGATATGTGGATTAATGTCACTCTGAAAAAAGTGTTTGTGTTCCCCACTGACTAAGGTAAACACACACAAATCTTTGTTTTTACATGTGTTTGTAGGTACATAAATACAATGAGACATATCCTGTAACTTTATGTGACCCCCAAAGGTGTATGAAGTTGCACAATACATGTTAAACCACAGTGAAGTAACATGGTGCCATAAAATTGCCATTCAAACCTGGCCTGCTTGTATGATGGGCAAAAACACACGGGGAGGCCTCATTACCAAAGGACCCAGAGTGGGGGAGGATATGCTATTACCAATGGACCCCCTTCTCCTGGGGTCCCCCTGTGCTAGGTTTGCCTTGCCTGCCTCCAGGGAATGATAGCTCTCAGAGTCAGAGATTGGTGAAAAGGAAAGGAATTTACTCAAAGGTTAAACAGACTTAGAGTAATGACTTAATGTCTTCATTAAAATCCCAAAGTACCTAAAAACACCCCCTCGACACACACGCAGTCCTTCCTTTTCCCCTTTGCCCAGGCAGGGGTACCATATCTCAGGAAAAGAAAGAAATCTATGGCTTAGGTAGTCCCCGATTCTTCCCAGTAATCCGTGATGGGCTGGCAGGCCTCCCTCTGATGCCAGCGCCACCAGCTGTGTCACCGGGATCCCCAGTTCTTAATCCAAACTCACGTGACTCCTTCTCCTGGCCCACCAGCAAGAGTCCTTTCACCCCTTTCCTTCCCTCAGTGTCTACCCTGCATTCTTCCAAGCTGCTAAGAGACAGATCTGTATCACTGCTACGTCTTGCTTTCAGGTTTCCTAAACTGCATGGCAAAGGGAGACCCAAAGCCACATAGTTCTAACCCTCTCCAAAGCTGTGTGGTTTCCCCCTCTCTCTCCCTGAAGTTGTGTGGGTCCCTCCTTGCATGGCTGCCGCGAGTAGGTTTCAATCCCAGCACCAATCTTCCTCTGTAGCCCCATTTCCAACTCCTCCCACAATCAGCTACACCTGCTAGAGTTCCCGTGTTTTTCCAGCTTGTCTAGGCTGTCCCAGTAAGTCTGTGCAGGCTTGGCCCTGGAGGGTGAACCAAGTTATTGCCAAACTCTCAGGCAGGTGCTGTAACCAGGGGGCATTGCCTCCCAGTTAAGTCATGGGTCAAAGTTACTCCAGTCTCTCTGGCTCAAAGCTTGGCCACAGCTATTTAACATATCTATATGAAAACAGTTAAAAATTATAGATATGTTAAATGACTGTGCCTCAGGTTATTTGCAAAACTGTTGCTATTCAAAACAGCTCTCAATGGACCCTGCTCCACGCATCCCATCCCCCAGTGCAGACTTGTGAGGGTGAGGACATCCTATATTTTTAATATTTCCTGGAGACCCTGAGTTCTGGACCCCATTACAAATCCCTCTTGGTGGGGGGGGCCCTGGCTGCGCCCTGTTACAGTATTTTTATAAAAGTTATTTGCCAGGACTTTTTTTCACAGGCTTTGGATTATAGTATCACAAAATCCAAAAGACCATGTTAATTATGACCCTCAAATACTGTCATGCATTGTTTTTATTAAATCAGAATGCCAATCCACTCACCTTCAACTGCCACCGAGCACCGCCTGTACATTTTAGTCCTGCACAGGAGGCATCTGAGCAAGGGCTCGAGGACTTCAGAAGCAAAGCTTTCAGAAGTTTTTATTTTCTTGTAAATTAGGAAATAGAAGTCATGTCTTTCCAAGTATTTCATTAAATAACTAAACAACACTTTTTTTCTACCCAGTGTCCCAACTCAGAACAGGGTGGTCAGATTTTGTCTGTGAGGGTTATTTCAACCCTGAGCCCATTGAGGATTTGCTTTAGGTTGACAGCATTAAATCTAAAGGTCAATTAGTTTGAGGAATTCCACTGAAATATAAGTACCATGCAATGTATGCTTAGACATGTCCTCTTTGGGGGAAATTTTCATGCCCATTTGTAGATGAGAGGATAAACGAGCTGTAGCGCATTGACACGATGGAATACTACTTGGCCATAGAAAAGAAGGAAATCTTACTTTTTATGACAGCAGGGATGGACCTGGAGAATATTATGCTAAGTGAAATAAGCCAGTCAGAGAAAGACAAGTACCGTATGATTCACTTACATGTGAGATACAATGAACAAAAACTAACAAAATAGAAACAGACTCATAGATACAGAGAGTAGACTGACAGCTAATAGAGGGGAGCAGGCAGAGAGGCTGGGTGAAACAGGGGGAGTGATTGAACAACAACAGACCTCACAGACGTGGAAAACAGTATAGTGATCACTAGAGGGAAATGGGGTGTGGGGAGAGGTAGGAGAGGGGAAAGGGGGGGGTAAATGGAATGGAAGGAAACTTGACTTGGGTTGGTGAACACACGACACAATATACAAATAACATACTGTACCCTGGTACCCCTGAAACCAATGTCATTTTATTAACCAATGTCACCCCAATAAGTTAAATTTTAAAATTTTTTAATGAAAGAAATGTGCTCATTAAACAGGACTTCAAAATCTTGAAAATTTAATTTAATTCTTCAAATTTTAAGAATGTTGTCCTGACTGGTGCAGCTCAGTTGGTTGAGCGTCATCCTGCAAAGCAAAATGCAGCCGGTTTGATTCCTGGTCAGGACACACACCTGCACTGCAGGTCCAGTTCCCGGTTGGAGTGCATACAAAAGGCAACAGATCAGCATTTCTCCTTCTCTTTTTCCTTCCCTCACTCTTCCTCTCTTAATACATAAATAAAATCTTTTTTTAAAAAGCATATTGCTAAAACTTAGGTTTAGCACAATTACAGCTAAAAATCCCAGAAAAAAGAAAGATGGTTGGTTTGCAGAAGTGTTTTAGAAAACCTTCCAGTCAATCTTTCTGAGTTTTGCATATCTCACTCGAAACACGATGTCAGTCCCCATACACTGACCTGCAGGACGAGGGCTTTTTAGCGATGTGACCATGTTCATACAGGGAACATGTTCCAGACCTGCTGATTGCCTCCATTAGATTAACTAGTTCAAACATTTCTAGCTGAAATTCACAGACCCTTTTTCTTCGAGCACATTGGCAGTCTGAAAGTCAAATAACAGTATCTTCAGAAAGCTCTATTGTAAGGCTGAATTTGGGTAATTGACACCAATAACATAACAGCATTAAATCACCCATATTTTTATAGTGGATAAGCTAGTCTGCTTGTAAATATGTTCAAGGATAGCATGTAGGTGGCAGAAGAATTATGCTACAACTTTAACAGCTAATAAATCTTTATTTAAGCAGGGGACCTCTAAAATTTAATTAGGCATATGAAAGCAGAGATCATTCTGAAGGTAAAAATATGACAGTTCTCACAAGAAAAGACATCTGCCTTGTGGAAAAAGTTCAAGTTAAAATTTACTCTTCTGTTACTCTGTCAATAGAAAGGCTCTCTGGAAGAAGAACAAATACCTAAGTTGGGGAAAAAAATGACAGAGGCAGTAGGCATTCCTGGCACACCCTGGAGGAGGGAAAGAAAGGCTCATTTGTGAACTTTGTTTGCATTATTTAGCTAATTCAGGTAGACGCCTCTCCTCCCCCCTTCCTTTTTCCTGGGTCATGTAGGGGTACTCAAGGATCTATAGCAGATTTGGTAGTGCCCGGGATGTAAATTGATGGTTACCTTGTAATTTGAGACTTCAAAGCAAGGCTCCCTCCCAGTTCCCAACTTACAAAGGTCTCCCTCTCTGCTCACATCACTAAGGGGTATTACATTAAGGTAATACCTCTCCTTCCCAAATTTATAACTTACATATATAAATGACAGTTGGCCCTCTAGCCCTTTGTAGATTACAGGTGTATCAGTACCTAACGCTGCTCTTCTCAGAAGTGCAGAGACCACTGGGCCTGGTTGCATTCTAATTTCAGACTCTCTAACTTGAGTTTGGATCTTCTTTTGATTGTCTCCTGGATAGAAGTGCTTTGGTCAGTACAGCATAAAATGATGACCTTGAGAATGAGAACAACAAGCTTCAAACGCTACTGTATTCTTTCAGCAATTTTTCTCCTTCTAGAAGTATAGATTGAGTAGGCATTATGGAGGAAGCTATTAAAGTCACAGCCCCCCTTCTCACAGAACTTGACCTAGCTCAGGAGATGAGCCATAAGTATTTGAAGCATACAGTAACATTTCAGTTGGAGAAAGTACAGCCCAAGGCAATACATACATAAGGGCCACAGGACTAGGGTAAATAACTTCAGTTGTTTTCTGTGGGTCAACTCCAGTCCTGGAGCCAACAAGGCTGTTTTTGTGGTTGTTTGTTTGCTTTTTATTTCTCAGAAGTCCTTCATCTAAACACAGGATACATAATGTGTTTTAACTTGTACAAAAAGATGTGCAAAAAAAAGCCAAATGAGACTCATGAAAATAAAACTGGTTTAGGATAGGATGTAATTGTTTTTCTGATATCATTCTGTACACCCTAAAGATGTTCTGCTGCTTGCATGGTATTTCCTCCAAGTCACTTGTTTTATGCTAAGAAGGTAACACTGGTGACTCACGTCAAGTGTCAACCAGCATCAGAAACAACGAATTTGGAATCAAGCTCACATTGCTCCAGTAAACAGTCCTTTCATCTGATCAAACATCATTAGGCCTTTTTGTGCACTTTCTTTATGCTTCTTTAAAAGTCATCCTGGAGCCCCGGCTGATGTAGCTCAGTGGATTGAGCACGGGCCTGCGAACCAGACAATCGCGGTTCGATTCCCAGTCAGGGCACATGCCTGGGTTGCTGACCAGTTCCTTGCAGACCAATTCCCAGCAGGGGACACATGAAAGGCAACCATACATTGATGTTTCTCTCCCTCTCTCCTTCCCTTCCCCTCTAAAGATAAATAAATTAAAATCTTTTAAAAAAATTTAAAAAAAGTCATCCTGGTATTGTTGTTGTTGTTATTGTTTTTAAAATAAGGAGACTCTTTTGTGAAATACTTTAGATATAGCCTTGAATGGCAACATAAGGCAACTTAATGAAAGTAGAAGGAGCTATGACGTAAGGAGAAATATAATTAGTATCCTTTCCAAGACTCCAGAAGAGGGTAATCCTACCCTTGATGTTCACAGCAAGTGCTCAGTGGCCTGGGAATCAGGTACCGAGCTCGGTCCTCCTGCTATGAGCTGACTGGGTGGACTCGGGCAAGTCCCTTGCATCTCAGTTCTTTATCCATGGTGTTTGAGGCTTGGGCTGCCCTCTGAGCTTCCTTCCAGCTCTAAAATTCTACCTGCCAGGCAAACTCTATGAAAAGCCTACTGCATAACGCTTAATACAGACTTAAGTCTTGTTTCCATTAAAGTGGGAAACTGAAAATTTTGTTAAAGTACAAATGGTTTTGATCTTCTCAGAACTTACATTAGGCTGGTGCCTGCAGTCTCCAAGACCTAGCAGTAGGCTTTCAGCCTATTGGGAAATGACAGAGATTTATCGGGAACATTTGGGAGTTTCTGAATCATTGCATGAAGCGGAACAATACTGTTATGTAGAAAGTTTCTTGTCAGTGTGCTCCTTGAGACTGAGTTTCATGATTTTCTTGCCAGTTACGATGGCCTTGTCAGTTCAAGGGTTTATGGAGTAGTCTTTCCATTCAGTATCTGTCCATTCTGATTCACAATACCTACTTCAGAGGGTTGTTCTGAAGATGCACTATACAGTGGAAAGCACCTTGTATATTAATTACCTCCAGATATGTAACAAATCAGGTCAAACCTCAGTGACTTAACACAACCACCACAATATTGTTCATGACCTTATTACGGGTCAGGGGTCAGAAGGGTCTGCTCCTCTCTTTTCCATGTGGTGTTGGCTAGAGCTAGAGTGGCTTAGTCCTTGTCCATGTGACCTCTCCCTCCCTGTGGCTTCTCAGCCTCCAAGGTCTTTTCCCCGTCATGTGGCCTCTCCATCTAGGGGGATAGGCAGGACTTCGTAATACGGCGGTGGGATTCAGAGAATGAAAGAAGTCCCTGAAAGCCATTTCTGCTGCATTCTATTGGTCAAAGCTAGTTACCAGCCCAACCCAGATTCAAGGGATGGGGAAACAAACTCTCCCTCTTGATGGGAGGAATAGCAAAGTCACTCTGCATGGGCATAAACCCAGGAAGGCTCGATTCATTGTGTGTGTGTGGGGGGGTGCCTTTTAAATCATCAGTCACATCTCTTGTAAAGCTGGGCACATAGTCGGCTCTTGATAAATGTGTAACTTGTTATATGTTTCAACTTTCATCAACATTCAACCTTACTAGATAGGCAGCACATGTTAACTTTGTGAATTGAAGAAACTAAAGAGAAATAGTATGTTAGTTGCCCAAATTCATAAATCAGTGAGTGATAATATGAGGATTTAAACAGAGTTTCTCTAAATCTAAATTCTCTATTCTTTCTACTATAAATTACTGCTGATAGATTGGAAATAAATTAAATACGGAAAGTAATCAGTGAAAATGCCTTGGCTGGGAAGACTTACATAGCTTTGCTGTTTTAGAGAACTATACTTCTTTGTTTATGAGCCAAATGTTGTTGAAAACAATGAAAGAAGAATATTTCCTTGACTATATTTCTTAGCTATCTTTCTTCAAAAATTAATTACATCTGGGGCAACTTTACAACTGAGCTTTAGACATATATTTATTAGTAAATGATGTCTTGGAAATATATTCAAACTTTCACCTAGTTCCAGCTTTGACTAAGAAGGCTATAGAGAAAATAAGTAAAACTATTGCAATAGAGCCAGGCTTCATCGGAAATCTGTGCCTATCATGGTCTTCTGAATTCCATCTCTGTTCATTCCTTTCCTCCTTCAAGTTAGGCATGAAAACTATGACTACCTTCAGCGTGAATACAGAGTGAAGAACAAGGAAAAAATACTTGTATTTTTAAAAATATAGAGTACTCATTATAGTACAAGCCATTATATCATGTTTATATAATACTTAACATCAATATATGAAGCTCTCTAAGTAAAAGTGTCATACAAAGATTTTATTCTTTGCATTATAGCTGTTATTATTGTCATTATTTTGATTGAGTCCCTTGTTGAACTCTGAATTCTATTTGAACCTGAAACGGTAATCAAAACTATGGGCTATTTGATAATCCCCATGAATATGACTAAAAAGATTTTATGAAAGCCCTACAGACTGAACCCATTGAATTTAAAATAGTTCTCATTCCAGGAGAAAGAAGCAGATGTCCCAAACCAAACACACTCAGTTTAATATACTTTTACATTAGCTTTAATGGACAGATGTTTTGACTATGGCATGGCAAGAACAGGATTTGAAATGGTGGATTGGAAAGATTTCGTTCATAAAAGTAATTGCTCTTACATTACAAAGTGCGGGATTTACATGTGGAAAATGTCAGCCTGTTGCAGCATCTCATGATGGATCGTGTTACCCCAAGACCTGGAGCTCACTGGGAATGGCCAACTCACTTCTGCAGGGCCCTTTTAATAGGCATCACATACAGAATGGCGGGGAGAGGGAGCCTCCAGTCTAGAGTCACTCTAGTTACGTAGTTGATCCTCAATTATACACTTCCAGGATTATCTGTAACTCTTTTATTCCCCATCAGAATTTGGCTTCTGCCTATATTATTTTAAGAGCTGAAAGCAATTCTTACATGCTGGCCACTATTTGAAGAGCTTCGCAAATATAAATAACTGAATTTATCCTCATAAGAACTCTAGGAACAGGTGAGGAAAATGGTGCACAGAGAAGCACTGTACCTTGCTCAAGGTCACACTGCTAGTGAATGACAAAGACAGACTATCTCAGTCTAGTTCGGAGTCCATGCTCTTCACTCCCACTCCGCTCTCCGTTTACTATTCAACAAGTGGTGGGAGCTACCTCCAATGATTTGTGTGACTCAGGAATTTCTTAAGTGAGGCTGATTTAGGGAAGTGAATCTATTGCCTCAGAACTTCAAATACTACCTCCCAATTTATCTAAAAGTCAGTTCACTAGCCACTTTACCCCCAAATTTGGAAATCAAAAGGGTCTTCTGGCTCATGAAATAGTCCCAAGCCCTTACACTGATCCCATGCACTTTACCCCTTGGGCTCTTTTTCTAATACTTATTCTGACATATAAGAAAGGAAAGGGAAATTGACAGAAAATTTAGAAAAGATAAAAATATAAGCCTATTTGTACTTCTACATAGCATGATTAAAAAATCATGATGATGGCTCTGAAATGTAGCCCAAAGATTAGCTAATGTTCACTACCCTTCATTTAGGAGGCAGGGAAATAAATAAGATATATTAAAAGGTCTTTTGTTCAAAATGTTTAGATTTTTAGACTTTTCTCTGCAGGCTAGGTTTCTGTAATGAGAGATCATAGTTTCGGAATATCCCGTTCACAGCAGTGCCAGATAACTAAGTAAAGGACGCATCATTGTGGAGAGAACACGGGACGAGGCGGAGATACTCTCCCCCTAGCTCGCTGATAAGTGGTCTGGGCAGGCCATTTACCCTCTCTGTGCCCTAGACTACGCATTGGCCTCCCTCAAAGAGCTATTGTAAGGATGAAATAGAACAATGTGTGTGAAAGTGCCTAGCATGTCCTGTTTTCTCCACCAATATTCGTTAAAGAAAAAAGTACCATAGCGTTCCAGTGTCAAAGATGAATTATTTTTGAATTATGCCTTGGACATTATTTGTGCAATAATACTTAAGTAGAAATATGGATAAAGAAAAAGAAGTGATCATCTTGGGATTCTTCAGTAATTATGCTACCTTCCTTTTGACTTAGTCAACTTTTTTTTGTCTTTCACCTACTATGAAGAATATCACTATCTGATGGAATCCTTTTCTGTGATAAAATCCAGATGCATGGGGCAAGACGCATTTTCTGTACAGGTTTATTTTGGAACCAAAGGGTCCAGGAAGTCTTCTCTGACTGTCCTTTAAGGTTTTACCTGGTGAGTAGGGGTGGAGAGTGGACCTTCCTTCGTAAGTATATTTGTGACCAGAAAGAGACCAAACCAGGATTAGGCAGGTCATCAGCCTCTTTCAAGCACAACCCCAGACTCTAACCATGACAATCTATGCTAGTAGGTAACTGTATTTTGTTGTCCAAAACAATTTTAAACAGGATGGTAAAGGGTAAGGAAGATTCAGTTTATCAACATGTCCTGTGTTTTTTGTTTAATATTAAAATGTGTATATCTCCCTTCCTCAACCAAAACTTTAAATACTGTCTCTGGGGTGGAGGTAAGAACATAAATATATTTTAATGCCTTTTGGAGATATTATGATACCCCATCTCCCAACCTTCCCCAACCATGAGACCTACTAGTCTAGTATAGCAATTACACCTGTCTACATTTTGACCTCACCTGATGGCTAGCATAGCCTCAGGACCCCACTAAGCTATCGCTGATCATTGGTTCCCCCTTCTAGACATGGCTGACACCCTCAACATCCCTTTTGTGCACCGTGGCATGTGTCTTTTACAGTTAGGCCTACCACATCGCTTTCATAATGGGCCTGGCCTTTGCCAACCTTCAGACCTGAGCAAGAAGGGCCCCTGTCCTTGAGCTGCTCTTTAGTGGGCTGCATCTCTGACTTTGTTCAGCCATGCCTCTCGCCCTCATGTGAGGAGTCCTTGGGACAGGTGGTAGCCACCCTTCCTTTTAGCTCTCTGCTTCCCTAACTATAATGCACTTATGATACCCCAGAGGATCTTCCTAAAATGAGATTCTGCTTCAGTATTTCTGAAGTGGGTTTGGGGTTCTGCATTTCTACAAGCCCACTTTGTGCTGTGAGTAGCAAGGGTCTGCATTATACTCTAGGTACCCAGGCTCCTGGAATTTCCAGGGAATGACACCAAGTCTGCACGGCCCATTCCTTGTGAGGGAAATCAAAGTTTTGCTGTCCTAAAGCTGCCTTTTGGGATATTGATTTTAAGCTGTTTATTATGAAACAAGACTCAGAGAATGCCTTTGACTCTTCTCTCTTTCCTGCCCAGTATAGATTCAGACAGAGAAACCTCCTTCAGGAAGATCTTAAAATTTCCCTTAGTCTAATTTAAATTAAATATGGTAAATAGAGGGCTTCATACTGGTGCCTATTAACTAGACACCCACTGTATCCCATTGTTCTGGAACTGCCCAGCATGGATTTCCTGGTCACAGGTGTTCTGCCCTTCCTCAACTACCTGTAAATCACCCTTTCTCACTTCTGACACCTAACACCCTGTCTCTCTGCCTTGCCTCCTTTGTCAAAAATGTCTGATGTACCTGTCAAAATGTCACAATGCTTCACTGTTTTTGAAATTTTTATGCTTATGTAAATTTCCCATGCACATATATTAAAACTCGATTTTTCTTCTGTTATTCTGTCTCTGTTAATTTGATTATTAGCTTAGCCTAGAAGAAATTAGCCCCCACACCTGGGTCTTTCCTCCTGAAGACAAGCTGTGACCCTGAGGACTGAGAGGTGGCCAAGGGATGCTGAGGGTGGGGGTAAGTGGACACAGCTTATGTGTGTCGAGGCCCTTGAGGTACAGAATAGAGACAGAGGTCAATAGAGAAGGAGGGACCGTAGGACAGATTCTGGTATTGGAAGGTCATGAGCTAACTCTCCCCACATTCCCACATTGTAACACAGAGTTCTAAGTAGTTCAAGAAGTCTAAACTCAACATTGGCCTTTCAGGTGCTTAACTAATGTAGGAAGATAAAACAAATTTTACTTTAAGACTTTGTTAGCTTGGCTATGTTTTAACAAATAATGGCATACAATTCGTGGGCTTTCATTTGGATTCTTGTCCTGGGTCCCAAAATAGTTAGAAGGAAGGCATCTGAACTTGTGACCACACTATCCCTCATCTAGATCATTCTGAGCATAAAGTCCAAATGACAAAAGGATGAAGGAAACTTTTTACTTTGCACTTGAATGGTTCTCTTGCAGCTGCATGCTTTTTCCCCAATGTTATTTGAAACTCTTTCACTGGCCACACGTGTGTCTTTCATATGCAACTTGGGGATGTTTAAGACCTTTACTATGTATATTGGACTATGCAATGCTGAACTCTCTGGGGTGTGGAGCAGTCGCAGATTCTTTTGGTTAACAATGTTTGCAAATGTGACTCCAGGGTTGTGGGACAATGAAACCCACCCAGTTCAAACAAGAAGGCTGGCTTGCAATGTTCTGGATTTTTTTAAAACCCCATTCTCTTATCTTGTTACAGTATAGTTTAACAAGTCCTCGGTTAGGGGTCAAATCTCAGCCCTACTACTTACAAACCATGAGATTCCAACTTTTCCAGGCTTTAATTTTTTTCATCTGTAAAATGGAGATAAATTAGTAACTCCTTTAAGGGTTATTAAGAAGATTAAAGGAGATAATACATGACAGTATTTTGAATAGTGACTGATACAGAATAAGCACTCAAATGCTGTTTTCTATTGTCTAATTCATTTATGTTTTTTAAAAAAACAGTTTCTAGTGAAGTACAGTAATATACAAAAGTTCTGCGTATGTAATGTGTTCATTTTGATTAATATGGACACATGTACACACCTGTGCTACCGTCACCACAATCAAGGTAATGGCTCATTCAGGTTTTTTCTCCTGATTGAAGCTGTATAAATGTTTTCTGGACCCACTCATTTTTCTCTTCTTTGAAATCCTTCATCTTGGACAATCATTATTTTACTATTTAACTTTTGCTTATATTTCATTGTTCTTATTGGTTTTAATATAGCCTCTCCAATTGTATGTTTTTGAAAGAAATTTATCCTCATCTGAGGACATTTTTTATTGCTTCTGGAGAGAGAGGAAAAAAGAGAGGAAAACAGGGATGCAAGTGAGGAGCATCGATTGGTTGCCTCCCATATGTGCCTGGACCTGGGGTAAAACCTGCAACCTAGGTGTGTGTCCTGACTGGGAATTGAACTCACAATCTTTCGGCTCTTCAACCAACTGATGCCACTTCAACCAACTGAGCCACACCGGCCAGGGCTCCAATTGTGTTTTAATAAACTTTAGGTCAAGAGCACTACCTCTTACTTACTTTGTACCCTCACAGCTCGGTATACAACAATGAACATGAGAAAGATCCTCAAATCTCTGCGTGTTTGATTAATTCATTGTGAGGTAGTGTTTCAATGCATATCTGATCTGCATTGGACTGATCTGACTTGAATGTTCAAGAAAATAGGAAGAGAAAATAAGAAAAGTGGATAAAGGTTTGGAGTCACCAGAAAGCAAAGGTTGAAGGAGGGAAATTACTATTTGCTGAGCAGGAACAAAAATTGAACAATCAAATGCAAACTGACAGAACTTGGTGGAAAGGCTGACATGGCTTCTCCAACTGCATGAGGGGTCAGGGTTACTTGAATTCACAGTAAGAGCCTCCTACACTGGAGATAAAGTCTCTTTGCTCGGGCCCCCCCCGGCCACTTCAGTAAACTCTCCAAGCAAAACTATTACAAGATGGCAGCCTGAGAGTAGTAGTTGACACAGGAGTCCTGAGGAAAAGTAGGAGTAGAGTAGGGGACTGTGCTAAAACAGTAATTTGTAACCTGTGTTCCCAGGCGCTGGCTGCTCTGCTGCTTGACAGGAACGTGAAATCTCAAGTCAGTCTCTTCCGTTGCAGTGAGCCTGGTCTCTTCCCTCAGTCCTAAGGCATCCAACGGATCCTGCTTCAGCTGGAACTAGTGTAGGGCTGATTGGAGGCTGCCACATGGGACCCAAACAACTGGAGGAGTTAGCAAAAGCCTAATTTGTTTACCCCTTTCCGACATAGAGAAATGTTTATGTTTATTTCTGAGGCTGTGAAAAGATGTGGAGTTCAAGAATTCTGACACTTTCACACACCACACGAGGCTAAAAGCCCATTCATCCCTTATTAATTCGTTGGTGAATATATTTTGGTTTTCACTTCACACCAATAGATGCGGGAAGGGATGCAGTTTTGACATTGTTTCTCTATCCTTGCACTCCATGTAAACAGAAATCGTCTATCTGGCAGCTAGTGGCTGCATGTTATAAAAGCCGTTTACTTAATCTGAATGTCCGTTTCTTTTTGCTCGGTATGCAAAATAAATGACATGAAAAAGCGTGCCGGAATTAGCATTGTGTGGGTCTGAAAAAGACACTTGGGTCTCTGGGTAACTAAAAGCACCCTCTGTTTACATGCTTCCGCAGTTTCTGTTACTGCAGCTGGGTTATAACTTAGAACAACTAATCTCTTTTTATTTGTATTTTACTTTATTTTATTTTGTATTAAAGGCACTTTTAAGCCATGTCTTCCAAATGTGTCCAAGGTTTAATAACTGTCTTCATAGTGTATACACATCATAGTGATGGCAGAGAATTCCGTCCAATCTGGATTTTGTTAAGAGTAGCTTTAAGATTCGTTTTCAGGATGACCAAAATGTGTTCATCTGTATTTGAAAACTTGATCCGATTAAAAATTGGTTTTATATCTACACACATTTGCCACAGTTCCCCAGGTCATGTGGCTGGGGTTTCCTGCGGAGGAGAACAAAGGGGGCTGTGCAGAGGCAGCTTGGGGGTGACGATGCTCCGCTGTAGGCCTCCAGGTCAGGTCTTCTTAGCATAACCTGTGTTCTGCTTCAGGAGAAAATGATGCACTGAGGGTGGGAAATGGGGCTTGAGCAAGCGCACTTTTCATGCTCAACAAAGCCTGACGTCATTTCACTATATAATTTGAGTTATGCCTGTGCTTTTAATAAACCAAGCCTCACAAAAAAAAATAAATAGATTTGTTCTGCTTAAACTGGCACACAAAGGGCTTAAGGAAAAAAATCTTTAACACCTCTCGGGGACTGGAAGGTAACTTCACACTCCAGCTTCTTGTCGGGATGTGTGATAACAGTTTGACAGGAAAAGACAGGTTGCCGTCCTACGCTTTGGGAGGACGCTCGCCCCTGGATCCGGATGATGTACGCCGGAGAGCTTCCCGCCCAGCAGGGGGTAGCCAAGCTCCGGTAACTGGGAAGGAATGCGCTCCAGGATCAATCCCCTCGGCGCCGCTGGCGCGCAGCTCTCGGATTCTGGAAGCAGCAGTTCCATGCCAGCGCTGAGGTGATTTATTCCAAAAGAAGCCATTCACCTGAGGCCTTCACCTGCGGGCTCAGACCTATGCAATAGATTCTTTGAAAGGGGTCCTGGTAAAGGGGTGAAGGAGTGCACTTGTCTGACCAAAGCTTAGAATAAAAACTGGTGGGCTGAGAGGCAAGTTTTACTAATTTTCGACTCTTTTTTCCTTCTCTCCAAGTGGGCCAAAGCCCAGAGTTGCCTGGGGAAGGATGGAGAGAGAGCATCAAGTTGAGACAGCCGTCCAACTCCGTGTGTGTGTGTGTGTGTGTGTGTGTACGTTTGTGGTGTATGTGTGTGGAGTGTGTGTATGTGGTGTCTGGAGCCTGCAGACAGAGCCCACGCCAGCTCTCTGAGAATACCTGGGATTCAGCAGGTGAGACCGCAGGAGGGCTGAGTAAGGGCCCAAGGATCAGCGATGAACTGCTGGGCTGCTGGAGAGGAAGAAAGGCCAAGCTGAACTCTGGTAGGGAGGAGAGGGAAGTAGGAGGGTGACAAAGTCACTGAAGAAATAAATATGTTAAAGGAAGTCTGTATTTCCTATCGTACGCTACTGTCGGAGGAGCTTGACCTACAACAGAGCAGGCGCCAACCGAGAACGCTCCAACCTGGTCTTCCCAGCCCGCTTCACCTTTGTTCCTTCCCACCAGGCCATGTTCGGTTGGTGCTGCTTTTCTTTGTTCTGTTTTCTCCCGGTGCAGTGAACCCTTACATTATGGGCTTCTGTTGTAGTTCTAACCTCTAATACACAACCATTACATCTTATCTCGTCTTCTAAATTACTCTAAAATCCAATTATAAACCCCCCTCTCCTTCAAGAGCACACGACTTGCCACATTACTGAAACGCTGGGCTGCTCTTTTGTTTTTCTAAATTAATAATAACTACCATTTTCCGTCTGCTCTTAGCATGGGAGTCTTTTATATCACCACACAGCTTTCCAAAAACACATATTATGATCTTTCTGCATGTTTGCTGGGCTAAGGATGATTTTCCAAATATTCATAAAAGATCTGTTGGTTGGTTTTTAGTATCCAAACATTTGAAACTCTACAGTCCTTACAAGGGAAAGCATTTTTAAGATTTATTTGTTAAAATTTTACTACTGCTTTGCTTTGTTAGCATGAAATAGAAATCCATCATTTTTAAGGTTTTTAGAGGTTAAAATGGATTTTCTTTGTTAAAATATTTATGAATTGAAAACCCTTAGTCCTACTAAGGTTTCACAAGCACGAACTTCTTGAATCTATAGAGAAGGGACTATCAGAAAGATGGATTCAACTTCTATAAATCGTAGAAATGTCTCAGTAGGAGTGAACACTCCAAGAACAATTGAAGGAAAACTTTAAAGCAACTGAGAATATCCTCAAATACTTTTTCTGAGGCATAACTGTGACTTGTAATAGGAAATTGCTCTTAGGAAAATATGGCTAAGTACAAATCTGGTATTAGAAAAAGAAATCTGACTTGTTTTAGTGTTCTATAATTGCAGGCATGTAATTGAATTGCAATTGCTTTTCTTACTTGAGAAATCTTACTTTTAGTCTTGGAGAGAAAGCATATTTACCACACCTAAGGCATCAGAGCATGTAGCAACAAAATATGCTTGGGGTGTGATTATTAAAAAAATATATATATATGGCTAATCAGCTGCTATGCTCTTCACCTCACAAGTGTGGGCAATGTTCGGTGGAGCTTTGCAATGCAAAGTTTGTACTAGTGAATGCTTTCTCATACTTGGACTGTAGCTACTCAGAATAAACCTACTATAGAATGTTGGAAAAACTGGAAAAGTCCTAAAGTGCATGTTAAATTTCAACCCAACATTTAAATAACATCTCTAGTTAAATATTTTGTATATTTACTGTGCCCTGAAGTTAAATGGTTACCTCTGAAATATTAAACATGTAAAAGGCCAGTTATTTTCCTTAATCAATGGACTCTACTTAGGCACTTTCAGAGGCTAAAGTGAAGGCCTAGGGAAAAGAGGGATGGAGTGCAGGTGATACGGCACCACTTTGAATTCGTAAGCTCAGTGAGGTAAACCTGAAGGACTTGCTGATCACGAATAGTGTAATCGGAGGTGAAGCACAGGGGTGGGCAAAAGTAGGTTCAGTTAGTAGCCATCATTTCCTAAAAGGTAAATCGTAAGTGAGAGTACAAAGTAATAAGTATAAGAAGACAAATAATACAGTAATTAATAAATAAATAATAGTACAAGAATAAACCCTGTGTTTCCCATACTCACAACTGAAAATTTACTTTTGCCCATCCCTGTATAAGAACATGATTGCTACCAGGAAGAGAGCTCAGGGAAAATGGGAATCAGGAGAACAGAAACCATAAACTGTAACAACAAAAATTACAGTGTTTCATTCTCATAGAATTATATATTACATATACAGTAATGCCTATGCAAATATATGCTACATCGTTTATGAGCTTATGTTCTTCTTAGTTGTCTTGAACAGTTAGACTTTATTGTGTTCATTTAATCATGATGGAATATCATGCTGTCATTTAACTTTTCAACAGCACTAACTAGTATAGCTTTCTTTCCTCCCTCCCTCCCTCCCTCCCTCCCTCCCTCCCTCCCTCCCTTCCTTCCTTCCTTCCTTCCATCTTCCAATGAGAATGAAACGTGGCCAGGACTGTCTTTTTGCACCTCTAGGTTCTGAACACCACCTGGCAGTTTTAGGTGAAACCAGCAAAGCTCAGACATTTCTTTGGAGTTCAGACAGATCTTTTCAGAACAGACATTATCTACTTTGCTTAGAAATATGTGGACTCAAACATTCTACTAATATGTTCTTTAAGGCTCTCTAATCTTTTCCTGTATTCCTAAGTGTTAGTGAGTTTTTAACAATGTAGGCAAAGCAGATTTTATTTACACAATTTAAATATATCAGTAGCCCTTATAGAATTGATTTTTTTAGTATATCAAGAGTCTATCTCCTACCATGTGTGGCACTGCTTAGCAAATTTAAAAAGAAACATTGAAATTTACAATTACGTAATTTTGCGTACTTCATGGCACTTCATTTTTAAAAAGTTTTAATTGAGATTTGGGGGCTTGTTGGCAGGTTAATACACAGGCTATGTGATCTCTAAGCTCTTTATTTTTATTTTATTTTATATTATTTATTCTACTTACCTATTTTTAAAGAGAGGGGAGGGGAAGGTGAAAGAGAAAGAGAAACATCAGTGTGTGGTTGCATCTTACATTCCCCCCACCAGGGACTTGGCCCACAACCCAGTCATGTGCTCTGACTGGGAATCAAACCTGTGACCTTTTGGTCCGCAAGCCAGTGCTCAATCCACTGAGCCACACTAGCCAGGGCATAAGCTCTTTAAACTAATGTATTATTCATATCTACTAAAGAAATCAAAAGTGATCGTGTGATATATGGCATTAAGAAATAGTCTCTAGAAGGTAAACTATATTCCAATTTATATATATCCTAATTTATAAGCCACTCCTAGCAGGTCTTTGAGGTTTTGTGTCTATTTGGAGACAGACCAGGCCTTGGGCCGCAGGAGCACCATCTGGGGTGACACAGTAGTAAATTCCTCTCCGGCCCCCGAGGGGCCCAGAAGAGTTACTGCAGCTTCCAGGAAAACAGAACACCTGGCCAGTAACTCAGGCACGAGGACAGCCTGATGGAACGTGTCACGGGCATGTGTCTCAACTGATTCTGAAACAGCACGATGTGACAGTGCAGCAGGACTTTCCCCTCTTCCGGTCCACCCCACGTTTCTCGGAGGAAGACTGAGCGCCCACACATCCTCCTCGCGGGGTGACAGCACTGAAGGGTGAATATGGTCTTAACCGTGACAGCTGTAAGTTGAAGTCATAACTCCACCTTTAAAGTGGAGATTGAAATACAGTAATACAGAATTCATAAGGCATCAGGAGGTAGTGACTGTCTCCTCCCATTACATTTCTCTCTTTACAAGGGGGACTGTAATATCAAGAGTATTTTCTGTGAGATTGTGTAGCTTCTCCATTAAAACTAAGCAAGTGCTCCGCTAGACCCAAATTCTTTTCATGCCTACTAAATGAAATTTCCTGGCCCTACAATAAGATGAAATAAAGGTTAAAAACTCAGAGAAGTCTCCAACTTTCAAAGATATCAAATATTTCTTAGAAAACAATATCTTGATCAGATGGATGTAAACAAACATGCCAATTGTGTTTCTCTTCATATACCACTAGCTTCCGAAAGCATGAAGCAACATGAAGTGCAGGAAGCATCGCCACTGTCGGTCCCCAACTTTGGAAACAAAGGGACTCCAGACATTCAGAAAACTCAAAACATGCCCTCCCCGACCTCTACAAATTGTGTTTATGTATTTATTTTGTTCCAACACTTAAAACCTTTCTCATGATGCTGTGTACTAATTTGAAAAATACAAGTTTTAAAAACTAAATCAATGCGAGATAAATTTTTCTGTGCATCACTTTTTGCCACATGAGGAGAAAAACTGTATGGAAAATGACTCTACTTGCACAGGAAGAGAAATGTCACGGGCCTCTGAATTGGGAATTGGAAAAAAAATCCTTACAGTGGTGCCTATCGGAAATACTTGGAATAAGTATCTTTTTTTCCCCTTGAAATAAAGTTCAAAGTAACATTTAAATGAATAATTATTTACCATTTTGTTAAATGCTGGCGTGTGTGGCAGGAATCATCTATTAGCACAAATGCTTTTTCGGCTTGGAATGGCTCATTAGTTTCTTTGTAGGCTGCACTGGTTTTAAGATTCAAATTCAAAATCTCCTCTGATTTTGCTGTTCCATTTCTGGCAGCTGGCCAGTGGCAGATATGCATAATATTTCACTGTTAGACCTTGCAAACATTATATCCTGCTGTGCTAAAGAAAACATTGTGTTTCTTACCACATGAAAATAATCCATCACTTTTCAATCAGCACACACACACAAAAGCTCTACCTGTTTTTTCCATCAGACTCAAGAAAAATTAATGGCCCCAATGTGAAAGGTGGACCCTCGATACATGATCCATTAAAGTACAAACTAATCAAAATATATCTAGCATCTGATTTGCTAAGCAAAATGGAACAAAAGAGGTGTGATGAAAAAAATAGATCTAAGATCCATACAACCCCATTCTATCGGGATTAACCTTATTTATTTTGAATGTGGGAGGACATAAATAAAAGATCATGAAGTGCATCTGTTGAATTCAACCAGTTCAAATAGATGCTCTGTATTTATCTGAAAGAGATGACAAAAGATACCTACTGGGGACTGGCAGAAAGTCTTGTGATGAAGAAATGTTTTGAAAAGTAAAGAAGGACAGGTCAGAAGTACCCCAGCCCTCCAAGCTGGTCCCTAGACAACGTGAAAGTAAAAGTTTTCTTTGGGAGTAAAAACACCCGTATTTTGTCAACTCATTCATACCTTTAAAAATAATTTCATGCCTTTAGGAATTCTGCTGTTGTATCCAGTTTTGAGGAAGCCATTAGGACTTCACCTTCTGAGGCCTTTGACTTTTGCCACAGTACTTTAATCAGAAAGATGCCAGCCATCAAAAGAGTGACAGTTTAAAAAACAATTCATTTTATACGTTTTTAACACTTTTCATTGGAATTGCTTGAATTTCTTTGCAAGTACTAGGTTTTGGATGATTTTTTCAATCTCTCTTTCATTTTTACTCCTTTTTTTGGTATGACATGTTTCTTGTAGCCTAATGCATTAATAAAAATGTATTAAAATTGCAGAAAATGAAAAATAATGATAAAGTTAAAAGGTATCTGTATTAGTAAATAATTTTACACATGAAGTATGTTTACTTGTATTCTTTTAACTTCATGTTTAAAATACCACATTGGACTTTTAACTGGCGTTCCAATTTCTTTCTTCCTTTTCTGATCCAGGTTGAAGTAGTCCTTAGGCTGCTCTTCCTAAAGCAAAACTGATTATCTCACTTCTCGCATCTCACTCACCCTTCAGTTCACCACCCTTGAATGAGAGAATAGAGTCTCAGAGCTGAAAAACTTGAAATCCGTCAGTTTGTATATGAACAATCTGAAGCTCAGGGCTTAGAAGTGACTTATCAAAGGACCCTGAGTTGGGGAATGATAGTGCTGGAGTCCGCAGGAACCCCAGTCCAGCCCTTTCTCCACTGCACAGGCGGGTCTCCTTTCCCAGAGCTGTGCTTCTCAGACTAATTTGTATACAGGTGACTCAGAGAGCCTGCTAACATGTAGACTCTGATTGAGTAGGTCTAGGTTTGGGCAGAAAATCTGAGTTTCTAAAAAGGTTCCAGAATTATAAATAAAATAAAATAAATAAAGAAGAAAGAAAGAGAGAAAGAAAGAAAGAAAGAAAGAAAAGAAAGAAAGTTTCAGAACATCCTGATACTGGTTTGGAGACAACTCTTGGAGTAGCAAGAATTGAAGAATTATGTCATATTCTTAGACTGGCTTTCCAAGTATTTTGAAGTCTAATCCTGTCTTCCACTGGCTCTATCATTCCTTTGGAGCTTAATGGGTCTTTGTTAGAGCTGTTTATTAAATATAAGGATGCAACAAATGTCTGAGTGAATAAAATAGAGAACGAAGTACACTAAATTGTAAGAGGAGACACTGCAATTTCTGAACTCTGTGGAAAATCTCAGAATTAAGAAAGGACTTTCTTCCTTTTCTTCTACTGTATCTTATGCTGAAAATACTTGAAGGCCAATTGCAGAAACCAAAGTTTGGAGGCTAATGAGTTGTCATAGGTCAATAGTTATCAAAATTTTTTTATAGTTCCGGATAGTATTTTACGCTTTGTAGGCCATATGGTTTCTATGGCAGCTACTCACCTCTGCTGTTGCAACAGAAAGGAGCCACTGGCAACATGTAAACAGATGGATTGGCAGTGTCCAATAATATTTTATTTGAAAATAAAGGCACCAGAAAGATTAGGCCCACCTATAGTAGTTTACCACCCCCTGTTATAGATGGTACCCAATGTATTCTAAACAAAGAAAGAGGACTTGCTGATTCCACAACTGTTAATTAAAGTTTAATTAGGTCTATAAAGGGAAGCATTCTGAGGAACTGGGTCAGGCCAGGGAGAAGATGCACTGGTCAAAGCAAGGAATGTGCATGATGTTTTCATAAAATGACCTTGTATGGACATCATTCAAGTCAGGTGTCATTGTCTCCTCCAGACTCAATTTTCTTTTTCTAAATTAATTTTTATTGTATTTTACCATTACCATTTAGTCCCTTTATATCCCCATCCTCCCACAATCACCACCCTGTTGTCCATGTCCATGAGTCCTTTTTCCTTTTTGCTCAATCCCTCCACCCCCTAACCTCCCCCTACCCTTAGCTGTCAGCCTGCTTTCCATCTATGAGTTTGTCTTTATTTTGCTTGTTAGTTCATCTTGTTCGTTAGATTCCACATGAGTGAAATAATATGGTATTTATCTTTCTCTTGCTGACTTATTTCACTTAGTATAATGTTCTCCAGGTCCATCCATACTGTTGCAAAGGGTAAAATTTTCTTCTTTTTTGTACAGTCAAGTGGTATTCCATTGTGTAAGTGTCCTACAATTGTTTTATCCACTCATCTACTGATGAACACTTGGGCTGCTTTCATATCTTGGCGATTGTAAATAATGCTGCAATGAACATAGGGGTGCTCATGTTTTGAATTAGTGTTTTGGGTTCCTCCAGATACATTCCCAGAAGTGGGATCTCTGGGTCCAAAGGCAGATCCACTTTTAATTTTTTGAGGTAACTGCATACTGTTTTCCACAGCAGCTGCGTCAGTCTGCGTTCCCACCAATGGCGCAAAAGTGTTTCACCTTCTTCACATACTTTCCAGTGCTTGTTTTTTGTTGATTTACTGATGCTAAACATTTTGACAGGTGTGAGATGATACTTCAGCATATATTAATTTGCATTTCCCTGATGATTAGTGACATTGAGCATTTTTTCATATGTCTATTGTCCATCTCTATGTCCTCTTTGGAGCAATGTGTATTCAGGTCTTTTGCCCATTTTTTAAATTGGGTTGTTTGTTTCTTTGGTGTTGAGTTTTAAATTCTTTATCAGTTTTGGATATTAACCCCTTATCAGATGTATCAGTGAATGTGTTCTCCAATTCTTTGGGTCGTATTTTTATTTTTTGATGTTTCCTTCGCTGTGGAAAAAATTTTAGTTTAATATAGTCCCATTTGTTTATTTTTTCTTTTGTTTCTCTTGCCTGGGGAGATACATCTGATAAAATATTGCTATGAGCAATGCCTGAAATTTTGCTGCTTATGTTTTCTTATATAATTTTCATGGTTTGGGGTCTAACATTTAGGTCTTTAATTCATTTTGAATTTTTTCTTGTATGTGGTATAAGAAAGTGGTCTACTTTCATTTTTCTGCATGTATCTGCTCAATTTCCCCCACACCATTTATTTAGTAAACTATCTTTAGCCCATTGTATGTGCTTGCTTCCTCTGTGGAATATTAACTGACTATAAAGTTCTGGGTTTATATCTGGGCTCTCTATTCTGTTCCGTTGATCTATGTGTCTGTTTTTATGCCAGTACCAAGTTGTTTTGATTTCTATGGCCTTATAGCGTAGTTTGATATTAGGTAGTGTGATTCTTCCAACCATGTTTTTTTTTTTCCTCAGGATTGCTGTTGCTATGCAAGGTTTTTTGTGGTTCCATATACATTTTTGAAATATTTTTTGTAGTACTGTGAAATATGTCACTACTACCTTACTACAAAGGTGTGACACATGTGTCATGTCATGGGCAGTATCCTGGAGCTCATTAGAAAATTTTGGGACTTCCACCAAGATGGAGGCATAGGTGGAAGCACTGTGCCTCCTCCCACAACCAAGTTTAAAAACAACAAAGTTTTAGCAACAAAAACACAGCCAAAACCACAGAAAACTGAACTTCACAGAAGTCTGACAACAACAAAACCTTCAGCCAAACCGGTAAGAGGGGCAGAGCCAGCAGCAGAGCGGGGTTGGGCAGGAAAGATCCACTGGACAGACCTGGGCACGCTACCCAGGCATGCCGGCAGCAGTAGGCGGATCCCAGGTGTGGAGAAGCAGGTAGACCCACTGAGGGCGTAAGGTGGTGGACTAACTGAAGGCTGACCACGGTCACACATTTGCACGCAGATAAACCGGGGAAGGGGGGAGCAGTGAGACAGACCGTGCAGGCCCCAGTGGCAGGAAACAGCAGAGGGGACCGCTATTGTCCCTCTCTGACCCCGCCCCCAACCTACAGCATCACAAACCAGTGACCTGGGTGGCCCCACCCTGGTGAACATCTAAGGCTCCGCTCCTCATATGTAACAGGCACAAACAGATCAAAACATGGCTCAGGAACAACTCAGAGCCCCAGAACCAATAAATCTAAGCGATGAAGAAATAGCCAAACTTTCAGATGCACAGTTCAAAACACTGGTGATCAGGATGCTCACAGAACTAGTTGATTTTAGTCACAAATTAGAGGAACATATGAAGACTAAACTAATTGAAATAAATGGAAATGCACAGGAAACCAATAGTAATGGAAAGGAAACTGGGACTCAAATCAAAGGAGTGGACCAGAAAGAGGAAAAAAATGACCAAACAGAAAAGAATGTAGAAACAAGAATTAAAAAAAAAAAATGAGGAGAGGCTTAGGAACCTCCAGGACATCTTTAAACGTTCCAACATCAGAATTATAGGGATGCCAGAAGGGGAAGAGGAACAGCCACAAGTGGAAAACTTATTTGAACAAATAATAAAGGAGAATTCCCCCAATCTGGCAAAGGAAATAGACTTCCAGGAAATCCAGGAAGCTCAGAGAGTCCCAGAGATGTTGGACCCAAGAAGAAACATACCAAAGCACATCATAATTATATTAGCCAAGATTAAAATGAAGGGGAGAATCCTAGAAGCAGCAAGAGCTAAGGGGACAGTCACCTACAAAGGAGTCCCCATCAGACTGTCAGCTGACTTCTCAAAAGAGACCTTACAGACAAGAAGGGGCTGGAAAGAAGTATTCCAAGTCATGAAATCCAAAGACCTACATCCAAGATTGCTCTACCCAGCAAAGCTTTCATTTAGAATGGAAGGGCAGATAAAGTGCTTCTCAGATAAGATCAAATTTAAGTTCATCATCACCAAGCCCTTATTATATGAAATGTTAAAGGGACTTACCTAAGAAAAAGAAGATAAAAAAGATGAACAGTGAAAGGACAGCAAACTCACAGTTATTAACAACCACACCTAAAACAAAAGCAAACTAAGAGGATAGCTAGATCAGGAGCAGAACCATAGAAATGAAGATCACATGGAGGGTTAGCAACAGGGTAGTGGGAGAAGGATAAGGGGGGAGAAGGTACAGAAAATAAGTAGCATAGATGGTAGGTAGAAAATAGATAGGGGAGAGGGCAAGAATAGTAGGGGAGATACAGAATCTAAAGAACTTGAAACACGTGGTCATAAACTAAAGGTGGGGAACAGTGGGGGAGGGGGTGTGCAGGGTGGAGGGAAATGAAGGGGGGAATAGAACAACTAATGGCATAATCAATAAAATACATTAAAAAAAAAGAAAGAAAAATTTGTTAGAAACATTGTCCTCTCCCCTAAAGAATCAGAATCTGTATTTCAACAAGATCCTCAGATAATTCTGATGTACTTCATAGTATAAAATCTCCAAATCAGATCTATAAATAATCTGTATCAGAATCATATGGGGGATGGTAAACATGGCAGTTTTGGGTCCGGTTCCAGACCTATTTTAATCAGTGTCCCTGGGAATGAGAACTCAGATTATTATTATTATTTTTGAAACTTACTAAAGTGTCAGAAGCATAGATCTACACTGGATCTATAAAGCTAATGATCCTCAACTACAAGATTGCCACCTATTTCTTCCATTCTATCATTTTGATCATAACTCCCTAGCCTCGTATTTTGTCAGCAGCACTTGTTTGGTCAATCCCTTTCTAGTTCTCTTTTCTCTCAGCTCCAAGTTTGCTTTACTTAACATATGAATGTGATTTGCCTTTTGTTAATTTTTTGTCAGTGTGAGCATGTGTCAATAAAATGATATGAAAACTATTTTAATATCTTAGAAGATGATGTAAATATTCCTCTTGTGGAGATCATAGGGCATGTTTGCAAGAAGTGTTTCATAAGCCACCTGAGGTTCAGAAGTTTGCAAAGGCAAGCTTGAATAATGGTGATTACAATGTTCTCTGAGGATGGAAGGACACTTGAACTTTTTGGCCTTTTGTTTTTTTCTGTGAGTATACAAGTTTGGGATGCAGATGAATTGCTCTGTAAAACAGATGACAGGAGCTGGCATGTATGGAAGAAAAGTAGAAAAAAACTCAGTTGCAATAAGGGAAACAGGGCTTTGGAGGAAGGCAAGTCATGAGGTTGTGGCATGTGTTATATTGTACCCTGGCCGAGTCACCTACACCATGTTCAGCAAAGTCTCCTTGGCTCTGTTTTCTTTTTCTTATTGACTTTATTTGGGGCAGGAAGTGAATGGGAGGAGAACCAGAAGTGATGCCAAAAGGTGAGTCATGGTGGATGTGGTAGACAAGATTGCCAGAGATTGAGGGGACACTGGACATCAAAATTATATCAGTACTGATGAGAAGGTTAGGGCTGCCCTTGCACTTTTGCACATTTAATTTCTTAGTCCTATCTTTTTAAGACAGTGCTTTCAAATCCCTCTTTCTTTTAAAGTCACCAGTCCCTGGCCCTACTCTCAGAAATTCCTGTTTAGTTGGTTTGAAGGGTGACCCAGACATAAAAAAAAGTTTTTTAAGTTCCCAAATGACTCTAAAATATGCAGCTAAAATTGACAACTAATGCCCTGACCAGTGTGGCTCAGTTGGTTGGGCATTGTCCTGCAGAATAGAAGGTCCCTAGTTCTATTTCTGGTCAGGGCACATGACTAGGTTGTGGGTTCGGTTCTGAACCAGGGAGCATTCCAAAGGCAACCAATCAATGTATGTATGTATGTATGTATGTATGTATGTATGTTTGTATCGCTTTCTTTGTTCTTTTATATATATTTTTCTTTCTTTCTTTCTTATTTCTTTATTTCTTTCATCACTGAGACAATTTTGAATTACTCTTCTGATAGTTTTTACAATATAAGCACTCAATATATGTGTTGAGTTCCTAAACAAAAAGAGAATACCATATAGACAGACAGTATAGACAGACACATCTAAACCATTATAATTTACTTAATCCTTTATTATTAAAGAACATTTATGGATAATATGAAGTTAGTAATAATATAAATATATGTTCATCTGACTTGATAGTTATCTGAATAAATGTTTATATTATATTTAAATAGACATTTTTCCCAAGTTAGTAAATTTCTCAGAAACAATCTTTTTTCCAAAATTGATTTTATCATAGACTTAATTTTTAGGGCTTAGAGTATTTTGAAAAAAAAGTTGCTTTAAAAATATAGACATGTTTTAAATAAATATTCTTAAACTGATCTTTAATACCTCAGTAGAGTCTATGGAAAAATTGGGGAAAAGGTCAGATGAAGTTGAAAAAGTCAAAGGTAAATTGTACAGAGAAAAGATTCACTGGCAGTACAAGATTCATCAGTGAAATGACCCACTGAGATCAGCCTATGATCGACTGACTCTGGGATGCTAAGGCTTTGGGTTGGAAGTGATAAGTAAGGTATTAAAATTGGATTCTCCAGGAAAACCCCATATGTTACTATAAGTTTTTCTAAAATTGTAGAGAAAATTAAAAAGAATCTAAGTCCTTCTTTAGCACAACATCACTGGGCGCTTATTATAAAGACCTTACATAGGTAAGAGTTTGCCATAAACATATTTATACAACTATATTCCTCTTACTATGGTTGTTTATTAGAGACACATCTTCTCAGTATGCTTAATTTTATCTATGTGTACATTAGAGCAGTGTTTTTTAACCCATTTGCTTACCTAAGAATAGAAAACTTTTAATAGAATATACAAATATATATTTACCAGATATTAATATACTATGTTGTGACTATCACACATTGAAATCTGTCCTAACCAGTAGTCTCATTAGCATACATACTATGCTCAAAAACTTCAGCTAAGTGATTTCATTTATTTATTTCAGCTTCATTGTGGTATAATTGACATTTAATAAACTATATATTTTAAAGTCTTCAATTTGATAAGCTGTCTTGTATAGCCCCCGAAACCACCACTACAATGGAGATAATGAGCATATAGTTCATTCTTCTTTCTTGCTGAGTAACATTCCATTGTAGGCAAGATGCATAACAATTTGTTTATTTCCCTAAAAATGTTAAAGGAGAACTAAAATTAGCTCCCAGTTTTTGGCTATTACAAATAAACATTTATGAATATTTGTTTTCAATGTCTTTGTATGGAAATATGATTTCATTCCTCAAGGTTAATGCTTAGGAGTGGAATGTTGGATATTTAACAGCTGCATGTCTAACTTTTTAAGAACCTACAGAACTATTTTCCAAAGAGGTTGTTGTATTTTACATGGGCACGTGTAATGTACCACCAGCAGTGCATGAGAATTTCAGTCTCTTCACATCTTCAACAACATTTTACACGGACAGTATTTTTGGTGTTAGCCATTCTAATTAAAACACAGTTATATTTCAGTGGAACTTCAAAGATGTGATTTTAAAGACTTCCTTGCTAGAGAAATGGGAGGATGAAAAAATAGGCTTAGTCTCTGTTTCTTTTCCTACCCTGTCCTAGATTTTAGTTTGTGCCTCTCTTCAAAAATTGTATTTTTTCCTGCTCTACCATGGCCAAAAGAGTTCATTCACCTTTCCCCTCTGACTCTTGCGCACAACTGTGTGCCCTTAAAGAAACTAACAACAAGAATTAGGCATGCCCTGGAGGCAATGTCAAATTCAGTCCATGTAATCAATCATATCTGTTTCACTGAACTATAATGACCCTGTAGACAAGAAAACACCTTCGCTGGAGCAGACTTGTTCCCATGTCCCTAACATTTGGGGGTGGGGCATAGGAAGGAGTTTTTACGTTTAGCTTCTACCATGCTCAAAGATACCTACTATTCTTTTCTTGGGCATATAATGAATTGTATTGGCGTGTAGATATAGTATCATATTAAAATATAAGAATAAATATATCAGTAGATCACCTAACCCATTTTTTAAATACTGTCATTAATAATTCAAGTTAAAAAACAGAATTAGTTACATAATATCCAACATCACAATAGACATTTACAAATAGTGAATAGTGGCAGCTGTCTTGGGTTTCATCAAGAATTATTCCCCCAAAACTAAGTGAAAGACTTGAAGAGAGATATATAACCCTGAGGAACAATGTCCAAGAAACACAAAGAAAAACAATTCACTAGTTGCAGCATTAAGGAATGTAGCCATAATATTGTAAGGGCTCAGCAAATTATAATAGTGGCCAAGAAAAGTATTACAAATCCCTAGCCCATGCACCTTTATAGGGGACATCACTTTTTAATGCAGTATTTTGGTTTCTGTTTTCATTGAAGTTCATATTACACACCTAGTATTTTATTCAACTACCGAGGAGCTGAGATTAAGTTTTTATGTTACATGACTTTCTTTGTGCACATTTCCCATAAGTCATTCCAAACTACTCTCATACAGCATAAAGGAGAAATTGGGAAAACCTCTAGTCAACCTCCACCCTTTAGAATATTATTCCTGAATTAGATGTGATATAGTGGACATTATGACCTTTAAAAGTCTAATCTAAATCTAATCTAAGTGTCTAATCTTGGCCAAGATGATGGTCTTGATGATAGTGATGATGAAGTTCATGATCAAGATGAAGTTAATGAGGATGATGATAACAATAACACTATTAATGATAATGGCAGCTAACATTTTCAGAGTGCTTACTCTGGGCCAGCACTCAGCTAAGGGCTTTGCATGCACTGTCTCATTTAATCTTTGCAAAACCCTGTCAGGTTGGTCCTATTATTATCTCCTTTTCACAAAGAAGTTCAGTGAAATGAATGGCACAGCCTGTATACCACTCTGCAAGCTCTCTGCATTCTGGTTTTCTCTCTCTGTTACTATAAAAAGGTGGGACTTAGCACTAACATTTATTACTAGCAGAAAAATTGCAGGTCGGACAATGTCCAATTTGGTTGGAGGAAGTGCTCAATAGCTCTCAACCTGGATAACAATCAGTTAATGGATGTAGATATCAGGACTAGGGGAGCAAGCTCTTCAAGAAGCAGATCATTATGCAGCAGCTCAGCATGTTTATTAATCATTGTGCACAATTAAAATGCCATTTCATCCCTCTAATTAAAACAAGTAGTTCCCCGAGGCTAGCACCTGAACTAATGAAGCTTGGTTGCCTAAGGATCTCACTCAGGGAAGGGAATTAAACAATGGAGGAAGTGGTATGTCTACCACATAACCCAAAAAATGTCAAACTGTATATGACATCATAAGGGAGTGGACCATTTGATACTATGATTTGAAAGAGGCAGGGAAGCTTCTGTTTATGAGCAAAGGCTAGGTTTACATATTAAAATCATTCTTGTTTTGGAATTGGTCAGGTCCCATCTTTTGTCATCCAGTATACTTAACAATTGATTCTGAATTCTCTTCCTTTTTGGTAGTGGAAAGGGAGTCCTGATCTTCAGAGGAGTTCCAAGGATTGTAGGTTGGCATCCAGGTATTTGGGAGGCTGCAGGGGTTTATTAAATTGCTTGATTCTACACATAAAAAGGTATATAGACAGGTTGTGGAAGCACAACTTAAAACAGTGAAAAAATGAATGGGCTAGATGAAGGAAAACCTAAAATTCAGTCCCATCATTGTCATCTCAACTAAATGACCCTGAACAAGGCTGTTAGTTCTGTATTGTAAAATAGGAAAACTGAAGTAGTTAATCATCAAGTTTTCTCCTAGTTCTAAAATTCTGTGGCTTTAAGAGAATTTGTGACTAACAAAGCAGCTCAAAAAGTTTTCCTTGTATCCTAATATCTCTACAAATTTAGTTGAATCAAGGCCTACTTATTCTTCTAATTTCTGTTTAGCTTACCACCATATCTTTAATGTCTGGCATTATACCTTGCATATATCAGTTATTCAATTAAATATACAAAGTACAAATCACTTTAAATCTGCAGATCTTAGTAACTCAGTGGTTTCAATGTTCTGCTCCTAAATAAGTGATAGAAGAAGCAGCCTACATAGGGTTCTGCATTGCTCCCCTGGGGAGTGGAAAATCCTGAGATCATGAGAGTTGCTTTCATTTCAGCCAGACTTGCCAACTTGGTTTCCTACAATTCTGTGCTTCAAAGGTATGATTTTACTCGTACTAAGCAACAAGCTATGGTTCATTCTTCCTCTGCTTTGCCTATTATTTTCTTGGTCCTCATGATTCCCTGATGTTGCAGAAAATGTTTTATCCTAAAAGTTTGAAGAATTTAGGAGTATTCATTCTCAATCTAGTTTTTTAATGGGCCACAGAGTTCCTTTGAGAATCTGGTAGTTGTCATGGAACCTCTACTGGAAAAACGCAAGTACAGTTTTGCAAACAACTGTGAAATGAGAGATTCATAGACTTCCTAAAACTCATTTGTGGAGCTCATTTTGAGTTGAGAATACTTATTTTAAAGGATTGTATAAGAATTTCCAATATTCTTTTATGAGGTCCTTGTCTAGTCACCTCTCTTGCTTCTCTTTTAGCAAATGAAGAAAGACAGGTAGCTAACAGACAAGTAGGTTTTTTGTTTTTATTTTTTTTGGTAGAGACAGGACCAGTAATACATCTGTATCAATGATGTCTTTTGTTTTAAACTGTGTGGCCAGCAGGCTCCAGAATATGATCATGACTTCAGTTATTACCTCTTGTACCTTTACTATTTATAACCAGGCAGCTGACTCCAATGTCTTTGTTTTAAATAAGGTAAAAAGACAATAATAAAGTGGTAGTAGCTATACCAGAAGAAAACAGGTATGGCTGTTTTCTTGTATCCTAATATCTCTACAAATTATAGAAAAATATGAGGACCTTAATTTTCTCACAGTATCTGTCCTATTCTCAAGGGCAGGAGGAAATTGGTAACTGGAAATTACAAACTCAGGTTTTAGGATCTAAGAATCTAAGAGTTTAAATATTTCTGATTTGGAGCAATTATTCAAATGTGGAACCTAAGTTTTTCTGTTGAAACTGAAGCTCAGTTTCTTTTGTGTGTCATGGTAGGAAATATAACTTGCTCAGTAAGACATGGAGAAACTAGCAAAAATCAGCCAATAACTCAGATGAAGTGGCGTGATAATTGGGTTTCCTAAGCATTTTTTGGTATTAAAACAAGTTAATCAACCATAAAACACAAATTCATCAGAATCGAAGGTCTTATTCAATTAACTTCTGGCCTTAAACACTTAAGTATTTTTTTTTCTTTCTTTCAAATAATTATGTCATACTTTGCCAAGAGACAGGATTTCTGGGGTGGGAAATTCCAAAGATGGAATAGGAGCCAATTCTTTTAAACTGTATCAGTTTATCCATAATTATTATTTTTAGTAAAAATGAAAACAAAATTTATTTCTTCTTTCCCAGAAGGGAGTTAAAATATTAAACTTACAAGTCCAAGCAGAGCAACTGAAATTGTATAGGTTTTTTGTTTGAAGCGACCCGTATATTCTTATATAATATTTACTCTAAAACATTGGATAAACTAGAAACTTGGGAGGCAAAATATCTATTAATATAATACCACCAACACATGATTTTGTGCCTAGATGCTTTATTTCAAATTGATTTACAACTTCTTAATATCTTTTATTGGTATTAAAGTCATAGATTTATAGTCAAACTAGGTAAATGTAAACCTTTACTAGTCCCCAAATCACAGCCATAGGCTTTAGATTTCTTGGACGTGAGCCTTTGGAAATGAAACATAAAACTGTATGTTGCAAGCTACATTGTGGTAGAGTTAAAGAGCAGGAGATTGTTTCTCTTTTTTTTTGTTTTGTATTGTTTTCTTTTTATGTTTTTTTGTCCAACAAATCTGGGTTAAAATCCCACATGTCACATATCTATCTGCGTGACCCTGGGTAAACTATTTAATCTATATGACTCATAGTTTCCAGCTGTATTTGAGAGACACATACTTCCGTCATAAGAGTCATGGTAGGAACACCCACAAAAAGTTGGACGAAGAAAGTGAAACTCTGAGAAGATAAAAGACTGATCCATCTCCCGTTACTAAATGGAATGGTGGTGTAGCTCGGGTCTTTGATCTCCAAGATCAATTTTTTTCTGCCATACAGATGTTTAGAAGTCAATTGCATTTTCAGCTGAGCATGAAAATTATATCATTACAAAAACAGCTTCAATAATTCACCTTTCTCAATCAATGAGCTTGGGCAGTTCCCTCCCACCTGACTTTGGACTTGGCCATATGACTTCCTATGGCCAGTGGGACACTGCTGAATTTAAAAGTATTTGTGCAATGGAGTTTTGTCCGCCCTTGCTGCTCTTTGATCCCTGCACCTGCCATGTGAAGAGACTCTGGCTTGCCTTCTGTATAATGAGAGACATGGGCCCAAATCATCCCTGCTGTCTCAGCTTGTTTGAAGACAACCACAAGACATGCCAGTAAGGCCGTCCTAGGTCTCTCCATCCCAGCTGAGTGAACTCAGACTGGAGGAATCATCCAAGTGACACAAAGACTTTGTTTATTCTTTGAAGCCTTTAAGTTTTGGAGTTACTATGCAGTAAATGCTGATCAATAGTCTAGTACAGGGTATTGTTACCTACAGGTATTTTGACTAAGTGACAAAACAGTATATTTATTTCTTTATCCAATGTTCAGACTTTATCATATGAGGGCTACCTGGACAAATTGTGAAAAAATTCACACTTATGGTCACTCCAGACCTACTAAATTAGTATTTCCGTGGCTAGCCCCTAGGAGTTTGCATTTTTTTAAACAAGCCACGCCATGATTCTTATATTTAGTAAAGTTTGAACTAAACTAGTGTGTTATTTTCTTTAAATTATCAAATATTCTCACATAAATATTTTTTCAGTTTGATAAGTTATTAGAAACTAACTTTTAAACTGCCGTAAAACAGTAGGAATCACTGAAAGTTTTATCTTTGGTTTTTGTTGTTTGCTTGTTTTACATAGTGTCATTCTCTGTAGTCTCCATGGATTTATAGCCTAAGAAGAAACCAAATGCTTAAAAAAGTAAACAATGGCTGGACATCAGATATTACTAAAAATTGACAAGTATATAAGTTAAATATTACCTTCATACTGAGGTTAACTAACTAGTGGAAAAGAGAAATGAAATGGAGAATAAATGAGCGGGGGAAAGGTAGCTATGAATGCTCTTCAAGAGAAGAAGGGGAGATGTAATCACCAGGGCGTGTGTAGTCTCCGCAAATCGAGTGCAGACAGAGAGAGATAAAGGGGAAGGGGGGTCAAGAAAAATAGGTTAGACTTGCTAAGGTGTGACCCCAACATAATTTAAGATGAATACCTACTAGTAGACATCTCAAATTTCTTCTGTGAATGTATAAAGTACCGTAGAGACAGCAAGATTCATGAAACATAAAGAACACTACAATGCTTGCTGAAGTACTGGTGTCTCCTATCCAAATGGAAGGGGAGCTGTGCCAACTCCCAGTGAATGGAGGGGTCCAGTTACACTGTGAGCTTAATTAGGAGAAAATCAACTGCCTCATTATTATACACAAGGACATTCATTCTTCCGAGTGAGGAGAATGATTACAACTTGAATAGGAAAGCCACAAACCACTAATCAGGGTATCTCAGGTTTAACCTATTCAAGTATATTCCAAATTATCCAATTAGCTGGATTGCCAATAAGTTCCTTGTAGCAGTTCTATTGGCATTGATGATACCATAATCAGTTGTCTTAATCAAGCTTTTGAAAACAAAAATGATGGGCTGAATTCATAGCAAAGACTGGGAAATTAGAGCCACCAGGTCACCGCTGTTGGGTCACTCAGCATTCTGCTCTGGCAACTGCTCTCAGAGGACTGTGTTGTATTTGGTGCGGTTTTGTGTTGCCACCCACCCACTCATCCTCAGGTTATGCCCCTATTTCGTAATCTTCCAGCCTTTCCTGGGAGCACCAAAGTGACCTCTCCAGGCCTATTCCTCATCTTGAATCCACTGGTTTTCTTTAGCCCCGTATCAGAAACCAGGTTTCTTAGACCTGTTGTTTCCTACTCACTGGTTTGGGCTGGGCCTATTATCCATGAAGAACAGAGGATGGAGAATAAAGAATCTTCCCCATCCAGGCTTTTTTTGATGATGACTTTATGTTTGTTGGGTAGCAATAGTTGTTTGAGGGTGGGGGCTGTTCATTCCTGTGGCTCCAGAACATGTGCCTGACACATAGTACATGTTTATAAATGCTTGATGAACAAATCAGTAATAAATTGGAAAAAAATGACAGTTTAGGTTACTCATAACACTGTTCCAATAGAGGTAATACATAGGATTTAAAATATGTCTGACTATCGTCAATGGGGACCTTGTCTGTCATACTAATTTTCCCCAGAGCCTAAAATGATGTCTGCGAGAGGATTTATGCTTAAGAAATGTTGTCTTGAATGAATAAATGATTAAATGAATGAATATTAGTGAGTCTCTCCCTCCTGATCCACCATCTGGTAGAAATGAAGAAGCCTGAGTTCCAGATAAGGGTTAAGCCAGGGTGGTGATAAAGCAAGAGCCAGAGACTGCAGAGCAGGGGACAAGAATTCAGCTTTCCTTGGAACCTAGAGTCCGAGATCATAAAATTCAAAACCCAGCGAAATCAAGGTAGTCTTGGGGAGGTCATTGGTCTTTCTTTGTCATAAGAAATGGGGTTTTGAATCAGTCCTGTGAAGACACTAAGGCACAGGAACACCACAACTGGGCCACTCAGTTGTGACAATAATTGCCATAACAGAGTGCAATATTGTTGGAACAAACAGACTGAATGATTGTTTGACTATAGACAAGTTGAGGAGAGAGCCAAAGAGGTTACATCAGGCTGGTCTTTTTAAACATCATTGGCAAATATGAATGCAAAATTTCAAGACATGGTCTCTGTATTGGTTTGGGTTCCCCTAGAAGCAGACCCTCAGACAAGCCTTCAGGTATGAGTGGTTTCTTTAAAAGGTGGTCCCAGGAAACTTGATAGAAATTCAGAAACCGAGTCAGGAAAGAGCAGAAAGCCAGTGAAGGTGTGATACCAAGTCAGTTACCTGACAGCAACTAGAGGTCAGGTATTTAGAAAACTGATAACAATGTAGGACATTCCCCACAGTTATTCTAACTTAAGTGCCAAGAAGCGGGAACTTTGTTTTTTAACCAACTCCTTGATATTTGTTGAAAGGCTGCTTTTAAGGATATTAACTCTCTTTCCTTGTCCCATGGGAAGGGTAAACATGCGGCCTGGTCAGAAAAGATCCCTGGGCAGACACTACACAGTCCACTCCAGCTCCTGATGTCAATGCCATAAAACAAAAACCAAATTAGCTTCAGCATAACTAGATTCTGATTTTGCTTTGCAGTGGCTTCTCTTTCTTTTCCTCCAACTAGGGCTCTATAAAAACAAAAGATACTTAAAGAAGACCTTGTTCCTTTTGTTTTTTACTCAGCTGAGACCTGAAGTAGAGTTGGATCACTTCCACAGAGCAGAGTGGTTGGATTTCATATGCCAGGCCAACAAGCAAAGTTTTCATGAGGCAACACTGCATGGATGCCCCTCCCTCCTCCTTCATATCACTCGCACAGAAAAACAGCATTAATTCTCTAGACTCCAGGGTACATTGATCCTCCTTGGGTTTTCTAAAACTGCTTCTATATCCTGGATGCCAATCTTTTTGCTCGATTTCCTGGAAACGTCATTATAAGGGGAACCCCACCCAAAATGGAATTATCTCTGTAAGGTGGGCCCCTTGTAGTACAAGCTTCCCTCAAGTAGGTAGGTGAGTGTTCTAGAAAGCCATCGGTCTCATCTCAGTGTACCAGCTGGCATTGCTGTGAGAGGCTGTGCCGTTTGGCTGCAGTGAATTTTTGTGGAAGACTCAACACGTTTGGGCATTTCACGATGGGTGATTTATGAGGGCACCTGCCCATGCTGCACTGAGCGTTCAGCAGTTTTTGACCGAAACAGCATGATTGCTGTGCCCCACCCTCCCTATTCACCTGGTCTTGCCCTAAGTAACTTTTTTTTGTTTCCCTGGATGAAAAAAAAACTCTCAAAGGGAAATGTTTTGCTGATGTAGAAGAGGTGAAACAAAAAATAAAAGTACTAAAATGCATCAAAATTGACAAGGTGAATTGACAAAATTGAAATGCATCAAAACTGCTTTGAGCAGTGGAAAAAACATCTTGATAGGTGTATTGCATCAAATGGAGAGTACTTTAAGGTGACTGAATTTTGATATGGACTTCTGACCAAGATGGAGGTGTAGGTAGACACACTGTGCCTCCTTGCACAACCAAAAGAAGGACAACAACAATTTAAAAACAAAAACAACCAAAACTGATAGAAAATCGAACTGTATGGAAGTCTGACAACCAAAGAGTTAAAGGAGACACACTCATCCAGACCAGTAGGAGGGGCAGAGTTGGGCCACCAGGGTGGAGAGGACTCGTGGTAAAGCTGTGGGACGCAGACCCAGCAAGGTGGTAGATTGTGGAGTGGTGTGCGGCTCACAAGGCAGCTGGCACACCCGGTGGTCCCACATTCATGTGCAGATAAACCAGGGGAAACTGGGAAGCGAGACAGACCATACAACTCAGGGCCCCAGCACCAGGAAATAAAGTCTCAAACTACTGATTGAAAACACCTGTGGGGACTGAGGTGCTGGGAGAAACTCCCAGCCTCACAGGAGAGTTCGTTGGAGAGACCCACAGGGTCCTAGAATGTACACAAACCCACCCACATGGGAGTTAGCACCAGTAGCACCCACTTTGCTTGTGAGAAGCTGGGGAAGTGACTAAAATTTGGCATAGTGGAGCAAGCACCATTGTTCCCTCTCAGACCCCCCCCCAACATACAGTGTCATAATCCAGCAACATAAGTTGCCCCACCCTGGTGAACACATAAGGCTCTGTCCTTCATACATAACAGGTGTGACTAGATTTAAAAAATGGCTCAAACAGAACAATAGATCAAAGCCCCAGAGCCAATACATCTAAGTGGCCAAGAGATAGCCAGCCTATCAGATGCACAATTCAAAACACTGGTGATCAGGATGCTTACAGAATTGGTTGATTTTGGTTGCAAATTAGATGAAAAAATGAAGGCTATGCTAAGTGAAATAAAGGAAAATGTACAAGGTAAGCAATAGTGATGGGAAAGAAACTAGGACTCAGATCAACGGTGTATACCAGAAAGAAGAAAGATACATCCAATCAGAAAAAAATGAAGAAACAAGAATTTTAAAAAATGAAGAGAGGCTTAGGAACCTCCAGGACATCTTTAAATGTTCCAACATCCAAATTATAGGGGTATCAGAAGGAGAAGAAGAAGAGAAACAAGTGGAAAAGTTGTTTGAACAAATAATAAAGGAGAACTTCCCCAATTTGGCAAAGGAAATAGACTTCCAGGAAATCCAGGAAGCTCAGAGAGTCCCAAAGAAGTTGGACCCAAGAAGAAACACACCGAGGCACATCATCATTACATTAGCCAAGATTAAAATGAAGGAGAGAATCCTAGAAGCAGCAAGAGCTAAGGGGACAGTCACCTACAAAGGAGTTCCCATCAGATTGTCAGCTGATTTCTCAAAAGAGACCTTACAGACAAGAAAGGGCTAGAAAGAAGTATTCCAAGTCATGAAATCCAAAGACCTACATCCAAGATTGATCTATCCAGCAAAGCTTTCATTTAGAATGGAAGGGCAGATAAAGTGCTTCTCAGATAAGGTCAAGTTAAAGGAGTTCACCATCACCAAGCCCTTATTATATGAAATGTTAAAGAGACTTATCTAAGAAAAAGAAGATAAAAAAACATGTACAATAAAATGACAGCAAGCTCACTATTATTAACAACCACACCTAAAACAAAAACTAACAAACTAAGCCAACAACTAGAACAGGAACAGAACCACAGAAATGGAGATCACATGCAGCGTTATGAACAGGGGAGTGGGAGGGGGAGAGAGGGGGAAAAGATACAGAGAATAAGTAGCATAGATGGTAAGTAGAATATAGACAGGGGGAGGGTAAGAATAGTATAGGAAATGTAGAAGCCAAAGAACTTATATGTATGACCCATGGACATGAACTAAAGGGGGGAAATGTGGGTGGGAGTGGATGTGCAGGATGTAGGGGAGTGAAGGGGATAAAGGAGACAGCTATAACAGCATAATCAATAAAATTTTAAAAATAAAAAATAAAAGTAGAGAACTGGCTCATGTAAAAAATAAAAAATTAAGTCGCAACCTCAAAAAAATTAAAGTCATAACATTTTTTTAAAAAAAGGTGGCTGAATTTTAAGCATGTAAGAATAAATACACAATTTTTTTATAAATAAATTCCATTTTCTTGGGTGACCCAGGGTATACTGTGAACTACTTAAGGGCAAAATCTGATTTATTTGTATCAACTCTTAGTATTCTTTCCTGCCTCTAGTACTATACCTGGTACCTAAAATGTGCTTTAAAGTGTTGAGTGGATTGATGGATAACAGATAAATGAGTGAAGCAGTGAGTGACATATCTTTGTCCCCTATAATATTCTGTTGACTAGCAGTGGGGATCAGTTTGCTTTGCTATCTTAATCCTCATTCATTTTTGTCAAGTATTTCACTTTCCCAAAATAGGGCATCTTCTCTTCCCAAAGACCTTTTAGAGTGTTACTACTCAGACCACTGGGTTTTGCAGAATTGAACCCTTTGTCATGAACCTCAACTTCCCCTTCCCACTTCTCACTGTCTCAGTTCTTTATTTGCTCATTCACTTTCCCTATCCCTTTGGTATTCAGGTCCTTTCAGGGGGTAGAGCACTCATTTATAATAATCTCTAGTTAATCTATTAGGATACTTTTTGTAAAGGATTTTTTTAATTTTAAAAGATAATGCCAAGATTTACCTAAAAGATGCTATGCCAAGTTCTCAAAATAAGCATGACATCTATTTTAAAGCTAACTTCTCTCTATGCTCTAGTTCTGTAATGCTATTACCTCTCTCCCTCTCCCACAGGCAGAGATTGAGTGCAGGGAAGTGGCTTTCCTGCCCTGTCAACTGTGAGTAAATTATATTTCTTGATAACTATTTACCTAACTTATTCCCTCATTTTCTAACAAGGCAGGACCTAGTTTGAGGATTTCAACTCTCAAGTAATTAAGACCATGGAATGAATCTTAAATTATTCATAACATCTAATTATCTGTGTGGCAATTCCAGCCACAGAACACTATACTTTCAAGAAAACAGTATGGAGATTCCTCCAAAAATTAAAAAAATAACTACCCTATGACACATACATACACATATATGCACAGTGGAATATTACTCAACCATGAAAAGAAGGAAATCTTGCCATTTGCAACATGGATGGATGTAAAGGCTATTATGCTAAGTGAAATAAGAGAGAGAAAGAAAAATACCATATGATTTCACTTATATGTGGATGCTAAGTTCTTTAATGGGTAAGTGAAGGCAAGATGAACAAATGAACAAACAAAACAAAGGAGATAAATATTTATAGATGCAGAGAATGAACTAATGGTCACCAGATGGGAGGGTAGGTAAGATGGTGGGCAAAAAGGGTGAAGTAGACTACTATAAACTGCTAGTCATAAAATAAGTCCTGGCGATGTAAAGTACATCATAGAGAATACAGTTAATGATGCTGTAATAACTATGTATGGTGTCAGATGGTTATGAGACTTGTGGTGATCACCTGATAAGGTTTGTACATGTCTAATCATTATTTTGTGCACCTGACACATAATGTTGTATGCCAACCATAATTTAAAAGTATAGTAATAAAGCCCTGGCTGGTGTAGCTCAATGGATTGAGCTCGGGCCTGCGAATCCGACAATTGCGGTTCGATTCCCAGTCAGGGCACATGCCTGGGTTGCAGACCAGTTCCCTGCAGGCCAGTTCCCAGCAGGGGACGCACGAAAGGCAACCATACATTGATGTTTCTCTCCCTCTGTCCTTCCCTTCCCCTCTAAAGATAAATAAATAAAATATTAAAAAAAAAAGTATAGTAATAAAAACGAAAGGCCCACAACCACGAACTAAACCTGGAAATGATGGTGACTAAGGGGCTGAGGGAGCAGGATTATAATCAAGTGTACCATATGGGTACCACAGAACAGTCCCAAAGTGAGTAAAAATGACCTCAAAGTTCTGGATACTTATATGAAAAGGAAACAAGCCCTAGGTCTCTAGCAAGACAATGTTTGGGGGTCAGAAAGCTTAGGTTTCCAAGCATGAAAAGAATCCTTAGCCAAACGACTTGAGGATGCCCTAACTATGGACAACAGCAAACAGGCTCCACAGATCACTCTCAACAACAGAAGGGGTGATGGGGAGGGATCTCAGTGTTCTGGGAAGGAGAAGAGTTACACAACCAGCCAAGCAATAGATTTCCCTAGAAAGTTGCAGGTGATCTATCTTGCTTTTAGCAAATCATTTTATGTAAGGCCTCACAAAATCTTACTTGCAAATTTAATTCAAATTGGCTTGGATATGAGCATTGTTGCATGTGTGGAAATGTAATAATAAATGGAACAGGGCAACGGTAAATGACAATATGTTACAGGGAAGGGAGATTCTTAGTGCAGAACTTGAAGCCTGATGTTTTGTCTGGTCTAATTTAATGTCTTAATGATCTGCAGGAGAGAGTAAACAATAATGTATTAATTAAATCGGTACATTTAAATTGAAAAGCAAACTCCAGTGAAAGCTGAGAAATAATGACCAGGAATATAAAGAAATTAGAAGTTGGGTCAGGAAATAAACATTTAATAAAAAGCAAATATATGTGCCAATGTATCTTTTAAAATTCATTGTAGACAAAAATACCGTTTTAGAAGAAAATCTACAAGGCAATACAAAGCGATATTGGAAGAGATTTTACAAGCGTGTGGGACAGGAAGTGCCCCTAAGAGGACACATAGCTTGTCCTCTTAGCCACATAGAACAATAAAATATTCATTTGGTATGAAACTTGGGAAATCTAATTTTTCCCTAACCCAACCCTTCCAGACTTTCATCTCTCTGTCTTAAACACACACACACATTTGCTGTGAGGAAAGAAAAATTTTAAGGGATGGACTTTTTTTGAATCAATTTCCATTTTTACCAGTTACTGCGACTGTTGAAAAAAATGTGTTTTTTGTCTTTACACTGGACATAGTCTTCAAAAGTGAAGTCTAGGGAATTCGATTTAAGAAAGAACAAGTCAAAATTAAATTCTTCAAATGAACTCAATGCTGTCAAACATCTACATTTCCACGAGTCTTCCCTTTCTATGTAGGCCAGTGTTTCTCAAACATTTTTATTTAAACTTCTTTACATGCTTAAAATGATTGAGGATCCCAAAGAGCCTTATGTGGGCTATAGCTATCAATATTTATAATATTAGGAATGAAAACTGAGAACAATTCTGAATATATATCACTTTACTTAAATAAGAATAAATACTATATATAATCAGAAGGTATTTTTGAAAAATAATGATATTTTCCATACAAAATAATTAATGAAAAATGGCATTGTTTTACATTTTTGCAAATCTCTTTCATGTCCGCTTAATAGAAAACAGCTGAATTCTCATATCAGCTTCTGCATTCAATCTGCTGGATATGTTGTCTTCAATGAACTAGATGAATGAAATCAGCCTTGTACAGATATGTATCTGGAAGAGAAAGAATAATGCAGACCACCTGAAAGAGTATTAGAACCCACTGGCTGGAATCCTGATTCCAAACTTTGAGACTCTTACTATTGTATCAGTCTGGGCCTGTATATGCTAAATGAATTCTCTTAGTAAATAAATAATATTTTTACCTCCAGTTTCACAGGAAAAAAACCTTTGATAATGTGGAAAGATTTGTGTGTTTGGCATATGTAGTGAGGTACTAACAATACTTTAACATCTACAGTCTAATAAAGGCACCATTCCATGAGGTCAGAAGAGAGGGTCTTTTTAAAAATGAGATATAACTAGAAAAAGCCCTTGGGCTTACAAGCTTGTATGAAATTCAATTTATTTTACAAATTTCACTTGCATTATTACCAATAGAGCTGAAACAAACCATTTCTAATGCTGAGTGCTTGATTTTAATCAGCACAATTTTGTGAAGACTAAAATACTTGAAAGTCACCCAATGATAATGTCAGGAACATAAACCACCAGAATCTGAAGATAGAATTGTATTACTCAAGGAAGTCCAAAGGCAAACAGTATCACTTCTGTAAAATGATAACCTCAGAAATGCTTTAAAATGGTTCCAAGTCAGTGCATTGGTTCACCTTTCAGACTGAATTAGCCAATGAGTTTGGCAAATATTTTTACTGTGCTGATCACTAGTTTGAATGACTTGACCAAATAGTTGTTTTGGCATTCTCTATAATATTGCCAAAGTATTCGACATGCAGTTCTGGTTATGTAACTACCTTGCTTGCTCAGATTTCTTCAAAGGCTTCTCTTTGTGAAGTGTCCAAAAATCACATAGGGGTATTTTTTTTTAATGCGGAACAGAATCTCAGTGCCCACCCTTGGCTACTGAACTAGAATTTGGGGAGAAAGTGGGTTCTGGGAGTACAAATTTTTAAATTTCTTCCCAAGTGGGTCTTTTCAGTGTTCAACTTACTGAGAAAAATCTAATCTTTGTAGGATTAGATACAAGATTATTCATGATTGGTCCCCGAACTTTCCAGATTAATTTAATATTGTGCAACTCATACACTACCCACACCAACTAGTGCTTATAATTCTTCAAATGAACCCCATTTCTGTTTGCCCTTGATTCTGATGCTTCCTTAGCAATATCTTCACTCTCAGTCTTGAATGCATTTGGCTAATTCTTATTCCTCTTTTGAAATTCAGGTAATATCACCTCTTTTGTGAAGCCTTCCCTGACTTAGCAAGGAGTGTGGCTTCCTCTTTTTGTATATTGCACTTCAACTACAGCATGATATGATTCGTTCCATTTCAGAATGTGACCATTTTCTTAACTATATGTCTGCTGAACTGTTACCTCTTCAACAACATAAGCTATGTGTTTTTACACACATATTCCAAAAACTTACCCCAGTGGCTAGAACACCGCACATGCTAAATAAAATATTGTGAAAATGAGCATAGTAATCTATAGAAAATATAATATTAAGGGGAAAATTGATAGCGTACTTTCAAATTAATTTTTTTCTTTAAAAATATTTTTTCTTGCTGTAGAGGCATAATGTTAAAAATATAAGGGGCGTGTGTGGGGGGTGTGTGGATGTGAAAGAGAGATCACTGCATATCAAATTGGCTAATATAAATTAGTTTTATACAAATAATCTAAGAAGTTGAAAAAAAGGGTGAGCGCAAAACACCTTTGAGGCAGAAAGTCTCATCAGTATGTAACAGAATAAACAATAGATTCTCAATTTAAACTCGAGACAGTAATAAATCAAAGCAATAAGGTGAAAAATGGTGGGATCATCAGCGACAGTGGCTGTTAGCATGTGCACCTGCTGTGAGTACAGCCACCCAGGGAGATGCTTGGAGTAAACTCCAGTGTTGAGACCAAGAGAAAAGACATGATTTTGAAATGGGTGAAAGACGCAGCAGAGGTTTAGGATGCCTTCATCATTTTTGCTAGGTGATCATGGGAAACCAAGCCGCCCCAGAACTCTTTACATGACATACGAGCTCTCAGTAGTATGTTTTTAAGTGCAAGCTGATCTGTACCTTCTAAAGACTTTTAATGGAATGGGCTCACTCTTCAACTATTCTTGGTTTGATTTATATATTGTCCTCCAGGATAGTTAAGATAATAGATTTATCCCTGACAAATAAAGCACTGTTAGCATGTCCCAAATCCTCTGGACCTGTGGCCAAACAGGTTTGTTTCATTCACACTAGTTGCCATAACAATATCAATGGATGGACTGAGGTGACCATGTGCGTGCCCAAGCTGTCGTATTTTCTAATTTTAGTGTAAACTGCAAGTGTTGGCTTGATCCCATTTGGAGGAATCCACTGGTTTTTTTCCCAAGCTAAAACAACCAACAACCACAAAAAGTTCCTCCTAATAAGGAGGATAAAAATATTGCACATGATCCTTGTGTGTTAAGTCTTTACATGTTAATCAGACTCATTATCATTATTAAAATAGATAATCCAACAGTTAATCTGATGTCAGAAGAATCAGCACCTCTAATAAAACATAGATTGTGGCTCTAATAAATATTGTGACATCATTTAAATCCAAACCTTATTGGTAACAAGTAGCCTGACTTGTCATATGGTGAAATATCTTTAAAATATTTTATTTTCTAATATCTCCACACCAAAGTCAAGTCAAGCCTAATTTTTCAGAAAAAAAATGACTTAGTCTAATAAAGAGGAGAGATTCCTAAATAGCACAGTGAAACATTTTTGTAGTTGATGTTGCCTTGATGTAAGCTCTCTCTGAATTCTGGCAATAAAATGTTTAGCATATACCCAGGAATATTAACAGTTAACATTTATTAAGGACGTACTCTGTGTTAAGCACAGTGGTTTTCTTACAATCCCAAGATGCCCAAGAGGGTGAGGGTGGAGGAGGCACAGCAAAGCAGCCGCATGTCCCAAGTTTAGGAGTAATGAGAACATAAAGCACGCTCATTTGAAGAATGAATCTAGTTTGCTTTCAGAATAACTTGGAAACGTGATGTTCCCATCAATGCTATTTCTTTGGCTACCACTTCCATACGAAAGTCAGGCTAAGGCCTATGTTCTATTTGTATAACATCCATTCATCTCACCAGCTCTTTACTGGTCACTAGTGATGATTTTTGTCTGTCCTGAGCAGATATTTTCAAAATCTACTGAGATAGACAAATTTCGTTTGGTGCTTTACTTCTCTTGTCCAGCTGCTGGGACAGGCAATTCTAGTCGAATCTCAGCCTCACCTCTGTACTCCCTGCTGTCACCGCTCTGACCCGGAAAGGCCTCTCACACTGCCTGCTTTGCAACAGCCACAACTACAATAATAACACAATGAATTGGCTCAAAATGCATCACTCAGTTTCAGGCAATTTTCAAATAACTAAACACAAACAAATATGTAATGAACTGAGTCTCGTCTTTGTGGTGATTAAACTTAGCTGTTGGGGCTTTCCTACATGTTAACCACTGTGCTTGAAAATAAAGTACAGGAGTGGAACATAAATATCAAAAAATTGCTTAATGAATGCTGTGAAGAAGCTGAGACATCAGCTGAATCAGAAGAAAGCATTGCTGAATGCAAATCATTAGACTGCGTCTCAGCTGAGCCACTTATTATATAAACCATAACTCACAATGGGGAGTACCTGCAGTGCCCAAGTCCTGCATTTACACCCTGAAGGTGCTGAGGTTTCAGACGCAATACATCACCTGATGAATGTCCACCTGTGGTTAAGCAATGCACATATACATGTGTGTATGCCTATGTATATTTATGCCTATGCTTAAGTACATTTGTGTGCATACCTACAAATATTATACTTACCCCTTTATTAAAAGAACTATACATGGTACATTTAAAGCAAAGTTAAATATTTTATTTGACATTTAAAAAATTGCAAACCAACACTTTCCTCTTTCATAGGTGATATTTAATTTTAGAGGTAAGACTTCAGAGCCTTAAGTGTACACTTAAGAAATTCAACACTCATTCAATAAGAAAATTGCCAACCTAAATGAATCAATGACCAAGTAGGAAAGTCTCCCTTAAGTTTGAATACAAAGATTCTGATTCTGTTTGAGGTGCACCCCATGTGATAACTCCCCAGTCATGAGTTCAGTTCTTCGCAGAGAAAGGTGTGGTCTCTGCTACAACCAAGTAGTGGGTAGGGAAAGGAACCCCAGGAACACTGCCACACACACGGCTCATCTAGACCTGAGCTCACAAGTAAACATGATATGAGGAATAGGGTCTGTGTCATCTCCGGACCTTGTTGAACCAGGTGATTTCCAATCTTATGAATTTTAACTCCCCAGGCACATATGATGGTGCTCTTAGGACCAAGGGAAGATGTATGTAACATGAGATGGGAGTTATCAGTGGACCAACTACATCAGTATCTGCACGGAAGTATTTAATTTAAATAACAAAGCAGTCCTACATTTCCCTTAGAAAGAGAGTTTCACAAAGCCAACCTCTAGGTAGTATTTTGGATCCTATTGGGGAGATGGAAGACATGTGTTACCCATGCCTTTTGGAATGGAACACACCTAGTGAAGTTTAAATCATTTTTTATTTTTTAATTGCAGTTGACATACATTATTATGTTAGTTTCAGGTGTACACCCCAGTAATTAGATATTATATAACCTATTAAGTGATCATCTGATAAATCTCACACCCATCTGATACCACATATAGTTATTAGGATATATTGACTATATTCCCTGAGCTGTACTTTACACCCATAGTGTAATGACTATTTCGTAAAAACCAATTTGTACTTAGTCCCTTCATCTTTCTCACCCACTTCCCCAAGCCCCCTCCGGAGGCTTTTGATGTTTTGAAAACATCAAAATGTTTTCTGTGTCTATGAGTCTATTTCTGTTTGAGTTATTTGCTTATTTTGCTTTTAGATTCAATTGTTGATAGATATATATTTATTGGCATTTTATTGTTTATATATTTGATCTTTTCTTTTTCTTCTTCTTAAGGAAGACCCTTCAATAATTCATAGAATATTGTTTTGGTGGTGATGAACTACTTTAGTTTTTTCTTGTTTGGGAAGCCTTTTATCTGTCCTTTCATTCTAAATGATAGCTTTGCTGGGTAGAGTAATCTTAGTTGTAGGTTCCAGGTTTTCAACACTTTGAATTCTTGCCACTCCCTTCTGGACTGCAAAGTTTCTATTGAGAAATCAGCTAACAGTGTTATGAGAGTTCCCTTGTAGGTGACTAACTGCTTTTGTCTTGCTGCTTTTAAGATTCTCTGTCTTTAAATTTTGGCGTTTTAACTATGATGTGGGTTGGAGTGGGCTTCTTTGGACTCATCTTGTTTGGGATCTACGCACTTCCTGGAGTTGTGTGTCTATTTCCTTCACTAGGTTAAATAATTTTCTGGCATTATTTTAAAAATATTTTTTGATTCTTGCTCTCTCTCTTCTCCTTTCATCACCCCAGGATGCAAATGTTAGTATGTTTGAAGTCCTAAAGGCCACCTACATTATCTACATTTGGGGGATTCCTTTTCTTTTTCTTTCTCTCTCTTTTTTTTTTTTTTTCTTCTGACTGGGTGTTTTTACTTCCTTATATTTCAAATCACTGATCTGATTCTCTTCTTCACATAGGCTACTGTTGATTTCTTGTAAATTATTGTTCATTTCAATTAGTGTATCCTTCATTTCTGACTGGTCCTTTTTTGCTGTTGAGATTCTTACTAAGTTCCTTGAGCATCCTTATAAACCAGTGTTTTGAACTCGGCATATAGTAGATTTTTTGTCTCCATTTTGTTTAGTTCTTTTTCTGGAGTTTTGTTCTGTTCTTTTATTTGGTCCATGTTTCTTTGTCACCTCATTTGGGCAGACTACTCATGTTTGTTTCTTTTCTTTTTTTTAAATTGTGGATTCATGGGAATATTTTATTTTTTAAATATGTTTTATTGATTACGCTATTATAGTTGTCTCATTTTTTTCTCCCCTTTATTCCTCTTCATCCTGCAACCCCTTCCCACTAGCATTCCCCCACCTTACTTCATGTCCATGGGTCATACATATAAGTGCTTTGGTTTATCGATTTCCCATACTATTCTTAACCTCCTCCTGTTTATTTTGTACCTACCATTTATGCTTATTATTCCCTGTACCTTTTCCCTGACTATCCCCTCCCCCCCTCACCACTGATAACCCTCCATGTGATCTTCATTTTTGTGATTCTGTTCTTATTCTAGTTGTTTGCTTAGTTTGTTTTTGTTTTTTTTCTTTTAGGTTCAGTTGTTGATAGTTGTGAGTTTGTTGTCATATTACTGTTAATATTTTTGATTATCTTCTTTTTCTAAGATAAGTCCCTTTAACATTTCATATAATAAGGACTTGGTGATGATGATCTCCTTTAATTTCACCTTATCTGGGAAGTGTTTTATCTCTTCTCCCATTTTAAATGATAGCTTTGCTGGGTAGAGTAATCTTGGATGTCAATCCTTATCTTTCATGACTTTGAATACTTCTTGCCTGCTCCTAGTTGCCTACAAGATATTTTTTTATAAATAAGCTGATAATCTTATGGAAACTTCTTTGTAGGTAATTGTCTTTTTTTCTCTTGATGCTTTTAAGAGTCTCACCTTATCTTTAATCTTGGGTAATGTACTTGTGATGTTCCTTGGTGTATGCTTTTTGGATCCAATTTCTTTGTGACTCTTTGAGCTTCCTGGACTTCCTGGAAGTCTATTTCCTTTGCCAGATTAGGGAAGTTTTTCTTCATTATGTTTTCAAACAAGTTTTCAACTTCTTGCTTTTCCTTTTCACCTTCTGGTACCCCTATGATTTGGATGTTGGAATGTTTAAAGTTCCCCTTTCTGGTACCCCTTTGATTCAGATGTTGGAATGTTTAAAGTTCTTAGGAACCTTTCAACCTGGAGGTTCCTAAAACTCTCCTCTTTTTTTTTGAATTCTTGTTTCTTCATTCTTTTCTGGTTGCATGTTTGGTTTTTTCTTCTGCTCCAAATCATTGATTTGGGTCCCGGTTTTCTTCCAGTCACTACTGGTTCCCTATATATTTTCCTTTATTTCAGTTAGCATAGCCTTCACTTTTTCCTCTATTTGTGACCATACCCAACTATTTCTGTGAGCATCCTGATTACCAGTGTTTTAAATGCTGCATCTGATAGGTTGGCTATCTCTTCATTACTTAGTTTTATTTTTTCTGGAGCTTTGATCTGTTCTTTCATTTGGGCCATTTTTTTGTCTTGGTGTGCCTGTTACACAGTAAGGAGCGGAGCCTTAGATATTCTTCCAGGTGGGGCAACCCAGGTTGCTGCACTGTGGCACTGTATGTGGAGGAGAGGTTGGAGAGGGAACAATGCTGCTTGCTCAGCTCTCTGCCGGCTTTCAGCAACTTCCTTCACTACTCACAAGCAAATTGGGCTCTTCTGGCGCTGATTCCCAGGTGGATGCGTTTCTGTACATTCTACGACTCTGTTGGTCTCTCCAACGAACTCTCCTGTGAGGCTGAGAATTTCTCCTGCTGCCACCTCAACCCCACAGGTGTTTTCAGCAGAGGTTTTGAGGCTTTACTTCCCCTCACTGGAACCCTGGGTCGCATGGTCTGTCTCACTTCCCAGTTATTCATCCTGGTTTACCTGTACACAAATGTGGGACTGCCTATTCCACCAGCCACCACCTTGCCCAGTCTGCCAGCTACCACCTCACTTGCCCCAGTTCTCCAGATGCTGCCTTGCCATGAGTCCTCTTCATCCCGGCTGCCTGTCTCTGTCCCTCCTACCGGTCTGGCTGAATGTTTCTTCTTTATCTCCTTGGTTGTCAGATTTCCATACAGTTTTATTTTTTGGCAGTTCTTGTTGTTTTTGTTTTTAAATTTGTTGTCATTCTTTTGGTTGTGGGAGGAGGCAACGTATACCTATGCCTCCATTTTGTCCTCCATCTCCTGGAGGAGATGTTGCTACATCTCCTGTACTTGGTAAAGTAGCCTTGTGTGGTAGGGCTCAGTGGTGCAGCCTCCTCAATCACCTGAGCTAGGCACTTGACATATGCCCCATTCATGCCATGTGGACTGTGTGTACTCTCTTGTAGTTGGCCTTGATTGCTGTTGGCATATCAATGGGAGGGATTTATGCACAGGCAGATCAGTTCAAGAACTTGCTGTGACTACCGACACTCAATCTCCAACCACAGTGAAAGATTAGCCATGCAGGGTCCCACCCCATATAGCAGGACTTACTTCAGTAGGGCTCCAGTGCCCACTGAGTCTCCCCCTTGAGAGTATTGCTTGTGCAGGTGGTTGGGTGGTGCTTTGCCAGGGTCTGAAGGTATGCACTGAGTATGCTGGCTCTGGGGCCTCCTGGGAAGTACAGGCTAAGATCAGCTGCCACCACATTTGTTCTGCCCAGGGCCACCCTTCATGAGCTACAAAAAGATCTATAGAAGGTTGATACCTATGCTGGGCTGGAGGTGCCAGGTGAGGCCCAGCTTTGAACCAAAGCTGTGCTGCTAATGCCAGACCTGGGGTACATGGCACAATGAGGCCAGATACTGTTTGAAAGATTTTAGAAAAATCTGAAGCATGAGAAAAAACAGGCCATCCGTTTGAAAGACACTGGAAAAAGTTGAGTGAACCTGAAAGTTGGGTGGGGCAAGGCCTCAGAGAATGACCAGGGTAGGTCAGGGGAACAATGAAAGCCAAGCTGATGTAGCTGGGGGAGAGGGGAATTTTCCCTTAAACATGGCACCCATGTGTTGGATTTAAGGATCATCAAAAGAACAATAGCCTCCCAGAATTTTTGTTTGGCAGAAGGCTGTCCTCCCAGCACTTGCCCTGATGCCACACAACTCAGTTCCTTCCCATATGTTTCTGGTGCCTTTTAAGATGCTGCCACAGTGCTGGAGCTCAGAAGGAGTGAGTCTAAGTAAGTCCATGCATAGACTCTTTAAGAGGAATTGCCTCAGACTTAAGAAGCCCTTCATCTCACTCAACCTCAATCCTTCCTGGTTTTTACAGCCAGAAATTATGGGACGTCTTTTCTCAGCACTGGAACCCTGTTGGCTGAGTTGCCTTGCTCCTCAGGAAGACCTCAGCAGCCGAGCTAATCCTCCTGATTTTATTTGTATCATGTGAGTATACAACCAGCTTGTTCTGTGTTTCCATCCTTTTTACCTATCTTGATGTGGCTTCTTCTTTATTTCCCTAGTTGCAGAACTTCTATTCAGCCATATTTCAGGTGGTTTTGAATGATGATTTCTCTATAGTTTAGTTGTAATTTTGATGTGGTTGTAGGAGGAGGCAAGTACTATGTTTATCTACGTGGCCATGTTGACTAGAAGTCTGTAAGCTTGGTCAGGTTTTAATGGGTACTTGGAAAAGGCCAAATATAAAATTTGGACATGTCAAATGGAGCTGATCACTTTATGTATCTTTTTTGTTGCCAGTGAAAGGAAATCAGAGCTGATAGTTCGGTGTCAGTCACTTGTAGGACGTATGCCTAGGAGAAAACCATGGGTGGTAGATGCTGACTGGATCTATTTAATTACAACAGCCTATATCTATTGAGTGTTCACTATATACCAAGCACTGTGTTTGATGCTTCCCAAGGAAATTCTCATTTAATCAATATAACAACACTCTTATTATTCTTACTTTTTAAGAATGGAAACTAATCTAGCAAATTAGTAGAGCTTCTAGACACTGTTCCAGAGTTCTCCAATGGGCTGGAGTTCCACTTGCTCACATGGGTAACTAGCTGATACAACACTCACTGTAGGCTTTAAAATTTTTTTCATTTCCCCACTCCTTTATTGGTGTTTCCTTTGATTATTTTTAAAATAAAGTACTTAATATTAAAGTTCTTATCCTGGGGTTTCCTTCTGGGAACACTATTCCATAACATCATCAGAAATACATACTTGAAATATGTCTGTACATAAACAGACAAAGACGCTAAAGCTGACATCTGGTCATGAAGACATCTGGTCTACACAACTGTGATGGATGATCTTGCAATCATAACAGAATTCTAGATCTTTGGTCACTATTGTAACTAAACTTATGGAGAATATACAATGATTATTTACCTCTCAGTTCCAATTTTTTCTTAAATATCCAATCTTTCTGTTAGTTTTATATTCCTTTCTGTTATGGAGACTCGATCTAAGTTGAGCAAAATAATTGTAGGACTACTTAAACTCTGGTCCATTAGCATTCACATCATGGTGCTAAAGGTTAATGTGGTTAATATGATCTTAGCTGAGGAATTAAATTAAAAAATTAAATTTCGAATGCAATAAAAACATTAAAATTGTTAGAAGCATTAAAAATTGTAAGTTTTCATATATGGGTTTAGAAAAATCTGACCTTTCCTTTGATCCTAGTGTCTACTAAACTATAGCAAAATATGTCCAAGTAGAACAAAGTGTGATCCTAGTCTCTGCCTCTAACTATAAGATACTTGAGATAGACAGAAATAATCACTCTAATATTTATATACATATAAGTCTTATAACCAAATATATATTTAAGAAAATATTTGAAATAATTTACAATCCCACCTGGAAATCTATTTTTTATTATTTTATAAATATGGTTTAGTAAATCTGGAACATTTTGTAATAGTTGAATTATAAAAACAACTGGAGTTTGGAATGGTTTTCTCTTTGATGTGGCTTGTGTGTGGTGTGTATGTGTGTGTGAATATACTTAGCCTAGAATTGTCTGCCTTTGGACACTTTGTTTGTTCCTACTAACTTCCTCCTTTCCCCTTCCCTGCCCCAGAAGATTATGAAAGCAAAAAAGAGAAGTGGTTGGGGAGGAAGTAGGAATTATTTAAACTGTATAAAAATGCTAGAATAAAATGAACATTCAAAACTCCTATGATTGCATTTAATCTTTCATTCAACTCATTCACCAAGAAAATCTGTCTTCAAATGGTTCATATTACAGAATATGATGGCTCCAGTCACCTATCCTAGACTCTATATTAGCTATAAAGACTATTGTGGCACGATGATAAATGAAGAAATTTACTCTTACAATCTACAGTGGAGTCAAGTGCCAATAATTTAAGACTTTTGTTGATACAGTACTAACTTTATATTCTAAGCAATCACAACCTCTATTTATCCACATGCTGTTTTTATGGCTTAGAAATCACCCTATTTGTTTGTGGTGATAATTTATTATATTATAGAAGAAGATTTTCAAGTTACAGACCTACATTGAGTTAGGAAGGAAATTAAAATACTTTTCCCCCTGCCTCTTCATAAGTAAAAATTGTCCATTCAATAGATTGAGTGTTCCAAAGGAAATAGGACTCTTGATTATTTTTAGAGTTTTCAGCTGCAAACACAATCTGTGGGAACATATTTAAATTTCAGACAAGAAAAGCTTAGAAATCAGTTTTTAATAAATGGAGAACTGTGGTACCTACAATATGCCTAAGGACTTCATCATGTGTGATATCTCCTCATTGACTGTCTACTAACAACCATTAAAATAATATTTCTTTTACTTTAGGCATTTATCAACTACCCTTTATAATTTTTAGCATAGTCTATATTATATTTATACTATTATCTTGCTTAATTTTTATTCAAATAAACTCACCTTATAATTATTAGTGTAGAAGACAACAATACTAGTAATATACCTCCCATACTTTGGAAAACACTGCATTAAACAGTAATCTGTGGCTAAATTCATTAGCTATGTTCTCTGCACCTTTGACCGCATTTTGATAAGATCTAAAAGTGTTATTGTTTTCTTTTTCTCACTATCTCAGTGATAGTGGGCTTCAACTGAATACTATTTTAAATTGTACTTGAATTGTTCTACCATCAATAATATAGATCTGACTGTAATTAAGCTATATGTTGCTAGTAAGTTGCTCTCCATCCTCAATTTAAATAGTCTTTTATCATTTTGCTCAACTCTACGCCCAATTGCCAGATATAATTAAATGTCTGTGAACATGCATTTTTCTATTTCAATAATATTACTGAAAAAAGTAAATGGCCCATTTCACAGCTTTAAAAAATAACCTCTGTCGGTGGGTATGAGGATACCCACTATAAAATTATTTCAACTTTTTTGTATTCTTCAAAACTTAACAGAAAGAAACATTGAGGGAAAAAAACAGACCTAAACTTTCTGACAACCAAAAACAAGCATGCTTGAATTTGTGCTCAAGTTAGTGGGGAAAAGCGAATGAAACATGATGTGGTTAAATGAGAAAACTGGCTGTGGACTCTGAGAATCTTGGCCTAAGATGGTCACAAAACCCTAAGGAAGGTAACCAGTTCCTTGTGGTATTGACAGGTATTGACAAGTAAACATAATTGGTCCATTTCTTCTGCCAATTGATAAAGTAACTTTAGGTATTATGCCCTCTTTTTAAAAAAATTATCATCTACATTTTAATAAAGATGTTAAGTAAAGATTCATCAATTTTAGTACTGGAAAGGTACAGAAGGTAATATTCAGATATAAAGAGCATATGAATTTGAACTATTATCTAAGCACCAGCAATTCATCACTTTCTGTTCATTCTATATCAATTTCCTTAGCATATTGTCTCAAGGAAGTATACTTATCTGTTTATTACTTGGTTAATTTTTGCCTTAATTGTCAGTGGCAAAGGTTCACTCAAACACTTATATACAGCTTATATATGGGGAACATTTAAACATCTGTGTAGTGATTTTTCTGATACATTTGCAGTATGGTATGGTGTATTGTAATACCCAGCAAGCAGTTTCCCGAACATGGAATAATACATATAACATTTTTGTGGTGTGAATAGCCCTCATTATCTTTCAACAAATAATAGCAACTTATCAAATAAAAGTTAATGGTTTTAATAAATAATTATTGGAACTTGCTGTTATTAAAGAAAGACAGATGCATTGACTGGCGCACATGATCTCATGCCCTGAAATATGACTACATTAGGTCAATTGATAAGCATGCTATAATAAAGCTCTTACTGCTATTCAATATCAGCAATGGCATGAGCAATATAATTGAGTTGCTTGGTGAAGAAGCAAAAACAAAGATTGTTTTTGTATATTGTTTTTTGATTTCAAGTTTTAAGCTCAAAACTTTATTCAGCTTGGTCACATCAAAATTCCTAAAGTGAGAAAATGAACTGAACAAAGTAAAAACAAAAAGCAGAAAATGGGAAATATAGCAATGTGCATTTTTATTCTCACAAAAGCTTTTAAAAACTGAAATCTCAAATAATTATTTGCAATAGGATAAGGACAAAACATTCATTGAAGAATATTTCAAAATCTGGTGCTGAAAAACCCTGTTAAGACAGGCAGGCCATGCAGCATCTTGTAAGATTCATTTCATGTTTTCTTCATTGTAATGGTTAATTATAACCACTATGGTTTTTTTTAAAAATCACACTTCCAGCTCTTGCTAATATCCAGTACTTTAAATCAGTGCTGCATAGTGCAGATAAGTAAAGATCGCAGATGTTTTCTAGGATAGCACATCCTTCCTCACCCCTGAAATTTCTGCTCATTGACCCCTGGTGTAAAATGATCCATTGTCCACCTGGCACATGGATTGTGCCATATCTTAAGCTTTAAAGTTTCGTGGATTTAGCTTAAACCACAAGGGTAGTGGAATGTTTGAACTTCAGATGACATCCTTGAGGATGAATGGTTTCAAGGAAGAATGGTCATGGTCAGCCCAGAACACATTGAATTTGTCTGTACCTAAGCTGTTTGCCTCCAGAATTTGTTCCTTTTACTGAGTAAGTCCAGATCATACAAGCTATGGGTCACTTACCTGAACATGTTGTATTTGTTTACCACAGTTATTTTTGCTCCCCAACAGTCTAGTTTCGCAAGCACAGAAAACTTGGTATACTCATTTAGTCAGAGGAATTGTGAAGCAAATAAACAGCAATATGGCTTAGCATGTGCTCTGATAAATGCTCCTGATTACCTTTAAAATTCTTATGCTTATTGGAGGGCAACATTGTAACATCTTCCAGAATTGTTTACAGCTTTTCAGAATAACCATGGAAGTTGGTTGTTATCAAAAATGTATAAAGATACAGGGGGGAGATGGGGGAGTTTGAAGGACTGAAAATAGTTACTGTAGAATTCTAGAGTCATAGAACTGAAACAAATGTATTAGTAATAATGTCTAGCATTTCGTCCTTCGTCCAATCCACAGATATTTATTAAGCTTCAGCTCTGTGACAAATTTTCATGACAAAAAGATAGAGAAGGCAGAGCTAGACATTATTTTTGATGTTGAGATAGAAAGACTAGGACACAAGTAAACAGAGCTAGTGACAGGAGCTTCAGGAGCACAGAGAGGTGTGGAAGTCTGTTTGAGGGCTACTAGACACCTCTGCCTCTGTGGTCTATTTCTTTCTATCTTGTGATTATCTCTAAATGACACTTATGCTCTATTTAATTCTTATGCAACTAATTGGTTGGTGGTGGTATTGAATAGGAGTTTGCAAACATTTCTTATTATGAAAGAATTCACATTAAAACATGTATTCAACAATTATTTGTAAAAAATTCTTAATCAGACATGTGTCAAAGTTCAACAGCTCAATGGAAATCAAAGAGAAAATGAAATAGATGAAGGGGTCAAATGTACAGTGAAGGATGGAAGCTAGACTATTGGTGGTATTTCCAGACTATAGTGTATACAGTTATTGAATTATAATAATGTGCACCTGAAACTTGTGTAATGTTATAAACTAATGTTACCCCAATAAAAAAAAGAAAGAAGGAATGCGTAAAGGTTAAAAGTACTTGTGGGTTTTTTTTATTTAACCAAATGATTATTTATAATTACATTAGTTTTCTGCAAACCTGGTTACAAATTAGATTAACGTGCAGAACTTAAAAAGTAGTAAACTGGTTGGTTTCCATCTCAGATAGGCAGATTTATTTCAGATGAACTGAGGGAATCAGTATTTTTAAGTAGTTCCCCAGTTGGTTTAATTGATTTTGCCCTGACAAGAGTTGACAGACTTTGGTTGGATCACGAGATTGAGTGAATTCTTACATTTTATCAGGACTCACTAATTATTTACTATGACACACAAGATATACAAGAACCTGAATTAACTATTTCAGTTTTTTCGGAAGCCTCAGAAGAATGGGACTTCTTCCTGATTTATTCTCTTTTTCTTGAACAGCCTGTCCATAACTTTTCTAGTATAATAGTGTATTTCTCTAATTCTGAACAAGTTTTCTGGTCCCATTCTTCAGATACCTTTTCACTGTGAACTGCCTTCAATACTCTCCTATTTGTTTTTGAAAATAACATCATTTTCATTATAAAATATGAACTATATGGTTTTATGGAAACTTTGTAGAATATAAAGCATAAAATTGAAAGCAAAATTTACTACAAGAACAATCAGTACTACTCTGTGACACATATTTTCATTTTTTCTGTTAATAACTATATTATATTTTATTTTAAAAATTAGAATTCTACAAAATCAAAATATATTTTGTAATCAATATTGCACCAGAAAAATGTTATCTTGAAGAACATCAATATTTTAGAATAATATTATAGATCATAATTTTAATAGCTACTTGGAATTCTATTGAATACGCAATATACTTATTAAATAGTTTCCTATTTGAGGTATTCAGGTTGGTGCAATATTTAATTTAATTTAATTTTATTTTATTGTTCTATTTTATTTCATTTTTTACTTCAAAGTTTACATAATCCCAAAGTTTTACTTCTAGTTGGGTTTTGTTTCTTGATGCTGGGTTAGAATCTTTGGGGGCATTAAACCATTCACAATGATTTTAGTATTTTGCAAATTTAGTGCCATTCATGTCATTTCATATGTTCACCCTTTTTAAAAAAGCTTCCTTCCCTGCTTTCTGTTTTCTTCTCCCCCATCCTTTGGCAACAGTGACAAGCCTGAGCTGGGCTGGAGTAAACGCCTTGGCAAGCTCCTTGCTCCTACTGGATCTAACCTTTACATCCTGTTTTCCTAATTCTAGGCGACACTGGTAATGTTCTGCCTGAATCTTTTCCTCCCATTTCCTAGGCCATGTGTTCTTTTACATATGGGTCAGAACTGAATTTGCTTCAGTGTCGTTTAGACCTTGCAAAAATTCTTAGAAGTTTCTGCTATTTGAATACCAATATCCCTAGTGCTGACTGCTGGTACAGGTTTTCTGTTACCTGTTTACCATGTCAGTCATGAGAAACAGTCCTGCATAGAAACTTCACACTCAGACGTGAATGACCACTGATCAAACTTCCAGCATTTACTCATGTTATGTGTTCATTCAGTAATTCAACTCTCTAAATCTTAGCTTTTTTATCTACAATAAGGAATAGTCATTTTACTTAGCACGTGAGATTATTATAGGGATTAAATAAGACTATGTGTGATGTGTATAGCACATTGTCTGACATGAGAAACTTCTTAATAAATGTTAGCTTGATGATGATGACAATTATGATGAAGATGATGAGGAGGATGAGGATTTCAACTGAAATCTCAGGTTGCCAGTGTACCCAGAACCATTTAGTAAAGAATGAATTAAAAGGAATCTAATTCTTCTATTAGAAGCACATCATGTGGTATGAAAATGGATTCAGGTTAAATTACAAAGCCACATAACAAGTGATTAAAAGCAGATTTTAAAATAGTTTTAAAGTTGAATCACTCTGTGCCTATAAATTTTTTATTTCTTAGAAAGATATGAGTTTCTAACATTTATAATCCAAAAAGTCATGCTTCAGCTTAAAGCATGTTGTATGGACTAAAATTCTAACGCCCTGTACCACAGAATGCGACTGCATTTGGAGATGCGATCTGCAACACAGGAGTTAAAAGAGGCATTAGGGTGGGGTCTATCTCATGACTGGTGTCCTTATAAAAAGAGATTGGGACACACACCTACAGAAAAGACCATGAAAAGACACTAGGAGACAGACATTTACAAGCTAAGGAGAAACCAACCCTATCGACACTGTGCTCATGGACTTCCGCAATTTAACACCATGAAAAAATAAATTTTTGTTATTTAAGCTACCTAGTCTTTGGTACTTTGTTATGGAAGCTCTAGCAAACTATTACAAATCATATTAAATTTTTGCTCTATAGAGTTTAAAAATTTGTTGCTTAGTATGGCTTTTAAAAACATGTCATCACACAACTCCACTCCAAGAAGACAAAAAAAAATTTTTTAAATAGGGAAAAGACTCAAACAGACAATTCTCCAAGGAAAACATATGGAGACATATGAAAAGATGCTCAGCATCACTAGTAATCAGAGAGATGCAAATTAAAGCCACAGTGAGATACCACTTCACACCCATCAGAATGGCCATCATAAACAAATCAACAAACAAGTGTTGGAGAGGATGCAGAGAAAAGAGAACCCTAGTGCACTGTTGGTGGGAATGCAGACTGGTGCAGCCACTGTGGACAACAATATGGAATTTCTTCAGAAAACTAAAAATGAAACTGCCTTTTACCCAGCAATTCTACTGCTGGGATTGTATCCTAAGAACCCTGAAACACCAATTCAAAAGAACCTATCACTCCAATGTTTATAGCAGCACAATTTATAATAGCCAAGTGCTGGAAGCAACCTATGTGCCCACATAAATGAGTGGATCAGAAAGCTGTGGTACATTTACACAATGCAATACTGCACAGCAGAGAGGAAGAAGGAGCTTCTACCCTTTGTGACAACGTGGATGGAACTGGAGAGCATTAAGCTAAGTTAAATAAGCCAGGTGGTGAGGGACAAATACCATATGATCTCACCTTTAACTGAAACATAATCAACAAAAAAAAAAAGCAAAATATAACCAGGGACACTGAAAGTAAGAACAATTTGATAGTAACCAGAGGGGAGGTGGGAGGCGATAATGGAGGGAAGGGTTTTCAGGAATTACTATAAAGGACATCATCATCATTATCACTATTATTATCATGCTACTTTTCATCAAAATGTCTCAGTTTTTGTAAATGTTTCTCACAAATTCTGTTTTTCAAGGATTTCGGTAAAAGCAACAAAGCTGAAAAGATTTAAGGAAACAAGCTGCTTCAGTCTAAATACTTTTTTCCTTTAAAAAAAAGGCTTTATTTTTAACTCTTTGTTTTCTACCCTGGTCTTACTATCTTACTACTATTTCTAAAATATGCTGAAAATTTTATTCAATATTTTCATTGTCAGGTTATCTTGTCTTCGTAGACTACAGAAGGTATATACATATATATGGTACTTTCATCCATATATATGACTGGACTCCTTTTTTCTGTCTTTTCTAAGAGCTCATTTTCTCCCTTACATTTATAGCAATAGTGTGTTTAAGTGTTCAGTCAAAGTTACTTGTCTGAGTGAGTGTTCAGAAGAGACTCAATGAGCAGGTTGAAGTTGCAGTTGTAAAAGGCCAAAGAGCCAAACAAGAGTTATATCTGATTGTTCAGTGTCACAAAGCTGAATTTTTGTATTTTTCTTGAACTTAACTCAATTAGCAGCTTCTTAAAGGTAAACTAGCATTATTTATTATTTTCTTACATTATTACATAACAAAAAGAAGTCAAGAAAACATTCTCTCTTTTGTCATTAAAAGAAAGTTCTTTGAGGACATTAAAGTATAAATAAGTGTAAGTATATATTTAGATAAATATATAAATATACAAAACATATTTGTGTATATAGCGGTGCCACACGAGCTATCCAGAATTCAAACATGGAGTTGTCCCTTAGCGTTCTTTTCTGGTTAAGAGATTTGCCAAACATGAGGGGCTGTTGTCATGAACACATAGAGTGTGGCTATGGTAAAACGATGTCTCCCTTCACCTGAATAATTGTTGCTGAGCAGTCTGAAAATGGGAGGAAATATTCTTGGGACTTTCATGCTTAGCAGTTTTCCCATTTGAATCAGTAAATGGATATAAGGCTTCATAGTAAATAAAGTATTTCACATTTTAAGGTGTTTTTGAAAAACACACTTGAGAAGTACAGAATAATTAGGTCACTAGATGCTACTATCTCAAGAGCCAATTGTGCCCATTTTCCAAGTTTCAGGAAATACAGCCAGATCATCATTCTTATTGATAAGGTTTTTTAAAAACTTCATAGACAATGATTCTATAACTGCTCATAAATAAATAGAGTGTGAAAAGTATTTTAAAAAAGAAATACGCTTAGGAGAAATTGTATGGTATGGTATGGTATGGTATATGGTATTTTGTTTTCTTCCTCTTGCCTCCCTGTCCCAAGATAAACATTTTTAATTTGTTTTATGGCATGACAACATTTCAGAATAAAAGTTAATATTCCAATTACAGTTTTTTATCAATACCATATATCATCCTACAACAATTTTATTCTTACCACTGTTGGCTCGCTCTGTAGTTCGTATGTTGTTTTTACCTTATCAAATTTAATAACTGGTCTGCTTATTTATCACATTTGAAGGTTACCAGCTTCTTGGATGCTATCATTGCCATGTTCACTAGATGCCTTTCTTATAATGTACAGTAAGTCACTTAATTCAGTTATGGTCATTTCCTAGCAGAGAGGGGCATTTAAACTGTGGGCCCAAAGCTAGTAATGATGTCAAAATGATAGAGCAGCCACAGACCGTGGGGTTCGATGTAACTTATCGCAACAGACCAACATGTCCTTTCATATGAAAGCCTGTACTTAAAAGATGTATGAGAAAACTTTCTAGCTAACTCCTTCCAGCATGTCTCTGGACATCAGGCGTCTCTTTGTTAAATTTACCAGCAAGTCTCCTTCCTCTTCAGTGCAGCACGAGAGAGTGTTTTAATTTGAACACACATTGATTTATCTAATTTTATACTTAATAGCCATCATTTATCAAATTTATAAAATTCCAGATGTTTACTTTAGATGTCCTATTGTTTATGTGTTCTACTTGGATTCTTTCCCTCTTTCTGATTGGGTGTCTCACTAAAATCTCAGTTAATACCTTGTGACACTGCCACAGGGCACTTTGTGGGCCATAGCTTTGGGCAGTTTCGACTTAACCAAAAGGAAGATGAGAATGGGTGTCCATTTCTTTCAATGCCTCAGCTCTTTCACCATCCATCTTAGTCCATGCATGGTTACTCAGGACACCACATTAATGATAGCTGTCAAAATAATAGTCTGTGGGTTAGAGGTCAAGAAAAATATGTAAAAGACTTCAGGGTAAACTGATCATAAAGTAACTCATTCAGTCATTGAAATGCTAGACTAGCATGGCCTCAGTGGGCTCAAGGGTTAGGGGGAGCAAGAAGAATAAATGGGGACATCTCCAAGTGGCTTACTCTTGTCAAAAGGAAAACAAAAGATGATAATAGCATGACCTAACAAGCATGCTGGAGGCTGTTTTCCAAATTACAGTGCTGACCCAGCAGGGCACAGAGTGGTCTTGCTACTGGCATGAAAGCTTTTATTTTCAGATAATATTAACCCTTTTTGGTACTGTACATCTTAATTAAGGTAATTCCTGGAAGTGCTGCCAATGTCAGCAGTTTTATTTTCCCGCTGGTGTTTTATAAGTCATTTGTGAGAAAGGTCAGTCAGGGTCCTGGTACAGAGCCTAAAGTGAGTGACTCTATCCAAGAAACTTTTTCAATGGATCTAAAGGCAAAGTTCCCAACGTTCTGTTATATGGGGTTACTCAGTTAATATCACACTATTTAAAAGAGAGAAGAAGAGAAGAGAGAGAAAGAGAGGAGTCTTGGTACCATAGAGTCTTCCGGGACAGCAAAATCCATACCACATAATGGATAGAAACATATGTTATTTGACTTTAAACATAATAATACATTTATTAGTTAATTGACTTTAAATATAAATTAGCTGTTGATTTTAAATATAAAAATACATTTATTAGTTATACACAACAATTGAGCTATGAGGCTCAATTATTGGATATAACTAATTAAATGAATTCTTATTTATAGTATATGAAAGGACTAGAACAATTGCTTGTGATATTTATGCAATGGAAGAATCATTGAAATATCACTTTAATATTGGGAAAATATTGAGTTGGTATAATTTTTAAACAAATTGTTTTTTTTACCACCTCACGTCTCCAGGAAGGAACCTTAGAAGTTCTCCGGAGAGTAACCATAGTTAATTTATAGTCCCTTGAAGAATTGCTTTTGAAAGGAGACCTGTGGTATATAATGTCATTCCAAAGTATGATTTCCTGATTTCTCTAGGTGAAAATGTGAAATGCAACCTCTCAGAGGAAACTCACATTTCATCTAAATAGTAAGCACATCAAGAATCAAGCAAAAAAGAAACTTGAACATTATTTGACAAATTTGAGTTGCTGAGTATTCTAGACCGGGTATCTAGGCATCAAAAACTCTGTGTAAAATGGCCAAATCCTCACATTACTTGATTCTGATTAGAAAATTAGAGGTATTAAATTTCTCCATGAGCTGAGTTAGAGAGACTAGATTCGCTATGTTTTATAAAATGTTACCATTGTTTCTTTAAATCTCTATTATCTTATACAGGTTACTTGTGATAGTTATACTATTTTTACTTCAAGCATATTTCCAAACATTAGTTTATGAATTATTTTCAAACTGTACACACCAAATATATTATCAAACTTTTCTTTACCATCCATAATATCCGACTATGAGATAATGAAATTGTATCAATTATTCTTTTAATTGTTTTATGAAAACAAAATGCCTACTCTAAAACACCATCTTCAACTTCATACAATATGTTTTCCTTTTGGTAATAGTTTCAGTGAGGTGGTTAGACTCTATTATTATCCAGTGAGTCTTTCCTTATGAATTTCTTTTTGGGGGGAGTTATTTATTACCACTGTCTGCAGGAGTTTTTGCCAATGACATTGGTACTTAATCCTATAATACTCCTCAAAGCCAGCAATGGCTGTGGATTTTTGTAACTGAAACAGTGATGAAAATTTATTCTTTAGTGTAAATATTCTCACTTTTAAAAAGGAAACAAGCCAATAAGGTATAACCTATAAAAATTGTTTATAGTTCTTAAGAGTATGTTTGTCCATATTCTAGAAAAATCTTAATAGTGTAGACAGTTCATATCATATAGGTAAGAAAAAATTAACAGTAGATTCATTTTTTTGAAATCCAAATAAAACGAACAGTATAGTTGTTAATCCCATTTGGCCACAACTTTTGAAGATCAATCAGTGTTAACACTTCTACCTTTTTTTTTTTTTCATTTCTTATTGAAGCATGGCTTACTACAGCATCTGAACTCCAAAGGGAGAAAAAATTCATTTCTTAGTAGAGGTGAGAAGGTAGAACTTAAGCAGGTGTGATTATCACTACCATTTTTAAAATGAATACTATAATAGTGTATTAAGTACAAAAATCTTTCCAGGTATTTCCAAAGAAGGTGATAATCTAAATTAATTTAGGGCCCCAGTGCGCTATTTGAACAATAGCAAAAATAAAACCTTATTTACATTTTATAAGGCACAGGGTAATTTAAATCACATGGATAGAGTATTCCATTGGAATGTGATGATCTAAGAGGGGTGACATTGTAGTGGAATGGACTGGAATGTAGAAGAGGGTCAACTGTAAGAATGAGGGAGTAGGAAATGGCTAAAAAATATTTTAAAATTGTAGCCAGTAATACATCGGTAGTGAATAGTAAAAGTCACTTTTTCTTCCTCAATTATTTACTCTTCTATTTGATTATTCAGTAAGAAGTTACAGAAATCTCATTATATTTTTAACTTTTATATATTTGAGGTAAATTGCTTTATGTTTATAAAAAACAGGATAGTGAATGTTTCTAAAATTTTTATTTTTTAAAATATTTTATTTATTTATTTAGAGAAAGGGAAAGGTAGAGAGAAAAACATAGATGTGACAGAAACATTGATTGGTTGCCTCTCCTATATTTCTCTACTAGAGACCAGACCTGCAACCCAGGCATGTGCCCTGACTGGGAACCAAACCAGCAACTTTTGACCTTTTCCTTTGCAGAATGATGCCACTGAGCCACACTGGCTAGGGTTCTAAAATTTTTAGTAAGGCAAAAAAAAAAAAAAAAAGGAATAATGATGATAGCAATTTAAAAATGGAGAACAGTTAAAAGTTAACAGTTTATTAAATATGTGTTCTTGAGCAAGGAATAAACTCGGGATCTAAACTCCTTCCTTTACCGAATGAAGTGGAAGCAACTGAACTTTACTCTCTTTGGAAGTTACGTTTGTCAGCTCCGAGATGAGCTGGATTTCTGGCAGGCCGGCCTCCTTTCTGAAGCTTGCTCTTCTCCCTTCTGCCGGCCAAGTCACATCTCAACATGTCTGCTGCTCTGAAGCCGCAGGGTAGCCACGGTCTCAAAACTGAGAACACTCTCCAGACGTCATTACGAACTGCACTTTGAGCTAAGTCTTTCTCTTCCAAAAGGTACAGATTGATGAGCTTTGACTTGTCCTGATTCAATAAAGGGATTCAAGGTCTCAGGTTTTTTTCTCAGTCAGAGAGCTACTGGGAGACATTCTGGGTCTCTGTAAATGTGTGACTGTGGGAGAAGAGCAGGAAGATTTTCTGACTTCATTTTGAAGAAGGACACAAATCATGACTAAATGACCCTTGGGCAGCAAGCACACACTCTGACTAAGGGAAGCTGGAAAAATTTGTAAAATAAATAATGATGACTGTGGTATAAATGAACTTGTCAAGGCTAGATTAAGTTTGAGAAACATTAGACCTGTTGAAGGAACTTAGATTTTCCAAATCGAAATATGAGTCACTCTGATGTTTCACACTAGAACATTGTGTTAAACAAACAAAATCTAGTTTTGGGGGCCCCAAATAGACAAAATTATCTTTAAAGAATTAATTTTTTTTGGTTATGAATAAAAAATAGTGAAAATCTCTTCTCTGTGATTATATATCCAAGTTCCTTGAGTTCTGTGCTGAAATGTTTTTACCTATCTGTATCTTTTAGTTGCTATATGTTGTAGCCACTAAATTTCTTTTTTATCTTTTAGTTCAGATGTTTTCCTCCCTCTGTGGAAAACAGAGATATCACTGCAGAGACCCTGAGGGAAGGAATGCAACACTGTTTTAAAGGATGGTATCTCAACAAATATTTATTGAGTGCAGATCATATACTCAGTTACATGGATGACATAGGACAACAGATACTATCCGTAGGCCTCAAGAGTGAGATAGAGATGAAATAAGCCACATATCAAACACACTCTCTTCTCGTACTTCCAACCTCTCCAGCTGACATGGCGATAGGAGAACTGGACCTGATTTATCTCCCTACAGGCCTTCTTCCTTCCCAAATGTGAATTATTACAGTTAGTGACTCACACAGCCATAAATTAGTAGGACTGGAAGGGAAATAGAAATGACATTTTACAAAATCTGGGGAAGGAAACTGATTTGACCGGGGCCACAGAGTTAGTTATTGGTAAAAATGATAACTAGAACTCAGATCTCATTTCTAGTTCAGTCACAGTTCTGATATCAGGCAACTTCCAGAAAATTATGTAACTCCTTATACCTTGTGTTACTTTTTTAGGGCCGTTACAAAAAAGTACCACTAACTGTGTCACTTAAAACAGCAGAAATGTCTTATCTCACAGTCTTGCAGGCTAAAAGTCTAATATCAAGGTGTTAGCTATCTACATTTCTTCCAAAGCCTATAGGTAGATTGTTCCTTGCCTCTTCTTGGCTTTTGCTGGTGGCTGGCAATTATTGGTACTTTTTGTCATGTAGCTGTGTCACTCCAATCTCTGCTTCTGCTGACATGTGGCCTTCTTTTCTATGTGTCTGTCTTCACAGCATCTTTCCTCTTATAAGGACACCAATTTTATTAGATTAAGGGCCCACCCTACTCCGACATGACCTAACTTACCTAATTACATCTGCAATGTCCTTATTTCTAAATAAGTTCATATTCAGAGTTATTGAGGGTTAGGAATTCAACATTTCAACATCTTTTGGGGGGCCAGGGGTTGTGGATACACAACTGAACTCAGAACTTGCCCGATAGCAGGTAGAGTGAGGTGTATAGAAATCGAAAGGAAAGTAGAGAGGGCAGTAAAGTGAGTTCTGGGCCTCCCTCAGTTATTCCCCTGGATGCATTTGACATTTAACTTGTGGTCTGTTAATGAAAACTGGGAGGCACTTTGCAACCTAGGAAGATGCTTATCTCCATCCCTCTCTTCTTCTTAATTCTTGAAACAGTTTATCATCTCCATTTGGAGAAACCATGGCAGCCTTTGCCCACTATTTTCTGTCTCTTCATCACAAAATGTGAGCCTCACAGGCTGGGCCAGGCTCACAGTCGTTACTTGTTGACCAGGCTTAGATCATTATGATGACTGGTGGAGACGTTCTTCTCAGCATAAACTGTGCAGATCAACTCGTTTGGCTAAATTGTATTACTCATACGAAAACTTTTATTATGAAATACAGGAAGTTGGAGAGGACATACAGTATTTTTAAAAATGAAAGCATTAAAAAAAATAAACTTGGCATATTGCTTAGCTAACTTTCCAAACATGGCTCATCCCTTTTAGTCCTTAGCATTATTGTAAATTCTGTTTCTGCCTATGGGTCATACTATTCACAGTGGAATGAAACAATGCTCTAAAAACAACACACTCATATTTCATGTTAGGTTTTACTTTAAGATCACCCTTGCTAACAAATCACAGAATTGGGTGACAGCAGTATGGCCCCAGATTTCCATAAGACTTGGATGCTAAATTTGGAAGAATGAACTGAGATTCCTTGCCTGAGTTGAAACTAACACTCCATAGGCATAAATGCACTTTTTGTATGTTTTTCCAATGGTCTAAGGCAAGCCATTGTGAGCAATTATGCTGCCATTTCTACAAAGGTCACTTTGTGACCTGTACTTTATTTCTTCCAGCCTTTTGAGGGAATGGGCCCTTAAGCACATCTTTTCTTCCTCTTACTACTCATTCTCATTGTTTGTTTGCAACAGAGAACAAATGGCTTACATCAAGAATTTGAACAGTGCTACTGAATAAGTCCTATTATTATAGCGTCAGGCATATTATTAATGGACCAGATCCCTTGAGTGAGATTTTTCATCATAGTACATACTCTCCTATATTCAATAGGTATGATTACTCAGGTATTATGGAGGCAGGTTACATAAAGCCCCTCCAGTGTGTTATCGCATAGTGAGACCACTTGAAATCTTCCCTTCCAAATAAACCTGAATGATTACAGCCTCCATTCCATCCCATTCATTATTGTTGCTTTCAATGTCTAGCATCATGTGCAATTCATAGTCAGTCTCAATAACCTGTTGCATCACAGTAAGAAGCAAGCAGACACCTGTTCCTTAGTCTACATTTGCAACCAAAATTTCTTATTATTGGTCCTGAATTCAGCCATTCTTACAATAGAGGTGTTACTAGTTCCCTGTATTGATGAAAATTCCTATAGCATAAGAGCAGAGGCAGTGTTCAACGATTTGAAAATTCTCAGATAAATTGTCTTACAGGTAAATGTTTTAGGTTCCATGTGTTTAGTATAGGCCAAACAGGAAGAAATTAACTTGAAAGAAAATGGTGGAAAAGTTTATGTATTTTCTCCCAAAGTTTAACTAAAGTAATTAAATTAGGAAACCAGTCATTTTGTTTGCTCCTGGAGTTTATTTGGAATAAGCAATTCATTTAGTAGATTCTGTATTGCCAATTTAACTTTTTATGACATTTGCAAATGGATCAGGCAGTGTAACATTACCTCCTTCTTCTTGCAGAGAGAGAGAGAGAGAGAGAGAGAGAGAGAGAAAATAAATGTCTTAGGCATAGCTCTCGGAGGATTCAATTCACCCAGTTGTTCGAGATCAATCTAAATGGCTTTACCCGTTTCTACCACTGCCCTCCCACACTGGAAAGATGTCCCTCCGCCCCAAGATGTCTTCATGATGAATGAGCTAATGTTTATAAAGCACTTAGAGATCCTTGGGCAAGACACTATCTAATTACAAAGTATAGTTCTCATTATTAAATGGAAGCTATTTTCCCCCTGTGCTTTTTGTTACCCATACCATTTCCATGCCATGTCCTTCTGATGGTTTCCATTGCAAAATGGGATCCGCTTCTTAAAAATAGGAGTTTGGGGGTTAGGGAATGAGAGGTCAATAATGTTAAGTCACAGTGCATTGCACATGCCCAGAAAAGCCTAGACCACTCCCAAATTCAAGGACTAATAAAAATTGGAATCACTCCAGTAATTTTAAATTGCTTTGCACATTGAAGAGTGATTTAAAATCATTGAAGGGTTTCAATTTTTTTAATATGCACTTCAGTTTAGAAGTGAGTCAGACAGACAGCATCATAGTGTAGAATAGAAGTCCAAGACATCAAATTAATGTTTCAAAAGTTAGGAATTATGATACAGCATAATTGGAGGAACCCAGATCAAACAATCACGAGAGTTGGTTGAGCCATTAAGTTGAAGACCATGGGAATGTCTGCACATGTTTTGCAAGGCCTGTCCTCAACCTTGGCTGTGGCCACATCTTTTTCTTCTGAACAAACAGTATTTACAGTTTTTGGTGCTAATTTATAAATGCATTTATATGCATTTTAACATTTCTTAGATTTATTTTTTAGTATTGTTATTTATTTTTGTATGGTCATTGAATTTTCAAGTGAGTAAAAATTTATGTGGAAATATTATGAGTTACAATCAATATATGTAACTTAAAATTTTCTAGAGCCATGTTACAAAAAGAAAAATTGACAATGTGAAATTAATTTTAATACTATATTTCACTAAATATAACCAAAATGTTATCATTTCAATGTTTAATTTTTTAAAGAGATCTGAAATTGTTCTTCTACCACAGTGTTCCCAATTTTTTCCCTTTGCCCTTCCCCTTCTATCGCACCCCCCCCCCACTCTCCCAGTCAGTCCCCATACTTGTGCAAACCAATGGGTCATTCACACATGCTTTTTAACTAGTCCTTTCCCTTCTTTCCACTGTTACCCTTTTTCCCCTCCCCTCTGGTCACTGTCAGTCTGTTCCATGTTTTTACACCTGTGGTTCTGTTTTGTTTGAGTCAATGCATAATTAATATACAAAATTATTGGGATACTTCTCATACTTTTTATTTTTGTCTTTGAAATCTGGTGTGTGTTTTCTACTTACAGCTCATCTCAGTTGGCAGTGGCTGCACATCAAATGCTCAATAGTCACATGTTGCTCATGGCTACCAGAGTGGACAGTGCAGCTATGGATTATAAGTGCCTTGCAGGTATGAACTGTGTTTTCTACTTTGAAACCTCAGTTATAATTTGAGTTTGCATTTTTCCTTTTTTTAACCATGTTTCTATTTTGTGGCTATAATAGTCAACAGTGCAACTTTATTAGTGTAAAAAGAAAACCAAACAAAGCAAAACCAAACAATCCAGTGATCATGCTTCAGGCCATATGCAGTTTGAACATATATTCTACCTGAGCTGCATATAGGATTGAAACAGAAAGCTGACATATGGAGTTTCAGGAAGGCCTAAGGCTAAATTTCAGCATCTATGCACTTATGCGTAAAATTCAAATATGGCCAAGGAAAAGACCTCTCTATTAACCATGATAGAAAGAAGAAAAAGAAAACACAAGAATAATTTTTTGGTGGTCAAATTGAGCAAGAGTTTATTCACAGCCACAAACAAAAGGACATCATTTTCCCAATAAAGATTCAGGCCACTGATTGGTTCCCATCTCCAGTCTCTGCTGGAAAAGGCATTCTATACTCAGGGGAGTAATTTTTCAAAGCCTCCCAGGGCAGCGCATGAGGATATGAGTAAATGTAAAAAAGATGGCACCACACAGTGTATCCTTTGTCAGGAAAGCAAATGATTTTACGTGACTCAGAGCAAAGGAAGGATGTATAAGGCCACACATGACAGTTTGATGGATCGAGATGGATGGCCCAAGAGAAACTCACTTAAAATTCTTCCTTTGAACATTCCTCCACTGAAGAATTTCACACAGCTACTCTATATTTTTTCTCCTTTTTAGTTCTTTTAATTATTTATTTGAGATTTATAAAGTAATATATGTTCTTTATAGCAATATGGAAAGTTGAAAAAAGAATTATAAAAGAGGACCTTATTTTTTCCCACTGGCCAGAGGAAATAATTTTTAATGTTTTGAGTTATTTCCTTCTAGTCTTTCTTTTATGGATTTTTACATGGTTGAGAGATTACTGTGGTTTCTTCATTTTACATTTTAATATGAGTATTTTTTTATGTAATTAAAGACCTCTCTGACTACAATTGAGTTGGTCACTTGATAACACCTTTTTCATTATAAATAATGCTGCAATGAAAATTGTTACACCTAAATCCTTTTCTTTTTGTAAGGGTTTTGAAATTGCTATGCTCTCATCAAAAAAGGGTACATTTTCCTTCCGATAGATATTTCAACTGTATTTGTCACATGACATAAAACCAGAGCATCTTTACTTCTAGTTTTGTTCCAAAATCACTGCTTTAATACTGCTCATGGGCATTTATTGGTTATTCCATCAGTTGATGTCAATAACTTGGTAAAATATTCCCACCCTGACAGCAACCTGCCTTTAGCATCTACTCACACTATCTGTGAACAGGCAGCACAGAGAGGAGAGCCTTGGACAATATTCAACTCTTCAGAAACATACTATTGTTTTACATTCAGCACACTGACTAGTGGGAAAAGGTATTGAGGAAAGATTTCCTTTCCATATATTCTAAGACAGCACCATCTTAATCTGTAAGAACCTTGAGAATGTAACCTTCCAAATATTTTATATTTTGGATTTTGTAGTTCATCCCCATTACAATAGGGAGGAAGTAACCATTATCCGTGCCTTCTTACTATTAAGGGACCTCAGCCTTAGAGACTGAGAACAAGTAACTTAAGTTACATGTTATTACACAGCAGAGTCAAGATTTAAACCCAGATTCTGCAGTCTGTTTTGACAAAGAATTGACTGCTTTTAACTTCTATCACAATACAACCTCAAATTCACACAGAAATCTCCCCTTCCTCTGCTATAACCTTAATGAGTCTTACACCTTCTGTTTTCTTCACACCTGCAAGTCCTCACCACACATATTTGTTTACTAGTTTACTGCATGTTTCTTGTAGGTAAGTCCATGTCCTGTTCTTCCTCTTTTTTCCACTGCCCAACACAGTGCCAGGTACCTTATGGATGCCCAAGACACATTTCCTGAATAATGGTGCGGGTCAAAACTCTTTTAAGAGTGAGGAATTTTTCCAGAGTTGGCAGTCTTGTTCTTATGAGTATAATTTAAAATAACCACCCAAAGAAGAGGGACTGAATCGTTTAGCGCTGTGAGAACTCTGGCTACTAAAGTGACAGTAAGGGTACTCTGGGTTATATTTGGCCTACAACACAGAGCAAAAATTTGGTAAACACTCTTTCAAAGATTTCCAAACCATTGTAAATACCAAATCCATTTTTCAACAAGTCTACATTGATGTATAATAACTTTGTTAGCAGTCATGTGAAACTTCATGGTTTCAATTGTTTTACTTTGATTTATTTTTTCCAGCGGCAACTGAGACGATGTGAACCCACAGAAACAAAAACAAAGAGGGGTTTGCACAGAGTCTTTGGAAACGGACATGCGTGGTACTCACAGCTTTATTCAGCCACTCGAGGGGACCCATGTGCCCGTCACCAGAATCTACCACATGAGTAAAAATGCTGACTCCTCAGGCAGTTGGAGTAAAGTGTTTAAAAACTAAATTTTGCAAGGCAACCATCTAATGACTCTTGTGCATCTGTGTGTTTATGACTTCTGTGTGGTTTTAAAATAAGGATGGATGTGTTCTTTGTAGAGAAAAGATGTAGTGGGAAACCCCAAATGCTCAGGTTAATACCCACAGATGTGAAATGTCTTCTTCACAAAACTTTCTTACATTAAAAAAGAAGAAAACAAAAAAATGTTGTAAGTACAATGAGTGAGGAAGGAGCTCCCATTTGTCTGGATCACGCAGTTTGGATGGAATGATATGTCTTTAGCAATGTGCCTATTTTATCCTTGTTATTTGTTTAACATTTTTTAAAAAGAACCACTTTGGAAGTTTTGTGCATATTGTCTTTGCTTTTATGTCTGCTTCGCAGACAGTCAATTTGGCACTATTATTCATACTTAGTACCTTTGTTTTGCATTGTAGACTTGCCACACTCAAGTAAAATTAATGTGGGAAAATGCAGCTGAACATGAAGACAACAGTTTAGGGTGGTTAGGGTTCAGAACTTCGTATATATATTTATAGAAGCACATTAAATATATATATATATATATACATTTTTTAAAATTAATTATTTATTTTTATTGATTATGCCATTATAGTTGTTCTATTCCCCCCTTCATTCCCCTCCACCCTACCCCCATCCCCACCATTACCCCCCTTTAGTTTATGACCATGCGTCTCAAGTTCTTTAGATTCTATATTTCCCATACTATTCTTGCCCCCCATCTATTTTCTATCTACTGTCTATGCTACTTATTTTCTGTACCTTCTCCCCCCTTCTCCTTCTCCCACTCCCCTGTTGCTAACCCTCCATGTGATCTTCATTTCTATAGTTCTGCTCCTGATCTAGCTATCCTCTTAGTTTGCTTTTGTTTTAGGTGCGGTTCTTAGTAACTGTGAGTTTTGCTGTCCTTTTGCTGTTCATCTTTTTTAACTTCTTTTTCTTAGATAAGTCCCTTTAGCATTTCATATAATAAGGGCTTGGTGATGATGAACTCCTTGAATTTGATCTTATCTGAGAAGCGCTTTATCTGCCCTTTCATTCTAAATGACAGCTTTGCTGGATAGAGCAATCTTGGATGTAGGTCTTTGGATTTCATGACTTGGAATACTTCTTTCCAGCCCCTTCTTGTCTGTAAGGTCTCTTTTGAGAAATCTGCTGACAGTCTGATGGGGACTCCTTTGTAGGTGACTGTCCCCTTAGCTCTTGCTGCTTCTAGGATTCTCTCCTTCATTTTAATCTTGGCTAATGTAATGATGATGTGCCTTGGTGTGTTTCTTCTTGGGTCCAACTTCTTTGGGACTCTCTGAGCTTCCTGGATTTCCTGGAAGTCTATTTCCTTTGCCAGATTGGGGAAATTCTCCTTTATTATTTGTTCAAATAAGTTTTCCACTCGTGGCTGTTCCTTTCCCCCTTCTGGTACCCCTATAATTCTGATGTTGGAACGTTTAAAGGTGTCCTGTAGGCTCCTAAAACTCTCCTCATTTTTTTGAATTTTTGCTTCTTCACTCTTTTCTGTTTGGCCATTATTTGCTTTCTTCTGGTCCACTCCACTGATTTGAGACCCAGTTTCCTTTTTATTGCTATTGATTTCCTGTGTAATTCCATTCATTTCAATTAGTTTTGCCTTCATATGTATATCTAATTTGTGGCTATAATCAACCAGTTCTGTGAGGATCCTGATCACCAGTGTTTTAAACTGTGCGTCTGAGAGTTTTGCTATTTCTTCATCACTTAGATTTATAGGCTCTGGGGCTTTGAGATCTTCTTGAGCCATTTTTGTTCTGTTCATGCCTATTAAGTACGAGGAGGGGAGCCTTGGACTCCCAGGTCGCTGGGTTGTGACGACGTATGTGGGGGCGTGGTCAGAGTGGGTAAATGGCGGCCCCCTCTGCTGTTTCTGCTGCTGGGTGACGAGCAAAGCCTTAGGTGGTTCACCGGGGCAGGGCCAATGAGGTTGCTGGGTTATGACGCTGTATGTGGAGGCGGGGTCAGAGCGGGGAAATGGCGGAGCCCTCTGCAGCCGCTACCCACTGGGGCCTGCTGGGTCCCGTCCAATCCCCCACTCCCTCGCTTGTCTGTCCGCACACAGATACGAGACCATAGTCAATCCTCAACCCTGCGCCCTCGCTGTTTCCCCGAAGTCGCTCGCTGAGTTGCCCACCAGGTCCAACCCTGCTCCTGGATTCCGTGCACCTGAGTCCATCTGACGGAGTTTTCCTGTGCAACCCCACTCCTCCAGCTGCTGGTTTCGCCCCTCTTACAGGTCAGGCTGAAGAATTTGTTGTTATAAGACTTCCGAAAAGTTCAATTTTCTGTGTTCTGGCTGTTTTCTGTTGCTAATATTTAGTTGTCTCTAAACTTGGTTGTGTGAGGAAGCACGGTGTCTCCACCTATGCTTCCATCTTGGCAGAATGGATACATTCTTTATATATGTAAACACAAAAATGTTTTGTGTATATGTGTATCTCTACATATTTAGTGCACTTAGAAGTACACTTACAGAAATTTTTAAAATCAGCCCCAGGTAGAACTTCTCCCTTCCTTTTCTATATCTTCACAGTGTTCCATACCTTCTATTTTCAGAAGTATTATAACGCTATTTTTCAAAGTATTCTTAGACGAAGAACAAAATTTTTCTCATATCATTTTTTAGGGGTTGCCAATATGCTTGCAATAAGAGGATGAGCTTTGTAGACATCTGGAATATTTTCTAATCACTCGTCATAGGAATGCTCCGTAGTAATGTTGTTTAATGCATGGGGTGGCTCAGACATGGGAATGTCCTGGGTCAGGCCTCGGCAAGATGTAACTAAGTAGAAACATTCAGGAAAAAGTAATGACCAGTATCGAAAGTTGATGAAGTGGCCCCAAGTAGGTATTATGAAAATTGTACTTCAATGAGAGATTAAAAATGTCCTTTAACAAAAAGCTTTATTAGATACCAATCAACTGTTTTTAGGTACTTCATGAATTATTTTCCTAATAACTTTCTATTTTTCTCACATAATTTCTATCCAGATTCCACTACTTTCATTGTTTCAAATGTATCATTCATGTTAAAACTGTCTCTCTGGGCAAATTCTATTCAAATCCACTATGTATTTAAGTTCTACTTTGGTGCCATTGGAACCAAATTCTAATCCTATTCAACTCAGGTTAAGGCAGGTAAGTCTGCTGGTTTTCAAAAGACACTAGGATCACACCCCAGTGCAAGGTGTGTGCTGTGGGTGAGTGGAGGTGGGACATGAGGGGACCCAATCCAAGATGGAGAAACTATGGGTGGAGTGAATGGCTCCCAGGAATCACCTAGGAATCTCTTCTGGGAGAGACACATGAACCATACATAAATGGTTCAATCAGACTTGGTCTTACACCCTAAGGAGGCATTGCTTATAAAGAGTAAATCTTTCATTTTAATTCATCTATGAAGTGGGTAGAAGGGTCAACTTGAGCTTTGAGAATTTCTAGACCAGACCTTGAGTTGCTCTGAGGTACCTCAGGTAACACTATAGTAAGGGGTGAGATGAGATGAGACAGGAAGAAGAAACAGGAGGAAGTGCTCTGGGTACTTCAACTAGAGTAATTCCACGTAATACCTCACTCAGATAAAGGGCTTTGTCATTCAAAGTGCTCTAAGGGCCTCTGCTTTAGAAAATTATTTATGTGGACACTGAAGTAATGCCCTGCACTTCACTGATAACAAAAAACCATCTCATTGTTGATTGCTGCTTTGAGGCCTACTGGGTCTGTTGTCAAACTTTGTGTTGGATCATAGGAAGATCAGAGGCTCCTGTGATTGTGGGGCAGAACCCTTCCTATGTAACGCAGAACTTATTAGACCCTGATGTCTCCTTTGTTTTTTCTGTTTTTGTTTTTATCTATGTACCATTATATTATTTATTATTAGTTAATTTAATAGCCTGCTGGTTGTGGTCTTTAAAGGCAATTTCTTTCTTCTTTCTTTCTTTCTTTCTTTCTTTCTTTCTTTCTTTCTTTCTTTCTTTCTTTCTTATTTTATTTAGTTATTTTTCAAGTACATTTTTTTTGTCTATTTCTCCCATCCCAGCCTCCCCCACCCCTTGCTCCCCACCTCCTTCCCATTTCCACCCCCCTTAGTTCTTGTCTCTGTGTCCTTCCTATTTGTTCCTCCAAATCCCTCCCCCTTTTTTCCCTTAACTTCCCTTCCCTCTCCCCTCTGGTCACTGTCCCCTTGTTCTCTATTTCAGTGTCTTTGGTTTTTATTTTTTCTGCTTTCTTGTTTGTTTTGTTGTTCAGCTTCCTGTTAAAGGTGAGATCATATGGTATTTGTCTTTCAGCACCTGGCCTATCTCACTCAGCATAATGCTTTCCAGTTCCATCCATGTTGTTGCAAAGGGTAGTAGCTCCTTCTTTCTCTCTGCAGCATAGAATTCCATTGTGTAAATGTACCACAATTTTTTGATCCATTCATTTACTGATGGGCACCTAGGTTGCTTCCAACTCTTGGCTATTGTAAATTGTGCTGCTATGAACATTGTGGTGCATAGGTTCTTTGAAATTGATGTTTTAGGATTCTTAGGATATAATCCCAGCAGTGGAATTGCTGGGTCAAAAGGCAGGTCAATTTTTATTTTTCTGAGAAAATTCCATACTGTTTTCCATAATGGTTGTACCAGTCTGCAATCCCACCAACAGTGAACTAAGGACCCCTTTTCCCCACACCCTCTCCAACATTTGTTGTTTGTTGCTTTGTTTATGATAGCCATCCTGACCGGCGTAAAGTGGTATCTCATTGTGGTTTTAATTTGCATCTCTCTGATAGCTAACGATATTGAGCATCTCTTCATGTGACTCTGGATGCTCTGTATGTCCTCCGTGGAGAAGTGTCTGTTCAAGTCCTTTTCCCATTTTTTAATTGGGTTGGGTGTCTTCTTAGAGTGGAGTCGTGTAAGTTCTTTGTATATTTTGGAGATTAAACCTTTGTCTGAGGTATCATTGGCAAATATGTTTTCCCATACAGTTGGTTGTCTTGCTAATTTAATACTGTTTTCTTTAGCCACGCAGAAGCTTTTTATTTTGATGAGATCCCATTTGTTTATTCTATCCTTTATATTCCTTGCTCTAGGGGACATATCAGTAAAAAAGTTGCTGTGTGAAATATCTGAGATTTTCCTACCAATGTTCTCCTCTAGGACTTTAATGGTGTCACGACTTATATTTAAGTCTTTTATCCATCTTGAATTTATTTTGGTATATGGTGTAAGTTGGTGCTCAAGTTTCATTTTTTTGCACGTAGCTGTCCAGTTCTCCCAGCACCATTTGTTGAAGAGGCTATTTTACACCATTTTATGTTACTGCCCCCTTTGTCAAATATTAATTGACTGTAGAGAGTTGGGTTGATTTCTGGGCTCTCTGTTCTGTTCCATTGGTCTATGTGCCTGTTTTTATGCCAGTACCAGGCTGTTTTGATTACAGTGGCCTTGTAATACAGTTTGATATCAGGTATTGTGATCCCCCCTACTTTGTTCTTCGTTCTCAAAATTGCAGCTGCTATTCTGGGTCATTTATGGTTCCATATAAATTTTTGAAGTGTTTGTTCTATGTCTATGTCTATTAAAGTTTGGTACTTTAATAGGTATTGCATTGAATCTGTATATTGCTTTGGGTAGTATGGACATTTTGATGATGTTAATTCTTCCAATCCATGAACAAGGTATATGTTTCCATTTGTTTGTGTCTTCCTTGATTTCTTTCTTCAGGGCTGTGTAGTTTTCTGCATACAGGTTTTTTACCTCCTTAGTTAGGTTTATTCCCAGATATTTTATTTTTCTTTTTGCTATATTGAATGGGATTTTTTCCTTGATTTCTGCTTCTGCTGACTCATTGTTGGTGTACAAAAATGCCTTCAATTTCTGGATATTGACTTTGTAACCAGCTGTTTTGCCAAATTCATTAATTAGTTCGAGCAGTTTTTTGGTAGAGTCTATAGGATTTTCCATGTACACTATCAAGTCATCTGCAAACAGTGACAGTTTTGCTTCCTCCTTTCCTATTTGGATGCCTTTTATTTCCTTTTCTTGCCTGATCGCTGTGGCCAAAACTTCCAATACTATATTGAATAGAAGTGGTGAAAGTGGACATCCTTGTCTTGTTCCTGATCTTAGTGGAAAGGCTTTTATTTTTTTTCCCATTGAGTGTGATATTGGCTGTAGGTCTCTCATATATGGCCTTTATTATTTTGAGAAATGCTCCCTGTATTCCCACTTTGCTGAATGTTTTTATCATAAATGGGTGTTGTACCTTATCGAAAGCTTTTTCCGCATCTATTGATATGATCATGTGATTTTTTGTCTTTGCTTTTGTTTATGTGATGTATTACATTTACTGCTTTGCAAATATTGAACCATCCTTGCATACCTGGGATGAATCCCACTCGGTCTTGGTGTATGATCTTTTTGATATATTGTTGGATGCGATTTGCCAATATTTTGTTGAGGATTTTAGCATCTATGTTCATCAGCGATATTGGCCTGAAGTTTTCTTTCTTTGTTGTGTCTCTATCTGGTTTTGGAATTAAGATGATGCTGGCTTCATAAAAAGAATTTGGGAGTTTTCCATCCTTCTGGATTTTTTTGAATAGTCTGTGGAGAATAGGGGCAGCTGTGACACAGTCACGGTCAAGATGAAGGGCCAGTACAGGTTACAGAAGGAGTCAGTAGCCACTGAGGACCACAGTTGTTGAAAAAGGCATAGGTATTGAAAAGCATGCGGTGAGACCCGGGCACAATCCAAGCATGCTAAGGAGTGCTGGGTGTTTATACTTCACTGAACTAAGTGAAGATAATACTGAACTAAGAAGATATATGGATTTCTACAGCATGGTGATGTGCTGTAGGAATTTGATTCAAGACAAACTCAATATATTCAAACTGCTTGCCTTTTGGAAAGTGTTGGTACAACTTCCCTAAATCAATTGATAGAGGCTAGGTAATATAATAGGCCTAGATATTATATAGGAATATAATATTTTCTCTACCCAGGAATAAAAAAATTAATCTAGAACTTCTTGAATATGATGGGATAGAAGATAATGGGATAGAAGATGATGGCATCACAAGAAACTAGCATTACCTATATTGGCATCTACTCGGGTAGTAAGTCTGTGAGTCCTGAGTCATCCAGGGGATATCTAATTTGTGAGTGTTGAATCACCAACCTAACATAAAACTGTGCCTCTAAGAGGCTACTCAGTGTAACTGGGCCAGAGGTTTTTGTTGCTATGCTCCAGCGGTATGCACTTGTCTTGAATAGGGTGGTCGGTGTCTTGAAAGAGTGGCCAGAAAAGGCCCAAGTCATTGCACACCAAGTCCTGGTGTACATTTTAGAAGGCTAACCATTTCACATATTACTATTAAGTGGATAATGAAAAGCATGGGTAATTTTGAGTTCATATTGTTGGTGGGTGATTTTAGTGTTCATACTTTTATTTTTCAAAAAGGTTTTCAAGGAATTTGGTTTACCTTTATGATCAGAAAAATAATAAAATTATAAATATTTTGAGCTCTCCTTTACACTCAGGTTTTAAAGAAACCTGGATCTCATCTAAGTGATCCAATAAAGCAAGAGTCCTCTAGTGGCAATTACCTGAGTGAGGCAACTGAACAAAAATTTGGACAATTCTCATAAAATCTCTCTAGGTACTACAAAAAAATTGAGCAAAGATATGGGCCAATTGCTATGAAAAACGTATCATCCTGAGTTAGAAATTGTACCTGTTTGCTCTAATTCAGATTCTTGGCAAAAAAGGAACAATTCTTTGTAAACCGATAAAGAATATCATAGTGAGTTTTGGCTGGGTTGCCCAGTTGGTTGGAGCATTGACACATTCACTAAAAGGTTGCAGGTTCAATTCCCAGTCAGAGCACATACCTAGGTTGTAGGTCAGGGCATGCATGTGAGGCAACTGATCAATGTTTCTCGATAGTACTAACATTTCCCTTGCTCAAATCAATAAACATATATCCTCCAGTAAGGATAAAAAAGTACAGTGAATTAGTTGGGAGCGAGAAGATTTATGTTCCATGGAATGCAGAAAGAGGAAAGAAAAGTATATTGTGGTGTGCTTAGTCAGTACCCCATATCCAGTGACAATGTTAGGGTGCTATCAATCTCTTCCTAACAATAAACAGAAACATTTTGTGAGCTAAAAAAATAGCATTTTGTGAGCTAGACAGCAAGCAGGAAGTAAGTACTGAACTTGTGTCAAAAAAGTTCTGAAATCTAGGGCAAAGAAAGTGGTGAGGTCAATGAAAGGACTGTCTGTATTCAGGTATCAGACAATGGAAGCATGAATTCTTTCCAAGAACATCTCAGCAAACTCTGCCACATTATTTTCTATTCCCATGGAATTGTCATTACTTTATTTTTTTTCATGTACAGCAACTTTTGTCCAATGGCTCTGCTTTTGTTCTACAGCACTGTTTAACTTTAGACACTTATGTTCACACATGTTCCAGAATCATCGAGTTAAGGGACTTTTGATGAGGCCACAGTGGATATAGCCATGCTTTAATATGTCCTCCCATGTACATTTATTAACACTGTTGCGTATTTCTTATCACTTTCAAAGTCCCTAAGGCTTTGATGATATCTTTTCCTCATTTATATCATATTGCAAAAGAATGACCTCTCAAATACTTCCATAATCACTGACTTTCATAAAGGATATTTTAATTGAAATCATTCGGGATTTCCCAAAGGTAGTAGTCATTCAAGAGCTGTATAAAAGAATGACCTATTAGTAGCTTTAGAATGCTACATATTATTAGCAAGGGGAATTCCCTTTCCATCCATCTTATATCCCAAGGATTATATCATTTCAACAGGAACAAATCTATTTCTCTTCAGGATTCTATTAACTAACACATGGGCTTACCTACTATATACCTCATTAATACACACCTCATGCCAGGTTTATTATTAATTCAGAGAATCTGTATATGAGTTTGGCTATCATTCACAGTAAGAAGATTAATTTATTCTTAGAGTTAGAGATTGTTAATGAACACTAAAATTCTCATTGGAATAGAATTCCTTATTTCACAGACATCCTAAGAAATTGGCAGGTAGCTATTGTAATTCTAAGTGGGATGTTATAAAAACATTTTCTCTTTGGCAGGAAGGATTTAGAACCAATTACTTTAAAATACCTTGAACCAGAGCTTTACTAAAAAGAATCATAATGAACTATTCTTGCTTTCAATTTATATGGATAAGCAATCTCTAGTAATTCATTTTTAAGATATTTATTGAATTATATTCTAGTGTGTAAAGAATTGTTTTAGATCATAAGATCATGACTTTTTTTAATAAAAATAATTTCATTGTATGTCCTATTAGTACAAATTTATTTAGCAATGCATTTTCTTTCTTGCTAAGAAATTAAGCTGATTTATTTTCAAAAAGAATTTCAGCAACACTATTGAAAGAGAAAGTGATTACTCTCAGTTAACAACAATAACACAATTAACTGGAATTCCTAATGACCAAAGTGCTCCTTCTTGGGCTAATTGCAATTTTACTTAGTGCCATAAGGACCTAAAAGTGGACTAATTGCAACATGAGCAGTAGCTAAGGAAATGAAGGAGATGGCCCTGGAGTTAATAAGTATTAAAGTAAGCTACTCATACCTTACCTTCTTTTTTCCAGAGATACAGATACTGTTGTAATGTCAAAATACATCACTCATTATTCAATTCAGTGATCTTTCCCCTGATGGAGTTCTTCAATGCTAGGATATTTTCATATGCAAAATTCCTACTATTCAATATATAGGGGTGGGCAAAAGTTGATTTACAGTTGTGACATTCTTTTGAGTTAAGAAATCTATTGCAACAATCATAACCTGCATTTCTTTGTCCCTATGGATTACTATAAACCTACTTTTGTCCACCATGGTTAAGATAAAATTTTCTAGAGCTTTGGTGAGGTTTTAAACTCCATGACATAAATTAACAAGCTGTCCCTTAGACAGTACTGTTACTATAGCATACATTGTTTAGGTTCCTATTTAATGGCTCTGTATTTTATTTTATTTCTGACTATATGTTCCACTTAATTGACCATTTAATCACAAAGGGTTTGCACACAGTGAATATTTGTATAAACACCACCTTCTGTACAATAAATAAGTGGAAAGTCTAAAAAAGTTAACCAATGTCTTCAAAATAGTGTCCAAGTGCTCCTAAATATTTAAGTCTACAAAATTCTCTGTTATTTAAAGATCCTAAAGTTTCAGATATGTTTGCCAGACAGAAGGTAATGTAAAAGTTAAAATGACTCTCAATTTTCTGAGGTTTGTCAGCATAAACTCAACTTGTGATGTTATTTCAATCTTACTATCTGAATTTAATATGTATTAGCTTTACTCACTTGAGATTGAAACTGTACTCCTTGGCCCTCTGCGGGTGTACTTTTAAAAACAGTAGCTCTTTCAAAGTAAGAAAGGGAACTTTATACTTACATTAGTTTATTCTATGGTTATTTTGTGTTTATCTCTTATTAGTTCTCGCTATTCCAATGATTGTTTATTATTTTTATGTTATTATAATTAGTTTTTTGGCAGTGTAAACAACGAGCAAAGGATTTATTTACCCTCAAATGATCATTTGTAATGGATTAAAAACATTACATTCATGTTCATTTTATATGAGAACAAGCTTTTCACATTTTTGGTAGGTCTAATATGATTCTAATTTCATTCAGGAGAAAGGAGTAGTGAGAGAATGAAAATTTTTAAGAGAAAATGTTATTTTTCTTAAGACCTGTTTTTGGAAGAAATACGCCAACATTACACAAGCCAACAGAGAATTTTCCTTTGCAAAGTGAGTCAGGAAAAGTCAATTCCATTCCAGAAGGAAAACTTCAAACTGGATGGAGAACAGGATGACTACACAAAAATTAAAGCTTCTTTCATAATTGATTATGAGCCAGAGAAGAACAGTATCAGAAGGATCACTTGAACAAAACAATAAGGAAATTTACTTTTTTACATCAAATACCATATTTAAAAGTACATTCTACATATAGCAAGCAATTCAAGTGCAGAGTTTGATTTAGAAAAAAATGGTGGCTGTTCTATATCTTTCTACATATCCTTCTAAAGCACGTATTAGATAAATGGGAGTGCAAACAAAACCACACAGGACCCAGGTGTCCAGCATTAATGTTAGGAAACTGAGGCTACTACAAAGTTTGCCTTGCTCATAGGTAGAGAAATACCTACCAGATTTCAAAGGAGCTTCTCTGCCGTTGCAAGCCTATAGTAGAAGAAAGCTGGCAGGAGGGGGATGTTTGGCTACTCCATTGGAGAAAGTAGATAGGAGACATTGTCTTAGATGGAACACTGACAAGATCATTCTCAAAAGAAGAAGAACAGTACTAAATGGTGGAGTGCTGAACACAGATCAGGGCTTGGGTGGGTCACAGCATCAAGGACATACAGAGAAGGGGCTTGAAAGGGAACAAAAATAGAGGTTGAAGATTCAAAGACGTATTATTTCTGGGAGATAACATTATAAATCAGAAAGAATGTGACCCTTAAAAATGTGGCTTTGAAGAGAAAGAGTGAAGCAAAAAAAATTGGGGACCCTGAAGAAAATATAGAAAACCTTAAGAATGATAACCCTTTTTCTGCTCCTCAACCAACAGACACAGCCATTAATAAGTTGCATTTTATTATATTAACAGAAGAGGGAGCTTTTGAATGAGGACCCATGTCCAACTACCTACAAATAGGAACTAACTTTGTACAAACCTACTTTAAGTAGACAAACAGAAAATAAGAAGCAGAATATCTTAGATGATGAAAGTTTTGCATTCTAACCATAATTAAACAAGAGAAGAGCTGTAACATAGTACTCCCAACACAGTTAAATAGTCTCAAATTATCACCTTGGATACATATATATATTTTTTCTTGTAATAGATATGTATCACATTTGTGGTCAGAAATTTAAGTGCTAAGAACACAACTGGACATAAATGGAATGGCAATAAATGCAGTGGGAATTGATAGAACTCAATTAAAAAATTAAAGAAACAAAATTATATTAGATAGTAAAAAATAAAGAATAAATTACAAGATGACCAAAGAAAAATGGATTCAAATGACAATTTTATAAGATACATTGAAGCATAGTGGGAAAACTATGAAGAGAATAAAATGAAATTTTAAAAAAGTGAAAAAGGTGAGAGAAAAGTTTCTTAAATGAAGGCATAAGAAGAAATGGCATTTGTATAACTGAATCCTGAAGGAAAATAAAAACAAAATAATGGCACATGTCTAATTAAACTATAATCTCAGAAATGTTCCAGAAATAATAAAACAGACATGTGCATGTTACAAGGGTCCATCCTGTATTGGCAAAACTTATCTGACAGAGTCAACTCCAAGAGATATCCTTGTAAGATTGTTAGAATTTGAAAACAAAAGAAAAAAAAACCCTTAGGGTCTTTAAGAATAATAAAAAATAATCATTTAAACAGCTGAAAAGTTAGGTTGATTTTAGATTTTTAAGAGTAACATACAAAGCATAGCAATAATGAAGTACATTTAAGACACTCAAAGAAAATTTATGTCAAGGATTTTATATGTTACCAACCTGTCTTTCAAATATCAAGTATTACAGAAAAAAATGGTTCTAAACACTTAACAATTTGGGAAATAATTTATCTCTAAACTTTCCCCAAAGAATCTTCTAGAGGTAGATCTTTATCTGACCAAGATAGGATTGTGAAAACTTAGGTAAAAGGATTATTGATGCCTAGTTGGTGTAGCTCAGTGGATTGAGTGTGGGCCTGCAAATCAAAGAGTTCCTGGTTCAATTCCCAGTCTAGGCACATGCCTAGATCTACATGATCTGGTTGTAGACCAGATCACCAGTAGGGGGCATGTGAGAAGCAACTACACATTGATGTTTATCTCCCTTTCTTTCTCCCTCTCTTCCCCACTCTCTAAAAATAAATAAATAAAATCTTAGAAACACGCACACACAATTCTTTAAAAAAAACGATTATTGATGAGTATGTAATACACAGGTTCTGGCAGAAGTAGTGCCTGCTTGAGTGTGGATGATAGGGTAATAATATGGGTGTAATAATTTATAGTTTTAATTTGAACATTTCACCTAAAATGTCTTAAGATGTGCTTGACTGTGATATTGTTGTAATACAGAATTACATGCTTATGATTTTGTAATAAAAGATTATGTAATAAAATAGGGACATTATTGGTGCCAGACCATGTATATAATTTTAGATGTAGGCATAAAGTAAGAATGGAAAACAGTGAAATAATAGCATGTAAATGTTATATGCTCTCAAAAATAGAAAAAAATACAACCTTTAAAAGATGAAAATGGTGGATAGAGAAAGAGGAAAGTAGAAAAAGATAATTAATTCCACTATATAAAAAATAGGTGAAACTAAAAGGAAGCATTTTAAAACTGATAAATCATTTAGAAAAAAAATTTTAAAAATAGGGGGTAAAAGGCAATGTGAAAGGTAGAAATACAAAGGTAACCACTAGAACAAAAATAAAAACCTTTCTTAATGAAAAAAGAAGTAAAAAGTTAAAATAGAGCAAAAATCACACCATATAGAGAAAATATATATATATATATATATTTATAGAGAAAATATATAATAGAGAAAATATAATGTAATATTCACAGGAGTTATGTCAAAATGTTATGAAAGAGTTAAAATAAAACATAAAATTTGTAAAATAAAGCAGAACAGGCCAAATTAGCTCATTAAAAGAAAAACACATTCAGACTGATTCAAAAGGCAAAACCTGACTCTATGCTGACAAACACAGAATAAAATAGAATAATTCAAAAAGGCAAAAATCAGCCCCAAACCAAAAAACTAACAAAAATGTTAAGAGTAAAGGGAAATAATAAAGCAGGGGTCATTTAAGAACAAGACAAGGATACTCCTCTTTCCACTTTTATTCAACATAGCCAGTGCAATTAGACAAGAAAAAATAAAAGTCCCCCAAATTGAAAAATAAAACTGTCACTATTTGCAGATTACATGATATTATATATAGAAACCCCTAAAAACTACACAAAAAAACTGTTAGAGGTAATAAATTAATTTAGTAGAGTTTCAGGATAAAAAATCTTATAGAAAAATCTGTAGCATTTCTATACACTAATAACAAACTACTAGAGAAATTTAAAATAATTCCATTCTATTTCCAATTGCTTCAAAAAGAATAAAATACCTAAGAATTAATTTTAATCAAGGAGGGAAAAGACTTGTACAGTGGAAACTATAAGACGTTAATGAAAAAAATTGAAGAAGTCACAAATAAATAGAAAATTATCCCATATTTGTGAATTAGATGAGTTAATATTGTTAAAATGTCCATACTATTCAAGCCAATCTACAGATTCAATGCAATCTCTATCAAAATTCCAATAGCATTTTTCACAGAAATAAAGCAGACAATTTTAAGGTTTGTGTGGAACCACAAAACATGCCAAACAGCCAAAAAAATCTGGAAGAAGAGGAGCAAAGCTGTAGACATCATGCTCTTGGATTTTAAACTACATTACAAAGCTATAGTAATCATATGGTATTGGCATAAACACACACACACACATAGATCAGTGGAAGAGAACAGAGAGCCCAGAAATAAACCCATGCATATATGGTCACTTGATTGATGACACAGGGTCCAAGAATATAAAATGGGGAAAAGACAGCCTCTTCAATTAATTACATTTGGAAAAGTGGACAGCTACATGTAAAAGAATAAAACTAGGTTACACTCTTACATTATACGCAAAAAGTAATTTAAAATGGACTAAAGACTTGAATATAAGACCCGAAACCACAAAACTCTTAAAAGAAAGCGTAGGTGGTAAACTCCTTGACATCACCCTGGGCAATGATTTTTTTTATTTGACACCAAACCAAAGGCAGCAAAAGCAAAAATAAACAACTGGAACTACATCAAACTAAAAAGTTTCCGCACAGCAAAGGAGATTATCAATACAATGAAAAGTCACCGAACTAAATGGGAGAAAATATCTGCAAATCATATATCTTATAAGAGGTTAATATCTAAAGTAGATAAGGAACCCCTGCAATTCAACAGCAACACCCCATAAGTAATCCAATTTAAAAATTAAGAAAAGATCTGAATGGAAATTTTTCCAAAGAAGACACACAGAAACCGGTACATGAAGAAATGTTCAACATTACTAATCATCAGGAAAAAGCTTATCAAAACCATGAAATAGCACAACACATGTTAGACTAGCTATTATCAAAAGGACAAAAAATAACAACTATGGACCAGGACGTGGAGAAAAAAGTACCCTTAAGCAATGATGGTGGAAATATAAAGTGATACAATCACTGTGGAAAACAGTATGGAGTTTTCTCAAAAAAAAGAAAAATAGAACTACCATCTGAACCAGCAATTACATCTCAGGATATTAATTCAAAGAAAACAAAAACACTAACTTTAAAAGATAAATGTACCTTCATGTTCATTGCAGCATTATTTACAGTAGCCAAGGTATGGAAGCAACTTAAATGTCCATTGACGAAGGAATATAATCTTCTTTATACATATATATATAAATTATATATATATAGTATTCAGCCACTAGGAAAGAATGAAATCTTGGATGGACCTTGAGGGCATTGTGCTAAAAACAAATACCATATGATCTCCTTTATATATGGAAGCTATTACATTTATGCCAGGACCCTTTACATTTATACAGTCCTAAAATTATTTTGGCCTTTGAAGTCTGACACCCTTGAGTTAGATAATATAGTGGAAGAGGAAAAATCTATTATATTGACAACAATGAAAACAATAAAAATGCTAAAATACAAATTTAACAAGAAAATGTAAAAACCATGAAAATATCTATAAAACATTATGAAACACAGCTTGAAAAAAAAGTACACTTGAACGGCCCTGACCAGTGTGGCTCAGTTGGTTGGGCATCATCTCACAAACCCAGTGATGGCCTGTTCAATTCCCAGTTCCCAAAACAACAAGCTTTATCTCTAGAGCTACAAAGTTGATACTGAAGTTCTTATGAGAAATTGAACATGCAAGATTATTAAGGAAAACACTAAAAAGAAGAGCTTTGGGGGGGAACAGGCAGGTGCTAGCCCTGACAATTATAAAAAGAGGCTATTAAAGCCTCCATAATCAAAACGGTGTGGTGCTGGTGCCTGAGCAGGCAGAGAGCGTGCAGAACAGACTCAAGTTCATATGGAAATTCTGAATATGATAAAGATGTATATGAAATAGAGACAAAAGGGAGTCTTTTGATAGATGATGTTGGACACCTGGCTGGACGATCAGAAAAATAATTATTAAAAAATCAACACTTAAACTATACAAAATAACAAACACCAAGTGGATTATTTAAATGTAAAAATGAAATTTTACAAATATGATAGATAATAAAGCATTATTGTATATGTTTAGGAGAAAGCTTTATAACTATGATTCAAAATACAGAAGCAACAACACATTTATACTACCTAATTTAAAAAATTTTTGCATGTATTTGCCTTAAAGACAACTAGAACATTCAGAAATAATATTTTCAAGATATATCTCAGTTAAAGACTAATGTTTTACTATGCAAATAACTTTTTAAGATCAAGGTAAAAAAAAACTAAAAATTCAAACTAAGCAAAACACCACAAAAAAATAATTTTTAAAGATTTTATTTAGTTATTTTAGAGTGAGGGGAAAGGAGGGAAAAAGAGAGGGAGAGAAACGTTGATGTGTGACAGTTACATCAATTGGCTGCCGCTAGAATGCCCCTAACTGGGGACCTGACCCACAACCCAGGCATGTACCCTGACCAGGAATCAAACTGGTGACCTTTTGGTTTTCAGGCTGGCACTCAATCCACTGAGCCACACCAGTGGAGTGAGATTAATTTTTTAAAGATATTAAAATGGCCCTCAAATCTATTAAAAGAAAAATACCAATTTCAGTCATAAAAGAAAAAAAACAATTTAAAACCACAGTGGATACTTTTTCTCACTGAACAGATGGGCAAAAATTCAGAAGGTTGATAATACCTTGCTGGCAAAGCTGTTGGAAACAGGTTGCCCATTTATTGCTGATTGCAATGCAAAATGGGGCAACCCTTTTGAAGGAAAATCTGACAGCATCAAAGAAAAACACAAACACATTTGGCCCAGAAATTCTACTTCTAGGAATTTAGCCTGAATTTATACCTCTAACATGCATCAACTGCAATAACACATCCTTCACTGCCCAAGCAGAGAAGATTGATTGAATAAACTATGGTCCAGTGGAGTACAATGCAACTGTAAAAAAGAATGAGGAGAATGTTTGTGAACTGATACAGATTTCCCATCTATATTGTTAAGGAGAGAAAAGCAAAGTACAAAAGAGTTCTTATAGCACACTGCCCTCTATGTCCGAAAAAAGGGAGAGGTAAGAAAATATGCTTATCTTTGTGAAAAGAAACCTAGGAAAGGATAAGCCAGAAACTTATGGGGCTGATTTCTTATGTGGGGAAATTATAGGGGAAATAGTAATTTTCTCTGAATATATTTTTTTAGTAAAATATTGACTTTTGGAATCAAGTTAACATTCCGTATAGCAAAAACAAAAACAAAACAAAACTAACTAGGGTAGGAATAAAACCCTAAAATTGAATGCAAGGTAAAATAAAAGAATTCAACATATTTCAAATAAAGAAGCTACACTTAAGAGGAAAATGGCTAACACAAGTGATTTTTGAATATAATAATCTGACTACATACCTCTAGTGTTTAAAAAAAGAAGAAAATGTCAACAAATCTTCAACTCTTGTGATATGGATGCTTGTTGCAAGGATACCATAACAAAGGAATTAAAATTAACATCTTTGACAAAGGCACATGGACATCATATTCCTTTTGATATAAAAATCTGGATGGAAATATTGTTTATGTAGTATTTCAGCCAAAATACATAACCTGACCCTGATAAGAAAACATCAGGAAAAAAAAACAAAAACAAATAATGAGATGTTCCATGAAAACAATAGTCCTGTGTTTCTTTTAGTGTTTTTTCATGCTAAAGGCATGAAAACACAAGGAAATCTAATGGACCGTTCCGACTAAAAGATACTAAAGAGATTCTGGACTGCATCGTGTACAAGACGAGATTTGCATAACAGACATTACTGGGACAATTGAAGAAATTGAAATATGGACTCTGTTTTGGATGACAACATTGTATCAGTTTTAAATTTTCTGGATCCAGAAATTTGTTTTTAGGAAATAAACACTAATGTATTGGGGCTAACCGACACAATCTATGCAACTATCTGCAGGTAGTTGAGGGAAAAAATGAAATACTTACAGAGATAATGATAAAGCAATATGACAGAATGTTAACACTTGGTGAATCTGGGTGAAAATATGCAGTATATCTTTATACTTTTCCTATAATTTTTCTGCTTTTGAAATTATTTTAAAAATAATGTTGAAAAATAATTTTAAAACATTAATTCCAAGTCATGAAATCCAAAGACCTACACCCAAGATTGATCTATCCAGCAAAGCTTTCATTTAGAATGGAAGGGCAGATAAAGCGCTTCTCGGATAAGATCAAATTCAAGGAGTTCATCATCACCAAGCCCTTATTATATGAAATGTTAAAGAGACTTACCCAAGAAAAAGAAGATAAAAAAGATGGACAGTGAAAGGACAGCAAACTCACAGTTATTAACAACCACACCTAAAACAAAAGCAAACTAAGAGGACAGCTAGATCAGGAGTGAACCATAGAAATGAAGATCACATGGAAGATTAGCAACAGGGGAGTGGGAGGAGGAGAGAGGGGGGAGAAGGTACAGAAAATAAGTAGCATAGACGGTAGGTAGAAAATAGGGTGGAGGGCAAGAATAGTATGGGAAATATAGAATCTAAAGAACTTGAGACACGTGGTCATAAACTAAAGGGGGGGGGAATGGTGGGGGAGGGGTGTGCAGGATGGAGGGGAATGAAGGAGGGAAATAGAACAACTGTAATGGCATAATCAATAAAATATATTTAAAAAAACAGTATAGAAAATAAACTGCTTTTATGATCCTCACTCCAGCAGTATTTTCTATGCTATTGTTACAGATGGCAAAATAGGAGTTAATTGTCTGGATAAAGAGAGGTATAAACTTTTGAAACTATTTTTTTTAAATACCTGTATTGTGATAGGGATGTTTTAAAAACAGTTGACCTGAGCATGATTCTGTATTCTTTTCCTCCTGTAGCGCTCTTTTATGGGACTGTATTAGTTTACTCATCAGTAATGGTGAGGTTTTCTTTTGTAAATTTCCATATGCATACCATTACATTGTGAAATAATTTGAGATGTCTTTAAAAAATTATATATGTAGGTGTCCCTCTAATTTTAGAAGTAAAAGGTGCTCTCTTTTAAAGAAGTTTTGATAGATGCTGTCCTGGCTCTGTGGTTAAGACAATGAACTAAAAAACTTGGAAAAACAGTAAAGTGTACAGAATAGAAAAGAAATATCATTGAGTAATGATTTCATGAGGGAGAGAATTACAAATGTCTTGCATTTTTTGGATGAAAGGTTGAAATCATTTATCAAAAAAAGAAAGTATGTATAGGAGAAACAAGAGATGAAAATGTTGATTTATTGATGAAAATAAATCTACTGTAGTCCAAAACTAGAAGATTTGCACTTGAATTCACTAACTTTTTCTTCCAGAAAGTGATCTCTCTTATAAAACAAAAACAATTTGCTGATACTCAGTTTCATTAAGTAGATAAATTAATAATTACATAAAGCCTGGGTAACTTGTTGGTGCAAACTTGTACAACCTTATTTTCATTTAAAATGTATCAAGATTTGTTCTGGCATTTAAAAAAATAATTTTAAGTTGTCAGACAAAAAAATCTATACAAACAAGTGAATAATTAAATTATCCAGCCTTTATGCATATGATGGTACAAGGTGGGAAGGGCTGTAGAAAAAGAGGGAAAGAAATACTTGAGAATTTTCTGGGGAGCTGTACAAAGCTGAAGAAGCTGGGGGTTGAGAAACCACCACCAAGCACTATGTAAAGATGCAGAAACATGCCTAAGTCAGGCCAACAGCCAATTGTGGATTTCAGTATAGAGGACTGCTGGCTCACTTTCCCCTGAGCCTCTGCTCCATCAGACCCTTTGCCTGGTGTTCATGCTTTTACTGCCATGGGGTGAATTGGGAAAAGGGTCAGGAGTTCCCTGTCCAGGACCTCCTAAGCAATACATCTGTCATGAATCACGTTATAGAACAGAAATGTTTGTTTTTGATCCTATTCATTTCAACTGGCAGGCAGTTATTAGTAGAATGACAAATTGAGCCATTATGCCTTGCAAGTCTTGCTGGCTCTATCAAATTTATAGAGTTAATGCAGCAAAATTATTTTTCATAGCTGATAAAACAGCTGTATGTAGACAGCTGGCCTTTTCGTAAGTAGGGAGAAACTTAAAATGGCAGCCACGTTGGGATGCCTCGCACCGAGACTGGTCTTCAGTGGAGACTTCTGCTTTGGCAACACTGACAAGCCATCTTGAAAACCACGGGAATGTATTCTGAAAGTGCTTTTTATTTTTATCAGTGTTCCTACAGGAAGGAAACAATAGCCATGCCTTCACATTTTCTAAAAATAAACCTCTGTACTCCTTAAGTAGCATTGTTATTTATAGCCCTGCCACTTTTCTGTAATTTAATGAAAGTTTTAATTAACAATTCTGCTACAAAAATATTCATGTAGCAATTTACTTTTCAGAGACCAATGAATTGCAACCATAGCTACTTCCTATTTATAAACCACTCCTCTAACACCTTTAGAAGCTGTTCACTTCTTGAAAAAGATTTGAGTGGTAAAAAGTGCAAACCACTATGAGTACTGACGTGCTTTTCAGTGATAGTTTATCCAGGCTTTTTTGTGGAGGTCACATTGGTGATGGTGCCCGCTAGAGTAGGTCTCTAGGGTACCCTTGCCTGGACCAGCACAGTGGCACCTGGGTATTTTTCAAAGCAAATTCTCAAATCTTTTCTCACTACATCCAATAACACCCAAATGCCAACAACAGTAATATTTTAGTTCTCTTCTAAAGGTTTAGGTTAAGTGTGTCATAGATTCTCCTAATATCTGTGTGTGTGTGTGTGTGTGTTATACATTTGCTGAGCTTTTAGAGTTACTTTCATTCTAGGTGCCCCAAGAATGGTTTATTGTAACACATCTTACTTCGGTTGTCAGATACTTGCTTAGCTTTTTGGAGAAAGGATTTAAGTTCTGTTTTGCCAGGATTATATATACATGAGGGCCATTTTTGAAGTAACCCCTGAGGCAAAAATTAAAGGGTAAATTGCGTCAATGCTATTACTGTGACTACATTCTGTTGCAGATCTAACTGGCCTACCCTGTCTTTCTTTTTAAAGACTTATTGGGTTTGACTAAGTAAGAAAAATGTCTTCAGGTATAGGTCCCCGGGGAAAGGGAGAGGGGTTTTTGATTTTTTTTTTGCCTTTTGTCCTTCAAAGATAAATTTACTGTCCAAAAAGGAGCCAATGTGTTGCCAGTAGAGGCAATGGAAAAGGCTTTTTAATAACAAGAATAGGTATCAGTTCTGGGATTTTCTCATGTGCCATGCTTCATTCTTCATAGTTCATGCACATTAATTTGCTCCATTGCTCCAATTCCATTTCACAAAGCAGAAAACTGAGACACCCATTAAAATTATTTGCAAAGGTCAAACAGATAACAAGTGACGTATTGAAATTCTGACCCAAGCAGCCTGGCTCCAGAGATGTAATCCCTGAGCACTGTCTGAAAGTGCTTCCCTGCCACAATGGACCCTGTTCAATGGAGCCCATGCTTTTTGGGTGACCAATTGACAGACTAAGGTTTTAGTGAGGACCAATGGCTGCTCTCTCATACTGGGAGTGGCCCCGAAGCCTCCACATTTCTTCCTCCCCAAGCGGCCTCTTCCTTCCCCAACAGCCTGGGGGGGGGGCGGTTCTGAAGCGCTGCAGGAGGGTTTCTGTGCTGGCTCCTGTCTCCCCTGGAGCAAGTTACGCCTTAGACTCTCCAACTTCTCTGCCCTGGAGGCCCTGCCTGATCGCACATTCTATTGATTAGTTTCACCAGACCTCATGGTAAATATAAGATTGCTAAGGTCAGGTAATAAATAAAGTGATAGTGTAAAAAGCACTGTGTTTATCAAAAATTATTTATTTTATGATTACTCTTGATATTATGAAGGAACCTGTAGAAATCACCTTATGGGGTGTTAACAATCTAAGATGTAAAAGCTAATTGATTTCCATCTTAATTAGAGATTTGAATTTTGGTTATGCCACTTTCTAGATGTGTGACTTTAGGCAAATGATTTAGCTTTGCTAAGCCTCAGTTTCACCATGTGAAAGGAGGGCGACAAGAACTGTTGTGAGGACTGAGAGAGGTAGTGTACGATTTCCTAAATAACCCTGGACACAGACAGGTGTTAGGCAAATGCTAGTTCTCTCCCCTCAGATAACCTTCAAATGAATCCATGTGTTAGACAGAACCAAAGAAGAAAATTACTGAATCTAGATTACATACTTAGAGACTGTATATTTTTACATATAGAGTAAATATTAGTTTTGCTGACAAGAATAACATTTAAAATTCAAGCAGAAAATTCCATAAATAATTGATTTGTTTTATGAATTAAAATATATTTCTCTTTTCACTCTGGGAAGACATTATGGAATAAGGACTTGAAATGATTTTGGAATTTTTACTCAGACTGGAAAATTCCAATGAAGAATTTTTAATCTTAGTTCTAGAAATTTCAGTTTTAAAAAACTGACACAACATTACTCATACATAGGTTAACTTTTTTCAATCAGTATTGACTGGCACAAATGAGAACAAGACTTCGAAGCGAATGAACTTTGCATTTACAGTGAGAACAGCATATTCCCAGTAGGTGCCGTGGACGATGGGAACAAGCAGTAGTGATCTGCTACTCCATTTTTAAAGGAAATATGGAAGCAGTTAAATGCAGTGTCAGTACTCTACTTAACCAGCACCCTACGTGTTCCTAAGAGACACTTACACGAAAAACTATGAAAAGAACCTATGATCTAGTATAAAACATGCTTCCTGCTTTCAAGCAGCTCACACGTATGTACACAGACATAGAGACTGTGCATCTCCAGGAAGTGAAAATCAGCTCCATCGGCACAGCAACAACAAATGATGCAAGAACTTAGGTGTATTTAAAAGGAGGTTGAAAGAAACTGAGGATTTAAACACTGAGGGACATATGATACAAAATGGTTCTGTTTTCAAAGATGAAATCAACTCTCTGAATTCAGCATGAGAACCAATTTAATTTAAAAAGCCAAACTTTGATTATTTACATACTACCAAAGTGTGTTATGACCAGACTTTCTACTTGCCAGCTTTACTTTGTATTTATTATGCATGTGTACAAATAACGTATAATATATAATACATATACATATTTATAATACATCAGGGGTGTCCAACCTTTTGGTATCTCGGGGCCACACTGGAAGAAGAAGAATTGTCTTGAGCCACACATTAAATACACAAATGCTGTAAAAACTGATGAGTGCAAAAAAGGTCCATGCATAATTTTCATAATCTCTGCCACCACAGATTAGCAAAAAAGTCCTCACATTAATAACCCTAATTATACAGGAGCCCTTTCGATAATCTTTTAAAATCATCAAGCAGGTCTAAAGTTTGTGGTCACTAATATAGAAAATGTACATATCTAAGTAATAAAACTTGGTAAAAACTTAGTAATAAATCTAAGTAATGTTTTATTTTTAAGTACATTTATTTAACTTTAAGTACATAAAAACATTAATTTTTTTACGACCTTTTGTTGGGCTGCATTCATAGCCATCCTGGGCTGCAGGTTGGTCACCCCTGTAATACATAATATACATTATGTATATGTGTGTACATTCACATATATATATATATATATATATATATATATATATATATATACACACACATACATGTTTATCCATTTAGACGCAAGCATATATGGGTCCATGTAAGCAGAGGCACTGTTTTGGTCTATACAGTCATACCACCCGAGGCAAACAACTAATACAGAGTATCAACAAAACTGATGTAAGAAGGGAATTCATATGAGAAATCTTGTACTTACAGGATAATTTCAACATGACTCTTTGGCTATACCATGAAAATATGTGGCTTTGATTGCATTCAGACTATACTGAGAGATTCCATCTGGTCAGCAACGCGCATGTGTGTGCTTTGGAAGTTTTGTTCAAGTTTCATAAATCTTGTCATATATCAGATTGCTCTCAATACGGCCAAAGTAAATAATCTGCAGCCAGGGGGAGTGAAAGGTCATTTGTGCCCTAATCACAGAACAACCTTCTCTCTCATCCAGTGCCATGGCTTCCCTTTCATTAATCAGGCCTTTGGTGACTAATATCTATTGATGTTAGAGGGAGTTTTCTGTGAACAAATTTCAGAATATAAACTAATCTGGAATTAGGATATTTAATTGTTTGAGTGACAGTCAAAATAACCCTCACACGGCTTTCTCTTTTTTTAATAATTGCAATATTGAGAAATGAGAGAAACCCAAGAAACTTTCGAGAGGAACGTCAATCTCACGACCTTGGGAATGCTCATAAATCCTCTTGTCCTTGTTACCCATGTTTACACATGATTCGGCCTCATGCTCTGGTCTGATGGGCTCTGCCTGCCATTTTCAGCTATTAATCTCATTGAGCTTCTCTGTCTTGACACTAAACTACTCAGATTTGAACAAAACCTTTTTCAGACTCTAGAAACACAAACTCGTGTTTTTGTGTGAAAGCTGCTCTTATCTAGGCATTTGCTTTACAAGCCTGTAAAAAGGATGGAAGTATGCCTTCTGGTTGCACCGCTTTTAAGGTTGTGATGGCTTCTGGGACTCGTGTTGGTCCTCCACCCACACACTGGTGTGGCCTTTCAACTGCATCTCCTTCTTGTGCCTGGGAAGTGATTAGTGTGACCTACATTCCCAGGTAGGACAGTTGCTCTTGCTCCTATAACACCTTTCTTCTCATTACACTAATCCTAGGAATATGTCCAGGGCCAGAATGTATCACCCTTTGCAATTTTCTATTTTTTGAATTCCCGAAAAGAAGAGCTAGTTTTTTCCAAGTGGCCTGTCTCATCCTGTTTAAACAAAATTCACTTCTTAAGTGATAAAATACTTAGAGTAAACAAGCCTGATGTCACCGGGTGGTTTTCTTCTTGACAATAAACAAACAAAAAAACCCAAACATACCTAACCTGAGGTTCTATGCACATTCATTTATTCAATTAACAAAAATGTGTTGGATATCCACCAGGCACCAGCTTCGATCAGTGATGACCAAGATGAAATCCCAATATCCCTATAACTTATATTTTACTGGAGAATAACAGGTACTAAACACAAACACAAATAACATTCCAGTAAATATCACAAATAAAATAAAAGAGAGTATGGCCATTGAAAAAAAGGGTTTGGAGAGTAACAGTTTAGTATTAGATAGGGTGATTGGAGAAGACCAGTCTGGGAAAGTGACATTGGTGCTGATGATAAGAAAGAGCTAGGCGCATGAGGGTGTGTAGACATCGTACTGAGAGGGAACAGTGTGTTCAAGGGCCTGGAGTCAGGAAATTGGAGTATTAGAGAAAACGGTACAAAAGCCAGTGTACTCTTGTACCATGAGGATAAACTTCTGGATGGCATCGTTGGCATTTTCATTAGTCTCTAGACTTTTGATGGACAACCAGTGATTCTGCCTGTGTTTTGAAGGAACCACCTGAACCCTTTGACCTCTAACTCTGATTCTTAGAGTAGCCATGGTCCAGCTGAGCCAGGTACTTGGATATTGGACTTTTCTGATTACTTCCCTGTATCTCACGCAAGAACTGATTATCATGAAAGCTAAAATTTGAACTGAACTTCTTCAAGATGCCATCAATAAGTCAGAAGTAAATGACTCATTTACCTTATATAGAAAATGACCAATGATATATGGTGGGAAGAAAGGGAGCTGGCTTACTGGTATCATTTTTTCTTCCAATCCTTTCTATTCCATTCCACCCCATTCCTTTCCCCAACTCCCTGCCTTCTAATAACTTGTCTTTTGTCACAATGGGGTAACTTCTTACCCATTCACTGCTGCCCTCCATGTTAATTGTAAATATTATCTGTGATATAAATGACTGAATTAAGAAAATTATAGGTTTATTTTCTGTTGGGGTCTCCAACACTCCTAAATTTGGTTCCCAATTTGGGAACACAGAGACTAGCATTGTTGACCCTATCTTTGATTAAAATTGAAAAGGAATTTTGATTTTTTAAAAATTAGCATTGCTTTATTCAAACATTCATTGGGAACTCCATACTTTTAGCCCTTGGTCTGAGTGGAAAGGGATGGACACCTTGTGGTCCTCGCCCTCATGTTTCCCATGGTGTACAGGGTCAGACACACAGAATGACCCATGATGGCATCAAGAGGTATGGACAAAGCCTTAAGGCATCAGAGAAGAAATGGCAAAGGAAGCTGCAGAGCAGATCAAAGAGTCGTGAGAGTAGATGTTGAGGCTCCAGCTTCTCAGACGTTTCCAGTTCTGACTCACTACCAGGAGAGTGATATTAGATCCAGTCTAACCTTGCAAAGCTTCTGGGAAGGCACTGCCTTCTTTGATATTTACCTTAAATCTTAAATAGTTGGATAATTGCTGTCCCAGCTGTCTTGAACCATTAAAAGATGATGGCTGCAGTTTCTCAATTATTATTTTCAACACAGCTGGTAATGATACTTTATAATTCCTTAGTCCTTCGACATAAAGCCTGGCTCCAGGTTATGACGCAAATTGATGTTGCAAGTTTTATTATCTCTGCTTTCTGACTAAACAGTCAAGGACAGGTGAGGAAAGAGTCCTGAAGATTTAGTTGATGTTTATGATGGGCAATTGAAACATGGATGCTGGCAAATGCGAAGGCAGTTATAGACAAGGTTTCTACAGGCCCAGTGTGGAAAAGAAGCCAGAAATTTTATTTAAGTCCTTCTTATTCAATCCCTGTTTCACCTGAGGTGTTCACTTTAAGAATCAGAGAAGGTGCCATCTGGTTAGCACAGACCTTGTTTATAGTTTCTAAATATCACATGGTTAATAATTTTGATCCAAGAGATTAAAAAGAAAATGACATCAACATATTCAGGCCCAATAAATCCAGCTAAAAACAGAAACAGCTAAAAAAGTGATTTTCAAAGCTTTTATAAAAACATTGTTGTCTTATGTATGATATTTCTTATATCTTGTAATCTTCTTCAATAAATTTCTCTATTTTTCATTAAGAAACACTGTATTATTAATTTCCTATGTTGGTAGCTAGTAGAAGTAGCGAATACAAAACCCATTTTTGTGTGTAGTTGCAGCCATAAAAACTAAATAACATCACAGAACATTTGTAGAAAAATAGTAGGTTAAAAAATGTGTTTGTAGTACATGTCTTTTCATCCAAGAATCATGCTTATGCAAATGGTCCTTTGGCAGGGGGAGGTGGAAATATTAGTAATAGGTAAGAATTAAAATTTAAATCTGCAATAAAAGAGGATTAGTTCATGAATTTCCATGTGATAAAAAAACTATGCAGAAATTATTTAGATTATGCAAATATAATCATGATATTTTTTAAAATATATTTTATTGATTATGCCATTACAGTTGTTCTATTTCCCCCCTTCATTACCCTCCACCCTGCACACCCCTCCCTCACCATCCACCCTTTATGACCACGTGTCTCAAGTTCTTTAGATTCTATATTTTGCCTACTATTCTTACCCTCCCCTATCTATTTTCTACCTAGCATCTATGCTACTTATTTTCTGTACCTTCTCCTTCTCCCACTCCCCTGTTGCTAACACTCCATGTGATCTCCATTTCTATGGTTCTGCTCCTGATCTAGCTGTCCTCTTAGTTTTCTTTTGTTTTAGGTGTGGTTCTTAGTAACTGTGAGTTTTGTTGTCCTTTCACTGTTCATCTTTTTTATCTTCTTTTTCTTAGGTAAGTCCCTTTAACATTTCATGTAATAAGGGCTTGGTGATGATGAACTCCTTGAATTTGATCTTATCTGAGAAGCACTTTATCTGCCCTTCCATTCTAAATGAAAGCTTTGCTGGGTAGATCAATCTTGGATGTAGGTCTTTGGATTTCATGACTTGGAATACTTCTTTCCAGCCTCTTCTTGCCTGTAAGGTCTCTTTTGAGAAACCCGCTGACAGTCTGATGGGGACTCCTTTGTAGGTGACTGTCCCCTTAGCTCTTGCTGCTTCTAGGATTCTCTCCTTCATTTTAATCTTGGCTAATGCAATGATGATGTGCCTTGGTGTGTTTCTTCTTGGGTCCAACTTCTTTGGGACTCTCTGAGCTTCCTGGATTTCCCGGAAGTCTATTTCCTTTGCCAGATTGGGGAAGTTCTCCTTTATTATTTGTTCAAATAAGTTTTCCACTCATGGCCATTCCTCTTCCCCTTCTGGTACCCCTATAATTCGGATGTTGGGGTGTTTAAAGATGTCCTGGAGGTTCCTAAGCCTCTCCTCATCTTTTTGAATCATATTTTTCTGTTCGGTCATTTTTTTCTTCCTTCTGATCCGCTTCCTTGATTTGAGTCCCAGTTTCCTATCCATCACTATTGTTTTCCTGTGCATTTCGCTTCATTTCAATTAGTTTAGCCTTTATATGTTCCTCTAATTTGTGGCTAAAATCAACTAATTCTATGAGGACCCTGATCACCAGTGTTTTGAATTGTGCCTCTGGTAGGTTGAAATTTCTTGTTTGCTTAGATTTATGGGCTCTGGGGCTTTGAGATCTTCTTGAGCCATGTTTTGGTCTGTTCACACCTGTTATGACGTATGAGGAGAGGAACCTTAGTTGTTCACCAGGGCAGGGCCACCCAGGTCACTGGTTTGTGATGCTGTATATGGGGGCAGGGTCAGAGAGGGAGCAATAGCGGTTCCCTCTGCTCCTTCATGCTGCTGGGGCCTGCGTGGTCTGTGCTGTGTCTCACTGCTCACTCCTCCACTGGTTTATCTGCGCACAAATGTGTGACCGCGGTCAGCCAGCCACCTTGTGCCTTCACCAGGTCTACCCGTCACTACCCCACACCTGGGATTTGCCCTTGGCTGCCTGCGCACCTGGGTTGGGGGATCTTTTTTGGCCCACCTGCTCCGCTGCCGGCTTGGCCACTCTTACCAGTCTAGCTGAGTGGTTTGTTGTTGGAGTCTTCCCGTATTGTTCAATTTTCTGTGGTTTGGCTGCTTTTTTTGTTGCTAAAACTTTGTTGTTTTTAGACTTGGTTGTGTGAGATGGCACAGTGTTTCCACCTACACCTCCATCTTGGTGGAAGTTAATCATGATATTTTAAAAATTGTTTTAATCCTCACCTGAGGATACATTTACTGACTTTAGAGAGAGAAAAAGGAAGAGAGAAAGAGACAGGCAGACAGAAACATCTATGTGAGAGAGAAACATCCATCGGTTACCTCCCATTTTGCCCATCTGGGAGTGGAACTCATGACCTACATATGTGCCCTGACTGGGGGTTGAACCTTCAACATTTTGGTGCATGAGATGATGCTCCAACCCACTGAGCCACCTTTCCAGGGCAATCGTAATATATTTTAAGGGAAAAATAAACAGATTGAAAAATAGAATATATAGACTGAACCATATGAAACTTATTTTTGGTCAAAAGTGGTTGAATATAATTTATTATGGAACTAAAGTATGATCTTATTTTTCTAAGTAATAAAAATAAGACAGCTTTTATATATTAGTGCTTATGTGCACATAGAAAGACTTTGAAAATATATTTACCAAAGTTTACAATACTTATCTTCAAGATATACTTAAAAGGCTTATTGTAATTATTAATTTCAAACAGTAATATTTTTCATTTTCAGACTTTAAAAAGCACATTTTTTATAAGTAAAAATAATGAAATAGATTTCATTTTTAAAAATAAAAAAGATTTGCTGCAAATTTGCACTCTTTTTATTTAGTGATGATAACACCTTCTGTTATTATCCATTATCTGCCCCAAGTCCTTTTCTTTTTACCCTAGTAAAAGAGCACTTCCTTTATCCTAGAGTGGGTATGCTAAAAAATATCCAGCAGAACATGAGCAAAGAAGAAAAATGCATAGGCCAATTAATCGGTTGGCACTTTCAAGTATCCAAAATATTCACTTTCCAAGAATATCAAGAATTTGACTAACACACACATACTCAGTCCCACACACACACATACAAGGTTGAGTTTATGTTTTTCCATTTGTATTTGATAGTTGCTAGTTGGTGCAATGCATAGAAGTTTTGGATATTTGCCGGAAACAACAAACAAAGTGAAGGATCATCTATTTATACTCCAGACTAATGCAAAACTGAGCTCAGTTGCCCACCTGCCAGCAGTCTTTGCTCTCCTATTCTCTTCTTCAACCTAGTTTATGCCTTGACAGTTTTTGGGCTCAGACCTCTTGAAAGAAGGTTGTTACAGTCTCACTCACACCTTTTGTGATTGTGGAAATCCAGACTCTAATTCACTCAACACTTTTGGTCCTTGCTCTTACCTTCCTGAAGCCATTTGCTCCCTGAGAATACCATCAACATCAATTTACATTTAGCCCAATTTCCTATTATATTTACACCTACTGTTATTATCACTAGCAAATGTAAAATAATGATCACAATTATGGCCTTGAGAAAGTGCAAGCTCTTCAATCAGCAAAGAAAAATTAGATTATCTTCACTTGACTGTTCTTTCTCACAAAGTAGTAGATTCATATTAGAGAAAATTTTTCTTAACAAAACATGGACCAAAATAATTTTTTACAGTAATTTAGATAACAATTATCTTTCAACCACATGGGCTGTTTTCTGTATCATAAAAAAAATTAGTTAGGAATTCAAATAATTCACTGATTTTTCCAAGAAACCCTTTCTCATCTGGCACTTCATAATTTATCATCTTTACTAAAGATACATTCATGTTATACCAGTGAATCATTTGTTTTAACCGAATTTCCACCTGACTTCTCTGTGTTTCTAATTTCAGTGGCTCTGAAGGTTTTTTTAAAGTATAGTAATCACCTGTGAAGTTTATTGAAACAAAGATAAAGAAGAGATTTTGATCCAGTAGGTCTGACACAAAATTGAATAATCCACATTTTGATCGGGCACCCCGGAGATTTCAGTGCATTGTCAAATTAGGAAAAGAATGCTTACAGTCGTCCTTCCTTTACCAAATGGCCCAATGAGATTTTTCTGCCATCTTTTACCTTTCCTCCAAGTACTCACTCGTCCTAGATCCAACAGAGTACTAGGTATCCTTCCATACACCCAACAGTAAATTATTTACCATTTTTTATGAAGGGCAAGTTCATGACTACCTTTGCTTATCTGAGAGTTTACTTAGTTGGGAACTTAGCCACTGTCCCAAGAACTTTAAGCAGCCCTTTCCCCCCCAAGACAATGTTTTAGCTCCTTATATGAAGTTAAAACTTCTGTTAATCAGAAAATTAACAAATGCTCTAATTTAATAAGTAATTGATATGGTTGGATTTCTAAACTCACAGGCTAATTTTAGCAAGGCTGACTAATAGCTGTGACTATATCTAGATCTTAGAGACTGAGGGTTTAGTTTTATGGTTTTAGTACATATTTTCTTATCAGTATTTAGTCCAAGACATTATAAAAAATAATATAAAAACCCTAAACTTTCTGTTTGTAATTTTGTTATAAACTTAAGCAGTAGTAAAACATGGCAAATTTTTTCCTTAGTGCTTGATGAAAAATTCTGCTCTATGTATGAGCAAAAAATGTGGAACGTGGAGTCCACCTGCTTCCACCTCACAGACAAAGAACCTTCTCTCTATTAAAGTTGAGCTACAGGGTTCTTCCTTTCCCAGGATTCGAAGATCACCAGCCCAGCTGTGATATGCAGTCTCAAAACACAAAACATCTGGAGCAATATGAACAGTTCATCTTTTCTTACTTATGTTTGAAAGCTGAGGAAATGTTTATGGAATAGAGAATTTGTTTAAAGGAATGTCTGAGCATTATGAATTCCTTGTCACACTTTATCTGGCTTCACAACTGTTGTAGTGAACCAAGATCTCTCTGTACATATATGTACTGACATCAAGACAGACATATAGACCAGTGAAATAGAATAGAAAGCCCAGAATTCAACCCTCCCAAATATGGTCAAATGATGTTTGACTTAGGTGCCAAGACCTTTCAATAGAGGACAGTATTTTCAACATATAGTACTGAGAAAACTGGACATCCACAAGCAAGAAAATTAAGTTGGACCCTTATCTAACTCCATATACAAAAATTAATTCAAAGTGAATCAAAGACAAAAATATAATGTCTAAAAGAATGTTGGGAACTGCTCTGCCTGATTTCAGGAGTTGTAACTGCCCCCATGGCTAAGGCTGAGTGATTGACCTCTGGAATGTGAGCCAATAAGGAGACAAAACTTGTCTCTGGCAGCAACACTGCTTCTGCTTCATCCCCTGCCCCCATGCTTGGTTGGTTAGTCTATGACAGGTACAACTCCTCAGAGGAGGGGCAACCTAAGCCAGACACAGTCACTTAGGAGGCCATCAGGGAAGGACTCAGGAGGCTGCAACAAAGAGGGAGTGATGGACCCTTGCCCCCCAGCTATTCTGACATAGCCCGAGTCCCCATTTCCATCTGGGAGAAGTGCTTCCTGGCTCTAATTCACTTAAGCCTAAAACTTATGATGGGGAAGCCAGTGCATCCCTTTGCCAGCTAGAGCAGGTTTTGGGGTGATCAGGCATAAGAAAGAATTCACAAAGTCCAGTGAAGCCTGCTTTGGTAAGAGTGTTTTCATTCATATAAGGGTCAAAGCAGGAAATGAGTATGTCTCCCACAATTCTGCAACCCCCTTACTTGACAGACATTGACTCAGACTAAGCTCTCAGATTTCTTTGAAATGTTATCTACTGTTTGATCCTTGCTGCCTGACATTGATTGATGAGCTTTACCTGTATTCCTATGCATTACAACCCAATAATCGCCATTGAGGAAGGGGCTCTTTGTCCTTCTCCTCAGAGAGATTAACTACCTTTCCTCCCCAAGCAGATCATGTCTTGGTAGTTTCACTTTCATCTGTGGCAGACGGGGGCACTTTGTGGACAAAGTTGCCCCCACAAAAGAATAAAGCCCTAAGAAAAAGGTCAAAATCATGACATTTGATTTGGCAGTGACTTCTTACATACACACCAAAAGCAGAGGAAACAAAAGAAAAAGAGAGACTCCATAAAAATTAAAAATTTCGTGAAGCAAAAAACAGTATCAACAGAGTAGAATGGAAACCCACAGAATAAGAGGAAATATTTACAAATTATGTATTTGCTAAGGCAATGTCCAGAATATAGAGAGAACTTCTAAACAATAAAACAAACAACTTGATTCCAAAATGAGCAATGAACTTGGAAAGAAGATGTACAAAAGGGCAGCAAGCACATGAAGAGATACATATCACTGATCATTAAAAACTTCAAGACAAAATTACAATATGATAGCTCCCCATACTCCTTTGGATGGCTAGCATGGAAAACCACACCAAAAACAGAATAAGTTTTGGTGAGGGTATGGAGAAATTGTTACCCTGTGCATGTTAGGTGGACATGTAAAATGATACAGTCATTGTGGAAAACATTATAACATTGTCTCAAAACCTTAAAAATAGAATGATCTAATAACCCAGCAATTTAACTTCTGTGTATTATTCAAAAGAATGAAAAGATAGTCTCAAACAGATATCTGTGTACCCATGTTTGTAGTAACATTATTCACAATAGCTCAAGCATTGAAGCAATTCAAGTACCCATCAATGGATGATGAATGGATGAACAAAATGTGGGATATTATTCAGCCTTAAAAAGGAAGGAAATTCTGATATATGCTGTAACATGGATGAGCTTGAGGACATTAAGCTACATTAAATAAGCAAGATATAAAAAGACAAATATTATGTGATTCCACTTAGATGCTTAGGGCAGTCAAAATCATGGAGGTAGAAAGTAGAGTAGTGATTGCCAAGGGTTGGGGAGAGAAGGAATGTGAGTTATTTAATGAATACAGAGTTTCAGTTTTACAAGATAAAGAGCTATGGGATTTAATAGTTGTGATAGTTACATATTATACATGAATTTAGTAGCACTGAACTATACTTGATATAGTGTTTAAGATGGTAAACTTTGTTATGTGTATTTCACCACAATTTTAAAAAACTGAAAAAACACACAACTTACATTGGCTACGTAATTCACCATATTGAACTAAAAAAAATAACAAAAACATATAATTATCTCAGTAGGTTAAAAATTTTAAATAAAATCCGCACCCATTCCTGATAAAAAAACTCTCAGCAAAATAAAAGGGAATCTTAACCTGATAAAAGAAATTGCAGAAAAACTTGTAGGGAGTATCATCATGTGTAACGATCAAAGGCAATGCTTTGCCCTCAAATTGGAAACAAATCAAGGATCACCGCTATCACCACTGCTGTTCAACATTGTGCTGGAGTCTTTGGCTTGGGTCTTTATACTTCTAGCAGTGTTTCTGAAAAGCACTCATGTTAAAATCTGATGAATTTACATTGATCCACTTGCTCTTTATGGATGGTGCTTTCTAGGCCGTCCTAATGGGTGTGGAGTGTTATTTCCTTGTGGTTGTGATTTCCCCATTCTTGATGACTAGTGATGTTGGAAATACTTTTCTGTGTTTATTGGATATCAAATAGCCAAGATTTCTCTAACTTACTTCAAAACTTATCTGTATGCTTTGTTAATGGGGCTAGTATACATCTAGAGTATAAAACAGCTAAAATAGTTCTCCTAAGGCCAAAGATAGAATTTCTTTGGAGGAAAAACAAAGAAACAAAATCTCTTTCAGTAAGGATCCTGATCACCAGTGTTTTGACAAAATCTGAAAAAATGGAGAGGTGTGTGAAAAAAACAAAACTTATTTTCATCCCCATTACTTTGCAGTACCAACTCCCTATTATGATATTAAAAATCTAATATGAAATAAATAAATATTTTTTCTGTTTACCACACTCTTCCAAAAAGTTAGGGGAAGACATGTCAAGATTAAAAGGTATATAAGGAAGAAACTCTATATAAAAGTATCTAATCAAAACAAAAATGGAGAAAGCCTTTGAGTGAGAGCACAGGTGATAGAGAAAACAGTGCCAGCATTCAGAACTTGTGGGATTAAAGTACAGACTGGAATAATTCAACAACATGGAAAGGATTTGCATTGGTGAAAATACTTTATTCAAATGATGACCATTCCCCCTTGGAATAGTATTATTTACTTAGTTTATCAGTGTGTGTGGAACAGATTGGATCTCAGAATCTGCTGAAGTCTAAGCAGAGTTATTATGCAGACAGAGCTTCTCAGAAGTGTGCTTTATGTTGGCTAAATGCTCGTTTGCATATCATGCATTTTCTAATAATGTCTTTTTTGGACATAGTTTTTATCCCAAGGGAATATTTAGAAGCTATATCTCTATCTTTTAATAGACAGACAAAATCAATAAGGTACTCAAATAATTTAATATAATCAGTTCTTCAAATTCAGACCAAAGGATGGGAAGAAAATCAAATGACACTGAAATGGGTTATGTTCAAATTCTTTTTTTACCCTCAATAATGTCCGAGTCACAGAGAGTGGAGTCCTAGTAGACAGACATTCCAATGTGTGCTGTTCATTTTTCTAACTGCCAAGGCACAGAAAATTCCTCTGAAAAAATGGAGGTCAGCTTTAAAAGGATTATCTATAACTACATAGAGAAAACGTGGATACTCAGGTGTCCCATGGACTCATTTTTTGAGGAAGAGCAGACAGAAGGTTTTTCAACCCTCCACGTGATCTTCATTTCTATGGTTTACTCCTGATCTAGCTGTCCTCTTAGTTTGCTTTTATTTTAGGTGTGGCTGTTAATAACTGTGAGTTTGCTGGTCTTTCACTGTTCATCTTTTTTATCTTCTTTTTCTTAGGTAAGTCCCTTTAACACTTCCTATAATAAGGGCTTGGTAATGATGAACTCCTTGAATTTGATCTTATCTGAGAAGCACTTTATCTGCCCTTCCATTGTAAATGAAAGCTTTGCTGAGTAGAGCAATCTTGGATGTAGGTCTTTGGATTTCATGACTTGGAATACTTCTTCCCAGCCCCTTCTTGTCTGTAAGGTCTCTTTTGAGAAATCTGCTGACAGTCTGATGGGAACTCCTTTGTAGGTGACTGTCCCTTTATCTCTTGCTGCTTCTAGGATTCTCTCCATCATTTTAATCTTGGCTAATATAATGATGATGTGCCTTGGTGTGTTCCTTCTTGGGTCGAACTTCTTTGGGACTCTCTGAACTTTCTGAATTTCCTGGAAGTCTATTTCCTTTGCCAGATTGGGGAAGTTCTCCTCTATTATTTGTTCAAATAAGTTTTCCACTCATGGCTGTTCCTCTTCCCCTTCTGGTACCCCTATAATTCGGATGTTGGAGCATTTAAAGATGTCCTGGAGGTTCCTTAGCCTCTCCTCATTTTTTTGAATTCTTGCTTCTTCATCCTTTTCTGTTTGGTCATTTGTTTCCTCCTTCTGGTCCACTCCTTTGATTTAAGTCCCAGTTTCCTTTCCATTACTATTGGTTTCCTGTGTATTTCCATTCATTTCAATTAGTTAAGCCTTCATATGTTCCTCTAATTTGTGGCTAAAATCAACCAGTTCTGTGAGGATCCTGATCACCAGTGTTTTGAACTATGCATCTGAAAGTTTGGCTATTTCTTCATTGCTTAGATTTATTGGTTCAGGGGCTCCGAGTTGTTCTTTGGCCATGTTTTGATCTGTTTGTGCCTGTTAGGTATGAGGAGAGGAGCCTCAGTTGTTCACCATGTGGGGCCACCCAGGTCACTGGGTTAAGATGCTGTGTATGTGGGGGCATGGTCAGAGAGGTGCCACCCAGGTCACTGGTTTGTGTTGCTGTATGTGGGGGTAGGGTCAGAGAGAGACAATGGCAGTGCCCTCTGCCACTTCCGGCCACTGGTACCTGCGAGGTCTGTTTCACTGCTTGCTCCTTCAGGGGTTTATCTGTGTTCGAAAGTGTGACCATGATCAGCCCTCAGTGGGTCCACTGCCTTGCGCCCTCAGTGGGTCAACCCACTACTCCACAACTGGGATGCACCTGCGGCTGCTGGCGCACCTGGGTTGCAAGCCTGGGTTGGTCCGGTGGATCTTCCCTGCCCGACCCTGCTCTGCCGCTGGCTCTGCCCCTCTTACCAGTTTGGCTGAAGGGTTCGTTGTTGTCAGACTTCCATGTAGTTCAATTTTCTGTGGTTTGGCTGCATTCTTGTTGCTAAAACTTTGTTGTTTTTAAACTTGGTTGTGCGAAAAGGTACAGTGTTTCCACCTATGCCTCCATCTTGGCCTCAACTATATTTATTGGCTGCCTGTTTTTTTAAGGAATAACTCTACATGCAGTGAATACAGTGGTAAACAATTAAAAGTCTGCCCTCGTGGAGTTTATGGTTTAACAAGGAAAAAATCCATAAATATAGTATAATATCATGCAGCGATAACTGCTATGGAAAAAATAAAGCAAAACAAAGCACTAGATGGAGAAGGATTCTCTCACCATTAATATTTACTTAATGCTAATCCCAGCCCTCTGAAACCATCCCCAAAGCCATGACTCTTACATGGTGACGTAGTCCAAAATGAATCATAAAAATAATGTAACCGTTCAGTTTTAGAAGCATGTACTGAACATGCCCAGATTTAATTATTGTTTATGTGTCTAATATTTATCAGCCAATAGTTGCTAGAATTTTGTCCAAGAGTGATGAAGGCAAGATGCCAGGTGGATAATGAAATAACCTTTATGATGTTTACAGTCTGGCTTTTTCTAGTTTGACAAAGTTAAAATAATGACAGTTTTTTCCAAACTGTTTTTGTTTGAGTGCCTTTCTTTAAATTTTTCTTTTGTGAAATATAACAGAGAGAGAGCAATGTTTTTAGAACCTAGATATTTATCTTAAATTATTGGAAAGTAAACACCGCTGAAAATACTCAGGTCAAGAAATAGTCCGTTGTTCACGTCCCAGAAGTCCCCAATGTACCACAGTCCCTTCACTCCTTGCATTAGTATGCTGACTGTTAAGATTTCACTACATATGTAAAAATGCCTATAAAATAGAACTAGTTGTGCCTTGGTGTTACTAGAGATTCAAAAGTTTGCCGTTCTGATGACTACATGGAAGCAATTTGAGGAGAATTGATATCATTATGTGATTGAATCTTCTAGTCCATAAATCTGATATATTTCTCAATTGTTTTGACTTCTTTTATAACTTTCAATAAAGTTTTATAGTTTTCCATATAGACATTTGGACACTTTATACATTTGAGAGATTTTTAGGAAAATCCAAAGTATGAACCAAGAGAGGTGGTTTGTATGGAAAAGCCACTGATACCATTACATGGCCTGGGTGGGCCTGTACATTGGGTTGTCCAGAGTCTCAGGGAATCATCGGGGTGGGGAGAACAGTGTTAGTCAGTTTGATGCAGACTGAAACATGGTACCCACCTGCCTGCTCTGTGAGAGGAGGGATCGTAAAAAGAACAATAACTCCTGCCAGCACTTCTGTCTGGGAGAAAGCTGCCCTCCAGCCCTTGCCCTGAACTCAGAGAATTCCGTTCTTCCATTTATGTCCTTGGATACCTTTTGAGCTGCTGTCCCTGTGCTGAAGCTCAGAGCCTGTGAGTCCAAATAAGTCCACATATGGACCCTTTAAGAGGAAAGCCTGGAACTCCAGTGATCATCTATTCTCGTTCACCCACAATTCCTATTGATTTTACAGCCAGAGTTATGAGACTTCTCTTCATAGCACCAGAACACTGGGCTGAGAGTTCTGATGTGGGGCTGGGATCCTTCGCTCCTTAGGGGTGATCTTCACAGCCCTGATATCCCTCCCGATCTTTAAGTGCCACACACGGGTATGGAATCGCCTTGCTCTGCATTTCTGCTCCTCCTACCAGACTCAATGTGGCTTCTTTTTATATCCTTAGTTGTAGGACTTCTGTTCACCTAGATTTCTGAATGATGGCTTTTCTGTAGTTTAGTTGTAATTTTGATGTTTTTGTGGGTTCTTTATGACTCAATTTATGGTCTATTTTAATAAATGTTTCTGTGTATGTGAAAATAATGGTTTATTCCTCAGTTGTTACAGGGAGCATTTTACAAATATATCAGTACTTCTTAAGCAATCTGTGGTGAAGAACCAGATTTTAAAATTTCAAATCTATTGTGAGCCAATACTTTTATAAAATATAATAAAAATGAATTATTAGAAAAATGAAATGGAAAAGGACTTAAAATATAAACAGACATTATTGGATTTAAAAAACATAAAATTTCTCTCATTAGATGTTTACTAAGGTTTCTGAAAGCTCCCTCCCAATTTCTCATCTGGTTGTGGAATAAAACAGCCTGTAGGCCTACATCCACCTGATTCATAGACCACTTGTTGAACAGCATTGTCCTAAATGCCCGCTCAGTCAAATGTGGCTGTCATGTAGTTCATATCTACTTTGGTCTCAGTGATATTTTGTCATATTTGGTCCATTCCATAAAAAGAGTTTTAAAATCTCCTACTCTGATTACAGGTGTGTCTATATCTTCTTCCTATTCTGTAAGGTTGTGCATTATAGAAGTTCCAGCTGTTATTAGGTGTGTGAATATTTAGAATCACCTATCTTCCTGATGAATTGAATTGTTTGTCATTAAATAGTGCACTTTCTTATTTATAATAACACTATTACCTTAAAATCTAGTTTCCCTGTTATTAATATACCTACACTAGCATTCTTTTGGTTAGCCTTTTATTTATAAGTATGTATTTAGTCATATATATACATATATATAATGTTTGTGTTTTCCTTTTGATTTAGAAGTTACTTCTCTTATGAGCAAAGAACTCTTTAGTACAATCTAATATTCTTTATACTAAAACTCTAGCATTCTTTTACATTTAATGTAATTGTACAATCATACATATATACATCTGATATTGTATTTTATACTTGTCTACCTGTCCATATTTCTTTTTCTCCTTTATTGTTTCTTTTGGATTAATTTTTACCTTCTCTTTACCCCAATTTATTTTCAACTTATGTCATCTTTTACTGTTTTGTTTTGTTTTTTTCCCAGACCAGGCAAGAAAGTTAGAATAATTTAATTTGACATCTCTGCTGATTTGAGTATATATTTTAATTATCTGTTTCTCTTTCTCTCTCTTGGTAGCTAGCTATGTATTTATACTTATGTCTATGTATTTCAAAAGATAGTGTTTGGTAAAATCAAAACTTATTTAGGTCATAAATACGCTTACTGTTTTATTTTTCTCTTCAATTTTTCCTGCCTTTATAATATTTCTTCTCTTTCACTCTGGCACAATTTTTTTGAACTTAAAGAACATTCTTCTGATTTTTTTTAATTGCAGGTCAGCAATAGTTAACACATTTAATTATTTGTATGTGTATATTTGTGTGCATTTGATCTTCATTTTCAAAGACTACTACAAGTGTGTTTATTTTTTTGCTTTACAGCACTGAAGGTGCTTTCTGTTGTTGTCTGACTTCCATTGCTGTTATTAATTTATCAGTTGTCTATCTGACTAGTGAACATTTGCAAATGTATTTTTTGTGTCCTGTTTTGTTTATTATTCTCCTTCTGCCACTGGTGTTTTGCAATTTTACTGTGATGTAATTTTCTTTAAATATATTTTTATTTGTCCTGTTTGAGATCTATTGGGATTCATGAATCTGTTAATTGATCTTTTTATCAGTTCTGAAAATTCTCAACCATAATCTTTGAAATAGTTTTCTATTTCATTATCTCTCATTATTTATGGGACTCTAATTATATGAATATTTGATTTTTAACTGTTTCTTCTATACCTCTGTATAATCTTTTTATTTTCTATTTATCTGTGTCTTTGTATTTCCTTTTGATATTTTCTTTTCACTTACCTGATTCTGCTCTTTGTGTATAAAATAGTTTCTAAACAGATTTGTTAGCTTTAAAATTTCAGTATGTTGTCATTAAATATATATTATATATACATATATTATATATATCTTTTCATTTTTGAATTTGTGTTGGACACTGTAGTAAAAATATATGTAGAAATAACCTGAAGACTAGCATGATGTTATTTTCTTCTCATGACGATTTTCTAATGCTCTTGCCAGGTACTTGAAAGTCACAGAAATCCAGAATCACTTTAATCCAAATTCAGGATATGACTATGTAAACATCTAAAAGCAAGATAACAGCCTGTACAAACCTCGTTCTATTTGCAGTTCATCTTTTCTACATATCAACCCAAAGTGGGAGAAAACTTATGTCCCTGGTCAAACAGGGCCATTACTGTGACTTCTGTTTTGATAGGCTTAATGATATTAAGAGTATAGCTCTGCCTCTTATGTCTTTTTAGTCTTGGAAAAAATCAGTAAGTTCTAGACCCATCTCTCTGGATTCTCTCCACAATCTCAGCCTGGTAATTCCTTCTTATCTTATTAGATCATTGATGTATTTGAGACAATGTTATTTTATTTTTTCTTTTGGACTTGAAAAAATTTTCAACTAACATTTTCATTTCTGCTCTATATGAGGACCAGCATAAATTTACTAGTCTGCCTTTCTTAATATAGAACTCCAAAAATGAATGTTTATACAAAAAGTCTTGCTTAATTGTAATAATAACTACTTCTTGCTTAGGACTTTATATCTATGCCAAGGCTTATGCTGACAAGTACTCATGTGAGTGATTTTATTTAAACCTCATAATAGTCTCCTGTGAAATACTTTGTCATTATATTAATTTTAGAATGAAAACACTGAGGTTCAGAGAGGTTAAATGCTCTGGTCATGGTAACACAGCTTCTAAATAGTAGAATTACAGCTCCAATGGATCCAACACAAAAACCTGTACTTTCCCCATCTATCTGATTCTTATCCTGCCCTAAAAAGTGAGGTCTGTTTTCACATCATTTTCACGAAGTTGTGTATATGTTCCTTTGATTCAATGAATTTTTGAAATAGTCAGTTTTGATGCAGTATGATGTTAAAGTAAAATGTATTGAGATATTATATTGGCTTCACAATTTTGTCTGACATTTTAAGGCAGAATAGTGGTTCTTATAGGTTTTTAAGTGAATTACCTCATTACATTTTAACTTAACAGTGGCATACAGTGGACAGCATACAGTCTGTGGTTCACAACGTCCTTCGTAGATTCCTTAACATTATGTAAACTGGATGCATAGACCATCTTACATTTCAGAGCACTCCTGAATCTCAAGAATTCAATGGTTAGTTGAAAGCAGACTATAAGAGTAACAAATATAATTCTAAAGTTTTGACAGAGAGGACTATGATCTCTAACTACATTTCTTTAATGAAGAGAGAGTCAAAGAATAGAATGAATAATGAAAGACAGTGATTTGTAAGAGTATGACAATCTCTTAATGGAAATGTGTTCTTTTCTAGACAACTGACTTGACCATTCTCTATTGGCTTTGCATTTTTAAGATTTTCTTCTGGTTTTCCTTTAGTTATTTGTGTTTTTGCCATGTACACTTCTAATAAGGTTGAGGCTAAAAATGTTGACCCTGGGTAGTTTCTTCTATTTTATTTTATGTCTCTCTCTCTCTCTGTTTCTCTGTCTTTATGTTCTTTTTATCTCCCATTTTATAGTCTTGGTCATCTTTATTATTTGACTGAAAGGTAAAGTTTTGTCCATTTTATATCAGTGAGACTTAAGTTGTTACTATACCCACCTTTTCCCAGCTTGGATATTTGTGAGGGCATACTAAATCCTATTCAAAAACATTTTCCCCCTTGCTCTTCTTTCCTAATTAAAGACCTATTAGGTGGGACTGAGAGAGAGGAAGGCAACAAGATGGCAGCCAGGACCCACATAAGGAAGGTACCGGGCAAGGAGGCACTCAGTAGAATAGAAGTTTGCTGCATAGAGAGACTTGCCCATAGAAATGATTATGCTGAGAAGCCAGGGTTCCCACTGTCAGCAGTAAGAAATACATATGGAAAAGGGGAAAGTTCAGCTAAACATTGTGGTTTTTAGACTGGAAATGAGGAGATGAATATAAGTTCTCTATAATATCTATGATTTCTTAACACTGTCCACTAAGAGACACTAAGTGTAGTGAAATCTCAATAATATTAAGTGTGCTTATCACCCAGCTATCTGTTTTCATTTACCATTCTCCATTAGAGGATCTAGGGCTCTGTGGAAAAACGGCTATTTCCAGGACTCAGGTGGGGAAAAGCAAGATGGTCTGAAATACCTCTTGGTGCCAGAAAGTAAGGAATTGCTTAAAAAAATGATAGCACCATGTCAAAAGAATTTAGATATTTGTTTCAAGGAGCTCTTCTTACTGAACAAAAAAAGAAGTTCATCTGCCTGCCACCACAGAAGCCAAACTTGTGAGGCAGGTGCTGATGCAAAAGGAAAAAGGCTTTATTTGGATGCTGTACTATCTGGGAGAGTGGGGGACTCCCCATTCAGACAAAGCCCAGACATCCTCAGCAAGACCAAAACAGAAGGCAGTGTTTAAAGTTCCTGCTCCATTTTATAGTACCACCCTTTGTAGCCCACAGGTGGCTGCTAAGCAGTCACCCAGGTAGCTTAGCTTGTTCCCAGCTGCTGTATGGCTTTAGGCTCCTCCCTGGAGGCTGTGTATAGGGCTTGCTCAGCCATAGGCTATGTGGCTACTAAGGCTGCAAGATCACGCAAGCATATCTGTGAATGCTTCACCAGGTCTCCAGCAGGGTGCAGGGAGTGTGGATGGACACTTGCTCCTGGAACCATGCCCACGTGGCTACTAAAACCACATTAAAACCACATGTCCCATGGAGAGGACAGGTCAGTGCAGCATCTGAATGCTCATCCCAAGCAGCAAGCAACATGCAAGAGGCAGTTTCTTTGTTCCCTTGGGCCTGTATTCATTTTAGGTGTGGGATGAATCCAGTGCTTACCCAAAATGACCATTCAACTTTACAAACTTTCACTCACTTTGGTTAAGCCCACCCCTTTCCTGAGGCTGGACTGACAGGCCTCTCTGGCCCAGTATGCCCCTGCCACCATCTTGGCTTCTTGGCTTCTTGACTACCTTTCCCTTGGTCCCACTCCCAGTCTGGTACCATTTCTTGATACCAGATTGCTCTGGGGGCTAGAGCATTTTTGCTTAGCTGATTATCTTGCTAGCTTTTCACACGCTCAGTGTTAGAACCTACCCCTGTCACAATCATGGCCAATGGGGGAGACTCCGGTGGTGCTGGGTCAGCTCTGGGCCTGCCGTGCCCTAGTCCCCCCATGCAGTGAATTGCCTGCACTTGGGGCCCTCAGGCAGAGAAAGGCACTCTGGAAACCCTGCATGGTGTCTCAGGCAGCACCTAGGGCAGCCTCAGCAGGAGGAGGAGGCAGCCAAGGGCAGGGTGTGGGCGCTGGGGCAGGTGCATGCAAGGCACGTGCAGGGTTACTCAGGCAATGGGGCCTCACAGTTCCAAGAAAGAACAGCCTGGCATTGCCACAAAACTCAATGTTCTTGCTATGGCCCCAGGCAGTTTACGGAGGCACGAATCAGGTGCACGCCTTGAGTATTTGAACCTTTGACCTCCATCCCGGAGGAGTGTAGCTAAGTGTGCAAGGAGCTCCCAGGTCCCCTTCCTGTGGCCAGCAGTCACTCCTGTTCCCCACCCTTAGCCAGCTTCCAGTGGCTTGGATGCACTGTCTATCTTGCTGGCCAAATCTAGAGTAATTTAAGCATTAAAATAAATATTTTAGCCATGGATCATAATCATTGGAATAAAATAGAATTCCACAAGTGTATATTGATATAAATTGTTTAAAAGCTCCACCTTTTAATATAATGTCAATTAATTAAAAAATCAATACTATTACTTCAATTTTATGGCTAAAGAAACTAAAGCAAATTGAGGCTTGGAGAGGTTAATCAACTTTCTCCTTGTCACAGAACTAGTAAGTGTTATATTTGGGCCATAAACCCAAATTTACCTGGCTCTAGAATTCAAGTTCTTAACCAGTAACATTTAGTTTTCCATTTCTGATCTTAAAACTTTCAGACCAAGTCTGGACCTCCGGGCCTGATTGCTGGCTTTCTCTGAAGATTGGGCAAGCAGCCCAGTAATTATAATCACATAGTGGACTTGTGAGTCTAGTAGTTATCATTATAAACTAGACTCACCTTTCTGTTTCCTCAAAACTTTCCTTAGCCTCCTACTCTTTTGAACAGTTGAAATTACTATTGGTGTGATTTTTTTTTAAATAAAAGAACTCAGCCAAACAAAACCTTTTTTTGAGAGTCTCAGCAGAGAGCAAATCCATGCCCTACCCTCCCTTGGCGTAAAGAGAGTAGAAGCAGCCAGCAACTCAGACGACAGATCATATTTTGCAGTAGACCTTCAGCTAGCTTTGTATAAGACACCAGATGCCAGCCAAGTGCAGCCTCTCCTCATGTCTCTCATGCTAGAACTTTTCCTTTCTAATTACAGTAAAAGGTTTGCAGGCATAGAAAAATTAAAAAATAAAATCAGACTTGTTCAAAACAGGTTCACTCTTGAAACAGGGCAAATTAGATGTAGTCTGGGTTTTTAATGCCATTTGACGGGCTGGCTGGCTAATGCTTGGCTCCCACACAACACAACACACTGAGATGTAAGAAAAGGTCTTTTAGTTTGACTACATGAGCCTATAAACACCATTTGACACACAGCCACATGCCCTTCTCCTCGCCACAACTTGGCAATGGCTTGCTTTTTTACGCTCGGAAATGTTGAAATTCTAAGCCAAATACGTGAGAGAATTAGTTATGGACTTTGTTTCTCTTCAACTTTAATGTTGAAGGTAAATCTATGAATGTTAATAGTCACAATTACGGGTTTTGACGCACAACACTAATAATGCAGTATCGTATGCCTCATTTTGTAACATTATAAGGTAGAGTTCTTAGCCAAAGCCCACTGAGATTGGATTAAGAACCTGGGGGGCGCTGGGGCACTTAGGAATTTACCAGCTTTCCTTTCCCCCACACCTTTTTTCAGCTACATATAATCTTAAAAGAAGGAAATCTTTATTATTCACATGAAAAACTAAAATAACGACAATGCAAGGGAAATGTAAACCACAAATCAAATATGATGTTTCCACAGAAGGTCCCATCTGAACATGTGATGTGCGAATTGGAGTGTAAAGTTTTTTATGGGTAAAATAGAAACATTTGACCTTTCATCTGAACTTAAATAGCAGAAAATAGCTATCTTAAATAAGTGTGATTTGTAAATTAAGGTAATATTCTTTCTTCAGACCTGACTGGGTGTTTGGCGATAAGAAACTTAAATGATGATTCTTATCTCTTCGCTCGTTTATATTCTGAGGGGAGACTTTCCTATGCCAAGTAGGAGTCCTTGCTGTGTAAGTGTTCCTCGTCCCTAAGGATAGCAATGCTCCTCAATTAGGTGTTTCAGCCCCATTTCAATCCCGGCTACCACCACCACCACCACCATCTTCATCATTATGAGCAATTCATATTGACTGCTCACTGAATGAAAAATGCTGAGTTAAACCAAAGCATTGCCCACATGAAGAAAAAGACAACAAAATATCTCAGAAAAATCAGAGGATTGTACATTTTTAAGACCAAGGGAATAAAAAAGACTGTAAATCATGTAGTCCAAATCTTGTCTGATACAATTTGCGTGTGCCTTCATCTAGACTTTGTGTAAGTCTAACACTGGTCTGCTAATATGTCTGAGCATTGTGGGCTTTTTAATGTTATCTGAAATTATAGTTGACATTCAATATTATATTAGTTTCAGGTGTACATCTTTGGGGTTAGACATTTATATGACTTCAGTGAAATAATCACCCCATGCCTGTCAGCATGGCTATCACGCACCAATCAACAAACAACAAGTGCTGGATACGATGTGGAGAAAAGGGAACCCTAGTGCACTGTTGGTGGGATTACGAATCAATGCAGCCAGTATGGAAAAGAGTTTCAAGGTTCCTCAAAAAATTAAAAATAAAAACCAGAACTACCTCTGAGGATTCTTGATGGAGAAGGGTCTTCTGTCTTCTTGTCTGCTCTGGCTCAGCTTTCCTGCTTCCACTGGACTGTGCTCACAGCCCTGCCTCTCCTCACCTCTGTGTTTCCTGTCCCTGTATTGTCACACTGCACCTTGGTAGACCCTGCTTCAAGCTTGGTCCTTTACTCCCTGTCCATCCCAAAAATTTACCTAAAGATCAAAACAAGTTTTTACTAACAGTATACATTAGGTATGTGTGCGTTCAAGGAAATGCTCCGCACATCCAGGCAGCAACAAAACAAATTAAAATGACATGTTATTAGGCTTCCAAATTCTTAAATGTCTCTTGACAGTACCTTCAAGCAGGAACAAATACCTTGTGGACTCCCTCTTCTCAGAGCGGCCGCTGACCGTCTTCTGCCTTCCTCTTCCTTCCTCACCGCTCCTCATTTCTCTGGCTTCCTACCATTTGCCCAAACTGCCTTTTCCATCTCAGGCTGCCAAATGCTCATGATCTGTATTTTGTTGTAGAATAATTTACTTTTTTGTTATTCTCCTTTACCTTCCAGACTATCCATTTTGACATATTTTTTCCAATTTTTATTGTGATAAAAAACACGACATGAAATTTACTACCTTAACCTTTTTAAGTATGCAATTTATGATATTAAGTACAGTCATGTTATTGTGCAACAATCTCCAATATGCCTTAAAACCAAATGACCAAAATGTGCTGATTCTGTTAAGTAAAACACTATTCACTGTAAGAGAGAATTTTAACACGAGATTCCAAAATAATTGTTGGATCTGTGTGTATACATGAATACATGTGTGCATGTATGTATACACATGCACACCCACAAACTGCCCTCCACACATTCACAAACGTATTTCCCTTCCAAATGCAGCAGGGCCCCTTTAGATTGGCCTGCCTGTCCCTTAGGGACAACTGGTAAGTTTAAGAGATTGTGATATTCCACCTGCCAAAAAAAAAATTCATTATTAAATCAAGACCAGTGACCAATAACGCACATTTTACAGGGCACGGTCTTGTGGACAAATGGGGCGGGAAGTTTGTGCTGCATGTCACACTTCATACTTGTCCTCAGATTGTCCAAATACCTTCTTTTCCCTCTATAGCGTTTGAGTTCCTATCGAAGCCAATGCCTCACCCCCGGTTACTTCTTATGAATGCTGTTTCTCTCTGCGTCACTGTCCCTTCGGGTTCTCTCCCCTTTTCTGGTGTCTATCTATATTCGCTATTTTAAAAAATATTTTTTTTATTTATTTTTAGAGAGAGGGGAAGGGAAGGAGAAAGAGTGGGAGAGAAACATCAGTGTGTGGTTGCCTCTCATGCGTCCCCTACCGGGGACCTTGGCCTGCAACCCACGCATGTGTTCCGACTGGGAATTGAATCAATGACCCTTTGCTTCACAGGCCTGTGCTCAATCCACTGAGCTACACCATCCAGGGCCCATTGAGAATTTTTATATTCGCTCTTTTTTTCTTTCCCCACCCAGGATCTGATGTTCTTTTTCAAGCCTTAGCATCTATTTTATGCTGATCAAGTTAATGTATTTTGGTTCCCTTCCCTCCAGGCACCACCCATCTCAGTGTTTAGCATAACAAAGGGCCTTTATTTTCCAAAGTTAGTTCAAGGAATCAGAAATTCTGATAGTATTTTTTAGGCTTATTAACATTTATAGAATGGAAATGCATCAAAATTTCAAATTTCCAGAACACATATCCTAGCCATTACCTTAGGAATTTACATATACTTGCACATGTGATGTATGTAAAAAGGTATTTATTGCAGCATTATTTTTAATAAATAAAGATGGGGGAAACATCATAGCTCATGATAAAGGGGCATTTTAATAATATGCAGTTATGAACTGGAATACCATGCAGGTATCATAAAAGTTCAGGAAAAAATTGAAGAAAAAAGTACTGAAATGATAAAATATCTAAGACATACTTTTGAGAAACCAAGACATAGAAGAATTTACATAGTATGCAATTATTTGAAGATATATATTTTTATAGATATAAATTTTATCTTCTATACAATACAAAAATATTCTCTGGAATAGTAAGCAAGAAATTAGTAACAATAGGTTAGATAGAAAAGCCTGTTGAATCATTTGGGGTGGGTCGCATTTAAATATACTGAACTTTATGCCCTACAAGAAAAAACATTTTATTTTTCTCTAATTCTCATGAAAAAAGTGACTATAGGATAACATTTAAGAAAAGTAAGAATTAATGCATCTAAACTGTTTTTATGAAACAGTTTATGACATCAAAGCCTCAAAATGCTCAAAAGTACAGTGCAGCTCGATCTCCCCAATGAATATAAAAGTTAATCTTAAATACTGTATCATTAGAACGAATCTAACAGTTTATGAAAAGACTGCATCCCCTGACATGGGGGGGTTGTCTTGTCTCGGGGGGCAGCACTCCTGCTCCCTGTTAATAGATCAAAGGGGGAAAGCAGCTCTACTGGTGTCGACCAGGAGTCCCGCAAAATTGTATGGCACCTCTCGATTAAGAAATGAACCTAGGATAAAAGAGATACACAGAAATTTAAATAAAATAGGAAAGATTAATGCTTTTGAACAAAATTGACGCATATGTATTTCAAGTCTAAGGTCAATGTCATGCCTCATGGAAAATGTACTTGATGCATTCATTACCAGTAAAATCTAGAACAACACCAAGATGTCAAATATCACCACTATTATTTACCATTGTTCTGGTAGTAAGAGCCACTGTAATGAGGGAGGAACAATTATTTAAACTGGAAAATACAAGGTAAAATTATCATTTTTTAAAGTTATGACTCCACTCAATGATAGATTCCAAAGAAAAGATAATACAGAAATGTGAATGAGTAGAAAATATCCTAAATCCAGGACCTTCCCATATAGAAACAGCAATGAATTACAAGATATTATGGAAGAAAAGATTGCAATTACAATAGCAAAGTAGTAACAGTAAAAGATACAAGGAAAAAAACCCCAAATAATACAATCTATAATCTTGTAATCTAGAAGAAAAAAATTAAAATAACACTGGCAAGCAAAAAAATTCTTTAATCATTGTAAAAGATGGATTCATTTAATAATGTATGTCAAGGCTACTGAAAAACATTTGAAGAATCCAGTGTCTTAATTAGTTTGTAATTCTTTGGAAAATACTTGCTACTGTGGACATTTGAATCATTTGAAGACATTGGATTCTAAGTTGTACCATAGCCCAAAATAAATGACAAGTGGATTAAATATTTTATCATAAAAATGAAGAGAAAGGCAATAAAAACAAAACATGAAAGATTTAAAAATATGGTAAAAATATCTAAAATATGTATCAAAGGCAATATTAATAAATTCTTATTAATATAAAGAGATCCCATGATTTAATAGGAAAAAAACAAGCCAATAGAAAACTGGGCAAGGTGCATAAACTGATAATTCTGAACAAAGGAGAAACAAATGTCTTTTAAAATATGTGAAGTTAACTTCATAATAACAGAAACATAATATTGAAACCATAGGATGCCATTTTTTTCATCAACAAGTTTGACAAAAATTATTATACACTATGTTGGTTTGGTACAAGGGGCATTCTCCTACAGTGCTGGTGAAAGTACATGTATTATAACACCTTTGACAGAAGACGATCTGGCAATATCTACCAAAATTTAAAATGCTTGCTTCCACTTTGTAATTTGGTTTCTAAGAATTTATGCTGCAGATATACACTCATAAAACGAGTAATGATGTATCTATAAGAAGGATTGATTCTACATTGTTATTAACAAAAATACAAAAACCAGAAAGAAACAACCAAAATCTCTATTAATAGAAAATTATAGTTCAAATAACTTATGGCAAATTCAAATGATATAAAACTATCCAAGTATAAGAAGGAGTGAGTCAACTATATGTACTGAAATGGAAGGACTTTTTAGATAGAGTATTAAGGGATAAAAACAAACTACAAAAATTGAATATATTTATCATTTGTGTAACTAATACATAATGTATGAAAGTGTACATGTGTGTATGTTGACAGTATATGAAAGATACATAAGAAGTTGGTAAGAGTGGTTGCCACTAGGAAAGGTAACCAGGAAATTTACTTTTCACTATTTGAAAACATTTACATGTCTTACCTTACCTAACCTAAAATAAATATAATTTTAAAACAGTTTGCTAGTCTCAAGGCACAACAGTGAGTCAGTGTGGTGTGGTTGTCATAGAAGTAATCTGTTCATTCCACTGTTGCCTCAGTTGAGGTATTTTGTACTGGGAACATTTAACTGTTGCTTTAAATATATTCAAAAATATTACACTATAATCCAATACTGAAAGGAAATGTGATTATATCAACAAAACAAAAATAGGCATACGCCAATTAAGACAATTAACATCAGTAGAAATTGCCAAATCCATTGACATAGAACTAAAATTTTCCAAGGTACAGAGTTTGGCATGACTGGTAGATTTCATGAAGGACAACCATTGATGCACTGACCACCACCTGAAAGGTGCTCAAACATTCAAAACTGTGAGTGAGGTCTGAGGAGCAGGTTGTTACCCTGTGCACCTACAGACACTGGAGATCAAAAGGGATGTTGAAGATTATGAAGAAGGCTTAGACACCAATTAAAATCACACTACTGAAAAACTAGTTTGTAATTTTTTGGAAAATACTTGATATTGGGGAGAAAGTTCAAGTTTTGTGAGCTTTTTTGGGCAGCTGAATACAGATTCCTATATTCTTGCATACTCTCTGACCTCCTGTACCTTTGGGAGAAAAAAATGGTCTCAAATTGTCTCTTTAAGCAGACATTGGTCCTCTGAACTTTTCCAATCATTGTGTAACTCCTCCTTCTTTGTGCATTGTCTTTCTTTTTTTTAAAAAAAAAATGATTTTATTTATTGCCCTGGCTGGTGTAGCTTAGTGGAATGAGCACAGGCCTGTGAAGCAAAGGGTTGCCCGTTTGATTCCCAGTCAGGGCACATGCCTGGGTTGCAGGCCAGGTCCCCAGTAGGGGGCACAAGAGAGGCAACCACATATTGATGTTTTTCTTCCTCTCTTTCTCCCTCCCTTCCCCTCTTTCTAAAAATAAATAAATAAAATCTTTTTAAAAAAGGAATTGCCCAGGAAAAAGACATGAACTTGAATCAGCTTTCCTTTAGCCAATCACCTTCTGAATTTCTTCACTAAGTTTTACTGTTTTATGACATCAGAGAAGCCCAGTGTTTACGACAAGGTTGTTTCTGTTCCCATTGACCCCAAAGGCCTCACATCCCCTTATAAAGCTGACTTCCTTTTTAATGGTACTCTAGTGTTCAAGGCTAAAAAACCCTTATTTAAGTAAATAACTTAATGCAAGGGTGTCTCATGTTATTGTAAATGAAGGAGCATTCATTTCCTATTTATATCGCCACACACTGGAGGACAAACTTTTTAAAAACACTATTAAGCCTAGGGATTTCCTAATATCTCAACATGTGATAATGATATAAAAAACATAGAAACAATTGTCTGACACTTTTTGTTCCATTTGACCCCATTTTTAAAATCCAGATGTTTCAAATGGTCTCTTGAATATAGACAAATGAAATTATTAGCAATTTCTAATACGCAGCAGTTAAGTCAGTGAAAGGGAGAATTAGAATCTCTCTCCTGATCTCCAGACCTGCATGGCCACTGTCTACAAGTCGTACTCACCTGGTTGGCCCCTAGGGGTTGCGGCTCCACAGGTCCTCCTCGGAAACCAACACCTTCTTCTCTCATGTTCCACTCAGGGCTGGCATTCCATCTTATAACTCAGGCCAGAAATTCTGATCTAATTTTTTACTCTTTCCTGTCTTTCTTATATTAATTTTTAATCACTGCTTTTTTATGGTGTTTTTTCCATTACCATTTATTCCTCTTATAACCCCCCTCCCCAAATCACCACCCTGTTGTCAATGTTCATGAGTCCTTTTTCTCTTCTCTTTTTTGATAAATCTAGTAAATCATTAGTGTTATTAGAAAAATTGTACAACGAACACATGAATACACACACACCCCCCTCTATCTTTCTAATGAGATACAGTATTCATAGTCAGATCATTAGCTTCCACTTTAATTAATCATTTAATTTCTCTCTCAAATTTCAATTACATTCTACTTGCAGTATAGAGAATACTATAGCCATCTTTCTTTCTGAATACAAGCCTATAATAAGTAAAATGAGTAAGTAAATTGGTAAGTTTTCTACATTTCAAATCTGATCATGTAACTCCCCTACTTAAAATCTCTCAGTCAACACACTGTCCTACCAGTAAGTGAAATTCTTGGACCCCCAAGGTTGTCCATGAACAGCTCCTGCTTTCCTGTCCAGCCTCATCTTTTATGTCTCTGAGTTACAGCCACATTGAGCTACCTTCAAGACCCTTTTAATGCTCCAAATACTCTCTCCTGCCTCTAAATCTTTGCGTGTGCAGCTACATCTATTTAACTGTTATTCTGCATTCAGATCTCTGCTTGGGTTTCATATCTTCCCAAAGCTTTTCCAGACCCTCCGCAACCCCGCACCTCTGTCAACACTAGGTCAGTGGGTCAATGTATCACCTGTATGCAGCTGTAATCCCCTATGTTTACCTATGTCATATAAAGTGTTACCTGAATTACAAATTTCCCCTTCCTTACCATGAATCACTCAATAAATAATGAACAACCTGAAAATAGAGAATAACCACAAACCCAACAGGATTCTCAGCATATAGTAGGCACTTCAGGAGTATTTGTTGATGTTTGTTGAATGATGAATTGAGTGAGGGAATGAATAAATCTCAGTGCCCCACACCCTCAAGTTGAAATCAGCGTCCCCAGAACAGGCTCATGTCCCAATCAAAGGATCTGAATGCCACAGGACGTTGGGAACTCAGAGGAATAACAATCTCCTTTTCCACTGACAACCACAATCTTGATGGACACCTTGTTACCGAACAAGAGGAGGTGGTCCGAGGGAGGGGCAATACAATATTTGGCCCACCTAGGGATGTTCAAAACTGCTATACAACAGGGGCCCCTCCCGAAAACAAAATACTAAAATCCACTGGGCCCTTCTGTCCGCCGCCAATTGGAAACACATCTCTTAATGCCAGAGATTTGTGAAAAGGAAACAAAATGTTTATTTAATGCTATTCAGGCCTAATGCCACCGCTAAAATATCAAAGTCCTTTAGGGTATACACCTACACCCACACAGCGTTCCCTTCTCCCACTGTCCCAACTCCGGGTACCGTAAATCAGGAAAAGAGCACACGTCCCTTTTTCAGGCTGCTGGTGCCATCAGCTGTGTCACTGTGCAGGATCTCGAGTTAATCCAAAGTACCGTGGTACCCTCTCACGGTCCACTGGCAAGAGTCCTTTGTACCCAGTTCCAGTCAAAGTCTCTCTTGCTTTTTCAGGCCATGCGGCCAAAGGGGGCACCCCAAAGCCGCGTGGGCCTCTTCTACCAAAGCTGCAGGAGTCCGCACTCCACCAAAAGCATGTGGCTTTCTTCTTCACCTGGCTGCAGGGATCTCCATTCTGGCAAAGCTGCATGGTTCTTCCCTTTCACCTGGGAAAGAGGGGGTCCGCACCCTGCCAAAACCGCGTGGCTCCCTCTTTCACCTCACCAAGAGGGGGTCCTTACTCTGCTGAAACCGCGTGGCTCTCCCTTCATCTGGCCAAGCGGGGGCCCTTCATGTCTTGGAGCCAGTCTTTTCCAAGCTCTCACCTAGGCGCTCTCACTCCGGAGCGCAGCCCCTAGTTACATTCCGAGTCCAAGCCCTTCTCACTCAGGAGTGCAGACCTTAGTTCCCATCCTGAGTCCCCCAAGTTCCATCCTCAGTCCCTTCTGCTTCCTTCTCCCTGGCTCCAAACTTGGCCACTGCTATTTAACATATCTATGAAACCAGTTAAAGGTTATACATATGTTAAATAACCATTCCAGAGGTTAGCCCCAAAACTGTTGCTATGCAAAACAGCTCTCGATGGCCTGGCTCCATTCATCCCTTCCCCCTGGGGGGGGGGGGCGGTGAGGACATCTTATATGTCTCTCCAATATTTCTATACACTTTGAATTCTGGACACCCTTCTAAATCTTTTTTTTTGGGGGGGGGGCCCTCGCTGCACCCTGTATCAACCTTATTGAGGAAACTGAGTATTTACCGATGCCAAACAGGTGTGTGAACGGTGAATTTCAAGGACTCCTAAGCCCTGTACTAATATGTTCCTTCACCATCTACAGAAATGCAGCAGCACAGGTCTGTGTGCAATGAAGGGAAGGCAATCAGTGCGTCTCCCTGTCAGCAGGACTATTTCCAATAAGGAAGGGAGAGGCTGAATGAGCACTTGGCCCTTCCCTCCCTCCCTGTCTCCCTGCTCCCCTCCCTCCTTTTTTCCTTCCTTCTCTCCCTCCCTTCCTTCCTTCTTCCCTTTCCCCTGCCCTTTCATACTTCCTTCTATCTTTCCTTCCTTTCTTCATGGAATTAGAGTCGAAGCACATACACACTCACAAACTGCCATGTGCAGCCTGTGTTCACAGAGGGGTGGACAAGCACACAGGCAGCGTTTCACAAGGATCCGAGGTGAATTCCACTTGCATTACATCTTTGTCACCCAATGTCTGTCTGTGGTGGAGTTAGGTATACTAATTTTTAGCCTTATTTTTGCCTGAAACTAAAATGGTGGTCTTACCCTAAGATAAAAAGCATTTATAAGGCAGATGTAGACAGCACAGCATCCTAGAAGTACCTCTCCTCAGCTCACCCTATTGATGTAAGAGTAGAAAGGTGTCCCTAGACTTAGGGACATTCTCAAGATCTATCTGTTTTATTTTGCATCAAGGAAAAGAAAAAGCTAGGATAGGAAGAGGTGGTTAACTGTGGTATGAATTATTTGGTCTTTAGGGCTGGTTCACCCCTAAAGAAAGAGGAATTAGCCTTAGGCCAGTTGCACTATGGGAACATCAAGTTTACTGACACTGCTCCTGGAGAAAGGACCTGCGAGAATGTCTGCTTCCTCATTTTCCTAGGGCATCTGAAGCCCCTAATGTGGCACTGATAATAAGATGATATACTTTCAGTCAATGATGTGTGTGATTTTCCTCTCCTCCCCCCAGCTATTAAAGCTGTAGTCAGTGGGAGACACATAGTAATTTGTTGAAAATCACGATTTGCTAAGAAACTCTCACAAAACCCCAAGAGCCCATTATATTAACAGAAGTGACAAGAAAATAAATGTTTTTGACAAGGGAGTGCTCCTATCCGGAGAAGATGGCTACAACGTTGGTGATTATTCAGCGAATCAAACTTATTTAAACACACTGTCTCTGATACTTAATAAATGTTATAGTGTGGCTTTTTGTGGCTAATAAAACTTGGTTTACATTCCACCCTGTGCCTTCTGTGATTCGCCTCCCTGGGCTCACTTAAAGTGCATTAAGAAGCAGCAAGCAAGATCAGGACGATTTGCCGCAAACTTAAATAATTCATTTATGCACCACTGCTTTCAGACTGTGTTTTTACAAATGCTGTAATGAGACAAGCTGTGAAATATTTTACATGAGGAAAAGGCGGGGAAGGCACTGAAAGAACCCTCCCCTCCACCCTGTTCATGTTTTCTTTCCTTAGGTTCAGGACAGAAACCAGGAAAGCATGCTTTACAAAAACATTCACGCTGTTTACCTGCGCCCCATGCCTTCAGCATCAGCTAGAGTCTGTGTATACTTTTTCATTAACTAAGAATTAAAGTCATGTTATGTTTGAGAGATTTAATACCCCATTTAACTGATAAAATTGCCATAAATCTAATCAAGTTCCCACATGGATATTTGGGGAAAAATTCATCATAAAATATTGTAAAGTTTATCTGAATAAATAAGAGTTCAAAAATATCTAATACATATTATAAAATAAAAATGATATGTACTTGATCTACGAGATAATAAAGCAAATTATAGAGTAATGAAAATTTAAAAAGGGTGACACCAACCATGAATAAATAGGCAATCATTGCAATAGTCTATAAAGAACTGGGTGAAACAGTCCAGAAACAAGAGAGGAATATCTATATATTCAATATACAATGAAAGCAGAACTACAAACTAGTGAGAAAAGAATATATCATTTCTCTAAAAGTTTGAACAATACTTACTTATTTGAAAAATAAATTGTATTCAAGGGATTTACCAATTGGAATAACAGAGGCAGTGATGACAGAGATCTAAAAGATGTATAAAAATTTATAAAGGGGCTAGAAAAAAACTTCACTGAACATTAACATAATTTTGAAGAAGGGGAGTTTATTCTAAGCATAGCACAGAGAAAATCTACAAATAAAAAGCTTATTATGTGTTATTACTGAGAAGTATAAAAATGGACATTTGTTTATAAAAACACTATTAACAATAAAGATGAATAATAAATTAGAAAAAATATTATATGTGTGTAGAGTTAAACTTTTTATTGCATAGATTCTTACATATCAAAAGGACCATCTTTTGAAAATGAGTAAAGGATATGATTAGATAAGACAGAAAATACGAGATATCAAATAACGAGATACTTTTGTTTTTGTCTCTTTTTTCTTGTCGCAATAGCAAGGATAAAAACTTAACTCCTAACACTGGAGGGCGTGGGAGAAGCCATCCTCCTCAACTTCATGAAAGAGTTAGCTCAATATTTTCTTGGGGGCATATTCTCAAATCCCTGTATATTTCAAAATATTTTTCTGGAAGGTGATATCTTCTCTAATTTTTGCTCATTGTATTTTAAAATGTATATTCATGTTTAAATCATATATACCCTTTAAATCACTTTCCCCTTATTTTCTGTAGGACTTTGATCTTCTCAACCAAGGGTTTCTTGATGGAATTAATGAATAAATGACTTTATTCAGATCTGCTTGATAGTCCCATAGTAACAAATTATCTCTCACATCATATAAATCCTGCATATTTGCTGTATTCCTAGACATTTTGTAATTTGTGGTTAGTATTATAAATGAACTATTCACCCCCTCCTTGTGGTTACATTTCCAACTGGCTACTATTTGTATCATTGATATGTAAATACAGCTCAATTGCCACAAGGTAGGTTTCTGCAGTGCCATTGGAGAAGAACACAGGGGCGATATTGAAAAACACTGGAAAACAATTAAAATCTTTTCTGCAGTTTCACAGAATTGTGCAAGGGGAACATTATATGGCATGGCACACAGCAAAACGTGCTAAATTCTTCTTTATCTATTTTATCCATCCTGCCGGCTCAGCTTCCCTCTCCCCACTCTCCCAGATCCATTCTTGGGTAGCTCCTGGCTCATTTAATGTCACCCAAACTAGTATTTCGAGGCTTATTCCAACTGTCTATCCATTATTCTGATCACCACCTAGTTGAGCTCTTTGGTCACTTGAGTGACAAAGAATCTTATATTATTTTTCTATTGCTGTGTGACAAATTAACCCAAATGTAGCATCCTAAAACCTGTATTATCTATCTCGCATTGTCTGTGGGTCAGGAATGGGAGCAGTTTAGCTGGGTAGTGCTGGTTCAGGCACTCTCGTGAGCATGCAGCCTGGCTGCTGACGACGGCTGTGGCCTCCCTCACCGTGGCCGTGGTCATCTCAAGGTTCTACTGGGGTGGGGAGAGCTGCAAAATACATCTTCTGAATGAGAAATTTCTCTTCTAAAAATTACATAAGGAAACAATCAAAGAAATTTACGAAGATGTAGTATAAAGAAGATCATCACAAGGTCATTTTTAATAGTAAGAAGGTGAAAACAAAATAATCTCAAAGCAAGACATTTACATGTTGTGGAATACTACCTAGCTCTTAATAATAATTCTGGAAAGGCATTTCTATAATAATATATTCACAACATTTTTGAAGTAAAAGACAGGCAAAACACATGTAAAGCATGCTACTAATTTGCTTAAACATATGTGTGAATACACACACACAAGACTGAGATTGAATATATCAGGACATAGAATGAAAGCAAAACAAAAGAGTGATGCCAGAGACCTACTAACCAAAATAAATTATACGTAGTTGTACTAACATCATGCAAATTAATCTTTAAAGAAAAAGCCTCACTAGAGAGTAAAAAAAAAACCCCCAACCAACAAAGACCATCACTACCATCTAGATCATGTCCAGGTCACCAGGAAGCTAAAATAATTCTTAACTCAATGTACTTAAGAACAAAACTTCAGAACCTGGTGAAAGGTTTATGAAAGATTAATTTTGGTGATTGGTACTGAAAGAGACAAAAAATTAAATACACAGATTTTTTTCAGAATATAAATAACAAGCTTATTCTAATAAACATAAATAGAACCCCTCCCCCAACTGCCCCTGACCTGAGAAGTAGAAAATCCTGAGCACACTGTGGCATTTATGAAAATCAATCACTTTATTGGCTTTAAAGCAAGTCTAAATAGCTTTTAAAGAGCTAGTTATCACAGATAACAAATTCCCTGCAGACAATGTAATTTAGTTATGTATCAATAAGTATATCACATTAGACTATCTATATACTTATAAACTAAGAAAAAATATTCTTACATAATTAATGAGTAAAAAATATTACAGGGGAGTTCAAAGTACTCATAACTGAATGGGAAGAAAACACTACTTATGGAAACCAATAGAATGCAGCTAAAACAATATTTAGAGGAAAATGTGTAACCTTAAATGCATACAATAGAAAAGAAGAAAGGCTGGAAATATAGGAGCTAGGCATCCAAATTTACAGTTACAATTCAAAGAGAATGTACTCAAAGGAAATATAAAAGTGATGAAAATGTAGGCAGAAGTGAATAAACTAGAAAACAAAGAGAGCAAATGTTAAAAAATTAAATTTGTTTAAAAAAATATAATAAATTTAACCAATCGGAAAGAATGATTAGAAAAAATATGTAACAGATAACAAAATATAGTAAAGAAATGTTAAGAATAGCTTTATGCCATTAAAATTTTAAATTTAGTCAAAATTAACAGATTTGGAAAAAATCAATATTAAAGGTATTTCGAGAGGAAAAAATTAACCTAAATGATCATTTAATCTTTAAAAGAACTGATTCATTAGCTAAAAACCATTCTGTGTTGAAAAGGGTGGGTTTAGATTTTATTTTTAGAAACAGATAATTGTGAATGTTGCATAAATTCTTTCAGAAAATAGGAAATGAGGAAATGCTCCCCAGCTATTTTATGAGGCTATTGTAACAAGACACAAATGATAAAATTACACTTCTGTCTCACTCATGAGCATACTTGCAAAAATCCTAATATAAGATAAGCATTATATTTTGATAATATGATTCTAAGTAAACATATTAACAAACACTATCTAGGAATGTGTAAAAATAAGTTAGTTTGGCCCAGTTAAGCAATGTGAGTTTAAAGTTAAAAATACCAAGTGTCATTTATTATATTAACAAATTAAAGGAGCAACTTCATAAAATCAACTCTATATGAAGCAGTAACAGTCATTGATAAAATTCAACATTTGATTTTTTCAATAAAATGTTTTATTTTATTAATTAACATTGTTTACTAAGTATCCACTATATTCCAGATACTATTCCATATCCTATAAGGCAAGCAAGTGATTTTTGTGCAGATTTTTTTAGAAGGTATTCTATAAAACACTGCGCCTTTTTTTTTTTTTCATTTTTCTTCCATTGTGAAATTCTGCCAGATTCCTATTGTCTTGACATTGTCTAGGCCTTTTACCTTCAGGTATAGTTTTTGATCTTGTGGATTTGTCAATCTACCATTCAGCTAATTCACAATGGCTGAAACACCATAGATTAATATAATTTGACTAGGCATGATTTAGGTAAACAGTGCACTGGAGAAATTTAATAATGATATACACTTGGAAACTTGATTATTGAGTTTATAAGATTTAAATTGAGCAAAGCCCATGTGATCCAACTTTTTTAAACAATGTCCATACTAATCAAAGCAATTTACAGATTCAATGCAATGCCTATTAAAGTACCAATGGCAGATTTCACAGACATAGAACAAACACTTCAAAAATTTATATGGAACCATAAACGACCCTGAATAGCAGCTGCAATTTTGAGAACGAAGAACAAAGTAGGAGGGGTCACAATACCTGATATCAAACTGTATTACAAGGCCACTGTAATCAAAACAGCCTGGTACTGGCATAAAAACAGGCACATAGACCAAGAGAACAGAACAGAGAGCCCAGAAATAAACCTAACTCTCTACAGTCAATTAATATTTGACAAAGGGGGCAGTAACATAAAATGGAGTAAAGATAGCCTCTTCAACAAATGGTGTTGGGAGAACTGGACAGCTACGTGCAAAAAAGTGAAACTTGAGCACCAACTTACACCATACACCAAAATAAATTCAAGGTGGATAAAAGACTTAAACATAAGCCTTGAAACCATTAAAGTCCTAGAGGAGAACATTGGTAGAAAAATCTCAGATATTTCATGCAGCAACATTTTTACTGATATGTTCCCTAGAGCAAGGAATATAAAGGAAAGAATAAACAAATGGGGTCTCATCAAAATAAAAAGCTTCTGCATGGCTAAAGAAAACAGTATTAAATTAAAAGGCAACCAACTGTATGGGAAAACATATTTGCCAATGATACCTCAACACTGATTTTTGATTACATAAAAGAAAATAACTTTTGATAAACTAGGAATAGCTAAGAATTATACCATCCTAGTAAAGTGCAGTTATACAAAAATCCCGGAGCAATTATCGTTTTCATGGTGAGAAATGAAAAACATTATTTTTAAAATTAGAAACATGATGGAAATGCCTATTCTTACCACTTTTGTTCACCAGTATAGTTATAATCTTAGCCAGCATAGTCAGACAAGAAAAACAGAAAATTATGATTGCAAAGAAAGAAAACAATCATCATTTACAGGTAATAATGTTGTAATTGAAATCCCAAACAATCTGTAGAAAAACTATTAGAATTAACAACTGATTGTATTAAGATTGCCAAGTTTGAAGTCAAAATACATAGTTCAATTGTATTTCAATATACTAACCGTACACATTTCAAAAAATTAATTCAAAGATTGTAATGTAATTGCAAATGTAATTAAATATTACCATATGTAATTGCAAATAATAAAGAAGCTTGAAATGATTTTTAAAAAGATGTGCAAGATATTTGTGAATAAAATTTATAAATATTTATTTAAAGATGCTATAAGTAAATTGATGTAAAAATACCATATTTGTGGATAGAAATATTCCATATTTGTGGATAGAAATATTCCATATTGTAAAGGTATCAACTCTCTGCAAATTCATGTAAAGATTTCATATAATTTTTACCAAAATTTAAATAATTACATGTTGTATGTGTGTGTGATTTGACAAGATAATTCCAAAGCCAGCATAAAGAATAAGAGTTTAGAAACTCTGAATAAAGTGAAGCAAGCCATGGGGTTGGGGAGAGTAGAACTTCACTTACCAAACATCAGGATATTTAAAAGAATGTAGTGGCAAGAAACAGTTTCCCTTGAGTAAAGCAACTTGACTCAGAGCCAAGACTGCAAAAGAGTGGAGAATGCAAGAACTGGTCAATAATTCACACAATATATAGAAACATTCTACATGGATTAAAGACATAAAAGTAAAAGATAAAAGTTAAACTGTTAGAAGAAATGTATAGGAGAATATTCTTAAGATCTTATAGTGAGGAAGGGTTTTTTCAACAAGACCAAAATAACAACAATAACAACAACAACAACAACAAAAAGGAAAACAGTAAAAAAAAAACCAAACTGACTACACTGGAAGAAAGACTTTTGCTCATTAAAGAGAGAACTATGAAAGGAGTAAAAGACTAACACTAACTGGAGGAGCATATTTACTACACATGTGCACATTTGTCAGAGGCTGTTTGTTTAAGGCATAAAGGGACTTGAGGATGAGGAGGAGAGGGAGTATGGAAGGGAAAGAAAGGCAAGAAGGGAGGAGAAGAGGTAAGAGAAAGGAGAAGAAGAGGAGGGGAGGGAGGAGGAAGAGGTGAAGGGAAGAAAGAGTAGAACTAAAAGGCTAACGATCAGAAGTCATGAGCAGGCATTTCGCACACACACAAAATAAAACCAACACATAAAGAACACCCATTAATTAAAGAATAAATAAAAATTAGCCTTATGAATCAGGGAAAATAAAATTCAAATAAAAGGCTAACATTCAAACTCACTAGGTTAGCAAATATGTAAATGTATGATAATACTAAGTGTTGGTGAAAATGTGAAATTCTAGGAACTCTCAAACCGTGTTGGTCTAAGCACTTCCACTTTTACTCCTGATAAATTATTGCACGTGTGTATCAATAGACATGTAAAATAATAGGTATAGTACCGTCATTCATAATAACACAAAGGAAAAATGACTCCGTGTCCAACCGCAGTGAAGTCACCAAACGCGGGTGTGCTCACACGAAAAGAAACACCACGCGGCGGTAAGAGGGAAAGACGTGTGGCCACACATACAGCGTGGGAGTTCTGGGAGTGTCAGTCTCCAACAGGAAAAAGGAAGTCAAAAGAGATTACACAGAATGTCTGTATCTACAGAAAGTTAAGACAATAGGCAAAAGTTAACAATGTGTTGCTTAGGGACACGTGCGTAGATGATAAAATATAAAGAAAAGTTAATGAATGGTGAACACAAAATGCAGCAGCCTGCTTCCTGGGGGTAGGAAGCTGGGTGTGGCCAGGAAGGAGCAGCTGGGGCTCTGCAAACCCGGGCCAAACTCTACGAAGCTGGGCAGGTGCGTTTTCCCGTGCACCAGCTCCTATGCAGGCATGATTCATTTCATAACTTTGTAATTAAGAAAGACTTTTGAGACATAATGGTGAGCTTAAAGGTGATTTTAAAGATATTGCCCTTTTCCTTATTTGAATTTTCTAATTTTGTTAACAATGAACATCACATGCTTGTGTAATAAATTCTAAACCAGTTATAAAATGAGACATAGTTTTTGTAAAGTCCGCACACGTCCAGGCAGCTTGGCAAATTTCTGACCTCGTTTATCTCACATGAAAAGGGCCATCCGTGCAGTGACCACGAGCCAGGGAACTCTGCCACAGCTTTATCCACTGGCAGATCTGGAGACAGAAATGGTAATGTTTGCAAAGCACTGACAAAAAGTATCATTTTTATCTAAAGGGAGAAAAATTCCATAAATGTTACTTATATATCAAAGACCAGTTTTAAAAATCTGACACTTTCTAAAAGGTATTTTAAATTTAAACAATTGTTTTTTAAGATCTATCTGCATAGCAACATAGCTACAATCAAAGAATATTTAAAAAATGGATAAGGAAAAACCATGCCATTCTTGATTCTCCTGCCCGAGACGGCCACAGCCGGCATGCGGGTGTTTTCCCTTCGTGCTGTTTCCCTGAGCGCAGATACTTTCCCCCAGTTTTACTTCCAGTGAAGATGCATGTCTTTATTCTGATTTTTGAAGACTTAATAGTATATCAAAAGCCTTTGTTGATATTCCTTTTAAAAATAGCAACAAGTATATTAAAAGATGCATAATATTCCATATAGTGGCCTTACCATTGTTTACCTAACCATGTTCCCTCCATCCTTTTGCTTCAGGACTTCCAAAAAAGTTCACAAAACCTAGTTTCGACCACAATTCTTGTAATTACCAATGTGTCCATGGTGTCCAAATGCTAGAAGCCCTGCCTGGCCCAATTCTTCCTCTATCCCTGTTACGTCCTGAGCCTCGACAGAGGGAGCTCTCAGGGCTATGATGAGAGGCCCAGGAGCTTACTACTAGCAGTGGGTCCTTGATTCTGTCTGCACAATGAGACCCGGAAACCCAATACGGAGCCAACTGTCTGTATTCTGCGTTCCTCTAAAAGCCGAGTGGGAGACAAGGACTTGGTATTTGGGGGTGAGGAACACGAAACGGGGAATATTGCCTTGTCAGTGCCACAGCTGTGGGCTGTAGACACATGACTGGGCCGTGGACCTCTAGGAAATTAAAGGATGACTCCAGAGCCTTCCAGAATTGGAGGGATGGGAGGCCAGGCCACTTACCCCCTGGCTTCCATCTGTTCTTACAGAGATAAATGCTTAAAACACTTCTGTTTTCTTTCAAACCAGGATGGAGAGATTTGTGGGGAAAGTGGAAAAACTTTGGCTTGATAGTCCTGCACATCCTAAATCCATAGCTATAAATGAACTTAAGACAGGACCAGACTTGCATTTTCTAAACAAGAAACAGTTCTCAGAAGACAACCAAACAAAAATACAAAAACCCTTGTATCTGGCTCTAAAATTAAATTTCATAGAATTGGATAAATCACATTCTTCTCCTTATTCTTTTTTTTTCTACTCCAAGATATCTGGTTCTGTCTGCTTTTCTATTGCCTCTGACTAGACTATTACATGAAATGTTTTTATACATCACTTCACGTATGCTACCCCCCTCTCTCTCAAGCCCCTAGGTTGTACCTTCTATACTCTTCATAAAAACAGATTGGAATGTGATTTTCTGGGTTTGCTCCTCTAATGAAGGAACCAGGTCTGGTAGAACTGGATCCACTTTTTGTTGGGGTCTATCATCCTTTTACTTGGGCTGCCGTAATGAAAGACCAGGGATGGGGTGGCCTAAACATCAGAAATTTATTTCTCACACTTATGGAGGCTTAAGGTCCATGATCAAGGTCCAGCAGAGCTGGTTTCTGGTGAGCGCTCTCTTCCTGGCTTGCAGACAGCTGCTCTCCACTTGTGTCCTCACATGACTATTTTTTCTCTGTGGTACAGGGAGAGAAAAAGAAGGGGAAGGAAGGATGGAGAGAGATAATGGACTCTCTGGTATCTCTTCTTATAATGACTCCAACCCTATCACATAAGGGCCCTACCTTTATGACCTCTTTTAGCCTAATTAGCTCTTAAATCAATTTGGAGGTTAGGGCTCCAAATTAAAGTTGGGAGGAGGGGCACAATTCAATCCATAACTCAGCTTATCTTGCTAAAATAATTCAAGAGGGAGAATAGTCTCGAGTCAGGGGCTCTAGGTCTTGAGTACCTACCTGTTCAAGCTGTTAAAAGGATTCTAGAGACCCTCATGAGGACTGAAGATTGCTGGTTGAGAATTTTTGTGTTTGTTTTTGTGCATTTTTAGGAGAACCAGACTTTATAAACACTTTAAAATTACAATACCTCATTATTTTTCATGTGAATGTGAATAAACACTTATTATATACCAATATAAATGATTAATTTGTGCTATAAATTATGTAAGGCTGAACATCTCTTAATGATGGTGAACTCTAAATAATAACATGGAACCTTGTAAGTCATATCTAGGTGTAAAGTATGCAAGAGGCAGCTATAAAATCACTTGAAAATTGGACGTTTCACAGTGTGGAGGATACCTGGGCAGGCTGTAGGAGCTTATTGCTCATCCCCAGATAAGATCCTGGAAAGCTAACAACTCCCCGGACACCCTGCTGTTGGGAAAGTGGAGACCATTGGATGGTGGTGGGAGGTTTAATGGGACAGTGATACTGGCCATGGCCACAGTCCTCACTTTGTCCCTTGAATTTTGTTTCAATCCTACCCTTTGACATTTGTGATTAGTCGCACAAAGAAGGGGAAGGATGCAAAAAGCTGAGAGTTGGCAAAGAGGCAAGTTGCTTGCCTCTAGAACTACTGGAAGGGGCTGATGATGTAGGAGCAGGACCAATGGGATTACTCCAGTGTTGCTAAAGCAGTGAGAGAAAAACAAGAATGTAGCCCCAGCCACCAGTGTCCGGCAGCGACAAAGGCATGAAGGAATGAGGGGCTGCAGCTAAGGCATGTCCATAGAGGTTCTCTGGAACACTCAGGAGAGATCTCAGGAACCCTTGGAGCCAAAGAGAAGAACTCACATAGCTGAGGTCCTCTCTATTTACCCAGTGGACTATATGCCCACGACTACTGCTAAAATGGCACATAGTTTTCAATTTTCATCCTTAGGGTGGTGAGAGCAGGGATCTGAGGCATACAGCTGCTTGTGAGCCTTTGTGTACCTGACTACACGTTGGTGCTAGCCCTGGTGCATAAGCCTCGACAAGGCAGGCTACATCCGTTTAGCTATACATCTACAGTGCCTAATAAGTACACTATATATATATGAATGCAATGGTTTTTGTCTACTGCAAGTCATTTCTACATTCACACAAGGGTTAGTTCTTCCTCCTTTAACTGCATTTCCCACCTACCCACTCATTCCTGCCAAACATACACACAAGCTGTGGTTGTGAATCATCTTCTGTCTTCCAAAGTTAACTGTGAATTTTACTCCGACCTTAGTGCACTTGGAAGTTTATGTTAGGGTAAGGAGAAGTTCTTATATGTATTGGAGACTGGTCGGTGAAGGAGGAGCCCGGGTCACAAGGTCATGTGCCACAGTCCTAACTCCGCACTCTGGCCTTCTCCACCCCTGTGGAACAATATACTTTCGGGCACATAAAGCCTTGACTAAGCCTTTCAGGTCAAGAATAAATTTGATTTCCAATGTGGGAAAATGAATGAACCCTATGGGTTCTTCTTGAACATGGGAGGGAAATACAGTAGACGATAAACTCACAGACATCACACCATGTGCCAGTCTAAAAACGGTCAGGATTGGAGCCCAGTCTGAAAGCTGCCTCAGCTGCTTTACCTCAACTTTTTGCCCTTTTCCCAACATGCACATATTTATAACCTGGGTTTCCCAAACACATTACTCTGTATTTCCGCCATCTGGTTTATGCATTTTTTTCTTTCTTTTCTTTTTTTTTTTTTTGTAACATGCTACTGGCTGCCAAATGCTAAAGCTAGTACAATTCTTATTTGAGGGAAAGCAAGTCTGGCAGGGTGCTGTAAAATAACAGTACATTAGCTACTTGGAAGCAGTAGCACAGCCCCAGAGACTTCCAGAACACCGAGGGACTTTGAGAGGATGCAACGAGGATGCGGCTGAACTGCTTCCATGTTTGGCAGAGTATGAAACTGCTCTCTGTTCCACAATCACAGGGAGAATTTTACCAGAGTAAAAGGTGAAATGTTTTAATTCTGCCTTCATTTTCTGACTGTGTATCCTCTGTAGAAAAATGGTGTGGATTCATTTATCCTGAGACCCAGCTATTGTGTTTCTGTGGCTTCCATTTCTGTTATGAAATAGAATCAAGACCATGTTAAAATGGACTTCCTTGTTCAGTGGAAGGTCCCATAAAGTTCATGTCACAGAAACATTTTTGTTAAGTGAATCCTATTACACCGTTCAATTCCATTATAAATGTCAGAGGTTCAGTCCCTAGGAAAACCCGCCGGTCCTGAATAGAATGAAATCTCGGGTCAGAACGTGGAAAATGTCCTCAAAACACGTATTTAAAGAAAGAAATTACACCTGTTGTAAAAATATTGCCTTTAAAGATATGAGTGAAATTATTCTGCACTCAAATAATAACATAAGGAATAAAAATATGAGGATAGGAAATTCTGGCAGCATTCTCATCTGTTTCTACCCGATTTACACATTTTAACTAATGTTAAGAACGTAATTCCTATTGATTAGGACATCTGGCTAAGGGCACTAGTTAAAAATGTTATTGAATTTATTGGGATGACATTGATTAATAAAGCTGTATAAGTTTCAGGTGCATGATTCTATAATGCATCCTCTGTATGTTGTACTATGTGTTCACCGCCCCAAGTCAAGTCTCCTTCCATCAGCGTTTATCTCCCTGTATCCTCTTCAACCTCTGCCACCCCCTTCCCCTCTGGTAATCACCACACTGTTGTCCATGTCTATGAGTTTTTTTCCCTCTGTTTAATCCCTCACCTTTTTTATCCAGTCCCTCAACCCCTCCTCTCTGATAGCTGTCAGTCTGTTCTGTTTTAGTCAGTTGCAATCACTTTAAAGTTTCTAACTTATATTCTAGGTAATTTGAAGGGAGTGGATGATACAGGAGGACAATGCGGGCTTCACTTTTTTTCTTAGAATTTTATGTTGATCTCTCCAGATACCTTTGTCTGTATCCTTATATTAGGGAAATAAAAGGGACAGTGTAAAATGCAGTACCAAAAGTTTGCTTTTATTGTTTCACTGGCGAGTTCTCCTTGGGGCTTAGCAGAAACAGGTGTTATTTAGCAAATCACTTCGTAGTTTTTATAGGGCAATGGTTGTTTGTACATTTTGTTCTGTTTGATTAGTTAAATCAAAATTTGTTTTGTTTAACTAATAGTGTTTTTTTTCATTTGGGGCTGTTAACACATTCACTGGTGTTTTTTCAGTTTAGAAAAACTGTGAACACTAACTAGATGGATTTATTCATTCACTGACTCATTTCTTCATTTACTCATTAATACAGAGATCAGATACAAGGTAACTGCCCATACATACCTGTAGTACAAGGAAAAATTGTGCCTCTAAAATATTCAGCACAGTATGCACAATCAATTATGTAGTCATTACAAAAATATAAGAATTCGTAAAACATAGGAACTATTTCCCCGCCTTAGAAATGTATAAGCTGAAGTTCACAGTGAGTATGTAATTGGCCCAAGGTTATACTAGCATGAAGTGACAGAGAACAGAGTTAAACTTGGGGTTCTCTGATGCCCAGATCCTCCCACTTCCACTACGACACCCTGCTATTTTAGAATGTTTAGCAGTTTAAGAATGAGGTCATCAAATTATCATGATGAAAGGGATTCAGAAAGTTTATAACCTTAGGACATGCTGTTCTCAGCATGGGTATCTGTGTTAATTCATGAATTCCCTAAGGGGAGGAGCCTGAGAGGCAGTGTTCTGTAATGGAGAGGAATACCTATGCTGCTTAAAATAAGTGTCCAGAAACTCCAAGCAACCCTTTGGTGCCATATTTACTGATAGTTGGAAGTCTTGCCGATGTTAGTAGTATGGGATAAAATCTACCTAGTGGGATCCATCAGGTCACTCCCTCTGGATAGGAAATGAAAACTTCCTCTCCGGGTGGGAATGAAACACTTCAGGGTTTCTCCTTGTCCCGTGTCTCACTCTGTACCAATTCCAGCCTCCATACATTAGAGGACTTGGGAAGCGAACATTCAGCATGCAGAGAGAAAGGGAAGGGAAGGGTTATCGGTGAGAAACAGGAGGAAAACTTACAGAAAATGTTTTCTATTGTGCTCTGAAATAGTGACATGAAACGAAGTCCTCAAAACATCTGGAATACTATTTCATATTTCTTCAATGAATTTTAAAGTCTGAGATGAAGAAAGTTTCTTCCCTGATGTGAAAAATACAGGCACAAAATTATTTAAAATCTGATGGTCACCAGTGAGTCAAATGTACTGTACTCAAGATAGCCTCAGGAATAATTGTAATCAGTAATTTTGTGGTGCCCTGACACCAAGTCTGTTAGCCTGGAAAACTCTGGCTGAACCTCAGGGGGATGCCTTAGAGTGCACCTCAGTTCCTGGTTGGGTCTGTGCTCTCTATAGAATGAATGAAGGGGCCCAGATAAATTGCTTTATTTAAAAAATCTATCACACCTTCTCCCTATTCTCAGTCATGGAACCTAATTTTACCTTTGCCATACTGAAAAGAGGCAGAGTGAGCAAAGAGAGAATATGTGAGAACTTTTTAAATTAAACTTAGCACAATTTTAGTAAACTATGAGTAAATTTCCAAAATATTGCGCATATGTCTCTATTACGATGGCAATTTTGTGCTGAAATAGAGTGAATTTTGTCTTAGGCTGGGGGTGGAGAAGTATTGAGTTCACATGATGAAGCTTATTAGAGAAGGGCCCTGATGTGCAGTGAGGATATGAAAAGACTGCAGGCCAATTTAATAATATTTCTGAAATGATGGATAACGATCAGAAAGATGTTGCTTTACTGTTTCAATTCCATTAATGTAGTCACCTGTTTTAAGGGTCAATAAAGACTGAAGCACAGTATTAGGCATCAGTGGAGAGAAAAGCATATTAGTCTGTTCCTCCTTGGCTCTTTCTTGTCTTCAACTGAATCTTAACTTGTGCCCCAAACTAATACACAGATAAGCATTAGGAGAGAACTGGGAGGCGCAGGAAAGCACGGTATATGATAACCACAGGAAAATTTTCTGTAAAGCAGAGAACATGTATCACTAACACTGGGATGGCCACTCTTCACCACAATGCACATTCTTGTTTCTGAACACACAGCCACAGCCTGTGCACCAGCCTCCCTTGCTGCTAAATTCACCATGGACAGAATTTGAGGCAGTGCCATGTGAGTGGAAGGGAAAGAAATTGCTTTCAGGCATAGCTGTGAAAATCTTCCACACATGCTTTTCCAAGCTCTTCTGGATGACTCTGGAGAACTTGTCTTAAAAATGACAATGGGCCCTGGCTGCTGTGGCTTAGTGGATTGAATGCAGGCCTGTGAACCAAACAATCGAGGTTCAATTCCCAGTCAGGGCACATGCCTGAGTTGCAGGCCAGTTCCCAGCAGGGGACGCATGAGAGGCAACCATACATTGATATTTCTCTACCTCTCTCCTTCCCTTCCCCTCTAAAGAGAAATAAATAAAATCTTTAAAAGAATGACAATGGTTTGGTCAGCTTGGGTCATCGAATCACCACGTAGTTCCTCAGATGGAGGAAATTCGCACCATGAACAAAGAACACCTGCCTTATCTGTTATGTGAGCATGAAAGAATGTTCTAGTGCCTTTTGGTCATTCTACATTTCGGTTTCTGTTTGTTTTAGCAGCTGTTTCCCTACTAGTCACTAAAGACAATTTCATGGACAACCATACATGTGTAATATGTAATTGCATTTTATAATTAAAAAATCAAACAAGCAGACTGTTAAAAGCCCCTTTTTTGGCAGGTCTCTAACTTTTATTTCCTGGGTCTGGACTTGTCGAGAGGAGGCCTTGCAAAAGAGAGGAACTGGTGCCCAGACTTTTCCCATAACGCCACGATTCCGTGATCCCATGACAGTTTGGGGCCATAGCATAAATTGTTTAGATTTCTAAAATGGATCTGGAGAATTTATGCCTTTCCTGTTGGCAAAATTCTCTTGATTTATGGTCATCATATGTATGTGTACTAAATCACACTGAAATATATTAAATATTTTGTTTTTTAATTTTAGTTGAGCAGGGTGCTGGTCATCCAAATTAATGACTGTTGGTGGCTGGTATAAATTCTGAGAGGCGTTTGCAGTGGGTGTGTGTTATCCGAATGGCAGAGGCAGATTGATGGTGTCTGTAACCCACGTGAGTGTCAGGCAGTCCAGCAACTGCGTGCACTCACGCTGTGACCATAAACTTGAGTTGTTATGATTGTTGGTAACAGTTGCACTTGAAGCCATGAAGAAGGGTTATTTTAAAATGATGATCCATGTTATTCCCTAATCACTATTTTTAAAGGCCTTGATGCTTTTACATCATCACAGTTAGAGCCAAAACCTACCGACATAACTGATGGAGATGCTTTGATGCCATGTTAATACCTATCTGCATAACCATCAGAGTAAATTCATTTATTACTTGAATATTTTTGCTGTCAACTACTTAAAACAGTTAACTTTTGTTTTTGAAAAGTATTATTCCAACTTGCCACTGCATTGTTTTCACAGGAGGAAGAGGCCCTCTGCCATCAATCATTTGTCTGTTAAAATACTTTTTAATCAATTAACAGATTTTACGTCACTCTCAAGACAATGTTAGTTACAGGGAATGTGGGGAGCAGAGAAGAGATATGAGACATGATTTCCACAGTTTCAGGAGAGACATATTAACATAATAAGAAATATTTACAGGGGTAGGACTACACACTAGATTTGCTCAAGGTTTGCATGAATTTGAATCACGTCCCTGCTACTTTCTAGCTGTGTAATCACTTAGCTGTGGGAGCTCAGGTGTCCCATCTGCAAAAACAATTAAGGTGCTACCCACCTCCCAACACTGTGCGTCAGATTAAGGATTCGAGCACCTCACATGATCTTAACACCACTGGGAAAATAAGAAAGTGGCTCGTAATTATCAGCCAGTAGAGCCAGCAGTGAGTGAGGAATCCTCACAGACAAAGAAAGGTTTAAAGAACAGCATGTTATCAAAGAAGAATCCTAAGAGAAAACAGATAATAACTCCACACCTGCAAGTGTTGTGGAGGGCCATCCAGGTCTAAGTGAGTGGGATTAAGAAACCAGAAGTGTGGTGATTAGAACGTGATCCTGTAGTTCATTCTGTGTCTATCATGTCTGTGTCTTATAAATCAGCTGCGGCCTTAGGACCAGAGAGGTGTTCTGCTCACCTCTGGTTTAGGAGGAAACTCCACAACCTGCCACTGACAGCTAGTTCTTGTGAACTGAGTTACAATTTTCAGATCACTAGATTTGACAAAACACTTATTAGCACTTGATTTCCTTATTTGTCTATTGCATAGCATCTCCCCCTCTGGGATGTAAACTCTGTGAGAATAGAATCATATTGTTTTTCCACTGATAGTTTTTTCACTGATAAATCTTTAGTGCTAAGAACCAGAAAGGTATACGCACTTGTTATACATCATAAGTAAATTAATCAAATAAATAATTGATATTCACATGAGAAAATCATAGTGTTTGGGCCTGAGGCACCTACGAAAGATGATTAAGACAAGTCCCTGACACCAAGAGATGGGCTCTGTTAAGACTATGCCAATTATCTAAAATTTTTGCTTGCAGTTGAAAGAGATTGGCTAAATTAGGCAATATTGGCCAAGAAGACAAATCAGTCTTCCCTAAGCTTTTGAGGGAGAAAAGTTTGAGTTCAGAAAAGAAATCCAAACCTTCCTCTCTCACTCCCTCCCTTTCTTCCACCCTCCCTCTCTCTCATTCTCTCTGACTGTTGTCTGTCTGTCTTTCTCTCCTTGCCTCCGGGTGCCCACTGTCATCCTGAGATGACATCCTGAGACCTCAAGACAAAACCAGCAGCACAGGCTGCAAGGCAGAGCTGAGAGAATGACAGAGATGATGGTAGGCAAGTCACCTGATCCTTGACTCTTTTGGAGTCCCAGTTCTCTGAGTCCTTCAGGGTCTTCACTATTCAGGCACTGGGAGCTGTTTTTTATTACTTCATCCAAAGCATCACACTTGCTACCACCTGTTAAAATTTTTCCCAGACAGTTAAATAAAAAAATATATGTGGTCATAAAGAACCTGCTAAGTAGTCACTCCTAATCTTTCAAAATACTCTTCACCAGGAGGCACTATCCAATGCTTCCCCAGATAGAAGACAGTAAGTAGCAAAACCCAGAATGATTGAATTAAGACTAGAATTGAGCCCTGGCTGAGTGGCTCAGTTGGTTGGACTGTTGTTATCTTGTACACTGAAAGTTTGTGTGCATAATCGGGACACATATATATCCATGGGTAAGGATTAAAAAAAAGACTAGAACCTAAATCTTGCTACTTTTACTGAGAAGTTAGGAAAAAAAATGAAACTACTGTACAAAATAGAGAATAGGAGTATCCTGTATTATTTGAGACCTTAGTAACAGATATGTACATGATAGTAGAAATATTTTCATCTATGCCCAGTTATTTATTTTATCTTTAAGAGGTGCCATGATGGGTTTTGAAAAAGGCTGAGCTGATCATCCACTGGCATAGTCTTGTTTTTTCCTGGTCTGTTAGCCATTCCACAGCTCTGTCCATGTGCAGGTTGAAAGGGGCACAGCAAAGAATGAGATGCAAATGAATCCTTTCCACTCCTAGTTGGTATTATGGCTCAAAGGTGTTATGAGGGAAAATTTTTAAACTATTGGCTACTATGAAGTAATTAAAATTTAGATAATATATACCTCCCTCCTATCCCACACTCATGCCAGTACACTCCAGACCCCTTCCCTGCTTATTTCTTTGTGGCATTTACTGTCATGAACATGCATTTTCTTATTTTGTTGTTATTGCCTGTACCCACCCCCAGTAAATTGTTGACTCCACATGTCAGGGATTGCTGTGTTTCCTACTTCACTGCCAATTGCTAGCATCTAGAAGAGCTTCTGATACATAATAGATAAATAATCAATAACTATTAAGAAAATGAGTGAATGAATTTTTCATTTGTAGAAGCATAAACCATTGAGACAGTTTTACAAACTCAGTTTGAAATTACAAACTCATGCGTGAAAAGACATATTCTCCGGTGTCTTCTTTTAGCTAATAAACAATATTTGGACATAGACGTGCATTTTTTAAAAAAAACTTGGATTCACTCAAAACATTTAACTCAGGGGAGAGCATATTAAGGAAAATGTACATTCACTCAATCTGGGAGCAAGAGGAGAATTTGGAGACTTTTTGAGTACTGATTCACTTTACAGATCTTAAATGATATAGACGCATTATTTTTTTTTACGCACCTTCAACTGCAAAATAAGCACCCTCCATTGAAAGTAGGGTTGCATATAAATTAATTTGCAAGTGCTCAAAAAAGGCCAGTATTTTCAAACTTTTGCACGGAAGAGACATGGACAGAAATATTCCAACTCTTAGGTTAGAGTGTGGTGGATGGAAAGTTTGCACTAATTTTCTGTTCTTCTAACCCAGGTGGTTCTGTCCTTGCCTGGGAGGTTATGTTTCCTTCCCCGGGCTGCAGCAGCCTCCTTGGTTTCCCCCTCCTGCAATTCCCTTTCCCTCTTCCTCCCCCTTTTCCTTATTATTTGAGAAGATGCTGCGGTCCAGTGATCTGCAGAAAGTTAACAAGCGCTGAGCAAGTGTGGTATCCACATGATCCCTTCAGATCATTAGTTCCCCTAGAGTTAAATATCCAGTGTCTTTCAACAAGTACCATCTACTTCTTGTTTGAGGAGATGCTCATGAGTAAAATTCACCACTGCCTGGCTCACAATAAAAGAGGGCTTGTTAAATGGGTCATCAGAGGGCTTCCCAACTCCAGGTGGCTGGAGCGCTGTGTTTCCTCCACAGAAGCAGGTAGTCAGCCAGGGTGTTTATGCTCTGAAGGTCAGGCTTTTGTATTACGAAACTTCTAGCAGAGGTGATAAGCAGTAAATTGCAGATCTATCACTTTTTTTTTCACCCCAGAAAGTGCTTGTGTATGAAATCAGCAGAATACTGCCTCTCTGTGATTTATGGCCCACTTTTGATCACCTCTTATCAGGTTCCCACAAGCCCTTTTCTGATGCAGCCCATGTCTGAATGACAATAGACAAACCAGCACCATTATGCGCCCAAATCTCTCTCTGCATTCTAGACACCAAGATTACATCTGGGGTATTGATTTATTGCTGCCTTTTCCCCCACAGGGACCAGTTTGTTCAGCCTGAACAGGATCAACTATTATTAAACAGAGCCAACAACTCTATGTGAACTTGGTGAAGAAATAATCATTTGCTCCCACCTTTCTAACAATGTGGGCATGTAAGGAAATGCTTGTGTTTAAATATTTAGACTGTTTATTTGTCTCTGCTTGTCCCTTCTTTAAGCATGCAAAAGCAGACAAAACAGGCCTTTGGAAGAAGGGAACCTTTGTCATTTCTCCAAAGTTGAAACACAATGTGCTTCTTTTTATGAACCACACTGAAATGATTACAAATCTCTGTTTTGGTGTATATTTCTGAAACACCTACTGTGTCTATAGCAATGAGCTTTTATGACAGCTTTAACAGTTTCTGCAAAATTTATATGTTCTACCAGTAGATCATTTGGGGGAGCGATATAAATTTTACAGCACATCAGAGTTTCATATCACCTACAAACGCCTGGCATTAAGCAAGCCCTTCATGCACCCACAGTTTTCTATTCTTCCGGGTATTTATGTTTGCCAGGCAAAAAAGTTGGTCAACACTTTTCTCTTTACAAATGATCATTCGTCCTCCGCAGTTACTTCTCAGTTGAGTATCATTTGGTCTGACTATTTGTCTACTGGAGATCCACCCCTTCCCCATGATTTGCATAGCAGACAGTCTCAGCACCAACCCTGCTCTCTGACTCCAGTGTAGGGGAGAGGCTGGTGTTTCCGGAGTTCCTGCAGCCCGTAAGGGTTTGAGTGAGCTAAGTGAAAACCAAAGAAGGAAATCTCTCAGTCTCTTACTTTCTGAATCCCAGTTAGTTTCCATGTTATCCTATGAACTTACAAGTGGTCCTAGCCCAGAGTATTTACAACCATAACTGCCTGAAGAAATCTGGACATGTTATTGCAAGATCTGTGGGAAATTCTAGGACCATGACGCTAAAAATGTATATACATTGAAATTAGAAAAGAATATAATCAAAATCAGAATCAAAGTTGTAGTCAGTCCTTTTGTGTAGGTTCCTACCAGAAATTCACCTGGGGGAAATTTCTGCAGCTTCTGTTCACTGAATCAGGAACATTTCTGTTTAATATTTTGCATTCATATGAGTCCTTTTTTAATTTTGAAATACTGAAAGTTTGTCATGTTGATATTTAATTATAATGGATAAAAAGTATGTGTGTCGAGAGTCACAATGGTCACATATAGTTTGTCTCACCCATTGGGAAACCATTCTTTTTCCCAAACTCCCAACTTTCCATTTTCCCCCCTCTGCCCCCTCCCCCCAAAGCCTGCTGAATCCACTTCATTTGAGTAGGCACCTAGAACATTAAGGTGGTAGGTTTCGACTCAGGCCTAGCCAATCAGAAAGTGTCTCTTTGTGTTTATGGAATTATGATCAAGGGTGCAGTGGCCATCCAGGGGCTACATGGAGAAAACCTGTCTGAGGCTAAGATGATACAGATGGCAGCAAAGCCCAAAGATGGAGTCAAAGTATGAAGACTTCCGCCGAACCTCTCAACTCGGTTCTGCTTAGAGCCTATTCCACCAATCGAACTATTGAACCTCCCATTTTGACTTAAGCTAATACAAGGGCAAGGGTAGACACCAACATAACAAGGAGTCAATTCAGAAAAAAATATGTTATACTTTTGATACCTCAGAACCTATGCTTTTTACACAACAAACTAGATCATTGGTCTCTTATGTCCTGAGTGAGGGTCATATAGTAGTACAGTCATGGAGATGAGTGCATTCATTCATGGAAAACATACATGTAGAGCCAAGGGAGAAAGAAAGACAGACCCCCAGGAGCCACCAACATTCAAGGGTGGATTCGGTCTGAGGAGACTGTGCAGAACCCTCAGCAGTGAGGCAGGAGAACCAGGAGGGAACAAGTCCTCAGGGCTTAGAACACAGAGCATTTAGATAAAGGGGGAAATAGTCTATAATCACCTAATTTTAAAATGTGAGAATGTTGCTGGAATTATCAATGTACTTGTAAATGGGTTGAAAATGTCACTTACTAAAGAGTTCAAATGGGAAATGGCATTGCCTCAGCACTGGTTTATTTATTTTTTTTTTATTTTGGAGGAGAAAAGTCCCTGCTCAGTAATGGAGCAGAGATAAGAGATGATGAAACATCCGCCAGAAAAACATCTTATACCATTCCAATTTTAGAATGTTCTTTTTCCTTCCCATCCAAATGTGATCGACCCTGCAAACTACGTTCTGTTTCTGATCACACAATACCTCTTATTTTTCTTGTACACATACATATGTCCTCTTTGAACCATTAACACCCCCAGATATTAATGCAGACACTCATTACATGCCATATGTATTAATTTATTTAATTCTCCCCCAAACTCTGTGACATAGATGCTATCACTTCCATTTTATACCTGAGAACACTGAATAAGTTTTCCAAGTTTATACAACTTGGAAGTGCCAGAGCCAGGATTTGAACCTGGGATATTTGGCTTTAGTATACATTGATCATGCACCTGTGTCCTGTTTTATGCATGTGTGTGTAAATGTGTCTATGTGTGTTTGTTGTTTTGGTGTGTTACAGAGTGACTTTTCAAATAGCTTGCAAGCCTTTTGATGGCAATGCCGAGATCTTGCACTTATTTGAATTCTTCTTTGACTTCAGTAAGAAGAACTAATGCTTATTAAGCACTTAGTAGATTCCCAACTCTGTGCTCAGTACATGCATTTTATTTATTCATCCATATCTAATGCTGTGGATGAGGTTATTATTATTTTTTATTTACAAATGAGGAATTCGAATCTATAAGAGACTGAATAACTTGCTTAAGGTCGCGCAGTTAGTTGATGTACTGCTAGGATTTAAGCTCACATGAACACCAACTCTAGACTATATTTCTTCACTGCAGTTGCTTATGTGAGTAAGCATAGTAAATGGAGGACTCACTGACTGACAGCCATCATCCATGAGACTTCAGAGGTGGGAACTCCCTCTACTAATGTAGTCCTGCTTGCTGGTCATATCCCATTTCCCATCCATTTTCCATCTGAGGGAAACCTGAGCAGGGCTCCCATTGAGAGCTAGGCTCAACACTATGCTGGAAGCTCAATTATCTGAACAAATCCAAAAGTGTTCGAGCATGGGGTGAGTTTAACTAATACAGTTTAAATATGAAAAAAGGAACAATCAGGAAATTTTTAAATTTCAGCACGTCAGGACATAAAAAGTAAAGGAAATTGACTTTAGGGAGTCATTTGAATAATGGGACAGTTCGACTAAAGGATGTTCAGGTTACTGAGTTTGCATGGCACTTAGTCTACCACAGAGAGCTGGCCTCCAGAGCCTTTGCTTCAGCACGAGGCACTCTCTTGAAATTCAGTTCAGCCATACCCCCCCTCCAGGTAACTATATCTCTTATTTAGCACTCAAAAAGCCTTAAATATTTTTAATCATGTTTTAGAGAAATGTGATTAAAACACATTGGGTTATTTTTTTTGGTAACATGTTGAGTTATACAATGGCCAAAAATAAAGTTCTCACATAGTCACCTTCTTTCAACAGAAGCCCTAAGAATGGTATCAGCAAGAATAATTGAAGTTTGCCTTCAAGCCTCATCTCAAAGTCTTTGTGTCCCATTAGATGACATGCCTGGCGCACAGTCCAGACACTTGGCATGACCCACATCTATCAAGGGGTAATGAAAACAGGTGGGGAAAGAAGTGCTCTGGCATTTCTGATGAAAATCCAGAATCTAATTTATCCTGCCACGTGTTGCCACATTTCCAGGGCATTGCATATACCAAACTTAGGGAATTTGATCAGTCCTAGGTTAGAGGACCATATAGATTATGTAGACACTCTTGTAGCATAAAGTCATTTGTCAGGATGAAGTGTTGCATTGTCCTGTGAATACTCCAGCTGCAGGATCTGGAGAGTATCCCCCTACCATCCAAATGAAATAGAATGACTACAGCTTAGAATGACTACAGGAGAAGAACTGACCTTGGAAAATTTTTTTAAAAAGGGAAATAAAAAATGTTCTAAGTAAGGTAACCAAAGAGCCATGGGATGGCTGGCGGTGTGAGGGGTCTGAAGAAAAGAAAATTGTTCTCTCCTTACCTCGGAAATATTGGCTAAAAGAGGTTTCCTAGACAGCTTGGGACACAGAAGCCACCTACACATATTTAGAGTAGGAGGGGTTAGTCAAAGACAAGGGGCCATTTGCATTCTTTCACCTCTATCCTGCCTCTGGTAGACTTTATAACTTAAAAGACATGACAAAGAGAAGGCAAGGCAAGGCAAAGAAAGTGAAGTAAAGGAAGGAAAGGGAAGGAAAGAAAAATATTGACCCTGGAGTTTGCTTTGCACAAAGATAAATTGCATTTCTCCTTCCATTTACAGAGATTGTTCAAAATTTGTTCTAAGATATTAAAGGTCCCTTAAGAAAAAAAATGTAATGTCAAGGCTTCTCCTGATTCTTTGTTTTACTAAAGGTGAGATATTGAGCAGAGACTTCTCTTTTATTTAGAAAAGCATATAAATAGTCCTTTTAGATACGATGGACTGGGTACAACAAATAAATAGGAATTGGAGAATCCTCTCTGAAGAGCACTAGAGAGATGGAGTAGGGTCCTCTTGCCTTCAGGAAGTGTGAAGAGATGGGTAAGACATGTGAGCAGCCTCACCTTTGCAATGGTTCCTAAGAGAATGCCAACCATGGGAAAGCAGTAGATTAACTTCAGGAACAGTGATGTGTACTGTTGTCTGTAATGCCATGAAATAAGTTCCCCTTGTCATCTGCTACCCATTACTGAAAATTTGTTCTTTACAGTGTGGCCTGTGTTAGTGACAGTGTGGGAAGATAATAGGTGTGAAGTGCTCACTCCTGAGATAGGACAGGGAAGGGAATTGTGGCTTCTTCATAACATACTTACTTTGAAGTTAGCAAGTTGCCAGCAGCATCACTTTTAGGGAAAGTCCTGCATTTCTGGGGGGGGGTGCTCCACAGCTAATTCTTTCAAACCCAAGGCAACCTGGTAGGGACCATTGGGAGGTGATGAGAACAGAGCAGCAGGTCCTGTGTGAACTGACTCGACAAGGGGATGCATGATAAACTCTCCTTTCCCTCAACCCAAAGGCAGATGGGATGATGAAATGGGAGAGCAGTAGGCTAGATCCTGTTAATATGTGGCTTTGGACAAACCAGATGGCAGATAATTGAGTTATAATTCATTCAATAAGTGTTTATTGAGCACCTGTTACATGGCAGGCACTGTGCCAGGTGCTAAGGATATAAAATCCAATTACACAGACAGTATCCTCAAGAAGTATACATCTAGAGAAGAAGACATGCATGTGGGTTGACAATTACCCAGCAGTGAAATGAATAGGATGATGACTATAATACTGATAACAGCTATCACTCACCTGGTATTTACTCTGTGCTTGGCATTTGAGCTAAGCACCTTTTATGTTCTACAATGTTTACCCTTCCCAACAACTCAATGTGGAAAATCTTGTTTAGTAGCCCATCTTACAAACAAAGAAGTTTATATGTAGACAATCTAACTTTTTTGGTCCAAGTTCATAATGCATATATATTTCTCAGTTTGGGTGTGAAGCCTCATGATCTAATCCTGGAGTCTGGGGGAGGAGCAGTCATGAAGGCTTTAAAGCGAGAGGAGAGATAATATTTGATCTGACATAATAAAAATAAAAGCTTCACGAAGATGTTGGGGTGGGAATGGGAGAAGGGTGTGCGTGTACGTTGCAAACACAGAGGTTGATATGTGTTGCTTCAAGGAGATGAGAAACATTGTGCTATGCTGACAGTGCTTTAGTTTGCTGAAAATAAAGGGGTGGAGGTAGATGTGGAGTGAGAAGGGAAGGGGGACCCTTGGGACATAAGCCTAGAGAGGTAGGTAGGTTCTAGTCATGGAGGGTGCGCTGGGCCATGTCAAGGAATTTGGAATATATTATAAAGACATGAAATCCGTGGAAGTGTCTTCAGGAGTAGGATGATCTAATCATGCAGTGATGGTCACTTAGAAGCATTTGGAGGAATGGGTGGGTGGGGAGGGAAGAGTGAGGGGGTCTAGTGACATTCCTATTGGTTTGACTCACCGGAAATGAGACTGAAATGAGAGAAATGAGACAGAAGAATATTTAACAGAAACCAAAAAAATAAAGACAACATTTGTTACAGAAAGTGATTCATAGAGAACCCCACAATCCATATGGGCCTTCATACCCTTCCTTCACCACTCCCAGGACCAGACCAGCAAGGTCCCAGGAAATTACAAAGTTGGACACCATTCTTAAAGCACACCTTGGGACCTGACTTACCTCCTAGCATGTCTCCTCATTGTGACAACAGACCCAACTATGAGGCAGACAAGTAGCCCAGGTAGCTGCAGAGCAGAGGTTACAAGCTCATGCTCTGGAGTTTTACTTCCTGCATTCAAATCCTGCCCCTGCTCCTCACGATCTCTGTGACAGGTTTATAAACCTGCTGTGCTGCAGTGTTCTTCTTTATAAAATGAGATTTCAATAACAATTAACAACAATAATAATAACACTCACATATTAAAATGGGTGAGAATTTTATAAAATAATAAATACAAAGCACATAGAATACTGCTTAGTGGATGGAAAAAGTTAGCAATTATTTTCCAGATAACCACGGGCCTGATTTCTGGGGGTTCTCCTTTTCCTGCCAAGCAGGAAAGTGGCTGTCTGAGTCTGAAGCCAAGGCCTTTTGGCTTAGGGAAACATTTTCCAAGAGTTCTTTCAGGCTCTCCAGCTCTCTTACGAAGGCCCCTGAACTCTCCCTGTAGAAGAAGAACAGGCAGCTGTCCCTTGGCCCCAGTGTGCTCAGTATACAGGATGACTTCTCACGACCGATGAATCCCAGGCTCCTGGACCAACTTCACAAAGCCTCCTTTTTCCATGAAGCTTAACGGTCAGCCTAAATACCAGCAATTCTGGTTTTTAAAAAAAGACGAATGGAAGCCTGACTTCTAGATGCATCTTGGGCACATCTAGAAGAACATGAAGAATTGAAGAATTGTTTGCACCATGAAATTTCCTACTGTCTTCCTTTGGCTAATAAAATAAAAGATAAACTGTATTCTGGAGCATTCATCCTATCTTGTGACCTAATATACTTGGCAGCTCAGGGTTTGCCTTCTTCCAGTGTTCATAAAGTCTTGGATTATAGGGGTCAAACGAAGAGATGAGTTTGAAATCTTGGAGGGGGGAGTTTGAGGACTTGTATAGCCATAAGAGTCTCCAGGTGCGGGCAAGGAATCCAGACACCTGGAAGGGAAATCCCTCAGTATCATTAAAGCTATCCATAGATTCTTGGTGTTCTCAAGGCCTACTGCTTCTCTGTACCAATTACCAATCTTCTCAGGGATCTGTCAACTCCAAAGCTATGGCTGGGACTTCCTAACCGTTGAAGGTCCAGGCCTACCCTAATCCTCCTCCAACTCAGTTTTAGATCCTCGAGATCTCCAATGCTACTATGGGTCATTATTTCACTAGAGAATTTTGACAGGAACCACTCAGCTCTGTACCTAATTCCCCAAGAACCAAGGTCTACCAAAAATTAATGATATTATTTGTCACTTACAAATAATCAATGAAACTTGAATGACAAAAATTAAGGTTTGGGGTCAATGCTTCACAGAAGCCAACTCACCTGAGAGGAAAAGCTATACACTACAGCCAAGAGTAGCTGAGTCAGAATTAGAAGCCAAGCACACAACAGGTGAACTTACAAGGCTACCACTTCCATTATCTCTACTTCTACATGATCTGTCTATACTTGAGGCGGCAGCAGAACCAGAGGGGAGACACGCTGACACAGACTGGCAGAGGCAGCCCCACTTGAGAAATCTCCTTTTCCAAAAACTTTAACATCAACCCATGACAGCTGGAGCTAACAACACATGACATGCTGAACTCTAATGAGCAGCAGGCAGGTGTCTTTTTTCAGCAGTGTCTAAGTTCCAGAACACTGAGGGGACACTCATTGTATCAGAGTGACTCTATGTCCCAGCAAGAGAGACCTGCACCACATTGTAACTCACTCCAGCTGCCCACTTCAGTCCATTCAAGTTTTAGTGTGTTCTTCCAGTGTGATAAATGTAATGGTGTGTGTTGAATGTCACCACTCACCTTTAACATCTGCTTCCAGAACATGGATTAGCCCAGAAGCCATGATGGTGTCACTGCTTGTCACTTCAGTGACACCATCCCCACTATATGGTCATGTTCCCTTCCTCCATCACAATCCCATGCATGTAGGAAGGGACAAATGAAAGTTGTGTATGTTTAAGGTGTACAATATGTCTGCTATACAAATACATTATAAAATAATTACTACAGTCCAAGCAATTAACATATCATCACCTCACAGTAATCATTATTTTTAGTGAGAATAGTTAAGATCTACTCTCAGAAGATTGCAATACAGCAGTATTAACTGTAGGTACAACACGCTCCATTAGCTTTCTAGAACTTATTTACCCCACGTAACTAACACTGTGCAGCCTTTGCTTTGCCGCTCTATTTCCCACACCTCCAAGGTCCTGGTAACCACCATTCAACTCTTTGCTTCTATGAGTTCAGATTTTTAGATTCCATATGCAGTATTTTTCTGTGTCTGGCTTATTTTACTTAGTATAAAGTCTTCTAGATTCATCTGTGTTATTGCAAATGACAGATTTCTTTAGTTTTTAATAGTGAATAATATTGCATTGTGTGCAATAAATAAAAACATTGCAACTTTTATTTATCTGTTCATCTGCTGATATATATGTAGGTTGTTTCCATATCTTGGCTGTAGTAAATCATGCTATAATAGACATAGAAATAAAGATATTTCTTTTATATACTGATTTTATTTTCTTTGTATATATATCCAGAAATGAGAAGCACTATGACTACTAAGATTATTTAAAAGTAGTATATAAAAATCTATGAGAGCATAGAGCTTAAAATGACTACAGCATATTATTATTATCATTGTTATTACTTTCACAAATATTCATGGGTGCCCCAGGATGTGATTTAAAAGGACATCACCTGTCATCTTGAGAATCTCAACAATCTTACTGGAAAGACACAACGCAGAACTCTCCACAATCCATTGTGATAGCAACTTAATGAGAAAACCAGATGAAGCTGTGAAATATTCTGCACTCACTTAGAGAAGTCAGAGGGAGAATCACGTGGAAGCAGATGGTCACTAAATAGTTAAGGACATTCCAGGAAACAGAATGGCAGAAACAAAGATATGGAGGCCGGAAAGAGGAAGGTATATACTAGTTAGGTTATAAAGCTAGGCTGTTGTAATAAAGAGACAAATAACAGAATGACTCAAACAAGAGAGCAGTGTATTTATTTCTCTCTCCAGATGCAGGCGGGCTGTCCGGAGCCAGTAGACAGCTCTGCTCCATGAGGTCAGCAGGGTTTCGGATTCCTAGCCTTCTTTGTTTGCCGTTTGCCAGCAATCACCAGCACTAGTGCTTTGTTCCAGCCCCTGGGAAAGGAGAAAGAGATGTGGAACACGGGAATTTCCTCTTTGCATGCCATAACCTAGAAGTTGTACATATCATGTCCCATTTGCTACACTTAACATTAAGTTTCAAGGAAGCCTGGGAGATGTAGTTTCTAACAGGGCCCACACACTCACACAGCCTCCTAAAAATTAAGGGATTTTCTTGGAAGGATGGAAGAAAGTATGTCTAGTAAGGAATAATCACTAGCATCAGCTGCACTGTTTGAGCAATCCTCTATAACTCTTGACTAATATATGGAGTAGCGCAGGAAACAAAATTGTCCAGAATGTCAGGTCTTAGGTAAGAAAAACATACTCCATAATCCAAGCAGAGGGAATGAAGTATATGCAAAAGAAAGACATTTACAACCGAAAAATGGATACAACAGCCTATTGGTATTACGGGTCAGTATTTTGTAGCCTTCAGCTGCAATACCTTCATGGCCTCTAAGAAATCTTCATGCCTCTGAGATCAGATGAGATGGGGCGCGTTCAGGGTGGTATGGCCATAAAATCACAATGAGATACCACTTTACACTGGTCAGGATGGCTATCATAAACAAAGCAACCAACAACAAATGTTGGAGAGGTTGTGGAGAAAAGGGAACCTTAGTTCACTGTTGGTGGGATTGCAGACTGGTACAACCATTATGGAAAACAGTATGGAATTTTCTCAGAAAATAAAAATTGACCTGCCTTTTGATCCAGCAATTCCACTGCTAGGATTATATCCTAAGAACCCCAAAACATCAATTTCAAAGAACCTATGCACCACAATGTTCATAGCAGCACAATTTACAATAGCCAAGAGCTAGAAGCAACCTAGGTGCCCATCAGTAAATGAATGGATCAAAAAATTGTGGTACATATACACAATGGAATTTTATGCAGCAGAGAAAAAGAAGGAGCTACTACCCTTTGCAACAACATGGATGGAACTAGAAAGCATTATGCTGAGTGAAATAAGGCAGGGGTTGAAAGACAAATACCATATGATCTCACCTTTAACAGGAAGCTAAACAACAAAACAGACAAGCAAGCAAAATAAAAACAAATACACTGAAATAGAGAACAGGGGGACAGCGACCAGAGGGGAGAGGGGAGGGAATCTAAGGGGAAAAAGGGGAGGGATCTGGAGGAACAAGTATAAAGGACACAGGGACAATAACTAAGGTGGAAATGAGAGGGGGGTGGGGTAATGGGGGAGGGGTGGGCTGAGATGGGAGAAATAAACAGAAGACTGTATTTGAAAAATAACTAAATGAAAAAACAAAAAGAAAAGAAAAAGAAATCTTCATGCTGAAGGCCAAACCAGGTTTATGTTTTAAATACAACCGGCACAGAAAGATTGCCAGCTGTCTGCTCTTTTTATTATATTCTATCAAATTAGGTGCTCACACAAGAGGTCAGGTTAGAAAGGTTTATGTAAATTCCTGTGAAGTAAAGGGAAGCTCCATTTTGCTCCAAGACAAACAAGGAATGCCCTGTGTGGTGTGTTTCATGATGTGTGTTACTAATTAACAGATTGCAAGACATCTTATTACTTATAGCACATAAATTATGGGTTTTGCTGCGATCATCAGTGAGGTCAAATTGGGCCGGGATAACTACGTGATCAAGTTGTAGGAAAGAAAGCCAAATGCAGGAGGAGATGGTGAGCAGAATGAGATGTGAAACATACACTGGGCATTCTATGTGAAGTACCTTTCAGTGTTCTGGAGCAAACATCGATCTCATACTTACGCCGTATTATTCTATATTAAAATTTAAGTTACTTATTTAAACCTAGAAAATCCAACTCCTTTTAAATGGCCACAATTACAGTCTACAGAGCAAATCATCACTTTGAAGATCTCCAGTTTTCACGTTTGACAAAAGCCTCACCTCTGGAGTTTCTCTAGTAATTAGCAGATCAACCCTTATAAGAGAGACTGCAGCTGAGAAAGTCAGATCGATGTTGATGGTGATCACTGTGCAGATGCGTCTCCAGCGTGGAAGCAACAGCCCTCTTGGTGGCCAAAGACGTCTTCTGGACATTGTGATGCTTAGGAGGGATGTGTAAACTTTCTTACCCCTCTCCTTCTTGTTAAGTTAGGACCTACCATAACATTACTTAGCAGGTGACAATCGGGAAATGCTAGCGACAGATTTTTAGCTTCATATCCACAAGACCAGCTGCTCCATGGTGACCCCTCTTTGGCAAGCTCCACTGGCAGCTGGTTAAATGTGTTGCTCTGGGCAAGTACCCACCAGCTGTTCCCACCTGTGGTCCTATGCAGGATCTGTCAATTATGCTTATTAGATCTGTAAATCCGGGGGATAATCCAACCTGTTACAAATGCCCTCACGCATGGTGTCTGAGTAACAAATTTAGTGAATCTCCTTTAGTCAGTGATGGTTTTTCACTCTCTTCCTCTCATACCCACACAACTGCACAGTGCTCGATCAAGAAATTAATTAATTGGGAAGTCACCCCGCTGTAGAATAACCAATACGTAAGACATCAGAGCTATCAGAGCTTGATCCACCACTAAGGATGTGCCCCTGCTCAAACCCATTAATTCAAGAACCTATTACTTTCACTCCCTCACTTCATACCTTCTGCTTTCGCGTGGCACTTTAAGCCATGTAATTTGCCATCTGAAAGAGTTACGTAAGGCACAGAGCATGAAATACCCTGAGAAGTCAGCCTATTAATTAGACCCTCACATCACAGGATCATAAAAACTAGAAATGCAGAGGATCTGCAGCATGAGGTCATTTTTTGCCCACCTTCCGCTTTTCTGCCTTCTGCGCAAATGGGATTGTGTCCTATTGTATTTACCAGTTCTTCTCAGTGGTCCATCCAGTATCATCACAAAAGGTCCCAAAGTAATTGGCACTCCCTCCCTTAAACCTGTGTGATGAATCCTCACTCAGTGGCCTTTTCGCTATAAATATAGGACCTGTCCCGGCTGACACGCTTGTATTATTGGACAGACTTTAATCTCAGTATTATACAGGCCCACAGTTTTTCTCCGCCAAACACTATTTGCAGTTCTGTCCCAGATGTAACAACCTAATCAAAACAGAATTTCATAGAGCATTACACAGAGGATTGGTTTCCAGGGGACTGCGCAACAGGTATGTGTATGTTTACTGCCTTCTTTTATGAAACTTGATACAATGCAATTGGCAGATTGCATGTTGAATACTGGGACTCAACTTACAGAAAATGAATTGTAAATAATGAGGTTTAGCAGCGGCCAAAAGCATTTTCAAATACTCATAATGCCAGCATTCTCAACTACGATATTATTGATGTCAAATAAACACAGCACGATTCTACCTTTCCTTCATTGTCTTTCTCTGGGACCTATGTTATCAGCTAAATTGCATCTTTGACAATAACTGCTGCTGTGTTTAGAGTGAAAACAGAAACCTTTCAATGACGACAGAAACAGGAAAGGCTGTCCGAGCACTCTGCCACAGAAATGGTCAAAGGACAAAAAAATCAGTTAGGAATATGGAAGTTTTGAGCTGAAAGAGTTTTTGGAAACCACCTACTCAGAAAGCATGCTTTTGGATCATGCTTTATGATTAGAAAAACACTGGTGGCTGAAAGTTAAAAAACATAAACATACCACTAGCAGTATGAATGCATAGAAGTGTCTTGACTCTTCTGAGGCTCATTATCCTCATTTGTCCAATTGGGGTTTACAAGACCTACCCTCAATCTCTATGTTTTAGGTTTTCTTTTTAAACCATCAAGTTAAATATTGTAACCGAAAGACCTTTTAAATAATAAAAAACTAAATAAATACAAGGTGTTATTAAAATTTCTACTAGGATCTTCATCTAATTCAACTGCGTATTATATCTAAATGTGGAAACTGAGGCTCAGAGTTACTAGAAAATGTACTCAAGGCACCAGATCGTACACACTAACGCTAACCCAGTAACCAAAGACTGTCATTGCCTGGTGGGTACACTTCCTTTTCCACAACGTAAGTGCAAAGTGCAGCGTGCAAAGCCAAAGTGTGCTATATTCTTCAAAAAAAAGCCCCCAAAACCCAACTTTGCTTTCATAAGCTGCTGCCTCCCCCATCTTAGTACTTCTATAATATAAATTGCAAACTGGGATATAACAATTAGTTAATTGAATCCTTGTAGCAGATGGTGGAAGTTTATGAATTGAATCAATTAATGAATAAATAAAATTAAACCGTTGCTCTCATTAGCATCCCTAAAAATATGTAAATAGCATACATTTATTTTCATAGATCACAGATGGAGATTCTGAGGCCCATTGAGGTTCCATTTGCTCTTGGGCAGGTGAGTAATAGATAGATACTCCATCTAAAAAGAAGTTTCACCAGGCTATCATTATTTTTTGTCTTTCTTATCCAGAAAAAAACTTAGCCCAGGCTGTTTACAGTCTTTTCTTATCTACCATTTCGTAATCCAATCTGGCCTTGGCATAACACAACTATTTGCACAACTTTTAGCAGCCTGGATATCAGTCAAGCCTTTGTCCTTTTTCTTCTGAAAGGTCTCGCACTCACAAGGCCAGAGACAAGAGAAACTGGAGGCCTTGGAACAAGTGCCTGGGAGGGGATGGTGGAATCTTCCATCCTGTGAATCATTAGTAATAGCCTAGATGCTCCCATTTCTGGAAGAGCTTCTGTGTAGAAAGATAAAAAGAGAGATTGTTGAGTTGCTCATGGCTTGGCATTTCTAACAATCTTACCGTCTGGAGGGGCTTTTTGTCTGTCCAAAAGTAGCTCTAGAACATTTCCACAGTCCCAGAAACACCCCCACCACCCTCAGGCCACCTTGGTGGTACCACTATAGCGTCAGAACTTCTGAAACACTTTGTGAGGCAGCCTCGTGCTATTCAGCATTTCACTGATGGTTAGCACCATATTAAAATGTCATTTCGGGCAATTAATATTTTATTTATAAACATTAGAAATATTTATTGTAAATGACTGATTAAATAGCAGCTCGTGAGAAAAGATCTATTATGTTTGTATTAAAACATCTTCAGATGCTTAATGATAAGAATATGTAGACAAGCCATTAAAAAATTCAATGCCAACTTTCATGAAAAGTCTGAGAAAAACCAGTTAGAATTCCCCATATAGCTGAAGGGGCAAATTTGATAGGAAAAACAAGAAGGAGAGAAATCTATCTCCAATTCCCCCTTGTAGTAGCTGGACAGAGTCTGCCTTCATGCCAAGGAAGCCAAAAGGAATCTTTTCTTTCAGGTAAAATCTCCTTTTAAAAATTGTCGGAGAAGATGGGCTCATTCTGAACAAGTGTCCGAGGCATACTTGGAATCAAAATATGTGTTTAAGTGTATCTGATTACACATCTTCAACTTCTTCAGCTATTTTAATCAGTTCTCAAACATGCAATCGGCAGTCCTATATATCAACAAGAAAAATGGCTGGTGCCCTCATTGATCTGTTATAGAGTACATCACCTGACCCTACTCGGTTCTGAAAATATAATTAAACCATTCTATTTTGATGCTGGTGATTCACCAAACTGTAAGAATCTAGGTGTACATTTTCCTTTTTTATTGCTATTAAGTTTAGTATAGAAAAAAGTAAATGAAACTGAATTGCCTTATATAGGTGTAGCAGATTTCTTTCTGTTGACGTATATTGCAGTTTCCATATATCACTTATTTTCACCTCAATTACTGCAATATTTAATTGGACTTTATTTAACTTTCTTCATGTATTTGCATTATAGCTATTACACAAACACCAATAAGACTTGCATACATTTGGAGCTTTAAAAGAACAATGACTGATCTGATAGGGAAGTTGTAGTTCCTGCATATATTTCCAAAAATTTCTCTTTCAAACATTCTGCTGTTGTCACAACATCCTTCAATTATGCTTACTTTAATTGCTCTTGGCTTTGGTATAAGACGAGTTCACTCTAATACATTACTAAGTGATTCGAAATAGCATTGTAATCCTGAGGGTCACCTTGTGAATTTTAAGACTATCCAGCCCCTTTAGTTGTTTTTAATGATCTAAAATATATTTTTGAGAACTAGTGTTATGATTTGCAGTATAAAGTATGATATAACATAAAATATGGACTGGGTATTTTGTGTAATCAAATCAAGACACAGATGGGCAAGCATCGTAGAATAGAAATGAGAAATTTGGAAAGACATGCTGGATAACAATATCTGAAGGGCACAGCTTTGAAATAAAATCTTAATAACCTGAGGAAATCATTTTAAAGACTTCAGGAAAACTGAGACATGGTAAAACAGCTAGTTCTTTGCCTGGCTTTTTTCCCCCAAAGCCACAGTAAACAATCTTGAACGATGTTGACAGCATTGTTTTTGAAATATCTGCCATAAGGTCAAATCCCACAGTGAATTGTCCACTGAAAGTGAATGATATGATATTATTAAAAAGCACAACTTTTACATGCCTTATTCCAATTAACCATTTTCTAACCTGGTTACAATACAAATTTAAATCACCGGCCAAATTTTTTCTCTTACACAAGCAAAATCCCAATCCAGTATTGCTGTGTTTTACTCCAACATAAACTGCTGTACGACTCAAGGCAATAAGCCCTATCAACCTATTCCAAAAACATCTAGCTGTCATTTCATGACCATTGTGATGTTTTGTTTATTTGTTTGGAGGGGGAGGGTATGCTCTTTTATTCCAGAAGCAGTGGCTATTTTTGGAATTCAACTTTTTATTCTCCCTTTAATCACACCCAGAATGCCGTGATTGCAGCCGGTACCAATGTGTCACCTATTCTCTATTTATTACCTCGTATGCTTTAAATATCACCTCTGACAAACAAAAGAAAAGCAAATGTCCCTAAATTTCCTGAAGGGCTGAAACATCAAGCCCGGATTATTATTGTTTATGTCTCAGCTTTAGCTGCTCCAGTGTCTCCATGGTCTGCTGTGTGCCGGGCTGGCAATGATGGATGGCCATTACGGCAGCTTATTGGAAATGGCTTGATTTATAACCTGTTCTCTTGCCTCAGTCTAATGGCTTCATTTCTTTCCTTCAGTGCGTGATGCCACAGCCAAGGTCATTGCGCCAATGGCCTTTTGTTGTTAGTCTGCTGATGACCAGTGCGCCCAGGAGTCAGCATGGGGAGGGGTGAAGGTGGATAGAAAATGGAGGGGGGAGGGGAGAAAGGAGGTGGGGAAGCTCCAACCTTTACATTTTAATTTTTTTTTCATCTCAGTCCCTGATAACTGCGGTAGAACAGTAGATTAAATGCTGTCTTCTATTTGCTTCCCATGCTTGCCAGACAAGGAGCTGCTTTATGATCCTCAGTGGGGAAGTCTATTACTCACCTCTACTTTAAATGACCAACATCAAATATATACAGCTCCCATTAAAGCTGAGATCAATAAAAATGCCATTAAGATAGTAAAAGTTGCTGATATTAGTGAAGCCCCCAAACAAAATATTTGATTTTCTTTCAGGTTGTTAGTGAGATGGAATACGAACATATAAGTGAAAGGAGAACTGGCCATGCCGATGGTCAATAATTTATCTCAGAGATTCATTCAGCCTCTCACCCAATATTTCCCTCCTGTCTATTGATTCCTCATCATTATTTGTCATAAGCTGTCCTAACTCAAGGAGAAAATATGCCCTGCTGGTCCAAGGGGAGTCATACCTGGAGAAATAGAAAGGAATTTCATTAAAAGCAAGAAAGAACTGCTGTGGCTTTGAGAAACTCCAACAGCAAGTTGCCAAGACTTTTGTTAGAGTCCTAAAGCAAGTTGTCAGGAGCTCAGCAGCCCTGCATGTGGACTTTGGGAAACCTGGACTGAGGTTGCTCTGACTGTGGTTCAAAAAAAATTAAGGGCCTTCCTTGTTTATGGTTGCAACCTCCAAAAATTATGTGTGTATGTATATGCACAAATGTGCACACATAGACACACATCTAAAATACGTGTATTTGTCTGAATATGTGTATGTTTTTCCTTTCATAGTTTCCTTTTCACTAGAATGTCCCAAATTGATTCTACCAACTAGGTTCTTATGGGTACTACAGGAAAGTCAATGGTTTTAGAGATGTTAGTAAAGACTATACTGGATTATGCCATTGTCATTAAGCCAAACTGAAACCCCCAAGGGAAAAGCATGACTTAAGAAATAGGGTTAATTGTTTTAAGGCATGACCATTTGTCTAAAGGTAATTTATTTTTTAAATATATTTTATTGATTATGCTATTGCAGTTGTCCCATTTTTCTCCCCTTTATTCTCCTCCATCTTGCACCCTCCTCCCACCAGCATGTCCTCTCCTGTTAGTTCATATTCATGGGTTGTACATATAACTTCTTTGGCTTCTCCATTTTCTATACTCTTCTTAAACTCCCCCCGTCTATTTTCTACCGACCATTTATGCTTCTTATTTCCTATACCTTTTCCCCCATTCTCCCACCTTCCCCTCCCTGCTGATAACCCTCCATGTGATCTCCATTTCTGTGATTCTGTTCCTGTTCTAGTTGTTTGCCTAGTTAGTTTTTGTTTTTAGGTTCAGTTGTTGATAATTGTGACTTTGTTGTCATTTTATTGTTCATATTTTTATCTTCTTTTTCTTAGATAAGTCCCTTTAACATGTCATATAATAAGGGATTGGTGATGATGACCTCCTTTAACTTCACCTTATCTGGGAAGCACTTTATCTGCCCTTCCATTCTACACACAAGCTTTGTTGGATAGGGTAATCTTGGACGTAGGTCCTTGCCTTTCATGACTTTGAATATTTCTTCCCAGCCCCTTCTTGCTTGTAAGTTTCCTTTTGAGAAATCAGCTGATAGTCTTATGAGAACTCTGTTGTAGGTAACTGTCTCCTCTTCTCTTGCTACTTTTACGAGTCTCTCCTTATCTTAATTTTGAGTAATGTAATTATGATGTGCCTTGGTGTGTGCTTTCTTGGGTCCAACTTCTTTGGGCACTTTGAGCTTCCTGGATTTCCTGGAAGTCTATTTTCTTTGCCAGATTAAGGAAGTTCTCCTTCGTTATTTGTTCCAATAAGTTTTCTATTTCTTTTCCTTCCTCTTCTCCTTCTGGCATCCCTAGGATTCAGATGTTGGAACATTTAAAGTTGTCCCAGAGGTTCCTAAGACTCTCCTTATTTTTTTTTTGAATTCTTATTTCTTCATTTTGTTCTGGTGGAATGTGTATTTCTTTCTCTAGTCCGAATCATTGATTTGAGTTCCAGTTTCCTTCCCTTCACTGTTGCTTTCCTATATATTTTTTCTTTATTTCACTTTGCATAGTCTTCATTTTTTCCTCTATTTTGTGACCATACTCAACCATTTCTGTGAGCATCCTGATTATCAGCGTTCTGAACTGTGCATCTGATAGGTTGGCTATCTCTTCATTGCTTAATTCTATTTTTGGAGCTTTGATCTGTTCTTTTATTTAATCCGTATATTTTTTTAATCTCAGCACACTCGTTACATTTAAGGGGCAGGGCCTTAGGTATTGGCCAGGGTGAGGTAACTCACATTGCTGCATTGCAGTGCTGTATATGAGAGAGGGGTCAGAGAGGGAACAGTGCCACTTGCTTGGCTCTCAGCTGGCTTTCAGTCACTTTCTCCACTACCCACAGGCAAATTGTGCCCTTCTGGTGCTGACTCCTAGGTGGGTCATTTTGTGTACATTCAGGGACCCTGTGCTTCTCTCCAACAAACTCTTCTGTGAGGCTGCGAGTTCCTTCTGCCACTGCAACCCCCACAGGTTTTTACATTCAGAGGTTTTGAGGCTTTACTTTCCTGCACTGAAACTCTGGGTTATGTGGTCTGTTTCACTCCCCAGTTGTTCCTCCCAGTTTATCTGAATATAAGTGTGGGACTGCTGGGTCCTCCAGCCACTGCCTTGCCCCATGTTCTCTCTGCCTGAGCTCTCTATCTCTGTCCCTCCTACCAGTCTGGATGAATGTTTCTTCTTCTTTAACTCCTTGACTGTTGAACTTTCATACAGTTCAATTTTCTGGCAGGTTATTTTTGTTTTTAAATATGTTGTTTTCCTTCTTTTGGTTGTGTGAGGAGACAAAGTGTATCTACCTATTTCTCCATCTTGGCCATAAGTCTAAAGATAATTTTTAATAAGTGGACTATATTTTATTTAGTTGGATACATGCTTGTGATGTGGCCATGGTAATAATAATCTTTAAAATTGATTTTAACAAGGGCTTGAAAGTTTGCTTTTGCATCTCCAAAAGTCAATGACAGACAATTTTTGTAAGTTGAATATGCATGGAGTTGGCAAATCCCTCCAACAAGTGATCCTATTTAAGTCTTTTCAAATCATAATTCAGTTTAATCTGGAACATACATTCACAGCATTTTAAAACTTAAGGGACCTATAGGAGTACTTACTCTCATTCCTTTATTTGATAATAACCAGAATGCTATGTTACTACTAATTAATGTTAATCTATAGCCTACTCTGTGCCAGGCATTGCACTGTGCAACTAATATGAATTGACAATATTATCCTTTTACAGAAGCATAAACAGGTTAGGTAACTTGCCCAAGATCATATAGCTTATAGTGGTGGAGTCAAGATTCATACTCAGCTCTATTAGGTTTTACAACTAATCATAATGGAAATATTTAAAATCAACTCGAATAGATTTCCCACTCACCTAAACTTAATAATAGGGTGCCCTAAATTGGAGAATACAAAGATGACTATTTGGAGGTATTAGAGGTAATTTTGACAATATTTTTATTGAGAAATTCAATAGAGGATTTTGCTTTGGATTATTCTTAAAAATGAAAAACAGAGTCACATATTTCCAGTTCTAGAAATACCTCCCTTTGATGTCCTTATAATAAAAGAAAAATATTAATACCCATACTCCAAATGTCAAGTACACAGTATACCTAGGTACATGAAGTGCTATTATAGAGATGATTACAGTTTCCTTGTGTATTTGCTAACATTGACATTTGATTTGTTATTTTAGTTAATAAATGAGAAATTATATATGATGTCTATTCCTTTCAATTATTTAACTTACAGACCACAAGTCTGTATATTTTTAATTTTACGGCTTTAGACACAAAGTTTGAATAAACCTTTCAAATCTCCCTTTAAGTTCTTGAGCAAAACTTACTTTTTGTGAAATAAAAGTAAACATGGGTTTGTTTGAATTCATATCATCAAGAAGTGGGTTAATCTTGGGGAGAAGAGGAGGAAAGGCTCAGGCAACACACACAGAACCACTTTCACCATTGTAAGTACATTATGAGTTGTTAATTGTCCACTACCCAGTTAGTTAGAAGATATTTACCTAAATTTAGAGGGAAAGAACCATTAGTGATTTCTCAATTTAGCTCCATGTTCCATGTAACTCTGTTGAGTAGTTAACAAACAATTGTCAAGTGTCTGTGCTGTGCCAGCTGGACTGACAGTCCATGTGAGGAAAGCCACATGTCTAGAACTCATTTGATATGACATGCAACTCCTGGCACAAGTCTGTGTCCATTGTGGTAGTGCATAGGTGGGAAGACCAGTTTGAGGATGAATGTCATTTAGTTTAAACAAAGTCTATGGAAGAGAAGAAGGATAAAAATACAAAGATAAGGCAAGAAGGAAAGGATAAGGGAAAGAAACAAAGGACCAAGAAAGGAAAAAAAGAAGGAAGTGAGAGGGGGTAGTAGTCTAGGGAGAGAGACAGGAAAGCAGGAAGGAAGGAAGGAAGGCAGGAAAAAAGGAAGGAAGGAAGGAAGTTCATAGATAAAACTTCCGCTGGTCTTCATATATAGTCCTGTAGTGCCTCTCCTCCTCTGTTGTAAGGGAACCACTGATAACTACAATTCCCTTTACTACACCCCAGTTGTAATCAATAAACATATGGTTTGGGCAGCGGCCATTGCTTCTGCCATGATTTCTGGATGGTGCTGCGCTGAAGGAGTTCCTTTCTCAGCTGTTGGGAAGGTTGTCCATTGACAGGTTCTCCACTGGCAACCATCTTCTGGAACTGCCTTTCCTAAAGATCAGAGCCTCCCAGTGAAGGCACACCCCTCCCCAGGGGCACCCTCATTCAATGGCTGTGGATGGGCAGGTCAGGCAGTGCAATAAAAAGGCAGGCTCTGGATCTCAAGTTCATCTTAACTCCTACTAAACTTCCTGCACCATCTTCGTCATCACAAGAGTTTACTTTCAGGGAACAAACCTGCAGAACTTCCTGAATGAGGCTCTGCACACAAGCCTGCCCAGCTCAAAGACCTCATGGGCCAGCACGAAAGTCAGTAGTTTCTGTTCTCCTGACTGTATCACCACAGTTAAACACTTCACTCTCTTATAGAACCTTAGGTGGCATGACTCCTAAAATTGATCTCTCCTATTTTTTTACTATCTTACCATTTTTAAATGTACAGTTTAGAAGTGGTAAGTATATTTACATTGTTGTTCAACAGATCTCCAGATTTTCTTATCTTGCAAATCTGAAACTCTATACCCATTAAACAATGCCTTACTCCTTCCTTCTCCCAGCCCCTAGTAACCATTGTTCCACTTTCTGTCTCTGTAAATTTGACTACTCTTAAGCGTGTTGTGAAAGTAGAATCATATAATATTTGTCTTTTTGTGATCATTTATTTCACTTAGCATAAGTGCTCTTCAACATTAGCATAGAAGGTCCTCAACATTCTGCATCCCAAGTTGCACCATGTGACAAAATTTCCTTCCTATTAAGGCTGAATAATATTTTATATTACATATGTATCACATTTTTATTTATCCATCCATCCATCGGTGGATATTTGGGTTATTTCTACCTCTTGGCTATTGTGAGCAATGCTGACATGAACACTACTATGCAAATATCTCTCCCAGAAACTGCCTTCAATTATTTTGTATGCATGCCCAGAAGTGAGAATGCTGGATCATATGCGAAAAGATCACCTTTTAATTCTTTGAGAAACAGCCACACTGTTTTTCAAAGGATTTGGCTCATTTTACAGTCTCTCCTACAGTGCACAAAGGTTCTAATTTCTCCACATCCTCCTCACCTATTGCTATTTTTTCTTTATAGTAGGCATCCTTAATGGGTGTAATGTGGTGTCTTAGAGTTTTCATTTGCATTTTAATACTGACTAGTGATGTTGAGCTTCTTTTCATATATTTGTTGGCTAGTTGTATATTTTCTTTGTAGAAATGTCTGTTCAAATCTTTTTAATCTGGTTATTATAGTTTTGTTGAATGGTAGAAATTCTTTATATATACTACATACTAACCCCTTATCAGATTATCAAATACATAATTTGTAACTCTGTATTTGCCACACTGTTTTTTTTTCTTGTTCCATAGGTTGTCTTTTTACTCTGTTGATATTGTCCTTTGATACACAGAATGTTTTTAGTTTGGTGTGGATTCATTTGTCTAACTCTGCTTTAATTGTGCTTTTGAAGTCATGGCCATATCCAAAGCCATAAAGCTTTTCTCCTATGTTTTCTTCTAGGAGTTTTATAGTTTTGAGTCTCGTGTTTAGGTCTCTAGTCCTTTTTGAGTTGATATTTTACATAATGTAAGATAAGGACCTAACTCTTTTGCTTGTGGATATCTAGTTTTCTCAGCACCGTTTGTAGAAGATACTGTCCTTTTATGTTAACGTCTCTGCGAATCACCCTCATTTCCTCACACCTCTTGGCCTCATTTTTCTTAAAAGCAAACAAACAAACACAAATGCTTGTTTTTTTCTTGCACTGAAGACTATGTCCTGGATTGCATTATTCCAGATTATCGGTTTTCTCTGTAATTAAGTAGACTATGCCAATAAATGTCTTCAGTAATACTTTGGATTTGCTTTATACAAAAACAGAATAGGCAGGTGGCCTATTACTAATGGATTAGTAGTAAGATTTCAGTGAAATTCAAAATAAACTAACAAAATAAAAACAAATTCAGAGAACAGACTGATAGCCAGCAGAGAAAGCAGGGGTTGGGGACTGCGTGAAAAAGGTAAAGGGATTCAACAACAACAACAAAAACAGACACAGACAATATTGTGGTAATTGCCAGAGGGAATAGGGAGGAGGGAGAAATAGAAGATGGTAAAGAGGGGAATAAATGGTTACGGAAAGAGACTTGACTTGGGGTGGTGAATGCACAATGCAATATATAGATGGTACATTATAGAGTTGTATACTTGAAACCTGTATAATTTTATCAACCAATGTCACCCCAATAAACTGAATAAACATTACAAAATAAAAACTAGTTTCTTTTCCTATTTTAAAAAAAAATAGCAGAACAAAGAAAGTCATATGTGCAAGACAACACATATTTCTTTCCTTTAAATTACTGAATATTTGATTTACTCTTATTTGAAGGATTACTGGCAAATTAAAATTCAGGACTATGTAGGGTGAGGGACTGCTTCTCCTGAATCCTGGAAGCTAACGTGGGGCCCAGAAAAGTGGGGGAAAGTTTGTCTTCTCTTCAGCACAACACGGTAGCCGTAGAATTTTTGCTGTCCAAGAGCAGGAGGGCCACTGAAGACTAGAGCTTTAGCTGATTTTGTGCCAGACTTGTCCTTGTGGATTATCGTGGGGTTTGAAATGAATAATAGTTAATATTCACTATATACCAGGCATTGTTCTACCTATTTTCCATGACTTGACTCATTTAACCCTCATACATAATCTACAAGATTATTTTATCACTATTACTATTTTACAGATGAGTAAACCGGGTCACAGAGAACTAAGTAGAGCAAGACCCAGTGATTTCAAGAGACGAGTGGGGATTTTAACAAAGACATACTGGCTCCAGAGTTTGTGGTGTTCATCAGAGCATTTATTTCCATCATCACCTCATTTTCTCCCAAGGGAGAAAGTCTACAGGCCTAGCTACCTAGGGGTGACACTACTGGAGAATGAAGCAAAAGTCCCCCTTCTTACAACGTTACCCTAGATAGGGACAGGGACATCTTTATCCCGTTCTTCTGATCTTCAGCTCCCTCTTTCCCTGCATAATAGTCACAAGTAGTTCTGGCAGAGCAGAAAACCAAAGATGGAGAGGGAGTTTTCTTGAACCAATATCTGCTCTCTGCCAGCAACAAAATCCCCCTGATGTGAACCGAGTAGAACGGCCTGGCCACCTACTGAAAATAGGAACAAAGAAGGATATATAGAGACAAGAGTCAAACTAACAGCTCTGTGCATTTTCCTGTCAGCTTATTATACATTCTTCCCACTGAGGGGCCTTTGCTGATATCCCGTCCAACCTGGGACTGACCTCTTATTCAGTTTGTTTATCCATAAAAAGCAATATATAAATCTTCAGTTGGAGACTTGTCCTTGAAACAGTCCATGGAACGGGCAGCATTGGAGTTTTCCCATGGTTTACACATCACTAATGAGAGGAGCAGTCCTGACTGAACCAAGTTAGAGACTAAAAATTCCACCTCAACCTTGGATGCTGCATGTGCCATCAGGGCACTGGTCATCAGAGTAAGGTGCTTCACCCGCTGAGCTTACCACATGTTTTTTTCCCAGCTCTTGTGAAAACCAGACACCTGTGGACTGAAGGTAAGTAGCTTGCAGGCCCCGAATGACTTCATGGAGTCAAGAGATGAATGTCTGGGTGGTTGAGAAACTGGGTTGTCAAGGCCAAAACAAGCTTAGTCTCTGTTTTCCCTGCTTCTTTCCCCACATTCCTCACCATTAATCATCCACACACTCATCAAACTGATTAAAAGTGCCTCCAGAAAATTTAAACAAAATTCTTAACCCTAAAGAGTTAACATTTATTAAGTAAACATAACTGTGTTTCAAACAGAAGTCACTGGTCAGTGTTAGATGACTGGAGAGAATTCAATAAAATCACTTAGCCTTGCTATTGAGGCTGTCACTTTATATGTGGGATAAAAAGGATTTTAACAGGAAATGCAGGGCATGGATCTGTGATCTGGAGGGTTTTTTTAAGTTTCCTCTTGCCAGCTTATCAGTGACAATGACATATCTTGCCAGCTTATGATGAAGACTAGTTTGATGATGTAATGCACACATTTAATTAATGATCCTAAAATGAATAAAGCATTGGCAATGCTAGGCTGACGGGAAAAGGGGTTTGAAACAACAAATACAACCCGTTTACTGCGATGGGATGATGAGAATTAGAGAGAGCATGTTTCTGGAGCATAAATGCAATACCAATGATGCAATTACCCTGAAAAATGAAGCCAAACAAAAGCTTGTTTTGAGAGGCACAGAATACCAAAGAGCCAGCAATCCATCCAGTAAAATTCATAAAGTTCTAAACAAAGAACAGGTGACTGCTGTCATTTTGAATTCAATATCTGTGTGTAGTTTTCCCCTCTTATCTAGAGTACCACACAGGTGAGGAGTAAGGGTGGTATTTGTTAGCAGCTTCTAAAGCCAAAAACTCTTTGTTTTTTACATGCTGGCTTTGACTGAGTTTTAGCTACTAGTTTTATGTTTCTTCTGGTCAGCAAATGAATGAAAAGCCTGTAGACAAATAATGTGTTCAAGATCTTCAGGCACTTGACAAATGCCAATTCCTTGATCCTTATGACACCTGTAGCATAAAAAGCATTTAACGCCTTAGGGAGTGAGTCATCAAGCATTCAACGGGGCTGGCAAATTTAGTTTGGTGACCTCGTTAAGCACAGATGGCAGCAAAACCATCCCCTCTCACTTAGGTTATTAAAAACGTTCTCTCTGTGTGACAAAGTTAGGCTCCCCCCCGCCCCATTCTGGGTTGAAACAACATTCAAGAGATTTTCAAGTTCCTAGCCTCTCAAAAGGAGGGATGGACATGCCTGACTGATTTTAAGTCTTCCACTAATATTGGCCCTGAAAATGCAAAATCTACCTGCTCAAAAGCATCAGGAGACTATGAGGCTGCTAGAAGTATCTTAAGAGACTTGATAGGACTGCAGATGTTAAACGAGATAATCACTCAGTGACACACAGAGTGGTGGTTTAGAATTCAGCCTCAATGGACAGGATTTAAATCCCAAGCCTCATTCTTGATAGCTGCCCAAACTTGGGCAGATACTTAATCCCTTTAATCTTCAGTTTCCTCATCAGTAAAAAGCGCTGGCAGGTTGGCCTTCCTCCTGGGACGGTAGTTCTCACTGAGGCACTTTTGTCCTCCAAGGGACATTTGGCAACGTCTGGAGACATTTCTTGAACTCACAGCTGGGGCGCGGGATGTTGCCGGCATATAGTGGGCAGAGGAGCCCTAACGGTGCACAGGACACTCCCACCAAAAATAATGATCAAGCCTAAAACGTCAGTAGTGCTAAGGCTAAAAAAGTCTGCCACAGGGTTATTTTGAGAATTAGATACAATCCCTCAGGTGGGATTAAAATAATTCCAGTATTATAGTACCATAGTAAGTCTTCTATTATTATTGTAGGTTTACTTTCCTAAGACATTACATAGTCTACATATACATAAATCCATTCATTGTTTTATATATATATATACATATACACATATATACATATATACATATATATAATATATATCCATTCACTGTTTTATATATATATATGTATACATACACATACACACATATATATCCAAATGATATATATGCATGTATATATCATTTGTTAACAAATATAAATAATTTGCACCTAAATCATGTCTTGTGCAAACTTTAATATCAGGATGCTGCTCTGAGGAGCAAAATGCTACTCCATCTGAGGTTACTGAGTCTAACATGGGTAGCACTAGGGTTACTGAGCAGAATTCCAAGGCTGTATCCCATTCTGGGGCTTACTGTAGAAATAAGTGGTGAGGGAAGCAGCAGCTGCGACAGCAGCACAGTAAACTAGCTATCCATCCTGTCCTCTGGGTGTTTCCCCAGGAAGAGAGAGTGCCTCTCTCTCTAGGCCTCAGCTTAACTGGCCTATTTCATGGCTGGACAAACACCGGCTCCTCAGCCTCTTTTATATCCTTGACTGAACTGTAAGTGTCCAACAGTGTGACATAAAGCAAAGCTGGAATGCCTCTGCCAGTGCTGTGCTTAAAGCGAGGATTACCTCCCAGAGAGAGTGGCCTCCACCCCTGGTGAGATGGACAGGGGAGCAGCAAGCCTGCTCAGGCCAAGAGATAGCTGTTGTTGATGGGGTACTTGCATGGATCTGTCGTCTCCCAGACTTCATTCCCTGTACTTGGTGAGGTCTAATGTCAGGTTCTGTGGGCATTGCTCCTGAGAGAGTCATTTCTGTGGAGCCCATGTGCCCCAAATGCCCTTTCCAGTCATTGACAAAACCTAGAATCCTATAAATCTGCTCAGGTTCACAGAGCGCTGCTATTACCTCAGCCATTGGCATGGAGTTGCTGCCTTCCAGGTAGCTTCCCAGCCTTTGCTGAGGCCTAAAGTTAAGCAATCATCTCCAAAAGTCTTTGGAGACTTAAGGGAGTCTCTAAAGGGAGTGCTGCCATCGTGGGGTGCATTTCTATGGTGCTGCCACCTCCCAGATGTACTGCTTCATCCTTGGTGTCAAGTAAATTCCAGTAAATCACCTCAGGTCCAGATAGCGCTGCTGCAGTCACAGGGTGTATTTCTATAGAAACACTGCCTTCATGGCTCCTTTTCAGCCTTTCCTGGGCTTTACAGGAAGGACATCAGATCTCAGGGTCAGAAAGCTCTGATCTTGAGAGGTGGATTTATGTGGGTTCTGCCTCCACATTATCCTTCTAAATCTTTGTCGAGGCCTAAAGTCAAGCACCATGTTTTCTCAGACTTGGAGAACACTGCTGATGAAGAGATATCTCGGAAGCTGCTGTCTATTCAGAGCCCTTCCAGTCCTTTGGGAGTCCTGCAGATAAGCAAGACATGTTCTTGGGTTCAGAGAGTGTTCATAAGAAATGGAGCAGTTCCGGGAAGCAGTTGCCCTCAAGACAATTTTTTTTGAGGCCGTGAGAAAGCCTGAACACAAGCCTGACCACCAGATAGAAATCTCGATGTCAGAGATCTCTCGAAAGGTAGAGGAATTCAGAAGGGCAGCTGCCTCTCAGATGCCAGTCCCAGGCCTTGAGAAATCCCAAAGACCGGCTATAGGTTCGCTCAGCTTTCGTGAGTGCTGCTGCTGCTGAGAAAAGCATGTTTGAAGGCAATCCTGGCAGCTGGTCTCCTCCAGGAGACCCAGTGTCTCTCAACAAACCCAAGAAATCCTGCCAAGGCAAAGGATCTGAAGACCTCATTTAAGAGTATCCCAACCCTTGCTAACAAACCTGTCACGTTTACCATTTCTACTGCCTGGAAAAGATCCGTTTCTAAGTCTCTAACTCTGAAGAGTTGCTCAACAGGAGAAATTGCCCAGTGCTCATAAAGCCCATAATTTTTGATAGAGTGACCAAAGAGGAAGCTATAGAAGATGGTAGTAGGAATGCACCCCATCAAAAAACCCTGGTTTTTGAGAGTGGCGATAGCAATAATAATGGCTATTTAAATTCACCAACCAATGGGCCTGTTGTTGAAAATTGTTTTGGAAAAGGTTAGACTGAGAATTGTTTCCTAGAAGGAGTGCGAAAAAGACAAACAAGATGCTTTTACTGAGCTGTCTTCACTCTTCTTATGCCCAATTTGATCACTCTCTAGTTAGAGAAAAGTGAGTCAGCAGAGTGGCTGTCCAGGGGCCCCTTGGCACCCCAATGAATCTCACCATAAAATCCGATTTGGCACAAAAGCAACTGGTCTGAGGCAAATTGGAAGGTGTAGCCAAGAAGCAATATACTTGCAAGAAAACACTCCTAATTTACAAACAAATGATACCAGCCAGAGCCAGGGATGACCACAGTGAGGCAATCCTCACTTTTACTTTTTCTAAGCCAGGCCAGGCTCCTCCTGCCTTTGGGAGGGTAAGGTTACAGCTGATAGGGAGGGGCGATCTCCCTTCTTTCACCCTATCCTAATTTTACCAAACGTAACTCCAGTTCTTTCTCTAAGGACACTTCCCAGTTGTTTAAGTCAGTGGTCCTTAATCTTTTAACATATATCAGACCACCCAGAGGGCTTGTTAAAAGGCAGACTGCTGGACCACACCTCTTCTGATTTAGGTCTGGAATAGGGCCCAAGAATTTGAACATCTCTAGTAAATTCCCAGTGAATGCTATACTTCTGTTTTAGGGACCACACTTTGAGAACCAGCACACTAAGCTTTAGGATTCACCACTCCCTAGCTAATAATTGTGATTATCCTGAGTTAACTGCTCCTTAGCACTTGATCTGCATACCACCTGCATCAGAGTCATATGCACACTTTTTAAAAAACAAATTTGTGTTCCCCCCTTAAGACCTACTGAATCAGGTACCTCATAAGGGATGCAGCCCACAATGTGAATTTTTAGCAGGATCTCCTAAGTGATTCTGATGCACTTTACAATTTGATAATTACTAATATATGCATTAAACATTAGCTCAAAATATATTGTTTTTATATTGTTATTTGACGGGTTATATTATTTGGTCAATTACTTAGAACTGCCTTAAAAACTGCTCAGTATAAGGCACTGTATTTGAAAATATTTTTAAACTCTGAATTAATGAACTGACACTATCATTAGTAGTAATAGTAGTATATTTTACCAAAGAAAAGATAATCACATTGAGGCCCATTTCTTTTTATATTTTGATCACTATAAGACCTAATGGAAAGCAGAGCAAAAATTCAACACACTTGTTTACTAGAAGTAATATATATACATATATGTATATGCGTATATATATATATGTATATATACATAGTCTTTCTGGAAAAAGTCCAGCCACAGTTAATATAATGAAAATGGTTTGTGTGACATTGATGTAACCTGGCAGCCAAGGAGAGTGAACTGGAATGCACATGCATGAGCAACGATGACTTCAATGTACTAGTCAGTGGTGGCAGTAGACACCATTGAGTGAGCATGTGTAGTATGTGGCTGTTACATTCAAAATAAATGAGTAGAGCAATGAATCTGCATCAGATTTTGCATTAAGCTTGAATATTCCACCACAGAAACTATGGAGATGATTCGTAAGACCCAAGCTATAGGCAACTTTTGATTGGCAGCTTTATCATGACAATGTGTCCACTCATGCATCATGTCTCATGCAGAGTTTTTTGGTGAAACAACAAATCACCCAGGTGACTCAGCTCCCCTACAGCCCAGATATGACACCCCATGACTTCTGCCTTTTCCCAAAGCTAAACTCACCTTTGAAAGGGAAGAGATTTCAGGCTGTCAATGAGATTCAGAAAAATACAATGGGGCAGCTTATGGTGACTGGGAGAACTGTGTGGGGTACCAACATGCCTATTTTGAAGGGGACTGAGGCATCATTGTCCCATGTACAATGTTTCTTATATCTCACATCTTCTTCAGTAAATGTCCATTTTTTTCATAATACATGGCTGGATACCTTCTGGATAGACCTTTATACATATCTATGTGTGACACAGAAAAAATACATTGGAAAGAAACTAAATTGAGAAGCAGTTCATGGAGCTAAGCTAGGTTTCCATGTGCCTGTGAGGAGCAGTGGTGGATAGGGAGGGCGAGAAGCAGTTTTCTTTGTAGTTTCCCAGGGAAAAATTCCATTCAGAAAGTCTTGTAGGAAATGTTAAAGCCTTGGGCTCAAAGCCTTTTCACAGGAGTCAAATGCTCACTGTTTAGAAAGTCAACTGTTTGAGGAAAAAGGAGTCTTCTTCCCTAAAATTCTATCTACAAATATGTTGCAAATGTGTAGTTTTGTAGAGACCCAAGGGAAACTAAACACTGTTCACTCTGACTCTTTTCTCCAGAGTCTGGAGTTTTGCATCACAGAGAAAGCTTTGGGTTACATCAGTAGACCAAGAGCGCTTACACAGAAAAAGAAGTTGTTGCCCTGACTGCTGTGGCTCAGTTCGTTGGGCGTCATCATGCGAAGTGAAAAGTCGTCAGTTCCATTCCTGCCTGGGGTACATGCCAAGGTTTTTGGTTCAGTCCCCAACTGGGGTGCATCCAAGTGGCAACTGGTCGATGTGTTTCTCCCTCTTTTTCTCCCTACCTTAGACTCTCTCTAAAAACAAATTAATAAAAATTTTTAAAAGTGTTAGATAAAAGAAAAAAAGAATTACTTATTTCACAAAATAAGAAGTCTGGAGTCAAGATAGTTAGGAAACTCAGTTGCTCAACAATCCCCAAAGATAGAGATGTTTTCCCTCTGTCCACTCTGCCACCTTCAGAGATTTGGAACGTCCCCCTTTTTGCACAAGTTGACTGCAGTAGTACCAAGATTTATAACGATGTCATATCCAGAAGAGAAAAGCATGGTCCTCATGTATATAGTTTTATTAGCAAGAAGAATCTTCCTCAGAAGTCTCTTAGCATGCTTCCCTTCCAGTCCCATTGGCCAGGAAGGGGTCACATATCAAAGCCTAAACATCTAACAGTTCACTACTTGGCCTGGGGAGGAGACCATTTCCCCGTACATGCATGTAGCTGGGCAGAGGCACATCTCAAACCAGGGTCTTCCAGCAAGGAAGTAATGAGACAGTGGTAATGGCAATTGGGTCAGCGACCAGTAATACCTCCCATATTGGTCTTCAGAGGACCTAGGTCTAAAATATTGCATTTAAACGTTGAGTCGATATTTGAAGAAGAGTCTCCCAAACTGTCCCTTCAAACTTTAGCAGTGCTGTCACTAAGAAATGTGAACAATTCACTTCAACTCTCTGTGCCTATTGTTATCTATTAGATGACAATAAATACAAGGGCAGCAACCCCAGCCACACTCACTGACAATTAGTAACACAAAATCAGCTCACACGGTGTGCTGGGACTTGTGTGTTTGTCATTTGGTCCTTACAACAGGGATATGAGACAGGAACTGATGATGCCCTCATTTTCCGGAGGAAGAAATTGTCCTCTAAAGAGATTATAAACCACGATTCAGTGCTTCTGAGGAATCTTACAGCCATGTCTGGCTCCCAGCAGGTTTGGACACACTGGGTACAGTCCAACAGGTTTGGACACACTGGGAAAATGGGTCGATATGTTTAGCAGAAATCCAAAATGACCAGGGTTAAGGTAGAATCAAAGAATCATGGAATTAGAAGATAAACAGATAAGATGTAGATTTCGTGATATGATTCGGCTTGCCAGATAAAAATACAGTACACCCAGTGAAATTTCAATATCAGATAAACAACAAATTATGTTTTAGCAAAACTATGCCCTAAATGTGGCCTGGGATTACTTAATACTAAAAAATGATTTGTGATTATCCGAACTTTGAATCTCACTGGGTGTGCTACACTTTTGTTTGTTAAATCTGGAAATCTTGGCCGGACGGGCTGAGGGAGTGGGTAGGCCGATGGATGGGGGTAAACAAGACACAAGGGTAGGAAACAGAACTCTTAGGAATAAGACGTAAGGGGGTATGTGCCTGTGTGTACGGGGTGGTGCCTGTGTGTGTGGCCGTGGATCTGTTGCCCACGTGCCCTTATCTTCCTTGGAAGGAGGCCAGCCAGTGGAGGTAGGGGCTTGTGATCAAAGGTTAGAGGATAACAGTCCCGGTAGGAAACAGAACATTTGCTGCCAAGGAGATAAGAATGTGAGCATTTGCTTCGTGACTACCCCAGTGACTCACTATGTGATCTTCGATAAATCACACAGCCTCTCTGTTATGCAAAGTTCCACATTAATATAGAGGAGATAACAATATTGGTTTTATTTCTACCACACAGGAGAAGAGAGTCACTTAAGTATTGCTTATAAATTCCAGGATTGAAAGAGGGGCAAGGGATGGGTATTTTTGTTTTATTGCTTCAAGGAGAAGGAAGAATACAGAAGCTCGGGTAGGATTGGGATTCTTTTCTAATTTCTTTGGGAAATACTCACTAAATAATGATTCCCACCTAATACAGGATGTGCTGATTACAACTTACACTTTGTTTCCGAGCCTTAATTCACCTACCTGAATGTTTCCCTCGTTAGCTGTGTGCATCACCTTCTAATTGAATCAGCGAAAATTAGCAAATTCAGACATCAGCTGTTTCTTTGCTGTGTTTAACGGGAAGCCTATTGCAACCCAGTGATTCCCCAGGATTTATTTTTTCACAAGTGCTAAAGCAGCAAAACACCAGCAGGGTCTGAGCTGGGAGCATGTGCTGGTAAAAGCTGTTTTTTTGTGTATTTGTTTGTTTGTTTTGCCTCCACATTTGTATTGAATTGGCAAATAAATGGGATAATTGGAGAATTATCTTTGGAGGTAGAAATCTATTATATTTCACTGGGCTTGTGTTATTTTTCTAACAAAACTAATACAGCCCAAGAAACAAGAACCTACAAAAATGTAGGCGGGGCAGCAAGGTGAGCTCCGGATTGTCCTTGTGCAAGTGACCAAGTGGCCAGGGCCAAAGGCAAGTAGGGTGTGGAGTATGAGAGCAGGGTAACTGCCACAGAGTTCTCGAGTAGAGAAGTCCCCAGCCAGGTGGCAAAAGAGAGTGGGAGAGGTGTGAACCTAGTGACCCAGATGGGAGACAGAGCACCCCACGCCACCTTCTCATGCGGGGCAGCTTTGTGATCAGTGACATGCAAATTGAAATAATCAAGTCTTGTCATTTGCAAAGGACTTCCACACACAGTAGCACATTCATCCTTATTGAATTCTTGGGGAAATGGAAGCTCATAAAGGTAAAATGACTTACTCTAATCTAATGCATATCAGAGGCAATATTCAAACTCAGGTCCAGTTCGAGCACAGGGCCAGGACTTTCTTTACCAGACTCAGCAGTATTGTCCAGGTCAGGTAAATAAATACCTGCCAAAATGTGGCCTTCATCCTCTTCCCTACAGCTGTTCCCACTCCCACTTGGGGTGAGGAAAGAAAACAAATGCACCATTGTACGATCCAGGTTATGTAGTGACAGAGAAAGCAACCAGAGACCAGTTCTTTGTGGGATGTTATCCTGCTTGTCATCTTGGAAAACCATATTGGAAAACACGATTTATTGGCATTCATTCATTCATTCATTCACTCACTCATTCATTAAAAACGAGTAAATTAAACTTCTATATGTCAGACACTGCACTAAGTACTTTGTTTTCAGTGGTGAATAAGAGAAATGGTACTTACCCCTCTGGGGCTAATGGCATGGTGAAAGAGGCAGACATTAAACAAGCAAACAAAGGCTTAAGTACCTGATTACTATTTATTATGAGAGGGTGTTTTAAGAATAAAATACAGAGGTGGCTTCTTCAGTTGAGAACAAGCCACTCTAAGGGGTGACCTGACAAATGAAAAGAGACCCTCCAGGTGAAGAGCAGGAAGAGAGACCTTGAGTGGAGGCCCTGATGAGGAAGGGGCTCTGTCCTTTGTGGGAACCAAAGGCAGACCCTTGGAGTTGGGATGAGGCCAGGGAGCATGAGAAGATGAGGACAAAGTGGTAGGTGGCAATGAGAAGGACTGGCCTGGGCCACTCCGTGCAGCCACAGGTGGGTCTGGATTCTGGGTTGAGAGAGGAACCACCAGAAGGTCAGGAGACACCAAGAGGGTTGTGGTGAACTTCAACTTTGTCCAGTTCCCAGGTGTGCAACTCTGGGTGCACATGGTGGGCCGGATGCTCCCACAGGTAATTTATTCTCCACTTTGATAACTAATCTCATCTCTGTATCTATATTATAGTGAGTGGCCTTTGGTGTCACATGGGAATGGAGGAAAACAAACCTAAGTTGCCAATTAGGTTTGTCAAAAATATTTTCCCAAGCCCCAAATGGAACCTGTCCCATAAACCGAACCCGCATCGCAGCCGCCTGGGAAGGCTGTTCTCTGGTACCAGTCCCACTTTCCCCTGCTGTCTTGTTTGCCATTTGGGGCTGAGTAAACCCCATCTCAGTGCTGGGCAGCAGCTTGTTACGAGTAACTGATTAACAGCTGCTGCTGTGGACACTCTGGAGTTTTGTTTTCTGCAACCTGAAAGGGTGCCTGCTTTATGATTTTTTAATTGGAGTGCAAATATCATAGCCCTATAAACCTCTTGATTGATTACTGACAGGTGTGAAAGTTTGCACTTGCTGGAAAGGGCCCCAAGTCTTCTGTTATCTCCACCCCTATTTTCTCAGGCTTTCCTGGCAGCTGGCTGCTGGGGGTGCTTTCTCTGGCTGGTTTCACCCACGAGGGCAGCAAACATCAAAACTGCCTAATGGACAGCATATCCTCCGATTTCCTCAGTATCTCGTTTGGGGCCTTCTCCTCCCTGTCACTGCTCCCCTGTTCTTTCGGAAACCGTTGGGCGATCTCAGTTTGGTGAAGGACTCTCCACAAAAGCTTCCCTGTTCAGAGTCATGCTGCATGTTCAGATATTCCTAATCGTACATTCTCTGCCCCCAGCCCTTTCCACTGCCAAGAAACAAGAAATTAATTTAAGAACTTTTTCATAAATTCTTTCAGTCAAAAATATTATTGAGTGTGGCTACAGTAGACACAATATTCCAGGTGTCAGAAAGATAGCACTGAGCACACTAAAGTCCTTGTTGCCACAGCGCACATTCTAGAAGGAGGAGAAAGAAAGTATGCCCATGAGCAAATAAGACAAAAAGATAATTTCCAATGCTGATAAGTGTCATAAATATGATACACTTGGACCCATGGAAGCGAGTAACTAGGAAGCCACCTTGGCTAGAAGAGCAGGCGATTGGGTTACTCTATCATCTTTCCAGCACACGGCCCCTCATTTATTTCTTTCAGAAGACCAGTTATATTCTTCTTGTTCTCACTCCACATTGACTTCTCCATCCACACAGCCATCCCATCTATCTTTTCACATTGATTCAGTACAAACATTCAACAAGGACCAACCATCCTCCCTGGGTCCAGAATCCTAGAAATTAGAATCTAACTGGCCCAGGTTGGGTCAGGTCCGGGGTGATGAAAATCAGCCTTGAGTAATCTCCTGTATCACCTATGAGTGTGGCCTATACTGCCATTGCTATGGGCAGAGCGACATTTCTTCTAGAGAAGAGGGAATATGTGCATTGTATTTTGTGTTAGAAGAGAAAAAATACATAATATTTGGCTATTGTCTTCAAGGAGCTTATAGTCTTAGATATTAAGATACACATACAAGAAAATATGGCTCAAATATAGTGCAACAATAAACAGTGCTTTTAATGAACATTGAAGACCTCAGGTAGTGTAAGAGCTCAGAAAGGGAGATGGTGGGGAGTGAATGGATGAGTGAGGTGTCAGAAAATGCTTCCGAGGAAAAGTAGATTTTAAAAACTCTAGAATGAATGGAAGGGCCAGAAGCAGCCTTATTCACAGTTTTCTTGTAGGTGCTAAGATGCCCAGAGAGAATTTGCAGTAGTTATCAGGAAGATAACCAGTGAATCTTGCCCACAAGACTGTTGTAATTTGTAGGTGTTTTTTTGTAGCCTTAGCCATTCTGACCAAGAAGCGGTAATCCAGGAAGGAAATGATGGGATCTTACACTGAAGAGGTAGAATAGTGTTATAAAGAAATGGTGGGTTTTTTTAAGAACCAGCATGTTCTAATAAGGTGGACTAAATAATACAATTGTCATTGCAAGCTTGGGATGTGAAACCTGGGCATCTAGACAAAACCCCTGACATAAATTCCTGCAGCTATTTAATGGACTCCAAAGTCCTCAAGGAGAGGAAGCAATCTTTTCAAAACATATTGAATTTTAACACTTCTCAATTTTTATACTCATGAATTGCTTCATGTTTAAGGCACCTGCTCTGCCATTTAGTGACAACATTTACCTGGACAGTGGTGCTTGACACCCATGATGTAATATTAGTTATATCAAACTCATCCAGTTTCAACGATCAATTAAAGGCCATTACACTCCTATGCCAAGTTATATAAAAAAATAATGTCTATTATTATTTTAAACATTTAAAAAAGGAACATGGTCTGAAGTTAAAGTGTATAGGTTACTTGGAATTTGAGATATTCAGTCACCCGAAAGTTTCTAGGTGACCATGGCACCTCCTTGTAGACTTCGAAGGCATTACTAAGCCCCTTATGCATTATAATGCTTTCTCTGATTCTGTCAGGCAAATGGCCCGATGTTCATTCTTAAGTTTATAATCCCACACAAAAAAGGGAACAAGAATGCATCATGACCTTTTTGTAGAATGACAGTTATTCCTATCTTTGGCTGGAAGGAACGTGTTTTTGATAGCAAACCAAAAGATTGAGCAGGGTATTATCAGCTTTTCAAACACTAGAGTGAAAAAATAAATGAGTAAAGGATTTGTGTGTCATTCAACAGAGTTTTAGTGTCAGCCCTAACAGTTCTTAGTGGGGAAATGTTTAATTCCCTCTGTTTAATCAAAACCAAATTCCTCATAAATGACTATTTGATAAAAAGAAAGAAACGTCTATTAGTAACTTATCCTACAATGTAGAATTACACCCAACCCCAAAGAATGAAGCAAAGCTGATTGAGAATATTCTAAGTACTGTATTAGGTTTTTTGATAAACACAATAAAATCTCAAATACCAAATTGCTCAGCCAGGAACACAATTGCATAACCTTGAACAAGTTGATCCCCACTGATTATTTTTCTCCAGAAGCTTAAAGTGTGAATAAAATGTTCTGGCATTTCACGCTCTCATCAGTTTTTACATACTGGGGTTTTCAAGTTATTTATACCCTTCTATTCTGTTACCCTCCTTTATCTTTCTTGGAGTCTGTTCCTGGAATTACTCATACATAAAGATTATGTGAGAAGCCTTCGTCTCTAGTGCTTTTTTCTAATTGTCAAATTTACTGTAAAAGGGCTAATAACCATTGAGTACTGATTGATCCAAGTTTTCATAAATTCTATTGCAATTTCTAGACACAAAGAGCAATGGTAACATAGCTCACAGTGGACTTCCTTAACAACCAGATACTTTCCAATTTTTTTCCAAAAAACAAAATCTGAACATATCTCATTTTCTTAATTTTGAAATGGACAGCAGGAAAAACGTGTTTCATTGAACATACTAAGCTGGTCTTCAGTTGAGATCATCTCTTCATTCTTTTCATTGATTTCAGATTTGTCTTATTTGTTGTTGTTGATGTCACAGGCCAATCCTGAAGTTAGAGGTGATGGCATCACTAAATGGTCAAGAATATACTAATTAGAGTCACATTGTCAAGCTTCTAAATCCTACTCTGCTACTTGCTAGTCCAGTAAGTTTGGAAAGTTTTATTAACTCCTGTTAGTCCTAACTTTCTTATATATAAAGTGGAATATCAATAGTAACTATCTCGGTGAGTTAAATCACATTAATCATAAGCACAGAGCCTGGCATGGAGTAGAACTTTAATAAAATGTTACCTTGTTACATGAAAGAAAACAACTAAAAGTTAAACAAAGATCTTAGGTAATCAGCCCCCTGATAATTAGAGACTGTACATTTCTCCTCCAACAGATCTTAGTATCTGCTGACATCCTCTCTTTAATTCATGAGGCAGACTCCTGCTACAGGCTTAAAGTTCTCTATCTTTTTGGCATAGACTGAACAGCATTCCCTGAGGAGGCGGCTAATTCATTCAGGCCGATCATTATAAGCAATGCAAAGTTCCCTCTGGACTTGCTCTGGGATAAAGATAAAACCCCTTCTCTATTATTTCCTAGAGAAAAATGTGGCACTAACCCTGGTAACATATTAGGACTGACCCCCAAGTTAGGAGGAAATATTTTCACTGAGTTACAGCTCTGACCACTACAATCATGTCCAGAAGATTTTAGACACATTTTTTTTTTTGTGGTTTTCTTTACCATGCCCTAACCAGACAGCCTGGCTCATGGTACGATGGTTCTTCGAGTCTCACATTCCAGGGTTACATTTTAGAAGGTATTCTTTTGATTCATTCAAGGGCATTTCCTAACTCACTCATATACAAGTAACCACTTTTATCTTCAGTCAAGTAGCAGGGCCCACAAATCTTGATCTATTTACACTGACATTCAATCTAAGCAAGATCCTTCCCAATGTGATACTGGCAGAGTTCTGGTTTTTACAAGCATTTCAAGTTTCCAGGCAGTTTTATACTTAGAATTCTTAAAATTTTGCTTCTATTCCCAAGAACATCAGGCACTTTTCAGAGCACCTATTCTTTTGCAGATATACTAGCTACTGAAATCTAGGAGGAAGTCATGCTTATTTTAACTTATAGCATGATAGTGCTAACACATGGGTAATTTTGGCAAATAGCGCTTTCCTTCCCTTTAACTTCCCAGAATGCTCCCTACTAGAGAATGACTGCTCTTCTCTACAATCCCAATGAATGTCTCTCCAAACAAACAGGTCTCCATGTTCCTCTTGGGCAAACCCAGCTTTATAGATAACCCAGGTAAGGCCACGATGATAACTACCTTCCACAAAATTGTGATGGTTAGGTGTCTGGTGTCCTTGTTCACAAAGGCTATCAAACTTCTTTCAAAAGCATGGCTTTGTCCATTTTGTATAGTTTGTATACAACTTTCTTTTCTAAAGAATTCCCAAAGCAACTCTGGATAATAAAAACATGAATACTATTCTTCCCCTACCCTTTAGAGTCCTATTCAACAGAATCAAGACTTTAGACTGGCATGTGAATAAGCGCGCCTAAAAGATTAGTTTCAAGATTCCTCAGTGAGTATCGGTCACACATTGGGATTATTCAGATAGTATGTAAGAAGGCACTGTTTTTAACACGTCTTTATTTCATAAAGAAAGGAGAGGGCTCTACAGTAATCGAGTATTTCTATTACATTTTCAAGAAATTATTAGTAAAAAGAGACAGAGAATGTTAGATCAAACCTCTCGGGACATTCTCATTCTCAATTTTTTAGTTTTTAATCATATTTTTAAATCTTGCTGCTGTCTGCCAGGAAAGTCACTTGATAGGGTACTATTGCTACTACTAATGAGCTTGTGCATGAGAAATCTCATTTTTGGCACTACACTAGAGAAGAAAGTGGAATAAGAAGAAATAAAAATCACCTTATTCAGATAGAAGTTTAGATGTATTAAAATAAAACCTTAATGGAACCAAAGTGAAGACCTGTATCGCGTCCAAAATTTCTGGTGGGAAAGTTTCAGCAGCAATGAGCTATTTCCCAAGTGGGGTAATAATGAGCAGTGAAATATTTCACAATAGAAGCAATGTAATTTTGTTAGACCCAGAAAAACATGGGACTATTTTTCACATTCCCTCAAAGTGGTCAAGGTTTGTATTTATTTGTTTGCTTTAATAATTTACTCCATCAACATGAGACTATTGTAGCAGGAGAATGATGCAGGATCTGAGGAGTTAACTGAAAAAAATAGATTAGGTTGTCTCAGTCTCCTAAACTGAATTTATTGAAAGAAATAAATTTTCCTTTTGTTACCATGAAAAATAGTCTAACTAGTTTTCATGCATTTTATTGAAATAAACCCAAAGCACTTGCTGTTTATACTTTTTATTCCCCATTCACTGGACAAATCCCTCAAGTTTCTTTTCTTTTCTTTTTTGAAAATATATTTATGGATTATGCTATTACAGTTGTCCCATTATCCCCCCTTCACTCCCCTCCACCCTGCACACCCCTTCCCACCCACATTCCCCTCCTTTAGTTCATGTCCATGTGTTATACTTATAGGTTCTTAGCTTCTGCATTTCCCACACTATTCTTACCCTCCCCCCGTCTATTTTCTACCTACCATCTATGCTATTTTTTCTTTGTACCTTTTCCCCCTCTCTGCTCCTCCCACTACCCTGTTGATAACCCTCAATGTGTTCTTGATTTCTGTGGTTCTGTTCCTGTTCTAGTTGTTTGCTTAGTTTCTTTTTGTTTTTGTTTTAGGTATGGTTGTTAATGATTGTGAATTTGCTGTCATTTTACTGTACATGTTTTTTATCTTCTTTTTCTTAGATAAGTCCCTTTAACATTTCATACAGTAAGGGTTTGGTAATGATGAACTCTAACTTGACCTTATCTGAGTGCTTCTTATCTGAGAAGCACTTTACCTACCCTTCCATTTTAAATAAAAGCTGTGCTGGATAGAGCAATCTCGGGTGTAGGTCCTTGCCTTTCATGACTTTTTCCAGCCCCTTCTTGCTTGTAAGGTATCTTTTGAGAAATCAGCTGACAGTCTTATGGCACTCCTTTGTAGGTAACTGTCTCCTTTTCTCTTGCTGCTTTTAAGATTCTCTCCTTATCTTTAATCTTGGGTAATGTAATTATGGTGTGTCTTGGTGTGTGCTTTCTTGGGTTCAACTTTTTTGGGACTCTCTAAGCTTCCTGGACTTTCTAGAAGTCTATTTCCTTAGCCAGAATGGGGAAGTTCTCCTTCATTATTTGTTCGAATAAGTTTTCCACTTGTTACTCTTCCTCTTCTCCCTCCGGTACCCCTATAATTCAGATGTTGGAACATTTAAAGATGTCCTGGAGGTTTCTAAGCCTCTCCTTATTTTTTTGAATTCTTGTTTCTTCATTCTTTTCTGATCGAATGTTTCTTTCTTCCTTCTGGTCCACTCCATTGATTCAAGTCCCAGTTTTCTTCCCATAACTATTGGTTCCCTATACATTTTTCTTTATTTCAGTTAGCATAGCCTTAATTTTTTTCATGCAATTTGTGACCAAATTCAACCAATTCTGTGAGCATCCTGATTACCAGAATTTTGAACTGTCCATCTGATAGGTTGGTTATCTTTTCATTGCTTAGTTGTATTTTTTCTGGAACTTTGATCTGTTCTTTCATTTTAGCCATTTTTTTTGTCTTGTACCTGTTACATAATGAGGGGCAGAGCCTTAGGTATTCACTAGGGTGGGGCAACCCAGTCACTGGGTTGTGATGCTGCATGTGTGGGAGGGGTCGGAGAAAGAACAATGGTACTTGCTCCACTCTCTGCCAGATTTCAGTCACTTCCCCTGCTTCTCACAAGCAGGGTGGGCACTTCTGGTGCTGATTCACATGTGAGTGGGTTTGTGTACATCCTGGGACCCAGTGGGTCTCTCCAATGAACTCTCCTGTGAGGCTAGGAGTCTCTCCCAGCACCTCAACCCCAACAGGTATTTTCAATTGGTGTTTTGAGGCTTCATTTCCCTGATCTGGAGCCCTGGGTTGTGTGGTCTCTCTCACTCCCCACTTTTGCCTGGTTTATCTGCGTGCAAATGTGGGACCACCTGTTCTGCCAGCTGTCTTGTGTATTGGGCCCCTCCACAATCTGCCACCTCTCTGGGTCCACCCACTGTCGTCTTGTGTACCCAGGGTCTACCAGCCACCCTACCTTCCATCCCTCTCCGTCCTAGCTTCCCAATTCCACCCCTCCTACTAGTCTAGATGAATGTGTCTACTTAAACTCCTTGGTTTTTGGACTTCCATACAGTTCAATTTTCTGTCAGTTCTCGTTGTTTTTTGTTTCTAAGTTGTTATTGTCCTTATTTTGGTTGTGTGAGGAGGCACAGTATATCTACCTATGCCTCCATATTGGCTGGAAGTTCCCGCTTTGAGTTTATTTTCAATACCCAATATTGCTTTGAATTTTCCCCATCAAGGCTATTGATTTCATCCATGTGGCCAAAGACAGTGGTTAATTTTTCCATTCTCATCCTAATCTATGTTTTAGAGGCACTCAACACATTAGTTCATTTCTTCTTTCTGGAAACATGTGTCCTTTTGTCTTGTCCGACTCTGTTTTCTACTGGTTTCCCTTCAATTTATAGGTTGCTCCAATTCAAGCTTCCTTTCCAGCCCCTCCTCTTCTTTTACTCTCTTCTGAGTATTCTCTGCCCAAGGATCAATCCTGGCCCTGATATTTTTCCACACTAAATTTTTCCACACTAAATTTCTATGTAAATTCATCCAATTCTATGACCTTACCTATGCATGATTGATTCAAATTTAGTCTACAGCACTGACCACTTCCTCGTCTCATATACTGAACTGCCTTCTTGACATCTTGATTTCTTTGTTTCTACTCACTCTTTCACATACATACTCACAACCTGCTTCCCCAAATGTATTTCTGTCTTCAGTCTTTCCTACCTGTGTGAAAACTGTACCATTCACTCAGTGGCTCAAACTAAAGCCTTGGGAGTCATATTTGATTCCTACCATATCCTCCTCAATAATTTGGTCCACCATGATTCTATTGCAAACTGTCATAATGCCTTTTCTAATCCTGTAGTAGCCTATTAAAACAAATGTTTTGTTTTAATCTTACTCTGCACATAGAATCCCAAATAACCTATTTTAATGTAACACAGATAATGTTACTCCTCTGTTTAAATTCTACTGTGCCTCTGATTATGCTCAGAGTAAAATCTAAACAATTCATTGTGCCCTACAAAGCTTTGTGAGATCTGTCTCAAGTCTAAGTCTCCTTCCTCATCTCATGCTACATTCTGCACCACTTATTTTATGGTAATCACTGCCTCTGTCACTGTTGGAATAATGGTTGCTTCTGAACAGAGGAGGGCACTTATTGCTTAGAAAGATGAATGAGGAAATTTTCTTGGTGATGAGCTTGAGTCTCTAGGTTTGTACACTTGCCAAAATTCAGTGAATATTGGTGAATCTCATTGTATGTAAATTTAATTTCAAAAGAAAAATGTAAGTTAATGTAGAACTTTAGTTAGTTTTATGATGTTGCAGTGTATAGGTAAAAATGTATTGATGCCTGTAATTTACATGGAAATACTTAAAAATCTATGATATATTGCTAGATGGGAAAGGAATGTATAGATGAAGAAATAGGTGATAAAAGAAGTATAATACAATATTAATGGTAAAGTCTAGATGGTGTATATATATAGATGTTAACCGTTAAATGTATCTTTCTTATATGCTTGAAAATGTTATAATAAAATCTTGAAAAAATATTTTTTAAGGTCTGAAGAGAATCAGCTAAAATGATTGGATCTGAAAAGATAACTCAAAAGGTGACTAGATAAAACATAAATATACCATAAAAATATACCTTCCCTATATTCCAGAAAAGCTCACTAGAAAATGTAATGGAACATTAAGACTCATTTTATAATAGCAACAGAGCTATAAAACAAGTTGTTATAGCAACAAGATCTATGAGATTCAGTTTATAAGAGTAACAAAAGCTATGATGTACATGGGGATACATTTGACAGTGTATAAGAGTAATATAAAGAATGTTGTTATAACACTTTCCCAAACTACATAAAACCTGACCTGAAATTTCATACCTCTCAGTGTAAAATAAGTGATATCATATGCATATAGGATGTAAATGCTACTTACACTACTATTAATTAAAATACTGTTGATTAACTAAATAGATTAATAGAACAAAATAGGGGCCCAGAAACAGACCCTTATAAATTAGGCAATTTAATGTATTATAATGGAGTAATTTTAAATCAGAAGGCATAAGATTTAATCAAGTTTTTACCCAAGTACATATATATCTTTAGAACATAATAATGTTCAATCTCTATAGTACATTCTATGGATAAATTTCTAATAAAAATGGTACAAAATAATAAGCTTTCTAAAAGAAAATGAGGAGAGTTTATATTATTGTGGTAAATTTTATTATCCTTAAAAAATTGTGATGATCATAAACCATAAAGCATAAAATTGAAAAATTTGATCATGTGCAAATAAAAATCTCTATAAACAGGCATTTTAAACAAAGAATAAAAATAGAGTGAAAGAATTATTGGTGATACAGATAGTTATATAACATAAATGGGATGTAAATCAATGAAGCAGAGGAATAGAGCTATTCGTTACATCTATAGTCAGGTTTAATCTGTAATATTTTACAAGTTATTTATAAAAAATTATAAACAAGAACAATGCTAAGTTTCATTAGAGAATCAGAAAAACAGATACAGAGACAACCAACTATCTCTCTCAATATTTTCAGTGTGTAAATATGATGAAAATAAAATTTAGGTGAGATTGGATAATAATTAGTGTTAGGAAAAGTATGGAGAAAACCTTTCATACATGATAGTAGGAGCATAAAAGAGTTCTGGGAGGATATTTTTTGTCCATCTATCAAATTTTAAAATATTCTTTTAATTACATGCTCCTAGTTTAGTCATACCTCTTTACATGCATACCTGCATAAAGATTAATGTGCAAGAATATTTATGGCATTCTCTTTAATTACACCTCAAACTGGAGAAAACCTATGTGTGCAACTGTTAGAAATGGTTAAGTAAATGGGACATCCATAATATAAAGCACTAGGTACAGATTAAACATTTATGTACCGACTTGGAAAGAGATCCGTTATTTATTGTTGAGTGGAAATCAACTTGTAAAGCGCTATTTATCTGACACTTGTTTAAACATTGCACACTTTTTAAATGTGTAGGAAATGACACAGAAATGTAAAACCTAAGCTTCAGCAGTGATTTCCTATTGGGGGGTGTGCACTGAAGGAGTGTAAAGAAAGGGGACACGTTCACTTTTTTGTATTCCTTTTTGGATTTTTATATGCCATCCCTCCCTACAGACAAACTATTTTAAGAAATGGTGTGCTATGTATTTCTTGAGAAAATTATTTTAGAGAATTTGTAATTAAAAATAGGGAAGGAAGGAAAAGGGCAAGGAAAAAAAAAAGAAGAAAAGAAACATGGATGAAGAAAAGGAAGAAAGTGTATTGTGAGCAGAGACCTAATGGAAACAAGAAAGATTTAGAGAATGAAAGAAAGGCAACCAAGACTGCCGAATAATGAAGTGTGAGGGGGACCGAACTTTCCTAGCCAGTATGCCTGGACTGTGCAAAAAGGCCTTCCCCTGAGCTGCACCCTGAAGAGGGGCCCGCGCATCACAAATACAAGCATATAAAATACGTTCGGGAATTCATGGGCCTTCATTCAGTCATGCAGGACCTGATGCCCAGTACTGGCCCAGCATGACCTTGAACATCCACATTGTAATGACACGCTTTTCCACCTCTATTCCCAAAGTCTTCCACACAAAGACAAGTATGTCTGAATGCTGGGAAGGTTTGTGGGTTGTGCTCTTGCTGACTTCAGAGACAGTATGTCAAATGTAGGCATCATTTAAGCAACTTAAGTGTTTAGTGAGACAGAAGACAAATTAACTTGTCAAATCCTTCCTGCATGAGAGTGTGAATGCAATAGTTTCTTGCATAACAAAGTATCATTTCCAAATATTCATTTTCTTGCTTGTACTTGTTTTCCAGTTTACAATTCCTCCAACTTACAGTTTTGAAAGAGGGAATATTTTTCAGCATTAAACAAATCACAATTTTTAAAAATGTGTGTGTATGAGAGTGCACACCTACATGTAATATGCCAGAAATAGAATACAGAGTTCTTTTATTAGTGTATAAATCTAGATACTGTTTTAAGAGGTGATGATAATTGCAATATCAATGTTAATAATCTACAGGAAGAAACTAAAATTATTTACACTCATTTTTTTAATCATCACCTGAGGACATGTTTATTGATATTAGAGAGAGATCAATATGAAAGAAACATCAATCAGTTCCCTCCCATATGTGCTCCAACAGATTGAACCGGCAGCCTAGGTATATGCCCTGACGTGGGAACCAAATCCACAACCTAATGGCGTATAGGATGATGCTCCAACCAACTGAGCCACTTGGCCAGGGCTATAGTAATTTTTGAAAATAATAATTTATTATAAACAATTGTTTAAACATTTGAACATGTTATAAAATGTTCTTATTTAATTTTTTAAATTTTATTTAGTTATTTTTCAAGTACAGTTTTCTATTTCTCCCATCCCAGCCCACCCCACCCCGTGCTCCCCACCTCCCTCCCATTTCCACTCCCCTTAGTTCTTGTCCTTGTGTCCTTCATACTTGTTCCTCCAAATCCCTCCCCTTTTTCCCCCTTAAATTCCCTCCCCTCTCCCCTCTGGTCACTGTCCCCTTGTTCTTATTTAATTTTTAAATCTAAGTGTTGATATAAGAATTTTATTGACAATCCAAGATGTTCCTTCCACAGCAGAGTAAAATTTTCAAAACAAAAATTAATAAAATACTCTGTGATAACTGCAATGAGGAAAAAAGGTTGTCAAATTTGGCATTATTGTCAGTAGTACCTAAATTATGCAAAATATTGATTATAGCAAGTAACACAATTAGTGGTTTTGCTGAAATGTAAATAAGAAATATACTTTAAGGGAAATATATAATGATTTATGACTTATTTATGCCTTAGTATTATTACTCATCCAACATCACTGGACCATCAGTAGAATAATCAGATAATGCAACACTCGAGTACACTAGTCTTTCACATTTTGCCAACTTTCAATGATCTAAAAATGTTAGCTTTATATCTTTCTATTTCATTGTTGTAAATGAACATAAGTCAAGGTTTGAGAGGTTTGAGAAGGAAATATGGCTTATTTAACAGTCTATTAACTTGATTTAGACCCTTTAAATATTTAGTCATAAAATATATGGTTCTCAATTTGTATTCTTGCCCCAGGCTCTGCAAATTCTAGGCATGGACCTGTTGCTGGTTCCTTCACAGTGTAAACCTTCTATCCAGCCTTTCTCTTTTCCCTGACAACCTACACTTGGGAAACACTGCAAAAATAGCCAGCCGTCTTGTAAATCTGCTAGTGCAGAACTCCTCTTTTTTCTTTGCAAATCCGAACCCTTGCTTTCTCTGTTTTAACCTTCCAACCATCTTTTCATAGGAGAATCCCATGCAGAGAACCTGGTCCTCTCTAGCGTCTGTAAGATACGTAATGAATTTAAATACAGAAATAGAATTAATTATTAAAAAAAAGAAATAGACACAAGCTTATGTGTTTGTCTAAATTATTTGTATTTGTAGTATATATGTAATTCTATCAAGATTTTCTGTTTGATGGACTCATAGATGATAATCCTAAAATAAATTTAAAAATTCATGTTCAAAATTGTAGATTAAGTGCATTTTAAAAGTAATCATGATTTTCTACAACTTACTTCCTAAAAGGATCTATCCAAGATGGAACTAACTCCGTGTTTCTCCCTCAAGTGTCCTTCCCTTATGTACTCTGTAGGTTTCAAGTGAGTCCAAGCCTTCCAGCTCTCTTGCAAACCTTCCAAACTCTTTTTCAACAGATTGGTAGTTCTGAGAGTCTTGTTTCTCTTTTATCTCCATTCCTGCCTTTCACACCAGCCCTATTAAGCAAATTTTAGTCTTACAAAAAATTTGACAGAATGAAGCACGTAAGTAAATAACACATTCGTCTCAGGAAGACAGTGAGTTTTGTGTAGGGACAAAAATGGAAGAGGAATCCCAGATTGGTGCTGCTGAGGATGGGTGAGGCCTAAGAGTCCACACAGAGCATCTCTACTACAGAATGAGTCTTTTCCTTCACTGTCTGAAGGCAGATCTTGGTAGAGTTTGGTCTGGCTCCCTGCTTCCTGTCTGCCCCTAAATTTTGCTAAAGGCAGAACTGCCTGGGAAAAAAAAGACTGAAACCCACATCAGGAAAAAAAGATAAAAAGAATGAGAAAGAGTTCATCACTTGGGAATGTACCTGAAACTTGTCATTCAAGGATAATTAAACTGTGGTGAGAGGCATGAAAGGCAGTACCCTTATCGGACAGCTATGTTTTTGTTTTGTTTTTCTCACTAGAATTTGGTTTAAGGGAGAAATGTGACCTCCTAAAACTAACATCAACCATGCTAGTGTTTCTTTCAAATACATAAATTCCAAAACTAAGAGAAATGACCCCAGGGTAGAAAAATGCATGCCATGTCATAAGGGATTATTTCGTCTTCACTTGTAAGAGGTCAGACATGATTAATATCTACCCTAACCCAAAAGGAATAATGATAACGCAAGGAAGGGCTCTCCAAATTCTCCAGGTCCTACCTGAGCTAAACAACTTCTCTGATGGACACTGATAATGCCGAAATACCATTTCTCTGGAATGTGAACCATTTTTGCTCACAGCTAAAAAGTGTATGAAATACGGCATGAGTGGCAGGACAGTATATCCTTTAAGATGATGACAAGGTTAGGTGTGTGTCAGGGTCTCACACTCTTGCCTGAGGGGAGGAAAGGGAAGAGGGAGATGGTATGAGACATGTATCTGATTCCACTGAGTCCTTAACTAAAAATTCGATTCTTTAGGTTTTTAATATGTGCTTCCTTTTGTTCTCTGGATATTGGAATGTGCTCAGCATTGCAGGAGCATTCTTTGGTGGTTAATGAAATCATGGTGACCTGGGACTGGTCCCATCTCAATTTATTTGCAAGGCTAGCACTGCACTTTATTGTAAAAATGTTCTCTTACTTTTATTATTCTCCTGGCTATATTTATTTATGGAGTAGAGAACTTTGCCTCCCCCTCCCCATGTTCACACAAGCAGACACACACAGAGACAGCTCTGGTAAGGTTTGTGAGACATTCAAATATCTGTATGTGAAAGCAAAAATCTTCAGAAAGAATATAGGGATGTAAACGGCAACATGATACAGTAATGAAAACAATCTTGAATACAAATGTTAACTCTCTTTTCCCTTGGTCTTGGTGTAGATATCATATCATTCTTGGTAGTGATTAGTAGGAGTTTTCTCTAAGTGAATCCTGCTCTCGACCAGGTTGCTAGGTTTCAATAGCTTAAAATTTTTGAGCCAATTGGTCAATATGAAGAAGTCTCAGTTCAGGAATGAACAATTTCTAGATGACTATTATTTATCTAAAAGTAATGAAAACTCTTAAAAGTATAAGAGATTTATTTACTTATAACCTATTTTATCTACTACAACACACTACATATAATCAGACCAGAACCAGACTGAGTATTTAAATCTCAAATGCTACTAGATATGCCACTAGATAAATAGGACAAGGTATTTAACGTCTCTGGGTCTCAGTTTTCTCACCTGAGAACTGGGGATATTAATGACAGTACTAACCTCATGGCTTTGTTATGTAAATTTAAATAATTAATATGTGTTAGGCACTTAGAGCTATGTCTGGCATATAACAAGTACTATATGGGTTTGTTATATAAAAATTATATATACTGACTACAGTTAAATATGTAAATTCTTTTAAAGTGCTAAGAATAGTGACTGGCATATAGCAGCTACCATATACACTCACCAATATTGTGAAAATTAGAAAACCCATCTTCCATGAACATGTTGGGAGAGAAAGGAACACCAAAAAATGAGTAAGAACAGAAAATTGACCTTTCTTTGCATTTACTATGTTCCAGGTACCTCATTGTGCACCAACATTGATATTGTCTCTGACCATTTTTACTAGAACCAAATACAGTGCAACTAAAGTGATTTCACATAAGAGGAGATAAAACTCAGGAAGATGCACTGTAAGGTGAATCATAAGAAAATGAAGCAAATGAAGCCTGGAGTAGTCTGGTTTGTGGAACTCTGAAATACAAATGTATTCTGCTAGATTTTATTGTCTTTTACAGATTAGGTTCTCAAGGAGCTAGCAATTTAGTGGGGTAAATAAATAATTATGTACGTGTGGGATGGTCACAAGCATCAGGACAAAAATACAAGGTGTGTATGAGCACAGCAAAGGCAGAGGCATCTGATTGGAGAGAATGGAGGGGAATTTAGAAAAAAGATGACATTGGTTCTCAACACCTGTGAAGAGGAAAAGAGTATTCAATGATCACTGGCTACAGAGCATGCTCAGCTTTGAGCATTTAGTGCCCACAAAGGGCAGGATGTAGTGATAAACATGGAAGGAATAACATTGAACCTGGTCTTGGGGAGGGCAGGGTAAAGGGAAAAGTCTAGAAGAAAAGCTGGAGGTCACTGTGGAAAATATCACCAACAAACATTTGCCCCTTGGAATCTTTAGCTATAAAATATATTTAAAGCCTTGGAGAATGGTGCTGAACATAGTCTTATGTGCTTTCTCAGACTCAATTGCCTGTTTCTTTACAAAGATGCTCTTGTCTCTGGGTCCACTGTGCTCTTAATGACTTTGCTGGGCTTCCCGACCTGGCTGTAGTCTGAGTTGAAGTCCGAGGACAGCATAGCCTCTCACCCCTCATGACAAGACCTGTCAGTGCTGAGACACCTCCTCACTTCTAAACTTGGATGCAACACACATTGAGAGACTTGGGGTTTGGCTGCCTGTCAAGCTGCCAAGAGGCTGAAGAGCATAACCCAGAAGTACAGGGAGTTAGCTCTGCACGGAGTAAAGTTTGACCAATGAAGGGTGAGCGTCAGGGGGAAGAGATGGAAGGGAGTGAGTCAAGTAAGTTCCCTTTTATTTCTTCTTTCCATGGTTATTGTGAAGTGTGCTTGAGTCCTTGCCTCAGCTTCTGCTTTCTAGAGCACTAGGGATAAGGGAAGAAAACTGTATTTTTCTACATGTCTGTATTCTTATTCCCATTCTCTAGCACTTCTTACATGCACAACCTCTGAAAATCCTGAAAAGTTTTATGAAAAGAGTTTATTAAAATTCAATCCTTTAGACCAAGCCAGTGGGGCTTTCATGCACCATTTGATTCAAAGCTCTGGTTAAAGACAAAGTTACATTTGAAGATGCTAACACCATTCTGGAGAAGGACCATAGAAGTAACCCTCTGTTATTAGTTTTGTTAGTGCTCTGTTTGGGTAATACAAACAGATTTACAAATTTACTTACTTTTACTAGCACCAATAATTTGCTAAATTTTTAGCAAGTACTAGAACTACCCTAAGTATTAAGATAGAGGTGAGTGTGTGTTCATGCTTATTCATAGACCGACTCTGAAGAATTCACAATCAAAGACTAAAAATAAGACATCACATTCAGAATCTAAACATAGACCTTGCAGAATCATCAATTTGCCGATCAACCTTAACTTTTATATCTACTTCACAGTGACAAAAGCAGATACCAGTGACTTTTTCCTCCTTTTTCTCTTTCTCCTTTTTGGAAAATAGAACTCAATTTCTTTGCCTTGCCTCTCTTGATTGTCACTGGGTCTCTCCTGTAACTGATAAAATCAGATTCTTTGCTTTATTTTTTTTTGGTATTTCTAGATTCCTGGCTTTGTGTGGCCTGGGATACTCTGATAATATCATATATAAGGCTATTATTACATATATGGCTATTTTACTAGAGGAGGAAAATGGTACTATAATGAACAGAAATAGAAAAGGCTGCTCTGGGTTTGGGGGGTTCTCCGGTCATTAAGGTGGCTTGAGTATTACTGACAGTGCATTAATCAACATCGTCTTTGTTACAACGAAGCAACAAGCAACGCTCATGTCTCAACGGCTTAGCCTAACCCAAACATCATTTCTCATCTACTCATCACCAGCAGGTTGAAGGGGCTCAGTTCCAAAAGGACAAGTAGGGACTGGGCTGTTTAGTGACTCTCCTGGCTGTAGCTGAGCTTTGTGAAATGCACCATCTCTTCATTTACCATGTCAGGAGAAGAGAGACAACATCAAAACCCTGTAAGGACTTGGCTACAGAAGTGGCACATGGCACTTCCATTTATATTTCATTGGCAAGAACTAGCCACAAGCCTCACTACATAGCAAGGGGAATGAAAAATGGGGAAAGCAAAAGAAATGTTTGGTGAGTACCCAGATCTCTGCCATATCATCCAAATTATGGCCCTAAAATTATAAATGTATCAATCATCACTTTAACTTCTTCATGTGTTTAAGTTTGGTCCTCAACAGGATTAGAGAAGTATCTAAGTAATAGCAATTTCTAAATATTTTCCTTTTTTTTTCTCAACATCAAACAGGTAGTGTTGCATTCTACGATTCTAAAAAAACATTGCTGTAAACAGCAAAGCTCATTATATGTTAAAATTTAAATCAACACTAACACGGACCTGGTTTTTGCTACAACTGAATTCCCAAAGGGGAAAAATCCTAGACCTCTTTCTCAAGATTTCTCTGGGCCTCAGCTACATCGGGGAAACATCTCAAGCCTCCGAAGGGCAACCCGGGCGCCAGTGGCCTCGTCTCCTCTAATGTAGTTTGGATAGGCTCAGCATCACTGGGCAAGCCACCCGCCACCTCTGCCTTGCGCAGAATTTGCATTATCTAAAGATCACTCTGTAAGCTATGGTCCATTCGCCTTGGCAAATACTGTTTAAATATAGCATCCATAAATAAATGTTAAATAATTCATGAACATAATTTTGTAAATTCTGCTAGGCCACACCTCTCTGGGGGCATATTTATGAACATGCGTCAGCCCAGAATCAATGTGTCTGCCAAGCTCCTTGCCTCTGAGGCAGAATTCCCACATCTAGCCCAAAATGCTGCAAACGGCTCCGATTCCCCTTCAGTAGTCATCCATCATACTGTCACTTTAATTCAGATGCTGCTACTTGTTTTAATAACATACATCTTACACAAAGAATATTGCTAACACAAGAATCTTGGGGTAGATTTTTACAACCTCATAAAATGGTATTAACCCTCTGATCCCTGATGCTCTTTCCACACAGCGTGGGCTTCTGGATGCTTTCCCTGCCCCCTCCATTCCCTCCGATCTTCCTGATGCTTATCAATAACCTGCGTTCATGGGGGCTAGATAGCACCAGGACCCCGTGTCATCAATCACTGCAGTAAAAATATTATTCCTCCAGCATTGCCCCGAAGAATTATGGAAAGAATAAAAGTGTTATTGCAGGAATTATTTAGCAAACAATAGATGGATAAAATGTATTACGGTAAGTGTTAAATTATATCACCTCATTATGGAGAGCTGACTTCAGATAGCGGGAAAGTGGCTTGCTGCCTTTTCTAAGTAGTTCAAAAGAACAATGGGGAAAGATTCCAAAAGGAAACACCAGTCTATCAAGACTAGGATCTTTTCCACTAAGGAGAAATCGGTTTGGGGCAATGATTTGAAATAAAAATCTCCTCCTGGCCTGTTTTGAATATTAAGCTGAAATTTGCAAAAGAGCAACGGAGGTTTATATATAGTTGTTGAATATAAGATGCTATTCTAAGAAAAAGATTATTAAAAAGAGAAAATAGATGTGTGGCTGTGAACCCCCTCCTTATGCCCCCTGCACACTCCTCTAAGCAGGGGTGGGCAAACTGTTTTCACTGGTGAGGGAAATATACATCTTGCAACAGTTAGGTTTTAGTAGGTTCTAGAAAAGTATACCATGCCAATATTCGTAGCCTCTGCCAATGCTGAAAACTAATGTTCCTGAAATGTCAGATTAAGCCAATTACTGAAATCAGGCTTGCATTTTAAATACTATTAAAGATACCTAAACAAGGTTGGAAACCATGTTATTTTTTTTAACCAAGTAGTCTTTTATCAGTTAATGCAGATTTTTTTTTTTGGCATAATGTTACACTGGGCTCCTGGGATTCATTTGATCAACATGATTAAATTATTTCCTTACTCAGCTAGAAGGAAATTACTAGTTACCAGACATTATGTGTCTGTTAATTATGTGCAATAAGGCTCTCTTCTATCACACCGGCTCCTGCATTCATGTTCTGTGCATTTGAAAGGCATTATCATTAAAAAAATTTAAATATTGAAAATGGACAGCTATAATTTTGTTTCATCTATTTAATAAATAAGTAATCTGTGAAATCAGTGGTAGAAAGTGTCTCTTTGCTCTTTGTGTCAGCGTAGACATTCTTAAGAACATACTGAAAGATCCTTTTGATTTCTCTCTTCACAAAAGAATATTTCCCTGTCAGCTCTCCAGGGCAATGGCCAGCTCCCCCCTAGTACCAAAGAGAGTGAATATGAGCATTGCCAAAAACACGAAATCTGTGATCGTGTGGCTCTCCAAAGTACAGTCTGCTCACCTGGGGTGGGTGGAGGTGCCAAATTTGCATTTCCTCTTGTAGTTCAATCTACAATCTAAGGTTTCAAAAGATTTTTTTTTTCAAAAAAGAGAGACAACATATGGTAGCTGAGAGGCCTTATTTTGTCTTCTAATGAAATGATGTGCTTCTGTTTCATATTAAAGTGTTAATCGGTCTGAAATTAGGTCTCGCAAAAAGAATAGTGCTTTTAAAATGCTTAATATGATTTATTTTCTGCAGTCAAAACCAGATGACTTTTATTTTTGTATCAAAAAGAGAAAGTGGAAAGCAAGCTCTTCCTCCCCCAATGCCCCCGCACTTCCCCCATCTGCCCAGGCTGGGGACCCAGATCCAATAACAGGTTTATAGAACAGAAAGCTCTTTAGAGTCGGAGCTTGCACTGAAGCCTAGAAGGTTTTGTTTGAGTTTGAGAATCTTCATAGGTTTATGAAATCTCAACAAATATTTCAAAGAAGGAAGTTTCACATTTGAAGTTAGGTGATCCTATTAGGCGCTGAGAGACGGCGCCTTTGTTGTGGGCCCAGGAACCATTTCATGTAAGATAGAGCCGTGTCCCCCTAATATGCCAAGACATCACTTTCATGCCAGAAACAGATAGGGCTGAACTTCTTTCATGCACTTTGGCTTTCATTGTTAGTAATGAATGAAGAAAGTTCAGAGGAGAGGAGCTAAGTGGATACTGGGCTTTAAAAGAATGAATTTTAACTAGCGACATGCCAAACCAGTGAGAGACCACTTCGATGGCCAGGAAAAAGAACACAAAGGAAGAGCTCATCCTGGAGGTCTGTCTGCAGCCCTCGCTCTGTGTGGAGCCCGCAGCTGTGACATTTGTGAGCCTTCTTGGAGGAGAGTCCAGCAGCTTTGGGGGCCTGTGATGTGTGTGTGCTACCAAGGCCTGAGGGGTTTGAACCAGGAGGAGCAAAATGGGAATCTCTTACTCTGTCCTCGGAGAAGGAGGAGACAGATAGAAACAGAACAAGAAAGGTGATTAATATAATTTTAAACCTCAACAGATAATGAATTTGAGCTTTTCAAAGTGAAAGCAACACTTGAAACTGCAGAATATCTTTTTAATTTCCCTCTTCCTTTCTTCTTTTTTTTTTAGCTTTTTCCTTCCTTATTTCTTGTTTTCATTTTCCTTCCCTCCTTTTTTATTCCTCTTCTTCCTCCCCTTTGCCTTCTTTCTCTTTTTTCTTCCTTCTTTCCTTTCTTTATTCCTTGACTTACTTTGTATTTGACTTTCTAGGGAAAGACCTCAATAACAAGGGAACACACTCTGAAGATCATGTATATAGTATTCATTTTTTAATTTAACAAACATTCATTGAGTGCTTCTTTCCTGTTAGGTATTTGGTAGTCACTCAGGAGAGAAGAGTGAACAAAACCCAGTCCCCTCTCTCATGGAGCAAAGAACCTAGGAATCTTAGAATCTAAGGTACTGGGTTCAAGGCTTTTTTTCAGCTGAGTTTCCTATGTCATCTATAGCACAACTTGTGAGGATAAGAACTGATCATCTATTTCATCAGTTTGATCGTCAAAGATTTCAGTACATTTAGTAGAGTTGACATCTAAAACAAGAAAACAGACATTTTAGAAACTGACCATTTAGAAAAAATTTCAACAGTAAGAAATAAAACCACATGATTTGAGCATTTAAATGAAAATTTGATTTATCCAGAATGTCAGATTCTCTAAGCAACACAGTTGAGGTTTGCTTACTTGTGGGTAGAAAGTAGAAGGCCCTACATTGGTAACTCAGGACTTGGCAACTATAGCCCATCACCACAGCTATTCTAACTGACCTTGAATACTTCCTGTCTATGGTGGTCAATAGCCTGAACCATCATAGTGGGTGTTTTGTCACCTGCTATAGAAATCAATAAAAATGCTACACAGATATAATTAATTACACTAGCATCTTTTGGTGGTCAACAGCCCTACCAATTTAAATTCCGAGCCTTCAAAACCAAATTTTAGAAAAGAATTCCTTGTCTTTCATCACGCATAAACCAGCACATTCTCAGTTTACAGAAGTGCCTTAATTTTAGGCACTTTCTCGAGATGCTAAAGCTGTTATCCTAGCATTCAAATCAAAGCATCCTTTTTGACAGCCAATTTGCTGGGAGGGAAGATTTCACTTTAGTTGCCAGAATTTGCTTCAGAATATTCTCCCAGCCACATCCAGACAATGACAGATCAGCCTTATAAATAGTCACACTCTCATGATTATTCAAATTGAATAACACTAATATGAAACCCAAAACACTAATTCGAAAGAATATATACATCCCTATGTTCATTGCAATGTTATTTACAATAATCAACATTTGGAAGCAGCCCAAATGCCCATCAGTAGATGAGTAGACAAAAAAAGCTGTAGTATATTTACACAATAAAATATTATTCAGCCATAAAAAAGAAGAAAATCTTACCTTTTGCAGCATCATAGATGGACTTGGGGAGTATTTTGATAAGTGAAATAAGCCAGTCAGAGAAAGACAAATACCATATGATTTCACTTACATTTGAAACCTAAAAACAAAATAAACTAACAAATAAAATAGACACAGACTCAGAGATACAGAGAGCAGACTGATAGCTGTCAAAGGGGAGGAGGCTTGGGGGTTGGATGAAAAGGTGAGTGGATTAAGCAATAAACACCCCTCATAGACACAGACAACAGTACGGTGATTACCAGAAAGAAAGGGGGGTGGAGGGAGGAAGCAGAGGGCAAAGGAGGGATAAATGGTGATGGAAGGAGACTTGACTTGGGGTGGTGAACACAATGCAATATGCAGATTATGTATTATAGAATTGTACATGAAAAATTATGTACTTGAAGCCTGCATAATTTTATTAATCAATATCACCCCAATAAGTTCAATAAAGGTTTAAAAAACTGTGATATGATCTGATTTAATCATTTTACCACCTTTGAAAACCAAGCTGGTACAGATGGACCATGACATGATTATTAACTTGTACTTGTTGCCAGGCTACAAAATATAAGATATAACCCAGTTTACTGTATTTTACCATATATGATGTGCACCTACATTTTTGTGTACATTATACATGAAATTATTATACCATTGTACCCATGGTAGGTAATCGTTATGCTTATGTATAATGTGCATCCTTATTTTTGATCAGTCAATCTACTATTTATCTATTTACACCTATTATTTTATCTCTTCATTTAGAGTAAATAATGGTTACTTATGGTTGATGAAATGGTTACTTATGGTTGGCTATATTTTATTTTGCTCTTTATGCATAGATACACTTTTCAATTTTTTAAATAAAATATGTATTGCTTGATGATTTCTCCGAAAGCAACAAGGCTTAAAGGAAAATAAGAAGACCACTGGCCAGTGCAGGTCTTACGGGCACATACCAAGTCTTGGCCCACTCACCACTGAGAGTGGTCCCATCCAGTCCCCACCATTATCCTTTCAGGCACAGGGTACATACATTGTGTACAGAATGCCTGGTGCTTTTTAATTAGTGCATTATCCGGAGGAGGCACTGAATTGAAAGAAATGAAATTATCTCTCTAGTGCACCTTGTACATTTGTGTCACATAATTTCTAAGAAGAAAGAATGCATTAAATAAATAATAAATGGTATAACTTAGGTCATTAACATACATGTGGCAGATTGAATTATGGTTCCCAATTCTTCACTGTTGCCACGTTCATATTCTCTGCCATATGACTGCTTAGTTCCCCAGCGATAGGGCCACCTGCTGACCTGAATATAACTTTATATATGTCTGCCTATAGGATATTAGCAAACATAACATAAGCAGAGGTTTGAAATGAGCATGCACACTTCAGTTTTCCCTCTTGGGCTTCTGTCATCACCATAAGGAAATAATGCCTTGGCTACTTCTCTGGTCCAATGAGCATGAGAAACATATGGAGAAGATTTGTACCCAATCCATAATTTTGAGCCTTGCCCAGCTGTGCACAGACTCATTCAGTCAACCATCTTCCCCATGCCAGTCCCATGGCTCATACATGAATGAGAATGAATGGTTCTTATTTTAATCTACTGAGTTTGGGGATGGTTTGTTACAAAGCATAATTATGGAATTAGCTGACCAATGCGATGTATTTACTATATATATTAAATTTTATTATATTAATAGTCAGGTATGATGTAGTAATAAAACTTGATTTAAATAAAATGTATAATTCCAAGTACAGCAATGATCTCATCATAAGTTTGCTTAAGAAATCAATAATGATTATGTATTTGGAGGAAATTGACAAGGAAAGTCTGACACTTAAGAGCAAAAAGCAACTGAGCATTCTCCTGAAAGTCATTTCAGGCAAAGTGAGACATCAGTTAAGCTTTAATCATCAGAGGTAAGGATCAGTTCCAAACAGGGTATAGTGCCTACACATGCTCACCATTTAGTCCTACACATTCAGGTTTAAGTCTCTGAGAGAGAACGTGAAAGCAGCAGTGATACGTCAAGTGGAATACCCAGAAGCACAGGTAGTAACTGTTAATAATGACCATGTTTGTGTGGGAATATATATGAGACACCCTCCAGGGTTTCCCAAAATTTTGAGACACAGAACATTGCAGAAGGTGAGCTTTCATAAAAGTGGTGACAAGACCCAGTAGGAAACGTGGTTTATTATTGTTTTACATGACTTTATTTATGAAGACGCCATTTATTCTCATAGCCTAGCGAGACATCAGGAAATTCAAGCGATATGGGTGTTGTTTCACACCAGCAAGTGGAGACAAGACCTCATCAAACTGCTGCCAAATGGAGTGTTCCACTTGAGTTTATAACTAGTTCAAAATATCCAAAAAAGGCACTCTAGAAGTTTGATCAAATGAAATTCTCTTTTAATGTTTTTTGAACTTTGCAATGAAAATTGCTGTTCACAAGACCATAGTGACTCGAAAAATAAGGAGTAACATAGGGTAGCCAGAGAGAGAAATCAAAGCATCACTAAAGGTGTTCTGCATCTGAGAAACATCAAGTAAAAATTGGAAGAAAATAGCTGTTACTTTTTTCCATAAATTGAAAACAGAACTGCCCTTGTCTTTATTTTGAAACACTTTTTATAAAATAGTGGCAGTAGACTGATTTAACATGCTCTAGTGGTTTCTATTGAACTTCTACTTTCAAAAAAATATGTCTGTTTGTTTTGGTAAGATCTGAATGGGCCATAAGTATGGGACACCATAAAATTGAACGGGACACCAAAAATTAAAATACTACTGAAACTTCAACCGATTGTTTTAATATACATCAAACAATGTGCATTAATCCTTTTATAGTCTTTTTGACCTACCCTATCTGCATGTTAATCATTTTCTTGTTGTGCCAATATTGTTTGCATAACAGTAGGTTTATAATTTATGTTTTTTATTAAAAGGTGTCTGTGGAAAAGAGATTTACCATGACTCTTCAGAAAATTATATTTTTAATCAGCTGTAGAAATTCATAGTACTTCCTACATATGGGACATCTTATTACAATGATCCAAACAGACCAAAGTCAACAAATAATCTTGTCTGTCTATTGTTAATTCTTAGAAGAACAAACATATGTTTTGAACATCGTTATTGCTAAATTAGCACAAGCAATCAGGCATTCCAAGAGAATAAAATAAAAATGCAGAACACTATAGTATAATTACTATTTGCATTTAAATTGTGTGCTATACTTTTCTAACATCATGTCATAATAGTAAAGTCTAACATTTACCGAATTCTTTCCCTGTCAGTAAATAAGAGGATTATCTCAGTTAATCTTCACAATAACCCCATGATAAGGACACTATTATTATAGTACAATGTTTTGCATATGAAGAAACTGATGTTTGGAGAGACAAAATCTCTTGTGTAAATTTCTAGAAACTACTCAGCAGAAGCAAAGATTTAATGGCATATGTGACTTTATCACCTAAGTTCACAGTATGTTTTTATTATTAATCAGCTAATATTAGATTTATATGTTAATTTTGACATCAGAAAGTTCAATGATATCACTAACAAAGAAAGTCGCATCATTTTTAAGAAAACAACTCTTCAGTAAATACTTCATGAGGAGATTGTGAAGGGAGGAACAAAGGGTTTATCAAAAACAAAATATTTCATCTACATTTTCACCACCATAATGAATATGAATATTTGCACTCCAAAAGTGGCTCTTTCTTTGTTAATATAATTTACTTAAAATTGCTTTCTTAAAGTAATTTAAAACAAAACAACTTTGAAAGGGCAAGTACCATAGCCCATTAATATTCAAATTTCTAGAATGTGAAGTGCCCAACTGATATGAAAAACATATAGGATGATGATAGATGAACAAATCGGAGGTCACAAAGCCTGAAACACACTCATCCATGCATTCACTTCATGGGTATTTACTGAACACCTACCAGGTACATTGTTCTTGGTGTGAAGATACAGCAATGGACATGTCAAGCAAAACTGTGCCCACATGGAGCTTACATGCTAGCAGGGAGGTGGAAAGACAAACAAAAAATGTTCCACTTCTTACAGTAATAAGTACTATGATGAAAAATAGTGAAGGTAAAGAGACAGTGATGGAGGCAATAAGATGACCTCTTTACTAGGTGAAAAGGCTGTGATGTCATAGCTTCTATAAGTTAAACTTGCATGAAGCAGAGCAGTGTAATGTCGATCATGGTGCTACTCTTATCCAAGGTGCTATAGGAGTCTTGGTTGATTGAACAACTGTATTATTAACTGATTACTCCCTGTGAACAAGTATGTAATATTGATAGAATTCACAAGTCTTGCTCACATGGATCTTACTAAAGAAATGGAAGAAATAATATACACACATACTAGAGTAAAAGGGAGGAAGAAAGATTGTCTCTACTGCACCCATTTTGAAAAGCTAGTTCAATCAGCAATTTCGAAGGGGGAGTCCCTGGAGGCAGGAATAAGGTGAGACAAGGCAAACTTATGCAGGAGGAAAATATTGAGTTTATGCTTAAAAATGGGTAGAATTTGATTAGGTAGTAGTATACTGTCTCTGTTTAGAAGACTGTCGGCCTCCTGAGAACAGATTCTAGACCTGTCCTTCACTGCCCTCTCTGTTCATACTTATATTCCAGAAATCTTTTCTGGTGAACTGTTCGAAACCATTTCCAAAGCTCTTAGGGAAGGAAGAGGTGTAAGAAAATGTAACAAAACAGACAAGCAAACAAAATAAAAACAAATACACTGAAATAGAGAACAGGGGGACAGTGACCAGAGGGGAGAGGGGAGGGAATTTAGAGGAACAAGTATAAGGACACAGGGACAATAACTAGGGGTGGAAATTTGGGAGGGGGGTGGGGTGCATGGGGGAGGGGAGGGCTGGGATGGGAGAAATAAACAGAAAACTGTACTTGAAAAGTAACTAAATAAAAATTAAAAAAGAAATGTAATGATACAGAGTCTTAGATTAAAGTCAAAATATGGGGCTTCAGTTTCTTTCAGCTGTGGGATCTTGGACATGGCACCTGACCTCCCTGAGCCTCAGTTTTCTCATTTGAAAGACAGAAGTGGCACAACAATAATTGCTCCGCCTCCTTCTCAGGACCACTGTGGGATTTAGATGAGAAACAGTTAAGACAGGGGATGTTGTTGGTGACTGTAAAGTGCTGTACAGCACTGGGAACTGACAGGCACTCTTTCCTATGACGAATAAGCCACTCAGACATGTATTATGAAGGTTTTAGAATTCACCTCATCATTGTCTCCACCACATGGTGTGTGCAGTTGACTCTTTTTGCAATGTCTCCTCACAAACCTTTCAGGATCAAGAGGTCCCTGGCCAAGAAATAAAGCACAACTGGATTTGGATGAAAACTGGTAACAAAATTAGGTACGACTCCAGGAGGAGCCATTGGAGAAGAGCCCAGCTGGGTGTCGCACATGAGACGGAACACATATTTATGCTGTATTCAGGTTGCTTGCATCTTATCAGATCCCTGAAGAAAAATCACCACTATCTGGAAAGTAGGGTGTGGTTTTTTGGAAGTGATTGGAACCATAGTTTTTCTCTTTGTTAATATTATTCTGCACTAGTAAATTTGTTCATCAATAAATATTTGAGAGCATAAAAAAGTTACCTCATCCAATTCCTACATTTTGCAGTTTATGAAAACAGCCTTAAGGAGGCTAAGGAACACCCATGAAATCACACTACTAGTAAGTAGCAGAGTCCCCTTCCAAGTTTCTAAACTCACAATGCTCTTCCTACCATATATAGTTGGTTGAGCAATAGTATTGAATGAACAATAAAAGCAAAATCTGCATTAAGTGGACAAAACTTGCAGAAATGCCTACTAGTTTAACTTCAGATGTACATTTAGTTTTGTGGTCCCAGCTAAAAACCTGTGTCCTATCTGCTCTAGAGATAGTACTTTAGTCAGTGCCTGTGAGGTGTCACTACCTCCCACCCCAAGCACTTTCCATGTGGCAAGACAGTAAGACTTATAGCAGACTAAACTGAGAGAGTGTTACCTACTTAAACTGTTTTTCTGACTTAATAAGAATTTTTCATCTACAGCAAGCCATTTTAAAATATTGTCTATACACAAACAGTCACTCTGAATAATAGGTCTGCACAGAGTAAATGTCACCTCTCTAAATCACACGGGACCTCAGCAGCACAGCAGAGAAGGCTCCATAACAGTTTAAACTTCAGGCTCCCATTTATTATGGATGTGTTTATAAATCTTAAAGGGCACTTTTCTGCCTCCTGGGAAATCCAAAACCGGTGCCATTGTTTGTCAGGGTGACTTGTTCAGGATGTTGAGGTCCTTGCCATCCTTCTTACATCCAGATCCTATTTGGTTCCAAACTGAGCCAAGGTTATTGTCAAAGGTGCCATTTTCTCATCTTGAATGGTGGGGGAAAACTCTGCCCCAGAAAAGGTATATGGCCACTTTGAACACTGGGGTTTGGAGAATGAATGTAGAAGATTTCTTTCTTCATTCTTTTTTTCTCCTTTACCTTGAATAAATGATCTTCTCTGCAAAAGTGCTTTGAGTTTCTCACATGAGGGAAGCACAAGACAGCTTACACAGCAATGGCATTGAAAAACTCCTTAGCCGCTCCCATCCGTCTTGGTTAGTATGAATACTTTAGCATTAAGTGGAGAAAAGGAGAATCCATCAATAGTTAATAACTGACCTTAAGATGGGAATTCAAAGTTCACCACAATTACACCCAAGTGTCAGAGAACACACATGGGACATTATCAATATATTTGACTTCAAAAGTCTGGGATAGCAAATTTAAATACCATCAGAGAAAGAACTGGGCATTATTTTAATGAGGAAATATTGTTACCATATCCAACAGCCACACTAAGATACTCAAAACCAAGATTCTCAGTTGGGAATGGCTATGGAAAAAGATAAGCATTATCTAAAAAAGCTAATAAGAGTCAGGCTAAAATTCTATAATGTGGCCAGTTTGTAAACAATTTGTTCCTAGTTTTGAAGGGTGACTGTATTTTAAAGGTAGAAATGAGTTTGGCAAAAGATTAAAAAAAACATGCTTGTGCATAGATGCTTAACATACATTTTCATCAGAGAAATGCAACTTAAAACCACGATGATTTATTACTACACTAAAATGACTAAAATTTAAAAAACTAACACCACCAAATGCAGGATGACTAGAATTCTCTCATACAATGCTGGGTGGGAGTATAAAATGGTAGAACCACTATGGAGAGTTATTTGTCAGTTTCTTTAAAAGCTAAGCACACACATATCTTATTGCACAACTATTTAATTTCTGGCTATTTATTTTGAAGAAATAAAAACATCCCATATGTTCACAAGGAGATTTGTACAAGTATATTCATAGCAGCTTTATGCACAATGGAAAAACTTTGGAAACAACTAAATGTTCATCAAGATCAGTGATAAACTTTCATGTAATATTCATGGAATAAAATATTACTCAGCAATACAGAGAAATGAATCACGGGTATTTACAAGTACATGAATATCATAAACATTATGCTGAGTACAATAAGCTGGACACAAAAAATATATATTATATAATTCCACTTGTATAAAGTTTAAGAACAGGCAAATCTAGTTAATGGGTATGGAAATCAGAAGGGTGGTTTCCTCTTGGAGAGGAGGGGACCAGAAGAGAGACATGAGACAGCTTTCCAGGGAGAGAAGGATGCTTGGTGTTTGTTGTTAGCTGCATGGGTGTGTACACAGATTCAAGTTTAGACTAATTCCTATTCATTTTAATACATGTAATTATAATTTAATTAAAATGAAAAAATAGGAAGATTAAGAACTGTGAGGCTAATTGTCTTCCTGGTATTCCATGTTATAAAGCTTTATGCAAAGGGTTGTCCACAAGTAGCCACATCAACTGAGTGATGCAGGAGTGTAAAATCTGAGGCCCCTGCCCAGGCTTATGAAGTCAGGATATGCAATCTAGTATAAAGTCCAGAAAAGTCATGTATAATACCATTCCAAATTCTGGGGATACATTTCCTGGTTGGTATCAAATTTGATAAGGCTCAATCATCCATCATCACAGCCATGGTTACAAAATGAAAATGAATTGTTTCTATATGTTGGACGGATTCTTCTCTAAAAACAAAGAAGTATGGTATAAACATATTTCAATGAAAGGGAAAGAATTGCATGAAAGATACTACAAGTTGCCTATCCAGAACCCTTCTTCTTTTCTTTCTTACTAATAGAACCTGGGTATATTCTGGGGCACAAAGCATCCAGCTAAAGTACTCCATATCCTAGTCTCTCTCACAACCACTGATGTCAATGAGGTATACACAGAAGTCATTATGTGGAATTCCTGTCAAGCTCCTTGAAGTGCTGAGTATGGAGGTCATTCACATCCTCATTTCTCTTCCTGTGATGGCCGGAGTGCCAACCGCCATCTTGAACAATGAGGCACTTTTGAGATTGGATACCTTTTGAGGACAATAAATTCTGGACAAAGCTATGAATTTTTATTCTGATGGGGCTCCTCTCTTAGGCACAGCTTAATCTAATTCTAAGTGGCACAGGTGGGTGTAAGCAAATATTTAGATAGATTGAGAGGTCTTTAACATTTTTCTATGTCCTATCTCCTGGTGTGGAGGTTTTGGCCTTTAGAATCATATAATTCTAGATTAGAAAGAAACCTTAGAGAACATCAGGGCAAAAATCTCTCATAAGTAAGATAAGGAAGAGTCACACTGATTTGACTAAGACTTTGCCAGGAGTTACTTGTCAAACACCCATCATTATCAGCACTCATTAGGTACACATTGTTATGGCTATCAATAAGACACCTTCCAGTATCCAGAATATATTTCTAGGATATCTTATGTACCTCTCAATGCATTGCCTTTTCTTGTTTAAATCTATAAAAAAGTGTAGATCTAATATATACCTTAATATCAAGAATACCAGGGACAGAACCTTGTCTTTTTAAGCTCTGCCATATCTTCCTCAATAAATATGAGCTGACAGAGAGTCAATGATCATTTTGAATCCATTTGTGTGTGTGTGCATGTGCACGTGTGTGCTTCCAGGAGAGATAGCGGTAGTGTGAAAGCCATTTTTAGAGAAAGCATCTCAAACTGCTGAAGGAGAATGATGCCTGACAAGCATTTCTTTTATTGAATAATCCAGTTTACAAATGCTTCCAGACAGACTGAGGGGACTTGACTAGGTTACAAATATGACAACCACAATCAAAGCCTAGATGAAAAGTGCGCTGCCATTAATGAAGGTGGGGACAGGAAAGTTCTCCTCAATGAACTCAGCTCTTTTGGCAGATCTTCTCCTCTAGATATAAACCTGTTCTCCTTTGTAACAAAATCCCATTCAGGAAAAAAAGGAGAGGGTTGAATTGCTTTATGTACTTTGCAAGATCTGCTTCTTGTGTGTGTTTGTAAGATTCTGAAGCACTGTGACCGGTGTGCAGACTGACAGCTGAAGGTAAATCAAGGGAGCAGGTGGGGAAAAAGCCCTTGAGTAGCCAACTTGCCTGTTTCATAGATCCTTACAGGGAATATAGGCAGGCTGGGGCATTTTTGTCTTAGCAATTACTACTGAGATTCACCATTGCAGCGCTCCATGGGGATTCACTAAAAAGGTTAATGGCATCTATCAGATTTACAGGGTGCAACAAGGAAGTTGGCACATTCCCCAGTGCGAGGTGTAATGTCACCTGTGTGGGCTGAGCAGTCCACATTCATTACCATTCATTGGCCAAATGGCCCGGGTTTTAACCAGCCTTGAAATGTAATCTGTCAACAGTTGAGCATTCATAGCAAGAAAAGTGGCAAGGGGGATTCTAAGAGAAATGACAATAGAACTGGAATACTCTGCCATCAGCTGATGGACCTTCTGAGAAAGTTAAGAGAGATGGGTGCCTACAATGAAAAGTTGAGACAGTGTAAGATCAAGGTGAAAATAAATATCCAGGCCCTATAGTGCAACTCTTAAGAATGACTTCATTAACACACCCACAGGCATCCTACTACAGCTCCATGTAAAGCTGTTGTTTCCCATCCATTTACTCTACACTGAGTTTTCAAAAAACTGTTTAGATTTGTGTAAATATGTGACTCTAATTGGCTTTCCAGTCTCACAGCCTATCAAAGGCAGAAAGGGGGGCTCACCGACACTTCAAAGACAATAAGCACATTTGATGCAATGGTCTATGATTCTCCCCAATGTTTTTAACCCGCGATTGGAGAAACAGATGGTTAGATTTTTCTAGGAAGCTTAAAACAGAAGCTGAGCTAATACAAAACTGCTCAGCTATCAGACGGGGCAAATCCATTCTGTCGCCTTTTTTTTCTCCCCCAAATCACAACCCATCAGAGGAAGGATTTAGCTTCACAAAAAGATATTTACCAGGAAGCTTTCCACAGAAAAGAAGGGCATGCTTTGTTAAACCAGATGCATTTTATTTTTCCTGGATCCAAGATTTATGAAAGCAGTATGCTCATATTTCTCCATATACAGTAATTGGAACTCATTATGCTAATTGTATTTCCATTATCACTAATTAACAATCAGAGTGACCTGGCCCACAGTCTAATTTGTCTTTAATCTGTTTTTGTATAGGGAGTTTTACCCTGTAATTTCAAGGTGATAATTCTATTCAGTGCAACTTTATGAATTGTAGAAGGTAACACTTTTGATGCTTGATGCTATCCTCTTGCAACTATTTGGGATAAAATAGAGAAGCAAATGGATATGCCTTCATATGCCCTCTCACTGATGAAATAGATTCTTAACCTCCGAACCATAACAGCATCTTTCATAATTCTCGCTCAGGTTGAATATCTAGGCAAAGCAATGGGACAGTTGCCTGTACTCAAACTCCAGCTCTCTATTTAAAATATATAGTACTTTGTCTAAAAAGTAGCTGACATTTGCTGTCATCAAGAAGGAAAAAGGGTGTTTCAAGTACCTTCTAATGATTAGTTAACACCTTATAAATATTTTTATGTGACAAATCTCTTGTAAAGAGAGAAATGACAGGTCTGCATCATCAAGAAACTTGCTTCTCATAAAAATGAGATATCATAGGGAGAGATGAAATACATTCATGGCACTCTCAGAGGATATATTGATTATTTATCAAACAGATTCACAGCAGTGGAATGGTATGGGGGGAGGAACCTGAATTTGGAGACCAAGGTTCTGAGTTCAAGTCCACTTTCAGTGCTTAATAGAAAACACCACTTTGACTCTGAATTTTTGTTTCATCATGTTTAAAATTGAGTTAACACATTTGAAGTAACATTGAGACAACACTGAGCAGGTTAAGAGTGAGGACTTCGGAATTACACTGAGATCAAATTTGGACTCTACCACATATTAGCTGGTGGCCTAAGCTAAAGCCTTGGTTTTCTAAATACATTTTAAATTGGGCCTAATCATAGTTCTTACTTCACAGAGCTGTCTTGAGATGAAACTAATAAAGATTAATGTGTATAAAAAGATTTGGCCAATCTCTGGCTCATGGTAAGAATATTGCAAAGGCTAGCTCTGGTTTGGGAGAAGTGGTCACGTTAAAGTTCTTGGTGTAAACAAGAGAACACCCTACAAGAAGAGGTTGTGATCATTGCCATGCATTGCTTTGTTCTGGAGATTGAAGTGAACATTATTACTTCAATCACTGATCCATTAAAGAAAAGACTTCTGTTGGGAATTAATGAAAATTATATTGAAAGAGAGAGTAATAAAGGAGAACACTAAGACAGCTGCACATGAGAAATTAATTTTAGAAAAGATGTCTCTTTTTGTAGAAAGCTTGGGAATTTCAGATCTACCTTCTCATGCACTGATTTCTAATCTGATTAAGCAATACCCTAAATGACCTCTAGGCCGTGGGTTCTACCAGGTCTGTCTCTGTAGCCTGATTGACCTGGTTTCCCTTTGTGTCTTCCAGAGCACCACTGAAGTCAGCAACTTTGAGGTCCTTTTTTTAAAAGAAGCCTTTCTGTGATATCATACTCCCACTGCTACTGCAACCTCTGCAAACACTTGAGAACCCGTTGGATCACCATGGTTCTCTTCCACAGAATGCATCGAGTTTTCACATTCTCAGGAAGCCCTGTTCCTAAGTTTGGCCTCTTCTGCGTGAGAGGAAGATTTTTCTGAATCCCAAAGTCAGTTACAATTGTAGCTCCACAGCATACCCTGGTTTCACAGGCTCTCTCTCACACACACAAAAATATTTGCTCTTCCTTGTCTATGGTATAAATCACAGGATATCACATAATCATCAAAATAATCTTAATCAATGTTTCACCGTCTGGCTTTCCATAACAATTCCAACTCCCCGTTGATATTTTCTAACTTCCCTTCTGTTAGACCAGATGGTGCATGTTCTAGCCTCTTTATTATCTTTTACTGACCATGGTACTCTGTCCAAAGATCATTGCAGGGAAGCCCCCATGCTGTCTGCAGCAGTGGCTCTGTCCTGCCTGTTAAACATTCCAGCCTTTGCTAATGACTATCATTTCTAAATGTGAGCTTTCTTCCAAAGTCACTGGCTAGCCCATAATTATTTTATACCACAACCACTTTGGTCTCCACACATCCAGTGTGAGCTCTCTTCTTCAGGTAGGAGCAAAGTCCAACTGGAGCCTTTCCTATATGGCATGAAGTTCTCCCACATGGAGAGTGTGCAATCAGCATCCACCAGTAATCATGCTGTCTTCTTTCCTATTGTGTTAAAAAGGGAAAGGAAGCACCAAGAAGCTGGATCGTTATATTTTCCTCACATACAACATCATAACTTAACTATTTTAATCTTTCTAGACCACTGTTTTTCATTTATCTTTCTGTATAAGCCATAAAACCCATTTAAAAAACATAAAATAACCAACATATCTGAACATCAGTTGCAATGGGACTTGAAGAGAAGACATCTACAAGTCCAATAAATCTGTGGGTAATTTTAAACAGGGGTAAGCACATCTATCCTTATCCTGCTCTGTGTGTGCATGCATGTGTGTTTGTGTGTGTGAAACTAGCAGACCAACTTCATTTCAATATAGCAATATCTTCTTTCTAGAAATCACTTTGGAAATCAAAACTTTAAACAAGCTGCCTTTCTAGACTTTATTCTTGTCTCTCCAAAACACAAACTCACATAACACAATGAGTAGGAAATATAGTAGATATATGGAGTTGAAAGAAAGCATCGGTATCTAATTTCCAAAAAACATGCATCAGTCACTGAGTGGATAAATATGCTAACTGGGCATCATTTTTCTATGGTATCTGACAGAAAATCACAGTGCAGAAAGATTTTATCACAAAAGATTTTCAATTGGTTGTTTAGGAAGATAGATCTGCAAGTAGTCTCTTTATCCCTAATGACCATAGAATGTAAATAATCTCATTATAACCATATTTCATGTAAACTTTATCTCCAGATGAGGTAGGTTTCCTTCTAGGCAACTCCTTTTATTTTTATTTTTTCTTCTCTGACCAGTGAACACAATACATGTTTGGTCCATTGGTTAAGATGGAGCCCAGTAAACTCAAAGCTTTGTTCAATGTAGACCATCTTACCATAGGACACATAAGCTATACTTTCTTCCCAGAATAGATCTCTTAAGTTTCCATCCTGAAAACATGTAAAGGACTTCTTAGAGCATACATAATCCATGTTTATATCCTAAAGCATCTTCTGAACCACAAACAAAAAATACAGTCGATAGGCTATTGCTAAAGCTAACCACTTTCCACTTACCTTCATGACCATAATTCAGTTACCTAGAAAAAATAGCAACCAACTATTTTTTAAAGATTTTATTCACTTATTTTTAGAGGGAAGGGAAGGAGAAAGAGAAGGAGGGAAGCATCAATGTGTGGTTGCTTCTCACATACCCCCTGCTGGGGACCTGGCCTGAAACCCAGGCATGTGCCCTAGACTGGGAATCAAACCAGTGACTCTTTGGTTCCTAAGCCAGAATTCAATCCACTGAGCCACACCAGCCAGGGCTCAACCAACTAGTTTTTTTTCCTCTCCAGAAATCTAGGACAATACCATAAAATACAAATTTTACCCTAAGCACTCTATCAATAGAGGCTAATACGGTTAACTTCTTCCCTGAGCCTTTGCAAAGACTTTGTATAATTCTTCCTTTACTAGTGAGGTTTCTAGGATTTGGGACAGTTTTAGTTCTTCCTTTTCTATTTAAGAGGAGAAATAAAAGTGCTTCATTCTGCAATTGCTGAGTGTATTACTGTTCTCCATTTGCATACTGTCTCGTGATTTGCATGTGGGGGCAGCCAAAAGGTCTCAGAATCATTACCCTATAAAAACCATTTCCTTGCTGATAAGGTTTTCCATAAGCAGGGCCGAAGGAAATGGGTCAGACTGGATTTCTGAAACTGTCTAAGGAAACATCTTCAGATTGAGCAGTACACTCCAGGCTTTAATAAAGCATCTAAAGAGCTCTAGTTTTTCTCAAGCCATGCATGGGAAACACTCCAAATGTCTCCCTTTCCCCCTATTCTTCCCAGTATCTGAACATGGCCTTCATCCTGCACAAACTCTGTGATCTTGCCCCTAATTATAACGGGAGTTTTCCAAAGGGTGTTTATTGTCCTTTATTTCCTATACACCCCAAAGTATTACTGGATATCATCTCTCTTTCTCTAATTTCAGATTTTTTGGCACTTCTTTCACTGTCATTCTTACCTCTAAAATGAGAAACTTAATTAATTTATCCAAAGGCGAAAACGTTCTTTTAGATATAGTCTCTAGGTTGTTTTATAGTTCCAGAAGTGAAATCATGCAGCCAGATTTTTAAAAGTCTTGAAAAACAGGCTAAACGGTCTAAATGTTATTCTCTCTTTTTCTCTAGTGTTATACATTCTGCTGCTCCTGTTTTTCTAGCACTTTCACAGCTTTAACATAGATTACTCCAGAAAATCCTCACTTAATGAATACTTCTGAGATGTATGATAGAAGAATTACTCAAAGCGAGGTTTGTAAGAGATATCAGTGAAGAGAAGACCTAAAGTCAAGAGAGCAAATAAAAGCCTGGAGAAACAGCTTGGTAACAGAAACTTCCCCAAACGAAGGGATAGGAGTGGAAGGAATGTGCGTGAACACAGATGAAAGTTATCTAGCTGTGGACAGCGAGGAAGGGAATATCATGCTAATGGTTAAAGAATGGCTGGCTTCCAGACTGGAGATAACTACTGATTAAAAATTTTTAATTGTCTCAGAATATAAGTACAGTTCCTAAAATTTTGGCTTAAAAGCAGGAGTCAGCAAACTACAATCCATGGATCAGATCAGGCCCATCACTTGTTTTTGTAAATAAAGTTTCATTAGAATGCAGCCACATTCATTAGTTTCTGTACTATTTATGACTTCTTTCATTACAATAGTAGAGTTCACCAGTGGCAATAAAAACCATATGACCCACACGTCTCCAATATTCCCCTGTTCAAAAGTAATGCTTAAATTCTAACAGACACCTAGAAATATTATCTTACATCCCATATTTATTCTTTGGTCTGTTTTTGAAAGCGTACAAGTATGTTTAAATGTGCAATTAATTAATCAATATAGCTGAACTCTGAAACTGCAATGCATACTCTCAAAACAAATTCTCAGATGCATAAATTATGCATACATCAACCTAACTTAGACAGGGTCCCAAGGCACCCACCTATAATTGAACCAATTTTGTTCATTACAACTCAGAAACATGTATGTGACACTGTTCTTAGGGTTAAATGGGCAATGATAGAACAGGCACAGGCAAAAGTAGTAGTTGGAGGAATAAAATCATGGTTAGAACCTCACTGAGATAATAAAGTGGCCAGAGCAAGGACCACTTTAATTCACCAATGGACTTGCCACCAAACCCAATGCATTTTTCTTCTTCTACCATATTCTCAGGTTTCTGTTCTTCTTTCCTCTTCAAGCAACCACTGAAAGAGGTAGATTGAAAGAAAGCAATTCCATGGGAGGCCAGAGACTTACATTCTGGATCTCTTTTATCACTTCCTTGGTGATCACACTTCAATCATTTGCTTCCCTGACACTGGTTGTTTTTTCTTGTTCTGTGGTGATAATATCCCACAACCTGAATGTCCTGAGGATGACTATGTTATCTCCAGAAATCATTTCCAGGTCTAAGGTACTTGTTTCTAAGGCTATACCCTTATTTTAACACCTCACAACTATATCTTCTATAGTGGAGTGACTGTGTCCTCCAAAAGATATGTGGAGAATGTGCTCTTATTTGAATAAGAATCTTTGTAAGTGCAATTAAACTAACAATCTCAAGATGAGAGCACCCTAAGTTAGGGTGGAATTTAAACCTAATGATGGTGTCCAGATAAAAGGTAGGAAAGAAGAACACATGGACAGACCCAGAGAAGAAGACCACATGAAGAGAAAAGCAGAGATTGGAGTGATGCATCTATAAGCCAAGAAACGTGAAGGATGGTCAACAACCATCAGAAGCTAAAGGCATGAAACAGATTCTTCTTCAAAAATGAACTAACTTCTCCAACATCTTGATTTTTGACTCTGGTCTCTAGAAGTGTAAAAGAATAAATCCGTTAAGTCACCAAGTTTATGGTAATTTGTTACAGAAGAATTAGCAAGTTAATATACCTTATTAAATAACTTTGGCTTTCTCATTCTCTATGCCATTGAAAATGGAGCACTGCAGCCTGCTTTATTTTTTCCCTTCCTTATAGATTGCTCTAATATTTGAAGATTGTTTCTTAAGTGATGAGTCACAGACCTTGAGGAAACACTATTTCTCCCAAGGATTATTTTCTTTCTTTCTTTTTTTTCTTTCTTTTACTCTTTCTTCCTTTCTTCCTTTCTTCCTTCCTTCCTTCTTTCCTTCCTTCCTTCCTTCCTTTCTTCCTTCCTTCCTTCCTTTCTTCCTTCCTTCCTTCCTTCTTTCTTTTTTCTTTCTTTTAGAAGTTTGAGTTCTGCATTTACTAGAAAATACATTTTCTCAGCTAAAAATTACCTTTTGGAAGACACATCTCAAACTTCTATTAGAAGCTTTTAGACTTACCTGCCAAAAAATTAGCTGTGGACCAAGATATAATTGTTTTTCAAAATCCCATTCTGGTGCATGAAACACACACTTAGTTTTCAATATAGACAATTAATGCCATCTGCTTTGTTTCTGGACTCTGAAACCAAATGACTCGTATGTTCAGACAACTTTCCCCCTTAGAATTAGGGTTTTAAAATAAGGTATCTTTCTTTTCAAAAAGGGGCTGAGTAACTGACATTATTTTGGAATTTAAAATGCTCACTGTTTATGGATGTTAACTCACATTTATGAGCAAGATTTCATCAATTATATGACAGCTTACTAAATGTCACTCTTGTGCTCTACTCCTAAAGTAACTACATGCTACATGCTTAGGAAAATATCATATAATTATAAAGTAATTCTATGTTCTAGTAGATTACTTAGTAATTATACATAATACTGTAGTTCCAATAGTGATTACTATAAAAGCTCATTATAAAAGGCAGAAACAGTCACACATATATTCTAATTATATCTGCCACAATAAAAGTTAATGTTAATTGAGGTGATTTATAGTTATTATGGTAATTCAATTAAAAGTATATACTGGCAGTGATAACCAACCTTCAAAAGAACAAAGTGTCAAATTAGTATGAGAAAACTTAAGGGAGAAATCACCTTTGACCTAAATCTGTTTGGTTTCCTTTACTCAAAAAATGCTCCCACTATTCTCTTCCTATGGGCTTATTCATTTGTTTCTATCTACCCAGCACCTAGGTCAGTACTTGGCTTGTGGAAATATTTCATAAATATGTACTAAATAAATGAATAAATAACTTGTAATGTTTATTCTTGTCTATCTAAAATTAGATGATGAAGTCCATCTAAAATTATTCTAAACTGATGCTCTTAATAGTTTAAGGTCATTGACTACTTTGAGAATGATATAAAAGTTTCTGTCCTTTCTCAGTAAAGTGCATATAAACACAAAATTTTCCCAACACTCACAAGATGTTCAAGGATTCTTTGAAACCCATTCATGGAGCTCAAGTTAAGAACAATGGCTCTGGAGAAGAGCAGCATTTTATAAACCATTCTATCTGCCTTTAGGGGCTTGGGACTAGGACCATTTTCAAAGGAACTGATGGTAGATTACTTTCCCAATTTTCCCTTTCTCCATTATTTAAATAATATGAAAAATTAAATCATGGTTTCACTCACAGTTTATTTTGCTCCATATTCACTTTTAAGTTGTACAGCATAAGAAATTGTGGAAATATCTATCCCTTTGTTAGAAGATTATAAAAAAACCATGCATTTCTGAACACAAATACACAGCCCATTAAAAAGGCAAGTGTCATATACAAACTCTCTGGTTCACAGGAGATACTCATCCCTGTTCTTGAAATGCTGTTCATCACACATTCCAAATGCAGATACAATGAGATGTTTCTAGAGATAACTCATCACACAGAATGATGGGGTCCAGTTGTATACCATCCTGGGTCAGGGATTGGGTGGGACTTCGAGGTGCAAGGCAGAGATACTGCCTTGAAAGTTTGTCATTTCACAGAAGAAACAATGATAATGTTTGGAAAACACCACATGGCAATATAACAGTGTCGAAGTCCACAATCATAAATGCTGCTGAATCCAGAGAATAGTCATGTTGAGGACTGATGTAGTTGGTCGAAATTGAGTCAAGGTGGCAAAGAAATATAATGTACTTTATATTCCCTAACTTTGTTTCAATGTAGACCTACTAGTGTGAATATGGACAAGAATAAAATGATTATAAAGGTCCAATTGAGATAGGCGGTACAAAAGCCTAAGAGGAGTGAAAAATTCACGTACTTTGGAATTTTTCTGAGGATCCAAATACCTGAGACCTCAAAGCATTGTTTATGACCTTTCCCCCACATCTTTGCAGATGACAGGGTATGGCCTAAACTCGAGTTCTGAGAGAGTTAACCTAGAACAGAACACGCCCGTCACGTTATTCATTGTGTCAACTGGGGATTTATTCCCAGTCCCCATTTCTCAGTAGTACAGAACATTTACTGCATCTTTGCTAATCTGCATAATCACTCGTCAAGATCAGTGATTTCTATCCACTTGTCATTGTTGCTGTTTTTAAACATTACCTGAAAAATTGGTTTAACGTATTTTAACTGGCATCCTTTTCTATGCCACTGGATAGCATGGATAGATATATTCGATAGTCATTTCTCCCTTCTCCCACTCCCCAAACAAGTTCAGTGTTTATGAAATGAGCTGAATTTTCCTAGACAGTTAAATTCATCCCATTCCTTCACAGATGTGGATGATACCTGGATACGCAGATACCCTCACTTGAACCTGTTTATTGCACTGAGGAAAGCTATTCTCAGATGGAAGAGAAGTCTGTCCCCAGGGTTGGGTGTGCTGCTTAAAATGTCTCTTTATCCAGAAGGAGACTATTTTATAAATACCTTTCAGCAACAAAACACAAAAAATTAGAGAAAATAATTGATATTAACTAATGCTCTTAAAATGTTTACGGCTATTTACAACCATTTTCTAGCCCAGTGGTGAGTCATAAAGGTCTGAACTTGAAGGTCAAATTCAAAGACACTTTCATGTCATTTGATTAAGACAGAGATGTAGGAGTCACAGTTACAGACTCTTATTAGAACGAGAATTGTAGTCCAAGTACAAAAACATTTCTCTTTCATTTACTTTTAATTTTCACGTTGGAAGTCTTAAGTTTTTTCCAATTTTTATTCTAATTTCATACTAGAATGGACTCAGATCAAGTTTCCAATACATGAAAAATTGTTTGTATACATACATATACCCACACACATGAAGTACCCCACGCAGGGGGGAAAAGCCTCCCCGCATTATTAACCCTTCTTCACTTGCTCCTTCCCCCAAATAGTCAAGTATCTTCACCCAATAATACCATTTACTGGCCCTGATAAAACGCACATCTGAAAGAATCCAGAAAAACCTGCAAGTAATTCATCCTGTTCTGTGGGTAAAATCAGATTTGGGGATTGGTGGGTCCTGAATAACCAGACAGTACTTTCTAAAACTGATTCAAGAAGCTACATTTAATTTCTAGGTGGATGAAAAGATCTTGATTGTTTTTAGGTTAAAAACTGTTGTCAAATTGAAGTGGATGCTTCATTTAATAAAAATAATCTTTCTTGTTCTCCCTTGACCCAATATTTATGTCTGAGATCATTAACCCAGTGGTAGAAATTTTCTGAATTTAATTATTCGATAAATGCTCATTAGCACTTAGTTGGTATCAGGCCGAGTTCTTGGCACCAGAGATGAAGCAGGAAACATGGTCAAGGAGGCCAAGCCTGAGGAGGGCAGAAACATCTGAACAACAAGACTAGCCCAGCAACACTTCCTGGAAAACCTGTGGTCTTCATTTCCAAGGTCAAAGAAGGCAAATTCTTGAGGCACTCTTGTCAGACTGGAAGTCTTAGATGAAATGACTTTATTGCATTTTTTCTTTCATCTGAGAAAGTGTACACCAACATGCACACTGTAACTTCTTTCTGGTATCATCGCTCAAATATTCTTAAAATTTAACTTTAAAAAGATAATACTTTCACATGATTATATATGTGTATGTATAGGATACATAAAAGTATTTGACCAAACACTGTTTTCACTTAAAAATAAATCTTAGAATCTGTTTGTGCTGGCACATAGAAAACTGTTTCATTCCTTCTGAAAGCTGCATATTGTGTCATTACATAGATGCATCATAAATAATATCTGTCGATCCCCTATTGATGGATCTTTAGTTTTTTCTCTAGCCTTTTGTTTAAAAAGACTAAAATGAATAAACGTGTGCATATGTTACTTTTAATGTCTGTAAGTATATCTATAAGATAGGTTGCTACAAGTGAAATTTAGGGCCAATGGGTATATTCATTTGCAACTTTGATAAATGTTGATACATCATCCCCCATAGACTTCTGTGGGTTACACACACACCATCATGCTTCTATACAGCCTCAGTAAAAGCATGTTGTCAGTCTTTTATATTTGTATCATTCTGGCGGGTAAAAATTTCCACGGGGGAGTTTTAATGTGTATTTCCTTTTGACGAGAGAAGTTGAATATCTCTTTAAATGTTTAAGAGAAACTTGTGTTTAACTTTCAAGGAACTTTGTTTCACTTTCAATCTGTTTTCTGTTCTCCATGTTATCTTTCTCTTCACGGAGTGCTTAAAATTAGGAAAATTCATTCTTCGTAGAGCACATGAATTACAGACACTTTTTTCTGAGTTTATCATTTGTCTTTTAACTTTCTTTTTTTTTCCAAATTAATTCTTCACTTTAGATGTAGAGTCCCTGTACACTTCCCATCCAGTTTGCCTTCTTAGTCGTGTCTTACATCAGTGTGGCTCATTTGTCACAATTAGTGAGGCAATACCAATACATTAAGTCGAGTTCACAGCTTAGGCTAATTTCCTGTTTCGTTGCAGCTTTTTTGTTGCAGTGAAATTAATATGACGTAACGTGAACAATTTTAAAGTTATAACACAATGTTTTGCACCCACCACCTCTATTTAGTTCCAAAACACACATCAACCCCAAAGAAAACTCATACCCATCAGCAGTCACTCCCTGTTTCCCTGTCTTCTCAGCCCCGTGAACCACTAGTCTGCTTTCTGTCTCTGTGGATTTACTTATCCCGGTTATTCCACGTCAGTGGAATTTTCCAAAATGTGACTTTTGCATCTGGATTCTTTTAATTGGCCTAATGGTACTGAGGTTCATCCATTTTGTAGCATGTCCCAGTACTTCATTTATTTTTATAGTAAATAACAGTCTAGTGCATGTCTATACCAATTTTGTTATCCATTCATTCATAGGCGTTTGAGTTGGATGATAAGGTGATTATGTGTTTAAATGTTTGAGGAACTGCCAAGCTGTTTTTCAAAGTGGTTGTACCTTTGTACATTCCCACCCTCATTTATGAGGGTTTCGACTTCTTAATGTCTTTACCAATACTTGTTTTATCCTATTTATTTGTTTGGTTGTTATTTTTGTTTTGTTTTTTATAGCCATCTTAGTGAATATGAAGTAGTATCTCACTGTGGTTTTGATTTGCATTTGCCCAATGACTAATAATGTGAGCATCTTTTCATGTGTTTATTGGTTATTGGTATATCTTTTGTGAAGATATGTCTATTCAAGTCTTTTACAGATTTTTTAGTTAGGTTGCTTATACTTTTGTTATTGAGTTCAAGGAGGTTTTTTTATGTTTTCCAGGCACCAGACCCTTATCTGATATATATGATATGCAAATATTTTCTCCCATTCTGTAGGCTGTATTTTCATTGTCTTCATGGCATCCTTTGAAGACCAAAATATAAAACATAAAAACATTTCCCTATGAAGTTTTCCCTAGGAAAGAGTTTTATAGTTTCAGTTTTTATATTTTGGATGTCAGTCCATTTTTAGTTGAATTTCATATATGTGAGGTAGGGGTCAAATTTTATTCTCTCCCATGTGTTGTAGATAACCAGCTGAACCAGCACCATTTGCTACAGAGACAAGTCTTTTTCCATTGAATGTCTTGGCACCTTTATCAAAAGTCACTTGGCCACAGATTTATGAGTTTATTTCTGGACTCATTGGTCTATATGTCTATCTTTATGCCAATACTACATTGTTTTGATTACTGCAGCTTTGTTGTAAGTTTTGAAGCCAAGAAGTCCTAGTTCTGTAATTCAGGGACCCTTGTATTATCCACATGACTTTGAGTATCATCTTTCCCATTTCTGCACAAAAACGTCATTGAAATTCTGGTAAGGTTTCTATTGAATCTGTTGATCATTTTGAGAAGTATTGCCATCTTAACAATATTAAGTTTTTTAATCCATAAATTAAAGGTTTCCTTTAATTTTTTTCACAAATGTTTCAGGTTGTTAGTGTAAAAGTTCTTTTACCTTCTTTGTAAATTTGTTTCTAGATATTTTATTCTCTTTGGAGGGGCTAAATCAATTTCTTTGTATATTATATAACAAATTATCAATAGCTTTCATGATTTTAGACTTTTGAGTCATAGAAATGCCTAATCAACTTTATAATTATAAACATTGTTTTCTATTTTTTTCTAAAACTTTTATGGCTTTATAATTATCATTTAAATTTCCAGTCCATTTGGAATTCATCCTGATTATAATGTGTGAGGTATTGGTCCAAGTTATTTTTGTCATTTAACTTTTAATTGCTCTAAAATCATTTATTGTACAGTTCTCTTTTCCTCACTGACCTCAGATGCCACCTTTAATCATATATGAAATTCCATATCTGTCTGAAATTTTAACTGGACTTTCTATTTGGCTCATTGTTTTATCTGCCTAATCATAATTCACCTTCACGCTATTTTGATTTTGAATTTGTTTATATGTTTTAACATCTGGTGGGCTAGTTCACCCTCATGGTTCTTCTTTCTCACAGTTTTCATTTTTATTGTTGTTTGTTCTTATTCTCACATAAACTTTAGAGTCCCATAGTAAGGTTAAAAGAAAACCTTGTTTTATTTTTTTATTGGGATCACTTTGAATTTAGAGATCAACTTAGAAAATCTACCTGTTTATGATTGTAACTTTTTCTAGTCGAGAGTATGCTGTACCTTTCTGTTCGCTCAAGTCTTCTGCTGAGGCTGCTACGTAATATTTAAAAACGTGTCTTCATATAGGATGGACTCCTTTATTGTTATTTTTATTCCTTGATATTTTCTTATTCATTACTTTTATAAATGAGACATTTTCTTTCTATCTCCTAATAGATTTTTATTTGAAATCAATCTAATTCTTGAGAGCTGCATAAATGTCTACTCTGAAGAGAGGATTGGTAAATAACTCTAACTCTTACAGCTTTGCCCAGAAAGACATAACTTAAATGATCATTTTTAATGCTAATATAAAATTTATCCTTTATTGTAATTGTAATTCATGCTCTTCAGAAAGGTTTAGAAATTATAAATGGATGACACTGAGGCAGTGATGTTCTATAATACCTCAGGCTTGTATAATAACTTTAGAACTAATGTATGTACATGCAAACATGCATATGTGTATACACATACATATATACACATATGTGCCTATAGATACAAAGCTTACACATGTGTTTCTAGAGCAAAAATATATTTGAATAAATGTTGCTTTTGTTTTTGCTGATAGATATATAAGATGTCATTTCAAAATTACATTTGTGGAGCAAGGGCTGCTTTGGAAATAACTTTGAATCCTGAAGAAATTGAAGACCTTCCTCAGTTGTATATTTTATCAGCAATTGATTTTTATTTCTGCATTGACTCATGGTATAAACTAGATACTTTCTGACTTTCAAAGAAATGGCTGATTTCTGTCATTCATCCCTGCAGTCTTCATGACAAATTTTGTTTATTCTCTTTCTGAATAATGTCAGCTTCACTTTGTATTCTTCTTGAAGATATGAGACTTTTCTAAACAATGAGGAAATAGGCAAAGTAATTGTTAGCACTTATATTTCAGAAGAGATTTGCTTGCCAGGATAGACTCACATCACACACACAAACTGGAACATAGGAACTCAGGATGGCTATCAAACAAAAACAGCTTTTCTTTCTTTTGCTTTCTTTCTTTCTTCCTTTCTTTCTTTCCTTTTTTCTTTCTTTCTTCTTTTATTTCATTTATTATTTTGTAGTCACCACACAAGCTCAAAGTCTGTAAAATGTAACTTTATATATATATATATATATACATATATATACACATGCATATAGTTATAAGCAGTTTAAAAATTAAATAGAATCACATGTAACACAAATAGGCATGCAACAAATATTCGTTGAAACTGAATAAGCAAATTGATGATTCGGTAAAAAATACACTTTCAAAATCTATTTTTAATATTTTAATTTGGGCTTTCTCACCAACAGAAGACACTTTTTATCTACCACTGCCAGTAAAATCTGAGAGGATAAGAGCTTTGCCATCAACCGGCATTAACCTTTAGGGTTTCTCCATATCTCCCTCCCCTTCTTCTGTTTGTCGACCATGATGGATGATGCTCCCATTTGGTCATGCTCTCTTTGATGTGATACATCCTGCAGTATCCAAGGAGAAGTTCTCAAATTCCAGATGCAGTGAGGGCAACAACATGATGGAAGAACATTTGGAATGGTGGATTTGATCAGATTGGTGAGGGTCAGAGAATAGTTATCAAATTTTCATTGATTGCGGGAATACAACATGACCCTAGATTGCCAAGCACATGGTAAACTTCAAGTCCACCATCGATGACACCATATTGGGAAATAGAGGCCAGACCTTTCAGTCAAGAGGAACATTACCAATGACTACTTCACACGATATCTCTGAGAAGGAGTCAAGGAATCAGGGCAGTCAGGGAATTTGATCCTCAAAGATTAAAATCTCATTAAAACTGCGAGTAACGAACAGAAAGATTTTTAAAAGTTATAGAAAATATACATAATTTTTTAAAAAGAAGAATTCTATCAGCCAAAAATTGGAGGTATAATCTTACTAAGGCACTGAAAAATAGAGACACATTAGGCACTGATTTTCATGGCGTTATAACTGAGTGACTGAGAACCTTGTAATTCATGGTTCCTCTTTGTCTTCTGAGAACAACCAGCATCCACTCAAAGTCTGGAGGTCAGGGTGTTGACCAGCCTCTCGGGACCCTTACTGTTCACAAGGCACTGCACCAAACATGTAACATACATCATCTCATTTAACCTCAGAACAACGGTATGAAATACTGCCTCTAATTATCCCTATTTTATAAATGAGGAAACAAAGGCAAAGAAAAACTCAGAACCTTGGGCACCAATTAATGGTTAATTGGGATTTGAACATCAGCTCTCTGTTTTAGAGTCCAAGCTCTTTAGTTACTATTGATTTTTTTGTTTTCTGGAGTGAAGCGGAGGACTTTTAAATAAGATGAACGAAGGGACAGATATTTGCACTTGAGTAAAATGTTTTTTCTAACACTTTGTGGAAACTCTCACATCTTCCCCATCTCCTCCCTAATTCAAAAAGCCCTAACACAAACTTCAACAAAACCATTTCATTACAACAACCTGTACCCTGTAGGTTAATTTTCTCGCATGCTTGCTCTAAGTGGGCACACAATAGTGGACTGTGAAAGAGGGGTTCAGCTTCCCTGGGGCAGCTATAAGGGCACTGCATGCCAGGGCTTGGAGGTCAACAGAAAGGCTGTCCCTGAAAAGCAGAGATGACTGATGGCCTGAATGCACAAGGGGCTCTGGAATGCTCTTTTATCTGAAGTCACAGTGCTCCACCAGCCCCCAGCCCTCCATTCCTCCCATACCTTGTTTCCCATTTCTCATGCCTATGGATATATGCTTCTTCCTGGCTTTGATTAGCTTGCCCCACAACCAACCTCCACCCTGCTTCCCTGTCCTCCCTAAGAGCCGAGAACGCTCCGACTTGGGGGAAGCACTCCATCATCATGATGGGAAGTGTCAGGTGCACAAGATAAATGCAAATTTCATGGCACTGCTGCCTCATTCAGCCAAGTTTTATGAGACTGAGAAAACTTGGAACCTTATGCTGTGGGGCCATTTGGTTGGCAGAGAGCAGAACAGACTTTATCCAACACCGTCTGTTGGCAGCTCTGGTGCTAGATTTACACAGAGAGGTGGAGATGGCTCTGGCTATTGGGCCTGCTGCTCAGCCAGCTGGGGGCTTCTCAAGTGAGGGAAGAGTAATGGGGTGAATCCTGGGAGAGAGTGTTCCACCTAAGCGCTCCCAATGGCATCTTCAGGGTCCTACCTCAGGCTGGAGAGGCAGGCCAGAATCAGATTGGCCTCGTGCACGGAGGCAGAGCATTCCCAGAATTTCTCACCACTCTTCTGCAGTGCCCGCCACACTAATAAAACCTGGCATCCACAGCAGAGCTGGAGCTGGGGATTGATTTCTCTGGTTAGAAACTAAATCCGTTTTTGTTATTTGTTTTTGTTTGAGCTCCTGGTTTTCTATTATATGGGACATTGCTCCATCTGCCTCCAAATTTATTATCTCGAGGGGGTGTGCACCTGGGAGGAAAAGTGTGACATGGGTTGTGACATGATGGCAAAAAAGCCATGTTCCGGAGCCAGACTGCCTCGGTTTGAACCTAGCTTTCTTCCCTTACCAGCTCTGTATGACCTTGAACAATTTTTATCCTCTTTACATCTTAGTCATCTCTCTGTAGAGAAGGCATAAGAATAACAATACTTACCTCAGATTGCAGTTGGTGAGGTCAGATTAATAAAATATAAAACTGTAATGCATTTAGAATAGGGCCTGGCCAATGGTAACTTCTCAATGAAACTTGGTTACTATTATTTTGGCAAATATACTTTCCACTTCTTGCACCACTTGGTTTTCCAACCTACAGGAGTCAACCTGAAGACTTGTGATCACGACGAGATGTTTCAAAACAGATCCTCAGCTCTGCCTGGAAGTTTGACTTGACTACCAGATAGCACACTGCCAAGCTAGGCTCCAGCATCTGAACTCTTAGGCAGCAGGGCTTGAGAGGAAGAAAAAAATGTGAATAGCTCTGTGATCGTTTTTGGGGAGAAATTGCACAAACATGCCACCCTCCCTTCACAGACACAGTAGACCTGTGATTGAAAGTTAGGGAAGTGAGCATCTTTTTCTGCCCTCAGATATACAACAGTAAATGAGATCAAGACCAAATCGGTGGAAGTAGAGTAAAATACTTTGTGGAGAAACTGTTAGACCATCGGGACCTTGGCAGTTATTTGGAAATGAGGAAATCAAGGTCCAAAGTGAGCATGTGCCACGGCCCACCAGCCAGGCCAAAAACTGTCAATATGAGAACCCAAACTCCAGACTCCTAATTCAGCCCTCCTGTCTTGTAGTGGCTCTCCAGGTAGCCCTTGCGGGAACTCCTGCCACATTCCAGGTGTTCTTTTCTCACCAAAATCCCCTGCACATCCCTTCAGGGCACTCTTCTCCAGGTACTGTTTCTGGACAGTACTCGGTCAGCACTTAGGGGAGAACTTTGAGAAGGCTATTCAAATCTATGTCAGACACTGAGCTAGGTATTTTGATGCTACAGAAGAGTATTGACCATCATCCATGCTTTCGAACATCTAATAACATAGTTGGCCAGACACCATGGAAAGGCCAGTGCTGCACGGTGGGGTGGAAAAGAGCATTATTTGAGGCCTTGACAATAGTGAGCATGGGGAGGCTCACTATTTGAGCAAATGAGACCTATGTTTAGCATTCTGATATTTCAACATAATCTATTCAGTGAATGCTTTAGTAGCTTGCATGCACTTACTTAAGATAAACCCTATCATGATTTACATTCTATGTACTTTAAAAAGAGTATTCAGAAATACTCCTGTCTTCCCTGGTGCAAAGATTTTTTAACACTGTGACTTAAACAATGACAACAATAATAATAATAATCCAGGTAGTTCTCATTGGTTGAATACCAACCATGCACCAGACCCAGTGGTAAGCACTGTGAGTTAACAGATGATTCATTATGTTCCAAAGTGCAGAGGGAGCCCTGTCTTTCATGAATTTTGGAGTTCCATGCAGGGAGGTCTCTTGTTTAGCCTTGCTGAACTTCTAACGGAGGAGGGGGCTGGCCTCGGGAGTCCCAAATGAGTGATACAAAGCACAATTCATAAGCTTGTCCTACAACTTCCTGAGGAAAGAGCCCTCCAGAACTCACACACCAAATAAAATAGTTAAGGGAAAAATGAGGGGGGAAAAGTGTTTTTTTTAATCAATTATACTTTCAAATTATTTTCTTCACAGGATTTATTAGAACAAGAAGAAAACCCCCTAAAGTTCTGAAGAAATATTAACATAACATGCCTGTAACTCATGCTGTGTTTAATGAGAGGTGCTGTTTTTCCTGCCATGGGGGCCATAGCCCAATGAGTGATGGCTCTGAAAAGGGTCACATGCATATTCATCAAATTCGACATGCACATGTAAACTGGTTCTAATAGGCCATGACAGCAGAAGTTGTGTCGGGCAAATAGCTGCACATGTGCTCCTTCCCTCAACTGGCATATTGAGCCATTAATGCTCTGGTATCCATGGATGAAATATTAGCTTGTTCACTTAAGACCATCAGTTGCTCTTGATTCTCAGTGGCTACCGAGGGAAGAGAGCCTCTTAGCTACTTTATTACGGGTGAAGCTGGAGCTTCAAGATGCTCATTTTACCTTAATGGTGCCATTAATGCCATTTTTATTCCCCGAACCTGGAGCCCAGAAGATGCAGGCAAAGTGTTCTGACCAAAATTGACGTTCCACCCAGTCCAAACCAAAGATGACCCTCTTGGCTCTAACTCTGGCGCTCTTGCAGAGGGTGTGGGGTTTTAAACTTTTTCTCAATATGTTTTGATGCAACATTCATTTTATTCAAGTGTCAACTAGTTGGAAGGCTGTTGAGGCACACACCCAGTTGCTTAAGCAGACATCAGCAGCAATTATGAGCCCTTCTAAAACTCTCTCCTTGGTTATCTGGTGACTACATTGTCAAACTTAGAAATGAATGAAATGATCACGAAGCAACTGAAACCACGACTGATCCATGAAGAAAGACTACTGAGAACATATAGCGAGATGTTTATGCAGTGCACCGTCTACCACACAACAACAGGACCCCAAAACCATTATTTTAAGACACCCAGACCCTGAGGTGGGTTGATAAATTGTCTTATTGTAACCATCTGGAGGCCCCTGCTACCTCAAATGTCAACCTCTGGATATCTATATTTGGTTAAACACAAGTATCTTTAATGAACCATGGACATTTGGCCTCATCTGTCAGTCAATTTCTTCTTGGATTGAATTGGTGTTTTGTTCTGCGTTCTGTAAAACAAACAGCTGTGCATTTGAATTGCCTAAAAATTTGGTCTAACCAAAGTGATCCGGGACATGATTATGTTTAAGTAACATGTTTACAGGGAGTTTCATAGACTGAAAACCAATCTATCATTCATAGTCAATCACATTTGATTATTGCCCTCTTTCCCCCTTGTCTTCATCTTTTCCTGTCTTTTCTCCAAATCAAGGATTGATCTCTGGGAGGTTATTTGCTGCCCTTTATTTTAAAAAGAGAGTCCTCAGATCTTCACAAACTTAAAAGAGAATCAAGAAAATAACCAACACGGTAAAATACTTTATCAATTAATACAATTATACTGTGTGTGAGAAAATACATTAAAAAAGCAAATAGTTGAATAAATTCACTGGCTGTTTAGCTCTTTGTCATGAATATATTTTCATGGGCAGAAGGAATTATATGCACAATGCCTTTCTCTTCACCTCCCCATAGTCAGTTGTGTGTGAAAAATACATGAGACCCAACCCTATGAGTATTAGGCAGGCATCAATTCTCTCAAAAATTTTATATATATACACATATATACTCTCCAAGGTAGACATGCCAAAGCTTTTGGCTTTCTTGGCTTTTCAAAAGAAATGTATTTGTCTTCATTTTCAGACATGGTATCTGAAAATGAGCCAGATCTTCAATATTAGAGGGCTCAAAACAATTTATTTGAATATTGCATTACAATACAATGCTTTTAATGCCCCACACCCTGTATATTTAGGAGTTGTTAGTGATTGTACGTGTTTTGAGATAGTCTCAATTGAAAAGGTTACTGCCACGTGTAATAGGGGATGTGATGTGTGTTTGTTATTTTTTCCCATTCTGGCTTCAGCTCGTTAGACCACTCTTGCCAAAGGACACGGGACACACTGTGCTTGATTTCTGCTTTTCCAGAGAAATTATTTTAGGAAAAGACCTTCATTTTTAACTCTTTTAATTACATTTCAGTGCAATTAAAAAACACATCCCTAGAAAGCATGGCAGGTTCTATGACTGGTGAGCTGAGGGAGGAACTGCAGGGCCAGCTCCCTTTGGCACCGCTGCCCATCAGGAAGAGTCGGGAATGACTGGTGCACTTGGCTGATGCAGAAAAATGCCATCTGGTATAGATTTCCTTTCAACTCATTGGGAGGAATTCAGGATCATGGGCAATAATTGAAAGCTGTTGTCTTTGGGGTGGTATTTTACTTAGCTCTTTTTTTCCTAGCTAGCTTCTGGAAACCAGGCTAGCTGAGCTAACACACATCTACTTGTTCTACCTGCATTCACGCTCCTGACAAATGCCCCTTAAGCTGAGAGTGCACACCCATAAATAATGTGCAGTTTGCATTATTCTGCTCCAAAGTGCCGTAAACATCAAGGCCTACTTACCGGAGGTGTATGCCTGGTTACAGAGGGTCATTGAGAACCAGGGCCAAATGAATTGAAGTAAGCAAAATGAATTGTGTTGCCGGTCATAACTGAATGCGGGGTCTGAATTGAGGCCACTCAAAGTAGATCACATATGACTTTAATCCACTGCTCTGCCCAGCTTTCTGGGGGGATAAATCTGTCTCCAGTTTTTATTTACATATTATCATTTTACCGTATGTCACTGTCATAGTTTCAGACTTGAGTAAATCCACATTTAAATAGCGATTTGTCTCCTTTTGATAGTAAATATTCTCCTAAGTGGTGGTTAGGATTAAAAGGAATTTGTCGACAATAGGTAAAGGGGGCTATTCAGGATTAAATGAAATTATACACTCAGCTGAGAGAGCCTTCACTGGGAAGCTCAGTCCGGCAGGTGCCGGTTGTCCCACAAATTCCCCCTTTGAAAGCACAGTGGTAATTCCCTGAGAGGAGCGAAAGAAAGGGAGGGGGTGGAGAAACAACGCAGACAAATGTTCTCAGCTCTCCAGACTCCCTGGGAGGGGGCAAATCCTGCCTGAAACAGCCCTCGAGACGCCACCACTTAAAGGTTAGCAAAGAGTTCTTTTGAGGTGACATTTAAACCTTTAATAGCTCCCAGCCAGTTTGGGCAGGAATCATTTCCCCTCACTGGAGGCCCCGGAGCAGGGTACTGCTCAGTTACCTGTCTGCAGAGGATGCGAGGGTGTGGATGAAACCCAAGCAGGGTGATTTGGGAGCAGGGGGTGGAGCCCGCCAGTGTCTGCCGGCCTTGCCCTCCCGCCCTAATTGCACCAAAGGATGAAAAAGCTTCAGGTTGCACATTAGGCCCTTGCTGAGATTAGTAATTATAATATCAGTTTCCCCCAAACAGGCTGACAAAACGGCTGGGGGAGCAGAGGTGACTCAAAGTTTAGTAAGTCTTGGGGAAAGTTTACTGGCTCCTGCTGCTTTCTGGCTCACAACTTTGGCCTTTCTACTACCCAGCACTGGCCACAAACAGTAGGAATCCTTTTCAATCACTATTAGCAACACTTCGTTTCTGTCATATTTGACCCTTGGCAAACTGCAATTCAGCGAAGAACATTCTTTCCAGAAAGGAACCAGACATCCTTCAGCTAGAGACAATTTACTGTGGGACGCTGAGCTGGTTTGCTTTTGTTGTCCCCTACAGCAACTCAGCCTGTTAAAATGAATTGTCCCTTTGCACAGCAGTGCCGGTGGGAGGTTCTTTCCTGAGAGACAAGCAAGACAGGTGGAGGCCAGTCCTGGACCTGACTGACTTGTCATCTGCCCCACTGCTCTGAGCCAGGATCTTTGGAACATCCTGGCTGCCCAAGCACCATGTTTTGTGGCTTTTCTTGCAAGCAAGGCATATGTTACACATGAGGGCCACGGGGGGGGGGGGGGTCCCTCCAGTCTTGGCTCATACTTGATTTGCCTAAACACAAAAGAAAAAATTAAAGCAAACTAACAAAAACACTACAGGATTGAAGACTGCTTTTCGTAGCTAGAGGCACGTGCACCCCACCTTTTCTTTATATATTGCAGGTAAAGCATTTGGGACTTAGTGTAGTTTTCCCTCCCCACTCAGTTGTCTATCGTGGGAATTCCTAAACAGGGCAAAGAGGACTATGACTCAGTCATCCCCTACACCATCAGGGCAGCTTTCATTGTTATTAATCTTAATTTTATTAGAAGGGAGGGGAGCTAATATTTAATGGTACAGAGTTTTTGTTATGAATGGTAAGAAAAAGTTTTGGGTATTGACTGTGGCAAGGTTTCTATAAGATGATGAATGTATTTAATGCCACTGAATTGTACACTTATGGATAGGTAAAGTGATAAATAGTAAGTTTTGCATGTTTAGTACAATAAAACGGTAATCTAATATTAATAATTCTTCATTTAGAGTAAAAATGGCTAAAATGTTTGATCTTTGCTATCTTAGCATCTTCTTCTAAGATGCAGTGTGAACAAGTGGACCAACCATGGTAAGGAATGTTAAGGTCCACACAAAGCAGCAATCTCGCCCTGTTTCAGGTAAAACTGGAAGCAGGGATGGGACAGCCAGAGTTAGAGCACATATAGGGGGCAGGAGCATGGACAACCCATCGAGCTCGTCACTTCACGGGTGTGCAATACTCAGGGTTCATAGGGCTGCACATTAGGAACACGACGGGCCCAGGCAAAAATGATGGAAACTGTCTTCTCATAATGACCCACAGACATTTAAAGAGGCAGGAGATATGGATTTCCAGAAAACCACACATATTTGGGGGAAAATAGGGGTCATTCTCCAGAGGCTTTGATCTGTTAGTTGGCATTTCACAGAAGGCAGCCAGACTGTGTTGATTCGACAACAGCGGTGCAAGCTGGGACCAATTAATTTACACGGCTTCATGTGGGCAAGGCAGTGAAGCCTGATATGGCTGGCCATTGCTGGTCTTCACAAAAATAATTGTGAAATGTTAAAAATGTTTTTCATGAAATTAGCAAGTGATTTGATCTTATTAACTACCCAAATCCACTGAACAAATGTTTGGGGATTCCCATCATCAATTTCTGTGACTCTATGTATTATGTACCAAGAAGAGAATAAAATGTGAAATCCAAGCCATAATTTTTTTGCCACATAAGAATTTAAGTATTGGACTCATTCTAGGCCTTAAATCTTCATTGATTCTAAAGTCAGTCATTAATGTCTGGGTTTCATGGGTATGGTCAAGCACTGGCTGAGACCTTCTAGGAGGACTGCTAGTTGGTGGAGACTCATTACCAGGACAAACCCTTTCATAGCCACCTCATTATTTTTCTCTCTTCCAACACTTGGGTTTCAGCTATTCATTGAAAAGTAATTTGGTGTGTCCAGGGGACATTCTGAGGTAGCTGTGCAACATACTGGAGAGAGAACCTGCATTTCCTAACGCAGCAGTGAGTTTAAGGACCATGCCAAGAAGCCATGCCCTTCAAGCTCCATTGATCCAAGAGTTTAATAAGTTACCTCTTCTTTCCTGAGATAGAGATATGAATAAATGTATGGTGGAGTATGACTTTTAAAGGGTGCTATGTAAAAAGAGAGGGCCACATTAATAGCAGATACACTTTACTAAAGGGGAAGAAAATCTCTCCTCTGTATCAGCAAAGTTAAATCACTCGTTTCCAATACTCAAGTGAAAAGAAAGTTTGGGGCTCTCCCTTTTTCAGTCTCCACTGAGACCCCTATTAGATAAGATTGCACAGCAAAAAGGGAGATAGAACCCATCTTACATGCACACTTATAAAGGGAATGATTGCAGAAACTATGCCAGGATTTTGAACACTGGCCAGATCCAGAAGATAATAAGGAAAAAATAGGGGTTTTTTTTTGTGTGTGTGTGAGGAGAAGGGTGGGAAGGATTTTTTTAAGGGAAATTTTCTTGTGTTGTCAATTCTTTGCTCTTTTACTTGGATGAAGGTATTGAGATTGGCTCCTCTTCATATACCAAGGGAGGGGGTGGGGTTAGGAAGCTACTTAGAGCTTGGCCCGTGTCTCCTGACTATTGTGTAATTCTTGGAGCAGCAGACTGGGGTCTGACTTCAACCTTGGGAATTTAGAGTGTCAGGGAAGGTTGGCTGCCTGTGCTGGTGGTGAAAAAGGAGAGAGCAGCTCACATTCTGAGCTGGCAGGTCAAGATGTGAGAGTGATTCCTACAGATCAATACAAGGGATGCATAGGAGAAGGCCAGTGTTATGGCAAGAACGTGCCCTCAAGAGAAAGAATCCGTTTAACAATTTTCCATATCTGGGGGCATGATATTTCCCATTGAACTGATGAACTGATGTCCTCTTCTCTTACTGCTCCTCATTCTGTCACCCCTACCTTTGACCCTGGGATGGAGAGAAAAACTCTGCGTGGAGAGTAGGGAGCAGAAGGTAAGCTAGAACAGAGCAGACAGCAGAGAGACCAGCTGACCCCCACCCCCCACCTGTCTCACTGCAGCTTAAAGTTAAGTCAGGCTTTGGAGTTCAAATGGAATTGCACTTTTTAATTACTTTGTGACTTGATTCTGTGACTTACTGACTTGAAGTGACCCAGGGAGCCTTTATTATCAGAGGGAGACCAGAATTGTTGGAGGTGGCCCATGATTTCATTGACAGCAGAGAAAGTGAAATCGAATGTAATGGGAACCGCCTTTCCATTTCAACATACCTGTTATTTTACCAACGGCAGTGCCGTTAACAAAGACATCCTTCCCAGGGAGGATGTCAGAGTATGACAGAAGAGGGGAAAGAAGATACTAGAACAAGAACCAAAGCACTGACCAAGCCACAGATGGCTCCTGAGAAAATGTGCAAGTCCTTCATGGAGCAGACTTGGTGTCAGAGTTAGGACTTCTATATAAGGAACATCTGTGATTTCACAAATGTCTAATTATTAGTAAATTTATAAATAAGTCAGAATTAAAAGTGTTTACGTCATTTAAAATAATTTCTGTTTCTCTGCAATGGCAATTACATGACACCCTTCAAGTGTGGTAAAAGTAGAAATAACCTGAACAGCAGTGGTGTAACAATTCAAGTGACGCCAGTGAGGGTTGAGCCATGAGTCAACCTGCCTGACCCAGGCAACGAGGAGCACTTACAGGCGTTGCCTCACATGTGCATCAGTCAGCCCAACTCCCTCATATGCTCTGCAAGACAAAGAAAGAAACGTGCTTTATCCTTTGATATTTACTAAATATTCGTTAAATAAATACATGAATAAAATCGGTAGTCCATTTGGTATATCATTTTGATTCCCATCCTCCAACAAATACAATCGTATTTTTACCCAAATTATCCAAATAAGTGCCTTATTTTACCACCTGGCTAATAGAACACTGGTTACACAAAAGCTATTACTTAAAATTTATGTATTTGCCAATTATCAATTTTTTTATATGACTCATATCTTCAGTAGTAAATCCCATTGAGATAAATTAAAGCCACCTAGCTGTATGAAATGACGTGTGAGTAAAACTAGTAGGAACATCTCACCTAATTATTCCATGGAAAGGAAAATGGGGTTTGGCTGTCAAAACTCTGATTAAATATTATTTTTATTTTAACATTTCTGTTTATGACATAGAGCTGAAGTGATAGGAAAGGTAGAGAAATCATTCCCATTCACAGGTGACAGCTGCCTGGCCCTACAAAACCAAGAGGAGGCCAGTTCCCCCATCCTTCCGACCAACTGGCTTTTCAGGGGCAAGAGGACAAGGGGCCCAGCCAGGCGCCCACCGCCCAAGAACTATTATCAGATCTAGTGGATAATTTTGCTTTTCTCAGAGAGGACTAACATTTATATTCTATTTTGTGTTCTCTAGTGGAATTTTCCTTAGATAATCCAGCATCTCTTTTTCCACATTAGACTTTTTCACAAACAAAATATTCCAGTGAATGATAAAAACCTACCACGTCTAATGCCTGAAGAATCATTCGTTAGTCTCAGAGAACAGTTTGTCTCAGTTGTATCATTATGGTTTGTCAAAAACAACATTGGCTAACAAGTCTAAGAATCCTGTTGGGTCACCGTTAGCAACGCTTTTTTTCCCACCGAGCTTGACCACAGCAGGTTGCAGCCCTACTCTCAACATGCCTGAGAGAAAGAAACCCAGCATCCAGCCACCACCTATTTGTGGTGTGAAAAGTGGCATTTTAAGGACTTCTGAAAATGTTTAAAAAATGATCATGGCTTTGATATTATTTTCCACAGCAGGAATTTACATTTATAAATACTTCTAATCAATTCGGGAACTGCTCACAGAGCTAGCAGGGAAAAGGGTTTATACGGACATCCTTCAGTTATTATATGTTACAGCTAACTTTCCATATCCAACCCTGGCTGCTGTAAGTGCGTGTCTTTCTCCACACTTCTGTTTTAAATCCCCAAAAGGTCCTGTTGCCATCCAATGGCTACAAGCTAACCTATTTGTGTCCAGGACAGAGAGCTGTTTATCTTCCTCAGAACACATTTTGTTGCTATGTTGCATGCGTGGAGATGATTTTTTTATTGGTATTGAAAGCCAAGAAATATATTCTAAACAAAATTGTTCTTAGAACATTTTGTCCACCTTATCACAGCAATGTTTATTAATGCTACATAGCAATACTTAAAAAGATAATTTATATTCTATTAGTACCTTTATTTTTTTCAACCCTCTATTACCAATGTAGGTCAAACATTTGGCACTTAAAATGTTTAGCACTTAAAATTTCAGATAGAATGGTGATAACGTGACTTAAACGAGGACATTCTTTAGAAAGGAACTGCAAGAAAAAAGAAAACTTTAAAGTTTCAGCAACACTTCATAGACATGAAATTGATCCCCAACCCAAACAACTCTATGCTCCATTATCATAGAGTAAATTTCAGAGCTATTTAGGCAGAGCATAAAGTTCAGAGAGTCATATGACCAAAACCTCCAAAAGCAAGTAAATGCATCAGGGGTCAAAGGCCACAGAGCTGAGAGGAACATCTGGATTCCATCTTTTGAACTTTTAATGGAAACACTGATCACTTGACGCACATCTGGGGGTTTTGACAAGAAGAAAGGGTATTTTTAAAGGTTTTTTTGCCCTATTTGACTATTCTTTACTTGTGACAGCTATGAATCTCTTCATATACTGTTAGTTTAATATTTGAGATATCTTAGACTTTTACTCAAATTATTTTGCTTGATTATTTCTCGAATGAGGTGGGGTTTTGCTTTTTTTTAGCTTCTTTCTTTGAAGGTTTTATTAAACAGGAGTCGTCCAGGAAAAAGTTAGTGGGCCTGTTTAGCTATGCAGACTGCACTTTCCCTGGGGAAACTGTTCTTATCACTCAGCAGGGAGAACCATTTTTAAAATCACCAAAATGTAACCAAGGACGAAGCCCACAGCATTTGGCCACGCTGGCTCACTGCCTACACCCCAAATTAACTCCCGGAGACATCTGCATATGAAAAGCATCCTGCAAAGCTTTGAAGGGCTTTTACAGCAAATGACCTGGCTGTTACCACATTGTTGCTGGCTGAAAAATGCGTCTCCAGCTCAAATAAAAATAATTTAAATCTTTTTGCTGGAGACTAGGACAGTTTAGCTTCAAATCTGCTACTTGTTGGGACATCATGAGCAAGTCACTTAAATTTTTTGGACCTTAGTTCTCTCATTTATAAAATGACAATCTTAGGCTATTTGGTTTAGACTAGTTCGTTTTCAGCAATGATATTTTATATGTGTTAATCATTGTCCGGGATGGAGATTTCAAAATAAATTTTAAAAAGCTTGACTGTTTCAGCTGTACTTTTCAACTTCTGCAGCATTATCACAGGTCTTATTTCTCTTGAAGTTGTGAGGCAGGTGTGGCAATTATTACCCTTTCCGTTTCCAAAAGAGACCACCAAGGCTCTCAGAAGTCAGGTGACGTCTTAGCAGCCAGGAAGGCAGTGCATTTCCTCTTAGCACAGGGATCTTTCCTGTACATCCAGAGACTCTCATTCTGTGTGATTAATTCCATGAAAATGAGATTCCTCCATCAGCAAGATCCATGCCACAGAACAGCAGATCAATGGCATGGTGGTAAAACACATGTGTGCTTCCAAAATTCAGAGCAAAGGAACCAGTTTCTATGTCTTAAGAAAGAGCTAGCCAAATGCACATGATTTATAATCAAGCTGCAATACATATTTCTGAACTGAAAATGGGCCAAGTTTTCAGATAAAAGGGCTCATCGTGTACTAGTTCAAATTAATGGAGACAAATATTGAAACATAATGTGTTTGTGCATGTATTAAAGTACATGTATATGTACTATATATAATATAGCAATACATGTACTATATGTGTACATGTATTAAAGTAAAAAGAGTTGAAAATGAAAGGGGTCAGAGTTCTGGTTTGGTGTCAGAAATGTGGCTCTGCCACTTTCCTCACTGTGAGAAACAGTCAAGTTCTTCAACCTTGCTAAGACTCAGTTTCCTCATCTACAAAATGAGAATAATAAAAACAATTAAAGAGTTATTGATGAGATTAGATGATAGTATCTCTCTATAAAATTATATGTAAATGGAGTTCTTAATAAACACTAAACATCACTGTTCTCACACTATTATAAAGCAAAAAAAATTACATTGAGCACTAACTTCTCCAAAAGAACACTGATTTTTAAGAGATAAAAAGCTAAGTGATTCCTGTCATAGCTGTGTTATTTTTCAGCTATGCAAGTGTTCAAAAGCATGACATTGATACACATTTTCTTAAAAAAATAAATTGTAAACAAACAACAGAAATGTGAATTAAAGAACTTAAAAATGGTTGAATAGTATTGTACGAGGACTTGCATGAAATACCAAAGCTATTTAAACATACATTAAGCCTCTTTTGTGTGTGCAGCATATGTATTCACTAAAATTAATTTAAATGTTATAATTTTAAAATACAGATAATTAAGAAAATTATTTAATAATAATAATAAGGTAGATATAAGTCTAGATATCTTAACAAATGTTGGAATATGAAAAGATATTGTAAGAATTAAGATACTGATAAATTTCTTACCTTAAATACAAGACTATAGATATTTTTTCTTATTATAAATAAATTTATAGTTTTGAGAAAAATGTAAATATAAAAACTTAAGAATAACTACTAATAAAATGAAAAACACAAGGCTGTAAGCACCACTAGAAAAAAATTAAAATCATGGAAAATACAGATCAAAGAACAAACACAAAATGATCAATTATGCCAAGGTAATAAACATAAAATAATATCTCCTAATCTTAAAATTCTTAAAATGACTCAAAAGACAAAATTAACTTTATGTTGAATGTACAAAATATGCCAAAACCAAAATTATTCAGAAAAGTTATAGATGAAATTATTGAGAAAAGCGGTAGAAAAAATAATGGGCCAAACTATATCAGTAAAAGAACTACAAAAATGGGAAGTAAATGTACACACCATAACATCCAGAAAGAGTCATTGAAGATGAAAAATATGACTTATGTATTTAAAACACAATGAATTAACGTATTAAGTACTACAGAAAATAAATAAAAGAATTAAAAGATAATTAGGGGACATTCTTCCCAAAGGAAAACATGTATATATTCACATGTTAAAGTAGCAGGTATATATGACATAAAAAGCAGATGTAAGAAATCTCTTAAGTATTACTATTTTAAAAGACATAATATTCACTGGAAAATAATAAGGTGATAACAATGATTTTAAATATTTCATAAAGAAGGGCAAATATCTACCTATCATTTTTTATAAACAAAAAATGGAGTTAAGTCAGATTTTAAATATGTAAAATTAAAATTATGTGTAAATCACCAATAGTTTAAAAATAATTCTCAAACTCTAGAAAAATTCTTTAAAAGCCAAGTGTAAAACACATGGAAAATGATAAAAGGGAACATTAAAAATAACATATATAAGGCTAAATCATTGGTATAATTACTACCCTTATTACTACTGGTATTACATGACTACCAAACACTGCAACTGTTACTGCCAATTTATATATAATGGCCAATATTTATCATTTATCACATTCCAGTGTCTTGTTTGGAATCATAGCACTGCTTATGCATGTTGAGAAATTCACCCAAAATCACACAGCAAGTAAGTTTTAGAGTCAGAATTTGAAAACCAACAGTGTGACCTCAAAGCTTAGTTTTAACATGGGAAACCTGTCTACAATAAATGATCACAAAATTTGTTATGTAAGGGGTGGGTTAAGACACGCAAGCCAAATGCAAACTAAAAGAATACAGAGTGAAAATATCAAAATAAAGCTGAATCCAATGAAAACCACCATAAAGGACACACAATTTCACATTGACAGAAGCTACAATCTACAATGAAAATTAGTATCTGTAACACATTAAAAGTGGAAATTTCAATGACAGGGTTTATATACAAATATTAATAACTGAAACACAAGTTAAATCTGACCAAATCAGAATTGACAGTGAAATTTTAATATACTTTCTCAATTTTTCATTAAGCAAACATTTAAAATGAAAGAATAAAAATATTTAATAATGTTATTACTTGTTTTTATATCTTTTAGTTTAACTTTTAGAAATCAAGTATCAATGGCACGTTTATAAAAAATGATCATGTAATAGGTCACAAAGACAACCTTACTAAATTTTCTCAGTGTAATAATTGTACATATTTTGTTTCTAATATTGTGCAATAAAACCAGAGTTGAATTGCAAAATATAATTTGAGACACATACTGATTCCCATAGGTAGAAGTAAGTCTAAAACTTCTCATGGTTTGGAAGAGTTAAGACATCTTCAAAGAGATTCATTTACCCCCACGATATGATTTTTTTCTCTTTGGTGATATCTAAAGACCTCCAGAAAATTGTGGTACCCAAACCTGGCTCTGAAAAACCCAGGAGGGTTTTTTTTAAATGATACACATTCCTAGGCTTCCTTATCATAATGGTGACATAGGAGTCACCTGAAATTTCCTTCTCTCATGGATGCACAGAACATACAGCTACACATAGGAGGGCATTTTCCTCCTGTGAAAATCCGAGTGCTAGGTGAGTGACTCCTGCACAGTACCTGAATGAGAAAATACCCACATCAAAATATGAAGGAAAAATCGAGACACCCTGGTGCCATAAACTCCACTGTGGGCACAGCATCACACAACTGAAAAGGAACCTTCAGCTCCTAGCTTCTCCCTGAAGGATGCGGGATTTGGATGGCACACCTAGTCCCCCTGATCTAAAGGTCCCAGTGGAGGACAGGCCCTGCAAACACCTAGGTCTGAAATCCAATGGGCTTTTGCTCATAAATCCCACAGGACTATGACAAACGAAGCAGTTCTCAAAGGGCGTGCGAGGTCTCAGCACAGCTTTCCACCCAGGACTCAGCACAGAGGGAGCAGGGAAAACGCCAACTCCTCAGCCTTTCCTATGGGTGTGAAGGCCTGAAACAGTGGTCACGTTTTCTTGAAGTTAAAAGTCTCAGTTCCACCGAAACGGGAGTCTTCCCTGTGGAAATCTGAAAGATTGGCCGAAGACCAGACTGGTTCAAATTCAGATCCTCAAATAGACAGACATGTAACGTTTATGGATAAAAGGGAACCAAGAGAGTATACACATTGGATGCTTGGGAGCTTGTTACAGAACCCTGCCAGTGCTGTGCTGGAACAGCTGTGGGGTTCAATTGCCCGCTGACAAGAAACACGACTCCCAATGCAAGAGTTCAGTGAAACATTAAAGGGCTGTTTATGTAAAGGTTGTACAGATTTAGAATAATAGCAGATTTCTGCCATTATGTCCCACTCCCTTTCAAAACACTCCAAAACACAGAGTCTTGCCTCCCTTTTTCAAACCAGGCCAGTTTCAGAATATGTCAGTCAGAGGTACCATGTTTCAGAAAGCAGTTTCAGAATATCAGTCGGAGGTACCATGTTTCAGAAAGCAGAAGTCTGCAGATCAGCATTTCCCGTCACACTTCAGCTCCAAGCATCTCTCACACAGTCAGGTGTCTGGGCAGGTCCCCCACCACACTGCCAGCTCTGGCAACTCACTGGACTTCTAACTTTCAGACTTCCTCTCTTTTATTCCAGACTGCATGGCTTCTCCCTTCTCTTTCAGCCCACCCTCATTTACATGCTCAGTCCCAGAACTTCCTGTATGACCTCATATCTGGCTCTTCCTATGGTGTGTTAGTGTCTGCCCTTTTTGCCAGTGTCCAGTACCTTTTACCCTGCTTCAGCTGCCATCTTTAGTCAGGGCAAAAGTTCCCAGTGATGCACAGACATCCAGGATGGACATCTGCCCCCTGCCTCTCAGGGCAGGTGCTATATCCTGGCCATGTCATGAGTCCCTGAATGTTCTCAGTCCCATTCACAATTCACCCTGTGTGGCAGCCCTCATTCCTTCAGGAAGGCATGGCTTTTACCTTGCCATTGTTATGCAATGTATCTTAAATGCTGTATCATCCACTGTCCCCTCCCCTCAATCAAGGACTGTGAAGGTTATGCTCTTCATCCTGTTATAATCCCTACTTCTAGACCTCTAGACCCTTTGCAATCTTACATGGGACAATGGGTGAAGGTCTCGTAATCTTCTGGAGCTACTTCCTTCTGGCAATGGTGGGAGTCCTACCTACCCCTGGGTCCAGAGATCCCTAAGAGAGTGGGGGAATGGAGTGGAGGGTGGCTTCATGCATGGAGAAGGACCTTGTGGGGTCCACGGCCATTGGCTGTCCCTGGAGAGCTGCATGCTCAATGTGCACGGTTAGCACTGCTGAACAAGGTGGCATCCTTGTCACAGTCTAGAGGTAATAAATTTGGCAAGAGGGTTAGAAGGCACAATTGATACCATAACTGCTGAATGACAAAGATAGGGACCCATCCTACAATGCCCCAAATTAGGAAAAGAGTGGCTTCTCTAGAGGGAGGTATGCAAAGCGTGCCACAACTGTCCAGAGCCCTTTTGCCCACTATACTTAGCTTGGGCTGAGGGGAATATTCTATAATTTCCCCCCTTTTTACCATATTTGGGCCCTTTCTGTCCAAGCCATTGTGGCAGAAAAGAAAACCAGTGTTTAAGTGAAGCACACAGATCGTCCCCTACTTCACCCACCTACTTCACCTGCCCAACCACTTAGTTCAGCCAAACCACTGAGTCTCAGGAGGTGGCAACGCAGATGGTCTTCTCAAGTGAGGCCTATATTGCGTAAACTGTCACCCAGGTCATGAGGTCATAGGCTTATGCCCTGTGAAAACAGAAGGAAGAACACACATGTTAGTTCACACAACTCACAAACCAGTCTCTGCATCCACAAGACTGTCTTTTGGGAAGACATCCAGTTGCAAGTCCTTTGCTGGAATGACATCAAGCAATAATACTCTGACAGATCTTTCTTGCCTGTAAATTGAGCATCTTTGATGATGTCACAAACCCAGTTTCAATTTCCAAATTAAAACTAAATTTGAAGACAGTTAGCTGCACTAGTCTAGTGCCCACCACTGAGCATTGTGATTTCCCTTGAATCACAATTTTTTCCCTTAAGAGCGCCCTCATTGTCATTAAAGGAACTGCATTCAATCCAGTTTTAATTTTGCCTATTTATTTTCATAAATAGAACAAGAGCAATAATTGATCACATATGATTTTTAAGTCTGCTCTGGTGGAACTCACGCAAGGAATCTTTAGATCAACTCTTCAGTCTTTCCTTCCGGGCGAAGCTAAACCACACACCTGCCATCTGGTTTCATCTATACTACCTGCTTCTCTCAAGTCCTTGAGGTTTCCATTGTGTCTTAAGGTTCCTCCTTACCATCTTTCAGGAAAGCAACTATCATTCCTTCCTTGGGAAGACTGCCACAACCACACAACCAACCAAAGAACTAGGCTTTTTCTTGTGGGCTTTCACTAGCTTCAAAAGTCAATCCCAGTTCCTCAAGGCTTTCTGGTAACAACCAGAGCCCTGGCATGCCTCCTTCAGCAATGACACTCCAGTAAAAGTCTTGGTTAATAAAACCACCACTGGCAACCGGTCTTAATTGATTTTATGCAAAGAAACCTTATGTCATCACTCACTCCTTCAAAATGCCTAATTCTGGAGGGATCAGGTAAGCATAAAGGAAAATCCTTGTCCTTCTAATATTCACTAAAACTGCATTTCCATCCCTGATACTTGCCCTTCTTCACTTTTCCACTTGGTATGAAGTTTTAACTCTTCTTGGGAAGCCTCAGTTTCATTCCAGAACAGAAGCAAAGCAAAAGCCAAAGCAAAGACAGAGTGCCAAAAGAAATAGGGGGACTAGAACTAGCTTCAGAAACTTGTCTCATTTCCCACTCATCCCGATAACCGGTCACATAGTTGAGCTTTCCTAGGTCCTACATGGCCCAAAGCCTCAGTGGTAGAGGCATTCTCTTGTCTACCAGCTCCTCCACTGGTCTCCTGGCAGAGATGTGCCCTCTCGCCCCCAGCTGGTGTCCCAACCAGCATTCCATGGCACCTCCCTTCAATGGTAGAGGCACTCTCTTACCCACCAGTGTGTCCACTGGTCTCCTGGCAGAGAAAGCAAGCCTGGTCCCATTTCAAATGTGTTCCCTGGCACATTTTTTTCCAGGATCTTCTTTATCATTTTCTCAGACTTTCCTGAAGATTGAGGTTTCCAAAATGCATAAAATTTCCATCGTATCCACAGTGCCTCTCCAACCTTCTGGGAGATGTCCGAAGTGAACTATGCTCCACTGTCTCTCTGAATGCTGTGAGGAGGTCCCAACCTAGGAATTATTGATTTAAGTAACAGTTTCACCACCTCAGTTGCTTTCTCAGTCCTAGTGGGGTATACCTCTGCTCATACTGTAAAAGTGTCCACAAAGACAAGCAAAAATTTGAAATTCCCCCCAGTTTTAGGCACTTGTGTGAAGTCCACCTCCTAGTCCTCAAGGGACTGGGTACTAGGGACACAGCCCTTTATACTGTACTCCCTTTTCTGTTGGGGCACGCTCTGTGTTAGGACTGTTCTCAGCACATATTTGACAGGCTTGGGTAATCCTCTGAATGGTCCTTTGCAAATAAGGGCCTTTCAGATGTGGCCTGATGAGGTCCATTATGGCATCCCCTCCATTATGCATCTCTTCATACAGGTGTTTGAGGACGGGACACACTAGAGCCTCAGGGAATAAGATCATATCATGGGCGTTGAGCTTCCAAATGGAATTGGGATCAGTATTAGTGAATCCTCATTCACTGGTTGCTCCTCACCCCATTCTGCATAATGAGGTTTAAACTCTGACAATTCCAAACAGGACCAAAGCCCCTATGGGTGGTGGCTCTCTGGCTGCCTGCCTTGCTGTTTTATTAGCAGTTTGGTTTCCCTGACTTATTCAGGAACCATCCCTCTGGTCAATGCATTACAGCAACCCGGTCCTGTAGATTCACTGACTAGCAATTCTAAAATCTCCTCTGTGTGTTTAACATCCTTGTTCCCTGAGGTTAAGAGGTCTCTCTCTCTCTCTTCATATTGCTCCATGGGCATGGACGACTATGAAGGCATATTTGGAGTCTGTGCATATGTTAACCTTATTTCCTTGGGATAGTAGTAAGGCTCTTGTGAGGGCTATCAGTTCAGTCTTTTGTGCTGAGGTTCCTGGTGCAGGGGCTTGGGCTTCTATTCCCTTGTCCGTGGTGACAGCTCAACACAGGCCATTGTCCATGAAGCTGCTTTCATCTGTGTACAGGACCCAGTCAGGTGCTGCCAAAGGCTGGTCCAGCAGATCGGCTTGCTAGAATAAACTTGGTTAGCAATGTCCAAGCAATCATGCTGGAGGTCTGAGTCCCCTCCATATCTGGGAGTAGAGTGGCTGGGTTCAGGGTGGTGGTGGTCTCTGCAAGGTAACATTTGGGTTGTCCAGCAGAACGGCCTGGTATTTCCCCCTATGCCCTGCTGTCAGCCAATACCTTCCTTTTTGTCCCAGTAGGAGTCAGGACCTGGTGTGGTACCAATACTGCATGTAGTAGGCTATTCCAAAGTAAATTTCTCAGCTTCCTATCAGATGTCACAGGAAGCTGCTATTGCTGGAGGCACAGTGGCCATCCCTTTGTGGTATGATCCGACTTCTTTGAGAGATAGGCTGTGGGTCAGGGAATGTTTCCCAGAGTCTGGGTTAGTACCCCAAGTCTGATCCCCTGCTTTTCATCAACATACAATTTGAAAGACTTTTGTAGATTGGGAGTTTCAGTTCAGGAGCTGAAACTAGGATTTTTCCCTCAAGATATCAAATGTTACCTGACAATCCCCCGTCCATTCAATGAGTTCAGAGCCCAGTCCTTTCAAGGAATTGTAGAGTGGTTTTGCTGTAGGTCCAAAGCTTGGAATCCAAATTCGGCAGAACCCTGAAATCCCTAAGAACCCACAGAGCTGCCTTCCGTTCTCTGGGACTTTTAATGTAGCAATGGCTTGCTTTCCATCTGCCATCAAGCTCATACCTAGTACCTTGTTTCAGCTGAAATTCCAGGTATGCCACTTCTGTTTGCACATCTGGGCCTTATGAGGTGAAACCTTATGTCCTCTTCTTGCCAAATGATTTAGGGCTGTGGTGGTGTGGTGCAAAACATCCTCATAGCTTCATGCTCTCAATATGTCATTCACATATTGCAGAAGAACTCTAGATTTCAACTGAACACCCCTTAAGTCTTTTGCCAGCACTTTCCTGAGTCTAGTCTGGAGTTCTTAAATCCTTGTGGCAGCACAGTCTTGCAGCGTTAGAGTGTGGCTTTTGTTTCTGGGTTCTACCATTCAAAAGCAACAGTAGCTGAGCTTATTCATCTACTGGGATGCAGAAAAAAAAAGCATCCTTCAACTCCAGGACTGAAAACCATTTGCTTTCCCCAGGCACCACAGTCAGCAAAGTATAGGGATTGGGCACTGCGGGATAAATGTCCTGAACGATGTCACTTATGGCCCTAAGATCCTGTACAAATTGTTATTTATCAGAGTGAGGCTTTTTGACTGGGAAAACAGAAGTGTTATAGGGAGACTGGCATGGCCAAATTAGTCCCAATTTTAAGAATTTCTGCAACACTGGCTGGATCCCCTCCAAAGCCGCCTGCTTGAGGGGGCACTGCTTCTTGTGTGGGACCCATGCCCCTTCTTTTAGATTAGCTGTTATGGGTTGCATGTTAACTGCTTTACGTGGGGTTTCATTAGCCCAGACAGTTCAATCAACCTGCTCATAGAGCTCAGCGGAGAGAATTCAGCTCTGGGAACTTTCGGACAGCTCAGGAATGCCTGGAGCTGGAGGGCATGTTCCAGCGGGACCTCCGCACGTAATTGCTGCTTCTCAAGAGAAAAAGTTATTTGTGCTTGCAATTTACAAAGTAAATCTTGGCCCAACAATGGAACGGGGCAATCTGGCATGTAGAGAAAATTATGCATAAACTTTTGATCCCCAGGCTGGCATTCCAGAGGTTGCAGGAATGCCTGTTTTTGTAGCTCAGTCACCCCAGTAACTGTTACTGTATCCAAACTTTTCTTGGTTAATTTCATATTCAGCACTGAATATGTAGCTTCCTTATCCACAAGGAAATCAATTGGCCTGTTGCCCACAGTCAGCTGTGCCCAGGGCTCCAATGGGGTAATAGTAATAGGTCAGGAGATGTCCAACGGAGCCCCTGGGCTCCCCCCAGTCAGCATCAGACTTTTCTCCCCTTCTCGGCATTTCTCGGCAAGACTTCTCATGTCTATTTTTCCTTTTGAATTTCAGGCACTCTTTCTTCCAATGGCCCTCCTTCTTGCAATGGGCACATTGGCTGATGCCTATTGGGCCTCTCCTTTCCCCTCTAGTGTCCCGCTCCTTCCTTTGGCCTCCCCAGCCAGCTTCTAAGAACACAGTGCCCTGTTTGGTCTTTTTCCCCCCAGGCATGTAAACTTTAAATGCTACGTCCACCAGTTGAGAGGGACTCATTCCCAAAGCCCCGACCATACGACCATACGCTGGAGTTTCTTTCTGATATCTGGGGCGCTCTGCCCAATAAAAGTCATGTTCACCATCCGCACTTTCTCGGATGCCTGTGGGTCAGCATCAGTGTGCTTCTTATCAGCCTGGTAGGTCCTCTCAAAAAATTCAGAAGGGTCCTCATTTGGCTGCTGTTGAGGGGTCTATATCATATTCAGGCTCTTTTGCGGTGGCACGCCCTTCTTAAGCCCTCCCAGGATACTCTTTCAGTAGTGATTCAGGGAGGCTAGGCCCTAACCATTTGGGTTTCAGTTAGGCTCTGTCAAAGGAATTGCCTCGCCTGGACTGATGGTCCCATCAGGATCCTCTTGTGGAGGCATCGGGCCTCTTCCCCAGCCATATAACCAACTGTCTCTCACCCACAGTTAACAAGATATCTAGCAGAGCCTATGCATCTGCTCGGTTTGGGTAATAAGTGGCACAAGTGGAGGTGGTGAGATCTGCCATTCTCTGAGGATCACCCCTACATGAGAGTTAGAATTCTTCCGATTCGGTAGGTCTCAAGTGGAGAGTGAAGTAATGGCTCAATAGCAGCCAGTGGGCTGGCCCTTCCTAACTTACTCCACCTACAGGATATTATCTCAAAGGGAACTGGCTGCTCCAATTGGGAGGCTCCTGGCTACACTGGGTGCCCTGACAGGTCAAGGGCGAGACCTGTCCCTCGTCACAGAGGGGTGGAGCCGTCGCCTCTCTGGTCTCTACTTCAGGGGCAACTCATGAAGGGGGTGGTGACAAGGAAGCTCCCCCTGCCACCACCCTCGGTCCTCTGGGCTCAGAGCATGGATGAGGTTTATCTCCACGTTTCCCCTTTTTTCCTGTGTTTTACCATCAGGGAGAGTTTTTGAGGCTACTTCCCTTCTCTGTACCATCAAGCAATTCTCTGTCCCTGACAAAACCCTATTAAACAACAATATCAATGCATTGATATAATGGATTTCATTCCATTTGTCTAACCATTGGCAATGCTGTTCCAATTGCATAATGGTAGAGAAACTCAGGGGACCATCCAGTAGGCACCTGTTCCCACAATCTGAAGCATACGTAGGCCAAACAGTTTACCGTAATAAACCAACACCTCCTTGAACATTGGATAATGGCAGTGCATACTCCAGTCCTCCATAATTCTACCCAGTGGGCTCCCCCCAGGGGCCAACCCAGAACAGGCCCTACTGGCCTGGGCATACAAGCCCAAAGCTGACAGAAAGAATGAAGGAAAACTGGGAACATTTAAGTAAAACCTAAACCCACAATGCCATTATTCCAAACAAGGCTCACAAGCAAATTTTCAGCCAAACAAAATCACTTCTCAGATTCTGTCCTCTCTCCAAGCCCATTCATTTCCTTCCCACCTTCCAGGTATGTTTAGGTGGCCAATGCCCTCAAGAGGTATGCAGAGAAATTTCCAGAGACTGGAAAACCCCACAGTCCCACTATCCCACTCCTGAGGGTGTTGGCCTGCCACAGGCAATATTCAACATCCCTTCGTGGTCCCTGTTGCTGTTACCGAACCCACCAGTGCTGTTCTGGATTAGCTGTGGGGTTCGATTACCCGCCACCAAGAAGTGTGACTTCCAGTGCAAAAGTCTGGTGAAAAAGGAAAGAGGTTATTTAAAGGTTATACAGATTTAAAATAATGGCAGACTTCTGGCATTATTTTAAATATCCTGCCATTCTGCCATTACTAGGCCAGTTTCAGAATCTGCCAGTTAGAGGTATTGTCTTTCAGAAAGTAGAAGTCTGTAGCTCAGCATTCCTGGTCGCGGTTCAGCTCCAAGCATCTCTCACAAATCCAGGTGGCTAGGTAGGTCCCATGCAGCACCATCAGCTCTGCCTCTGTCTTCTCCAGGCGGACTTGAACCTGGTTGGCTGGGCAGGTCCCCCACCACACTGCCAGCTCCAGCAACTCACTGGACTTCTAACTTTCAGACTTCCTCTTTTTTATTCCAGACTGCATGGCTTCTCCCTTCTTGTTCAGCCCACCCTTGTTTAATGCTCAGCCTAGAACTTCCTGTGTGAACTCATATCTGGCCCTTCCTATGGTGTGTTAGTGTCTATCCCTTTGCCAGTTCCCAGAATCCTTTACCCTCTTTTGGCAGCCATCTTTAGTCAGGGCAAAAGTTCCCAATGATGCACAGACAAGGGTGGGCTCTGCCCCCTGCCTCTTAGGGCAGGTGCTATATCCCAGCTATGTCACGAGTCTCTGAATTTTCTCAATCATGTACACAATTCTCCTTGTGTGGTATCCCTCATCCCTTCAGGAAGGCATGGCTACTATCTTGCTTTTGTTATATAATGTATCTTAAGTGCCATATCATCCACTCCCCCTCCCCCCAATCAAGGATGGTCAAGCATACGCTCTGCACCCCATTACAAGCTGACATCTCCCATTTTGTCCAGCATTAAAAATACACTTGAAACCAAAACAAAATAATATTGAAAGTAAAGTATAATTGAAAATTAAAAATTAAAAAAAAAAAAAAGTATATCCGTATAGGTACCTTGTCCTTTCATAATGTTCTGAAGGTTAAGTGGAAGATTTGGGGATATGCAGAGGCACCAAAGTGCTAAGGAGTTGAAATTTTTATTCTAGAAAGAAAAAAGTAAAAATAATGTCAAAATTCTGGAAAAGTAGGGTGGCCTTGGTGCTTTCTATAAGGGTTCAATAAAAATTAAAGATTGACTATTTGAAAAAAATAAAAGAAGTAGTCATATAATTAGAAAGATTTGGAGTGTTACCTTTACATTTTAAGACAGCTTCACTGATAAAAATAATAATATGCTCTCTGCTCCCAAATTTAATCAATTCATATGAGAAACTTCAATTAAAAAATTCTGTTCAATTTCAGATGATTTCAATGATATGAAGGAAAGTGCTATGAACACCAACATGACAGAAGTTTAATGGCAGTTAGAATTCTCCATTGATCTGTGACTATTTACTACATCTCGAGAATCCACAAATGAATGAAGAAAGCCTCTTCCCTCAAGAAACTTCATTTATCAAAAGATCGGGTAAACATGACTCTAATTTTTCCCATGCACAGAAATGCAGTAAGACCTCATTTAACATTCTCAATGGTTTTGGAACTATAGTGAAATGCCAGATAACAAAACCATAAACTAATTGATATAAACAAGCATTAAGCTTCTACAGCATGTCATCAATGTCACAAAGAAAGAACACTGAGTGAAACAACTTTGACTGAGGACCTGCTGCATGTCAGCCTTACCGTACACACGTGCATAAACAACAACACTTGTAATGCCTACAGTGAAGAGTGGCCTTAAGAATCTCTCCAGGAGAACTAGGTTCAGATGGTGGCATCAGAGCAGGCAATTGGAAAGTCACAGCCCAGCAAGAAGACACGGGTTCTGCCTGCTTCTAAATGCCACCATGGGAAGCTTGGATCCCAACAACTCTGGGCTTTTCTTATTACAAAAATAGAGGGTGGGGCAAAAGAAGGTTTACAACTCTGAGTATATGAAACACAGAGTTTATTCTTCTATGATTTATTAGTTATTATATTATTTTACAAACCAACAATGGTAAACCTACTTTTGCCCCACCCTGTATACATACCCTTACTTGTCATTTTCACTCCTTACTCAAGGTGCCTTTCTACGTCTCCTTTCTTGATTCACTATCACTCACCCTTAAAGGCTTGGCTCCAGTGTCCCTCCTTTGAGATGTCTTCCCTACCTCTCTAGACAATCAGTGTCTCCTTTCTCTTAGCAGCCATAGCATTTGTAAGCATCTCTAGTGTAGCATCTATTATCACCTTGGGTCTATTTGAGGAATCTATTCCCACTGATGGACCAGTAACAATTTATTAAAGTTGCTTGTGTATTCCTAATCATAAGGCCCACTGATTCTCCAGGGAAGAACTTAGCAAAAAAGAAAAGTTTCTTGGATAAAGTGATTATTTATATTTGCAAAGAGGAGTGAATTGCTTCACTAAAGCTCCCAACCAAGGGCCCTCGGGCAAGGAGGGGAGTGACTGTACTAAGAACTCGTCCAGAAGAAGAGAGGACAAAATGCCCCACAGTGAGATTGTGCTGCTTTTCCTAGTTAGGGTTCTTCTGGGAAGTTGGTAGTCATCACCCAGGACTGGGATATAAGAAGGAAATCAAACTTATTCTACATGGTTCCAGGGATGGAATAAGATTAACTGATAGAAATTTTACTGCCTGTAATTTCCTCTAGTATGTTCATGGTAACATGACTTATAGTTAAGTCTTTTATCCATTTCGAGTTTATTCTGATGTATGGTGTAAGATGGTGGTCTAGTTTCTGTCTTTTCTTTTCTTTTTTTTTTTTTTTTGCATGTACCAGTCCAATTATCCTAACACTATTTACTGAAAAGACTCTCTGTATTCCACTGTATGCTCTTGCCTCTTTTGTCAAATATTAATCGACCATAAAGACATATGTTTATTTCTGGACTCTCTGTTCTGTTTCATTGTGTCTGTTCTAATGCCAGTACCACACTGTTTTGATCATGGTGGCCTTGTAGTATAGTTTGATATCAAGTATTGTGATTCATCTAACTTTGTTCTTCCTTCTCAAGACTGCAGAGGCAACTAGGGGTCATTTTCAAGTCCATATAAATTTTTGGCATAGTTGTTCTAAATCTGTGATATATGCCATTGATATCTTAATAGGAATTTTGTTGAATCTAGAGATTGTTTTGGGTAGTATGGACATTTTAATGATGTTAATTCTTCCAATCTATGAATACAGTTTATGCTTCCACTTATTTGTATCTACCTCAATTTTTTTCTTCAGTATCCTGTAGTTTTCTGAGTATTTAACCTCCTTGGTTAAATTTATTCCTAGGTACTTTATTTTGTTGTTGTTGTTGTTGCAATAATAAATGGGATTATTTTCTTAGTTTCTTTTTCTGCTAGTTCATTATCTGTGTACAAAGATTCCACCAATTTCTGAATATTGACTTTGTATCCTGTTCTTTTGCCAAATTAATTTACTAGGTCAAGTAGTTTTTTATTGAAGCCTATAGAGTTTTCTATGTATAATATCATGTTGTCTGTGACTAATAACAACTTCACTTCCTCTTATCCAGTTCGAGTGCCTTTTATTTTTTCTTCTTGTCTGATCACTGTGACTAGGAATTCCATTATTATGTTGAATAAGAGTGGTGATAGCAGACACCCCTGTCTTATTCCTCATCTTGAGAAATGCTTTTAGTTTTTGCCTATTGAGTATTGGCAGTAGGTTTTTTTGCATATGACCTTTATTATGTTGAGGAATGCTCCCTCTATCCTTCTTTGCTGAGTGTTTTAGCATAAATGGGTACTGGATTTTATCAAATGCTTTTTCCATATCTATTGATATGATCATGTGAATTTTGTCCTTTGGATATCTTGTGTAGCAATATTTTTGCTGATATATATCCCAATGCAAGAGGAATAAAGGAAAAAATAAACAAATGTGACTACATCAAATTTAAAAGTTTCTGCATAGCTAAAGAAACCATCATCAAAATGAAAAAGGAACCAACTCTATGAGAGAACATATTTGCCAGTGATACATCAGACAAGGATTTAATCTCTAAAATATATAAAGAACTCATATGACCTAACACCAGGAAAACAAACAACCCAATTACAAAATGGGCTAAGGACCGAACAGATAGTTCTCCAGTAAAGACATACCGGCGGTCTACAGGCATATGTGAAAATGCTCAGCATCCCTAGCCATCAGAGAGATGAAAATTAAAATCACAATGAGATATCACCTCACACCTGTCAGAATGCTGACTGGTACAGCCACTATGGAAAACAGTATGGAGTTTCCTCAAGGAACTAAAAATGGAATTGCCTTTTGACCCAGCAATTCCACTGCTGGGATTATACCTGAAGAATCCTGAGACTAATTTAAAAAAATTTACACACCCCCATGTTCATAGCAGCACTGTTTACAATATCCAGTATTTGGAAATGGCCTAAGTGCCCATCAGTAGATGAATAGATTAAAACAAACAAACAAAATCTAGTGCCTGTACATAATGGAATAATACACAGCAGAAAGAAAGTAGGAATTCCTACCTTTTGTGACAGCATGGATGGAACTAGACATTATAATGCTAAGTGAAAGACAAACTCTGTATGATATCACTTATAAGAGGAATCTAATGAACAAAATAAACTAATGAGTAAAATAAAACCAGAGGCAAAAAATAGTGGAACAGACTGACAGGTACAAGAGTGGTGGAAGGAGGTGGAGACCGATTGAAAGAAAGTGAAAGGATTAATCAAAGAACATATCTGAAGGACCCATGGACATGGAAAATGGTGAGGGCGCTGATTGTGGAAGTTGGGGGGCAGGTTGTGTGGAGGGGGCAAAGGGGGAAAAATAAGACAAGTGTAATAACACAAAAAATATTTTTAAAAGGCTAACTGGTAGAAATTCTAGAAGAAGTTTTCAGATATATTTTTAAGAAGCAATTTAACAAATATTTATTGGCCATACACTATGGGTAAGCTTTAATTAAAAAGCAGATTTTCTTAGAGTCTTAAAATAGAACATCAAAAATGGAATGAGAGCAGTGAATACTTATTACTAATTCATCCATTCATCAAATATTTTCTAAGGACTTTCTATCTGCCCATTAGAGTGTGGGTCACTCCCTCCAGCACTGTTCACTGCCCAGAATGTTGATGTGAGAGATTAGTTTAAATGTCTCATCCTGGGATATGTGGTTCTAATGAAGACCTAAACTTCCTTTTGCAATTTATGATAAAAATTAAATGATCAAAAAAATTTTTAGAGATCACATTTTGTGGAAGAATTGGAAAAAATATCTGTCCCTCCAAGTAGCAGTGTGTGTGTTTGTGTGTGTGTGTGTGTGTGTGTGTGTGTGTGTGTTTTCCAATTGTCTTTTGGAGCTGACTCAATTTTTTACAGTTATGTAGAGCAGTTATCCGTGGTTGAAGCAGAGGCTGTAGACAAAACCATGGGTAAGGAGAGAAGGAAGAAATAAAGTAAAATCAGGTGCCAGCTTGCAGCAACTCCCTCTAAACATCCCACAAATGTGCATTTAGCACACGTTTATTTTTACATACTTCACCAGAAAACAGCAACTACAACGACTCGTTCCTGATCGTTGCTTCAGGCAAAGAGGAGGCATAAAGTGAGAAAGATTCACAATAAACAAATGAGCAACGAGCCCCTTCCACACTGTGCAGATTTCAGAACTTTTCACTTCAGTCTTCAGCCTCAGCAGCCTAAAAGACTTACAGCATGCTCTGGGTGGGTGTTCATGCTTTTCCTGAACGTCAAGTGTGAGTTAAGATAAATATACGGCCACTTACGCAAGAAAATAAAATTTTGTCCCCAAACCTAAAATAAATATTTTTGTACTATATTTTTAGGAATCTGCTATAATGAAAAGCCTGTTTCTACTCCCATTGATTTTGGCTTAATCAATTATTGACTTTATCAAATTATAGGCAGTATTTTATTCCCATTTAACAAATAACAAAATTGAATCATATATCACAAGAGAGTAGATACACTCTGCCTGATTCCAGCTACCAGGCATCTCTTTAAAATTTTCATTCCAGATTATTCCTTTGAACAGACAAAGCTTAAGGCTTGTAAATGTTGTTTGATGGCTTCTCTCCATATCTCAGAGGCATGTCAAACTCAAAATGTGAAAGCCTAATCACGTGATGCGAACTTCCTCTCAGAGGATCCCAGAAGAGCACTTCTAGTCATGTGAGTGAGACACCAGCCCTCCGTCTCTAGAATACCAGGGCGTTGCTTTGTATTTCCACCAGCTCAATGCCTTCATTCAGCCCATCACCAATACTCCTGATTTTACCTGCCAACTCCCGCTACATAAATCCATTTCTCCTAGTTGTTGTCTCACATCTGTTCTTATTGATACCCTATCTACTCCCTCTACTGAAAGACACAATATTTTCAAAGTAAAAATGGATTATATTGCTGTTCTATTTTAACATTATGCGGCTTTACTTGTTTTTAATAGTAAATATGTACTCTGAAGTAGTTCATCTGAAATGATGATCAGGACTTTTTAACATGGCCCTGGTCTGGGTATTCCACACCTCCCTGTCCTCTGTGGTTTTACTGCTCTTGCTTTCTTCTAGTCCCTTAAATGGGATGTTCCCTCCTGCCACAGAGTCTTTGAAAAAGCTGGCTACTCAGTCTGGAAAACTAACTCTACCTTCAATGCTCTTTGCTTCTTAAACCTTTCCTATCCAGCCCTAGCTGGTGTGACTCAGTGGATTGAGCACGGGCCTGTGAACCAGAGGATTGCAGTTTGATTTCCAGTCAGGGCACATGCCTGGGTTGCAGGCCAGTTCCCAGAGGGGGACACACGAGAGGCAACTGTACATTGCTATTTCTCTCCCTCTCCTTACCTTCCTCTGTAAAGATAAATAAAATCTTTTTAAAAAGCTTTTCTATTCTTCTACTTTTTGATTAATTATCTTTTCTTAGGAGAAATCTCAGATTTCCACAAACAATCAAATGCTCAGCATAAGATTAGAACATTTGATATATAGTTCTTACTACAATTATAACAATGTAATATTTATGATCTTACTTGAGTGATGTTGGCCTCCTTTATACCTCTTTAAGAGTAAAGTTCCTATGAGCTTTTTGTTGTTCTTATATGACTAGGGCCTAACACCCTTTCTGGAGTGAAAGATACTTCCAATAAATATTGGTTGAATGAACAAATGGGTAAATGACATATTCGGGATGGAAGTAGTAAAGAGGTACTGTGAGAGATGCCAACAAAAATGACTCTGATAATTTTCCATATTACTAGATCTACACAGATGAAAAATCCAGGTTGCAGAAGTAATGCCTGTGAATCAGAACATACGGCTTCACATTGGTGCTTCCTTTTGCCAACTTGGTAACCTTGTGCAAGGCTCTTAAAGTGCCTAAGTCTCATATTCTTCATTAATAAAATCAAGGGAAAATCTGCTCACTGAGGCAATGGGAAAATTGTATGAAATATGTTTGAAAAGGCTTAGGAGACTATAAACCCCAGGACATCTAGATTAAGAAGATGCAGAAACTATGGCAGTCTGTAGGAAACTATAGAAAGAGGGTGAATACAGTCTCGACTCCTCGCAAATGGCCTAGGAATGTTCCCCAGAGTTTTATGGAAAATAGCCACACTCATGTGTCTACTGTCTATGGCTGCTTTCACACTACAACAGAGTTGAGTAGCTGTGACACAGACCACGTGGCCCACAAAACCTAAAATATTTACCATTGCGCCCTTTACAGAAAAAGTTTGCCAACTCTGCTCTAGAATATTATTGTTACTACTGTCTCAGTGACTGGTTTTACATTCCACACAGTTACCAAAATATCAACCTCATCCCCAGTTTCTAATTCCTTCTACATGTACACAAGGCCTTTGCTTGCAGCCCTCAGATGTTGCTTTTTAACTGAAACCCTTAAATACATAGAGTTCTTTACTTACAGGTTATGCCAAGTATAAAAGGGTATTGTGCGTCATTCAAACTCCTTCAGGAGGTGGAATGAAACCATCCTCTCCATTTTACCACCATGCCCTCCATTATGAAATTTTGCTCTGTGTGAATATAAATAAGGATAAACCAAAATATTTGTTTATTTATTATAGTTACATTGACCCTTGAACAACTCAGGGATTAAGGATGCAAACTGCTTCCCCCCAATTGAAAATTCATGTATTACTCTTGACTCCCCCAAACTCTGCTAATAGCTTACTATTGACCAGAAGCCTTACCAATAACATACTCGATTAACACGTATTTTGTATGTTATATGTATTATGCGTGGTATTAGAATGAAATATTCTAGGAAAAAGAAAATGTTAAGAAAATCATAAGAAATAAAAAATACATTTATGATATTTATTGAGGAAAATGCACATATGAGTAGACCTGCACAGTTCAATGTTGTTCAAGGTGTTCCATTGTAGTTCGTTTTAGTATGCCTCACTTTGTGAAGAGGGGAAAGGAAAAGTCCATGTGTTACAGAACTGTGAGGATAGAATGGATATATGCAAAGTAGCTCAAGGTCTGGCCCATAGTGAGCATTTATTAGTTACTATTATTATTTTCTATGTAATTTAAAAAATTACAAAATACACAATAAGTAAGATTTATAAAAGTGATATTTTAAAATAAATAATTTAAGTTCTGAGTTCTAATATACCTCCAAAAAGTAATGTTCATATATAAAATATATATTTTTTAATAAGCAATTTACTTTAAACAAAGAGAATCTCACCCAACTAGTACAGAATACAATAAATATATGAGGGAATAAGAAAAAGAACTTCTACAATAAAAACTTTAAAAATTATATTTGATTGATTATGCTATTTTTGTCACAATTTCTCCCTTTGCTTCTTTCTACACAACACCCCCCAGTCTCTCAGTTATTCTCCCCAACATTATTCATGTCCATGGGTCATACATTTAAGTTCTGTAGCTACTACTTCATTTTCTATACTGTACTTTACATCCCCACGGCTGTTCTGTAACTACCTGTTTGTACTTATTAATGCCCTCATCTCTCCACCCTTTCCCCAACACTCTCTCCCATCTGACAACAATCAAAACCCTCTCCATATCAATGATTCTGTCTCTGTTTTTCTTGTTTGCTTGGTTTGTTTTTTAGATTCAGTTGTTGATAGGTATGTATTTATTGTCATTTTATTGTTCATAGTTTTGATCTTCTCCTGTTTCTTTAATAAGTTCCTTTAACATTTTATATAATAATGGTTTAGTGATGATGAACTCTTTTAGTTTTTTCTTGTCTGGAAAGCTGTTTATCTGCCCTTCAATTTTAAATTATATCTTTGTTGAGTAGAACAATTTTGGCTACAGGTTCATACTTTTCATGAGTTTGAATAATTCTTGCCAATCCCTTCTAGCTTGCAAAGTTGCTGACAGTCTTATGAGAACTCCCCTGTAGGTAACTAACTTCTTTTCTCTTGCAGCTTTTAAAATTTTCTCTTTATATTTAACTTTTGGCATTTTAATTATGATGTAACTTGGAGGAGGCTGCTTGGCATCCATCTTGTTTGGGGCTCTCTGTGCTTCCTGGACTTGCATGTCTATTTCCTTCACCAAATTAGGGAAGTTTTCCTTCAATATTTTTTCCAAATAGATTTCCAATTTCTTGCTCTATCTCTTCTCCTTCTGGCTCCTCTGTGATGTGAATGTTGGATCTCTAGAACATGTCCTAGAAGACTTATATTATCCTCATTTTTTAAGATTCTTTTTTCTTTCTGTTCTGATTGGTTGTTTTTTGCTTCCTTATATTCCAAATCATTGATCAGATTCTTGGCCTTATCCACTCTACTGTTGTTTCCCTGCAATTTGTTCTTTATTTAAATTAGTGTATCCTCTGTTTTTGATTTGATCTTTTTTATGCTGTCGAGGTCCGCACTAAGTTCCTTGAGCATTCTCATAAATTGTTTTGAACTCTGCATCTAATAGAGTGCTTATCTCCATTTTGTTTAGTTCTTTTTCTGGAGTTTTGATCTGTTCTTTCATCTGGGCCCTGTTTCTTTGTCTCCTCATTTTGGCAGCCTCCCTGTGTTTGTTTCTATGTATTTAGTAGAGCTGCTTTGACTCCTTGTTGTAGTAACATGGCCTGATGTAGTAGCTGTTCTGTAGGATCCAGTGGCATAGCCTCCCCTGTCACCTAAGCTGGGTACTCGAGGTGCACAGTGTGGGCTGAGTACATCCTCCTCTTGTAATTAAGCCTTGATTGCTGTTGGCAGGTAAATGGGAGTGACTTACCAGGCCAGTCAGCTACAAGGACTGACTGTCATCACTGACCACAAACCTCCACCCTCTGTGGAGGATCAGCTGTGCAGGGGCAGGGTAATGGTGCTTCTCTGAGCTGTCCACTGGGTGTGCTAGCCATGAGGTTTCCTGGGTGGTGTATGCCAAGGTCATCCCTGCCCTGTGCTCTGCCCTAGGACACCCTGCCTGATTTATAAAGCAATCTGAGCTGGCTGCTACTTGTTCTGGGTTTGGAGATTCCCAGGCAAAGCCAAGATATGAATCACGATGTGTTAGTGCTGGACCTGGGGCCACTTAGCAAGAGGTACATGGGCAGGGGCTTACCAAGGCCAGCTATTACTTGTTTAATAGGATCTAGGAAGTTGTGAAGCGTGAGCCAAGACCAGCCATTGATACAGAAAAGTCACTGCTAACAGCTTGAGTAGGTATGAGTTGCATGGGATGGAGTCTTAGGGGGATTTCCAGGGCAGGGCAAACAGTGTTAGCCAGGTTTATGGAGTCTCAGACATGGCACCCACCTGCTGTCTCTGTAGCTCTGTGGCTCTGTGGGGGGATGGGTTCAGAAAAAAGAGAATGGCCTCTGCCAGCCTTTCTGTCTAGGAGAAAGCTGTCCCCCCAGCTTCTGCTTTGATGCCAGACAGTTCAGTTTCTCCTTGTGTGCCACTGGTGACTTTCAAGCTGCTACTGCAGTGCTCAGAGGAAGCGATTCTGAATAAGTCCTTGTATGGGTTCTTTAAAGGGAATGACCTGGGACTCCAGACATTTCTTCCATTGCCTCAATATCCATTGGTTTCTTCAGCTAGAAGTTACGGGTACTTATTATACTGGCACTGAAACCCTGGGGTGGGGGCCTGAAGCGCCCAAGAGACCTTGCTCCCAAGATATCCCTCCCATATTTTTGTCCACCACAGTTGGATGTGGGACAAGCCCATTATGCTTCTCCACACCTCCTACCAGTCTGGATAGATGTGGTTTCTTTAATCTGTAGTTGTCAGAGTTCCCCCTCACCTCAATTTCTGATGTTTTTGAGTGATGGTTGTTCTATATTTTAGTTGTAATTTTGATGTCACAATAAAAAGTTTATAGCTACAGACCTTGAAAACAAATTTATCTCAGATTTACAGAAAGATTTCTGTGAACAAACTCATCTTCTAGCTTAATTTTTATTTTCTTGCTCTAGTTCTCCATAGAACTGTATAAATTGGACTTGTATTTTATTTTTACAATTCATCTTAAATTATCTTTGAATTAAAGCATCAAATGAGGAAATTAATTAATTTTATTCTACAAATGCATGTTAGTGATTGACCTTGGTTGTATCACTTGCTTTCTTCACCCATCAAAAGTCTGCCCAATGAATAGTGGTGATGATGGTACAACATTGTACATATACTTAACGCCACTGAATTATACACATAAAAATGGTTAAACTGGTAAATTTTATGTTTTGTATATTTTACTGCAATTCAAAAAAGTCTGCTGACCTTCTGAGACTTTTGCATGAGAATAATGAGTGCCTAATGCAAAAAGCTATCTTTTTAGTTCAATAAACAAACTATATGTTTGTGCATAGAGGCTCAATGAACATTACTTTTTCTCCCTTCCTTTTTTCTTTCTTGTTTTTTTTTAATTGAGAAAGGGGGTTATTTAATTTATTGCAAAAACATCAAAAAGAACAGATATCATTTTGTTGCATCAAACTCCATAACAACCAAGTAATACATTGCACACATTGGGGCTCTTCACCACTACAGTTTCCTGCAGACTCGCTTAAACCCAGATGAGGCTGATTTGTAATTGGTTGGTATATTTTTATACGAAACTGATGATTCAAACAGGTTTAAGAATGCTCGACTACAGGTACTCGTTCCTCATCTGAAATGAAATGGGGCAGATACATACTACTCTCACAAGGTTATTGGGAAGGCCAAATGAGATAAAGTTTGCAAAAATTTCCACATAAAGTCCAAAGGGATACATCGATACTTACACTGTTTGTAGTGGGAGGGACAGCCAGTAACTAGAATGAGGCCCCGATGTAGTTCTGTCGGTGGTGGTGACTTGACCTGGGGGAGAGGCTCGCCCTTTGTCCCACTGACCAGCTGCTTCAAGGTTCATAGGTTCCCCTTCTCTATAACTTCATGCTTTCAGTCTGCACAGTACACACACTCAAACATAGAAGGGAAAAGGGTGTGTTAATGTTATCGACAGCAATATAACCAGAACTATCATTTATTATTTCTTGTTGTAGGCAGGAATCTAAGCACTAGACACACTTCAAATCAATGTGTTAATACTTAGAACATCCCTCTGGGGTAGGTATTAAAATCCACAGTTGACAAATGGAGAAACTGGGCACTAGCAAAGGTCAGTCAGTATCTTGCCCAAGGTCATTCACTCGTACACAGTGCAGGCAGGACTGCAACCCTGACCACACTGAAGAAGGCCACATTAGTGAGCAGCGGCATGGAACACAGTGTTCCCAAGAAGCCAGCTTTCCAAATGCCTTAGATAAATGCTTCAGATGCCAATGCCAATTTGGGGATAATAATCTACTTTCCTCCACCATTTTTAAGTATAGTCTTTCTGAGAAAGATAGCATCAAAAATTTGCTCCCTCCCTTTTTTTTTTTGGTGGCAGGGCCTTAAAGATTGTGTTATCTAAACCATCTAAATCTTCAGATGACCTGACTGAGGCAAAGCTCCTTTGTTATTATGTAAATCAACTATGTCCCCAAGGGCTATCAGGGTGTGTAGGAACTTCCTTGCACTAAATGGCAACACTTTGGTCTATTTCATTCTAGGTACCTTTATTTTTTTTGTTTGTTTGTTTTATGATTTTCTTTCCCATTTGCTCTGGTCACAAAGAGTGTGCCTTTCAGGAAATACCCATTTCACATAGTCTGTGTTGCTTATAATTTGCTATAAGCTAGGAAACCAGGTAACTCTTGAAGACTGGGTGTCAAAGGAATTCTAAGCCAGAATCTAAGAAGAGCTCTTACAGATGAAGGGCATTAGATTTCATGAAGAGATGCAACCTCCATTAGGTTTTCCCTAACTGCGTTTGTCAGGGAGACGGATGCCAAATAAGTGAGAACTTGAATACTATTAAAAATACAAGAAGGCATAAGTCAGACTTCCAAATAAATCTATTCCCTCTTCTAGGTCCCCTGCAGCGATCCTTACAGCTAGCCAACTCCACCTGCTCTCCTTACATTGCTCTCCCATCTTTTTATAAGTATAGTCAAATCATCCTTTACCCTTTTACTTCAGTTGTCATTTTCCAGCTGGAAAACAGCAAATTTGATCATTCAAACAGAAACAGCGTCTGTTGCTAACCCCTCAAGCTGGTGTACGAGTTTCATTTCTTGCAACCAAACATTCAGTAACATGTGTTTATATGTATATCTTTTCCTTTATATTAGTAATAAGTGGGTCATTAAGGGCTGTATAATGAGAGAATGCAGTTTTCTGGCCTGATAAGTCCCCGAGCTTCATTACCAAATTCATCTTACATGTCAGACATTAAATAGCACGACATTTTCCTCTCTCATCCACGCAGTATCATTTAATTTCATCTAAATGGAGTTTTCGCTACGGCCATAATCATCATCATCTTCATCGCCACCATCATCAAGAAGCATTTATTACCTACTGCAATGCATATGGTGCTATATTCAGTATGGTTGTATACAACTTCATCATCATGGCCTTCACCCCTGAGAGGCCATGAAGTACGAGGGAGTCATTGAACTCAGTGAGATTTGAGTTCCAAGTCCAGACCTCACCACTGAAGAGCTGCATTAGCTGGATCCCATTCCCCTTCTCTGGAGCATGCCGCATCTGAAAATCAGACAGAAGAATGATATCATCTCTAAGATCCTGTCACACTCTAATGCCAGGTCCTCTTCCAGATTCAGCTGCAGACATTGCAGTGGGAGAAGGACCAGCAGAAGAGAAAATTGGCTGAGAATTTAAACAGGGGCTATATTTAGAGAAGGGGCCTCAAATCAGAGGTGACCGTTGTTTCTTTCCCTGACCTTAGCCTGGTTTTTCTGTGTTCTCAATATCTTCTACCATCCTTATGTTACTCTATCCCTGACCTTGACTCTCTTCTCATTTTTTCCTGCTCCTGGATTTGTTTTTCCCAGGTGACTGCTCAATAGGCCCTCAACCTCTGTTCTCTTACCTCTCCAGCTACACTGAGGAGCGGTGTCCCAGTTAGAAGATTAACCCTGAATAGTTCTAAGAGGGAAATCCTGAAGTCCTGGTTCCCCATTTTGAGGTCCATGTCTGATCCCCATGGAAAAGGAGGTTAGAGCCTGCAGGTGAGTCACCACTGAGTGTCCCAAGTCCTGAGAACTGAAGCTCATCGTACAGGAAATTTTACTGGGCAAAGAACTACAGAAAATGGGAAAGAACACAAAGCAATTTCAGAGGGAATAAAAAATGAAACTCACAAAAATGCAGACAAGTCTAGAGGGTGATAACAGAAACGGAAATGAAAGCAAATACACCCAAATTGTGCCTGGGCTGGACACACAAAGGAACAAAGAACAGGTAGGCAGTAGGAGAGGAAGGGGCAAGGAGTAGTGGGATCCAAAGAGGAGTTCTGGGAATTATGCCTTAAAATGTGCCTGCCTACTGGCCAGGAGAACCATCACATGCCCTCCCAGACTGGGTATTCATTAGACTGAGTCAAAAGACATAAAATTAGACCAGTAGGCCTGCTATATAAAGAGCCACCCAATAACCCCTCTAATAATCATAGTCATTTTTATTGGCTATTTATGACTTTGTGCTAAGTCTCTGACATGCATATTTTCTCACGGAATTCCAAACTACTGTTTTTTGTTGTTGTTCTGGTATAATATGCATTAAGATAAAATTTACTAGTTCAATCATTCATACAGTTCAGTGGTGTTAAACACATTTACAATGTTGTGCAACCATCACCACTACCCATTTTCAGAACTTTTTCGTGACCCCAAACAGAAACTGATACTCATTAAACAGCAACTCCCCGTTCCCTACATTCTCACCGAAAATACCTAAGTAAGAAAAACCCTACATTTATGATAGCCATATCATCTCAATAACTATGACCGGCCAATGTCTGTGACCTCCTTCGCTGTTTATTCGAGCCCCAGATGAAGTAGCAGCTTAGAGATACAGGCTCCTATTGTACAAAAGTAAGTACTGTTTCTTTAAACAGTGGAAACACGTTAGGTTTATTGAGATGCTCACATCCTATGAGGACCTCAGAGATTAAGACCAAACAAAGGAGAAGCAAATTCATACATTCTGTTTCATGTTTACCCAGGGAAATAGTCATTGAGTGAAATGGCAGATGGAATCATCTTTGCAATAAATTATTGTTCTCTCCTCCTCCTCTTTTAACAAATGCATAGTGTTGAATTCTGGTAGACTGAGTTGTTTGATAACATTTATTCCTAATATTGTCCTCTTTATAACAATGAGGCACTGAGAAGTTAAGGAACTTGCCTAAATTTGCAAAGCTTTATAAGAATTGAATTGTGTCTTTTAAGCACTGCCCAGTGATTGCTAATCAAATGGTTATTTCAAGCAAATTGCTTTTTTCTGAATAAATTATTTTCCCTTTTGTTTTAAAATAAATCAGGGATTTATTGATCAAGAAAGCTCATAAGAAGCACTTTTCAAGGTTCCTCTAAAATTTCGAATCCATTTCTTCAAACTACACAATATGTAAATCTCTGGACTCTGGGGGCCAATTGTAAGTTGGTTTCAAATACCACGGAGCACATTAATCTTCCTCCTCTGTTCTTTATCCCCCTCAACCCATAATCTACTCACTCTTTGACCTCACCACAGGAGCATGACTGCCTTGGATTTAGAGTTTTCCTTTCCATTAGACAATGCACATTTTTAACCCTAATCACACTTCAGAGGGGAGTCAGTCTGCCTTCTTCGTGATCTCGTGCACTGCCTCAGGTGAGACGCAGCCTGAGAGAACGTTAACTGCCAGGCAGACAGGGCTCCTTGGAAGGAGGGAGTTAGACCTTTCAGGAATGATTTAGGAATGCAGACCAGTTTTACTTACTTGAACTAGCAGAGGGGAAGGTCAGGCCAAAACCATGAAAAAAGTCTAGATAAGGAAATGTTTTTGAAGAAATAATGTTTTACAACTCCCAAATTCCCACAATAATTTATGTTTGTCTCAGAGTTTATTCATTTTACCTGTTGCTGATTCAGGCTCTTCAGGACCTGCTCTGAGGAATAGATGAGACTAGTTTCTAATTAGCATAACTATTATAAATAAATGCAGGTTGTTCAAATGTTTGAAAACTATTTTTTAAAGTCACGATGTGTATACCGCTAATTTGTATTTCTTGCAAGAAAAGAGTATAGTAAGTAAAGCTAAATTTTAGCCAAAATTAATGTCGTTTCTGCTCCGTACTATAGTTAACTGTAGCCCAGTGTAAATTAGCCTTGATTCAAGTTTCAATTATGTTATAGCCCAAGTCATACAACTAAACATATAATTAATTAAATAGCAAAAATCACTTTCATAAGACAATGATTTTTTTTTTCTGGAGAAAAAGTAAAGGAAAAGAAAGGTTGTTCGTGGCATGATAAGTACAAAATACTTAGAGTTAGCAATTATAAAATAAAGCCCTTGTTGCCAAAGCAAGAAGCCTATCAAGAAGCCAAAATGTGAACAATATAAAGAAGTATAATCATATTCATTATTTTCCCATTTGGAGAAGTCCTCTCTTTCATATTATTTATTGTATTTTTAAATACCAAGCTCCAAACATAAATGTGATTTTCACTGATGCTCTTCCACTTTGTCAGGCTACCCCACCCCCATCCTCTTCCTTCCTAAATTTAATTAAAAGCAGCATTCAGCCATACTGGGGAGAAACTCTATTTACATAACACAAAGAAAAACAATTTTTAAAAGCCCACATTAATCATGAGCTTTAGAGAAAGTCACCATAAATAGGATGTCTCTAGCCGAGCAACAAGCTCCAGCCACTTAAGAAAAATGTCTTTCCAGCCGAAAGGATACTAGTGTTACCGAAGAACATAGCTCTTTTGTTCCACAAATGCCTCATTTTCATATGAAGTTACATATAAAAATTGGCTTATCCTGGTATAGAATAGTGCATATTCAAATTTACTCCTCATCTATTCCTATAATCTAGGGAAAACTGAGTTTTGCTTGATGGTATTAGCAGGAGTAGAGGAAGGAAAATCAAGTACCTACTATATCCTGAGTAAAGTGCTCTGAAGACATTACTTTATTTGATTGTCCTGGCATCTTCATGAGATTACTTGTTTATTCACCTTGAGCTTGAATTTTTAACCCAGACACCCCTCCTGTCCCATGGCTCTCTATTTCTTGCCCTCAGGGATACAGAGACTTATTTGAGAACATCAGACATTCACTTCTGCATTGTGCGCACACTTCTCTTGCTTTATTTCAACCATTTCACTAAGAAACATTTCGATCAAAATGAACAGAAACCAATGGCAGATACCTCCCATAGGTGACCAAAATGGGAAGAAGAGCGTCCATTAACTAAGATCATTATGGAAGGCTGTCTGATGAGCAGAGGTCAGAATTCTTCACCATCAAAGGAGTCACCCAAATTTCTTTCTTCCTTATTTTACCTCAAATGCAAAAAAGGTAATAATGTAGTCCCCACAAAACATTTAAAAGTAAGTTATAGAATTGGCACAGACAACTACATTTGTCAAAGATAAATGTAGAAAATACAAATTATTGAATTTTTACTCTAAGCCAGCTCATTGTAGAGGATTTTATCTTTGTAATAAAAGATAAAACATTTTACCTTTACCTGTAGCATAAACAATGAAGTAAGTATTTTCTTTTCTTTTTTAAAAATATTTTATTTATTTATCTTTAGAGGAAAAGGGAAGGAGAGAGGGAGAAAAATATCAACCTATGGTTGCCTCTCCTGCATCTCCTGCTGGGAACCGGCCTGCAACCCAGGCATGTGCCCTGACTGGGAATCAAACTGCAATCCTCTAGTTTGCAGGCCCATACTCAACCCACTGAGCTATACCAGCCAGGTTGAAGTAGGTACTCTCATCCACATTTTACAGGTAAAAAACCTGAATCAAAGAGAGTTTAATTCCTTTGACTAAGATTAGGTAATAGATAGTAGAGCCAGGATTTTAATTTAATTTCTCTGAGTTCATTTCTCCATTTCCACCTGCTCTTCCTCTCCTCAGAGGTGGTCCTGAACAGAATCCTTATGGCCACATATCTGAGATGTACCAGGTGGAGTGAAGGGACTGGTCTGAATTCTGTTGCTGACTCTCACCTGTGATTAATGTTTACTCCATGTCCTGAAATGCCATGAATATATTCTCAGTGTCCTTGATATTTCAGTAGATATAAGCTCCAAAAGGGTGGGGACTGATTATTTATTCAGCAATAGTATTGTTTACTAATGCATCCCAAGCACTGAGAACAATGTCCGGCATGTGGTAGATGCTCAAGACATTTTTACTGAATTGGTGGAGTGAATGAATTCCTGTTCTGGTCTGAGCTCTGTGGCAGCTGTTCTCTCTGATCACCCCACTACATATAATCTGGCCTGCACCTTCCTAGAAATAATGCGAACTCAGCCACACAGTTATGTCTCTAGAGCCTTGATGACCAGATGATTTGGGGAATAACTGGGATTACCATTCTGTAAAGATTACAGAGAGATGAACAGGGTGAAAATTAGAAAAAGCTCCCCCCAAATTGCACAGAATCACAACTGGCTTGCCTTGATCTCTCCTCCTGCCCAGGTCTCATGAATTCATGAGATTTCTTTGTGACCCTGGAGAACACTCAGGGACACTGGGTGATGTGTCAGCCAGATTGCTTGGCTTGCTTTCATACATTATTTTGGCCAGTTCCACTCTCAAATTCAGTACTTACCCTTCCTCATTTTATTTTTGGATATATCTGTCTAATCAGGTTCTACCGTGGCAGAAGTTCTCTGTTGGGTATTTCTAAAGCCAATTCCTATGGGGCAAAATCCACAGGTTTCCTAGCAGAGATTCTGAGTTGTTTTGTCACTTGCTTTCAGTTGGTGCTTTTAATTCCCTTTAATTATTGAAAATCAACAGGAAGTTTCTGAATAGACAACGTTTCAAAGTGGCAATTCCAGAGTTACAGCTCACTGATGGTGGGGACTTCCAGGTATCTGATGGACTGGGGTGCCTGGGTCCGACAACACTGGGCTGAGGAAAAGGGGAGGCGGTAGATGATTTCTTGCCGGGCTTGCTTTCTGCCCTTCCCTGCACTTTAGTGGTTTGCCCTGCAGATGTGCCACTACTGAGAGCCCCAAACCGAAGCCTTTGATTGGTCTCACACCTTACTCTGGACAATATCACAAACCCGACTCAGTTGTCTTGCTATTTCCAACCACTGCCTATAAAATAGTTAAAAAATTCTGCATTTGACACTAGCCTACATTACATTGCTAACCGAGTCTTTATGTCTGTGACGACCTGTACGCTTGATCTCCAGATCAGGTAAGCTATTCTTCTTTAGCCTCCCTCTTTCCACCTTTCTAACCTTTCACACAAATTCCATCAGCCTTGTTCCGAATGTTTAGGATGGCTGAGATTTCAATTGCAAGACTGTACTTGTTAACATTCCTCAACAGTCTTTGAGGACCATGTTTCCAATGGAATAAAAGCTCCCTAAAGATGGATGTACTGGTTTACATACATAAGTTAAGGGGCCCAGATGCTGCCTTGGGTAAATGCACACACATTTGCCTCATGTAAGCATTGTATAACTAACTTGGGATACTGAGGTGCTCTAAACTTAAACTCCTTCTCTTATGACCCCCAAACCTTAACAATGACAAATTACTTCATCTTTGGAGAGCAGTTAAATATCTGGAACCCTGGAAGTTCTCAGCCTTCGAAAATGTCGCACATTACTTCTGATTCCAGCCAGCCCCTTATTGATCTCATCTAATCTTCCTTCTCCCAGCTGTCAGGCAGCCGGCCACAAAGTGCCAAACCTGCCAGGCATGAAATTTCTCCTATCAGTGCTGTGAAAGGGTCCCTTGTCATTTGTTTTCAGACGTATACTTTGTATTTTATTGTCCCACATTTATCCGCTTGCCAAACATGCATATGTTTGCAATGACTAGTGGAGGTAAAAAGATCAAAGCCATGAAAGTAAAGAGAGGCTGATCCGACATAGATAAACTCTGCCACATGGCCATGTGTTTGCTCTTTCCCAACGGTGGACCGTGTCGACTTACCGCTTCCAGCGTGGAAAGTGCTATCCATAAACAAAAACATATGGGACTTAGTGTAGAGCCTAGCACACAGTAGGTGCTCAATAAACACTCAATTCATGAATTTGTGACAGTCAAAACATTTCACCAATTTTGCAGTCCACTAGAACCAAAGTTACATGTTGTATTGTCCAAAAACGTGGTCTCCAAATTATTCTGATCGAACCCATACCCCACAAAAATGTTTGAACATGCAAGTGCTTTATGTATGACTGTGTATAATATACCATGCTCTCTATAAATCACATATAGAATAACCAAAGTAGAATAGGACTTAAAAGGATATGAATAGAAATTCTAGTCTCGGGGTCAATGTATTCATTGTTTTAAATAGATGGAAATGGCACACCAATGATATAGCTTCAAAATTCAGTCATTTGGGAATTTCCAAGTCAATGGAAGAAAATATCAGAAATCTAAAATACCAAAATGACTGAATATATAATTTGTGTTACACTGTTTTAAAGCTATTAGTTATATTAAGAGAATACCTGGAATTCTAGAAATTTTCCCCAAACCAAATAAAAAAGTGCTACTGTGAAAAGTTAGTTTAGGAAGGGCTGGGAAACTGACCATTTTCTCATTTTTCATTATTTGTGCTTATCCCCTGAAACCTCTCATTTTTTTAAGAAACAGTAAAGCAAAAAAAGCAAGATGTCTTTTAACAAAATGCAGTATTTTTCTGACATAAGTCAAACAGGTTTTCAATCTTCCTTTAAGTACAGTGGACTCCGCAGACAACAGGGATACACAGAGGAAGTGGGACGTGCAAAAGGGGGGACACTGGCACAGTGTGGAGAGTCAGAGGGCCGCCAACTCTCAGTCACTTCAAAAGCCAAACTTCCCAGGAGTTCACTGACCCAAATCACTCAGAACGCCACAGACCGTCAGAACCAAAAGCGCCTTCAAAGTCAGTTGCTTCAACTCCAGCCTTTTCTACAGATCAGGGCACCAAATTCCCAAGCAGCTAAAGGACAGACACATTCAGTGGAAGAACAAGGACCAGAACTCCCATGTCTGATTTCCTGTAGAGTTCACTCGACTCTGCCCATTTAAACAGTGACTTGCTAAAAACAATTATTCATAGTTACAAGATTTTTGAAAGCCAGGCACTTTTCCAAGTGTTTCATACATATGAATTTAATCATCTCAACTACTTTGCTAGATTATCTTATATGTTTCTTTTTTCTTGGTCATGTTTATTTATTTTTAAGCTTTATTAAGGGACCATTGATAAATAAAATTTAAAGATATTTCAAGTGCAATACATGATGATTTAATATACATATACAGTGTGAAAAGATTCCCACCATCCAATTAATTAACATAGCCATCACAGCTCTGGCTGGTGTGGTTCAGTGGATTGAGCACCAGCCTTCAAACCAAAGGGTCACCGGTTCGATTCCCAATCAGAGCACACACCTAGGCTTTGTGCCAGGTCCCCAGTAGGTGGCGTGTGAGAGGCAACTACACACTGATGTTTCTCTTCTCTGTCTCCCTCATTTCCCCTGTCTAAAAATAGATAAATAAAATCTTTAAAATATCCATCATATTGGGCTACATTATTATCAATACATATATCCTCTCCTATGTAAAGATGAAGAAATTTAGGCACGGAGAAGTTAAGTAACATGTCTAACATCATGCAAGTGAGAGAACCTGTATATCTACTATTTACCTCACCACTTCACTCTCAGAAAAAGAAAGAAAAATTCGCAAATTATGACCAAGTCAAAATAATCTAAGAATGGGTTTTCAGAACAGCAATTTTCATTGGCCAAAATACTCTAGCATTACTTTTATTCCTTTCTGACAAGGTGGTGTCAGTACCTGATTCCTTTCATTCTCCACTTATTCAGCAAGCATTTCTGGGGGCCTTTTGTACGCCAGTGACTGTGGACTGTGGGAGCTGAGCACTCAGAGTGGAGGATTCAGTCAGGCTGTGCTCCAGGTCCTCCTCTGCAGCAGAGGCCGGGAAGGACAGGATCATAACCGGGGTGATGGAGCTCAGCGGGGGGAGAGCAAAGGCAGGCTGTGGTGGAGCACTGTGCAGGCTGTTCTGGCTCTGCTACATCGTATACCAGGAGTCCAGAGCAAGCTGATACCAGCAGACATCAGGAGATAGTAAGACCTGATAACCTTCTCCCTTTCTCTCTGTATCACTGCCAGGAAAAGCTATAGGTGCTGGGCTGCCAGGTAACTTCCGGTAAAGTGTTGGCATCACAAGAGACACTCCGACAGATTTCCATTTCCACCATCCTGTAGGATTTCCTCTTGTGGGAACAGAAGTACATCTGATTTATTTTCTCTTATATTTAGGGTTTGGGATGGTCTTGCAGCCACAGAAATCTTCTACTTAAGAATCAGTGCTGAACTTTCTCTCTTTGCTTTAGTCCTTTGGGTGTTGAGTTTTCTTTAGTTTTCTCCTATTAGCCTTGGAGCTTGATGTGAATATTTGAGGTGAGGTGAGGGTTGAGGGTTTCCTTAACAACTATTCCTTTCTTAATTTGACTTTAAGAAGTTTGAAACTTATCACAAGACGCTAGCTTTCCCTTGACCCTTGGGAGCTCACAGTGAGAAGAAAGTGGAGACTTTAGTGGAGCAGAGACAACAAGGCACCCACAACTCCATGGCTCACAAGAATTCGGCTCAGGGCTGCCTAGAGTATTAACTCAGTGAAGGACAGCTTTACCCCAAAGAGGACGATGGATTTCAGAAAACTGGGACACTCGTGTCACGGAGCTCTCTACAGCAGCAGAGCAGCCGACCTCTCAAAGTCTGGCATTGCCCGTAGTTGGTTATTTCTAAAGTTGTTGGATGTGTATCATGGTTCTCCCCAAAAAACTACCACAAGAAGGGCCAAGAATTTGAGTGTTTGCTAAGGCTTTAATTATTACTCCAGATGGTTCATCCTATAGTTGAGAAAACGAGAAGTCATAGCACCTGAGCCACTTGCCTGTCCCCAGACTCTGAAACCAGTGCTCTCCCATGTCATCAGGATCCTTCTGTAAAGTTGACCACGTAGCTGGCATGCGTGGTTTTCAGTGAAATGAATACATGTAAGTAAGAAAAAATGTGCCATTCACTGGGTCTCTCGACACCCAAAAAAAGAGAATTAGAGTTTAGTTCTCTTTCATTATTGAGGATATTTAAGTCCAGAAAGATGAAGTGTCTCTGCAAGTTCACAGGGCAGCCACTGAGCAGTAGAGCAGAGAGAAATTTGAGCTTGGAGAGTTCTCTCCAACTCAGTAGCCCATGCTCTGTCTACTCTATCCTATGGCTTCTGCTGGGTGTTCTTTTTAATCAGACATTAATTTGGGGCATATTTTCCTATCACAGTCACATTTTAATTAGTTAAATGAAATCTAGTTCTTAATTTTATTTCAGCATAATTATCCAGTAGAGTTAGTTCCTGTTTTTGAGCAGGATTGTCTAAAGCATTTATGTTTTATGTGTCCTCCTCAACGTACCAAGAAGTTTAAAAAAATTAAAAATATTATTGTCATTGCTGTTTGTATATCTAATTACGGCCCTGCCGATGGCGGCCATTCACTGTGTCGGCTGCAGCACCGACTGGAGCCGACAGCTCCGAGGGAGACGTCCTCTGAAGAACCGCGGCAAGTACAGAACCGTGAAGATGACGCAAGGCCCCGGGACGCCATCCATCACCACCACTTCCGAAACCAATGTTGCAAAATCGGAGGGTGGCACTATCACTGAAATTCTACCACATTCCCTCCCACTGTGTCGCCTGCCTGTGTGACACTATCAGTTGAGACTTGGGCGTCACAACCTGGCCTGAGGAATAGCACAGTATAAACATGATCTTTGCTGTCTACTAGATTCAGAAAGATTAGAGAAGAACATCAATGCACCTATACTGCACTCCCCTGCCTTCTGCAAGCACTCTGCTTATTAGAAGAAGGCTAACTCATGGTTTACTTCAAATAAATTTTATAGTTGACTTTCCCCCCAAGAATACTGATAAACAAGTTCCCAATCTGTGATGAGCACTTGTCCAAACATCTTAATAAGTCAGAATGGATAAGGATAAGCTTTTCTACAGTGTTTAGTGCAGAAATATTGGGGGGAAAATCAATCCCATTCACTTAGTAACTACAAAAACAGTTTTGAAACTCTTTCTTCTGGATTCCCAGCACCAATGGCAGTAGCTCAGGGACCACTGTGGGGAGGATGAGGGAAAGACTCTGGGCCCCCCAGCACCCTAATGAGAACAGCTTCACCTATATTGGCATATGATGTTCTACATAAAATTTCCTCTTAAAAATGAATATGTGGGGAAGGAGAGGTGGGTAGGCAGAGAACGGGAAATTCTGGGGAGAGTAGAACTACTCTATATGATGCTAAATGGTGAATTCATGTAATTATTCATTTATCCAAACCCACAGAATGTACAACACCAAGAGTACACTCCAATGTAAACTATAGGCTTTGGATGATCACGAAGCATCAATGTAAACTCATCAGTGCGAACAAATGCACCACTCTGGTGGGGGACGTTGATAATGGAGGAGGCTGTGTGTTTGCGGGTGGGGGCATATGGAAAGTCTTTGTACCTTCTTGTCCACTTTTTTGTCAACCTAAAACTTCTCTGAAATATAAAATCTATGAAAAAAATCCATAAATATGGAAACTTCTAACAGTGCCTTAGAGTCTTCACCCCTAAGCAGTTCAAGTGCACTTTTCCTGTGCCTGACTCTCATCTTTAATGCACTTAGCACTGTCCTATATTCATGCTCCTTATGAGGAAACAGATGTTGGGCTGGCATATGGTGTCTACTCATAAATTTCTCTAACCTTTCCCTGGTGTATAAGCCACAGGCAATGATGGGTTCCAGTGACCGGCCTTCTTAGCTCTCCCCGAGGAGCTCTGAAGCACTGGTCCCATTTGTTCACCTCGGGCTGGTGAGCCAGTGCTGCAGGCATCCATCTACTGACAACCGGCCCAGAGGCAGGCAGCGAGAAGCCAGCAGGTTGAATCAGACTCTGAGAGCTGCCCCTAGCATTCCACCTGGGAAAGCCAGGCCTGCAGGAGCTTTCGGTCTTCTGCAGCCTGCAGGTGGCAATTGGAGGGACTGAGCCCAAGATTTGTTGTGTGAGGTACTCAGAGTGCTAAACTGAAGAAAGAGGTTGACTTGCAAAAAAGAGCAACACGAATTGGCAGATCCTGATGCAAGTTGTCATAAACTAGGTTATGGGACACCCTGAGGTGTCTATGAAGGTTAAAGAAAAAGAGGCTTCTCCTGACATAAAAATAACAGTGTCCACCACCCAGCACCCTTTTCCTTCTGAGGACCACAGTGGCACAAATGGGCTGATTGCACGAGATCCTGTATTTGCACATGTTTTGCCTTTAGTTGATTTGCTTTAGTCATGTCTCCTGGTCGATACTGCAAGTAATTTGAGAACACAAGCCTTGTCTCCTGAAATGTCCCCTCCCTTCTAAAGCACCTAGCACTAACCTGGGCACATTCCATACTTTTGTAATCATTTATGAACTAAATGACAGATTGACAGCCACCGCCACTGACTTTTCTCACACCAGCAGCAGTAACTAATACTGATGTTATTCTCCGTTCTGTTTATACAGTCACAGTGGGTGATTTGCTTTCATGGGTACTGACTAATTTGATAGATTACAATGCCTGTTTTCCAGAAAATAACAGTGAAACCACTGTTTTAATGAGTTGCCCAAAGCCATAGAGATTTTTAAATACAAAAGGCATTCATGTTTCCTGACTCATATTCCAGTTGTAGATGAAATCAACCTGAACTTTAATTCTAGAATAAGGTAGTTCATTTCCTCTAAAAAGGAAGTTCAGGCAGGTAAAAAGTTACGTTTATGTATTTTAGTGGTAGGGTGGTATCAGAAGTACTGCTGAAATTATGCTCAACTGTGCATGTGGCGCCTTATCTGTCCCCTTTCCTTCTACTCGCTTGCCCTGTTACGTACCTCTTCTGTGCAGGAAGCTGACTCTGTCCAGTCAGGTCCACCAGGGGCTTTGGTGGGGGGCTTGAGGTGTATGCATACGTAAAATAAACGTGCTACACTAGAACAGTCTGTGTGATCAATGAGATCATGAAGGTGGATGTCTCCAATTCTGACCAATAGAGAAAATTTTCACTGGAGAGTGATCATTAGGTCAAATCTTGCAGGATGGAGAAGGAGCGTGGAACAGAGTTGCAGCCAAGAAACAACCTAAGCAAGAGGTGGGGCATGAGAGAATATGGCATTTTTGATGAACTGTGAGTTTATTCTCATCCTTCATCATGAAATTTTCCCTCTTTACCTGTCAATTCTTCCTAAAATTCAATCAGCCTACAGAAACTTATTGGGCAGTGCTTCATGTCAGATATCGCCAGGTCTTTATTTCCCACCCCAATTTCTTGTGACCTTACAGTATAACTGCAATTGTTTTTCTGCAGTAGACCGCTGGCTCTGGTCATTCGACATTGATTCAGTGAGCACGTGCTGATGGGTAGTTATATGAGAGGCACTGCGTTGGGGGCCACGCAGGGTATAAAACTACATAAAGCAATAATCCTGCCTTCAAGGAGTTTGAATTCGAACAAGGGAAAGAAGACAAGTATGGAAATAACTATAATGTATGGCCTAATATAAATGCTACATAAGGGGTGTAAAACGAATGATAAACATTCGCACAGTATAATAGAACTCTATTATGACATGGTTCATTAATATATGCTTTTCAATATACTATAAATCAGCTCTTGATATAAACAGAAGTGATGAGTGAATCAGTTAGAAGAAGGAAGGTTTTTTCCCAGATGAAGCCTAGAGGAGAGAACTAAGACCCAGGCTTCAAATTCACCATCATCTTTAATTTCTTCATAGTTCTCCTCAAGATACAAGAAAATGGGATTGTGGCAGCTGACCCTGGAAGAGAAAGTGAGACAGTCAAAATCCAGCTAGTCATTGTCTATAATGACTGTAGGCAAGGTCTATAATGTCCCACACAAAAGGTGGGAAGAACACTGCAGAACCAGACAATGAATTCCGATGAGGGAAGGGAGGAGAGCGTTAAGTGGCAGGGGACCTAAGACATGGTTGGTCAAATTAATTCCAGTGCTCACTCACCTCTCCCCATTTGTGCTCATGGCTTCAGTTACCTTCTCTATACACCCTACCCTGGCTTCCTTCCTCTCCAAGATTTAGGTTTATGTATCTGCCTGCTCCCCCTCCCCCAAGATATCTATTTCAGTAGTCCCAAGGCTACAGTGATTGTCCATCTCACTGAACCTGCTGCCCTGTGTTGCCTAGTTCTTCCATCATCCATTACTTACTTGGTTATAGAGTGAGATACCCAAGAGGCATCTGTTCACTCACTGCCTTCTCCCTTTCCCCGTGGCCAAACTATTACCAAATGATGCAAATTTACCTCTGAATTATCTTTTTATTTTATATGCATTTTTTCCATTTCAATAGCCAACTTTCTGGTCTAGAAAGGCTGAACTCCTGTAGTTGCTGCTTAACTGCTCCCCCTACAGCCATTCTGACTACTCCGAGGCTGTCAGAGTGATCTTTGCAAAAGGGAAATATGACTACGTCACCTCCCTGGGAATGGCATTTCTATTGTTTCCCATTGCTCTGAAAAAAATTATTAGCATACCCAGCTTATACTGCCTCACTAGTCTCACTACCCATGTTTCTTCCCAAACTTCCTACAACCCAACCACAGTGGCCTTCCTTGGAATCAAACATGCACTATCCCTCCCAGGGCGGTACTCTAGTTCATGCTCTTCTCCCAGGCTGGCATGGTCACCTTCTGACCCTACGACTACTTTCCAGGTGTCCTGGTTCTCCTAGGTCCATGTTTGACATCGAAGCTCAAAAGTCACATCCCTAGAAATGCTTCCCTAACTTCCATATTTACTCTTCAACTTCCATCAAGGGTGGATTATTTGCATTCATGCTCTGCCGGGCTGTGTTTCTTCTTTTGCACACTACTCTCAGATTGTAATCAAACATTTATCAATATGGTTATTTAGCTACCATCTGTATTTCCATGCAGACCATGATCTACATGAGAACAAGAACTGCATCTGTTTTTTCTTCCCATCTTATCTCTGGTGAAATCACAGTACATTGGCACATCCTGGACACTACTGAATATTTGTTAAATGAGTAGTTGAAGCACAGTGAATGTGAGCCTAAGAAAGAGAAGAATAGGAGTAGTCAGTCAGGCGGGATGGAGGGCAAATACAGATGTATCCAGGAGAGGATGTGCCAGGGACAGACTTCTTTTAAAAGAAAGGTTTTTGAGAGTGGACTCCCAACAGCTACATTTTATCAGATATTTCAATATATGTAACTATGGTTGTGTTCAAGGTGTTGTTGAACCTAGTTAAGGGGTCATGGGCTCTGGTACTTAACAAGGAGAACAGAAACAATCAAGGCAAAACCTGTCAACACTCGATTTAACTATCTCTTTATCTAAACCATATATATATACATACATATATATAATCACATAAGTAAAATCACATTTTACATTAAATCATCACACTCACAAATGTTAAATGATTGATTTTAAATTTAATGGAAATAGATATGATGAAATATACAGTGGAAATGGTTCTTGACATCGCTCTGTTGTCATACATGTAAACAGGGTTGAGGTAACATTCTTATTTAAGATGAGGAAGTGGTAGTTTTTTTGATGATTCTGATTCAAACTCTCCAAATAGTGACACTTCTAAAGAGACCCAAGGTCTTTAAAATGGAACCATACTGAAGCAGTGTAGGGGTCATTTTAAGGTAGGAAGTTTCTGGATGTCGCCTGTGGCCAAGGGTAGGGTCGGCTGGTGAGGAAGGCACAGAGGAGACCACGTGCTGTGTGCACACTCAGTTTGGACATTCCCCGTGATCGCTGCAGAGTCTCCAGGCGAGACACTCAGGGGAAGATGAACAATTCATTAGTGGCCAAGTTTGAAAAGTCCCTATAGTCACTATCAAATGAGGCTTCAGGGCCCAAATCCCCGAGAAAAAACCCAAACATCTTCACTGTCTGGTGCCAAACATCTCTGTGAAGTTCTGGAACCAAAAAGGTCTCTCGATTGCTGACACTTGAGGGAGGGTAGTGATTCATGTTATGAAAAGAACTACTTTTTTTTTTAAGAGATGAAACTTGGTAACTAATTTTTGTCTCTCCCTGCCAGTGTAACCGTTTGAATGTTAATTTAATTTTACAGAATATCATTTATGTAAATGTAATTAGAAGGGAAACATGATCTGGAGATGCACAGCACCAAAGAAAATTTATTACTCTAAGGGGTATTGCTCTAATCATTCAGCTGCAATATTGAGTTTCCCCAGATTTAATCTAAAAGCAATAAATTACAAAAGGCTAATGCCCTGCCCAACAAGAAGCTGTCGTGAACCCAGGCTGCAGGGAGGGAAACCAGAAGGAGAAAGCGAGAGGAAAACGCCTGAACTTTATTTCAGCAACAGGCTATTGTCAGCTTCAAATTTCCTGATGTGGGACTCAGAAGAGACCCAGTAGAGAACAAAACTGGGGAAAAAATAAAAAGCTTCATTCATGAAACAAGAATAGTATAATGACTTCCAACCTCCTATAGCTTTTCCCTGCAGAAAGTTGACCAGGGCTCTTTACTTACTACTAAACGTTATTATAAATGTTTGAAGTTCAGGGTTCCATGTTCCCCGACAATAGGGAGAGAGGAATCCAGCAGCCCTGTTTCTTCACCTATGGCTGGGCTGTGCTTTTGAACGGAAGAGGAAAAGACACAGCCTGATTAATGTCAAGGTCCATATTGCATTCCATTGCGTGCCCGAAGGCCAGTTCTCCCTGGGCACCTTGCCAACACAGAGAAACAAGCTTGTTAAAAGGAAATACTCTTCGGCCTCCTCCTCACCTCTGCATGCTCCCTGAGAAGTTGTGATGGGAAAAATCTGGGGTTGTAGGTGGTCTTCCTGTTGCATAAGCCCCATACCTGAGCTTGAACATGGCTGAGGCTACCTGGTCCTTTAAAGGTGCTCAGCCATTACCATGGTGAAAAGAAGGAAATACATAAATCAACCACCTGGCTGCCTCAGTGAGGTATTTTAAAATGCTATTTCCTGGGTTCCACCACAGAGCAATTAAATAAGGATTTCTGTGGTTCAGACTCAGGCATGGGCATATTTTAAAAGCTTCCCTCCCATGCTGCCCCTGGTGATTTTAATGTGAAGTTCATGGCAAGAACTGCGGTTCTGGATAAAGGTGATGACATGCGATAGAATGCCTGTGTTCGATAGGTTGCCATGTCATAGAATCATTCTAGTGGATCAGGATTTCTTGGACAGGACAAAGGCGAAGGGGAAATTTATCTACTCATATAGAATAGAGAGCCAACTGCAGCTGGCCAGGTAGGCAGCTGCGATTATCAAGTAAAACCATATCATTTCAATGTGATTTCTAAAGCTTAAATAATAAAAGCCTCATGTTGTTGCTGCATTTTCTTTATCTAACATGGAGCATGTTAAATAGTATAACCTAGCTCATCTTTCTCACTTCAAGGAGTCAGAGAATTATATTCAGAAAGTATTTCTGGGGTGATGGGGTGGAATGGGGTGGGAAGCCAAATCCTAAAATAAATTTTGCATTTCTTTTATTACCAGAAACACTGTGGCTCTGTTAGTTTAGTTTAGTTGTTGTTTTGTCCTGGAATTCTGTGCATTGATTGGATTGTTAATTCAAAGAAGGATATAGTATCCAATGCAAATGAATCTTTTCAGAACTCAACTACAGAATATAAACTATGGCTCTATTAGCATGTCCCAATTTTTCCTGTGCTGTTAGTGGTATCTGAAAATTTAAAATTTTTTGCTGTTTTATATCTATTTAAACATTTACCAGAAGAAACATGTGAACCAGTGCTTCAGTGGACATTATTTTTTGGAGTGGGACTAAATAAAATTTGACTTGATTTAAATCAACCGAATAAAGCATATTAGAGGGGTTCTCTAGTATACATCAGAAAATGAATGAAAATTGTACATGGAAATAATTTGTATATATGTGCCCTGATTAAATAACAGGAGAGGAAAATTAATTGTAACTCAAATCATTAAGCATTCATTACATTTGTTTTGTTTTCTCTATCACCTCTGAACTTCCTGGTTCACACAATGCCTTCAAAAATTAGTTGAGTAAAGACCCTTTAGGAAGATTCTTTAAAAGATCCAGTATTTGTCAATGATGTTCTAAAGTATTTAAACAATGGACAAAGGCAATACCTTTATGCCCATTGGGTTGGGCACTCACTCCACAGAAGAATCAGCCCCAGACCTCACCGACTGACACAGGCTGTCTGGGAATCAATAACTTTTGACCATAGGAAAAGTCAGACTTGAAAGAGAAAAAAGTGCTCATTTGTGATTTCATTTCTTGGAACAATGTTTTTGCTGATTCTATTATTCTTAAATTGCACTTGATAAACAAAATGTGCTGATGGGTCAAACAGAATTAAATTAGCCAAACAAGTCAGGTGGAAGAGCATCCTTTTTTACCTGGTCTGTGGAAGCTGGATTTCTTGTCTTTTTCCCAGTAGTGAACACCCTTTTCCTGTTGTAAGAACGTTATATCTCATTTTCCACTAAACTTTCTCTTCTAAAGCAAACATCTCAAGAGTGTTAAATTAAGTAATTCATTATCACAGCCCCCTGTATTATATTACAAATTTAAACAACTAATTGTTTTTCCCACATTGTAGGTATTTAATTATTAGTTAGTTCCTCTCTTAGGAGTCAACCAGACTACATTATAGTACAACCCATTGTTCTCCTCTTGTTTCATAAAGTGCTAAATAAGTTCATCTAAAATCAGCAAAAGCAAAACAAAATAAACAATAAAAACTGGTTTTAATAGTCATATCATGAGGAAATGGTAAAAACTTTTAGCCACCTACATGGGTTGCAACAAGTCATGAAGTCATAAAGAAGGACTTGCAGCTTTTCAGTTTTATTTGGTTCACATCCCGGGCCACAGCTAAAAATCCAATGTTCTCAACATTGCCAATCAGTGACAACAATGTCACCAACCAATGGCCAACAAATTATTTAGCATTGAAAAACAATTTAGAAGTAACTAATCACTAGTAACAGTTACATGTCATATTTTCAAGTTAAGTTGATCAAATATTACCAATTCTTATAAATTCCAAGATAATTATATGGCTAAGATAAAACAAAATGCTGACCAATTACTTAGATGACAAGAAAACATGGATCATTTAGTCTAGGGAATATGGGCCATATATTCATAACCTCCTTAATTTCCAGTTATAGTTATTTGCCTAGATTCTCTACACTTTGATCTCAAACCCTCAATTCATATAACCCACTGAGATGCAGCATTTGCTAAATAATCTATGCATTTCATTATCAATGTACAAAGAAGAGAAAGGAATGGTTGTGCTCTGCTAATAAAATGTTAAGGAAAAAAGGAGTTAGATTGGTCCTGGAATCAAATTAGGGCCATTGAGAGAAGAAAAAGGGGAGGGGAGGGGAGGGGAGGGGAGGGGAGGGGAGGGGAGGGGAGGGGAGGGAGGGGAGGGGAGGGGAGGGAGGGGAGGGGAGGGGAGGGGAGGGGAGGGGGAGGGGAGGGGAGGGGAGGGGAGGGGAGGGGAGGGAGGGGAGGGGAGGGGAGGGGAGGGAAAGAAAAGGAAGGAGAAAGAAAAGAAGGAAGAAAGAAACCACAAATGGAAAACACATGAATGATATAAACAGACTTGGTTGCCTTAAATCCTTTTGGAATAATGAAGGGTAAACAGAAATCTATTCATTCACACTTATACACATATACAGAGTTTCAGTAAGTTGCCCAAGTAAACACAGCTAGTAAATAATGGATCTGAGGTTTGAAAACAAAGAAATTCATCCCAAAACCAAAGTAATTGAAAAGTTTGAATGGACCATCAGAGAGGGTGGCATTTGGTCAGATCCTTAAATGAAAGAGACCAGCCATGTGAAGCTTTGGGGCTAGAACATTTTAAGCAAAGGGGCTTCAAATACAAGGACCTGAGGTAGGAAGAGGCTGGAAGTGAAGGTAGGAAGAGAAAGCCAGCTGGGCTGGATCAAGCTTCATTTATCAATGCCACTGTTGTCCACTTGCATTATAGCACCAGACGCTGGTAATGGCCACATCCTCCAGAAAGCACAGGTGAACACTTTTCATTCCAAAAGGAAAGGCCTTTTGATTCTTTTGGCATTTCAATCATTAGTGTGTAAGGTAATTACTAGCTGCCTAACATTTGAGCAGGATTGATAGATTCCATTTAGGCCAATGTGTGGCTTATGCTTTCCTACCCCAGGAAATTCACCAAGGTCACTAGGTTATAGGGCAAATAAATGCCACGATATGTCAGAATTTCTTATTCTTGTGACATTCCTCTGGCCTTCTAGTTTTAGGTACTGGAGCCAGGCTGGGAAGCTGGTGGTGCAACTCCAGACCAGGGCTGCATATACAAGCACTTATTCATCCTTAGTGACTGGCTCAAGGTTAGAGTATTACTCGAGGCATCAAAAGATTCCTCCCTTTTATTTACCACCAGAAATTAGAAGTAAAAGGGTACAAACACTGTGTTCATTCGATAAACTCTATTGTTTTTTGTTCCTTTACTATTGAGGTATAATTAACATATAAAAGAGCTGTACATATTTAATGCATTCATCTTGATGACTTTGAAGATAAGTATGCAGCCGTGAAACTGTCACCATCTACAAGACCATAACATTAACCATCCCCTCTAAAAATTTGCTCCCTCCTGCCTTTTATTTTGATAAGCATAAGTAATGGCATTGTCTTCTCTAAAGGTTGACTTGATAAAACATGGTGTACTGAGGAGAGTGGGATGGGTGCTTTTCTGAGAAACAAAACGGCCTTGTGGTTGATTGTTCTCCTTCTGTCAAGTAGATGCATTTTTGTTACCATACAGATACAACCCTGAATTTCAAAATATGGAGAAAAAACAAATGAGAACATATGTTCCTTCATGGTTGATATGGGAAATGTATTGAATTCGGATCCACAAGCAAGTTGATTCAAAATTATCTACAGTCTAAAAATTCTGCCTGGCTTTCTAGAGCTTGTTTTACCTGAGCTCAGGAAGCCCAGTTCTAATAAAAAGTTAAAATACTACTGAAATTCAAATGTAATTATTAGAGTCTAATCAAGCTCTGAGAAGTTATGAAGGTAGCCAAGGGAAATGCATTTGACCCAGGTCTAACAGTTATTTACTAAAACTTGTGCCAAACATTGTTGTTCTCATTACCCAAGGACCTGCCTATAACATAGTTATTTATTACAGTTTCTTAATCATTCATTCCGGCAAGGTTTATAATTATAACCCTGCCACCAATGACAAGGCAGTATGTAATTCCGAGAAATCTCATTTTTTATTTCATGTTAATTAATGCCCACTTGCAAATTGCGACTTAGCCATAAAATCCACTTAGTGCTTGAATTTAATATATCATATTCATTGAGAGACTAAAAGAAATTTGCTCCAAGACACCCAGGTAAGTCCAATATGCCGGTTTTATTAACAGTGGATCACACAACAGGTTCATTTCTTCGTGCAAACTATATGAATTCCCACCATGAGTAATATTAGCAGCGCAGCATTAGCTAAGAGTTTGAAGGGGGAGAGGGATAAGAGTCATTCTTTTCTTCACTCTAAGAGGCAGCTCTCTGTCAAGATTTCAACATTTCTAAATGTTGACAAGCATGTACTCTCTAAGACGTGCTTTTTGCCTGGCTTTTTATGCAAATTATATTCATGTAATGCATCACTTGGGTATTCAGGTGCAAGCCCATGGTGTCTAATGCATGTCCTCCTTGTCAGGAGCAACAGCACTGTGCATTTTCAGTAAAGATAACTGATCAGGGGAAAGAAAAAATAACTGCTACTTTCAATCAGAACTATAGAAAGTGCCCTTAGTCCATAAAAAATGGGATGCCAGACTAAGGCTGTAAAATACATCTCTGACCTTATTATCCAGGCTCCTGTGTTAAATATAGTGGCTATAATAGAATTTGTGTGCCCTAGTTTCTGACAGGTTGAATGTTGCTTAGTGATCCAGGGGTGGAAAATGGCTGCCTGCACTCAAAGGAGATCATAGATTATAGGCATTTCCCGGGTATTGCAACCAGAGGATGTGGTTAAAATGGCTCACAAAGAGAGAGACAGCTTTCTAATGCTGGTAATTGGAAGGAGGCTGAATTTGTTATCTGTTACTATGTCATGAATTACTACAGAATTATTTCTTTATTTCGAAATTATTTATCTATCTTCAGGCTGGGAATATAGACTAGCTTAGATGGTTCCTCTGTTTCAAGGTCAGCCATGGACCAGAATCAGGGGCCAGCCAGGCCTGTGATCATCTCAAGTCTCCACAGAAGAAGGATCCTATCACTTGAATTAAAAGCAAGTCACCAGGTTCAACCCACATGCAAGGGGGTGAGAATGCACAAGCGTAAGAATATCAGGAAGCAAGGATCCTGGGGAGCAATTTTAGAAGTCTTCCTAGCAAAAAAAAAATCTGAAGTATCTCAGGTACTCAAATATCTCTCTCTTATAATGACGTACTTATCATTAACTTAACTTATAATCCAACAAAATAGAATGGTAGCACCTTGGATCTCCTCGTATGCCATGTTGACTGGCAGGAAATATAATGGTGTTATTCACAGGCAGTACATGGCATAAAGCAAAAAGCAAACCCTTGCAATTACAAATACAAACAGAGAACCATTCCTTCTGGGAAAAATGGGTTTTAATGTCCTTTTCCTTCATGTCTCCAATACACACAAAGCCTCTTCCAAAAGTCCAATGTAGAACCTTAATGCTTCAAGGGAGAAGGCAGACACAGCAGCGTGGCTGGGGGAGCCAGAGAGCTGCAGCAACCACAGCCAGCCAGGACCAACAGTGCACAGCACAGAAAGGATAAAACCGAAGCCTTCACTGAAAATCACTTGATGATCACTCTTAGCCAGTGACTAGTTTGTCTAGAACCTAAGAAATGCTAACACTGAACAATAAAGCCATTGAAACCAGAAGCAGACTTTGTCCAAGTAAGATACACAAATGATGTGTGGCAGGAAGCCACCTTTGACAAATAAAGGAAAGTATAAAATAATTAAGGAAGATCCCCGTGGCTAAAGATCATTTATTTATTTATTTATTACCTAATGATTATCCTGGCAACATGATTAAAACATAAAAGAATCTGAAAGTGCAAATCAAAGATGAGTGCTATTTTTTCAGCAGGAATATCTTCCCAATCACCTGACTTCAATCTTCTGGTTTCATAAAAGAGGTGATGTCATAATTTATGATGCTAACTGGACTGGTGAAACGTCATTACATGATTTAGGATCATGACTGATCCTAAATGACAAGAAACTGGAAGGTTGACATCAATATCTACTGTGTTTTTGTTCTGTTTTGTAAGGTGATGGGTAGGATTATTTGTTGAGTAACCTTGGAGCTCTATCTGGTTTGCCTGACAATGACCCAACAGGGACTGATAGCCTTCCTTTGGGAAACTGTGAGGCTGTAACTTTCTGCAGGTACATGGAACGAGGCTCTATACCCAAATCACTTTCCAAGTGACCAGAAAGTAAGATTTCCAGTTGCTGGACATCTATCTGTTCTCAGAACATCCTTAAAAATTGTGTTTCTAAGCTAAGACTTCTTAGTACAAAGCAAGCCAAATACATGGATCCCTACTCCACTTCAAGTCTGCTCTCACAATTGCCTTATAAAAAAGGATACTGGGAGAAGTTGAGGGTCCTTCAAATGAGGAGTAGCCTCACAGGACATCCTGTGGTCTCCCTCCCCAAGCACACTGACCTACAGGATGAGCGGAGAACTGAAGACCCCCATGTCTGCTGACCCTCCTACCCTTGACTTCCTACCGCACCAAGTGATGTGGTCTTACTCATTTTGTTCTTCCTCAGTGCCCAGAATGGACATCCATTAAGTTGCAAATTTTATAAAATATCATTTTAATAGGTGTCTTCTGATAACACTGAGATTTTACCACCAGTAATTTATTGATTTAGGTATTTTGTTATTGTTGCTATTGTTATTATTATTATTTTGTGAGTCAGTAATGCTCAATGTTTGTCTTAGCCTGGATTCTACAAGAATCAAAAATCTAAGAAAATGGTCATGCATGAGTAGTGTATTTGAGAACATGATCCCAGGGAATGAGTGAAACAGGGGACAAGAGAGGGCCCATGCAAGGACATCACTGTGAGTGACTCGTTGCTCAGTCTTGCAGAATCATCTGAGAAGCAGCATGAAATCCATCTTGAAAACAAAAGAAGAAGCATTGACCCACTGATTTGCAGGCCCTCTTGGTGAACATTTCTCTTCCCACTTCTGGGCTGCACGTTCCTCGGTATCAAGTGAGTTCCTAAAGCTTCCAAAGCAGTGGTTCCAACCAAGAAGCTTCCTGCCTGTGGGGGCAAGATGTGTGCAGCACTGGCCTCATGCAAGGCTGTGCCTCCTGGAAACTGGCTGGAGCCTGCACAAAACTCTTGTGTGCAATAGTGGCTCACACAGGATATAGATGTGGCTAAGAAAATCAGAAATGGTGCTCAGGATGTATATAACAAAAGGGTTTTCAGGTAGAGGACACATCTAGAGAGGACATCGACTCACAGAGGAACAACACCTCACGTGCTTAGAAGCTTGCTTTTTCAGTGGAAATTAAGAGGTAGTGCTGAAGCTGTGAGACACAAGAATTTATCTTCTGAGGGGGGAGTTTGGCTTATAAGTTTCACGAGGCGCCATGATAAGTGTGTCATGGTAACAGAGGGATACTTGGGACCTGGAGTGACCTGCTCAGTCTCTTGGTAGGATGCCTTTTTAAATGGCTCCCCAAATTCCCACCTCCTGGAATGCATATCTTTGGGTTATCTCTCCCTGTTTGTAGGCCAGACCTAGTGACTCGCTTTTAGTGCAAAAGAAAAGTTGTGGGTCATTGAATGCCAAAATTATTTCATTTATAAAAAAATTTTTAGGCCTGGCACTATGAAAATGAAGGCTTCAGAAAGGCACAATTGGGCCAATAATCACATCACCAACCCTGGGACAGTTTAGCACATAATAGTTGCTCAGTGAGCACTTGCAGAATAAATACAACTAAGTGAGGGAGGAAGGAAGTTATTTAGTGATGGTCAGTATTTGAATCAAGAAAAGATCAAGCCTAATGGGTTTTCAAGTGGCCTAAGTAATAAGGACTTCTCCCAAAAACTAGAGTGAGAAGTTAAAAATCCCCATGTTACCCGGGAAAGATCATGGAATGCATATTTGGAAAAATTAGTAGCTGTTTTGTGAAACAACTCAGAGCTTCGTTTTCTTTTTCTGTCAGAGGAGATGTTAATCATGGTGGTCTTACAAAGTGGTGAGAAACCATGTTTGTACCTGAAAAGTACTTTGTAAAGTCACAAAGCCATAAACAAATACCTGTTACTATTTGTCTTGCCTCCTCTGATAGTCACCTGCCCGACACACCCCTTTCTTTTAAGTAAGAGCCATAGGGAAAATTCCTAGGTCCCAGAAACTATTTCCATTCTGCTTTTATCTTGCCTTCCAAATTAAATAATTTGCTTGTGCTTCTAAACCAGGGTGAAAGCAAGGTAGAAGCGGAGTAGAAAAAAAAATGAAAGAGACTTGGAGGGAGGAAAATCTCACTTGCCATGAGGACTTATCATGAAGATTTTAAATGTTGCCAAAAACAAGACAGGGATCTCTTCATGTGACACATTTACTGATTAATTACTTTTTGGAGTGGTTTGACAGAACCTGAGAGCGAACATGAGAACCATTTCATAAAAGTTCTAGAAAGTCTGCTATTCTTAGGACTCCACATTCTCCTTTGATTCCAGCTGACTCATTTAGCTACAGGTTTGGATTTTCTTTCCAGTTTATACCAAAATCACACCTCTAAGAAAGAAAACAGGCCTGTAGAATTGAAATGCTTGAAAGAAAGCCATCAATTCAAGGATGGAATTCCCTGAAAAAACAGCAAGAAGAAGGCAGCTCATTCTGGAGTCAGTGGGAATAGAATTGAAAGTAGGAGATACAAGAGCAACAAATTCCTGTGAGTTTTTGTCTATCAAAGCTGCTCAGCTCTGAATAGTAGACCGTAACTGTTGCTCGAGTATTGAAATATGGCTGCGCTATTTGGTAAGTACTTGCTGCTACATGAAGTCTATCTCCTGCCCTGGTCATCCTGGCCCCTCCACCAAAACTTCCTGGCTAGAAAGTCTCACAATTCGGCAATCAGATAGTAATGTCTGGATCAGCATGGTACCTCCTGGACCCTGTTCTAGAGGAATTGGTGAATTTTTGAACTGTTCCATTTATTCAGGCTGTATTATATCTGTATTGAAGATATTATCAGTCCTATCTTGGTGCTTTTTTATATTTCCTTCCTTTCCTGGTCCCCAGTCTCTGAACACAGGTCAACACACATGTGCATACACACATTACATATGTTTGGGTGTACATGCACTCAAGTTCACAATACACCCATATGCACACATTTGCAAATGTACACACAATTGTGACTGCATGCACACAGAGGCATGCACACATGCACACATACACAAACACACATGCCTATATACAGACACATGCACAGACACACACATGCACCCACACCTGCACTCACTTTGCCCTGGCTTTGCTAGCCCCTCATTTTGTTCTGTTAGCACTCACCCCTCATACCAGGGCTTAGCCCTGAAAGCTTCAACTTGGGGGTCATGATGGCAAAGGCTAAAAATGCTGACTCACACCATTGATACATTTTTCCCATGTTTACCTTACCCTAAATTGCTGCAATATTCCTAGAAATACTTGGCATTTACAAACTATTTTCTGATAAATACTGGTATATTTGTAAGCCCTACTTTTCTCTTATGCAAAGTGTAACCATCATATCTGGCTCCCAGATTTATGAGGAATATGTAAGGAGACATATATAAATGATTAGCACAATGCCAGGACATAATTACAATAAATGCTGGTTATTGCTATCATGATAGTTATTACTCACATATTTTAGAAGTATATTTATTGATTTTAAAGAGAAAGAAAGAGAGAAGCATTAATGTAGGAGAGAAGATTGACTGGTTGCCTCCCATATGCATCCTAATGGGGATCAAACCCTCAACCCAGGTATATGCCTGAAGGGGCAGCAAACCCCCAATCTTTTGTTGCACAAGATGATGCTCCAACCAACTGAGCCATCCAGCTGGGACTATTCATATTTTTATCATTAGGTCCTTTTGTCAAAGGACAAGATTCCAAGAGAATATTTCTTTACTTATTTTGCTTGTTATTTTTACTTTAATTTGTAAAGAAAAGGAGAGAAGCAAGTATGCTTAGAAGTTTTGGATTCAATTTAAATGAACTTAGAAGCTGATGTTCATGGAAAACCAAAATAAACCAAGACTCCTTAAAAGCTTTGCTATGTCATATTTTAATTAAATCTCAACTAACAAAATAATTCTAAGAGTTTCGATGAAGGAGGAGGAGGATTCGAGATAGAGCCGACTTTCTGGAAGACCAGTATGATTGTTCTTGCACCTCCTTGTGCAATGCAGGGGACATATAAGATGCCTATTACACATTCAGGGGGACATTATGGAAGTCTAAACTGCAACCAAAGTACATTTTACTCCTAATAATTAGAAGTGGATGAACAGCTAGAAAAAAATATGAACCTGCTCAAATGAAATTGGTTCAGCTCTAACTGATCTAATACAGTTTTTCAAAGAATAATTGATATTATATAATAGTAATGGCCAGTTCCTGTCACAAAAGTGACATTTGACACTTTCCTGCTAACTACCCTAACATCATCAATTAAAGCATCACTTGTGTAATGACATTTCACCAGTCCAGTTAGCATCATAAATTATGACACCACCTCTTTTATGAAACCAGAAGATTGAAGTCAGGTGATTGGGAAGACATTCCTACTGAAAAAATAGCACTCATCTTTGATTTGCACTTTCAGATTCTTTTATGTTTTAATCATGTTTCCAGGGTAATCATTAGGTAATAAATAAATAAATAAAATCACAGTGGCAGTCACAGGAACAAATGGTTCATTTTCTACTCCTTAGTTCAACACCCCTGGGTGGTGATAACAGAATTTTATTTCACAACTGAATGGTAAAATGGTTATCCTTGGAAATCCCTGGAAAATAGAATACTTGTGTCTCACTAAACCCATTTAAAAACAAATGAAGGCTAAACTAATTGAAATGAAGAGAAATCCATAGGAAACCAATTGTGATGGAAAGGAAACTGGGACTCAGATCAAGAGAGTGGACCAGAAGGAAGGAAAAAATGACCAAACAGAAAAGAATGAAGAAAAAAGAATTAAAAAAATGAGGAGAGGCTTAGGAACCTCCAGGACATTTTTAAACATTCCCACATCCGAATTATAGGGGTACCACCAGAAGGGGAAGAGGAATGGCAACAAGTGGAAAACTTATTTGAACAAATAAAAAGGAAGAACTTCCCCAATCTGGCAAAGGAAATAGACTTCCAGGAAATCCAGGAAGCTCAGAGAGTCCCAAAGAAGTTGGACCCAAGAAGGAATACACCAAGGCACATCATCATTACATTAGCCAAGATTAAAATGAAGGAGACAATTTTAGAAGCAGCAAGAGACAAGGGGACAGTCACCTACAAAGGAGTGGATTTCTCAAAAGAGACCTTACAGGCAAGAAGGGGCTGGGAAGAAGTATTCCAAGTCATGAAATCCAAAGACCTACATCCAAGACTGCTCTATCAGCAAAGCTTTCATTTAGAATGGAAGGGCAGATAAAGTGCTTTTCAGATAAGGTCAGATTCAAGGAGTTCATCATCACCAAGCCCTTATTATATGAAATGTTAAAGGGACTTATGTAAGAAAAAGAAGATAAAAAAAGATGAACAGTGAAAGAACAGCAAACTCACAGTTATTAACAACCACACCTAAAAGAAAAGCAAACTAAGTGGACAGTTAGATCAGTAGTGGAACCATAGAAATGGAGATCACATGGAGGGTTATCAATAGGGGAGTGGGAGGAGGAGAAGGGGGAAGAAGGTACAGAGAATAAGTAGCATAGATGGTAGGTAGAAAATAGACAGGGGGAAGGGCAAGAGTAGTATGAAAAATATAGAATCTAAAGAACTTGAGACATATGGTCATAAACTAAAGGGGGGGAAATGGTGAGGGAGGGGGCGTGCAGGGTGGAGGGGAATGAAGGGGGAAATGAGACAACTGTAATGGCAAAATCAATAAAATATATTAAAAAGGAAAAAAACACAATTTGTACGTCAGAAAGGTTGCATATTACCTGTAGGACTCCAAAGGCTAACCACTTGTTTTCACTGGAGGCCCGTAAGTCTGCGCTGCAGGAAATGTGGTGGGAAGTAGATCTCCTAAGATGGAAAGCCCTGATCCTAAAGAAGAAACATCCACTTTAGTCCATCTGAAACCCTGCATTTGAGGGCAGAAAGGAACTGTTTCTCCTAAACTGTTATTGAGCCCCTCCTGGGCCAATAGCTGCCTGAGTAAGGAAACTTCATCACAGAGCAGGGGAAGAAAGAGGCCTCTCCTTCAATGCCATGGTCCTGCCCCAGTCAAGTGTGAAAAACACCAGGCACGGCACCTCATTTGTAAGGGCTAAAAAACAAGTGTGTGTGGCCCACTCAGCCTCCTTGGGTTTTCTTTTTCTTTTCTTTTTTTTTTTTAACAATTTGATAGTAGAAGGGTAAAGATGTTTTTAAAGATGTTTTAACCCATAATTTTCAAGAAAGTAATCAAGTAGAGTCACTCAGAGTCATTTACGTCATTATGTGTGTAGACAGCACTAGAATTTAATTTACACAATTTTATACCATGCACCTAAGTGCTGAAAACTGTAAGCTGTGAGGACAAAGGTAGACATTTTGGTTCGTGACTTCCACTAGCTTTTGGTTTGGGGAGCGCTAGAGTTACATGACTTCTCCCAGGCTCACCTGTGCCTAAAAGAAAAACGCAGTGCTACCCAAAAAATGCCACTGGGAAGATTCTATTAGAACTCTCAAACTTTTACCCAGTATTTTGGTTTTCAGTTCTCAAATTCAGTCATTAAATGTATTGCATTAATGGGACTTTTTACATCCGTCAAGATGAAGACAAAGCACAGAGTTCATCGTATTTGAATATTTCACCCCGTTTGCACAGAATTAACAGATTTTGCTTTATTCTAATTTGACTAACAAGGTCAGGCTTTGACTGTCACGAGGCTCCCCTGACACAGAGCTACGAGGCGTGGCTGCCCGGGCTAGTCGGTGATCATACACTAAAAAGTATCAAAAGTTCTCCTTCGTTTGGGGATGCGTCTCAGTGCATGTCTCACCCTGACAAAGGAATTGTTTTGCAGTTTCCCCAAGGCTGAAGAGGAGAAACTATATGATTTTGTGTCATAAAAGGTTTTCCTTTATTTGATGCTTCTGAAATTGTAGTCACGTCATGAGATTTCTGTATATTGATTTCTGAGGGAAGGGTAAACTTTCCAAGGACATCTTTGAGTTAAACAAAAAATTTAAGTCTGCTGTTGTAACAAAGTAAAAAGTTACTTTTATGACTAATGAGTGATTGCCACTGACCATAGAAGGTACCAGTAGTCCTCATGTATTACACACGTATTTTGAGTGGGATGGTAGGGTTACTAACTTTTTAAAATTTACAGTTTATAGAGTACATTGGAACCAGTGTTTGAGAGTTGTTTTTTCAAAAGATTTTATTTATTTATTTTTTAGAGAGAAAGGAAGGGAAGGAGAGAAACATCAATGTGTGGTTGCCTCTTGTGCACCCACAACGGGGGACCTGGCCCACAACCCAGGCTTGTGCCGTGACTGGGAATTGAACCAGTGACTGTTTGGTTTGCAGCCCATGCTCAATCCACTGAGCCACACAAGCCAGGGCCAAGTTTGAGAGTTGTTTAGCCAGTTTCGATAATGCATGAGTTCAATGGCAGACATCAGAGTGTAAAATAAGCTCCAAAGTTTCAAGTAATTTTATGTAAATTGAGGCCCATCTGTCTACATTGGAACACGAATAAATCTTTGAATTTTTTGAAGACCGGACTTTTGTAGAAGGAAACAAATGTTATGAGGAATAAAAGTTTGAAAGTTTCAAAGCGCACTTGCATTCTTTATCGATGCGCAAAGCATGAATGAAGCATGCAAATTCCCGCACAAGGTGTCTCAGTGTGAGGAAGAATTCTTAAATAACAGTAAAGTTTTGAGCAAATCCATGTAAATTGTTAGAGCATATCTTAGTCATCTCTATAGGGAGCTGTGATTTACTTAGTTTCATTTCTTGACTTTTTTCCAGAAGTTTTTGCTATGAATATTTATGCCTAGACTTCATCTAGTGACTGAATTTCCACTCTGTTGGAATTATGCATCCCCATAGTACACCCAAGAAAGGTGAGCAGTTAGAGGTGACGAAAGAGATTTCCTGACCTTTCAGAAATAGCAAGCTACACTGGATTAAGTACAGCCTGAGCAAGGTTACTTGTGGGTTGGTAGAGCGTAATTACCTTAAAATCATCTCAGTGCAACAATTAGTGTGCAATAGAGCCGGTGCTGGATCAGCCGTTGTTCTGAACTTCTGTTGAAGCATCTCACTCCATCCTGAAATTAGGAAATTTATAATTCTTACAGTGGGTGCTAGTGACGCACTCCACCTTCCTGCTCCTGAGTGAAGTCCTATTTACAGCAGGTATTTGTCAGATTCGAAGTTATAAAAGCAAAGGTGCTAGGCTCGATGGGATGACGGTGTTTCCTTGGTGATGAAGCATTCACTAGACAGGTTTTCTGAGCCATCAGATGCACAGGCAACAACGGAGCCCCTCTCATGACTGTCCTCAAGTGTTCAGGTGCTGGACTCCTGGCTCTCAGTCCCCCATGGCCGGGTCTTTTAAAACTGATCTTTAGGCAAAATGAATTCAAGTTTGAACACACTGCAGAAGGGTCCATTTTTGGATGTCATATCAATTTCCTCTTTGCATTTTAGCAAAATTACCTCAAGAAGAAGGGACGGTTTTATTTCATCTTATTTATGTTTCTGATAAAATTTAGGAGGTGTTTTTCAGGCTGAGCTACCATCCAGACCCCAGCAATGGGTTGGTTAGTCATAGGCAGGGTGACTGCTGCAGGCGTTGCTTCAAGGAGAGGTTTCCATTTTCCTCTAAAGAGGCTTTTAAGCAGCTATTTAGAAAAATAGTTAAATTAGTCAAAATATGTGAGAAATCACAGTGAAATGGGATTTTTTCAAAGTTATTTTTTTCTGTGACCAATAACTGTATGACCTGAAAGTGGTACCTGTGCAACCTTAGGGTAAAGTCAGATTTATACTCTATAGAGCATCTGTTTCTTGTACTCAGTGAAAGGAAAACAGTATTTGTCTTAAGTAGTAAACAGATACATAGTGATACACAAACAAGAGCTATTTATTCTACAACTTGAATGGAAATCAAGGAATACAGGAGATCACCCAAAAAGGTGTTTGAAGGATTGTAAATGTTTATAGTTCTTGAATTAAAAGGCACATAACACTACATATAAAGTGTATTTGTTTTCACTATCTGTAACAATGTAGTGAATAAAACAACCTGGATGTAGAACAGAGTGAACAAGAGTAGGAAAAAAGTGGCTGAAAGGAGCATCATTTCCTAGGAAAGCCATTTGATCATACTTTGCTAAGTACTAAGTACTGTGTTAAGATTTTATCTATCTTATCTATTTATTTCATACAGCCATTTTTTCAAGTGAGTAATAGAATCCAATTCCTGAGACTCAGAGTAAACAAAAAATTTAGAAATTGCTGCACAGCCAAATAATAATAGGGCTTTAAGTACCAACTTATGTGTACTTCCAAAGCTCTAGCTGCCTTTCACTCTTTTATTGAGTAAGCAGCTTTCTGTTGAGGAATCTTCACAGAGAAGGAGGACCCTCTCCTTCATCAGTCTGCTAACATCCTTAGGGCGTGCTGTAATTGGAACTTGGACCAAATAGAAAGTGGAAGATGTTGATATAAGTTAAGGCTTATTCATAAGAAAAAAGGGGATGACATATTCTTGGGGGGGGAGGCCACATTTACATGCTCAATCCATCTTAATGCTTAATTATTTAATTATCAAAATGGCCTGAACACTACTTGGATGTCGGTCTCATGGAAGACTTTCATTTTTGCCTTTGCTTTTACATGAAACAGCCTTATGTGGGGGGAGAGGGGTGCAGGCTCATTTATTTTTGTTTCTGACAAAATGCAAAGAGGATTTCTCAGGCTCAGCTACCGTCCCCTGAAACACCACCACCAATGACACACTGACGTTCAGTGGCCACCTCTGTGCAATTTTACTTTGTTGTTAGAAGAAGGCTGACTCGTGTTTCAGTTATGATTTGCTCACAAATTTCTCTGGTCTTTTTTTTTAGTGTATAGCAAGACAGTGTGGTAGAAAAGTACTGCATGTCGACTTTGAAGGGGAGGGACTTTGCTGGGCCCCGTTCCACGCCCTCCTGGGCACGCGGCCTCAGTGGGCTTAGCGCCACCCCCCCCACCCGTAGCTCCAGGCCTCCCTTCCCTCGTTTGTCAGCGGGGTGATCCACAAAGCTCATTCCACTCTGAATTCCCTCTAGAAAATTTCGCTTTTGAAAACATATATATCTGAGGACTACATAATCCAAACTATTTTTATAAATTAGAGCAGAAACCTTACCACCGAAAGCTGGACCCTTTTCCGTTGTGCAGATACTGCGCCTAGTCCGATGTGCTCTTCATGGAGCTGTAACAGGGCACAGCAGTTACAGGCAGCGGCGGTTGCCTGACTGCGTTTTTGGAGTGGTTTGTATTTAGACACACTGAATTAGAAATATCCACTCGACACCATTCTCTTCTGTAACAAGCATTTAAAAAAAATAATTAAATTCAAGGTTATTCTGAAGTTGGCAGGCTCGTTATGTTTATAAGTTTCCCCTACGTGAGGAACTAGAACACATCCTCCCAACATGAGATGTTGACACTCATTCCACAGTTTCCAAGTCCTAAGTGACTTCAGATTTCGCCTTCATTGCGCTCACTTTCTGGTGATCTCACCCAGTCTTACTGATGCCATTTATAATGCTGATGACTCCCACATTTTTGTTTCTAGACCAAACTTCTCTCCTGGCTTTAGAGCACCTAAAGTTAGTTGACATCTGTTTACTAGACTTCTTTCCTTGGATGCTGTTATGGGTCGAATTACCCTGCCAAACAGACATGCTGAATTCCTTACTCCTGATACCTCAGAATGTGACCTTATTTGGATGTAGGGTCTTGTAGAGGTAATCAAATTAAAATGAGGACTCCAATCCAACATGACTGTGTCCTCAGGAAAGGGGGAAATTTAGCCATAGAAACAGGCACCAACACAGTGAAGATGATGTTAAGACACTCTGGGAGGAGACAGCCCTGCGACTGGGATGATGCATCTACAAGCCGAGGAACGCGGAGGGTTGCTGGCAAGCATCGGAAGCTAGGAGGGCCGATGAAGGGTTCATTCCTAGAGCCGGCACAGAGAGCGTGCCAAAGCCTTGACTTAGGGCTTCAAGGCTCAGATCTGTGAGACAATACATTTCTGTTGTTTTTAGTCACCTAGTTTGTAGTACTTCATACAGCAGTACTTTATTCATTCTTTGGAAATGGATACAGATGCCTTATAAGCATATCAAACCTAGCTTTCCCCAAATAGTGCTCCTGCCCCTCCTTTGCTCCCCTGCCCCTCCCTGTTTTCCGCCCCACCTCTCCTTCTCTGTCAATCAGAGCTCAGTTTTACCAGTTTCTCAGATAAAACACTTCAGAGTCATCCTCGATTTCTATTTTTCTCCCATTCTCCTCATGAAATCTAGCCTCAAATAAAGGTGTTTTATAAAATCTAAGATGGCATTAATTGTGAGGCACATAATGATGGTGTCTTTCCCTAAGTAAAAAAAAAATCTGGCAACCTTATGACTCAGTGGTATTCTGGAGAATACTTATGTTATACTTAAAGATCTCCAAACCTATGTATGCATTGTTTAACCATCTATCAACCTGGTTCGTACAGAAAAATGAAAATGTATGCCAAATAAGTTGTTTAAGGTTACCAAAAATATCATCAACTTCAGAACCCACTTTATTAATTGATTTGACTCAGTCATACAAAGACATGTTTTCCCCCAGAATATCATCCATGGAGCCATGATGGCATCAGAGAGGCACTACTCTGCTTCCTGCAGATTTTGAACAAAAGCTGCAAAACTTCTGGTGACTTGAACTCAAGGGAGAAGAAAAACTTCAAATCAAGTGTATCTATGTACAGATAAATGGCAAGTACATCCGTAGGCTCCCTGGCCTGCAGTGATAAGAGGTCCTCAATAATTGGAAGACACATTCCAATATCAGAGGCATTACAAAGTTTAAAAAAAGAAAACTTAGGACCAAAATGTACATGTATATATATATACATATATATGTATATATATATATAATCTACCACTATCTCACTGGTCCAAGTCACCATCATCTCTTGCCTCCTCCTAATTAGTTTCTCTATTTCCCCATAATCTATTATAGAGAAGTAATAGATTGCCTCTCTATAATCTACTCCCCACATAGCAGACTACGCGATTCTTTCACAATGTGAATTCTATTTCCTAGAATACACCAAAGGCAATGCTAACTCGGGGCCTTTGCACTTGCTGGTCCCAGATCACCGCCACACCTCTTTTAAGTCGATGCTCAAATGCTGTCTTTTCAGTGAGGCCTTTCTTGACCACGTGATTTAAAAATCCACCCCAGCTTTCTCTATTTTTCCCTTGCTTTAGTTTTCTTTATCTTATTACCATAGATATTTAAATAAATGTTTATATATACACAGATATAAATATAGCTATTTCTTTATAGGTTTACACAATATAGTTATATATTGTACTGTATTCTATTCTTTAAATATTGATAGATAGATGATAGATAGATAGATAGATATTTTTATATTGTTCTCCCACCTTGGAGGACAGGGATATTGCTTGTTTTTGTTCCCTGTGCCCATAACACTTTCTTGTACATAGTATACATTTGTTAAATTAAGAAATTGTAATAGGAATGAGTTAAATATAGTGAAATAATCCAATTGCTGTGGAACCTGATGAGTAAGGTAAGGGACACCCAGTGCCTTTTCCTGGGCATAAACTCTGTTCAAACTGTGGCCACACTTCAGCCTGAGTGCTGGATGACCATAAAGACAAGCACATCATCACCTGCTCTTCCCTGCTATTGTTATTAAGACTCTAAGGAAAAGAACAGGGTGGGGAGACAGAAATGACTGCTACTATTTTGGACTATGCTGGTTTTCTTGTATGGTATTCAAATGAACAAGTGACAGGATGTCGTATTCAGAGCATTCTGGTGACGGGAAACCTATCAGCCCTCCAGGACATACTAAGTATCAGCTCTTCTACAAAACCTCCCTTGCTCATCCCAGCTCACATCCTTCTTTTTTATAGATTCTCATGGATTGCAGAGTATTTCCCACTTGATTTTATTACTTCTCCACATGAAAATCTTTCTCTCCACCAGTACTGCACATTTCTGAAGAGCAAGAACCTCATGCTTCATCTATAGGGTATCTTTCACAGCCCCTAGCAAAGAGCTATATCCACTTGAAAACGGATAAAGTTACAAGAAAAGTGGAATGTATTAATACTTAGCAAGGTGTCAGTTAGGTCCCACAGAGGGGATAGGGCCTTCACAGGGATGAGCCTTAGAAAGAGTGTTGGGAAAGTTGACTTACCAAGAGTCTCATTGGACTCGAGGCCACAGCTCTATAAAGGAAGTAGTGAATGTCAATCAAATTACTTTGGAATTAAGCCTGCCCCCATTGTCTGCCATTTTAGGAAGTTGAACAAAAACAGAGAAACCTACCTGCAGTCCACTTACACTCAGAGATATTCTGTAGGAGGCTGTAGTTCATGGTTATGGAATGAAGCTTGACAAGTATTCAATGAAGTTCTTGGTTGTTTTTTATAGCTGATTGTTTATAACAGGTATAGCCAGCTTCATCTGGGCAATACTATGAGTCCTAATTATAGTTCTGGTGAACTTCTATTTTGCCTTTAGGCTGCACACTTAGTGACATTTCCTAAAATCTTTCCTAGAAAAAGTATCCATTGACAGCTGCTTTGCTTTAAGACAATTTCAGACATCATCAAAACAGAACTTAAGTGACATATGTTATTTAACTTTCATTTTCTACTCTTAGTTCTCTATTTTCATGTATTACAGTCTATGTTTTATCCACTTTTTAAAATAAAAATAAAATTTACACCTTTAGAAGTTACAAACAGAATGAAATTAGAAAAGTAACGGTATTATTTGAGAGTACTATCTGGCTGGAACCTCCCTACACAATTTCTTCTTCTATTATGCAACCGTATATTTACCTGGTGTTCAGTGGTTGCACTGAACAGAGATCATCAGTTTCAATAATTCATGCCCTTGTGGAGGACTGGATGATTTGCGATACGATGTTTCAGTGGTTCAGCTGTGCAGTGAGTGAATGCACGATTGATGTGCTCTCTGGAAAGGGAGACTAGCCAATGCAGCTATTGTTTCATCTAGTTTTAAAACTCTAGAATTCTTCCATCTTTGCAAGGTGGGCAGTATCAGTGTTGTACAAATTCAGGAAACATCACTCACATTTATTGTATAGGAATGGAATTCCTGCAGCAGTTGCCACCTGACATTTACACAAAACACAATTTGAACGGTGCCTCTCGAAATACTTCAGCCCTGAGGACTATTGGAGAGGGTTTGAAAAGCAGCTAGAGAGCCGCGGAGAGAAAATCTCCCAGCCATCCTGGAATCCATAGATAGTTCACGCAGATGTGACCCTCAAATCAGTGATCCTTGCTTGTGGTTTTAAAATAAGCTAACAATAGACATAAACAATAGAATATTCAGATTAAAAATTGATAAAACATGATAAAAGTTCTTTTAAATAAAAAGGTTTTTTTTTATTTTAAAGCAAATAGTGAAAAACTAGGTGGCATTAAAGAAAAAGAAAAACAAAAATTCACTTAACTAGTAAATTGATTTACTAGTATATAAAGTGAATAACAGTAAAAATAAGATAAACTAACAAGTAACAAAGGTATAAAATAGTAAATTGACTAGATGATTACTTAATTGTTTAATTAAAAATTAGAACACTGACCAGCACTTGGTTCCAGGAAGTTCCTAGACATTGAATTGGAAGCCAGAGAGAGAGGCGGCGGCTGCCCAGAAAGTTCTTGCTAATCTGGTTTCTCTTTCCTGCCATATCCATCTTTTCTTCTTCTGAGCAAATCCAGAAAGATCAAGATGGGGAAGAAAGCAATGAGCATTTTCCATAACTATTATATAAATGCATAGACATGTACGTATGTGGTCTTTTTGTGACCATGAAACACAAGCTTTTGAAATTTAAAAGCCCAGAATTAAAGGATAAAAAGTATTTGAGAAAGCTTAATAATAATTATAGGAGTACATACATATATGGTAAACTTCTCAATAAACTGGGAATAAAAAAGAATTTTCTTAACTTAATAAAAGGAAATAATTAAGAATCTATCAGGAAACAAACACCTGTACTATAGTTTTTAATAGTTTCCTTTTTATCAGGTTGAAGAAGTTCCCTTTTATTCTTAGGAGACTTGACTTTGAATGGTAAACATACAAGACAATATAAAGATGATGTTTTATAGAATTGTACACTTGAGACCTATATAATTTTAATAACTAATGTCACCCTAATAAGTTTAATTAAAAATTTTTTAAGAGTGGAGAACATAGACAGGAAAATTTCTGATACCCCACACAGCAATATTTTCACCAATACAACCCCTAGTGCAAGGGATATGAGACTACGTCAGATTAAGAAGCTTCTGCATGGCTAAAGAAAAAACCAACAGAGTGAAAAGGGAACCAACCATATGGGGAAACATAATTGTCAATGATGCCTTGGACAAGGGTTTGATCTCCAAAATATATAAAGAATTCACGTGACTCCACATCAGGAAGACAAAGTGGGCAAAGGGCCTGAACAGACACTTCTCCAAGGACGACATATGGAGAGCCCATAGACAAATGAAAAAATGGTCACCATCACTAGCCATCAGAGAGATACATATTAAAGCCACTACACACTGATCAGAATGGCCATCTTAAACAAAGCAACAAACAACAAGTGCTGGCAAGGTTGTGGAGAAAAGGGAACCCTAGTGCACTGTCGTTGGTGGGAGCGCAGACTGGTGCAGCCACTGTGGAAAACAGTATGGAATTTCCTCAGAAAACTAAAAATGGAATTGCTTTTTAACCCAGCAATCCCACTGCTGAGATTGTGTACTAAGAACCCTGAATCACAGATTCAAAAGAACCTATGCACCTCAATGTTCATAGCAGCACAATTTACAATAGCCAAGAGCTGGAAGCAGCGTAAGTGCCCATCAGTAAGTGAGTTTATCTAAAAACTGTGGAATACAATAGAACACTAAAAAAGAAAGAAAGACGAAGTTCCTACCCTTGGCGACAGCATGGATGGAAATGGAGAATATTCTGCTAAGTGAAATAATCCAGGTGGTAAAAGACAAATACCATATAATCTCACTTATAAGTGGAACCTAATCAACATATCAAACAAATGAGCAAAATAGAACCAAAGACATGGAAATAAAGAACGAAGTGACAATGACCAGAGGAGAGGAGGGAGGGGGGTAATGGGAGAAAAAGAAGAAGGGCATGTCAAGGAGCACGAGTAGAGGACCTATGGGTACAGACAATGTGGGGATTGACTGTGGGAGTCGGGGGCAGTGGGTCAGGGGAGAGCAATGGGAAAAAGACAGGACAACTGTAACTGAACAATAATTTTTACAAAAGAAATGTGTCTTCAGACATAATAAAACCTGCATTTAAAGAAATTCAAAAATTAAAAGTGTAGCAAATAACACATTGAATGCTAAAACACTAGAGGTTTTCCCCCACAGATCATAAACAAAATAAGAATGTTCATTCTCGCCACTTCCACTCAACTGAATATTCCAAGTTCTAGCCAATAGAATAAGGCAAGAAAAAGGCATCCATATTAGGAAGAAGAATTAAAACTCTATTTAGAAGGTGACTAAGCAGTCCATCTACAAAATCCCACGAAATTCAAAAAATGCACTAAATTAATAAATGAATTTATCATGGTTGCAGGTTATAAAACGAAGATCACTTGCATTTCTATAGACTAAACATGAACACTCAAAAACTAAATTTTTAAAAATGTCATTTATATAGCATCAAAGTATAAAAACACTTATGGATATATTCAGCAAAAGATATTCAAAATCTATACACTAAACTTTATGAGACAATTCTGTGAGAAATTAAAGGAGACCTAAGTAAATGGAGAGACATGCCATGTTCGTAGATCGAAAGGCTCAATATTATCAAGGTGTCATTTCTCCCCAAACTTACCTATAGATTCAATGCAGTCCAAATCAAAGCCTAGAAAGATTTTATAGATATTGGTCAACTGATTCTCAAATTCATATAGAAATGCAAAGCACCTAAAATAGCCCAGACCACTCTGAAAAAGATAAACAAAATTGAAGGACTCAACAGTAACTAACTTGAAGATTCATTCTGCCCTGACCAGTGTGGCTTAGCTCTGGGCCTCACCCAGCAAAGCGAAATGTTGCCAGTTTGATTCCGGGTAAAGACACAGGCCTGGGTTGCAGGTTCATCCCCAGCGGGGACTGTGGTAGAGGCAACCAGTCAATGTTTCTCACATCAACTTTTCTCTCCCTCTCCTTCTCTCTTCCTCCCCCTTTCTCTGAAAATAAGCAAATAAACAAACAAACAAATGTTTATTTGTTTAAAAATAAAAAATAAACAAATTCTTTATTCTTTTAAAAAAGATTTGTTCAAAAGTTACATTGCTTGTGCTGTTGTCATTGGCATAGACAAGTAAATCATTAAAAAAAGAATTTAAAAACCAGAATTTAGAATTTAGAAATATATGTTTAGTTTATTTTTCACAAGGTACAAAGGCAACTCAACAGGAGAAAAACCTTTTCAACAAATTGTGTCAAAATGATTGTATATACATTTATTTAAAAAATAAATGATCAATACCATGCACTGTATAAAAATATTAACTCAGAGTGGATCATAGACATAAATCTAAAAGTTCTAAGATAAAATATGAGAAAATTTTTGTGAACCTGTGTTAAGCCAATATTTCTTAGATATAAAACCATGATGTAATACACTAAGCAATGATTTGATAAATTGGACCATCAATGATTTAAAATATTGCTATTCAAAAGACACTGTGAATGAAAAGATAAGGCATAGGCCAGGTTAAAATATTTGTAAATCACATATCTGATATAGAACTTATATCCACAATATTAAAAAGACTCTCGGATTCAATAATACGAAAATCACACAACTCAATAAAAAATGATCAATAGATTTGGACACATGACAAAAACACATAAAAATGCTCAACATTATTTGTCATTAGAGAAATGCAAATTCCAGCCACAGTGAGTTACTACTTTACCTTTTAGAATGGCTAACATTAAAAGACAGGTCCAACCAAGCATTGGCAAGAAGGTGGAGCAACCAGAGCTCTCACACATGGCTGGTGGTAGTGCAAAATGATACAACCACTGTAGGAAGTTTGCCAGTCTGTTAAAAAGTTCACATACCCCTACCACATGACTCATGCATGCCCTTCCCAGCTATTTACCCAAGAGAAATAAAAGCATATGTCTACACAAAGGCATAACGATACATGAATGTTCATAGCAGCTTTATTTGTAATTGCTAAAAACTGAAAACTTAAGTACCCATCATCAGGTGAATGAATCAGCAAATGTAGTATATTCACACAATGGGACAGTACTGAGCAATAGTAATGATACATGTAACAACATAGATGAATATGAAGATATTTATGCTGAATGAGAAGCTAGAGAAGAATGAGTATACTCTGTATGATTGCATGCACATACATTCTAGAAAATACAAGCTATAGTGCCAGGAAGTATATCAATGGTTTTCTGGGAATTGGTGGGGCAATAAGCTGAGGGGCAGGACTGCAGAAAGGTTGGGATAAGAAATTAGGAAGGAGCATCAGAAACTTTTGGAGTGATATATACTTTCATTATCTTGATCATGGTAATGTTTTCACAAGTGTATACATGTCGAAAACTTTATATTATACACATATAATGTGTGCAGTTTATTTTATCATTTATACCCATATAAAGTGGTTAAAACTTTATAGGATGTGTTTAATTAAAGGAGTAATATGTTCAATTCATTAAAATACTGAATTCATTTAGTAAATACTGGTTGGATTCTAACTATGGATTAGGTTTTAAAAAATTAGAAATATTGTCTAGGCTGGTTACATACAAATGAATTTGAAGTTGAAGAAACTATAAAAGGAGAAACTAGAAAAGAAAAAAAGGCATAGGCTCTGGAGTTAGAAGGCCTTAGGTTCAGATCCAGGCTCCTCCACTTAACACCTGTGCAGCCTCTGGAAAGTTAACTAAAGTCTCTGAACTTCTTCAATCACTCCATCTGTAGGAGGAGAAAGCACCTAACCCTGAGTCACAAATGTGTTTAGAAATCATATACATAAAGTACTTTGTGCAAAGCAGTCACTCCTTATAGGAGAGCAGGTTTAATAGTATTTGTTATTAAATGAGAAAGATGTTGTTCAGACATGAGGTTACAGGGGCCAAAATTTGAGAAAGGAGACAAAGTGAAGGGTGTAAAATACCTCGGTTTGATAAGACAAGATCTGTGACTGATTAGGTTTTTGGAGCAAGGGAAAGGCAAGTATCAATAACCAGAAGGACAGTTCCATCCCTGGAAGTTTTTCTAGTAAACAGGAAGGATGACCAAGGTCTGTCTGAAGATGACTAGTACAGTGTAGACTCATGTACAACTCTAGATAGGTCCTGAAAGTGGTATTTATGCAAGTCTGAAGTTAGTCTTTTATACATTATTAATCATTGAAAGCCTCATGGGCTGCAAGCTTCACTAGCTTCTGTATCTCTGGGGAAAGAATTAAAGTTCAGTTCTGGACTCACCATTGATCAGGGAAGGTACTCCCTTGCCAGGGCCACTGGAGACCAGCACCACCACTGCCTGCCACCAGCCCTGCAGCAGCCACCAGCAACGCAAGTCACCACCTCACTGCAGGAGCTGGATAAGGAGCTTTTGTCTTTCTCCTGCTTTCTCCTCTCCTGTAGAGCCTCTACTAACCCAGCCTAACAGCAAGCCAGCTGCTAAGAAAGCCCACAGAGGTAAGAGTGCCAACTCCCATCCCTGACAGCACGGGGCAGAACGTAAAAGTGTAAGACTGAGAGGTGACAAGTCAATAACCAGCCCAGTGTCTGCAGAATTAATTGCAGACAGAGGACCAAGATGAAGGTGGAAATTAAAGCAATAGAGAAAGAGAAGTGGTGAGAAAGAAATGAATCAGAAATATTAAGTTCTCAGAAGTCCAGTGAAGAGAGACTTTTGAAAAAGTGATATATTCAGTAGTGTCCAGAGGGCAAAGAGAGAGGGCAAAGTCTAAGAGAAGGCAACTGGACTTGACAATTAGCAGTCCTAAGAACTTTAAAAATCTAGTTTCTCAAGATGTAGATGCCAGATTTCAGAAAAAGTTTAAATTTGTCAGGACATGTGGGAAATCAACTGACTTACACACCTTTCTCAAAGATCAAACTTTAACAGGGTGACTGCTCATTCCCATTTGCCCAGAACTTCCCCAATTTTAGCTTAGAAGCACCCTGGTCTAAGAAATGCCCTGGATCCAGACAAGCTGAGATAGCTGGGCACTGTGACCCTGCATGTCTTAGAGAATGTTCACAAATAAACCACACTGAGCTTTCAACAAAGGATGCAGAAGATTTCGTTACTTGAAAGTTCTAAGGTATTTCCAGAATAACCATGTTGTGCTCCTTGGTTCACTAACAGTGCAGTCATTGCACTTGACTTTAAATGTGATTCTTCTCCATCCAGGTCTCACCCTCTTTAATTCTTCTACTGGCTGCAGTGACATCCCAAGAGAAGCATTCTCCTACTTGGCTTTTCAAGCTCAACCTTTTCATGACACCCCAGTTAATTAATACCTGCCCTGGGTCAACCTGAAGGAAAAGGCATTGAGCTTAGAGATTTCCATTTCAACATTGAACCCCAGGAAGGAGCAAAGCAAATTTATACCAGTGGGTCTAATTGCTAGAAAGGTAATTCTGCAAAGATGGAAATCAGCAGAAAGATTAACACTGCTCTACCAGCTTGAGTGCCCCGGCTAACAGAGAGAAAATAATGTTTCAATTAAATGAAAGGATACTGAATTAGGTAGATTACTCAGGAGACTGGTAATGGAATACAGAGCCTTTCACCTCCAGGTCACCATTACTAATCTGGTGCAGGGCAGTTCTAGACCATAGTTTTGAGGGGCTGATGGCTCACCCCAGCCCTTGCTGTCTGCAGCACTTGATGAACTGGTCTCCCAAAGCACCTGCATCAGCCTCAAAGGTCACTGCGGTTCACTGAAGATGTAAGAGGAAGCAAAGCCCCCTCTTTGGAGAGGAGGGGCTGGTCATGAGGCTAACTAAAGCCGAAGGCAGACAACAGAACCCACTACCAGGAAATTGGGATGGGTACTAATGACTCAAAATGGGGAGCCATGCAGAGCAGGGAAATCACATTTCCACTGACATAAGAGGGAGTGAACTATTTCTCCCGAATTCAGAGTTGGGGTGAAAGTAAAAGTAGTGATCAAGTTTGTCCTTTGTGTGTATTGGAAGGGAGTGGCAAGGGAGGAGGAGAATGGATTTGAAATAAAAACTTGGAGGTCAGAACCTGATGAGCAAAACTGAGTCATGGATTTACTTGTTATCATCCACGTTATGTCCCAGGGCTTATCTTATTCCACAAAATATTGCCACAGACAGATAAAGTCTGATGTAAAGAGATTAGCTTAATTCTTGATGCCAGAGTAATAAAAATCCTTCCCCTTAATGGAACCCAGATGTCAGCTGGGGTCTTCCTGCCCTCAACAACCTAGATAAGATTGTGTCAAACTTTACGTCCCACAGCTTGTGGTCGTCTAAAGGAGCCCCCGAGATTTCTGAAAATTCTAAGAGGCTGTGTTTTCTTGGTTATCTCTGTATCTGAACTCCCATTTTCTTGAATAAATTCAATTTATGGATTATCTTGCCATTCTGTACCTGTCATTTCCAAGAGGATCTAAATGAGAAACTCAGTTGCTTCCTCTCTCCCTACAATCATTGTGTTATTACAAGATATTTATGTGCACACATAGAGAGTGCATTCAAAATGGGATGTGGAACGGGGAGGGGAGAAGGATGTTTCCATCACAGCAAAACACACCACAAATAAAGGCAGTTCCCGCTCTTACAGGTCTCAGAACACCCTACCACTGGGGGCATTTTCCTGGCCCCTTTGTCCTATTCTGTATCCCTAACCTCTTACTATCCAACTACCTCTCTCTGTTTCTCATGGCCCTCAAGATTTGCCCAGAAACCCTACATCTTTCCTATTTCTGCCACAAACTCACTTCCAGTGCTTTGGGGGCTGACTCATTGATTCTTTTGGTAAAGCAAAAAGACCCTCCAGGTCAGGAATCCACCCTTAAGATGAAGCAATATGGTTTTAAGAAATTTTTTTCTCTCCACTACAATAGTATACCAAAGAAGTATTTCAAGAATAACCTGAGAAAAGGAACTTATCAGTTGAGTTTGTTTCTCAGGATACAAGGCAGAAACATGGGCATGTAGTAGTGTTCAAGCTCATGTTTAAAGATTGAGTTCCTCCAAGTAGAAGGCATCACTAGAATTCTGGCACCTTGATAAAGAATTATGACATGGAATTCTGGTAGAGCAGGGACAGGCTGTGGCCATGATGGTAGACATGAATGATCCTACAGTAATTCTAAATTAATGAATGAAACATTTAGTAAAGACAGTTGGGGACATTTGGCTTGTGAGGGACTGCTTAGGGACTGAATACCTTAGAATGTGTTTCTGATTGTGAGGGAAAAAATAAGATGTATTATCTCCCAACAGAGTGCAGAGTTATCCTCACCATTTCTTAGAAAAATCTATAGGCCTGGAAGTTGTTTTCTAGAAGTGGAATTGTGATAAGTGCATGGTTTCTCACTTTTCTATTAAATGTCATAGAAATGCACCCTTTACACATAAGCTACTGCTTAAAATACCTTTGTTCTCCTCTAATAATTCAAATCTTTATTTTACAGATAAGGAAGCTGAGGCCCTAAGAGGTTGACTGCTCTGTAGCAGGAAAAGGAAACTTTTCTCCCTGTTGGCCCATGTTACCACCTACTGGGACTCATGCATTAATGCCTTGTAGATTTATAAGAGCAAAAATGATTTGTGAATCCTGAGGAATGACAACAAGGAGAATTATTTAAACATATGTTTAAATAGTCTAGACCCTTGATTTGATGTGAGATATAAGAGGGCACAGGAAAGTTGACCTCTAGATCACCAGGATAATCCAGCTGGGCCAAATAAGACAGCTTTTCATTAGCTGGGTACTTTGGAGTAGCTGGGATATTTTTATTCTGGTAATGGAGAGATAGATATGGCCTCTGGGAACAGTTCTTGGAAACTGTATTTTCTCCAGATGCTCAGTTCGGGTGTGGGACAGATTGGCTTCAAGGCCAAGAGCAACAAACATTCCTACTGGTCAGAAAGCTGAGGACCTTCAAAGGTCTGGAGGCTTGTCACAAGACCCTTGGGTTTTTGACATCAGTCTCTACAGCAACCTTAAAGTTCATTGGACAGCAACAGCCCTCCAGGCTGATGGTCAGTAGGGACTGCTTGGGCTGGAGGGAGCCATGCTGGTGAGCTCTGGTAGGTAGTGCCCCTTTCCAGATGCTCACTCTGTCAGGCTACAGGACAGGTATTTTGTGAGAGGTCAGACATTTGCCTAATGATTTCCTACCCCTGAGCGATGGTAACAAAGTTCCTCCTGCCCAGAACTGGCATGCTTACTGGCAGAAACTGCCTGAGAAAATGTCTGGGAGTATTTTGAGTGTACAATTTGATCTTGATAACTGGTTATCTCCATAAAGCCATCTAATTAATTTTTATTGAATCAGTGTTCTCGAAAGCACGCTTGAGAAATCTCATATTTGGAGATGAGAAGGCTTAGTCAAGAAAGACATCAAAATGTATTATATTTGAAAACATAAACATCAACATGAGCAATAGACATGCATCAAGGACCTACACATTGGACATATAGATATAGCATGGAGGGTGTAAGCAGTAGTCCCTACCCACATCTGTATAGCAAGGCCCCATAGGGAAACACATGCAAGTCCATATGAAATAGACTCCATGTGTAGTAAAAGATGCACTCAGAAAATACGTCAATGTAGCCTTGAATAATGCCAACAAACAATTGCTCTCTCTTTTGCCTGACTTTATATGCATCAAAACTTCACTTATGGTATGTAGACACTTGCTTTTCTTTGGCAAAATTTGAATTCCACAAGTTATTGGGGAAAAGTGCTGTTTTTTTTTTCAAGTTTTCAGAATGCACTTATTTGTGTATTTCAGTAAACTCATTTGTAATTTGAATTTTAAAGGAAAGCTGCTCATCCTTAAATGTGGATTCATTTGATTCTACTATGCAAGCCATTTTATAATCTAACTTAAATTCTTAATTTACTTCTCAGTGACATAAAAGTAGGTTTAAGCCTATTTCCTAACCAAAGACATATCAATTCCACTGAGTTCCACTCTCCTTCAATACTTTCATTATACTTCTAAATGACTTTTATCTTTCCACTTGACTTATTTTTTCTTTCTTTTTTCTTTTCTTAGTTTGCTTTTTTTTTGAAGGACACCTTAAAATTGAATTGAGATGAGTTGAATAAAGAATGTCAAAGCCAATTATGAGTTGAAGATTTGATAGATAGATACGCTATAATAGGAGATCCAGACAGAACAGCCTCTATATTTTACAGGCAAGACTATAAACTAAATCAAAGTACTGCTTTTATCATTGTCACATCACTACAAATGATCTCTTGAAACAAATGGGAAATAGTCCTACTGGACTGGTTTAAAGGAGAGGCTGATAGGGAATTAGTGCTTGGTCCGATATGATGGCCAGGTGTAGTGAATGCTGGCACCTGGTTTGTTGTAGCAGTGAATGGCTAACAAATGATGTGGTTGTGTTATTACTCTTAGGCTCTTCAGAGAACTCCATCACATACCAGAATCCTAGGAAGAAAAAAGGAGACTACAAGGACTGCAAATGTCAGCACACATTTGTGTACAGGTGTGGCTAAAACATTGGTCAGTGGGCTCACCCCAAACAGAGTGCCTCTTTTTGTGTGCATAGCATATATTTAATTTATCTCAAAGTCTGGAGGTGTCAAAAAGAGTGTGGGGTGAGACTGCCTCTAGTCTGGTTCTGCCCATAGCTGGTCACGTGACTCGGGGTTAGCAGAGTATACATCTTCAGAAGTTGCATCCATGACATACTACTGGGAGAGGAAAGGCATCAGTGCCTGGGAGGTAGAAGCTATTGATTTCCCTTTTTGGTTCTTGGTTTGTCAGAAAAACGTGCCCACCACCCTGAACCCTCCCATGTGCCTCCCTCTTTCTCGGTTTTGCCACACTCAACTCCATCCTTTGTTATCTATAAACACAGAATTCTAAAGTGATAGGCTTTCAGAATATATTGCACTAATACATCATCAGCATTGTCATTATGATGTATTAACACAATGCATCATCATAGACCTGTCAGAGCCATGATTTATGACTCAGAAACATGTTGTGGTATACGGAGACATCGGGGACCCCATTGACTGAATGCTTGTTTATTTTTACACTTAAGGGCTTTAAAAGTAAGCTTCAAACTACTTTTCCTCAAGGAAAGACTAGGGGCAGACTTTGAAAGGAGGACTCCATTTCAAAACACTGGAGGGGCCAGTGGGTCACACTTAAGATATAAAGGTTTATGTTTTCCCAGTCCACTTTCAGTTCAGAATCAGACTTCCACACTCCAAGCCATTTGGTTCCCTCTGGAAGAATCTGGCCTTTTCCATGTCTTTCTACCCCTCTATTTGCAACTCCCTTAATAGTTAAGTGTGCAAGGTATGGAAGGAAAGGTATACATCAGAGGCTTTTTCTTATTGCCAAAAGCAATAAGGATAGTGTTATATTTTATGAGAGTAATAAATGTGATTATGCAGGGAAAATTTGCTTTCAGGGTACCTGGGTGCTGGCATTACACATGTTCCCTTTTTGAGCATTAAGTTCTTTCATAATGTCCTCTGCAAAATATTAAGCACATATTGCATGGATAAAGGTGAGTGCAGTGCCGAGAGAAAGGCAAAGGATGTGGAGCTGCTGTAGAGAAAAAATCTATATAAGAGAGAATTAAGGAAAGCTAAAGAGAAATACTGTATCATTTGAATGATGATGACCTTGTGAAAATGATTGAGGCAGAAGATTCAACAAGAAAGACTTCTGGAAAAGGTGAGTCATGGGGCAAAGTTGGATGGACGGCTGTTAGGGTAGAGATGAAAGGGACATCTGACTGGTCCCCAACTCTAGGATAACAATTCTTTCCAAAATGCACTTTCCCTCTCTTGTTCACCAGAGCCTGGTTTCTTAAGAACCGAGGCGATATTAAAGCAGGAGTTTACAAACTTGGATGGACTCAGCTTCTCTCAGCCTTCTGGTGTAGCCCACCTCCACCCTTCAACTTGGCTAGCTGGCAGCATTGTGACTTACATAAATGATAAAAATCTGTAATAATCACAAAGGTGGAAAGACATTTCTTTAGCCAAGTGTTCTCTTATTATCTGAACCAAGGAGCTGTGGAAGAAAGAGACCCAGACTAACTTGGCAGGTCAGAGTAAATGTCACCTTAGGCATATCTGTACACTATGACACACTTTTTCTTATTGCAAAAAAAAAAGTGCTTAATGTAATTACAGCCAGGCCTGCTTCTTCCAGTCTTAATTCATCCCCATGTCTGGGGAGCCGGAAATGTAGCTAGCAAAGAATTCACTAACAGGAGACGCGGGGAATTTGCCAAGAGTTGGTTAATCTGAAGGTTTATTTTTTTATCCAAATATAAAGGGAGTTTGCAAACTGGTTCAGATTAACCAGGTCAAGTTGTATATTTTATTAACTTTAAAACAGTTTTTAAATCCCTTTCACATTAAAAAAAAGTGCGCAGAGTTGGACAGGGGTGGTGGGGTGAGGGAGGTTGTCTGCTCAATGAAAGTTATAAGGAGAGATGTGTCAGCTGCCTAATTTCCACTTCTGGTTTCAGCCAGAAACAGCTGCAAAACGTCTACTCTAACTCAAGTCTTTTTATGACTTTTACTAACTTCTTATTCAAAAATGCCCTTTGTTGATTCTCTAAGGAATCTCACCACAGAGATCTCCATGGAGAGAAGAAAGAACACATTTGAGCAATTTATGCCTCATTCACCACCACAGATGAGTCAAAATCTTAACAATCATTTTATTATTGGATTCAGGCATTTCTGTTGGCCCACTATATTTTCCAGAAAAGCAAAATTACTTTATTTTCCCATATATTTCATATTATAATCATTGAAATGACTACCAGGATTAAAATCCGTCAGTGGAGCTCTCTTGCACCAAAAATCACATCTAAGCTTCCTAGCATTCTTCCTGAACTAGCTTGTGTCCCATGTCTGAAAGTCCAAAGTCTTGTCATAATGAACTATCGACTGTCCCAGCCTCTTGTCTCCAAGCCCCATGCACATGGCTCTCTCTGTCTTTCTTGCCCCCAAACCCCACATATTGCCTGGCTCTCTCCTCATCCTCCAAGGTCTCAGCATGGATACATCTCCCATGATGCTTTCCTCATCACCCCAAGTCAGGGCCCAGCTGCCCCGGCTGTGGGCTCTCATGCCAAAACTTGCCTGGATGACTGTTTTTTTCACAGTCCTGATCGCATTGTAGTGGGATCATCATACTCATCTTCCTGACCAGACCCCATTGGACTGTGAGGTTTAGACTGTATCTGAATCTCAGTTATATCTTTCAGTTATCTAGCAGTGCACCTGGAGTAGGCATCCCTCATACAAATATTTGTTGAATAAATGAGCACTAATACATGGACATTATTATATATATATATCAATTTCATGTCCTGCTGTAAACCTTGCATTCAGTTAAATGGCTTTATATAAAATTATGTTAAGCCCTTTATACATTAGCAAGATCGCTTATCTTCACCTCAGCCCAAAGCCTTGGACATAGCAAGTACTCAGTAGGCACCCAAAGACTGATTCATTAATAGAAGCTTTTTGGCACAATGGAAACTCTTTGTTGTGCAGAATTGGGACCATGGGTAAACTAGCCCCCTGTGTCCCTGCTACTGTTCCTGTCATCCTGGAATTCTAACAACTAAAACACTAAAGTGGGGAGAAGGTACAGAAAATAAGTAGCATAGACAGTAGATGGAAAATAGATAGGGGAGAGGGTAAGAATAGTAGGGGAAATATAGAATCTAAAGAACTTGAGACACGTGGTCATGAACTAAAGGGAGGAATGGGGGGAGGGGTGTGCAGGGTGGAGGGGAATGAAGGGGGGAAATAGAGCAAATGTAGTGGCATAATCAATAAAATTTTAAAAAACACTAAAGTTCTTTATTTTTCATTTAAGTCAACTTTGATGTATGATCTTTGGGCATTGCCTGTCTCGATCAAAAATTACTTTATTATAGGAAGACTTTGGTCTAATGTACGATATATTTTTAGAGACCCCCAAAGGGGCCCTTTATTGCCCCATTAAATTCACTGGCCTACATGCTGAAATTTCTTATCAGCATTTTACCATTTAAGCTTAATACTTTGATTTCCCTAAAAATATTGATAGCAGGTATGTGTTTAGTCTGCTTACTTCTCATGACTCTGATGTCAGACGCATCACTCCAACCTCTCTTCATGGTTCTTAGGCAATTTGTATGTGGATTACGACACTCATTCAGTCTCCTGGAAGGCTAGTCAGCTAATCCAGTAGCAGGTAGTTGAGTCTACAAAGCCATAGCCACACAACACTACCCTGCAGAGCAGAGTGTAAGAAAGTGGAATTAGGCCTGGATGAGACTGGACAGAGGGCAGGTGTTTGCAGGAGGCTGGAGCCATTGTCCTGACCCAGTATGGTGTTACAGAAGCTCAGGATCATCTAGGCAGCAGCCTGGAGATACTGAAGACTGGAGCAGAGTCAGAATTTCATGGGGGTAGAAAATGAAGACGGTGGAGAGAGAGGAGAACCAAATACAAGGCATTCAACCTTTACAAATTTATTTCCAACTACGCCTATATCAGAAATAGCACTGGGGAAAGACAGTGATGCTAACCATGGCAACTGCTTTCAGCTAACCTAAGGGTATCTTAGTAGCTCTGTGGGAAGAATGGGAACACTGTTTTCAGAAAGATTCAGGCTCTCTTCGGTAATTAGATGATCTTGGACAAGTCATCTCCAAGACTCAGTTTCTTCATCTGTAAAATGGAAATTACAATATTTAGCTTGTAAGCCATTCTGAGGATTCAAATATATGACTGCTATATAGTTGGTGCTTAGTAAATTTTTCTCTCCCTCAATAAAATTGCGATGCCTTTACAGTTTGGCATTTAATTCAGAGTTATCATCACCATTGGCCAATAGAATTCTCTCAGAGCTTTTTATAGATAAGAAGAGGAGAAATACGGTGAGGCAAACATGATAACCACTACACTACGAAACTCCTTGAAATATGGTATATCTATAATTGAGACCTCTTAGATTTAGAGATGCCTATTGCCAACCCTATAAAGACAGCTCCACCTTTTTTATGTCAAAGCCATAGAAAAAAATGTGAAAATTTAATTAGTTGTAAGTTTTCCCCGTCTCCAAATACCCAGTCATTTAACCAGCATGTGTGAGAAACAGTATGTGACTAGATGAGTTTTGCACTTGTCATCCACAGAGCTTGGCCTTGAAGAAGTATAGGTATCAATATAGATGCCAGTGTAATTTTGAGTCTTTTGAGGGGTTGTTTTTCTATTGTTGTTCAATTACAGTTGTCCAAATTTTTCTGTTGTTGCTCTCCCAAGCCCCACCCAATCTGCTCCCTACCCCCACCCTGGCTCTCTCAGTCAATCCGCACCCTGTTGTCCATTACTCACCAGTCCAGATCATGGGCCAAGTTACTGATTCACCCTATTCCCTAAAGAATTGCAGGTATATCCCTTTGTTAACATCCTAATGAGTCTTTTTGCTCTATTTGGGAGCAAAGTTTTTTAGAAAAGAAGGTTTTAAACAAATTCAGATTTTGTTAAACAGCAATTCATCTATTTTGCTAACTTGAATTGTAGTATTTTTAACTCCTTCATTAACATTTTTCATTAATATCACTGTTATTAAATTTATACTTTCTCAGCACATTTGAGATGCCTTCTACCAAATCATATATAGAATTGCCAATAGCGATGCAGGTTTTTAAAGAGATGTGCTGGACAATAATCAATCAGACTTTCAAAACTAAAGGGACCTCAGATTATCTAGCCCAATTATTAATTTTACAAATAAAGTTGAAACCCAGAGAGATTAAATGATTAGCTCAATGTCACACAAGTAGGTGGTGGTAAAACTGGGGTACAGCCCAGCTTCTCAAGTTCAGTTTCTATCCTGGTAAAACAAAAAGAGAAATCTGACAGATTAGAAGGAGGCAATAGCTGGCCCAGTCAGGAAGGGTGACTGCATGAAACTGACACATGGGGTGCACCAAGGAACCATGGGTAGCAGGTTCAAAGAATTTTGGCAAGTCCCTCATTAGTAAGTAATGGTGAGCTAGAAAAAGGAGCATGTCTGACAATTCTAGAATTCTTACAATTCATTGTGCTAGTGTAGTGGTTCACAAATAAGAAAGATTTTCTCCCCTGGAAGACATTTGGCAATGTCTTGAGGCATGTTTAACTATTAAAATGAGAGGGGAGGGGAGAAATGCTACTAGCATCTAGTGAGTGGAGAGCAAGAATGCATCCATAGAGCCTACAGAATACAGGAAAGATGCCCACAAAAAGTAATAGTATGACCAAAAATGACCCTGGCTGGGTAGCTCAATTGTTAGAGCATTACCTCCATACACCAAGTTGCAGGTTTGATCTTTAGTCAGTGTGTATACAACAATCAACTAATGAATGTATCAATAAATGGAACAACAAATCAATGTCTGGCACACTCTTGTTCTCGCTCCATCTGCCCCCCTTCCCCTCTCTCTGTAAAATCAATTTTTTAAAACATGGCCAAAAATGTCCACGGTGCCAAGGTGGAGAAGCCCTAGGCCAATGGTTCTCAACTTTATCAGAACAAATGTCTACTTGTTATAACCCCCTTTACTACAGTGAAATAAAATCTGTAGAAATTGTCTATCAATATTCATAACTAAATATAAAGAAGAAAGAAAGGTACAATGGTTTACAAAAAATCACCGTTTAGTACGAAAAATGCAGAGACAAGTACACTAGAAGGTGTGTGTGTCTAGTCAATAAATCACTACGAATGCTACATATGACTGGTGGTAACACAAATACCACAAAAGATTCTGGTGCTAAAGACATGACTTTCTGCAATGTTTAACAAATCCCGATAAATTGCTGAACAAAATAAAAGAAATTCTCCCACTAATTTTAGTGTCAGTATATATTAAAACTCTGAGGAAGACACTTTGTGTTCACTTGTAAAACAGAGTGGGTGTCTAGTGCGACATCCGTAAGTCCCGCAGACCTCTCCAGTGCATTGTAACCCGTGCAGCATCCCCGGCCCTCAGGCACTCATCCACAGCTCCACACCTTAAATATTCTACCAATCTACACCTACCCACGTCCATTTCTAAAATGCCTTCTGAAAGGACAGCACTTTCCCCTTTGAGTACGACCAATTTAGATAATGTAAATACATATATAACTTAAGTTTGACAATAAACTTGAACGTAAAGTAGCTATTTTTTCTTTAAAAATTTTTCAAAGATTTTATTTATTTATTTTTAAAGAGGGGGGTGGAGGGAGAAGGAGAGGGAAAAAAACATCAATGTGTGTTTGCCTCTCCCACAGCCTGCACCAGGGACCTGGCCTGCAACCCAGGCATGTGCCCTGACTGGGAATTAAACTGGTGACCCTTTGGTTCGCAGGCCAGCACTCAACCCACTGAGCCACACCAGCCAGGGCTAAAGTAGCTTTTTCAATAGTTATTTTATTCAGTAAAAACTAGTATTATTAAGCATTTCCTTAGATGATAATCAAAATTCCTTTGGCAGTCCCTTCTTCAGTTTTAACAGAAAGCCAAATTGACCCCTAAAATTTCTTATGCCCATGGTTTGTTTGTTTGTTTTTCCTCTTTAAAAAATGCCGTGGCACCTTTTTCACAATAATAGCAAATGATATTTTCAACAATGATTACATTTCCAAATATACATATTTTTAAATGTCTTTAAACAAATGTATTAGTTTTTTAATTAACTTCAGATTTTTTTGATTAATTCAACACTGCTTAGTGATGAATATGACAAGCAAATAAAAACAAAGAGCAACAGCACAACCATCCACTTTCTGAAAAACTGTTTCTTGAATGAGCAGTGAACACAGTAATCTCTGTCCCATTAGAATGGGTGTGTGTGTGTGTGTGTGTGTGTGTGTGTGTGTGTACCTGCTCTAATAGTGCAGGAGAAAGCTATACTTTCATGTCATGACATGATTCTACAACTGCATAATCTCAGCAGTTGTTATACTTCTGTTTTCAAAGCCAAAAATGCCATTTAAAAACACCAAATTATTACTGATTCTCAAATTCTTGACTGATGTATAAATTGGAAGATTTAAGTAGTTATCTCAGAGTACCTAAAGAAATGAGCTGGGGAGGGAACATATTTTCCAGGTCTTTTATTTATTTTTCACCAGATGAAATTTAAATCTTACTTTAAACAATCACTGACAACATCTTAAACTAGGGCCCAAACACATGTGTGTAGTCTGAAGGAGAGAGTGGGGGTAGGAGAGTGAATGGGCTTGTGGAGTTTGTCAGTTATTTCTACTCATAATTCTTCACCTAAAGCCACATCCATTTTATCTGCTTTATTTGTTTGCTGCCACAAGATTTTGTTCTGACAAAGGACTTCCCCATCTAAAAAAATTTGAAAACCACAGCCCTGAGGGAAATTAGGCAGCAGATGTAAAGAAATATAATATAGGTCAAATTTCATCACAACAAATACTATTGTGACAAAAAATCTCTATATAGCAAAAGATTTCTGAGCCCTAGGCAATAACCCATTTGTCTTAAAAAATATGGGATACAACAAAATAAAGGAATCTGGGCAATCTTTTTATTATAATGGCCTTTGACCTGTATTCTTTTCTTGGTGGAAGAATGAATCTTTAAGTTAGAATTCACTGTTGCTAGTTTCCTCTAGGTATAGCCACTTCCTTTTTAATCGACTTGTCAGTCAAAAGTTTATAGGGAAATAAAATATCTAACTAGTTAAAGGCCACACATAGAAATATGCTCCATGAAATTCTGCAGGATTCAACTTTTATTCTAAAAACAAGAGAAACTATAATCACAAAAGTAGTATTGGGTCCCAGTATTGTAAGGACAGCTGGTTGCCTCCCAATGTCCATTCTCTCCTTCTTCCTTGTTATCCAGAACCTGATGTTTACCCGTGTACAGTAGCATCTGACATATAGTCTACATTCCCCAGCCACCCTTGATATTAAGTGCAGTTAATGAAATACAAAAAATGTCACGTAGGTCCTCAGAGAAGTTCACTTAAAAGGAATAATCCTGACAGACAGGAGTTGCCCTCTTCCTTCCGGTTACCAGAAGTCAGCTGTGAAACTTTGTTGTCCTTGAGGATGGAAGCCACGTGTTGTGAAGCAGAAAAATAGAAGAATCTTAAGTTCCTAATGCTTTTGAAGAACCAGAAAAGAACCTTGGATTGCCTACGGTTGCATGAAAAAAATAAATACTTGTGTGATTTATTCATTGTGTTTGGGATTATGTTACTTGCAGCCTAATATAATTGATGTAGCTTTCAATACTAATCGGTATATACTTTGCTCTATATTTGGGGATTTTATTACTTCTACCCATCCACTCACTCAAAAATATACTATGTACCAGAGCCTGTCCAAAAACATAAAGTTTTAGCAATCGAGATAAATAAATACACCTTTTATTCATGAAAATCTCTCAGTCATCCTAATAGCCAACATGATTTCCTTAATACAAATTATAGGGCCACACTAGAAAATGCCTTAAAATTGTAATTTAGCTTCTCATGTGCTAGTTTTACTTTTAAAATTTTTAATTTTTTTAGCTTTATTGAAGTATAAATGACAAAATAAACTACACATTTTAAGGATATAATTTGGTAAGGCCTGAAGTATGCATACACCCATGAAGCTCTCACCACGATTAAGATAGTAAATATATCCATCATCATTACCCATTTTTTGTGTCTTTATAAACCCCTCCAGTCCACTCTTCCCGCCTCCCACTCCATCCTCAGGCAACCATTAATCTGTTTTCTTTTCCTATATATTAGCTGGCATCGCATTTGTTAGAGTTCTGTATAAATGCTCTAACTTCTTACTGACAGTTCTGATGGAAAAGCCCCACAGCCATAGGCAATCTAGATGCCTCATCTGTTTCCCAGATTTCCAAAAGGGCGACCTATTCTGCTATTGTCTGTTTTTCCAAAATATACAGAACTTCACCTGCAGTTAGATATATAAAGATAAGAAAAAGAATCCTTGATGTTACCTCTTTCAAATGCATGCATAATCAGCGATAAGTATTTTTATTTGTAAGCATGAATGGATGCCAAGGTGAGACTTCTAACATATCATATGATTGCTGAAACAGAGAAGTTACCAAAAAGGATTCTCATTTAATTCAGGATACTTACTGGTTTGTAGACTCTCTGTGTGCATCTTATGTCATAAAGAGATAACACACACAACTTTTAAAAAGAATTTCAAATGTTGCAAGTATATGGAGTTTTTATGGTATCATATATTTTTCCTTAATGATCTCAACTGGTCTAAATAGGCACTTTCAATTTAAATATACTACAAATGTTGGTAATTTCAAAAGAGATGGGTGGGGATAGGATTGCCAATAAAATACAAGATATCCAGTTAAATTTGAAATTCACATGAAGAATAATTTGTTTTGTATAAATATATCTTAAATATTGCATGGAGTATACTTATGCTGAAAGAATTTTTTAATCTGAATGTTACTCAGTGTTTTCTTTTTTTCATTTCCAAATCTGGTGACCTTAAGAATGTATGGGAGAAGGAAATCATGCTGGCTGAAATTGGTATAAATGCCCTCTGTCAAACCTAATGAATAGGCCCACTTACAAATCTAATGCAACTGTTTCTAATCGTGAGAGCCTAAAAGTAAAAACTTGATTATAACCTATGAAAAGTACTGCCTTGTGTCAACTTTGAATGATTTTAAAGCCTGGAGTCTGGATCAGGAATTTGTCCTTCTGGGAATCTCTTTAGACTTGGGCGACTCCGGCTCTGTCATATTCTAGCTGGGCGTCACCAACATGGCAATTAGCTCTCGGTTCAACTGATAAGAAGCCAAACATTTTGGAGTAATTGTGGGATACAATTTTCCAACGTATCTTTGAAAGAAGTCACTTTTTAAATGAAAGACCATGTTTTAGTAATCTCTTACACCACACAATAAGCTCTGGAAATGGACAAACATCTCATTTCTAGTGGTTTTAGCTCTGGAGAACTTGCACAAAGCCAAGTTAGGAAACCCTATCTGAGTTGATTTGACACAGACTCATAAAAGATCCTATCCCAGCCCTGGCTGGCGGGCTCAGTTGGTTAGAGTGGCATCCGCACATCAAAAAAAGAGTTGTGGGTTCCATCCCTAGTTGGGAAGCATAGGGGAAGCAACCAATGGATGTTTCTCTCTCACATCTACATTTCTCTCTCTCAAATCAATAAACATATCCTTGAGAGAGGATTTAGAAAAATATACTATCCCATGCAATGGGAGAAGAAACTTAAGAAAGCCTTCTTATCAGTTGCCACAGATCATCATGTGTTACAGCACCACACCCCTACTTCCTGAGTCTTCCAGGTCATTAGCCACTGATGACTGTTACTGATGACAAGGCTATTCCAAAGTCAGTATACAGGGCAAAAAGTAAATGTCAGGAGTCCCTACTTTCAAATGTGTTTTCCTTCCTACTCTTGGATCCCATTCCAAATTCCTCCAAACAGCATTGTTTAGATGTTAGGGTTGGATTCCCTTTTTTTCTCCAGCAGCACATCTGTTTTCTCCTTCCACTAAAGACATCAAGCGTAGGTTGGAAACAGCTCGTTGACTATGTTAGATAGGTCCCTACAAACCAGGACAGAGCCAAAACCAATAAGCCATTAGGTTTTGTGTTCTCATGTTTTATAGCACTCGAATTCACCAGCCGTGGAGAGAGGCTTTCTGACATGCTTCTGACCTCTCAAGGCTAAGTAACTGGCACCTCAGCTCTTGTGGTGAACATACAGGGCTCTTTGTTTTTCCATAGGCAGTTCTGCCTGACCTTGTGGTTTGGGCCCATGTAGGAAACAAGTTAGATGGTGTGATTTGAGGGGTACTAGGACCTCCTCCCCACACCCCTCACTACCAAGCCATCACCTTACCCAAATATTTCAAATATCCTTTAGATCACAAATACCTGATTATAAAGTCTTCTTAGACTGTCAAGAATACAAATAAAATTCATGCTGGGCAGGTTGACCATTAAAATAATGTGATACTATCTGATTAAACAAAAATTCACAGCTTTCGGAATGCCTATTGTACCTCTTAAAGCTGGTGGTGGCCCCTAGAGAATCATCCATTGCCATTTGTTTGATCCTTTCACAGAGCCTTGCATTTAGAAAGTGCTTAATAATTATTTGTTTACTTACTACAAAGAGGTGTAAAAAGAATTTATGAAAAACACTGACTGTAAGTTTTCACAGTGTGCTAGACACACAGGTTCTTAAATTTTTCCTGAATGAATGAGCACCAAGTGTGACATTTGACCAACTTTGCCATAAATTCTCTTTTAGTGAATTTGTATCTCTAACTCTCTCCGTGTTTGTAGTATCTTTCATATTCCTCTTAGAGTTCTAAACAAATGTCTCTGAATATCTCCAAATGTCTCTGGACCCATACGAACAAATGACTCTGATTCCTGTTTGAACGCTAGAGTAAGTTCCAGCTCACTTGAAGAAAGACAATAGTGCAGTAGAGGGAGGGGCAATGGACTAGAACTCTATTCGGTGGAAATTTCTGGTCACACAAAATCCTCTTGGAGACCAGTTGCAGGAGAGTCATCTTTCTAATGGTCCATCTGTAAATGTGTAAGAGATTTCAGAAATTCAGATATCCACTGGGAAGTGTGGACCACTCTTCCTACACACTCTTCCCTGAAGGTCACTTTCTTTCTATTTAGAGAAAGAAGATAGGAGCAGTGATGGTAAGACCGATGCAAGATATCATTTATTCTTCCTAGCTGAATGAGATGTTATTTCCTTGGTGTTCAGTTTTCTAAAGATCTGCCTCATTTCCATTCATCAGCTATTTTTTGTTTTCAATGATGTTTTATTATACAACTTAATTTTGAAATAGCCAGTAGTTTACATATGGTTCTTCTTCCAAGTCAACAAGAATAATAATTTATGATTTCCACATGTATATCCTTTGATTCTTGCATCCACTCTGTGTGAGAATTATATTTGGTGACTTATGGAGAACAAGAGACTTGTCTACAGAGACAGCTCTCTAGCTGAGAGCAGTCAGAAGTGGAACCCACTCCAATTTTACCACACTACGCTGTGTCTCAGAAAATTCTGTGATTAATGAAGTGAAAAGACTAATACTGCTTAGTAACTTTTGTTTTCTAAAATACTGAAGCTCTTTTTTAAATAATAAAAGTAGAGTAGTAGGGGTTGCTGGTAGTGAAACAGAGCCAGGTGTTAGACCAGTGAATCAGACTGGACCTTGGTTTAACAACCTCAGTACTTGAGTTCTGGCTAAGAAAGAATTCCGAGTCAAGATTCAAACTATAAAACAAAGTCTATTTAGAAAGTCACAGAGATTGAAGAAGTGAGCTATAAAAGAAATCGGTTCAGGGAACAAATTACAGAGGCAAAAGAAGGGCTCTTGGAGCTTAGGAAAGAGAGAGAGGCAAGGAAAATGGGCCCAGGGGGAAGTGGTAGGGAAAGGTGTGGGCATCCTCCATAGACAGCGCACTAGATTCTCTGTCCTAAGGACTTTTAAGGGTGGAGATTTTAGGGGAGGTACCAGGGGAGAATCTCAATGGGATATTCATCAGCTTTCCAGGTGTGTCCTTTTAGGGTTGTGGTCTGCACAAACTGGTTGGCACCAGGGCCGGGGGTTATTAGTCAATGCAGCTGGTCCTGATGTCAGCCGTGGCATTGTCTGTCTGGTTTTTCTTGCTTTTCTGGGCCCAGAGCTGAAACACAACTGAGGCCTAGATGTTATCCCTAAGGGTTAGTTCTAAAGGGAGTGGTTGTGCAAGGACCCACATGTGAGTCCATGAGGCCACCCTTTAGCCCCTTCTTCCTTCTCCACAGGGGTCTACTGCATGACTAGCGGCATGACAGGGGAAGGTCCAGACCCCATGGCCAGAAATATGAAATGTCAGGGGAGTCTAAAACACATGACCAGTGACATGGTAGAGGAGGAAGTACTGAAGTGTTATCCTGGGGGTGAGGTCCTTGTTTTTGCAGTTTTGCCCCTTTGCCACTTGGGCTTTCTGCCTTGGCTTTCTGTACCTGGCCCATTGTCCTTGCTCTGCCCAAGTCTGCCTAACTGCCTACCACACAATGGCAAAGGCAATATGTTCAGTTATGAGCCTAGATATGAAATTCTTCTCACTCATTATCTAAGAGTGCCTTCAACATGGTTGTTCCTAATTGCCAGCTAAGGGGATGTTATAGATAACTCTTTTTGGGAAAAAATTCAGGATATTGGAGCCAACACATGAAGGTCATTCAACAGTTTTGTATACTGATTTCATTAAAAAATCCACATTTCTCATTTAATGACATGTCAATGGACAGGATGTGAACGAATATTCAGTATTGTAATTGCAGATTTAAAAGGATCTTCCACAGGAAACGAGCTTTTAAAGGGCATATTGAGTACCTCATTTTGAAAATGGTGAACAATTCAAAGGTTTTTAAATGCTTATTAAGAGAAAGAAGGTTAATGAGTCTAAAGACTCCCTGAAAAAAACCCACTCGGTGATTTGGAGGTAGCTGCTTGTTTCCTATGACAACTGCCAAGGAAACTGAGTTAACCACTTCCCCAGAAAGACTTTGGATTGGATTTCAAAATTTAGGTGTTTTAAATAATCACTAAGTATGCTCAAATCCATGTTAAATGCTGAAGTATTTATAAATATTTCTTTTAAATACACAAATTTTTAAGTTCATCTAGACAGGTGCAGGGATATATCATGCGCCAACAAACTGTCAAGACTTTTGACAAAGAGTCAACAAAGTGTGGTAATGTTTTTAGAAGAGCACAGATCTTTGTGTGACATACAATCCCATGCCAAGGAAAATCACCAGCTCCATCTGTGGCAACTGATTTACAAAATTTTTAAAGGTTCCCCATCTTTCTGCAGATGTCATTTGCCTTGCCAAAAACTTTAGTCATGTAAACCATTACTATGGCTGACTTAGCCTTAAAAGCCTCTGGACCTAATAAGTGATCAAGGTGTGGGAACCACAGTCTAAATTCTGGTTCTCAAAGCTGAGTTAAGAGACTATGACAAATACAAGTAATCTTTGCCAAAGAACAATGAAGCCACAAAAGAAGAAGGAACATGCCAATGCTTTCTTGAAGAGTCACGACTTAAAACAGGAAATTAAAATAATTGCTTAAAGTGTCACTGGAACATTAAATTCATTACACACTGGGAAGTAATCCCTTTTAATAAGATGTGCTTGTTTTATGGACTGCTTTTGACATTAGTTTGTACTTTGTTCAGCTTTCAGTAATGGGTTACCAGGACCAGAAATAGATACTGAAGATCATGGGTGAATTTCACGTTTATCAATCAGTCAGCATTTACAATAGACTCAATGAAGGCATGGTTCTCTGCTAGGAATCAGATTTTTAAATCATATAACACAAAAGCAACAACAATGATTATGGTGTAACCCCTGCCTTTAGACCCCATCCTCTGATTAAGAGAGATGAGATACAAACACCAACACAACCCACAAGTACAAGGTAATAAAAGGTAAGTACCCAATGGAACAGATATGTGATAACTGTTGAAAGCTCAGATAAAGGACAGGAAGAAGTGATCAAGAAAATCTTTTTATAAGGGGAAGGATTGAATGTGTGCTCTGAAGATCAGCTAAACATTTAAACACAGAGGCAAAGATAGAATTCCGGGTAAGGGAAACAGCTGGGGTAAATAAGTAGATGTAAGTAACTACCCGGCATGTCTGGAGAGCAGTGGACGAGTTTGGAAGTAGAGGCAGAAAAGACGCAAGTGTTCAGTGCAAGTTAAGTACTTTAGATTTTATCCACAGGCATTAAAAGTAAAAAAATTTTTCAGCAGGAAAATATATATAAATATATGTATTTAAGTAAGACGGAACTTCCAGCTGGATTTAACAATATAAAAGTTAGAGATCAGGTAGGAGTTTATTCTGAGTTCTAGTTTAAAGTTATAATCAAGTAATTAAAATTATTGAACTCCTGGATGTCTGAAGCTTAGTTATAGATGGCATAGAAGACAGAGAATTAAATAACAAGTCACTTCTCTTGAAGAACATTATTGTGGGGAGCATTTTGAAATATATACATATATTAAATATTATATCATATACCTTAACTTATACAATATTATGTCAATTATACCCTAATGAAACTAGAGAAGAAATGAAAAATTATCCTGAAATATTAAAAGAAAGAAAATATTCCTGATTATTTCAGAAAATTCTTACACTCAAGTATAAGTAGATAAATTTTATGGACCAGGAGAGGAAAAACCATAAGAATAATATAGACTAAAACCAAACAGAGTACAATGAGAAGAAATGACAAGGATAATAGGAAGAAAATTTAAAAGATCATAGCAGGATTAAAAAAATGGGGAGGATTAAAAATACCAGATTATAAAGAACAAAAAATTAAGTCCATGAAATAAAGAACAAATTTAAGAACTTAAATTATTTTTTAAAGAATATGTAATACAGAGAAGAAATCTTTAATAATAATCTTCATTGGAAATTCCAGATTACATTAACAGACACTTAAATCCAAAAATTGGGGAGATTTTGAAAGAAATAAAAACTTTCTTACATAGGAAGAGATTAAAATCTATGATATTTTTACTCTAAAATTAAAACCAAAAACATTAAAGGATGCTTTTCAAAGAGTGAAAGATAAGCAATAATAGAATTAAAATAAAATATACCATAATTAATACACTAGAAAAGAATATAACAAAGAAAGAATGGCTTTGTATTCTGATTTTCAGAAAAAAATAAAATAAGAAATTATTCATGACCAACAAAATTATAGAAAGTGGTAGAAAGCCAAATACATCAGTTATAACAATAATGTGAGACAGTTAAACATTCCTGTGTAAAAACACACTCAGTTTGAAAGCAAATTATAAAATAATTAACTACTTCAATTAATAGTAATATATTTAGATGAAAATATAAATAAGTTAACTGTAAAAAGCTGCACAAAGACAAACTATATAAGTAAAAAGAAATAAAAGAGTTGCAACAATAATATAAAATAAATTTAAGGCAAAAACACAGAAAGACAAAGTTCATTTATGGCGATACAGGGTAAAATTCACCAATAATGCATATTGCTAAACTCTGTACAATATTATTAAGGTAAAGTTGAAGGGCGTATTAAAAATTTTCATGCTAATTCTAATTTGTGGGGGAGTGAATCTGTCAATGTAACCATAAATAGGAAAGGGGTGGGGAAGGAGTAATAAAAAAGCCTAGAAAAAAATGTCAGGATAGTTCAAGAGAAAAGAATACAAATGTTGAACTCTCAAGAGAAGGATATTTGAATTTTATCATTTATCATAATGTAAATGTTAATAAACTTTTTCCTTTGAATATGCATTTCCTATTAAATATTTTCTATTCTAAAAAAAGAATATTATTATATCAAAATATTATATAAACATAAAATATAAAACGAGCATACAGAATATTCAAGCATAATTATTTAATGCAAATAGAAGAGGATTAAGATAATGTTTTTTGATGAATCAAGCAGCCAAAGTATAAAGAAATAAATGATATAAACATACTTAGTTCAATAACCATGTCAGCAAATACACTTTGCTTTCATTGTTGTTTTTTATTTTATTTTTGCCATACTCTTGTAATATTTACACATTTGATCATTTAATTGGTTACACCATACACACACACTCACATATACCAATCTCAGCAATTAGCGCAGATACAGCCTCCAGAGAAGCATGTGCTAAGAAGGAGATTAGCGTTTAGGAGGTGCAACATCTATGGAAGTGAAGGAAAGGAGGCAGGATTAAACCGAGGGAGTAACAGAGTTGTGAGTTAGGGAGTATGAGCCACAGAAGGAAGTGTGACATTGTGCGGAACAGCTCCTCACTGCAGGCACTCCCCCAAGGATTCCAACAGCTAAGGACTATCTACCTGAAGCAATTCTTTCAGGAACAACTGCCCTTTATTCCTAAAAAAATCTTACCTGTGCATCACACTGTCCCTCATGGAAAGTTAAATATTAGAAATAGTACATATCATGTTTTTAACAGAAATAGAATAAAAACAGGATTAAAATGAAAATATAAATTAATTTCTAAAACTTCAGTACTAAAAGTCTTGTTTCTAAATGAATTTTTATTCAAAGAGAAAACTAAAGTTTCAATTACTTAATATTCATTAATAATAAAAAGTATAATCTACATATGAAAGATGTAACTAAATATATAAAAACATGATATACCTTTTTCAATGTTCTATGTAAAACTAAAACATTAGGTCACAATATTAAGAAAATGAATGAACAAGCTGAAGCCAGGGAAAAAATATTTGCAACACATATATCTGACAAAGTATTTGTATCCATAGTTTTTACTATTGGCTTTACTACAAGCCAATAGTAAAAAAAACAAACTACCCAATTTAAAATGAGCAAAAAAAAAAAAAGAAATTTGAACAGATATTTCACAAAAGATCAAAAATGCAAAAAACACACATAAAAACATGGATAATAGCATTAGTCATCAAGAAAATGCAAACCAAAATCTCAATGATATAGTCACACACCTAATAAAATTTTAAAAATGAACAATATCAAATATTAGTAAAAACAGGAATCAAATGAGATTTCTATACATTGCTGGTCAGAGTATAAAAAGTATAACCTCTGAAAAAGTGTCAGATCCTGTTAAATTAAACTCATTACCTATCATATGACCCCAAATTCTACTATTAGGTATTTACCCAAGAGGAATAAAGACAGATAGTTGTAGGAAAGCTTGTTTAAGAATGTTCAAAGCAACTTTACTCATAGGAGTCTAAAAGTGGAAAGAATTAAAATTTCATCAATAGGTAAATAGATACACAAATCAGGATATATTCATGCAATGGACTACGACTTGGCAATACAAAGAAGTGAACCATGGGTATATGCAATGACATGAATCTCAGATGTGTCATTTGGTTTATATGAAGTACAAGAACAGGCAGATGATGGAAATCAAAGCACACTCCCCTGGAATTCGAGGTGGGGCTGCCAGAAAGCAGCCTGATGAAACCTCCTGGGAGGGCGGCAGTGTTTTGTATCTGTAGTTGGGCGTGAGTTACACGTGTGGAACTAACTGGGCTATTTCGAAAAGATCAAAGATCAGTACATTCTACTCTGTACAATATACCTCAACAACAAAGTATTTCCAAGATGTCAAGAGTTGTATTTCTATGTTATTGAAGTAATTTTAGAATATAAAAAATGTGGAAATCTTTCTAATTTATTTCCCAAATATCTCTGATTATAAAACCTAGTATTGATAAAACATAAGAAGGAATAAATAGAATATAAATATTGTGAATGAAATACCCACCTGCATACTCTGCCAAATTGAATCTAACATCATGCTAAAAGAGTAATAAATTATGAGCAAATTACATTTATTTTTGAAAAATGAGTATAATCAGTATATTAAAGCAAAATTAAAGTATTAAAAAATACTATTATATTATAGGCTTTGTAGAATAATTTGGTAGTATTCAATATTCCTCCCTGATTTAAAAAAATAGCTAGTTAGAAATGATGAGGTGATATTTTAAATGTTAAAAGGTCTATTATAGCATACACATTCTTAAAATCATAATTAATGCAAAATACTGAAATAGTTTCCATTAAATTCAGAAACAAGATTAGCTTAATATTTCAATATTTATTTTTGTTCTAGAAGTTCCGATGTAATAACACAAGAAAGAAAAATTAGTATAAACATTAAAAATGTGAAAATGTTGACTGACTCATAACCATCTCACAATAAAAAGAAAGGATGGACTACTTAACAAGTAGGTTGGTATAACTCCCTAATATTTAGGAAAGATAAATTTCAGATTATACTTCAAATAAATTAGAAATAAATTACATGTTGAATTAAAAGCAAACAAGCATAAAGCACTAAAAAAATTATAGGTTAAAATATATGTCGATTTCTAGAGATGAAAACCATTGTGCACAAACTTATGGCAAAACCTTAAAAAAATAAACACAATTTTGGAAAATTTCTTTAAAGAATCACAACTTATCAAAGGTTGTTTGTATATCCCTAATGTGTAAGGGTTTTTTTCTTAATTGATACAAATTACAAACAAAAGACAAGTGTACCAATATGAAAAATAAGCAGATGGCATGAGTCAGAAAGTTACAAAATGAAAAATAAAAGTAGATGAGATTTGTTGCTGGTAAATTAAATTAACAAATTATTGTTTTTATAATACAAATCAAATTGATACTCTATAAAATAAAAATGACAATATCTATAAATGGCTAGACATTGAAAATGGCCTAAATGAATAAAAATAGGTAACTGAATAAACAAATATTACTGTATCATGAAATACTATGCTTCGATTATAATCCTGTGCTGTAGAAGAAAACACCATGTGAAAACATAGACAATTCCTCTAGTGAATCAAATGGGTTGCTTAATATTTTTGTAATTTAACATCATTTTTGGAAAAATAAGTTTTAAAAGACTAAGGTATATACACCAAAATGTTTTTAAAAAACATTATTTTCTCTAAGTAATACACAGAGAGAGAAATAATACTTTTATCTTTGTTTTTTGCTACAGTGTCCAATTTTTCTACATTAAATAAAAAAGAATTATAGTCAGGTAATGTATAAACAAATGATAAAGATATGTGCCATACATTTTTGAAGCTAACCTGATTAATAGAAGTAAATTGTGTTATTATTCAGCTGAAAAAGAAATTACTACTCTCACTAATCCTGATATACTTTTTAAAGAAGTAAAAAGAAAGAGCAAAAAAGTAAAAGAAGAAAGAATACCAGACTAAGCTCTGACAATAACATAGATGAGTTTTTTATTTCAGGATTTTATGGGTTCTTCATACCAAAGATCAAAATGATAACAAATGCCCAGACATAATTATTGCTGTTGCCACTCTAGGACAGAACGAGAAAATAGGAAGATAACTACTCAGAGTCAGGTCGTGTGAAAATAAGTATTTCCTTGGAATATAAGTGGCTGTAGCCATATAATAAAGGCTGTATTTTATTAAGCAGAACATTATCAGCTGGTGGGAGTCAGTGAGAGTTAACATGAAGCACAGTAATGCAACATGACCACTAATGTTTTGAAAAACATTTAATTCAGGATCCAACATAAGCTATCAACATAGATACCTGCACTAGATCCAATTTTCTGTTGGCACGAGGAAAGAGAAAAATATTCTCTGAAGTATCGACAGGTTGTAGGCACAGATTACAGGAAATAATTTAATGTGCTTCTAAATGTTACTCGTGAACTGTCTTTAAAAATAAATCCTTTCTGACTCTTCATTATGTTGCACAAATGAGAGACCCAAAAATTATGGCTCAGCACCCATTTTACATTCAAGGTCAGATAGACAACAATCAGGCAACGATATTTTATTCTCCTGCACATATGAAATTCTGTTTGAACTCATCAAAGTGAATTTATAGATGTGCTAAACTATCCAATGAGAAGATTGGGTATGTGCAGAACACATCGCCTACCTGGTTTCCTAATGCAAGTAAATTACTAGCCAGGCATGGTTTCACTTGGGAGAGAGGAGAGAAGTTAATAATTTTTGTCCCAACCTTGACCAAAATATGGGCCTGAATTTTTAAGGACAACAAATTAAAAACCTTGGCAGGGATCATTCAGAAATATTTCTGAATAGGTTACATTCACATGAAGCCTTTCTCCCTTTGCCAGCATCTCTATAACTACTAGGAACTTGGGAGGATAAAAACAAAATATCTGAGTGTAAACTGACCCAGAGCTGAATATTTATCCTCTGCAATTTAATCTGAAAAGATGTCTTCAGGCATTTAGGGTTTGGTTGAATCCCACAAAACCCAGCAAAATTTAGAGCTAAACCGGATGCCCCGTCCTTACTTCACCTCTCAGTATCAGACTCCTGAGGGTGTAACTAAATCACATGATATTAAACTCCATTTTGACATCAGTTTTATTCCAGTTCGAAATGGAATTTAACATCTTCTTTGTGGTTGAAATCCTGCTGTGTTTTCTTCTTAATATTTTAGAGGTGCAAATTTATACATTCCAAACATATTCTTCCCCGAACAGAGGAAGGGCCCTGAGAAGGGGAAGGACATAGTCTCACAAATGAGTAAGGGGCTGAAAAAAATGTTTTGTTAATCCTTAATAGCAAAATCATAGAGGAAAGATTTGAGAAGACCCCGTATAATTAATAGAGCAGAACTAAGTACAGCGCACATGCTTCTAAGAAGATCCCAGAATGCACTGTGGACATAAGCAATGCACTGGTTAATCACTTCAGAGAAATCATGCGGAAAGTACTACATGTATCACATCCAAGATAATGACCAAACCTTTTCGAAATCATACCAACTGGTAAACCTTTTCCAAAGCTGAAACTGCACCAGGCCGCCCTTAGCTATCCTACACATTTTAGGGACATGAGCTAACTTTACCCTGACGGCTTCAGCAGTGAGAAATACATGAAAATAAACAACAGCAACAAAATCTTCTTACCCAACTAAAAATTCAAAAATCTGTATAAGCTTAAGAATAGAAACAGAAAGGGTGACAAACTACCCACTTGCATTTTCTTTTCTTAAGTATATTTTATTGATTAGGATATTACAGTTGTCTCATTTTAATCGCCCCTTTATCTCCCGCTGCCCTGCAAACCCCTCCCACCAGCATTCCCCCCGGAAGTTTTTGTCCATGGGGCGTATACATAAGTTCTTTGGCTTCTTCATTTCTCATGCTATTCTTAAACTGCCCCTATCTATTTTGTACCTACCATTTATGCTTCTATTTTCCTGTACCTTTCCCCGCATTCCCACTCCCCCTACCCCTCCCAGAGGATAACCCTCCACATGATCTCCGTGGAGTGAGGCAGTGGTGTTCAGGGTTGTGTTAAGAACACACAGAAACTGACCTCATGCTCAGGGAAAGTGATCCAAACGCAGATAAGAAACATGTCGTTCAGAACAACACTTTCGAAAGCAACACATGATCTTTTGGAATGTCTGTAGTAAGAGCAAATAAATTTTAATCATGTTAAATTTTTATGTGTTTAAGAAACAGACTTTTCCATTTAAATTATCAGTAAACCAACCATTCATCTCTAAGAGAGATTTTACATCTCTTTCGCAATTCCTCAAATCTGTGTTGATATCCAGTGTAATCCAAATTCATAGAATTGAGCTGTTATGAATTTAATTAAACTTTCAAAGTGGCATATTAAAAGCAGATCTAACCTAAGATATAATGAAGCAAGAGGGTGAGGCTTACAACAATATTAAGAACTAGTGTTTTGTGGTTTCTCTTCAAATACCAGAGGAGATTGAATTGGAGTGAGGGAATATTGGCTAATAAATTTGCAGAGGAAAAAGAAAGAACCTCTATTTTTAATCTTCAAGTCCGAGGGGAGGGGAGGACCTTAGTTAAGAATTGTTTATAATGTTCCTCTAAGTTTAGTTCAGTGTAATGAATTTGGTGGCACCCCTGGGAATTCTGTACCAAGGTAAAATTTTGCACCCCGAATATTTTATGTAAAGAGCACGTATTTAGAGCTGAATTTTCTAAAATTATGCATAGAAAATTTCAGAAGAAAATGCCCACAGAATCTTAACTCTTCAAGGGCTAGGGAACATCACCATCTACTTCAAAATACTAACAGTGTGTATAAAACATGGTTAAACAAAAAGTTAATGTGCCAATTTCACATCCTTCTTCCTGCAGCTCTAATTTAAACAAGTTGCACACATAAGCGGTACTATATGCATAGGGTTTTGCATTAAGTTTGCAATGTCAGGTTTGTTTATAAAAATCATATTTTTAACTGCTGGCCCCTGGGGCTCTGTTCTGGGCAGTTACAAGCTCCAGCCAATTCCATTCTGATTTTTAAAGAGACAGCTCTCGTTTCCATGAACTTTCAATGGAGACATTTCAGATCTTGGGACAAAACTCTCCGTTTATACACTCTATGGCCTTACAAGCTTACAATTAAGTTTATTTACTTAGCACAGAAAGTGCACTCGTGTTTACCATGACCTGGTGGTGGCCACTGTCACTCCCCAGGAAGCTTGCAGAATTTCTATTCCTTTTCTTTTTCTGTCTTCTTTGCCGGGCCACCACTACTGTGAAAAAATTTTTCCTTATAGTGCTTTAGAGAGCACTTACCACAATTTTGTTTCTATTCAGAACTTTCAACTCCATTCGCAAACCTAGTGGTTGCACAGTAGTTAATAAAGGGCTTCTAACCTTTATAGTCTTTTCCGCCATGGTTGAAATCCTGGCCTCTGTAATTTATGCACAGCCATAACAATGCTCACAGACAGTTGTAGAATAGAAGACCTCTCATTCCTGGATTTGCTGTGCTTCAAGAAAGATGCAAAGATTTTGCTGAATATTTTATAAGAAATAATAGCATGGATTGTTCTGCAGCCCATTTAAACGTGGTAACACCACATTTGCTTTGGTCTTACCACAAATCTTTAATTTGAAATTTTTCTTCATCAACCCTCTTCCCCCTTTTTAGTTTAAGGGTACCAAAACATAAAGTAAATGTGATCATTATGAGGTTCGAGAAATATATCATAGCTGGGCTCCCCAGATAAGATGTTCATTAAGAGGCTAGCCTTTTATGTCATGAAAACTATGCGGCTTTGTACACTGCATCTTGAGACGTCAGTGTAGGTTGGGGGGCCAAACGGTCATCACTTTCACAGCTAATTACTCATGCTCAGTCCAGGAAGTACTGTTGTTTGTAATGTGGCTTAGGCTTGTATAAACTTGATTCTTTGATATCAAAGAAATTATCTACAGCAAAATTACGTGTTCAGTGCAACTCAGCAGGTCATGCTTTCAACTTCAGCTGGCCCAGGGGACCAGGAAGAATGGAAACTTTTCTCTGGATGGCTGTCCCTATAGCTACTCCTCTGTCTCCCCTCTCCATAAACCACTCCTAAAGCCCACTCAGAGAACTCTAGAACATTACCTGAGGTTCTACTGTTCGCATGTCAATTCCTGAGCAAAAAGAACTTCTACCAGCACTGGGACTGAGTTAAGAGTCATATTCAGAGGTAACACCATTGAATGGGGCAGTGCCTGTGATTATTCATTTCAGAACACTATAGTGTCGGACCTCAGAGCTGCATCATAGAATCATGGGAGTGGGGAGGCTGACAGGAGGTTATCTAAGTCCATCAGTGCTGCCGGAAAGACCTTCCCTAAGTACAGACAGTTGTCTATCATCTAGAAAAGATCATCCCCACCATTATCAACCCCATAACCATTTAGTCCCATCATTGAAGTCCACAGAGTGCCTACTTATCGATAGGACCAGGATAGCTTTTTTACTTAAAATATAAATAAATAAGATGTATGAAACTTTACCCTTGCCCACTAGAAGAGCATAGCCTAAGATACTGTAGCAGGTATTTGTATTTTTTAACCTCATGTCCATTTCCTCTTCTTGATAGCTCTTGGGTTTTCTTTGGCAGAGGATTCTACGGTCTGCCGTGAGTAAGGTAAAGCATCATTTCAGTGGGCCAGTGAAGCAACATCGCACTAGGGAGCTGAAGGAGTCCTTGGATAGTCTTCCCTCCATTCTCCCAGATTTTGATAATGATCACTTCACATTGCAAATCTCTTTGATAAATATATAGAAATTTGGGGGCAATTTTTATTTCCCAACCTCTCAATTCTCAGAGTCACAAAATTGACAGAACCTTCTGTCAATTGCAGTCAACAAATATTTCTTTAATCTCTTTTTCATCCCCTCTTCTCCCTACTGTCATGGTACAGCCCTGACGTGTGTCCCCTGTATTGACACAACGATTCCCCCTCTACGTCTGCCTCCCACCCCTCCCCATCCCAGCTCTTTGCACTAGAAAAGTAACTATAAGTTACTTTTGGGCCATATATTATGCTAAGCACTTTTTAAAGTTAAATATTCACAACTCTCTTTGAGTAGATATTATTTTCTCATTTTACAGATATTAAGAAATTTACCTATGATCACCTAGGGCAGCCAATAACTATTTAAGCAAGCTTTGAATTCGGTTATGTACAACTCCAAATTCCACACCATAAAGAAGGTAAAAGTAGCTACTTCCCTTCACACTAATGGCAGAGTAATCTCCCCAAAACATAAGTGCCATTATTTATTTTGCTGCTCACAATTCTGATGATTCTTCACCCATTATCTCCACAACAGAGTCATGAACAAGTGAGGCTTTCCAGGGGCTGCCATGACTTAGCTTTCCCAACCATCTTTCTTGTTAATCACCATGCTCGCCTAAGACCCCACCATCCAGCCATCCCTAACTCCTCTGTGTCATCAAGCAAATGACATTCTCTTGTGCCTCTCCATTCTTTTGCATTCGCTGGTCCTTCTTCGGTCAGGAGGGCTTGTTCTATTTTCCTCCATCTGGAAAATCCCTGCTTAGTCTTCAAGATGCATCTGAGATGTAATTTTTGTCTGGGACCATCCTTGGATCCTGTGAAGATCATTTTTATTGCTCTTTGAACTTTATTCCATTGCACTTTGACATTTCTTTATTTGAACCTAAGCACCTGTTGATATGTCTGTTTCCTCATTAAACTGTGGCTTCTTCAAAGGTCTGTGGCTTATTGGCTTTCTATTCTTCCAGCTTCTACCCTGTCCCACCTTATTCTCCAGTAATTACATATCATTACTTTACCCAAAACTCTTCAGTAACTTCCCATCATATTTAAAATATAATCAGAAACCATTAACATGTGTTCTGGCCACCTGCTGTCTCTCCGATCTCACCTTCAGCTTCTCTATTACCCCTTTTCCATTTTTAGCCACATGGTTTGTCAACTAGTTTTTGAACAGACCAAGAAGTTGCCTACTCAGAACCCTCATGCTGACCCTTCCCTCTGCCTGGAAGACTCCGCCCAGATGTCTACCTGGATGTTCCCCTTGCTTCATTCAGAGCTCTGCCAAATGTCAATTCTTCCGAGAAACCTTCCCTGACCACCCACATAAATATAAATATAGGATTACAGCCATCGCACCTATACCCTTCTTTCCATTCTTAGACTGATGATTATCTGTTGTTACATTACACACTGGAATGTGTATTTCTCTGTGGCTACCGTGGCCACTGAAATGTAAGCCCCGCAAGGGCAGGCCTGCCCGCTTCCCCCAGCCCTATACCCCCACACTTTCCCAGCAGCTACTTAGTAAGCATAAACAAATAAGGGAACTCCTCCCCCACTTTCCAGGGTTTACAGAATTGCCACTAATACTTCTGAGGCTCAAAAGGTGATTAGTATATATTGAGTAAGTTATGGTGCAAAGTACAAAGAACTTCCACAGAATTTCCCCTTACAAACCTGACAGGTCAGAGAAGTTTCTTATACCCAAAGGAACATTTCAAAAATTACTTAAATGATAAGAGGACAGTGATTTGACAGACAATGAGGCAGAAAAGAAAAAAGGAAGAGTTCCAAAACACAGCTCATAAAATTTTTCAGAAATGTTGCACCCTGTCACAGATGTCTTCTTCCTATCTCAGTTCTTCCTGGTGTGTCGTCCCTAGATATAAAGAAGCTCTGCTAGCCCTTGAACACTTCCATAGACAGGAATGATTCTAAATTAGAGAAACCTTAATCCTTTCTTCTCCAAGTGAAGCTTTCTCAGAAATGTATTTAAGTTAATTACAGCATAACCTTTGAGTTATCATTAATTCTTCTTGACCTTTAGGAAACCAAGTGTCATGAGAAAATACTGCTTTTACTATATGCCATGATTTTCATGAATACTAGAAGACCCTAAGATCCCTTCCCAATTATTATCTCCTTTCTAAATATCTCAATGCATGTTTAATATAAACAGTAATCCTTCATTTGTAAATGACTCCAGTTCAGCAACAATGGTTCTTATTCAATATTTATTGCTTGGATAAAGAAAATATATTCCATATATTTCAATTCTCTTAAGCTTCTCCACACTTCTCCCTTCCAAACACCTTGACTGTGTTGCATTTTGGTGTCTGGGGTTGCCATTATTTTAGAAATTCTAAAAAAATTGAAAGGAAATTTAGATTTTTAGAGGATGGAGATTAATTCATTTTGAACATTTTGAGTTCAAGATGGATTTGGACAGCCAAGTTCAACTTTCCCAAAGGCAGATGAATCAGTGAAACAATTATTGCTTCAACACATCTTGGTAATCTTTCCTCCTCTACAGAAAAAAGAAAATTTCCGGTAATTCCAAAGATCATTCATTTATACACAAACATATATATTGAAGACCTACTATGTTCTAAGAATTGGCTTTGGTTTTTTAATATATATAGGACCTTAGTAGTCACTCAGTAATCATTACTAAAACCTGAGTCTTTTATACAAGGCCTAGGTCTTTTATTATAATGAGGATGCAAAACTCAAGCACTTGGTGTTCAACCAATAGCAACATTCATGTGCTAACAAGTCCTTTCCAACTCTTGAGGTTTCATCCCCAAAAGTTTGTGTCACTCCCAATTTCCCCAGCATGCTCAAGCTGCCTAAGCCTGACCTAGGATGTTCTCCTGGCTCCCCTCCTTCTGTTCATTCCCTTCCTCACATTCCAAGGCCCAGTACTGAGGTCTTCCAAGGGACATCTCAGAGCAATCCCGCTCTCAGTGATCTCCAAGTGCTCTACGTATGGTACTTCTTTATCGCTTAACCACCTGTTACTGTTACCTGTGAGCCTGTTATTTCCTCCCAACTGAGGCACAAACTCCTCCAGGACAGAAAACTAGTCTCTGACTTCTTTGCAGCTTTAGTCCAGGCTGAGTTCATAGCTCAATAAATATCAGTTATTGAAATGAGCTGCCCAAGTTCCCAGTACAGCCATTTGTATCTGAAAGGACAAGGCATTTATGTTCTGACAGAATTAGCCCAAATAAACTGTTCAATATGAGCTGTCTTAAGTGAGAGCCACAGACAGGATCACAGGGAGTAGGTTGGGAGAATTTGCTGGAGGATCTTCCTCTTGCACAAGCAGATGGAGGGCAAGGGCCTCCTCACCATTCCTGCTGGGTGGCTTCAGCAGTACGAGGAAGATAAGTAATACACGGTATCATCCAATAGCACTGGCAGGGGTCTCTTTGCTACCCCATTTTCATCTGGGCTCCAGGAGGTTGCAGAGTAGACCATGACTTACAGAAGGGAGGAGCCCCCTGGAAAAAGTGCTTCAATACATTGTACATATTCATGGTCTGCTGCAAGATCTGCTGCTTGCCCATTCTTCTGCTCAAGCTCACCCCATGCCCATCCTAGGTGCTTCCTTAGTCCTCTCAACTCATTTCAGTAGGAAAGGTTCCAGTTATTTAATACCTGAGAGAGTGCCTTTCCTTCATTTCCACCAGTCTTTCCTGATTGAAATGCTTTCTCCTCCCTTTTCCTCCAGTGCTTTTTCCTCTTTTTCTCTAGCACCCCCTCCCTTTCATTTCTCTTCTCCCCTCTTCCTTTTCTCATCTCTTTTTCTCTCTTCTGATCTTTTCCACTTACTTGATCCCAAAGACCACTTCAAGGCAATTTTACTTTTGACTGTAAAACTTAACATTTCTCCAGGCAAACTTTCTTCATAATGGCTTTGACAAAACTTTTGTATGTCTTTCCCACCTGTTTGTTGAGTTTTCCACATTGAACTGGACTCACTCTCTGTTTTCTTTTTCAACATTACAACAGACATCCAGGGTGAGATGAATGAATTGGCAACAACCCTCACAACTCAAGAAGGAAATTTGGAAAAGGGCCAGCTCCAACCAGCTATTCTCTGAACTGACCTCATCCACCTTGAAATCAGAGCACTGGAAGAAGAAAGAGGAAGGGAAATCACGTGCATGGCTATGTCACTATAGGTATCTGTGCATAGCGGGGAGTGAGGGAGATATCTATGTACAGAAGAGGAAGCTATGCAATGGGACCTACCTCAGTTCTTATGATGAAAATCAGAAGGAAATATTCTACTAAAAAATTACCCTGTACCTACACTGGAGATTGGCTAATTCTAGTCCATGGAATTATCCCACATCATAAGTTTGTTCACTTGCACTGGATTGTAACTTTAGGTATGTGAGCATGCAATTAAAATTTTCCTGGAATCACCCCACTTAACCCAGTGACAATGAGGAGCAAAATTTCCCCATCTTAACAGCTAGTTCAGAGCCCAAGTGGCAGTCCACCAGCAGCTGATGTGAGCAGAGGCTGAGTGGCAGTTCTAATTGACCATTTCTACCCATGTTCCTCCAAGGAACATACAATACAAGCTGTCACAGCTTCCTGCCAATCACAAGGAATCTGACCCGGAGAACACTGTCTCAGAGTAAGGGCTGTTTATATGTATCCAATGAATTCAGTTTCCATTGCATTATCTTATTTTTAGGCCATTGTGGAGGAGAGCCTGCCTAATCATATCATAAAATCACAAATTTAGTAGATTATAGATGATGACTTCAAATCTAAATATGTCCTCTGGCTGCCCAAACAAAAGGCCATTTAGCATTTGACATCTTCTAGTCTTAGAGCTGCAAGTTTGTTGTTTGGGGATACTCGGGAGCTTTTGCAGAGGTGCAGCTTACCAAATACTTGGGAAGCAGGCTGTTTCATGACACAGGAGTGGGGGAACAGTGCATGTGTGTTCTGATGTGCAATGGAGAAAATGCCTGTGTGAGCTGTTTTCCTACAGCACAAGAGGTTAAGGCAGCATAGGAAATTTATGCAGACAAGTTGCATGCCACATTTACCTGTTTTTCCTCCTTTTACAGTCAATGAGAGATTTTTACTCTGACACAATGTTGACAACACATATGTCATAAGCAATGGGGACTGGGAAGAAAGAGAAGTGCACAAAGGCAAGCTAACTAGACAGACAGCAGCTCATCAGTGCCACAGGCTCGTGCTTGGCTCCAATGGAACAGCCTTGCCATAATAAGGCCGGACACATGAATTTCTAAATGGCTCTACAAGTGGTTAGTTAACCAGGTGGCCACACACCTATAGAAGCACTGATGGGGAAACTACATGAGAAAACATGGTGTTTCAGTTTGCAGCTGCCATCCCTACTCCATCAAAAAAACACAGTCAGTGCCTCCTCCCCCAGAGTTAACAGGGGGCTGAGGGGAAGATGACAGAGCTCCAGAGTGCCCACCCAACTCAGCAGGAGGAAAGAGGGAGTTGTCAGACAAAGAAATGCCCTTCCAAACTCTGCGTCCATAAATGGAAACATACAAGTATGCTTCCAGTGTTCAGGCTTACATCAGTTCAGCTTGCTTCTGAGCACTGATTAATTCTGCAAGAAAGGACCTATGGCAGCTTGCATTATTGTTTACAAATAGTCATGGCCTCCTTCCTGGAGAAGAACTGTATTTCACTCCCCTATTGATGGAGCTTGGCGATGAGACCTGCTATAGCCAGTGGACGGTATGGAAAGCGACACGCAGAAGCTTTAAGAACCACCGTGTGCTCCTCAGGGCCTCTTTTCTCCCCTGTCAATAACCAGCAAAGTCCCCAAGTCAGTCTGGGTCCTGAAGTGAAAACAACAGGAAAGAGTATTGAAGTTGACCCAAGATAAATATAAGCAAGAAATAACCTATATTGTTGTGTACCACTAAAATTTTGTGAGTCATTTCTTACTGCCTCATAACCTAGCCCACTCTGACTAATACAGTCCTTTGAAAAAGCTAATAGTACAGCAAGTTCTCACTTGAAGTCCTTGATAGGTTTCTGGCACTATGGTCAAATGAAGTACAACTAAACTGTTTTACCACAGGTTAATTGATATAAACAAGAGTTAAGTTCCTACCCATCTCATCAATGTCAAATGAAACAATCCTAAACTAAATCTAAAAGTACATGGCAGCTTTGCTTGAGAAGTTCAAGCATTTGTTTTCCTCTTGTCGTGATCTCTATCTTACCCCTAGCCTCTTTGTGTTTGGATTAGTTCTGTCCTTGGTTTGTTAGTCTGATCTTTCTGAAGTGGGCTATCAGGCAGGGCAAATCTCTGGACCTCAGAAGTGAGTACTTGTTAGGCAGATGATGGCATGGTTAATTCAATTGTAAGAAGTAAATGTGGATTAGATAATTATAGAACATGTTATCCTCTTTGAAAATCTGTTTATTATCTTGGCGACAGAGACATTTAGCTTTATGAGTGCATACACAGATACTATCTCAATTGAGAAAGATGTGGTCAGGGAGCCATGTGGCAAGAAGGTCCTATGATAGAATAACATAACTTTGTTAGAGACTATATTTCTAAAAACTGTATCACAAACTCAAAATAGTTGGGAGTCATGATAATGTTCCAGAAATCAGAATAAATTCTGGATTTCTAGGCATAAAAACCCATTACATAGCAAGACACTTTGTCTCACTTAATCCAGTCATTGTACAGACTTGTGTTCTATGTGGACAGCATTATTCTTTGTAGGAAACAGTTTTGAGGTTCCCCCATGTTCCTTGTTAGTGGAAGAAAATAGTCACCTATATCTCATCCAAAACTCATAAATTTTTGAAGTATTCTTCTCCTGATTTTAAGAGCTATTCACCTCAGCAAGCACAGTATCTATATCTGAGTAGATGAGTGTTTCTCAGAGTTATCAGTTATACCACAATTAGAAGAGAGAAGCAGTGACAAAGGAAGTTTACAGTTTGACATCATAGTGAAGAAACAACATTCCAGAAATGCAGAATGTTGGATTTGAATAAGAAAAAGCATTGGGGGTCCTGAGGCACAGAGAGGTTTCAGGCTCACAAACGGCTGTACATCGCGGTCCAGAGTGTTTGTGCCTTCCCTGGCACGTTGGTCCTCTCCTCACAATTGTGTGCTGAGGACAGGCTGGGCTAAAGGATCCCATCTGAGATGATAGAAATGGCTTTCAAAAAGAACACAGAATATGGTAGAAGTAATAACATAGGAATTATGAATACCAACAATCTATTCAAAATAGAAGCTCTGTTTAGAAAAGTCAGTCTCTCACTTTGGCTTGGATGCCTCCAGTGACCAGGAGCTCATTGCTCTCTGAGGTGTCCGTTTTGTTTGAGATCTTGCTGGTTACTAATGCGGTCTTTCTTGGGATGAACATGTACCTTCCTCATGGGTATGTTCTTAAGCCAGTCATAGTTCTACTCTGATCCAGGTTAGTGGTTTTCAAACACAGTGATTCCTCCCGCAGAAAACATTTGGCAAAGTTTGTAGACATTTCTGGCTGTCACAGTTACCAAATGCTACTGACATCTAGGCAAAGAGGCCAGGAGCACTGTTAAACATTGTATAAGGCACCAAACAACACCGGCAACAAAGAATTATCTGGCTTAAATGTCAACAGAGCCAAGATTGAGAAACTCTGATCTAGTTCAATCTCTACTAGACTCGATAGCCCCTCACATATTTGAAAGGGACTCTATTATTTCCTCCAAGTCTTCTTTCTGCTAAATACCTTCAGGTTTCTCATTATTATGCTTAAAATAATTTAACAGCTTATGATGACTATGCTTCAATGTCTTCTTGTCTCTCATTAACTGCCTCCACTGGAAGGGTACACTACCCATTAGATCTCACAGAAACCCAGAGGATTCTTAATCCCCATGATCCACCACATGTATTCAGTGCACTGACAAGTACCAATAAGCCATCACTAGGAGCATGAAAAGAGTCTGCTGTCTTAGATCACCATGTAGATTCACCAAAAACTCCATGGTATTTAGATGATGGTAGTATTAAATAGCAGTAGTAGCAAAGCAACACTTACTATTTATTGAGTGCTGATGATATGCCAGACACCCTGCTGAGGGCTTCATATGCATTATCTCATTTAATCCTCCTAGCAACCCCATGAGGTAGGCTGTGTTATCATCATTTTGCAGACAAAGAAACCAGTTCTTAGGTGAAACATTTGTCTAAGGTCATGGAGCTGAGAATCAGATTGGCCAGGACCTAAACCCAAGTCTGCCCACCCTCAAAATCCAGGCTCTCAGTCCCCACAATGTACTCCTCAAAACAGGGATAAAATGGCACAGGTCACAAAAGACTAACAAACTCCCCGGGAGTAGTCAATGCATCCATCTTAACAGGCATGCGCATAACTTGATGGGAGGTCTCACTCCTTTGCAAACTAAGCATTCTGGGGGAAAAAGCTACTAGGACATATTTTAAGCGCCAAAAGCTTTGTATGTTTTTAATAGTCTCTAGGGTAAAAACAAATCAACAGCAACATAAAGAAAGGAAATGTTTCTAATATTTTAATGGCTCTCTGTTCAAGAAAGTTGTCTCATTTAAAATTGAAAACCTTAGTCTGGACCATCCCAGATTCATGAGCACCCTGGGACCTTCCTTGAGTGAGCGATGGTTACAAATCTGTGTGCTTTTGACATACCAGGTTTATTTTCATTTCAGAGGAGTTTGGGTATTTTCTTCTCAGTGCTTCTTTCTACATTTGCAACCTAAAGACTGGCGCTTTTAGCACTGTGACTCATGGATCTTTCCTTAGAAGTGGGTGGACTATATTTTTTCTTTTGGCAGCTCTTAAATTATTAGTCAGGTTGCCATGTAATTTTTGGGTTTCACCAAGTGGCTTCAAGGATTAGAAACTGAGATCCTGAGAAAAGTGCCAGGATTACAAACTTTCACTATGTTGCAACTTAAAGCTGATCTTTTCTTTCTCTTATGATCCAGGAACATATTTCTGCCATATTTATGTAGCACTTTCCTGAAGACAAGGAAAGCCCTGTTAGCAGAGGTGAGGGAGAAGTCAGCTGGCATTTAGGGGCAAAGTTCTTTCGGCAGGAGAGCTGATGCCAAAACTCATCAAAATTAACTTTCATTTTTAAACTTAAAGAGTGTTTGATATCCGTCTCTTTTTATTTTTGTCAGCATAAGTGTCTTCTCTTTCCTTATTCTTGGGATGACCTTATATCTCCTCTGTAGCTGAAAGTGTTCCTGCCCTGTAACTTCATTACACTGCGTTTGAACAAGAATGCCCCTTGCTCTAACTGTTGATCTACACCTACATGCCCAGATGTTCTTTGAAGATGGATTCTCCAAGTGTCTTTCCACCTACCAGGAGCGACTGGTTTTCACTCCTCTAAAAAACAGACCTGGGTCAGCCAGAGCTATTAAAGACAGACCAGAAAACCGTTGCTGCTCTTAAGTAACCCTATCCCTTCACATTGTCCAGTGGTATAGCAAGGTCTCTAGAAGGGATCAGAAACCCTTCCTTGGAACTAATCCTTCCATGGCACACTGGCCATGAGATTGAATGAATACTGCTCTTGGCTCCTATGGTATCCTCTGACTAACCTTCTATGTAAGACAAATTTTATGAGAATTAATTGAGATAAGGGTATGAAATCCCTTTAATCATGGTAAGTCCGCACAAAATTCCAGGGATGTATATTGTTCCTAAGTATGAGACCCTGAACAAAACAAAACCCCTGTCCAGGTAAACTTGAAGAGAAAAGACACACACACATAAAACAACCCTAAGATCATACATTTTGGGAACATTTTCTGAGTCTCTCAGACTTTACTGAATTTTCTCATCTGGATTTTCCAAGGAGCTTGCCTAACACTCTCTGTTTTTATCTTTTATATCAGTGACTGGTGATTTTTCCCACCTGTTTCCTTTCTAGACCAAAAGCTCCTTACAGTGGACAAGAAGCTTATTTGTCTCTATCTCTGGTGCCTACTGCAGAACCTGCTACATAATAGGCACTCAATAAACACTCATTGATTTAGTTAGCTAATAAATAATTAACAACAAACTCAGCGTATGTTCATTACCAAATAGCAGGTGAAGACAAATGGTATAGGATTCAAAGCATGGCTAGGTAAATGCAAAAGGTATAGGTAAAGTAGACGTTTTATGGAAGAGTGGTGACTGGAAGAAACACAGGGATGAAATCCACCCATCCATTTATTCAGTCAATAAGTATTGCATCTTACCACAGGCCAAGGAAATGCATAGATCTGAGGGCTCAATTTCCTGGAGGGAAAATGGCGTGGGCAAACCTTAGAGAGTTCTAAATCTAAATACACTCATAAAGTAGTGAGCAAAGAGGTTTGCCTGAAATGGAGAAGTGAAAAACTGGGTTTTAAATGGACCTTGATTTCTTGGCTAAAGAGTTGGTTCTTCATTTTCTAAGCAACAAGGAGTCAGTTTGTAGAGGTATAAGACCAATGCATTGCAGAGAGCAAGGGCTCATGAGAGGCAGTAGATCTCTTAGAGGCTGCTGTAAAAATGCACATTTATGCAGTTGGAAGAATCCACGTTTAGGCTACTAGAGGATTATCTCCTAGGGTCTCTCATGCTTCTTTACTGTAAGTTGTAGATGCTCCTATGAAGATATCAGACCTGTGTTGCTTTCTAAAGCAGGACCTAGGCAAGTGAAAGGGAAGCACATGGGTATGAGAGTTAAGCATCATTTAATTCAAGGTTTAATGCTATATCTGTTCGAAGGTGGCATCACTAAAATGGTGAGGATCTAGGTAATTCCTGGGGGCGCTCGGGCTGTCTCTTTGTCTAAGCCTTCCCTTTACCAACCATGACCATCTCAGTCTGAGAAGACTTGTGTCAGAAAACGAGAGTGCCAAACCACTCACTTTTACATTTTTATTTCTGATTGGCACTGCGTTAGAAATATTCCCAAATATAATTCATATATTTGCTTGTGCATTTATTCTCTACTAGAATAGTATAGATGAATAAAGCATATACCTATCAAATTCTTAAGTGTGCCTTGAAGTTTAAAAGGCAGAATTGATTTTCCCAGTGAGACACTGACGTTGCACTTTGTATTTTACAAAGTTTGTATCAGGCAAAGTTTGTACCCAATTCAAATTTTTTTCTAGGAGGTTGGGACTTATTCAAGAAGCTTTTCAATACCTTTTGAGAGAATCGCATTTTTCTTCTACTAGCAACTGGCTCAAGTGACAGATATACCCCAAATCCAATGACAACTTTATCTTCCCGAACATTTTCCAAAAGGCTCTCTCATTATGGATCCAACAGCTAGCCGTCTGTGACTGGTCCTATATCATCCCTCCATTCCTATTTTTACTTTCAATGCAAACTGTTTTTGCTGTTTCCCACAATAGTTTTAGCCTTTCTTGGTAATCCAATGCTTTAGCCAATTTCCCGAGGTAAAAATGTGTTTATATAAAAATTGCTCTCAGAGACACAGATGAAGCAATGAGAAGCCAGTGTACATAGGAACCGACGACCACATGACCAGCTGGAGAGGGAGTCGCATGTCAGAGTCTCGAACTGTTATACACATTGCCTTGTTCCCTTGCCCAGACCTAAGCATTGATTACATACGCACAAAAATTTGTTCAGTGAGTGTTTAGCGAATGCCTACTATGTGGTGTGCCCTGTGCTAGGCAACAATTCTACACCGAAAGGCAAACTGCATGTTACCATGACATTTGCTACTTGCTATCTTATACATTATCCATTGAAATACAAGACTTAACTCAATTATGAGCTCTGAGAGGGTGGAGACCATGGTTTATTCATTCCTCATTCATTTCTGCTTTTCCTAGATCAGGCATGGACTAGAAATAGACAATAAAAATCAGGGATTTTTCTTCCTTTCTTTGAATTCCTCCAATAGGTCCCTACGTACATGAGTTGTTTCATCTAAGCTTCGACATGTTGATTCAAGTTGGTTACTTATATAGTACATTTAGACCTTCAGCTTTCTCATCTATAAAATAGGTACAATTATATCTGCTTTCATATTTAGTGGTTATTTTGAAGCTCCAATGAGAGAATGACATAAGAAAGCCCCCTTTTTAAACCTGTATTAACAACATAAATGTAAGAAACTATTCCATTAACCTCTAAAATGGCTCTAAACTGTCCTTTGGTTGTTTTAGAAGTAGAAGCTTTTGCTCTTCAAGTAAAGCACAAAACTCTCGAAAGACAGGCTCCATGTAGCCTCGGGTGACAGGCAGGACAAGGATGGACTGAGAAATGCAGAGCCTTGGTTCCCCAGCACGTGGGCATGTCTAGTGGAGAAATAACTGTATGTAGGGTCACCACCAACAACCAGTATAAAAGACAGCCATGAACTCTGTAACCTGGCTGTCCAACCTGGTTGCCTCTAGATACATGCAGCAAATGAACACATGGAATGTGGCTACTAAAGTGTAAGGAAGAGAATTTTTAATTTTATTTAGTTTTAATTAATTTAAGTTTAAATAGCTACATGTGGCTAGTGGCTCCATTGATTAGTTAGCTGTGTGACTCCAGAAAAGTGTATTACCTACTCTGGGCCTCAAAATCTATCTTTTACAGGGAAATGGATTAAATAATTTACCTGAATACAGGTAAAATGTTGTATGAATCAAAATATAAATATAACAGCCAATATAAAGGAGTTAGTCCTAGCTCCAAACAGATTTAATATTCTCATATACCATAGGTAAATACATAAATGCTAGCCAGCTCTTAGCCTATATCCTATCTGTGCCTCAGTTTCCTCCTCTACAAAAAGGAAACTGAGAAACTACATCTTGGGGTTATCGGGATTAAGTGATTTGCTAAGTGTAAAATAATAATATGGCTGCTGATACACAGAGGTAATGAAATGTTAGCCATTTTTAGAGCCATCAGTAACTAGCCGTGAGAAAGGCCTAAGTCTCTTTAACTCTGAGTTCCAGAAGCTTTGTGTGATCTGTGCCATCTCAGCTACAGAGAATTTTATGAGAATAAAATGAGATGACACAGAAAACTTATGAAATGCTAAAAAAAATGGACAAATATTAGTTCTTAATCTTATTTTTGAAATCCTCAATTTAGTTTAGGCTTTGGCTTAAATCCAATTTCTCATCCTGCATTCAACCAATAATTACATATCACCTACTATGTGCCAAGAACTCTTTTTCAGGTTGTGGTTTATAGAAGAAAACAAACGATGTCCCTGTCCTTTAGGAATTTCTTTTTGGTTTTACATGGGCACGCACGCACGCACACACACACACACACACACACACACACATTTCTGGAGTCAATCAGCCTCAGTTTGACTCCCTGCTCTGCAACTTATTAGTTATATACCTTTAAGAAAGTTATTTAATTTCTTTAGGCTTCTACTAACCTATCTCTGTCATGGAAATAATAAAGGAAATGTTTACCCTGACCGGTGTGGCTCAGTTGGTTGGATATCATCCCACAAATCAAAGGGTTGCCGGTTCTATTCCAGCCCAGGGCACATGCCCAGGCTGCTGATTTGGTCCCCAGTCAGGGCTTGCACAAGAGGCAACAGATAGATGTTTCTCTCATCAAGGTTTCTCTTCCTCTCTTTCTCCCTCCCTTTCCCACTCTTTAAAAATAAATAATAAGGTCTTTAAAAAAATAAAGGAAATCTTTGAAGATTAAGTGAAACGATGTGTTTAAAGTGCATAGCACCGTTCTGAGCACTCAGTGAGTAGTAAATAAATGCTAGTTATTATCGCTTTTATTGTTAGAGCACAGGAGACCTGCTTCCCTCCCAAGGCACAATTCTTTGTTGAGTTCTAAGTAATGGATATGAAGCAACAGCTGAGAGGCCATAGAGAATCCCGTTTCCCGTTTTCCTGTTGCTCTGGGACTTTGGAACTCCTGGCCATCTTGAAATCCTTCAGATAGAATACTCAAAAGAAGTCTTGGGACCTTGAGTTTTTGGTAGTTGTTTTATTATTATTGTTATTGTTGTTGCTATTTTTGGATTGTTTCAAAGATGAGGAGTCCTGATCTATTCTGCCTCAGAAAATGAGTCCATTCTAAGGGAGAGAGAAACAGCCAGCACACTTCAAGGTTGGGAGGTGCTGATTAAGGGGAGGGTACATGGTGAAAATGCTGAACTGTTAGCATCTCCAAGGTTCCACGTTCAAAGCCAATCGGTCCCTGCATTTCCCCAGGATTTTCCTGGGCTGCTTTGTACTAACATCAGTCAATGCCTAGAAGAGAGATCTACAGGGGAAGTGGAAGGAGTTCCACCAGCTACTTATTGACACAATGGTCCGTGCCCTGTTACATGGCAGCAACATCAACCATGAGGACCCGTTCTCTCTTCAACTCCTGGCATAATCTCTTTCTGTGGTGTTTCATTCCTCTTTAAGAATCAATTCGAAGTTCATTTTAGCCTAATTTCTCTCTGTATGAAAAGAATCAGGGGATAGAGGGGGGCACAAATCTCTGAAGATGACTCTGGACCCTTGTTAGTCTCGGGAGAGCTTGTAAGTATCCAACCCTCAAAATCTACAAAATCAGCAAAGAGGTTTTCCAGGAACAACCAGGCTGACTCTGTGGCTTGGTGGTTGCCAGGAAGCAATGTTTCCAGAACTAAAAGGATCATAGGTCGCTCAAGTCACTGGCCTGCCCCAGTGTCTAATCTGTCACCATTGCCTTTTTTTTTCCCATAAGATGGGAACTCTGCCTGGGGACTGGGCTATGAAACCCCATCAGGTGAGCACCTCAGAGGCCCACAGACAGGGAGATGTGGCGATGAGAACAGAAGTTGTGGGGGGGCCCAGAGAAGCAATGGGGGTGTGCCCAAGGTGGGTGCTCTGCAGTGGGTAGGGGGTCAAGGAGGCTGTGTAGGAGCTATAGGGCCTTTATGAGGCCATAAATGCTGGGAGTCAGGTAAGGAGAGATATAAAAAGAAGAAAGAAAGGGTCCTGGAAGGAGAGAGAAATGTATATTTGATACTATCAACTTCACTATTTTGCTTATTACATATAAAGAAGTGGTCAGGGTAACCCCATAATTCATGAAGCTTATTTTCCCTCTCTGAAAGTTGTAATTGTGAACTTTTCAGATTTGGCAACATCAGAGGAAGGATGCAGCCAGCAGGAGGAAAGATCTAGCAAAACTCTGCGTGAGCTATCATGTGCTCAGATTTTACAGCATCTTTGCCTTGTATGGCATCAGAATGATGGAGCTCCTTTCATGGGATGAAGTCCTCCCTTAAAGCCCTGTCAGCCTCTAAAGCCATGCCCCCCATAAATGACAATCATGGCTTCTCCACAAAGAGTTATGCAGTGTGGAGAAGTGACTCAAAGCTTGTGAGGGCACAGGACTCACTCACTGTCTTCCCTGGAAGCGCTTGGCTTTCTGCTGGCTTCATTCACCCTTCTGAAGTCCCCGGGCCTCTCCGAACGTTGCGCATTACAGCCTCCCACCCCTGTTCAGATCGCTTGGTAAATTGCGATGGAGCAAAAGCAGCTCCCTCTCCACGTCTACACTTTGCCCTCAATAAAACAGTTTAAAAGACCTGAAATTCCTCAGCAGACACTTGTAGTTAAACAAAGCATTTCACATACCTCTGGAAGAAGGGTGGTATTTATTTATTTATAGTTCATTATTCATGAAGCGACTTCCAAGGCTGATGTTCAGAGAGGGGAGCTCTGTCCCAAGATGGCAGAGCTCATGCTGCGCTGAAGCCAAAGATGTCACCGCGGTAAACAAAACAGCTGTGACAATGGGAAGGGGAAGGTGCAGAACTGCCTCCTGGAGCAGGGTGGGGGGCTGAATGCGTGAGAAAGGGAAAGATGCATTTCATTGTGTTTACAAGATTCATTCACAGCACAGCAGGCAGTATTCACACTGTAATACTCACCCTAACACAAATAATTTGATTTTCAACCTGGTTATCATGCATTCAGACATAGCAATACATGAAAATATATGCTTTAGCAGTGCATTTTAAACAAGGTTGCACACTTTAAGTCGGAATATATTAGAGGTGAGTGTTGAAGTTAGCAATTGTAGAAGTCCTAGAAATCTCCATTCAGCACATGGCATATGCTTTGAAATTACTCAAAAAAATTTTTACATTATGTTCCAGCTGCTGACTATATTTATATATCTATAGACATACAGCATGCAATGAAAATGATAAACATGCTTGCTTTTTAAATCTTTCACAGTTTGAAGAGTCTTTAACTTTCTTTAGGACCTCAAAGTAAAATGGAAACATAACCCCACCTACACACTTTGAAATTATAACTCTCACCATCATAACTAAGCAAAGACGACAGATCATCTGGCTCAGCCCTCTGCTGCAGCCAGCGAGGAAACTGAGCCATGAAACTTCAGGCAACTTTTTCAAGGTCACACAATTAGTAAGTGAAGAGTTGAAGTCAGATTCCCTATCTGCCTAATTTGTTTTTTCTGCCTTCCTGTCACTGTCATGAAATTAAATTAAATGTGGTAAATTGTCTACCTTACATATAATTAAAATCAGAGTTTTGTCTAGTACACCTAGGCTCTGCCCATCCTGGCTTTCAGTTCACAGGTCTCAGAGTCAGTCAGCACAAGTGAGAGATTAATTCACTGTCAAGATTGCTTCCCTGTTGCCTTCATTCTTCTACCACCTATGACATCAGTCAATAAGAGATATTTCTTGACTATGGGAAAGTCATAATGGATAGCATTGGTTTAGGAAGACCTTAGTCATTTAATGCCACCAAGTGACCTCCTAAAACTTGGTACAACTCCCAGAGAGACACAAATTGAAGGTTCAGTAGATTGACTTGTCTTTTCATTGGTGATAAATCTCTTTGTCAAGTGAGGTGACTAAAGACTTTGATTTGGGTCCTGTGTCAGACACTCCCCCTTCACAAGCTGAAGACAATTGCTTCCCGATGCCAACGGAGCTCATGGATGACTGGAACACATCAGGAGAGCCGTGGGCTTCGGGAGGAAAGGGGTCACTCGAGGAAAGGAGGAGACAGACAGACAGACAGACAGGGGAGACACCTTGCCTCTGCCCAAACAACGCTTTCGGGAGCTATAAATATTTCCTTGTTTTTCCACACTCTGCCATGCCCACATTCTATTCACATCACAAATCACAAAGTCATGAACAGTTTGCAGTAGATAGGACTGGACATTGCCTGAGAGCTTTGGAAATAGCCACTGGAGTTTGTAAGGACTCAGCTTACAGGTAGTGGTGACCCAAAGCCTCCACCTCTCCGAGGCCTGAGTAAGACCTAGGGGGAAAAGCACTTAGGCTGCAAAGGGAAAAGTTGCCAAAAGTTAAGAGATTTTTAATGTTGAGAAAAGGCATTTTAGAATTTTCTTGTCACAAAATGTTTAAAAATAAATTCGTTTCTAATCAGTAGGAGGTAAATGAACACAATTTGTAACTGTTGTTAAGCCCTCTGTCACTGTGGGGTCCCAGCAGGCTGGGATGCAGCCTGATTTGCAGCACTTGTAACAGTGTGGTCTTTGGGAAATGGCTTAGCCTCTCTGTGCGTCGGATTCTTCATCTACCAGTCTGTCATATTTCCCTCACAGGGTTGTAAGTATTTAAATTAGTTCATTGGAATAGAGTACTTAGAACACCACCTGGCACATATTAAGCACCCAACAGAATATTTGGGTCCATCCGGTATTTCTTCTGGCCCCACCCTCCAAAGTAACCTGAGACTCAAATTGCATCTCGACTCTGAGAATATAGAGCACTTGTGCATTAAGACAGAGTACCCTGCTTGCTTTGCACCATATAATTAATTGCATTTAATGACGACTTTTATTAGGATGAGAGTGTTGACAATAAAATTAAAGGCACGCAGATTCAATATTACCTAGTTGAAAAAGGAAAATGCAAATGCCACATATACCCCCACCTGCAGAGGCAAAAACATCTTTTTCCTCTTTTCTTGGGCTTTCTCCACATGCTGAGCTCTACCCAGACAAAAGATCTGCTTTGTGTAAAATGATGGTCTCTGTGGCTGCTTTCAACAGAATGTTCTCGTTTTTGTAGACTCAGAATGCCGGCTTAGCCAAGCCACTGTCTGCTCCTGGACAAGCACCACTTCAGCCCCGCACTCAGGGGGCCAGCAGTAGTGGATCAGGCTTACTTGGGCTTGCACTGTGCTCTTGCAGCCTCTCTTCCTTCCCCAGCCTGGGCTTGGCAGATGCCAGCACTGGAGCCTGCACCCCCCACTGGTGTAGAAAGCGTGGACTCTGCGGTGGTTTAAATGTGCGGCCAATGTTTCATCAAAGCCTGATGCTCGGTAAAGCAGCTGGTGACTGTTGTGTTGTGTGCTACAGATGGATCAGCGGAGACAGGTCCAGAGCTCAGCATATTTACTTAAACAGGTGTTTGACTCTGCATTTTCCAGGTGGCTAGAAGGAACCCGATCCTTTGGTGAAAGAGGAAGGCCTGCAGGAGAGGGATGGCTCCTCAGCATTGGCAAGAGCATGTAGCCAGCCCTTTGGCTTTTGTCTGTCTGTTCACCAGACATGATCTTAAAGCCAGAACATTTCCTCTTGGGGTTTTACTTACTTTGAATTTTAAAGGAGAGTTTGTACTCTTGTGTTGAGAGTGGTCTTCTGGTCGAGGGAGGTAGCTAGGTCACCTTACTAGTAGCAGCTGGAGTTAGCTGGGGTGGGCAGACAGGGCATCTGTGTTTAAGCAGCCCAGGCTGCCAGCTGTGTGTGAGAAGCTGAAAAGCTACATGGTGTTGTGTCTCTCCCCAGGGCTGTGTCCACCTTGATGAGCAGAGGTCGGTGCACTGAACGCTTCCTAGTCACCGGAGTGATTGACACCATCAACAGCTAGCCAGGAAATTGCAAACAAAAGCAAACAAACCAAACCACAGCTTTTGGGACGCAGAAATCAAGGAAGCACCATAGCAGGGTTTTTTTGTTTTGTTTTGTTTTGTTTGCTTTATCTATCTACTTATTTATTTTGGCAAGAAGATTCACAAACGTGGTTTCAATTCATCAGGATCAAGGGACTGGAAACCTGTCTACTGCAGGTGTCCATGCAATGAGCTCTACGCCTGCACGGGGTAGAATGCTGTCTCCTAGGAAAACCTGAGAAACCCAAAAACATTCACTGGAAAACCTTAAGGGAAAATAGCACAATGATAACAAGGAAAGCACACAAGTGTTGAAGCTAAGTCCAGAAGAATGCAGAGGACTTACAGAGAGAACACTGAGGAGAGAGAGCAAGCCAGGCCAATTCCCTGTAGCATACAGCCTGCGAATGAACACAGCACTCTGCGTCCCAGGTGGGGCCACGGAACCGTCTCTCTCAAGTCCCTTCCAAGACCTCAGAGTAAATTGAGGACATTTGTCATAACATAAATGGAAGAAAAGGATTAGAAGGGGAGTGGGAATGGGGCCTTATTGTGGGACCACCTGCCCCATAACTGGCACTGGGGGGCTCCTGCTCCTTTGCCTTGAGTCTTGTGACCCAGCAGACCCTGGGGGACAGGAAGGCAGCTGTCAGTTTTCACATGGCACTCAACTCTGGCAAGGCAACAAGTTCAGTGGAAGCCAAACCCTGTCATGATCCCATCAGCCCCACAATGGCAGAGCCCCCGCTGACTGGTGGAGGGTCACAGGAGTGTGGGAGCTCATCTGCCTCCCACATCTGACCGCACAAATCCTACAAATCACACTGCTCCCCTCCTGAAAGCCTGGGAAAGCCTATTTATTCATGGGATTTCATGTGCAGAGTCCCTTTGCACAAATAAGTGAGGTTTAGTCCAAGGATCCAGAATGGTGCCTTCTATTAATATTTATAAATTCTATTCTGAACTGTTTCAGAAGGGATTGAAGAATAATAAAGTCCTGTATGTGCACATATGCAGGTTAGTCTGGTTAAAACGGGGTTTCTCAATCATGACACTATTAAAATTCCGGGTGGAAGGGTCTGTCCTGTGCATTATAAATTGTTGACCAACCTCCCTGGGCTCTTCCCACTAGATTCCCGTGGCTGAGAATTACTGGATTAACATGAAGACAGGTATAGGGAGTCTAATGTTCCTCAAAACGAAGCACGGACTTTGGTCTGCACACTTTCCGAAGGAAGGAAACCTGAGGAAACTTGGAGGAAGGAAGCGTTTTGAAGGATGGAAACCGGGCGGGTCCGGACCGCGACGGTTCCAGGGTTCCAGCGTTGTTAACTTTCACTGAGTGCTTCTGCCCGGAGCCCGGCGCAGCGTCGGGGTGCAGTGTAGTTTTGTGTATGAACTCATTTGGTCATTACTATGATCCCTACGTTACCAGTGAGAAAATTAGGCTTAGAGGCACGAGCTAACTTTTCTAAACGTGACCAGCCAAAAAGCAATGTGACCCGTTTGGCGGAGTCTCCGCGGCCAGAGCAGGAGGGTCGAAGACGACCACAGCCGCCTGGGCGCTGGCCCCCTGCGGTGTGACGCGTCCTGGACGGGACGCGCTAGAGGCATAAAGTACACTCCAGGTTTTGGAGATATGTTAAAATACCATTTTGGATGTGGTGGATGAAATAAAATGTTATTAAAATAGGTTTCATCTGTTGCTTCTTTTTATTTTTTCATGTGGCTACTAGAAAACTTCAATATGCATATGAGGTTTGCCTTAAATTTCTGTTGGGCAGCGCTATCCTAGACAATACCAGCTCCCCTTTCGGCGCGTTTTTAAAAGGCCGAGAAGGAAAACAATAAATAGGGTGTAGCCCGGAGAGGGACGCCGGCGGCAAGGGAACCTGTGTCATCTGCTTTTGTCAGCAAACCAAAAGTTAACATAGTGAAATCACAAAGATCTTTTTAGAAATAGTTATCTGTAAGGGGTCGAATGCAAAATAAAGTACTTTCAAAATATATATATATTTAAACGCATATGTCAGCACGGTTATTCCCTCATGAGCACCAACTGCTGAGGACTCGGTTCCAGACCCAGACCCAGGTGGGCCTGCTTCTGGATCAGCTTACACTCGCCTCCCGTCTTCCCGTCCCGTCACCCCACCCGCCTCGCTTAGGATCTAGGCGTTACCGCTGTGCATTCCGGCTGCTCCAAGGCAAAGGACAGCTTCCAACATCTTACAGTTCCAGTCACTGGCCTTTCCTGAAAAGTCCACCTGGATTTTTTTTTTCTTTTAATTCTTACGTGGACTCATCACCTGTAATGAGTCCCTGCATGCTTCCTGGCTACCCGCCTTGCACCTCCTTCACTTGTCCCCAGATACCTCCCTTTAACGAAAGCCCGCCTTGGCCTCCAAGGCCAGGCCACGTGTTCAGTAGGTAAGCTGGGAGACTGGGGGGCCTGAATCTGTTTCTGTGTGAACACGGACCAGATCAGCGGAGAGGGTTTGATGAAAGTACCACCCTCATGGAGCTGTGAGGATTAATAAATTAATCCACATAAACCCCTGGAATACTGCCTGGAAGATGCTAAGTGCTTCATAAACTTCCACTGGCATTTGCCGTTGTCTTTAGATAAAAAAGGGGGGGAGGGATCCTGTCTGTTCGTGACAATATGCCTGTCCCGTGTCTGCCCGTGTACCGGTGCCTGTCCTACTAACACGGGGGAGCTCCCCTGCGACACCGACTTAGTGGCAGAGAGCAGGCAGAGCGAGTGAGGGCAGAGCCGGCAGCACCCCGGGGACGGAGCAGCAACAGAGGAAGGCTGCTGCCACTACCTGGTTACTGGAGCTCGATGAACAACTCTGATCACCGCACACTTTAAAATTATGGGATTCGGGCCCAAAGCCCAGGGATTTGTTTCAAATCGGTAAATCCCCAGAAGAGGAAGTCTCTAAAGCAGACGCCAGGAGAGCACACCCAGAAGGCACACGCAACAGGCTGCAAAGGGCTTTGTTTGAAAGGCCTCAGGCACTGTGCCCTGTTCCAGCGCGGGGCTGAGCTGCGGTGGAGAGAACAAAAGCAGACGGCAGGCGGGACACTGAGGGATGGTAAGCCACAGCCCACTCGGGTCAATAACCAGAGATGGATGATGGTACCCGCTGGATAACCTCACTTTGCAACTTTTATGCGAAGGTTTGACAAATGACACCAGAGAAAGGTACAAGAGAGTGATTAAAACCAGCCCTAGAGAAAGCAGAGTTTACTGTCTGGGGGGCTTGAGTCTCTTTGAGCCCCCCTCCCCCACTCCTGCCCCATTCCTGCCCCAACCCCTGCCACTGCCTTGAGTTTTCTGGAGTTTTCCAGAGATTTTAAAATTTAGTCAGCTCCTCCTCCCCACCCTCTACTGCTCCTCATATGCCAGCTTGTTCTTTGAGGTCATTTTATTCACAGGACTCAAAATAAAACTACTTATTCATTCAATGCACAAAAATTCTCACTGTCTTGCTGTCCAGGCGGGAATTGTTGGCATCTACAGAGCAATAAGAACGTTCCCCAAAATCCTTGAAAAGAATCTTTCCTGTTGAGGAAAATCACTTGGGTCTCCTATTAGAAATAGATCCTCAAGCCTCAAAGGAGATTAACTGATCTTATCACCAGGAAAAGTCCAAAAAGCTGTGGAACTTTCTTGTGCCACTTCCCTTGCATGGAGTTGCTGCTTGAGTTGGAGAAAGTCAGTTCTAGCCCTCTGATCTTCAAGCTCTTCCCCTTACTTCACTGAATGCTCCCACTAAACTCTAATTTAAGTGGTGACCCATTAAATGCACAAAACCCATCAAAGGCAAAATCACAGGGCCCCAGACGCACAGACATGCTGATGACTCAGAGTAACTGAACTGGACCAGATCAGAGCAGCTGCAGCCAGGGGATCTGTGTTCCCAAAGAGGCCAGGATGTGGTGAGAGGAGGTCAGCAGGTACTGATGGTAGAAAGGAGCTAGACTGTGCCCAGAGAGGCCTGTCCTCAACCTGGCCTTAATCTGCCCTGCGTTCCTCTGAGCTGTTGGGAACTGTCACCCTACCTGCTAGTGAAGATGAGTCTCTCGGTCCCTCCACCACATTTCCTGGCAGGAAAATCATTCAAGAAAGTCCCTGGTTTTGAGCTTGTCCCCACCACCAACTTCCTGGAGCAAGAAAAAACATGGAAATGTGCTGTATCTAAGCACCTTTAAAAAATGGGCTTACGAATCCAGGACTAAAATAACAAATGGTTTGACTCTAAATATATGTGCAGCCTGTCAGAAATCAAGTTGTCCCTCCCCCGTCCCCTGGGTGAAAGGAGATGTAGGCTACCTTTAAGAAACCTTTCCTTTGTCCAGTCAGTGAAGAAACCTTTCCTTTGTCCAGTCAGTGGGTCTGTAAAAACCATCACTGAACTTGGAGGCCTCACTGGGCACCATGTTTATTATTTTCTGCACAAACTTGGCAGATGATGCTAAGATTAGCTATAGCTAGATTTAGCACATCGTATGTTTGATACTGACCCTTAAAAGTAAATAGCAAAGTGACTCCTACGAACTCTATGTTTCCTGTTCCCAACCATTTCCTTATGCTTTCTTTATTAAACATAATACAACCATGAAGCATCAATATATGTCCAATAAACCCATGTGGAAAGAGGCAGAAGTAACAAGTGAGCAGCACTCTTTCAGGGTGGCCCGTAAGAAATGATGGGATAACTAGGCATTAAGACTGAGGATCTGTGTGTGGGATTCTCTGCAGGACCCAGGACTGCTACAATCAGCAACACCTGTGCAAGACAGCACGGAGAACAATGGGAAGGTAATATTTCTGAACATTACGAGGCAGGCCAAACTCGTTTACAGTGACAGCTGTCATTACTACAAACGTTTATCGCGTTGTTATGGGGGGGTAATATTAAGTGTTGGAGGGAAAGGAAGACTTGGAATACTGAACGATGATGACCACACGTGCACCCTGGCCCTACTCTGTGCACAAAGGACAGCCGCAACACGTGTCAGATCGAGGGTCAGAAATGATCACCTAAAGAAATCCAAAGAAGCAAAGCTCCAGGGTAAAAGAATGAGCTTGGTGTTACCTGCCTAGTTTATGACCTTTTCCCATTTCTTTTTTTTTTTTTTAACTGTCCTTCAAGGGGGCTGAAAAGCAATTTTTATGCTATGGCTCTAAATATCAGTTTATCCCTCTGACAGGGTTCTGAGCATGCCCAGTAGAAATGATTTAACACTACACTGATGACTTGCAACAGAAGAACGTCATGTGAAAAGGTAGTCTGCCACAGCTAATGGGCTCTTGTTTCAAAGGGATGCTGTGTGTACATTACCAGTGTATGGAGAAGGTGTAGAAAGGCCCAGGCAGCCATTAGGAATGGAGTGTTGTTGATGATGAAAAGGCACTTTGCCGGTGAGGGAATGGTGGGAGAGAGAAGGCTTATCTGTCTTTTTGATTAGAAATGCATGCTTCCTTTCATCATCTGAGCTGAAAAATTGGCTTCTGCTCTTGGTTTATGAAACCATTTTTCTTTTTCCTTTCTTCCCAGGTTTGCAAACTGCTTAATAAATTAGTTACTGTGAGGTACATGGGTGCCACAATAACCTTAGAGGCTTTTCCCAAATGCATCCTTAATATTTTATAAGTATTTAAATAGATTTATTCAATTTGAGCTGGCTGATTTATTAAAGCTAGCATTCTGGCATGAAAAGGGGGTTCTATGCAGATTAAAGCTAATCAAAAAAATTTAAGAGGTGTTCCAAATTCATATGAAGTTTTTTTAGGAATTAGAGCAAAACTTTTGGATACAGCTAATTAAGCAAGCAGAATAGAGAAACCATCTGAAGCATAGAGGTTTGAAATGGGAGCCCCCAGCCTATGGTCATGTGAAATGTTCTGAATGGTCTATTCATTTATCCACTCACCCGTTCAAATAATATTATGGAGAATGTTGGCAATGGTGCCATGGACTGGTTGGTGTCTTTCTGTCATTCTGTTCAGTCCAGCTTTAAAAACTATAGGGCCAAAACATAAGCATCTACTTAGCCCTCAGCCCAAGGAAGACAGCAAAAAGTCAGGTCATCTCATGTAAGTTATTCTGAATTACAAATAAAAGAGCGGCACCCCTATCTGACAGGAATGAGTGGAGATTTTTGTCCCCAAAAGGTTGCTCTTATCTCCAGCGAAAGTATCAGAGTCTGTTAGGAGTCCCTACAAGGTAATTCCCGGGTCTGCAGGTCTGGGGAGACCAACTCCACGGTTCTTTCTTTTGCATCCATTAGACCCTGTGCTGGAACTGCAGGGCTTGCCAAGACCACGTGTGAGCCCCGATCACTCAGAGTCAAGCTCCAGGCTCCAGGAGCCTCAGACGCTCAAACAGACTCCCTTGCTGCGTGCCCAAGCAATCTGTGAGAAGCTAAATTCTATTCTGCCGGATAAAAAAAGCAGACTTGGAGATTTATATCAGACCACAAAAGCTTCAGAGAAAGCAGTCAGAATTAAAGAGAACATAAATCATCTTTTCAAAATATATTTTTCTTATTTACCAGATTTCTACACACATAATATTTGTCATGTATTAAATCTAAATAGTCAGACATCTAATCCTAAAGAGGATGAAATATGTTAGAAAGTACACAATGATCAATTTGAAGCAGCATAGCAGATAATGCCCCAGTGATACTTTAGAGAGTGTATGAACAATTAAGGTAATTATCCATACCAAAAACTATTTTACAGAAATGTGCTACAAAGAAAAAAATTACATTAAAGTCTAAATGATCACAAAGTGGCAGCCGCCACATGGGCAGCCTTTCCAAGACCTTACTTTTCTTTTCTCCACCACCATCTAAGAGAGCTGAAAATTATACCATTTGTGTTAGAATCAAATGCAAATGGAATAATTGTCCCTTCTCTAATCAAAACACATTTGCGGATTGAAATACCACATGGGGCAATTTTCAGTTAATCATGGATGTTAATAAATATGACTCTAAGCTCATAAACAAACATTACTTTGGCTAATATAATACAGGAAATTATTGTTAAGCTTGATCAGACATGTAACAAAAACTAAACTTCGCAGAAAGTCGGCAAATTAACCCTCTGAAAATAGAGATGAGCATCAACAGTAATGAAAGATTAGATTTAGCTAAAACGCTTAGACAAATCGTGCATTAGCACTAGGAAATATTTAAAGCTGGCTTTGCTGAAAATGGAAAATTTCAAGCATTATCAGCGTATTAGCTTCTTTAAAGAGCAAAAACCAGATACTTAGTGATTGAAGATTTAAAACTAGAAAATCAGGTTTACCAAAATCAAAGTTACTCAGAGACTGAATTATATCAAAGCCTCTAACAACAAGCGGTGTTTTCAAATGAAACAGAAATATTCAGTACTCGTTCTATTTCCCTCACTGAGCTTATGAACCAATTTGAGATTCTTTCCTTTAGCCCTTCCCTAAACGTACAATGCGTATTTATTTCAGTGACACAACACCTACACAGCTACAAAAGGGTTCCGGCCATCTCCAAGGCCAGGGCTGGATTCCAACCTGCAGAGACACTGACCAGGGAGAGCTTACGGTGCTGCTTCCACCTCCCACCTGACTTCACACAAAAATGCAAAGCTTAAAGCACAGACTAGATGTGTGTGCTAGAACCGAAATACCTGCTTTTTAGATTTACTCATTTCAGGAGTCCACAGGAGTGTTCCAAGTCTCCACCAGCTCTCAGGGCACCCTAAGGGAAGCCCACTGTTGGGTTGCCCAGCACTGTGTAAGAAACCACCTGGAGTGAGCGTGCGGTGAGGTGGCCAAATACTGGCACCTGGGCTACTAGGGCGAGTAGGAGGTATTTCATCTATTAGAGCATTTTTGAAAAATTTCTTGGTCAATCTGCAGATCAGGCTCTACATGTCCATGCCACTATGAAGCACACGTGTAAGATCATACTCCATCACCAAAAGGCAAGCTGTCATCTGAAAAAATTCTAGCAACAAAGGTAAAAACTGGCTCTTCCTTTGGATTATATAGGTAATTGTCACTTTTCTCAACTCGTTTTGAAAATCTAGACCCAAGTCTGGAAAAGCGGTCACACTAAGGGTGCTGGCCATGTTAAAAATGCATGGAGCCCTGGCTAGTGTGGCTCAGTGGATTGATGGTCAGCCTGTGAACCAAAAGGTTGCTGGTTTGATTCCTAGTAAGGACACATACATGGTTTGTGGACCAGGTTCCCAGTTGGGGGCATGCAAGAGGCAACCGGTTGATGTGTCTCTCACACACTGATGTTTCTCTCCCTCTCTTTCTCCCTCCCTCCCTTCTCTCTAAAAATAAAATCTTCAAAAGAACTTTTTAAAAATGCACATGGAAATTTGTATGTCTATCTTCTACATTTTAAATAAAAACTCCAACATTGTCGTGGATGACAATCAATACATATGGCTACTAAGAGTAATAAGTACATCTATTTACCAAACATTATCTACTTACTCAATTTATATGTCTGTTCCTTTGACTTATTAAACTCTTGCAACAATCCTATAAGGTAGGTACTATCTTTAATCCTTATTTTTTAGATGAGAAAACTGAAGCTTAGAGAGGATAAGAAACTTATCCTAGTTAATGGTATAGTTGGGAGTTGAAGCTAGGCAGACTTCAAAACTGCTATCAGTGTTCCGAATTACTTACACTAAAATATTCTATGCAAACCAAAACTGCATAATGTCCCCATTCTACATCGTGTGAAAGAAATTAATTAGCTCTCTTAAAAATGGACTTTCTACTTTTAGGCTCACAGTGTATTGCTCCATTATCAAGGAACTAGGGTAAAGAAAACATTTATTGGGCTGTGGGACCATGTCTGAACACACTTGTCCTTCTCTCTCCCTGAGAACCAGACTAAACATTTGTGCATGTCTACATTTTAAAATTTCAACAGTAAATAAACTGTTGAAAATAAACAGTAAATCAACAATGAAAAATTTCAACAATGAATAAACTCTATCTGGGGTATTCTAACCAGACCCCCACAATGTTAGCGGCCATTACATTCTACTCATATAGTTTCACGACTACACTCGTGGCCCTACCCTTTCTGGATTCATCTGTCCTTGAGATTTTCCTGACACAATCCAAGTTCATGTGAAGCACTTGTTCTGAAAATCATTTTTGGAAGACCATCAAGAAGGCAATGAACTTTCATCGCATAGTATCTTAAGGGAACCTATAAATTAAATAGGTCAAGGATGAGACACGAAAGTGGCTGGGAAAAAATAATCTCCATTTAGTATATACAACTTGAGCTTCCCCAGCTATACAGATTCCATATAAGGAATGGCAACTTTTCAAGCCAGCAAGCCTGGACATATTTCTTGGCTTTATAATTCTCACAGTTCTAGACATTCCAAGGTAGAGGGTCATTCAAACAGAGTTGTAATTTCTTGTGTATATTTATTTCCAAAGTATCTTATGCATAGTTTCCCAATGAAATCATAGATGGAGGCTAGGGGAATGTGAGCTGGGTTATGTTTTAAGTATGTCTAGAAGAAGCAGGCAGGAAGAACTGCTTTGGGCGTCTCAAGCAAAGGGGCCAGTCTTGAGCTTGAAGACCACAACAGGAGCTTTCTCCACTGCGTGGTTCACTGTAGCATTTGTCCTGGAGATGATGTAAGCAGAAAAGAGGAAGGAAAGATGGCCATGAGCTTAAAGACTCAACTTCCCTTTGGTGACCAAAGGGAATGGCATATTCCCTAGGAGAATGGCATATATCACATATAAGTCAGCTTGGGAGGGCAATGTGATAGAGTCCAACAAGAATATGGGGAAGGCCCACCATCATCACTCCAGTGTTTCTTCCAAATCTCAACCATTCACCAGCAAAGGAAACCTGAGGGTACCATTTACTGCCTTCATGCTGTTTGCCTCATCTGTGAAACAAGGTGAATAGACACTTTGGTTTTTGAATCTGAAAAGCTACTAAAAATTAAGAGTCATGTTTTTATATTTGTTTTACTATACTCAAAAAAACCCCAAATAGTATATATAGCTTTGGATTATATAGGCAATTGTCACTTTTCTCAAACAAATAATATATATAGTATAAACAAATAGTATATATAGCTTTATAACTTCAGTTAAAATTTGAAAGGCAGGGGACCTAATAAAAGTTTGAATATCTATACAGATCCAGGGCTGATCATTACTAACTTTAAGACAATGAGGATAATGTAGTCAAAAGTGTTTCTTAAATTTTATTATAACTATTGAATCATTCAAGGGTACTCTCTATTCATTCAACAAGTACTTGTTGTTATGCGCTCACTGAGCCTTTAATGAACAGACATTCCTCTGGGCATTTGAGATGCATCAGTGAAGGAGAGGGGTACATCTATTCCCTCCTGGAGATTGCAATTTCATGGGAGAAGAAACAATAAGCATAATAAATTAGAAAATTCTCCTATACGTAAAAATGTGTGAAGTGCTAGAGAATAAAAAGAAAGATGAATAGCTAAGAGATTGAGAACTTGGGCGTTGGGTTTGGGGGCTGATGTAGGTTGCCCTCTTAAATAAAGTGGTCAATGTAGGCCTCATTAAAAGGTGACTGACACTGAGCAAAAGGTCTTTAGGAGGTAAGAGAGTGAGTTATTTAGGGAAGAGATGGCCTAGGGTTCAATGAACAGAAGGTAAAAGTAAAGATTGTGACTCATTGCCCAAGAAGCATGAGAAGACATTGCAAGGATTTGCCCAGAGAAAAATCATGACCTGGCTATGTTTCTAAATCCAGAAGCTGTATTAATACCCATAAAGTGTTCCTTGGACAGTTAAAATAGGCATGTATCTAAGCACAGTCTCCTACTCTTATTAACGCTACCAAACTGCCATCCAGCACCAAGTGGGTTTTCTAGTTGGAAGAAGAGAACAATGTTACTCCATATAAACTTATTCCCCAATGCATCCTACAGTCTAACTCAGGCATTTTCAGAATTGAAAATCTGCTGGCATGTGTTGAGTACCCATTTCTGTGCCAGAAAATGTGCTGGGCACAACTGGGAATAAAAGGATAGCAAAGAGAAAAGGGCATAAAACATATTTCTATTGCTTAATCCAGCTGAATTTCTGAGTTTGCATTTGCAAAACAGAAGGAAATCTTCTGTTTCTGAAAGTTTTGGTGAGGATTAAATGAAGTAGCTCATCGAACACCTAGAATAGTGTTGGGCACTATCAAGTCATTACATGTTGTAGTCACTTAATAAATGTTGCTTCTTTCTCACCTAAATCAATGAGAAAAGATGCTATTATTTAAAAATTAAAATACCATGGGCCAAGGGGCTACCCAGTTTGCTATGGAGAAGTTAAGTCCCATCTGTGTACCATCAGCAGAACAAGACTGAAAGAGACATTCAGAGAGAAGATCAAAATGGATCTGAAGAATACGGAAACTTTGTGAAGCCAGAACTTAGAGTCAATCAGAGTGCGCTGAAAGTGAAAGATTTTTGGATGAGATTCCAAACAAGAAATTCTAGTACACCTCTAGTATGTAAATATTGTACATCATTCACTAAAACCCACACGTGGAAAATAAAGACAAAGGAGACCATAGCTAAAATATTGCTGCTCTCAAATTACATTTTCAAGATACTCTCTCTAATTACATTAGATAGAACTACAGAGAATATAACCTGGTGTTGGAAAGCTTAGGTTTAGCCACTTACTTTTCCTGTGACTTTGATTAAATTACTTAACTTTCTGGGATCTGTGATGGAAAACAGTCTAGCACAGGTTGAGGTACAGAGATATCTGGGTGCAGAGGAACCCCAAAGTTGTACTATAGAAGCAGTTTGTCCTGGATCTCCAAAGCTGGGCCCATGGCCAGTTGGAGTCTTAGGTTGAAAGGCAAGGTCAGGCACCATATTACGGGCTTGGCCATAATACTGTCCACATCTTCATGTGCCTGGCTGCTTCACTTACCACTTCCACCCTCCAATCTCATACCTTTATGTTGCAAGGGCTGAAGGATCCAAGATAAGAATCGTGGCATATAAGGGACCTTATCAAGACTGCTTTGCCTGAAAGCGAGGATCCAATGAAGCCGGGGGCAACATAGCTATGATTTCCAATTAGCTGGGAGTTTATTTAGTAAACACAATTCCCTTTATTTGATGTACTTCCAGCATTGCATATGAGCTGTATCCTACTTAGGAGTATAAACTCTCCAATTATTTGCCTTACATTATGAATCATTTATCTAGTCAATCTAATATTCTTCCCTTATGCATCTTAATACCTCAATTAACTATTATGAGTAATTTGTTATTTGTATACCCAAAAATGGCTTTCCAAGTTATTACTTATTGGTCATAATCAATTAGAGAAGTTTTTAGACTACGGCTATCTTAAATAAATACACTGGTAAAGCTCCTATGATTTCTGACAATTAAATTGTTCTGTCACTTGGGGACGCTCATTAATCTCAACTTGTCATCCTTGTTTATGCAGGTTATAATGGGCTATGTGTGTAAGTGAAATGAGGCACTAAAAGGCTTTGGCTTTTTAACTCTTTGATGAAAGTAAAATGGAAGTACTTTCTTAAAGTCATGCCTTTGCTTAGTACAGTCTGAAGGAGCTATATTCTGGACAGTGGCCCATCAACTCCACTATAACCCAAAGCAATCTTTGTGTAGATTTGTAATTAAGAAACTAAAAAGAAATAAACTGGCTTCTAACCCCCTGGATTCTTAATATTTGTATACCCAGAAAAGAAATTACAGAGAAGAAAATCATTCTTCATTTTTACTACTCAGCTTCTGAAAGCTCTGGGTATAACTAGTATTTAAGTGGGTCAAAAAAAAAGCAGCATCACAGTGGTCAGAAAGGTCATGGGGAAAAATTTAGATGTCAAATGCCATCAGCGAGGGTTTGATTCATGGCAAGGATCCAAATGCAGGGAGTTATTATGAGGGCCACTATGGTATTAGTATTGAGATGTAATTTATTGGGCATCATTATTTATGATGTGAAATATGCAAACAGTATCTTAATTAAATTCAGGTGTCCCTACCTTTAGCAAAACCTCGGATGATAATTAAATTATACAAAGTGACCCAAGTCACCAGATCAGAAATCTGAACAGAAATCTAAGAGCTTTAATAAAGTCATAAATCACTGTAAAGGAAATGGTAGGTATTATTATTACATTGAGAGCAAGTCTGAAAAGAATGTGTAATAATAGAGCTGATGAAAAACGAATCTGATGTAGAACTGTAAGGAACAAGGGGGAGCTCATTTGCTCAGATGAAGCTGCTAATGAGAAACCAGTTTGAGAAATAAAGGTTTGGCAAAAATTAATCATAAAAAAGAGTTCAAATTCACCACTTTTGACTTCCCAAGAAATTTCAGAGGTGTCATATTTGTTAAGTGTGATGGAGGTGGGGTCAAGTTCATTCTTTGGAAAAAGCTTTAGGAACTTTGAGTCTCCTGAGAAGTGAAATACATTTGGACCCACTCCTCAAAAGCAAAGAAGTCACTGTGTACAAAGATTTAGTCCCAGGGTTGCAATAGATCCTTGATTATGATTCTGTGATTCTATTCTTCCTATTTTGTTCATTCTTATACCCAATGGCACCAGTGCCTTTTCTGTATAAATACAGCTATCATTGACTAAATGCTTGTGACATGCCAAGCGTCATCTATATTCTCATTTATCCATACAAAAATCCCAGGAAGTATTCTTATCATCCCCATTTTATATTCAGATAAGGCATTTCACAATTTGCTCAAGTTTAAGGCAAGGATGTGAACATAATCTGCCTGCCTGTAGACCCCAGCTTGAGCCACTCTGCTGGCTTGCCTCCCCCTCTGTGCCTGTCTACCCTCCATCTTCATGTCAGTCTATTTCCCCATTTACCGTTCATGAATCTGAGAAGCTTCATGGTGGCTACATTATCTATGGTGCCAATTCCTTGACAGCAAGAACTGCATCTTGTTTACATTTAAATCCCCTACAGTACCTAACACAAGCAGCTATTGGAGGCAGAGAATGAAAGAAAGAGGCAGATAGAAAGAGGAAATGCTGAATTCAGTGACTTGTAGCAAGCCAGCCCGGGAGGCCATACGATAGAGAAATGCAATAAAATGCTAGTTAGGAGACATGGCAGCTGGCTCAGCTTTCCAGATGGGGGGAGGGGTGTTTTTGAGCAAATAACTTAGTTTGTTTCAGCCTCCATTCCTCATCTACAGAATGAGGAGTTGACCTAACTGATCATTCTAATCCCTTGTAACTCCTACATTCTCTGATTTTTGTTCATTTCAACGAGTTTCTCCCTAGCCCCAAAAGGGACCATGATAAACCTGTCTTGTGCTAAAACCCCTTCTATGTACCAAGCACTTTGTATATGTTATCTTCTTGTGATCCTCACAACTCCGTAAGGACAGCATTATCATTTTTATTCAACAGAGAAAGTGAGGCTTAGCAGGTTTACAAGCTCAGGGTCATGTGGTCAGTGAGTGGCAGCAGGGCAACCCCAATCTCCTGCTTTTAGATATTTACAAGTCAACCAGAGTTTGAGAACTGTTGAAACATTCAGCTAAATGGCTTTTTAGAAAGTGCAAAATACCACCCTGTGACCCTGAAAAGTTCCCAATGTGATTCCTTCAATCAGCAGGGATCTAGGACTTGAGAAAATGAAAGGATCATTGAGATGCAATTTTTGGAATTGCCATGTTCAGTCACCACTATGTCTCTAACCCTGGGCAAGCATCTCACAAAAACATCAGATCACTGCAAAACCTGTCATCACTTGGCCGTCTCCACCATCTCTCTCAAGGCTGGGCCTCCAGAGCACTTTCTGTCTGTACTACTCAGTTGTCACTTAATCACACACTCCCTCATCCAGCCTGTTGCTTCATGTGCCTTACTCTTGCCTTGCCAACAAAAATACAAGTTCATTAAAGACAGAAATTGAGCTTTATATTTCTTTCCAGCCTTACAGTATCTACAACAGAGTTGAACCCATTAAGTGATCTTCTCTTTCATTCTGTGTATTCATCACATTTTCAGCAGAAGATCAATCAATGTGCTCCTTCTCTGTCCTGAATATGCTGCCCTAAAAGTACTAGCACAGTTCAACTCTTGCTTGACTAGAAACCACCCTGAAGGCTCTCAGTACCACACCACCCTGCTGAGCCTGCCAAGAATAACACGGTACTGAGATGGAGAATGTGAGTGAGATACCTCCTGCCTCCCATTGAAGAATTTGATTCGAACAGAGCTCTCTAGGTAATAGTCCCATACCAATCCAAGATAATTTTAAAATCAAACCCAAGAGACAAAGAGAGCGATACCAGGGAATCCCTTCCAGTTATGCCATGCCTGTCTCACTCCTGTCAAAGCTGAGTGACTTAAGACTCCTTCTTCTCAGCAACATAGATGACCTGACCACCTGTCTTCTGATACACAGCAGAAAATCCTCAAGATTGCAGAACCCAAAATTTGAAAAATGTATTATCCTAAAAGCATCTCTCTGCCTGTAGAGTAAATGGGATTTGGATTAACCACCTTGATATTTCTTTGAGGGCCCATTAACTTTAATCATTGGCCTCCTGCAAGGCTCACCCATTCTTGCAGGAGCCTTTCTTCTGGGTGATGAGCTCCACTCCCTCTGAGAACATGCTGCAATATGACAACAGACAGTTGTCATCTGAGGCAAAGTATTTGATTTCAGTAATAAAATTCAGGAATATCTTCAGGATACATCCTAAAATGTAGAAAATTCTTCTCTCCCACATCTGGAAAGTTGAGATGCAACATATAAATATTAATCAAGGACATTGTAAGATAATTTGAATTTTCATTCACCAAAGAAATAGATATTATCTGAAGACAGAAAGAAAATAGTACAGCCAAGGATATTTAGAAAAAATAGTTATGATGCGCTAAGCATATACTATGTGCCAAGCTCCTTTATGTTTTTTCATTTAATCTTCACAAATATTCTATGAGGTAGGATCTATCCCCCTTTTGTCCATGATACTATAAAGCTTCAGATGCCTCTAGGAATAACATTGTCATTGAGTGCTAAACCATGCATTAAAATCAAGATCCTTTTACCTCCAAGTCCATTTTGTTAATCACCAAAATTTAGTTTATATGTTTATCCTGGCAGATGGCTGAACATTCAGAACTAACCTTGGAGTTCAGTCCATGTGATCAATGAATTAGGAGGGATGAGGGAAATTTACCAGCTCCCCTAGCTATCTCCCCTTGGTCCTGCTGAGCAGGTGTACCAAGTCCCCCCAGGTTTGCTAGCTAAAGGACAGTACATCAGTATAAGGCTACAGTCAAAGGGAAGGGTAAGAGTTCTAACTTTGAACATGTTCTGTGAAAGTGCTGTTATTTGAAAAAGCTGTCCAGTGTCAGAGCTGAGCAGGGTTCCAGCTGTGAACAGCATTCTAAAGAGTGTTGATAGAATCTGGGCTGTCCGGCTGTGAGGAACCCAGAAGTACTTGAAGAGGTGACAGGCACCCAAGTCCTCCCTTAGCCCTCCCAACAGCTACAGCCACTAACACCAGAAGCCACAGAAATCTGCTGGAGCCAAAAGCCACAAACACTACATTCTCACCCTGATGCCTTTTCAGGAGCCTTAAGGTACCCCCACCAATTTTTCTGTCCACCCATCACAATGGACAGAAAAGCAACTGCTCAAGGCAACAGTGATGGCCTTGAAAGCTGAATCTAGCCTGGACACTGGACCACTACAATAGTTTAACTCCATGAGGAATATCACAGGCCAAACTGGAGAAGCTCTTCCTTGTTCTTACCAACTCCTCTACTTTGGTCAGTGGTTAGAAGTTGAAGGTGGGGTACAGTTGGTTTATCACCTAACATAATGAGGAAAATGATAAGAGATGAGTGATGTACAGGAATCAGCAGGGACTTTGGAGTCAGATGAACCAGGTTCAAATCACAATGTTTCCATGGATTAGGTATACAATTTTGATTAAACAAGCTCTGCAAGCCTCCCTCCCCTCATTTTTTAAAGAGAATAATAGTAATTTCTTTTGGGAGTCATGGCAAAATTAAACAAAATAAAATACAAATTATGATATGTGGTAGATTTCGAAAAATATTCATTTTTCCTCCTCCCATGCATTCACAGAGGGGTTAAAATAGTGATTTTCTGCTAAGAAATCTCATGGCATCAGAAGCCCAGAAATGCTAGGTGGTAAAGTAAGGCATCTGCAGCGACCTGAAGTATAACACAGATGGGCAGGGGAGATGTCACCAGGGGAAGTGAGGGGGTCACATAAGAAAATGTCTTAAAGTGCTCAGAAATGCCCTTTCAAGTTTTTATTATTTCAAATTCCCAGGATGGTTTAAGAATCTGTAAACGATGGGATGAACACAGAGAACATTCCCAACACCAGCAACCTTTGAATCAGTATGTGACCCTAACTAGAAAACTGCCTTCAACACTGTTAAATGTAGAAGTTTTTATGTAAATAAAATGTTCGGAAACTATAACCTCATCTTTGTCTGTCAATGAAGATTCTACCATTCATTGTTCAGGTCCAAATTCTACTACTCTATCAATCTCTCTGTTCCAGGTGGCAGAAATCCAACTTAAACTGGCTGAAGCTTTAACATTATATGGTTTGGGTAGCTGAGCAGTCCGGTTCAGCTTCCTTCCATATAGTGAGAACTTCAAATGATGGCAGCAGGGCCCAGCTCTCTGCTGGGTTTCTCTTTGTTGGCTACATTTAGGGGTCTGCATGGTGGCCCTCAGCATCCTCAGGCTGTCTTTGTCAAAACAAAAACAAACAAACAAAACCAGTCCAGCCCAACAGAAGAGAGAATCTGCTTTCTGTGGGGTGGGGTGGAGGGGGCACAAAAACAACATCTTGGGTCCAGTTTGGGATTTTCTGTTTACTGGTAAACCTGACTCCAGCCAGATGAGTGAGTCCACTCATAACCTGGCTTGGGACACATGAACCGGCTGGGAATAAAGTCAGTACCACGACCGGCACATAGTCTGAGAGTGAAGAGGCACAGTACTCAAAAACTAGTTGTGGATATTGCACAGTGACATCAACCACTGTCCACTACTGCCCTCCTGCCCCAGAGAACAATGGCCTTTATGTCCTTCGCACGTTTACTAACTTCCTTTGTGCCGCTTACGTAGTTCTTGTCACATGCGACCTTACATTGTAGGTTAATGATCAGTGCCTCTTTGTCTCCATCAACATTGTCTTTCACAGTGCTTTGCCCTTAGTGAGTAAATTAAGGGAATTTAACAAAAATTAATGAATTTAACACACAGCTTTGAAAATGAAAAATTGAAGTCAAAAGTTGAAATAGTTGACCTGTAGAAGAGATTAAGAGAAGACAATGTTAGAATTATACAGTTTCTGGAGGAGTGGGAGAAAAGGAAATCTGAGGCCCTATATTTAAAAATTGTTGTCAGAAATCCCCAACTTCCTTAAGAAAATTTATGAAAGAGATTGAGAGGGCGCATTGTTCAAAAATACCAAAAACCCTTGTGGGAAAGCCTGAGCTTTCCAAGTCAAACCATCAAGATAAATAACGAAAGGAAAATATTCCCAAAGATGAAGGAGACAGGTGAATTAATTGGAGTAAAGATGATAGCAAGGAGGCAAAAGCTCTAAAACAAATGAAAATAGTTTTTCAATAACGCTTCCAAGAATTGAGAGGGGAAAAAAGTTCACATAAGAAAGGAAACTCACTATCAAATCACCCAAAAACTCTGCCTGCAGGATTAGATCTGCTCACTATCAAATCCTGTCTGGAGGAAGTCCTCATAGCTACATGAGACAGAGAAGTTGATTAAGTCTCTTAAATACGATCACACTCTTTTTTAATTAACCTCCAGGCCAACTGGGTCAGGGAGTGTAGATTGCTTCTATTTTATTAGCCATCTCCAATTTTACCTTGTCAGGACTGCACAGCATACAAACAGATATGAGAAATTTTTACAGCCCTGTTGTTGAGAAAGAGATTTCAATCAAAAATCTCCTTCTGAAGTAAAAGCTAAATGTATCTTTGCACCAGGAGAACATTTGACAGCAAAGAATAGAAGGTGGCAAATTTTGGCCAGGGGACCAAATTCAACTTGATGTTAGTTTTTATGAGGTGTTATGCCCATTTGCTTATCTAACAGCTGCTTCCTGTGTCTATAAGGGCAGAGTTGAGTAGCCGCAATAGACATCATGTGGTCTAAAAAACTGAAAGAACTTACCATCTGCACCTCTACAGAATGAGTCTGTTGGCCCCTGCCATAGCAGAAGGAGCATGCCAGCCCACAGGAGACAGACAGCTTTCCTACCAGTTCTAAAAGAATCAGGCCTGTTAAGGGCAGAATGGTGATAAGGTTCATCATCATCTTAATGACTACAGACTGTGAGCAGAGAAACAAAGGGGAGAGAAAGACGGCAATGGTTCTGGTTGCTGAGTAGAAGGTTTGCTGAGGAACCAAGAGAGGGAAAGATACAGAGAGCAGAGAGCGGAGAGGCGGAGAAAGAGAGAGGGAGAGAGAGAGAGGCTGAGAGAGAAGGGCGGGGGGGAGAGAGAGAGAAGAAGAGGGAGAGGAGCAATTAGTAGAAAAGCCTTTGTCTGCCTCAAAGTGTTTCTTGCTCCTGCTACTGCTGCACATTTGAATGTTTTATTTCTTCGACCCTCCTAATATTACCAAACAGTTATTATCTGAGCTTCTAACAAACAATTATTCCAGCTCCTAATTTATATTTCAATCATTTTAACTACTGATCTTATGATCACGTCCCGGCTCTGATCACATTAGTGTCTATTAACTATGCAGCAACCAATAAAATCTGCATGAGAGACTTATTCCATATATACTCCCTTAGCGCAATTTATTAAAATAATGTAGACCATTAACGTTTAAACTAAATGTAATATATATATTTAATATAAAAATTCTCATTACTGTGATTAATAAAATTTTTAGTGTAAGTTGATATTTAGTTAGAGAAAATGAACAAGTTAAGCCAACTGAACTATTTCAGTTACATTAATTTAATTAAATATGACTTTCACATTATGTAAGATTAGGTACATACTACTGATAATTCTAACATATTTAAGGGGTCAAAAAGTAGAATTCCACTATCAGTGTTACATGTAAACCACCAAAAGTCCTTCTAGAAAGAGCATACTAACTTCTCTCACTGACACCCCCTCATTTTTCTAGATATGCTCTCATGAGTTACAGAAGTTAAAAATTAATGTAATTGTACTGCGCTGTTTTCTTCCTTAAAAAGCCTTACACTGTTTAGGTTTTTCCCTTTGAACTGCACTAGCCTGTGTGTGTGTGTGTGTAAGAGAGACAAAGACAAGGCACAGAGACAGGAAGAAATATGGAAACACAGAATCACCTCCATTTATGTAGAAACACTTCCCACAGTGATTTCTGGAAGTCTGTGCTAGTCAGACAGCACTTTATTCCTTCCTGTGAAACTACCCTGACCTGGGCTGATGTTACTGCCCTAGCCCTTCCTAGGTTTGCAACCTTTGGCAAATGACTCCTTCAGCCCAGTTTCTCCATCAGTAAAATGGGAATGAGAGATTGTGGAGATTAAGTGAGATGGGCAGGAAAATCCTAGCCTTTCATGACTACCCCTGAGAGCTGGGTGCCTGTGCTGCTGCCTCAGAAAATGTTATGTTTCATTATTTCTCCTCTTCAAGTATAATCACATGGCTAGTGGGGCTAGGGTATTTTCTACATCCAGTACTGCCCTGGCCATGAACTCACCTTATTGCTCTTCTCTGCTCTCTCTCTTTCCTCCTGCTTTCTGTGTCTTCTATGCTGGTGACATTTTACTGACAACTAACGCGTCTCATGATCATTGAGGACTAAAAGGTGAGAGAGGAGAGTGAGTAGAACATATGCACTAACACTGAGCCCTCTGGGTCTGTGGTTGAGTCGCACCCTCCTTGCTACATGTCTGGGCTAAGGACTTTGTCTCTTTAACTCTTGATTTCTATTCCTGCCAAACAAAGGTGGTCAATAATAATACATACTTATAAGGTTGTTGGGAATACTTATTAATGCAGATAAAGTACTTTGAATAGTGCCTAGCCCATAGTAAGAGCTTAATATTAATCCTATCAATAATAAGGGGATAGCGATTTCCAGAATAAAATCACTGCTCTTCTAGAGGCTGGGTCATGCATTGGTGGTGAGTTCAGAACTTGAGGAGACCCACAAAACTCTTCTCTACCAACAGACTATCAGGGTACTGTGATCATTAAATTCCCCAGGAGGAAGAGAAAGCTTTTTTTTCTATAATATTACAAAAAAGTCACAATGTTCTCCTCCTTAGGTTCTAGTGGTTTAGTTGCCAAGTGTCTGCTTGAGAATGAAGAAGATGCCAGTATAGATAGAAATACAGTCGCTTTCAGAGAGCAACATAAAAAAGAGAAGAAAACCTGCCTCCAGACTCTCCTACCTACTCTGGGAAATGCACCAGAAGCCCTGGCGTCTGATGATTGGATTTTACAGCCCAGAGCAAGGTGCTGCTGCCTCTGCTGCTAAAAAGGGACAAGAATGATGTGAAAACAAAATGCTGACTTTCAGACCCAAGATCAGCGCTCATTATTGTAATTTGGAAACCAAGAGGAGAACCAGAACCCAGCCTGAATTATCACCCAGTCTTTTTAATAAATGTGGACAGGGAAATCGCAAGGAAGGTGCTGGCTAATAGGCTGGAACAGATATTCCCACACCAAATCCATCCCAATCAGGTGGATTTATTTGGAAAGGACAGTCAGGCAATAATGGGAAGCAATTATCAAATGCAGTGCAGTGAACTTCTGGAGACAGGGAAGCGCCTGTAGCTGCCATTTCACATCCTTCTCTGAAAGGCCTTTGATCACCTCGCCATTCTGTCCCTCCCCTTCATTCAGCACTAATCTGGACTGAAAGCAGCATTGTTCAGGTGGAGTGCTTGGGACTGAGGATTCCTCCCCTCCCCTTCCGTAACAAACGAGTTCATAGGACTTGTGTCATCACCTTTGTCAATTTTCCCTGTCCCATGACCCCTATTTATTTTGAAGTTATATTAGAAAAATGTCCTTTGTCAATAAGCCCATCGTTTTCTAAGAATCTACCTCTCTTTGGAAACCCCATTATAGGGGCCCATGAAATGGATTCTGGAGTCATACTCCCTGATTTGAATTCTGAACCCAACACATATTAGCTGGATAGTATGATTTAAACTTTCTGTGCTCTGGGTACCCCCCTGTGAAATGGGGGTAATGTAGTACAAGCTTTATTGGGAGGTGGTAAAAGTCAAATGAGTTCACAGCAGTTAAGGGCAAGTTAATTAAGCTAATGCCTTTCCCATCATAGGTACTTGATAAATTTTAGCAATCATCATCATCATCATCATAGTTATCATTTATTCTGGAAGTTATCCTTTAATTTTGACACCTAGTAGTTCTCTGAAAGTGGTTTCAGATATCACTGAAGATCTTCTTAGAAAAACTTACAAGATAGGATGTCACTGAAGCATTAGATCAGGTTTAAGATACCTTAACCTTTGTAATCTATACACAAATAAATTGATATAAGGGAACTCAAAAAAACATTTTTCCTGCTGTAGAATAGGCACACGAAATCAGGTCCATTGAATCATTTTCAAGGCCTGACTTTTCTTCTTCAGTCTTCTCTCTACTCACAGCACTTATTTGCTAACTGGGGTAGAGAATGTGGCCTGTGCTCATGATCTGCCATCAGCATAGTCCACTTTGACCTTATTATGACTTTGCTTTTACTACTGAAGCAGTCAAGATGTAAAACTCACCAAGCTAATCAGACCCTTCCACCAGCACACCAGAAGCAAGCATCTTGGTTTTGCCCTCCCACTCAGAACTTTGTCTTCCAGTCCCTCACTGCCACTGGACTAACCAACTTCCCCAACATGCCATATTCAACACCTACCTGCTTCACTTTGCAAGGGTTGTGTTACATCAGTCAAAAAAAAAAAAGAGGGAACTACTTCAGTAGTCAATAGAAAGCAAAAGAAGAAAGAGAACATGGCTCAGTAAAAATCACTTTTATTCTTAAAACCACAACTATTTCATGACTATATCATGATTTTCTAAGGTTGGCAGACCTCATTGCTTCTGCCTAGTTATCCCACCTGTCAAGGTAAAGGCTATGGAGAACTTTGAACTATAATGAACAAAATGCATCAAGATACCACCAGAGATGTCTCTGAGGAACAGTGTCTTCACAGAATCAGCTTTGCCCAGAAACAAGCCCAAACTGAGTCTTTACCTAATTCAAGTTTGCTCAGATGATCTCAGTAGCTTAGCTCCGGGAGACTTCCTCTTACCAAAAGCCTTAAAAGATCCAAATACCATAACATAAATAGGATCTGGTTTTCAGTAGATAATACATGGTTTTGTTTCATTAATGAAAGGACCCTCTGTTGTCTGGAACAATAAGAGAGAACTTACTTGGTCTGCGTTGCTGTTTGAGCCTGAATTTTGCAAAGCTGTGCCTCTCAATTCTACCCTGAGTTTAAAATATGGCGCACCTGGACAATCTGGTTCTCTCCAGGGAATGTACTAACTCTGGATTGTTTTATGCACCTGAGGTCCACCATATGGAACAACTGAGTCATTAAAATGGGCATTAAAAAGATTTGTTCACTCAGTTAGATTTAGTTAGATAATAACACTTGGCATTTATATAGTGCCTTTCACCTGTCCATCTCAAAGTAAGCAATTTGTAAACATATTTTGTTACAAACTCTTTATAAACTAGACTTTTATTATCTTTTCCCTCTGTAGAAACAGTTCCAATATACTATACAATAAGCCACACTAAAATAAGAGATAGTGCAAAATAAAACAGGAACAAAAACAAAATAATACAGAAAAACAAAACAGTCCAAGACTGTTAAATACATATTATTGCACACACTAGCTACAATATGCCTCCCCAGGCAGAGAAAAAAAGAAGTTTTGGGTGTAGGGGAAGTACTTTTTTATCTAGCCTTGGATGCACAAAAACAGAACTCTCATAATAATTATAAATACCATTACTTAAATTAACTGAATGAAATTGGCTGAAACCTCATAACCATTTCCACTTAAGTAATTCAGTGTTCTAACAATAACAATTTATAGGATTTCTATGCAATTTCAATTAGGTTTTTCATAATTGTCATCTCATTTGCATATCTACCTCTTCAAGTCTACTTCTCAGTAAGTCATAACTCAGAAGTGTAAAGGGATACTTACTGTGACCTTCAAACCAATAGCATTCCTCACAGCTTTATGTATGTGTACAATTTATTTATATGTATATTTTTCTCCAACCTCAGCCTCTCTGACCATCTAATGCCCATCTTCCTTTTAGTTGCCACCTTTATTTTGTGACTTCTTGTGTAAACACAAAAGATCTCTAGGTCCTCTTCCCAGATCTGACACCAATGACTTCGCCTTTGTCAAAATACAACCTCTCTCATCTTTATATCCTTTTTTAGCTAAAAAAATCATGTTGTGTATAATTTTGGCAAATCAGTTATTAATGGGGTTTTCTTTGCTTTTTGGGTTGTTTCAGCTCCCTCTGCACCCCTCCTCAGAGTGTGAGTCACATGTGGCTGGTGTTTTAGCTGTTTCTTGCACAAAACTGAACACGTGAGAACCCTGGGAGGCTGTTGTGGGCTATCTGACAAGAAACTTTATACCTGTCTCTGTTATGTGAGTATAAGGACTTCTGTGAACTTGCTACCAGTTTGGAAGTGACGTAGACGTCTTCTTTAATCTTAAGTCCTACAGAAGTATGTGGCATTTCTTTCATGTATTTCCTTTCTGTCCATATGTGCTTCCACATTAGAAGGTGGGTAAGTAGAAATAAATCTTTTAAATGGTGACAGATTAGGATGCATTGGAGCAATCGGAAAAGGCAAATAAAAATAGACAAAAATAAGTGGAAGGCAAATAAAATAACGTGGGGTCATAAAATCCAAAAAAGATGTAGCTTCCCACTGCTACTGAAAGTTCAGACAAAATGATTTCTGAAAATGTAACCATAGGATTTAACTACATGGAGATAATTGTTGACCTTAACAATAGCAGCTTCAATAAATTAATTGGTACAGAAACTAGAGTAGAGCTGACTGAAGCATAAATGGGAAGAACTGGGCAAAAGTAGTAGACTAAGCACGCATATCTGATTTGACTCTCACTTGAAATTACACTATAACAATGGAAAAGATATTGTTGAAAAGAAGTGTGGAGAATAGTATGTACAATTCTGGATGCATTGTTCTAACAATCTCATTTCTGGGGATATAAATTACAAATAAATCTGCATACATAAGAAAATGATATATCTATAAGATTGTCCACTATGATATTATTAATAATAGCAAAAGATTAGAAACAACCAAAATGTTTAGCAATAATAGGCAACTGTCTAATAAAGTGTGGTATTCTAACAAAGAATATCATGCAGCTGTGAAAATTATAGTGAAGAAGTTCTCTATGTGCCTATTAGGAAAGATCTTCAGGGGGAAAAGCAAAGGGCAAAATTTTTTGTGAAAGAAAGGGAGAGAGAATTATTATATCTGCGTGTATTGGCTGGATTTTGGATTTAAACAAAGAACACAAAGTCAGAAGGAAAGAAAGGGAACATGATCAGTGAGAAAGAAGTCAAAGTGAGATTCCCATTTAAATAGTTTTTGACTTTTTAAACCTGATTATAGCATTACCTATTTTTGAACCATGTTAATTATATTAGCTCTTAAAAATATATACACCACTGCTTGAGGATGTAGAAACCTGAAAAGAGTGTTACTCTTTCCATTGCAAAAATGGCAAAAAAAAAAAAAAAAAAAGCCAGAGAAACAGCAAGTTCGCAACTTTCCTTGATGCCATCAGACAGTTGTAGTCACAGAACTAACAAGCCTGAAATCTAAAGAGAGACAAGTAGCTGGAGGGAGTGATAGGATGTGAGGACCTGCTTACCTTGGGCGGGCACAAGCAAGGAGAATCAGCGAGAGCTGTCAACCAATCTGTGCAGAATGTGTGGAGGCTGCCAAGAGAGTATGGAGCCACTTGGAGAGTTTTAAATAACAATAATTACTATATTAAAGTCCCCAATTGAAAAAGGTGAGCCATATGAACACTCAGATGTACAATTTCAATACATAAGGAAACTCTGAAAAGAATTCTAAAAGAATCAAATGGAAATGCTATTATTAAATTTAATAACAGAGATGAAAAAACATCTTCAACAGAGTCTTCAGGGAGACATGACATAACCAAAGAAAGAATCAGTAACATACATCAGTAGAAGTTATTCAACTGAATCACAGAAAAATATGTTAAAATTAAAAATATATAAAGAGCTGTGGGACAGTAGCAAGTAGCCAAATGTGTATAACTGGCATCTCAGAATGTTGAAAGACTAGTGTTTTTCACCATGAGATTTCTCAAAAGACAAAAATGCCTTCTCTCAACACTGCTATTCAATGTCATGATAAAAGTCCTAGCCTGTGCAACAAGGCAAGAAAAAATAATATTTACACAGATTGGAAAACAGAAATGAAACTTTCTCTAGTTACAGACATGTTTTTATTCATGGAAAATACCAAAGAATCTATTTTAAATCTCCTAGAAACAATAAATGAGTTCAGCAAATTTGCAAGATACTAAGTCAATAAACAAAAAAAAATGTATTTTTAGTAGTCACAAAATAGTCACAAGGATATAAAATGCAGCATAGGAAAAATAGTCAATGATATTGTGATAATAATGTGCAGTACTAAATTGGGACCTGAAATATTGGGAGAACCATTTTGTAAAGTATATGATTGTCTAACCACTATGCTGTACACCTGAAACTAATACAAAATAATGTCGATTGTAAATTGTAATTGAAAAAATAAAAATTTAATAAATAAATTATATTTCTATATCCTAGCATTGAGCAATTAGAATAGAATTTTTCAAAACAGTACTTATTACAATAGCTCCAAAAATAAAATTTTGAATATAAACATAACAAAATATGTTCAGAATCTGTATGCTGAAATCTATAAAATACTGATTAAACAATTAAATAAAACCTAAATACTGTAACTAGAAAGATAGGCTTGATGCATGCACTAGCCTGCAGTGGCCACGGCATTATGGATGAGATACAAGACAAATTCACACCGACTACCGAGTCCTGGGGAGGAAAAGGGACGGCAAGGCTACTCTCTCAAGGGGAAAGTGAAACGACCCTTGCCTGGGCAGGCTTTTATTGGGTTTCAGTTTGCACAGAAATACAGGTAAAGTTTATTAATCACTGTCAGGTAGTAAGGATCAAACAATAGATAGCGTACAAGGAACTATAAGGGCCTGTTCTGAGTCAGGGTCTGTTAGCTAAAGGACTACAGAACTTTGGGAAACAAACTCATTTCCTGCTGAACGCTTATCATTTAATTGAGAACATTCTTAACAAAGCAGGTTTCACAGGATTTTGTATGTTCTTTCTTAGGCTTGATCACCTGGAGAGCCTGCCCTTTCCAACACAGGCTGCACCACCTTCTGTCATTGTTTCAGGCTTAAATCAGGCAGGGGAAGTAAGGCAGCCAAGAGATTAGGAGACATCTCGAAGACAGACTGAGGACTCAGGCTATGTCAAAACCTGGGCAAGGGTCTACCACCCCCTTTTGCTGTAGCCCCAAAAGTTTTTCCCTGGGGCCTCCCCATGATCATGCCTATCTTAGGTCATTCCCCCCTTGGGGAACCTCACCCCTTCATTGACTAACAGATCAAGCATTAGGGGCCAGTTATGGATGAAGTAAATGAAGCAGAAGTAGTGTTCCTGCCAGGGAGATAAGCTTTGTCTCTTTAGCAGCTTATGGTCCAAAGGTCGCTCACTCAGCTTTAGCCATGGGGGGAGAGGGGGTTACAGCTTCTGAAACCAGACAGGGAAGTTCCCAACATCAGCTAATATGGACACTTTATAACAATAAGGCATTAAATCTCCAAAAATTGACCTACAATTTCAATGTTTTACAGTTTGGGCTCACAAGTTTCCTTGGCAATACCGAAGTGGGGACCAATTTAAACTCCCCACGACAATAAAAATATGGAAAATTATCTAACTACATGCCATACTTTTTAGGTTTACTTCTATATAGCTTGGCTTCAGTTTATCAAGTTGTTATTCCCTGAGATTTATCAGCCTCTTCAAGTTTATTATTAGGATCATCTGGCAGAAATATACTATCTGCCACAACACAACCTCAATGGTTTCCAAGGTTCTACATTTCTCTATCTTGCTAATTGAAAATTTGTCTTCATTAGCTGTGGGGAAGTTTATGCTCCGAGTATTTTTACATTATTTAATCTTTAAAAGGCAAATGAAGAATAATGTGTAAATGCCAAATTCTAGAATCAACAGTTTTTTATATTACTAAGGAACTCACTGTGGAGAGAAATACAACTACGTATAGTAACAGGTTTGTAAACAGATATTTGAGTAAAATTGTAGCAGAAACTTGAACAAGTATTTGGAAAACATTTTGTGTGTGTATAATCAAATTTAAATACACTAGCTCTCAGAGGACAAATTTGTATTTCCAAGATGCTAGGCATGCAACCTTCCTGGGACCAACCAAGAAATCACTCTTCTAGTTGGTTATATGAGGAGAAAAGAGCACTTGCCAATGAACCTACGTCATTAGTTCTACGTCCTCCCCCAAAGTCACCCTTACTTCCTTGGATGGGTCTATAGCACTAGTAGTAATAAGAGGATAATGACCAACTACTAAAAATTTAGTGCTGTGCAGCTATTTTCTGTGCTTTTGTGAAGAATTCAAATTGTCTGACGTGGAAAATGAAACTCTGCTAACTTTTTCTGTATCTACAAAACCACTTTCACTCCCCCCAGTTTTTCTCTCAAAGGCTCAGATGAGATTGATTCTTCTGGGCACACCGCCATGTTTATCCCGTAGCATTACATGACACTGAGCTCTTCCTCCTCAGGCTACCACCTAACCTCCAGGGGGCTCTGGGGTCAAAATAAGAAGCAAAGCAATACTCCACACTTAAGTGACAGCTGCCTGGTTTCATGTTCAACCACATCGTTAAGATGCCCAGTGAGTCATGATTGAATATCTCAAATAGCACATCAATAAATTTCTATGCAATATAATACAAAGGCATTTGGTTTTCAAAGTGAGATAAGAATAAAAGTAACTCTAAAAAGACTCACTCGCGGAGGCAAAAATTACCTCACATTTTTACCAAAAATTACCAAAAATTTCAACACATTTTTAATGAAATCTATAAGGGAGAGAGATTTTTGACATGTTTGTAAAATCAATAGTTGAAAAGCTTTGCACATCAAGTATATATGTGTATGTATTTTGCCTAATTGACAAATGAGTTCATATTGAATATGCATTGCCCTAAAATCAGCACACACTACAATAAAGGGTCAAAATAGAAACACCAATAAGATGCTACATTAGAGGTTACATGACATCTATGAGGAGATACATGGCAAGTAATTACAAATTATTTTAAGAGATATTTTCTACGCTCATGTTAATGTTTTTTTCTGCCGTGTGGTTCCTGAAGCTTTAATTCTACAACTTATCTTCATTTCCCTTTAGTTTTCTCTTTTTTATTCACTTTGCAAACATTAAAAATATCACCCTCCCTTTTACCCTTTCATATAGCTCCTTTTGTTCCCTTGTCTTGTATCTTTCCTCCCAACTTTTCACTGCTTCACTCAGGGCTGACCAAAGATCAGTGTCAGACTTCCCCCTAAGAATTGTACCTGCCCTGATTGTATCTCACTGACTCTTATCCCCAATGCTTTCCCTGTGCACCTCAGGTCCTTGTCTAGCCAAAGACATGACTGACAACTGAAGACAGGAGTAGGCCACAGGCAGTGGAGATATGAGAAGCACTCCTCTGGTTTTCCTACACATCTCAACACATCTCAACAACTAAGGGCAATTACTTTGTAACTACCCACATCTTCTTGCTTCTACCCTTCTCTTGGCTTCGGAAAACATGATTTAGCTATCTGTGCCTCGAATGCCCCAGGAACTACTTACAAATGTCCATCCAGTTTGTTCCTCTATCATTGTTCTAAGCTATCCATGCTATAGCCTACAAACCGGCCCCTTCCCTTCATCTGGCATTCCTCAGTAGTGATCTGAGCCCTTTTCTTTCAAAGCATCTTCCCATGAGACCGAGATCAGACAATTTCTCTTAGTCACCAATTGACTGCTATGTCTTCTGTCTTCAAACTCACGGCAAGCTCTCTTTCACCTCCACCTGCAATAAATCAAGAGCATTAGAGACTCACTTGTAGCCCTGCCACAAGTTATTATCAGCATGTTCAAGATAAAATAAAGTAAAAATACCTGGCTGGTGTAGTTCAGTGGATTGAGCGCGGGCCTGCGAACCACACGATCGCGGTTCGATTCCCAGTCAGGGCACATGCCTGGGTTGCAGGCCGGTTCCCTGCAGGCCAGTTCCCAGCAGAGGACGCACAAAAGGCAACCATACATTGATGTTTCTCTCCCTCTCTCCTTCCCCCCGTTTCCCTCTAAAGATAAATAAATAATAAAATATTTTTAAAAAAAGGGTCACTCCAAATTTAAAAAAAAAAAAAGATAAAATAAAGTAAAAATAGCAATACCTTTATGATTACAAATGAAATGAAGTGGACACATTTTCTCCTATTCTTCCCACCAAATACAGCTAAAATGCTTGAATGTTATACATAAAACAAACATAAGAAAACTTTGAAAGGTGGAGAAAAGAACTGGCTAGGGGACTTGAGACTCAAGAACTGACATGGCAGTGTGTTCCCTGCATGTTCTTTTTGCCTCATCCACATCCTGGACAGGGTACTTGAGAAGTCTGTGATATAACATGTTTACACTGGAAAAAAGTTCTGGCAGCTGCTTATAAAACTGTATGTATATGTATGCCTACCCTATGACACTTCAATTCCTATCCTAGATATTTATGAAAGAGAAATTAAATCATATTGTCACAAAGGACTTTTATAAAATAATGTTCATTGCATTTTGATTCATAACAGCCCAAAACATGAAGCTACCCATGTGTTCATTAATAGAAGAATGAATAAACAAACTGTGATTTATTCATACAAGGGAATTCTACTCATCAATAAAAATGCATAAACTCTCAATACACGCAACAATGTGAATAAATCTTAAAGATGTCATGCTGAGTCAATGAAACTAGACACATGAGAAGAACATACTGTATGATTTTAATGATATAAAATTCTAGAACATGCAAGAATCTATAGTAAAAATTCTGTATTGTTGTTAACTCTGAGGAATAGGACAAGTACTGGCTGGGAACGAGCATGACGAAACTTTCTGGTATATAGTGGAACTATTCTACAATTTGATAGAAGATGGTGTTACATAGCAGTATGTTATTTGCCAAATTTCAGCAACCATAGAAGTAATTGTGCATTTTATTGTGTATAAATTTTATATCAGAAATAAATATCTGTAAAGAAATATTGAACTCTTGTTAATGGTATTTATGTTGACATATTTTGAAGGAAGTATAGTAACATTTCATCCATAGTTTACTTTGAAATGCAACAACAACAATAATGGTTGAATAGATGAATAAGTGTATAATAAGCAAGCAGTGTTCAATGATATTGGTAGAATCTAGGTGGTGAGTACAAGTATTCACTGTAAACCTCTTTCAACTCTGCTTTATGTTTGAAATTCTTCATAATAAAAGGTTTGGGGGGAATTGGTGATATTTGTGTGTGTGTGGGGATCTCTTCTGTGACTGTTAACTCTATTAATTGTTTACCCTTAGTTAATACCACACTATCTTACTTACTCTAGCTTATATTAAATTGTTCTTCAAGATTATGTTATTTCTGGCTCTCTGCTTTTACAATAAATTTTAGAATCAGCTTGTCAATTTCTACAACAGTTTTTCTGAGATTTTGATTGGGATTGAATTGAATCTATAGATCAATATGGAGCAAATTTACATATTTACAATACTGAATATTTAATGTGTGAACATACTCTGTTCCTGTATTGATCTCTTTAATATCTCTCAATAACATTCTGGAAGTTTCTGTATAGATATATTGAAACTGTTTTTGCTACATTTTTTCCTAGGTACTGGAAAATTTATTCTGCCAAAGTGTTATTTTATTTTGTATTTGAAGTACATAAAAATACATTGAAAGGACCGAGGAGAAATGCCTAATTCTGCAAATGGGGAGAGAAATATACATGATGATCCTGGAAGCACTTAGAGTGCCAAGAAGTAGGGAAGTGCTAAAAAAAAACTACATTAATGAGAGTTTGTCAAAGAGACACATGAGACAACTGAAAGAGCTCCCAACAGCCAAAGCTGGAACAAATGGGGTAATAAAGTAAAATAATACCTAAAGCATAAAATAAATACCCATGAGTTCAAATATATGCCAATGAATTATAGAGTAAATAAATTAGGGGAAAAAGACAAATCTCTCATGCAGAAGTGTTAAAAATAATTTATGTAGATATCCAGTGCTCAACAAGAAGATCATAAATTTCCTTTCTTTAAGTGTGGGTTACCCATGGTGACTTTCATCCAAACAGTACAACAGAGAAGGGGGAGAGGTTATAACTTTACAGTGAGTGGAAAAATCTAACAAATATTCTCAGACAAGTGATCGAGGTCAAATCAACTGTGTTCAATTGTGTCGATAGTGTGTGCCCTTGACATGTGATTAAAATTGCAGTTTGCCTATTGCTCTTCCTTCCCAAAAGCCATAATCCAAGTCTAATCATGAGAAAAACATTAGCCAAATTCCAGTACATAAGTTGTTTACAAAATACCTCACCAATATTCCTCAAACTTTCAAAGTCATGAAAAACAAGAAACATTTGAGAAATTGTTGTAGTGACAACGAGCCTTAAAGAAACATGACATATAAATATAACATGATTATCCTGGATGGAATTCTAGGACTATTAACATTTTCTATTTCATCTTGTGTCAGGTTGGTATGTTGTGCATTTTTAGTAATTAATTTAATCTGATTCTTTATTCTTATTGTTTTAGATACCCAAAGAAACTGTAACAATGTCTTCTTTTTAATTCTTGATATGGTAATTTACAATTACTCCTTTTTCCTTAATCAAAATTACTACAAGTTTGTCAATTCTTCTTATTTTTTTAAGATTTAGCTTGTGATTGCCATATGACATTCCCAAATCTAGTTGAATGGCTATGAGAAATACAAGGTCTGTCCAGAAAAAGACGAGCCATTGTTAATATAATGAGAATGGCTTGTGTAACATTGATGTAACCTGGCAGCCAAGGACAGTGGACTGAAATGTACATCTGTGAACAATGATGACTTCACTGTACTAGTCAGTGGGGGTGGCAGACACCAGTGAGTGAGCATGTGTACTGTGTGACCCGTTGCATTCAAAATGACTAAGCAAGTAGAGCAACAAAACTGCATCAAATTTTGCATTTAGGTTGAACATTCCTCCATGGAAACTATTTCAATGATTTAGAAGGCTGATCTACGGTCAACTGGTGATTGGCAGCTTCATCACAACAAGGTGCCTACTCATCCATCATGTCTCATGCAGAGTCATCCAGGTGACTCAGCCTCCTTACAGCCCAGATTTGGGGTACTATGACTTCTGACTTTTCCCAAAACTAAAATCACCTTTGAAAGGAAAAAGATTTCAGACCATCAGTGAGATTCAGGAAAATACAAGGGATCAGCTGATGGCAATTGGGAGAACTGTGTGAGGTCCCAAGGTGCCTACTTTGAAGGGGAAAGAGGTGTCATGGTCTTATGTACACTGTTTCTTGTATCTTATATCTTCTTCAATAAATGTTTCTATTTTTTATATTAGATGGCTGGGTACTTCTGGACAGACCTCATATATTATTTTCCACATTTAGCATCATAGAATTCCCAAGTACTCATATTCAAAACAACAATAGATTTTGTAAAAGACACTAAGAATTAAAATCAAATCAGCAAAATCCTGTCTAACATTGAGCATTTATATAGAGCTAGCACTGAGCCCTTATACCGAGAGTAGTAGAAGACATGGGAAGAAAAAAACTAGACAGAGAGTGTATTTGAAACTCATATGCTTGGATGTAATAAAGGATGATGTTTAGTAAAAATGTTTTCTTGCAGGTTGTCCAGTGATCCCTTTGTGCTTCACTTGGTGTGAGATGGTCCAGCCAGGAAACCACAGATACTCCTCAACTTACAGTGGGGTGACTACCCAATAAAGCCATCATAAACTGAAAATACTCTGAGTTGAAATACATTTCATACTACACAGTAGAGTATGGTTGTTTACCCTGGAGACCAGTGGCTGGCTGGGAGCTGAGTCTAGCTGCCGCTGCCCAGCATCACAAGGGAGTATTGGACTATGTATCACCAGCAAGGAAGAGATCAAAATTCAAAATTTAAAATATGGTTTCTACTAAATGCATATCACTTCCAGACATCCTTAAAGCTGAAAAGTCATGAGTAGAACTGTTGTAAGGTGAGAGACTATCTGTACCATGATGATGGAGTAATCACCCCCGAGAACAATCACTAAATTTTGGTGGGGATGGCAAGATGGAATAGTAAATTTTCTTGGGAGACACTAAGAATAGAAAGTTTTTTACTGGTCTGTGTGGAAGCTGGGAGCAATGGATGGAAATAAGGGAACCTCTTAGGTTCCCTCTAGCGTGATTCATTCATAACACTGAGAATAGAATCTGATATCGAAACACTTGGATTTAAACACATTTACATTGAAGTTTAGCAGTGAAACTCCCTTGACAAATTCAGAATTCTATTAATGGATTATTGCCCTGTTATACAAGCATAGCAAAATACTATATAAACCTCACAGAACGTGCTTAGCAGGAATTGGAACTTTTAGCATGTCTGGTATAACCATCATATACAAATACATATATATTTTAAGTCCCCATATGTGCTTCTGTTAAAAATAAAAATTAGTGTTTAGGAATAGCTATTTCCTAAAAAAAAAAACCACCCGTTGACTTCTTTGCCAGAAAATTGCAGCTCCTAAATTGACACATTTTGGTCCATCTGTATGTACAGCCTGCTCCTCATCATGATTGTAACACAGGCATCTTAACTTTAAATGACACCAAACAAACATAAAATTAGCACTGGCGGGTACCCCCTGCCACTCAATTTGTGTTGGGTTTAACACCTTCTTATTTTATATGCCCTTCCACATAAACAGTTTTATATTAGCCCCTGATATGATGCCTCCCGACAATTCGGGGTTGGGCTGTTCAAAAGCACTAATTAGCAGCTTTCATACAGAAGGGAACACGTTTATTAGAAAAATCCTGTAAACCCAGAGCCCCCTTTGGGCCCTGCCATTTGTGTGTGAGATAGTTCAATAAAAAGTGTACTGTATTGTTAATTCCAAGACTTTTCAGGAATGTAATCAATCAGAGAGGAAATATAAACTGTATTTCTATAAACAAAAGAAAAGCCTGATAACTGGCTTTAAAGCTGAGCTCAGAAACCATCACAAAGAGCAGATACATTTATAAAACTAAACACACTTCATAATAACAATAAAAATATTACAATTGTGTATATATGCAATTGACATGTATGCACTGCATTCAATTTTAGCACAACTGGCAACACATTTATTAGATTAACACTTCATTCATTTCTTTCTATCACTTCCAGCAATACCAAAGCCATATATACATACAGATTAACTTTAGCAGAAAATAAAGTAAACAGTCTTCTGGTATTTGTCCCTCTTTTGAAAATATAGAAGCATATGTCATTTTCAAAGGATTCAGGGAATACATTTTTCTAGAATTTGGTATTCCACATAGCCTAATTATTTCTTTTTAAGGCACATGTTATATTCCTAACTAGCTATTTATAATGTCAAGGAATGTTGCTCTTTTCCCCAACTTTCCTCGTACCTTGATCAGATGGTTCTAGTTAATATTTCTGGTACTTGTAAATAATTAGATCCTTGAGTGCTCTAAGATCACACTAATTCCTACACCATTAAGAAAGGAAAATGTTTCTACTTTTTGATGCATTATAAGTGGGAGATATTAACTTCTAGATGAGATTATGCATAAGCAGGGGGAGAGCTTTGCACCAAGATAATATTTAAACATAAAATGTTAAGCACCTTAGGAATTAGGAATGATTAAAAGCAAATAGGACAACACAACCATATCATATTTGGATTGTAGGCCCCTCTCCCAATTGTGCATTTTTCTACTCCCCAAAGCAAAAAGCATCTTCATATATTAAAATTGTTTAGCTGTCAGGGTAGATGGTTTGAACAGTAGCAAATACTCAAAACCAAAGAAGCAGTGCACTTCAGTAAATATGTTCATGCTATGTCATATAACTGAGTTGTATACAGCAGAGTAGTAACCTTTTTTGTTTTTATCGCCAATACTTTGTCATTTGTGCAAACTGCCACTAAGCAATGTAATTTCTAAAGCAAGTTCTTAAAACTTAAAGGAAATTAACTCATATCAATTTACAGTATTATTTACTAATATGGTACTACACATACTTTACTATTTGAGGTGAATAGCTTTGTAAAATTATAGTGAAATGATGAAATCGTTCCATTTTAAGTAGGAAATTCCACGCTCAATGGGTTAACTTCAATTTTTCCAGTTTTATTCCACTATTAGAAACAGATTTAGTGAAAGACCTCACATATTTGAATATATTCATATTTCACAAAATATGAATATACTTTAATGTATTTTCTCCAAAGAAATAAAGCTGGCTGACACTTAGGTTTGTTTTTCCTCTCATGCTTTGGTGTAGATAGTATTTTATGTTGCAGACGAATATGTATCTTATAATGGACTTAATGGACTTAGCATATAGTCTTTCACTAAATACGCTGAGCATTTCATTTTGGGTAGCCGCCATGACACGTGATGAGCAGTTTTACATAGTCTGGGAGTATGTTTATATTTCATCAAGCCTTTAGAGACAGATTCTCTGTTTCTGGCAAGTATGGACTATACACCTTCGCCATTTGTGACAGTGACACTGTCTTTCAGTAAACCTGTATCTGCCCACTGTGATGGAATTGAGGTAAGACTGTAAGAGTATAGGTCCTAGAAAAAGGAAACATTTCCAGGTCTCTATAGGCCTGCTGTGTTAAATCATATGATGACTGTGTTAGTTTCCTAGAACTGACAAAGCCAAGTACCACACATTGGATGGCTTAAAACAGAAACCTATTGTCTCATAGCTCTGGAGGCCAGAAGTCTAAAACTGAAGTGTCAGTAGGGCCTTGCTTTCTCTGCAACCCGCGGGGGAGAATCCCTCCTCGCGTGCCCCTTGCTAGGCCATCAATCCACAGCGTTCACGGCTCCAATCTCTCCCTCTGGAGTCACGTGGTGGTTTATCCTGTGCGTCTTCATGTTGCCTTCTTATAAGAACACTGGACCCATTGAATCAAGAGCCACTCTATTCAAGTATGGCCTTATCTTCATTAATCCATCTGCAGTGACTGAATTCCCCAGTAAAGTCACATTCTAACGTACAAGGGGTTAGGACTTCAGCATATCTTTTGGAGGGACACAGTTCAACCCTCGGCAACCATTAACCAACATCAGATGCAAACCTAAACTGGTATGGCCAGGTCCAAACAGCTAGCTAGAATCTTTCTCTAGATCATCTCTTTCTTCTTGAAGGAGTTCCATTGCCTGGAGATGGTGTTGGAGTTGGTGGTACGCTTCTCCTTTAAACACCAGTCAGGTGGAGGAAGAGAGGAAAGTGAAGAGGTTAGATGAGAGATCTACAAATGTCTAGTCTATAATAAATATAATTTTGCAGGAATTTAGATATACTGTCAGACAGAAAAAAAAAAAGGAAAGAACTTCCTTCTCTCTTGCCACTGCTATGGACTATACTAAAAGGATCCTTTGGAGAAATACTCACACTGTCCACTAGGGGTGCCCTGCTTTCCATCAACTCTGTCCTGTGAAAGTCACTACTCTCCATCATTCACTTCCTCCAATTCATCAATAGAAAACTGCTATTGAAGTAATAATAATAATATAAAACAAAACAAAAACCAGTGAACAAAGCATTCATAACGAAGTGGGGAGGTATTTTCCATTACCCCCCACTTTAGCCTTTGTCTTCAAAGTCCTCTCTGAAGAGTATTAAATGGTGTTTGCCTTTTTCCCTTTTTTGTATTTCTCTTTTTGGAGAGGATGAGAAGTCAATGAGATTTTTGAAAAGGCTCAGAACAGAGAGGTCACTTTTGAACAAATGACATGTAAGGCAAGATAAATTCACACTTTTCAGGCCTCATGAAAAACAAGGCCAGCTTTGTCTGGGATTCACTAAGAAGTCATTGAAGGTAAGCATCAGCTGCCCACTGGTCATGACGGAGTAAAACTCAGGGAAACATGAGCTAAAGAGAGTTTATATGTAACCATAGGTTGATCATCCCTAACTTCCCACAAAGCCCTTACATTTCCATTTGGAATGAGTATAAGATAGCCTAGCCAGGCCAGCCCCTCTGTCACCAATCAAAACTCTCCACATTTGCCTAATTATCTGTTCTCATCATCAGTCATTTCTTGAAGTCTCAGCTTCATTCAGATGCCAGGTATTTCCGAAATTAATCATGTCATTGAAAGCGGCATCTTTTCATGTAAATGGACTTTATTATCTGGGTCAGAAAGTCCCCCCTTTGAGCAGTGAAAGCCCATTTGTAGGGAAAGTGTCTGAAATCTGACATGCTGCCTTCCCACGAAAGACTCAGCGCTGACCTCCTAGCAAGTACCAAGTGTTTGTCACTGGGAGCTTGTGTGGTGTATGTGTGTGTGTGTATCTCAGAGCCTTGGGCTGGCTGCATGCTAATTTGCCCCATTGTTTCAGGGTGACTGCCTTTGCAGTATTTAAGAACAAAGCTTTTTTGCATAAGCCCTATGCACAATTATTTTATGTTTACATTGAGGCCCATCATCCTATCTTTATTGCAACTGTGTTAGGGGACTGCAGAGCTGCTTTGTCTCCTTGTAAGGCTGTAGATTACAGGCAGGATTGTAGCGGGATACCAGAGCACTCCTTTTTCATTTAAAAGCATTTTACAAATGCTTGAGGACCTTGGGCTGGATCAGCACCACGTGGCTTTCCTCAGCCTCCGAGTTTGGAGAGGGGGGAGGAAAACATTTCTAAGAGCTTGGCAAAGTGCTTTGTAATTCACTTTTTAGGTTATGACATTTGGTCCCTGAAGGATGGGCAAATGAGGAATAGAGAGTTAGAAATTCCCACTTGTAGAAGTATCACCAAAACTGTAACAGGGCCTCTAAAAGGGTTACATACTCAGATTCACAGCACTGGCTGGGATGTTATCTAATTAGCAAGTAGGTGTGCCTGATGAAGAGCCAACCCCAGTAACACTCTTCCAGTGACAAAGCACCGACCACCCACCTCCAGTGTGTAAGGAACACGGAAGGAAAGTGCTTTCTACATCTCTGACTCTTTTCTTTTGTTCTGTGCTTTAACAACTAGGTGTTAATGATGGAGTGTTTTTCCTCTGGGAGGAGTAAAGAAAAGTAATATTAATTGCCTGCAACGCTCCCTCCTACATGGAAATAAAATTAATGTTGTGGCATAAACTGGAAAAAAAACAGGAAATTAAAAGTTAAGGCTGACCTGACTTGAGGTGGTGAACACACAATACCATATACAAATGATGTATTCTAAAAGTGTACACCTGAAACCTATAGAATTTTATTCACTGATGTCACCCCAATAAATTCAACAAAAAAATTTAAAAATAAATAAAAAGAAGAAAGTTAAGGCTGACACCTCCTTCATGATGGTTTTTTTTTTTTTTTTTTTGGTCCTTGTAAAATGACTATAGTATAAGATAATTTGCTGGAGGAAAGACCTAATCATGGAGTTCATCAAGAAAGGGAAAACATTTTGAACCTCATTTTGCTCTCTTAAACCCCAGCTGAGAGCTGGTTTTAAAAGTATGCCAGTTTTTCTTATCTGCTTCATTTTTCTAAACCCGAAGACTTTCTTTAAATCAAAGGAAAACAGAAACCTCCTCTTCATAGTTTTCAAAAAATCTGATACTTTTCTCATTCTTTAAAACAAATGGACACAAGACTCAAGAAAATCAAGAATGTCCTACATCAGAATGGCTGGAGAGCATGATTTGTCTGGAATTTGGGAATACAATTTAGAGTATTCTATTATCAACCAAAGTTCTATAAGGAAAAAAAAGCAAATATAAAAAATCAACTTCTGAGAGGCTGTATTTAAGAAAGACCTCAACCCCTCCATGCTTTTGTAGTGTTTGAAGATTAGCCAACAGGGAGAAAAGGGAGTGTAACCTCAAGAAATGAAACTCTAGGCTGTTGGCCAGAAACTCAGAGCATTCATCTTTCCCCCTTTGCTGAGAAGAATGTTTCTGGGGAAGTTCAGTGAGGGTCTTGAACTTCTCAGGGCTTTTCTGAACTCCAAAAATAAAATGACTGTGAACCTTACCTTTCTCTTTGCATCTGCCTTTAGTCATGCTAACCATGGCCTCCTTTAATCTTCTGAGTTCACCATTAGAAATACAAATGACTTCTTCTGGTGCCCAGGAAAGCTCGGCAGTGCCATCCTTTCCATTGGCTGTATCATGTCCACTCTCTCTTACTTTGCAACAATACAACCACCTCCTGGGCTGCTCGTGATTTCCATAGTTGTTCACACATAGCATTTCAGAAGTTGTTCCGTTTCCTTCAGAACAGTTAAATGTAGTAACTACATTATAAGCTCCTTGAAGGCAGGGCTCTCAAATACAAGGACAATCTTAAAAAATCAAAACACAGGCCACAGGGTCTGACGAAGGGCACCTTTTTCTGTATGAATTTACGTATGTAAAAACCAGTGGGGAATATTCTAAATTAGCACTGTGACCAGCTTTCAGACCAGCTTTACTGTGAACAATCCCTGTTTGTTCACATTATCTGTAATAGTGAACCCAGTAATGCAAAGGTGCTTAACAAATTTCTGTCCGAGTGAATAGAAATCATCAGTGCTAAATCATGTGAGATGTCCACAGAAGACCATACTTCTCCACTAGCCAATGTTTTTTTAGTCTATTTCTTAGGACAATATGAACTGAAAAATCTACCCTCGCTCCCCTGACCATACAGGTGGAGGTATGCAGGCAGGGTTCAGTCAGGTCTCGATCCTCAGCAAATGGTGAATTCAGCCTATTTTAAAACATTTGCTTCTCTCTGTTAAGCTCAAACCAAAGACTGATGGGCAAAATAAGTCGTGTCTTTATAGAATTGGCATACCTGGGATTTTTAGGAGTTGGCAGTATCCTGGATAAAGACATATGGGGGGAGGGTGGCTATGACAGACAGCAGGCACAGATAATCTTTTTAAAAAAGATTTATTTACTTATTTTTAGAGAGATGGGGAGGGAGGGAGAAAGAGGGAGAGAAATGTTAATGTGTGGTTGCCTCTTGCACACCCCCAACTGGGGACTTGGCCTGCAACTCAGGCATGTGCCCTGACTGGGAATTGTACTGGTGACTTTTTAGTTCACAGGCCAGTACTCAGTCCATTGAACCACACCAGCCAGGGCTAGATAATCTTAAGGTAATCATCAAGAAGGGGCTGTCCACAAGGAAATCAAGAAATCAGGCAGCAAAGTAGAATTTTGCTCTGATGTCAGTTAAATTAGTCATTTAAGATTCCAAAACTTTTCTGATTTGAAGTTTTACTCCTGGCCTGCATTTTTCAGGGGAGAAGCTTTGCATACACTGGGCTCTCTCTCTCTCTCTCTCTCTCTCTCTCTCTCTCTCTCCTGCATTAGAAAAGTTCTATTTTTTTCCTGCAAAGTCAAGACATTGGAATTACAACTGCGGATCCAGCTCCCAGTGGCTGGGAGATGAGGATCCTACTGTGCCAAAGTCCTTGGCTTTGAAGAGAATTCAGAAGATGGACTTGCAGAACCTCTGTGCTAAATGTTATCAAGAAATCTAATAGTTCAAAGCTAAAAACCCATGTTATCACTTTTGGCCCCAATTTCCTTCCTATGACATTTCCCAACTCTTTCATTAAAAAATAAATTCTTGCCCTGACCAGTGTGGCTCAGTTGGTTGGGCATTGTCCTAGAAATTGAAAGGTTGTTAGTTCAATTCCTGGTCAGAACTCATTCCTGGGTTTTGAGTTCAGTCTCCGGTCGGCATGTGTACAAGAGGCAACCAATCAATGTTTCTCTCTCACATGGTTTCTCCCTCTCTTTGTCCCTCCCTTCCCCTCTCTGTAATTAATTAATTAATTAATTATTAAAAATAAATAAATTTTCATTCTTTAGAAAGGCAACCATATTCCTACAGTATTTTGCAAGCTGCAAGAATTCCACTGGAAGAGTTTCTAAGTGGGCTCCTAGCTTAAAGTGAATAGCATAGCATCTGTCTTGCTTCTCAATCATCTGTAGTCACGTTATCCATCTTAATTTCAAATGAATGACAATCTCAGACCCTGGAAGGAGTCATGGGCTGCTTTGCTTCTTCCCTAAATTGGAGTCCTAAGCAGTCTCAGAAACCAATTTACAACTCTCCCATTCCCTCCAAATCCATTCAAGGTGGAGCTCTGATTGCTGCGTTAGAAAATATTTTGTCTACCTTGGAAGAAATATTCCATATATTATAGTCAGGACACCTAAGTAATGACAATGGGCCTATTTGTGAAATATCTTCTATCTGGGGAAACTTGGAAATAAGCATCATTTTATAGTTTAATGGTCCATATTTTCTCTCTCACATTTCTTCAAGAAGAACTGCAGAGAGAAATCGTGTAGCTTTAGTTATCAGTACATTCTAGCTCTGTAGCGGTGTGCATTGCTTTACATAATACGTATGCTATTAAAATTTATATGTAAATCTTTCCTCTTTTCATCTTTGCTAAACTTGACCTTGGCTTTACACTGTCTTATACTGAATTTCAGAGATTATAGCCCTTCATTGCTAATGATCTTTTTTTTTGTAACAATTAGCAAATACTTCAGGGTGAATTCAAGATGTTTAATTCATCAAATATTTAACCGTCTAACATGGATACAGTTCTGTTCTGGAGAATAGGACAAGTGGTAGCCTGGAGGAATAATGCTCCAGAAGTAGAACTATAAAAGAAAGCACACACACATACACATGCACACACACACACACACACACACACATATATATGCTCACATATTTTTCATAAAAACCATGTGTTCATAAGAGCAATCTTTGGGGGTAATCTTTGGGTTCCAGAATCCCAATACCTGCACTCCAGGTCATGCTCTGTCACTCCTTGGCTGTGAGTCCTGGACAACGTTATAAACATCTCTGTGTGTCTCATTTACTTCAAGTAAATAATGGACATAATAAGAGAACCTTTATCAAAGGGACTCCATGAGAATTACATTCAGAGAGAACAGTGGTGGGCACTTAATGGACATTGAGTAAACATTAGCCAATATTATCGTTTGTTTATCTGTAAATAAGAATAATTATAGTGCCTTCTCTGTAGGGTACGTGGGAACAAATGACTTAAAGCATTTAAAAGCTTGTAGAGGCTATCATTATTGTAATCATCATTGGAGATATACTATCAAAATGCTATAAGGAAGCACAGGAGACGGGAGTGAGGAGGGGTCTGATTTAGATCTGGAGTATTGTCAAAGGCATCAAAAAGGAAAATGCAAACTACCTTCTCAAAGATGAGTAGGATTTTGAAAGACAAAGACAGAGGAGGGCTTCCCTGGCAAAGACAAATAAAAATAGGCTGAGCAAAGGTTCTAAAAGAGAATCATAGGTTTGGAGCAGATTGCAAGGGATGAACGTGAAGGGCTACGGTGAAGGAAGAAGAAAGATGATGGAAACTTTGTGTGGAAAAGTTCCTGTATCCAGAACATATTACTGAAGGTGTTCCATAGCCCTAAATATAGATAAATAAACACAAAACAAATAAATAAGTGAGCTTCATCCTGTAAACATTTCAAAACCAGTGGATTTTGTTTTAAAGAAAAAGAATTTTATAATCAAATTTGTTTTATGTAATGTCAACAGCAGTATGGGAAGTAAATCAGAGAGAAAAGAATTTGGAAACAGGAAGCCAAGCTGCAGCCACAGTGTGGTGAAAAGGTTAATTAACACACAATGTTGGAGAAATAAAAAAGATTGGGAGGGAATCTACAGATCCACAAAGCATAATGTAAGGACCTTATGTGGAGTCTAACTATACAAAAAAACTTAAAAAAACATTTATGACATTTACAAGACAACTATACATAAACACTGACCAGATATTTGTTAGTTAAGGTGTTACTGCTATTTTTAGGGATTAGTGTGATATTAGACTTATATTTTTTTTAAAAAACAGTTCTTACCTAGTAAAGAAATATATTGAAATAAATATGGATAAAATGTCATAATGCCCAAGACTTGTTCCAAATGTGATTTGGTCTATGAATAAAGAGCAAGGTTGATCTAGGAGGTTGAGCAACAGCCACGTGGGGTTTGTTATAATCTTCTGTCCACTTCTGTATATGTCTACATTCTTCATTTTTTTTTAAGTTTTTAATAGAAAGAAAGTAAGTACCTCAGCAGAAAAGAATGTAAGGTTTTCAGAGCCATGGCAGAGGTGCAATCGAACATGCTAGTGGCCCCATGAAAGAAGAGACAGAAAAGATGGAGAGACAGAAAACAGACTTGACCCCAGGTGTCCGGCTTCAGTGACTAGACAGGTGATATTGATCATGACCAAGAAAATAAGGTGATCTCACTTATGAAATTTCTTTACTGTTTCCAAAATGCTCTTGAGATTGTTATTTCATTTAATCCTCAAAATGGCCCTATCAGCCAAAATTTCATTTGGCTGATAAGAAATTGAAACCTATGAATCTGAGAAGTTCAAATAAGGCATAGCCCTGGCCAGGTAGCTCAGGTGGTTAGAGCATCGTCCCAGTAAGCCAAGGCTGTGGGTCCGATCCCCAGACAGGGCACATACAGGAAGCAACCACTGGATGCATAAAAAGGTGGAGCGATGAACTGGTGTTTCTTTCTCTCTATCTCTCAAATCAATACACTTCTAAAAAGTTTAAATAAGGAGGCAGATTTTAGGAAGGAACACAGCACATGGAGACAGGACCACATTATGACTCTCATGGGCCCTAAAGGCACTTTAACCTTCGTGGACCACTTTCTCCATCAAGAACACTAAATTATAATTTATGACTGTGTTGGCATAAAGAATGTATTGATAATATACACTAAGATATTTTCTTTGACCTAGAAGCTCACCTTTGTTCTTTTTTAAGAAAATTAAGATATTTTTTGCAGGCTCCTCAAAGTACTGTGGGCTCTTGACACCGGGAAAGATACATTAACCCTGAAAGGAGGGTGAAGAACCTCAGGGGACTCTTTATGAAAAAACTTACGTTTCCTAAAATCCTCTCCACAAATGGCTCATAGCCTGACAACAAAAGCATAGGCAAACTGGAGGAGCTCTTTGTAAAGATCTCATTCTTGGCTGCTTTAAAGAGATAATTGCCTTTGTGATGTCAAATATCTGCTAAGAAGGTTTGTAAGTATAATTTTCTTGACTACAGAGTAATCATTCTCATTCAATAGCTTACAACTTTAAGTTTAAATGCTGGGTGTCAAGATAACATTTTTTTGATTTAAATACTGATTTCTTAAGCCGCCTCTTTGTAACCCTTCCCAACCACCCAGGTGCACATTAGACCATGTATGAAGGACACTCCAAAGAACGCAAGAGGGATGAGACATCAAACTAAAGCACTGGTGCTTATTTTTTGGCAAGTTAATGTTGGAATATTGACCTCCGGTCCAGAGTCTACTTGGTACTTTGAAATTCTCATTCAGAAATTTTCTAAACCCCATTCATAGGTAGCTCTGTCTTTGAAGATTGTCCCCTCTTAGTCCTACAGAGGGAAAACAAAGAAAGAATAGATGGGGGAGGTGTATATTTTAGTGCAGTAATACATACAGAACTATATACTGACTTCTGTAACAGTGGTTTTCTTCAAAACAATCAGCTTTGCTAAGTTAAATCATTGCATAGTCAAATCAGTTACTCATCAATCTGGACTACAGATTTTATTTTCAGTGTTCAAAACATCACACTGCCTGACTGAACTCAATTAATACTATGCTTTTCATTTCTGAAAAATTCTATGTTATCATAGATTATTCTACCCCGAAGGAACTATTTTTTCCTTTTCTTGTGGTATTTCTCATGACCATAAGCCACTTCCTAACTCTTCAGCAACCCCCAAGCATGCACTTACCCTCCCTCTCACAAATTTCTTTGTTATTCTTTTTTTAAAACTTCACACATCAAAACCATTCCTGCATATTTAACCAGATGAGAAGATTCATTGACTGTTTCTGGCTTGACAGCTTAAAATGTCAAATTCTGTTTCCCCATATATAAGTTTCATTATTTTGCTTTTATTATAGTCATTTCGCCTTCATTGATGTAATGATTTCTCCAGTTATTAGCTAGTGTGGACATGGGAAGTGCCACCCTGTCCCTTGCCCTTGTGCTTGACTGTGCAGCAGACACACCCCATGGATCACCCCCCATGGATCACCCCCCATGGATCAGCCATCGAGCAAGATGCCCCCTATGAATTGGCCATCGCTTGTCTTGGGCCCCAAGACAACCAATGTCACCCACAGATCTTCCTGCCTGAAGGGACAAGGATACAGATCTCATTACCAAGGTCCTGCTGCTCGGGAAATGAAAGAGTGAGGGCAGGCCGAGCAGGCCTGCCTGCCGCTGCCGCTGACGGCGGCTTTCCAAGAGCATGCTGACATTTCTGGGGGTCAGAATGGGCAAGATCCAAGCAGGAAAAACCAGGAACCCATTTAATTGATCATTTCTTCATTTTCATATCTTTGCTTTGTTACATGTAGTAATGGATTCAACCTGAGTAGCTTGAAACAATAAAATGAATAATGGGGGGTGGGGAACGCTACTAACTTGAACAGAATATATTAATGTACGCACACACCAAAAAAAACCCTCAAAACTATTGCCTATATTGGGAAGTGAAAATTTATAAAAGAGAGGCAGACATAAAAGAAGAAATTGTTTATTTGTTTGTTCGCCTTTATAAAACCCATTTGGGAGAAACATCCATATATGTACATCAGTTATCTGGCTTGTCCCAGTTACACTGATGTTAGAGATGTCCTTTGTTAGAAATTAATGTGTGTAATAAAGTTTTACATTTTTCATATGTTTTGAAGTATATGAGCTATATTTCTTTTCCCTGCATAATTACTTTTTGTATACAAGAAAAATGAGGTGCTTAGCCCTAAGTAAATAACCTCAAAACAAACCAAGAATAATAGTTACATTCTTTTCATCTTCTAGGCGGTATACAATAAATATTTCCAGAAACTTTGTAAGTTACATTTTGTGACTTTTTGCAAAAAAAAAGAGACAGAAAGAAACTTTTATTGAATCAAAACTAAGTTCAAACTAAAATATGCCTCACTCCCATATTCATATTTTGTTTTACTTTACTAAGAGTATAGACTGATTAAAAATACCAGCTCTTCTACTTCATAATAATTTCCGAAGTGTTTCCCCTTTATAGTCCAAAGGCATCTCTTACTCAGAATAAACCTTCTGAAAAATAAGACCAGATTTAAGACCTTTTAAGTAGTTTAATTTTCTGGATAGGTGCTTTCAGTAACTCCTAAAGCCTTATAAAGGAGAACGTTATCAATAAAATTACATATTATCTTGATAACAGTTCCTCTTTGCATAAACTGTGTTTTTTAACGCTAAGCATTCAAGGCTTCTAAACAATGGGACTACTTTTTTAAAAATAAAGGAAAGTAGCTCTGTCATTCACACCCTAAAGAAGCAATTTGGGTCTTTAAAAATATTCCTGTGGGGCTGCACAATTTCGAATTGGGGAGGGGGTTAGACAGTGTTGCAAACGCTAGCAGACTTATTGAGAGACCCCTCACCCTCCTGGTAGCTGGCTCCGCTGTAATTACCAGCCTGTCTGTTGCTTTGTTTTCCCTCCCCAACAGCACTTACTATGGCCTTGATTTTTTTTAATGTTTATTTAATCTGGTAAAGAAGTTTTAAATTTTGCCAAACTTCAGTAAACCAGGAAAATATTAATATTTTTAGTTTCTCATGATGGACTCTCTTTATAAAGTATTCATGCCATATATTTTCCCTTCCTCTTGCAGTATTTATGAGTGAAACTCAAAATTTTTCTCTAAAAAATAGGAAAATAAAACCATGGTGTTTTCTCTCTCTCTCTTTTTTTGGTTTCTAAATCAAAAACTGTGTATACGGCTATGGCAGTGTGTGTAAACATTTAGATCAAGAGAACTGAGACCGTACATCCATAAATTAATATGTTGTCTCTGTAAGTGAGGATTCTGCATGATTTTATTGTTTCTTAAACATTCTTGTTATTTACACTTTTTATTATAAACAAATATGATTTTATAACCACCGAAATTATTAATTTTTTTAAATATTGGCTTCAAATTTCTAGTAAAATTTGTAAAGTGAGTTAAAGGAAGTTTTTGATCACTTCACAAAATAGAAAATATGAACTTTCTCCTAGAATTTGTATCTGCATTGGGTGCAGAGAGAGCAGATGGGGTTAGAGGTAAGAGTGAAAAAGTAAAGATAAGAGATCAGTAGGGATTTATACTAGGCAGTCATCGATCTGCCTTAGAAAAGTTGGAAAAGAGAGTGCTGATTCAAATAATCAGAAAGAGACTGATCCTAACATACTGAGAGAAAAGAGGCTAGTGTGAGGAATGACGGTGAGGATATCTCATTAATCCAGGAGTTTTGCTTGCTTGCTCATTTGTTTGTTTGAAGAAACTATCTACAGAGAATTACAGTAGAATACCAGCAACTGACACTGAGGGAAGTGTAGGGACTAAAGAGAAAGACAACTTCAAATTTCCAAGTTTCCTGAAGAAGGGTAACTTCCTGCAATGATGGACAAAAGCCTTAAAAGGGGTAACTGAATGTTACCCCTACAGCACGTACTTTGTGTGACGGTGCCTGGGGATATAACCTGAGAGGAGGGTTAACTCAGTCTCTTCCCTTTGCTCTCTGGGACCTTTCACTGACACAAACACTTCTGACCAGTCTGGTGGGTTATAGGCGGCCAATAGGCCATGTTTGTTTCCAGTCACTATTGCTGAAACTCATCACTGGGGATGGGAATCCTGATCATTGGGTTGGAAATTTTCCAGGAGGTGCCGCACACATCCTGGTCCACTTCTTCTCACATACTCATGTTTAGATGCTGGTTTGAAAGTCTCCTGTAGTGGCCAGTTAACACTGAAGTAAATTCAAGTTTCCTACTGACTCTCCACCTTTATAGCTCTCATCACCCCCCAACCCAAACCCCTCTGCCTTTCAGGACCATGTTCTCACCATGTAGAAATGCTCTAATGTATTTCTATTTTTTTTAATTTTGCATATCTTGCCAGAGGCACTTTTCCTAGATTCATATGAGAAGTTGGAAAAGAGAGAACCAATATAAAATTTAATGTTTATATGAAAGACACTCAAAACTCCACACCACACTGACCAAGCCCTTCCCCAAACCCTTGCAAACTTGTGGTTCAACCCCATATATTAGCTTCACTATAGCCAGGCCTTCACTGCAAACTTCCCAGCTCTCTGTCCATACCCGGATCCAGTCCCTTGGAGGATGAACATCACTAGGACAGAGAAAGAACACAGAGTGTCGATGCTTTTCTCAGACACGTCGTATTTGTTATTTGCGGGTTTTCCTGCTTCCCTCCGGTCAGCACATCCTGCCACCATGTAAGAGAACTGGGACCTAGTTCCAGAACTGTGACCTAAGTACTCCCCTGTGGCTGACCTGTCCATTCAGACTACAATCCTTGCAAGCCTGGAATATTTCAGGTGAATTAAGGTCAAGCTTTCAGCAAAAAGACACTCCTTCCATTCTCATCCCTTCTCAGGGACACCCCCTCGCCATGTCACCAAAGCCTGTTCCAACTGAGACTTGACTCAGTTTAACTAGATGGTTTCTCTTGTGCCCTATCACAATTAAAAAACAAATAACACCAACACTGACATTCCTCTTCATAACGTGGGCACTCGTCTCATTTCTTTTAGTAAAAAACAAGTGTCGCACTTTGGGTTTGTTTATTGGATGGAATCCAAACACAGAGTTGTGAGGTGGAGGACAGAGTTTGAAAGGACCCCTTGTCTGTTTACAGATGAGTAAGTGGACTCCTGCACCGGTGCCATGGGGACGGTGACTTGCAGGTCTCATATTTATTTACATAGTTCACTGAATGTAACAGATTTTGAATTACAGCTTATAAATATTTAGGAAATGTTGTTTCTGAGTATCTAAGGCTTGTTTACAGTGTGTCAGGCTATTTATTTTGAAACGGCATCTCTCTTTATGGAGAAGTGAGGTATAGCGCTGAGCAGAGACTCATCAGCATGGAACATAATTAATATTGTGGAGGAGAAGGAAGAGGAGGTGGCTGGTAGGTGGCTGACAATCAGTCCTCCCTCCCAGGCAAGACTTCTTTTGAATATGCAGATGAGAAGGTTGCCCTTAGATGTGCATTTGAACTTCTACCTTAGGTTGCCTCTGTTTTATGATGCTTTAGTGGAAGAGGCACTAACTAGGATCAACAGATCCTTCAACTGTTCAAACAGTGAACAGTTGGTGATAGATTACAAAAGTGGTTACAAACTTTTTTCTTGCTTGGATTCATGTCCTTAGGAGCAGGCTTTGCAATGCAGTCATTTTAGAGGTAGAATCTGTTTCTCCATCCCTTGAACCTGGGTTGCCATGATGAAATACTTTGGCTAATACATTGCATTGCAATTCATTATACAGGTTTTGAACATACACTTCAAGGGGGTTTCACCTTCTGCTCTCTCTCTCTCTTTTGAAATCATGAGCATCTGCCATGCCAATAGCCTGGCTGTCCTTCGGGATGATGAGAGAAACATGCCTAGTCACTCCCATCACCGCAGGTGACAGCCAGCCAACCCCCAGAATCAGAGCCGCCTAGCTGACTCGAAGCTGACCACAGATGCATGAGTGGGCCCAGCCAAGACCAAAAAACCACCCAGCTGAAAGCCCAGCACAAATTGCAAGCCCACAAAATTATAAGCTAAATAAATAATTGTTGTCTTGAGCCACTAAGTTTTAGGGTGGTTATTTCAGCAGCAAAAGCTAACTGACGCAGAGTTATGATAACACAGTGGCTCATAACCAATAACCAGCATCTCAGTTGTGTGACCACAGTGTAACTTCGTTTCTATATGAACAAGCCAGCTATTTATTCAACCTAAGTTTATTGAGCACCTAATCTAATTCATAAACTGTCTGTTCAAGGTGCTGTGAGTATGATAATAAATGAGACAGACTAAGTTCCTGCCCTTCTTGAACTTTTATTCTAAGGACTCAGGAATAGTAACAAATAAGCAAGTATATAATATAATGTGTGATAGCAGTGTTATAAAATAAACAAAGTGAAGAAAGAGGATAAAGAATAAATGGAAAATGCTATATTTTATAAGAGAGTCAGAGAAGGCTTCACTAAAAAGGAGATTTGAGCAGAAAATAAAGTGCAGGAGATTTTTCATGTGGAAACAGTACTGAATGTTTGATGGGACATTTTAAGTTAAAATATTCAAGTGACTTCTGTGAAGATCTCAGCGCAGGATTCTTTTTTGTCTCTTTAACATGATTCTCATTCCTATGTCCTTATCAAATCTCCACATTTCAGACTGAATGGTTTAGTCACATAGTAAGTTGCTAAAAATATTTCTGGTAGATTGAAGAATTTTCTAACATTGAATTGATGATTGTAGGCAAAATCATATTTCCATAATTATACATATGGATTTCTTTCTTGAAATAGAAGTTATTTTCTAGTAACCTTGCATTCATTTTTTAAAAATATGTATTATTAACTCTCTCTTCCTTTAACCCCCAAGAAATATCTTTAAGGTGAGGCAGGATTTTTTGTTGCTGTTGTTGTTTTGTTTGTTTATCTGTTTGTTTGTTTTAATAAAGCACACCATGTAAATTGTTTGAGATTTTGTATAATTGTGTTTTGTTATCCATGGTGAAAAAGAAATTAAGAGAGACATAAAGGCAAAACTTCACAACTCTTGTTCTATGTTTGATTATTAAACAAAAAAAACTTAAATAACCTTTACATTTATTTGCAGAATTCTAAAAGCATCTTGGCACAGACCATAAGAAAAAAAGCAAGTAAGTTGACTTTCAACAAAGATGAATACCCATTTAATGATCAAGCAAATCATGTTCTACAAACTTAAAGTTAGTCTGAAGAGGAATTCAGGCAATGACTCAATAAAAAGTCAGGTTTGGGGACACATTTTACCACGTGGCCTTGTACGGAGCAATGTGGCAAAGACTGCTAGCCGTTCTTCTGTCGTTCTGGCACAGAGCTAGACTACAGTTCCCAGCTCACCTTTTCTTTACATCTCATCACATGACTGAGTTCTAGCCAATAAAATATGAACAGAAATACCCTAGCACTATAAAAATTTATACACTATCTTCTATGCTTTTTCCCTTTGTTTAGCCAAATACCGGTCCCCAGCATAACTTGTAAGGACATACTGAAGCTGGCTCAACCTCGGTCAGTCTGGGTTCCTGAAAAACCATGGCAGTCAGAGCTTCTATTTGTCTGTTAAGTAAAAAATAAATAAAATCCTTGTTCCCTACAACATTGTATCCAGTGGGGGGAGGGATTTGAAACAGCCTATTGTTTCCGAAGGCTAGCATATCTGAATTAATATCTACCTACAATATCTACCAGCAATATCTACCTACACCAGGAAAATAAATGTACAATATTTCAATCTCTTCAGTGTACAATCTCTCCAGCGAGAATGTAAGGCAGGCAGCAGTTGAGTAAAAACAACTACAAAAGATGCCAACAGATATTTAATCAACACATATGTCTAAAAAGCTTGTGTTTTTATGCAGGGACCTTATTTCCTATGCTTTTGACTCCTAACAGGTGAAAAGCTCTTGACTTGATAGTAGGTCCTGGAAAGTACAGAATAAACAGAGTGAGTGAGTGAAGCACTGCAGTGTTAGAAGACTTGAGCAATGTTGAAAAAACAGTTTTCACCAAATATTCTGCTTTGAGATGACTGTGTGAATTTAGATACGTTTTTTTATCTCCGAGCATTCATTAGCTTCTCTCCTGTGAAATTATGGGGTTGGACTAAATTTCTCCAAGCTGGGAAGTTCTGAGCCCCGTTCCTAAGGTTAACTGGGTCCTTCCAGTAACTAAATAAGAAAAATACCAAAGGTCCAAGGTCGCCGTACTATGATCATAGAGTTGGGCGAGTTGGGCGGCCCGGGGAGCCAACATCCTTTCAAATTCGGGCCACAGTATGAGCTGCCCTTTCTACTTCTGTGGTGTTGCAGCCTAAGCATCCACAAAAAAATTATAAAAAGACATTGTCAAAATCTACAAGAGGCTCTAAATAGTGCATGGTCTGGACTCCCCCATGTGACAGATAAAACATAGGCCCTGGAAGCTGACACACAGCCACTCCTTTGAGCCATGCCTAGAATTTAGGTTTCCCCACATGCAGCACAGAACACTTTCTCCAGATTCTCAGTTGGTCATAGCAGATATCGCCTGTGCTTAGTCTTACCCAGGTTTCAAATCACATCTAACCCTTATACTAAGCACATACTTTGTGTTTCTTTAGTTGGTTTGTTTAAAATATTTTGTGTTATTAAGACCTCAATCTATGTGTTTATTTTCCCTCTATCCACTGTGCATGCAGTAGGGCTAAAAATCAGCTCCATTTGTCACTTTGCCTTTTAATAGCACATTAAATATAATAACCTTAGTAATCTCAAGGTCTTTATAACAGGCTTTCTTCCTGTTTGAAAGGTGCTTTGGTCTTTGCCCCCCAAATACATGATTTTATAAGCTTTCTTCTACCAAACTTCACCAGGCTGGTACCACCAAATTAGCTTTCAAACCCTGACACGCAAATTTGCTATATTTACTGAGTGACTGTGGCTGTAGGCAGCAAAGCAGGAAATATAAAAGAAAAATCACAGGGGGAGATAAATGTTACGGAGAGTGCCACATCTCAGTGGAACGGCTATCACTCAAGCGGAGTGAAGGGTGCTGAAGGGAAGACGTAACTCACGCAGGGAATCCGAAATCCTAATAGAGGGAGTGGACACAGAAGAAACACAGAAATGCAGCTGAGTCTTTAGCCCCTCCATTCGTTCAGTGAACATTTGCTAAGTAGTAGAGACATGTCGGACCCAGCAAAGTGAAACAGTTACATAGAAAAATAAAACATGGCCCACCTCTGAGAAGCTGTTGAAGAGAAAAAGTAATCAGAGTTGCTGCAAAAATATATGTAGTTTACTACCCACAGACACATGCATGCCTGCCTGCCTCAGCTCGCCCGGGAACGCGTGGCACCACAGGGACCAGCCGTCTGGCCCTGGACAGTCCAAGTGTATACCTATTGTCTTGGTGTGAATAACGCCTTCTTTCACTTCACAATCATCCTCATTAGGACAGGAAATTATGTGGCCATTTGACTTCCATGTTCTATGGCAAAGGAAATTGTCACAGGTCTTGGGAATGAAGTAGACGATGACTTCGCTATATTAAGGGAGTTGGGGAAAAGTTATTTAGAGGAAGGGATGTGTAGATTGAAAGGGAGCCTGTCTAAAGTAGGTGAAAACAGACCATAGTGCTTCTTCACTTTGGCCCCAGTGAATAGAGGCTTATGTAGAACTTCCTTTTTTAATAGACTTTATTTTTTAGAGCAGTTTTAGGGTCACAGAAAAATTGAGCATCAAGCACAAAGAGTTCCCATATACCTACCACCTGCGTCTGACAAGCCCGACTTCTCTGGCTATCAACACCTCCCACCCAAGTGGTACATTTGTTGCCGGTGATAAACCTACACTGACACATCATTATCCTCCAAGGGCAGGCAGGCATAGCCCTCACCCTCAAGGGTTTGACTTCTAGTGTGGGGGACTGCCATTAAAACAAGTAATTGCACAAATAATTGAACGAGAAGGTGTGGATTGCCTGGCATATAACAGATGTTTAGAACATTTATTCTGCTAATATGCATTGAGTGAGGTTGCTGGACTTAACCAATAAAAGTAAGGGGTGATACTTTATATTAGGGTTTATGTTTGGGTTCACTCGTAATGCTGTACATTCTATGAGCTTTGACAAATGTAGTAATGACATGTATCCATCTTTACAGTATCATACGTAATAGGAAATAGTAACTATTATGTATATTACTACAATAGTCATAGCTATCTCCTAGTTATCTTCTGGGAGTTTTACAGTTTCTCATTTTACATATAGAACTAGTATTCATCTTGAGTTCATTTTTTTATCTTCTTTTTCTTAGGTAAGTCCCTTTAACATTTCATATAATAAGGGCTTGGTAATGATGAACTCCTTGAATTTGATCTTTTCTGAGAAGCACTTTAACTGCCCTTTCATTCTAAACAAAAGCTTTGCTGGGTAAAGCAATCTTAGATGTAGGTCTTTGGATTTCATGACTTGGAATACTTCTTTCCAGCCCCTTCTTGCCTGTAAGGTCTCTTTTGAGAAATCTGCTGACAGTCTGATGGGAACTCCTTTGTAGGTGACTGTCCCCTTACCTCTTGCTGCTTCTAGAATTCTCTCCTTCATTTTAACCTTGGCTAATGTAATGATGATGTGCCTTGGTGTGTTCCTTCTTGGGTCCAACTTCTTTGGGACTCTCTGAGCTTCCTGGATTTCCTGGAAGTCTATTTCCTTTGCCAGATTGGGGAAATTCTCCTTTATTATTTGTTCAAATAAGTTTTCCACTCGTAGCTATTCCTCTTCCCCTTCTGGCACCCCTATAATACTGATGTTGGAGCATTTAAAGATGTCCTGGAGGTTCTTAAGCCTCTCCTCATTTTTTTGAATTCTTGTTTCTACATTCTTTTCTATTTGGTCATTTTTTTCCTCTTTCTGGTCCACTCCTTTGATTTGAGTCCCAGTTTTCTTCTTGGCGGAAGTCCCTGATTTCTTTTATAAAAGTTTCAAAGCCCTTATCATATAAGCCTTCTGCATATTGTGTTAGATTCATTTCTAAACATTCATTTTCCAGGTAGTAATGTAAACAGCATTGTGTTTTGAATTTCAAGTTCCATTTGCTCCCTGCTGATGTATGGGAAAGTGATCAGCTTTTGGATACTAACCTTGCATCCTGTAACCTTGCTATATTGCTTCTTACTTCCAATTTCTCAGTCACTTCTTTCAGATGCTCTACCTGGACAGTCATTTTATTTGTGAGCATAGACAGCCTTATTTCTCCCTTCTCAGTCTCTGTGTTTTATTTCCCTTTCTTGTGTCATTAGTTAGGACTTTCAGCACGATGTTGAGAAGGAGTGGTGAGGAGAAACATTCTTGGCTTATCCCCAATCTTAGCAGGAAAGCTTCTAGTTTCTCACCATTAATTATAATATTAGATGTAGCATTTTTGTAGATGTTCTTTATCAAGTTGAGGAATTCCTCATTTATTCCTAGTTTGCTGAGAGGCTTATTTTTTAGTATAAAATATTATTTCCTTTAAAACTAAATCATTTGGATTTTGTTGTTTTAATATTTTATCATGTTTATCCATATTTTAACATTTAAAAAGTCATCATGACTTTTTAAAAAATTATCCACGTGTTCTTACAAATTGTTTAATGTCTCCATAAGAACCCTTAACATATTCATCATAACTGTTCTGAATACATGGTCTGATATGCTCCCCACATCTGGGTGCAGTTCTGGTTCTTGCTCTGTCTCTTGTCTCTCTCTCTCTCTGGAGACAGAGACAGAAAATGAGAGAACGAGTAGCCAGAGTGAGATGTGGGTTCAAAACCCAGTGTTCCCTCTTGCTCATTACAGTTCTCTGGGCAATTACTCCACCTGGTTGATCCAGCTCCCTTTCTTGTAAAAAAGGAATATTGATGTCTTGTTTTGAGGAGATACATATTTGTGCAAACACACACACACACACACAGAGACACATTCTATCTAGTCCAGGAACGATCTGGTGAGTCAAAATTCTTCAATAATTGTTAGTTCCTTTCCCCTTCTGCTTATCAAGTGCCACAATAAATCAATCTCTCTGAAGATATTTCTTCAGCATTCAAATGAGGATAGTGATGCCAAAGCTTACAAACTCACTGGGTCGTTTTGATAATCAAAGAGCGTATGTTATCATACTTAAAAGAAAAACAGAGGATACATTATTAAACAAAGACAAGACAAGAATATTAGCACCATAATAATAATAGTTATTATTATTACAACTATTTAAGGCTGCGCCTGACTCCTCTAACATTGAGTCATAAAAGTCTTATGTGACAATCCAGCCTGAGTTATTTTCCAAACCCAACTGGTCATTTACTTGCTTTCATTTCTTTTTCTTCAATAATCAAAATTCTTTGTGTCCAAGAATGTATAAGATGTGTCCAAAGAGTTTTCAGTTACCTTTCCTGAATTTCATTAGTGTATTAGAGAGCTGCAAAAGAAAGGCTACAGCCCCCCTTCCCCACCCCAACGTAGAGTCCTTCAGTCTCTTGTTCACAAACGCCAGTATTCTGCCCACCCTGGACCCCCTGCCACTGCGGGTGGCTTTGAGTGCTTACACATGTAAACAATCTACAAACCCTCGATACCAGAGCATCACAGGGAGCATTCTAAGCCCCGTAGAGGTAGAAGGCAGAAATGTGTCTCGTGTTTTTCTCCACCACCCCTGTTTTATAGCTATTCCTCTCCATATTTCTTACTTTCCAGAATATCCCACTTAATATTTTGACCCTGACAGGCTTATAAGTGACCAACCCACTGGTTGTTTCCAATATTGCAAGATCTTTAAAAAAAAAAGTTATCTTGTCTCACTAGTCAAGAACTTCCATACACCGTTCTCCTGGAACCCATTCCCTGGAGGTAACAAACTAGGTCTTTGTCCTGCATGTTAATCTTCAAGGCGCTACAAAACAGCCAGCAATTGCCTGTCGTTTTCCTGCATCCTTTTCTGCTACTTCCAGGGAAAGAGCTCTGCATTGCCAACTAATACCAGGCATCTTGTGTTATTACCTGTCACTAAACTGAAGCCACTGGATGTTGTTATTTCTTTAAAAAAAAAAGTAACTCCCGCTGCCTGACCTCACAGAGCAGTTTTCTTTATGGCTTGTTCATTACTGTCCTCGCATTAATCCCGTGCACTGTAATGCCTACCTACTACATGGTTTCCCTTCCTCTTCATCCAGTTTGCTTTTCACTGTAGCTGCTGAGCAGCATAAATCAATACAATGCTCACCATAAACACCACAAGTGCTAACCCTGCCAATTGGCTCTCTTTAATTGGTTTCAGCTAAAAACCTGTAAACCTATTTGAAGTGAAAAGGCAGACAAATCAAAGGCAAGACAAATGACCCGAAAGCCCTGGCTGAGCCAGGGGTTGTGAGCTCCAATGTGGTATTTTTCATCTCTGTCGTGGGGTTTTTCCATTTCTCTCTGGATCCTGTTTACTTCCCAGGTATTATGCTTCTGCAGCCGCCCCATTTGTAATTACAGAAAAAAATGCAAATACTCTAGAGGCTGAACAGTGCGTTTGCGCCATTGTGCTCAAGGAAAGAGTGACTTGAAGAGAGTAAATATTCCCCACAGTTAGGGATATATTGACTGCTTTTCATGGTCACCTTCTTTTACAATAAACTTAAGCCTTGACGAATTCTCCCTCAGAAGCCACACACAAATGGCAGATTTGCTGGGCATTTTTATGACAGTGTTGTTTTCAGATCCTGTAGCTTAGCTTGCTTCAAAGTGCATTGCCTTTTTCATTTGCATTGCTGCAGGCAGAGCCTGTGGTTCAGATAGTGTGCATTTGTTTATCTCCAGTGACAACAGTGCCTCAGGTATGGCTCAGTTTCCAAAAGTCTGTCACTCTGCTGGGGCTCACTGAGGTGACTGCACCAAGCCATTTCACCGCAGGGGTTCCAGGTCAAAGGTCTCTGAGAATGGCCTCTTCACTGAAATGTACTTCCCCTTGCCTTAGGTCAGCACTCCAGTCAAGCAAATTGCCTAGTCCAGGAACAGAGCCACTGAGACAGGGACCCTTTTCTAGAAGGTTCCAAATCAAATCAAACATGCAGTGGTATTTGGAAAGGAGAGTTCCTGTGTTCAACCAACAATAATGAAAAGTGTGTGTTAAAGCAGCCACAGAGAAATCCCTCGGGTAGAAACATACCAAGATTGACACTCATAGGAGGACTTGTCAAACAGTAGAACATGGGCATGCATGCACAGGCCGTGCACACACACACAGGCTGTGCACACACATAAAAAAAAAAAAAAACATTGGAGAAAAGGCCTGCATTTCAGCGGTGAGGCTGTGTCTCCCAAGCAGGCCCATCTCTCAGGCAGTTTCCACATCTAAATTAGCATTTCAATAACACAATCCTTTCATCACACTCTTGGAACCACTTTTATCTTCCATTTTATTTAAACAGGGGCTGCAGCCAAATTTTATGAGAGGCTGGAAGCTAAGGCAGCCCCGAACTCAATTCATAAATCTTACACCCAATTCAGGGAGCACAAATGCAGTCATCTGGCATGTTCATTCAGATCTTTCTTTAGTGTTATTTTATGGTTCTCATTAGCAGACCCCAAAATGCCACTGGCACGGTTTTCAGGGAGCACAGTGAGGCTGAATTCTTGTCCTACCCTCAGGATGAAGCTGATGGTAGAAGGCCTCTCCCACTCAGGGTTTAGATACATCTGGGAGGAATATCCCTACTACGGTATTTTGAAGCCTTATTAGCCACTGGGGCATGCCCTTTGATCAAAGACTCAGAGTAGGATGCACAGAGCATCTCATTACAACACGTGCAGATCAAGCTAAAGTATTTTTGACCCACAGAGCACCTGCTCCCGGTTCTGAGTGAGATCATCAGAACTCTCTCTCTCCCCGAGGTTTCGCCTCCTGTGACGACATCCCATTCCTGCCTCCCAACTCCCCTTATGCAAGTAACATGGCACACCTTCATTTATTGTAGGCACTGAGTTGCTCCTCTTAGGATGCCTTGGAGAATCTGTTTGCAAGCTGATGGATCACAGAATATTCTGTAATACTCGCATGGTGTTCATTGTAAAGTTTTTCCCAGTGTATGTAGTCGCTGCTCTGTAGGGAAGGATGGGGGCAGGGAGCGAAGCAGTTGGGTGTATAACACCTAGCAATAAATAACTGAAAAGACTTAGAAAACATAGCCCGTGTTACAAATTTACTAGAAATAATTTTTAAAATCACCTCATCGAATTTGTTTCAATGAGTAGAGCTATTCAAAGTGTACTGCAAGAGGACAGCCCGGGATTTTCCACAGATGCACTCCCCTGGATGTTCAGAGGACCATCAATCTTCCTTAGTTTGTTCACAAACACACAGAAAGAGCTAAGTTTCCCAGCACAGAATTTCCTTCCTATCTTAACTTTCTTTTTTCCTAACATCCCTACCTCTACCAAATCTGAAAATATAATTGTCTAGGCTTTGGCAAATGCTGTGTTGACAATCCTCATCTAATTGTAGGCTCATTAGAAGATGTTGAAAGTGGAATTCTTCTGATCTGCCGTTCCACTTTTTCTTTTTTCTTTCCATGGCTTATTTCATGTTTAATCTTTAAAGTGAAGATAAATCTCTACAGGAAAAGCAAAATATCCCTTTAATACAAGTGTATAAGTAGCTTAACCTTTCCATAAAAATAATTTCCATTTAGCTAAATAGCTTAAATATTAATGCTCATTGAAAGATACTAAATGCAAGATTGCAGAAGGTAGAATGACGATGCCAATTTTCAGCTATAATTAGGGTTTCAGTATGCCAGAGTCACCATGATGCTGAATTAGTCTACCTTGTGATGGAATGAGCTGGCAGTCTGTGTGCACAACGTAGGGCTTGTTGAGAATATAATAATGCTGCTTTTTTTTGGTAGCAGATCCCATTCATGCTCACTCTTCTCATAATTGCCATGAATCAAAATGGGTCTGTGATAACAGTCGGAGAACATTTTCAAGAAGCCCGAATAACCACTGTTGCTTCACAGCTTCCAAAAAGGTGACTGGGAAGACCTTTTTATTTCCTAACACTAATACAGTCTAGCAAGTAGCCCCTTTGATGTAAGTTCTTCTTCTCATTAACCACATGATTTATTTTGGAGAAAATGAATCTGTCCACCTTTCCTTCTGATTTCCTTACTTTGTTTCTATTTACTCCGTAGATCTGGATGTTGTCAAAGAGAAAGCATCCCAGCCCCCTCTCCTTCTAGCCTGAGTGGTGATTCTGAGCCAAATGCCCCTGCCCCACCGCAGCTCAGAAAGGCCATCAATATCTAGATACTCTGGCGTGTTGTGCCTTCACAACTCAAAGGAATCTGGAAACTTTTCCCTTGTCTCCACCCAGTGCTTTGCTCTCGTGGGGAGGCAAATGAAAGGGGCAACTAGACGTGGCTGTGTTAGTGCAGATGCCTGCTCCTTCTTTGTCTTCTTTCTGAATATCAACCAAAAGCATATTTTCATTTTTTTAACAAGAATTGTGCAGGGAAAATGAGAGTCTACTAAAATTCTGGACAGCATTCCCCAATAACTTCCAAAATAAATGCATTAATATTCTTATTTAGCACCACCTGCAAGAAAAGTCCATGGTCAGCACTTCAGGCTCCATAATGTGAAAATGGAAATTATTAGTCGGGAACCAGGTTTCAGGCTCAGGTCTACAGAGGATAATGTTAAACAACAGAACAATTCCTCTTGGAGAGAGTCTTCAGAATACCTTACAATTATGCTATGTTTGGAATTTCTGTATTAGCATTATTCCCCTTTGGGCCACACTCATTCTTTGAAATCCAATGGCTTTCAGATACAAACTCCACTTGGTGAATTATGGAAATCTATTCTTTATCAGCTTTTCCCAACTGAGGATCCTTGAGAGAATGAAGCTCCACAGAAAATGATGCCAGTGACTATTTTCTCAATTCTCCCAAGGAAGGTACTTCACTAGTACCGTTCTAGATGCAAAGGAAGTAAATTAATTCATTACATACAATAGATGCCTTAGGGCATTAGGACTTAATTCTCTAGCAGACCTGGAGAAGGCCTGCTGGGTGCTTTAAAAAGAGCAGAGGAAGTTCATAAAAAAACGAATTGGAGTAGTACTGCAAGGTTCTCCATGTCCCTAGATATTATCAGCACAACTACACTACAACAACTACAGCTGTGATACTTGTTGCATCCATCAATGTGAGAGACAAATTGTCAGAAACTTTCAGGATTCAGAAATGTTATTTTATTGGCCAAAGTTTTAACCTGCGCAGGGGCGGACCCTCAGAGTGTCCGGAGACACGGTGCTCATAAGAGCTGCAAACAAGAGCCGCCAACAAGAGCCGCCCTAAGCACTTACAGCTAAGTCTTTTTATAGATGCAAGCAAGCAAGCATTGTATAGAAGCAAATGTGGCTGTTAGCTACTGGCTACTTGGGTGGCGCGAGCATGACCTAAGCTTTCTGGGTTTTGAGTAATGGAAAAATTTTAACCTAGACACTTGAACAGGTGGTCCCCTACTTGTTCAACCCCACTGGTTTTGTAGTTGCACCTTCTTCACTCCCTATGTTCTTTCTTAACTTCCTTGTGGTTGGTTTCTGCTCTAAGTTCCTTGTTCCTCCAGGCCAAGTCTCTTTAAGACAGTCCCTATTTTATTCTCTATTTTTCTGGTTTCAACAATACTCCGACTAGTGCTAAGAAGATGAAGGTTTCCATGTGCAGATCTGTCCCTGAACTGACTCCTCTGCTCATTTAACCAACACAATACCAGTATGAGGTGAGCATTATCATTATTATCCCATTTGATAGCTAAGGAAATGACAGTCAGAAAGATTAACTGGCAAACATCAAATCTGAACCCAGAGCCTGTCTGACATTTAACTGCCAGGAGACAAATCAAAAGAGGGCCGAGTCGGGGACCTGACAGGCCTGAAAGCTCCCCAACTTAACTCAGCTGCTGGAACAAGCAGGAGAATGGGGAGAAGTCAAGATGAAAGTTCAGGTTGGTTAATGACCACAGCCCAAGAGGTCAATGAAGAAAAAAATATGCCAAGAAAAGGGCTGGAGCCCTCATAAGAAGAAATCAGTGAGAATCAGGCCAGGCACAGGGGTGCCCAGAGGAAATTATTGACCTGGGCTGTGGGCAATAGTACAAGTGAAACAAACATCTTTAAATGGCAGTTAGATCCAATTTCTTCCTTTCAAATAAGTATAAGGATTTGAACAACCTTCTTCCCTCACTTCCCTCTATTGCCTACCCAGCCTCTTTTTTGATTCCCAAGAAATAGCATCTCTAAGCTGACTCTCCAAACACTGTGAATGGAGTATAAAGAAGGAAGTGGGGCAAGCGAGTCAAAAAAGAATGGAAGCAGCACAAAGCTGACCGAGAATTGACTGACTGGAGTTGAAAACTCTGTTCTGGAGCTAAAAGCCACGTTCACACTAAAAACGCATGGCTACAAACCTAGTGGTTTCCTTTAGTGTCCTACTGAATTCGTTCTCTTAGTTTTTTTTCCTTCAGATCAGATCCTATTTCTAAGATTTATACAAAAATTATGGAAAGCAACTAATTTCTAAAAAGAAAAAAGCATTCAGATGCTCTGAAGATCAAAATCAAATGCTCTGGATAGACTCCCATCTGAGCTCCCTCCTCTTCCCTATGTTGTAAAACTATTTCAGTGATAGGTGAATTGCTTTGATGCCGACAAACTCACTTTTTTTAAACTTCTTCTTTCCAACACTGGACTTAGTGGTGTTGGGTATCACGGGCACGGTACTTTTTGTACAATATTCTATTGGATACCTTATAAGACGCACCATTATTTTGCATTCTAACAAGAAAGTGCTGTTTCACCTACAACCAACCACTAACTATAAAAGCCATTCTTGCCTTTTACAGGGAAGTAGGAAGAGTGTGCTTCAGAAACTGAAATTTGGCAACTCCTTGTTCTTTATTGCAGCTGCCCACACAGCCCCAATACCCCTCAGGAAGATTGGGAGCCGCTATATAAGTCAAACATCTGCCCACCGCTGACTAGGACAGCCCTGCCAAGGGACCCGGCCCCGCTGCTGCTTCTTCCTGCTTGATTAGCCCCTCAAGCTGATGAGAGCTGAGGACCATAGTCTGTGGCTCTTGGACATCCCTTTCCCCCACCCCTGCAGAGAACATAGCCCAGGGCCAGGCACAGAGAAAGCACTCTGTCAGAGGCTCTTTCAGTGTGCAAAGAACTCTTAAATCCATAGTTAAAGTGGCCGTGTTTCCTATGCCACCTGACCCACGTCACACTCCTAGAATGGGCAGGGCAGGGATTGTTACCCATGCTTTATGGAAGAACACAGATACAGCCAGATTACGTGGCTTCACTTGCCAAAGTCACATAATAGGTAAATGGCATTGCTCTTAGGGAAGCTCATACATGCTAACGCTCAGAGCAATACTTTTTTTTTCTGTTACTTCTCTCCACTCCCTCAAGTAAAATGCCAAGTCTGAAGGTTGCACCTGGTGATTTCCACCCACCTGGAAACAAGGGAGCACCATGAGCACCTGAAATTAGTGTCTAGGACCTGGTCCCTGTGGCTGCTCAGGGCGTCTCAGAGCCACGCCCTGAGATGCCGGCCCCTGCCACTCTGCAGACCTTGCCTTCATCCACACTGAGCATTCCCACTCATCAGCCAGGAAGCAAAGAGGTCACAGCCCTCTTTGGTTTAGAATTTGTGTTCCTTCTCTGGGTATTTCTGAAATATACATTTTTAAGTTATAAGAAAAGTGAATCTCAAATCCTAGCATACCTGATTTCTCCTTGTTGAGAAATAAAAGCAATAATAACACCATAAAAGGAGAATGATGTCATGAGCTCAATAGGCTGTTCTTTCTAAAAGGAGAAAAAAACAATTAAAACATATATGTTCACTGTCCTTTTCTTGCTGCAAAAGGCAAGCTTCCTGGCAGAAATCAGAGCATCAACTTGCAAAGATTTATGGAAGAGGAGGATTTTTCTGGGGAATAATTCTCCCTTGATTCAATTCCCTTTTATTCCCTCCACCTCCCACCCTCCCTTTTTAAGAAAATGAAGAAAATAACTTTCTTTTTTTCATAAAGGGAGTCTCTTGCAGGATTGTGGACGTCATGGGTGCCTCACTGTAATGACACACTTTCTTTCCCATTAAATAATAAAATATGCCATAGAGTCGCACAACTCCTCAGACCCAGGGGACATTAAACCAGCCTCATCAAGCACCATCCATGTGGAAAAATATGAATATATTTTTACTTGGCACATACATATTTCCTCAGCAGCGGCCTCAGAACACTTGCTTCTTATGGACTCAGACTCACTCCTTCCCAAAACACCGGGGGGGGAGAGCCAGGGAGGGATAGAGATGGAGACAGAGAAGGGATGGGGATGCAATTGGAGATGGAGAGAGAGACAAAGGGGGAATTTTAATGATGCCCACCAAAAAATAGCCCTGTAACATCTGCAAAGAACCCTGCAAAAAAGTATGTAGAATTCTTAATAATTCAGTTCCTAAATATGTTTTATTTTGTTTTCACTTACAAAGTGATTTTTTCAGAACAAGATTTATTTCTTAGCTCTTTTTTTCCCCTACAGGCTGCATTTGGGCTTAATTTCTGTTTATTATTTGGGAAAGATCAGATATTTTATCTCTATCCGAATTGCATTCTCCTTCCATGTTGGCCCCTAAGAACCAAAACCTTATGCTTACGAAAGACCTGTTGAGATTTATATGGTGAAGCCAAATAAAGATACAAATCACGAATTTCATCGCAAAACCCACTAATTGTCAGATTTTTGTGGAAGACTCTAATTAAATCCCATAGGAAAAGAACACCAAGTCGTGAAAGAAGAAAAATCAGTCATTTAAACAACTCTGATAAGGGTTTAAAATAGACACAGAAGAACATCCTAAAAGTCTTTTTTTTTTTAAACAGGCAAGGATAAGAGAAACCAGGAACAGAGTGATGTTGGGCTAGATAATAATATTCTGAGCATATGAAAGGTAGCATCTATAAAAACTTTATGAGATGCACTAAATTTATTCCAGACAAAAATCTTCATCGACTGACTGCCTATTAGATTGTCTTTATTGTCTTTCTTTATAGAGCTGTCAGAGAAAGATTCCTCATGCTCAGCCAATCATGGAAGATTTCTTCAAAAAGCCCTGGAGAAGAAAGAGATTGGTACATGCACCCAATGCACGCAGATGAAAACCCCTCCTCCAGTTCTACCGATAACAGCTGCCAAAAAACCCAGTGTCTTTTATGAGACGCTCTTCAACCAAAAAAGCGACAAATCCCCCGAACATAAAACACATTTCTCACAAAGAGAGAGCACTAAGCTTGAACCACAAGGTTTGAAAATAACCTTCTCACAGATGCAGATGGAAAAAGAGACATTGAAATTCTTTTCCTCGTGATTTAGATATCCCAAGATTAGTAAGGTCAACTCACTGATTTTATATTTATGCCCTGACAATGCCCACAAAAAGTCCCCTGAGCGCCATTCATACCTGATAAGACACTGGTGTATTACCCTCACCCCTGCCTTGGACATGGCATGTGCAAATGGCCAGGGGTTTGAAAAGGTGTGCGAAGGGTAAGCTGGTTCAAGAGAACTTCCTGTACCCATTACCCTCCTGGGCTGTCCAAAAGCAGGACAGTGCTCTCCAAACCTTTCCCTAAATGCTGCACAACTATCCCCAAATGGGAAAAGGGCTTTTTTTTTTTTTCAAAATTCTATGTGACCTGGGTCTTCTCCAGTCTTCCCCCTCCCCAGGTAAGTTTCCCACTTGATTATAAAGCCAGGTGAAGCTCCCAGAGTGGGCTTCACCCTACGGTCAGGCCCTACCTCATTTCCATGTGGCTCCAACCTTCCCTCCCTCCTCCTGTTGGAGACTAGGGCTTGCACTTGAACTCAGCTTCTGCAGGTTCCTTGCCCCAGCAACAGTACCATCGCTACCTGCACCATATACCTTCCTCTCTGTGCTGGCACTTTGTCCTCCACCTGCCTAATACAGGTCTACATATTATATATAGATCTGTCTCGTGGTAGCAATTTTTTAAGTTCCTTGAGATTATATTCTATCATCCCACTCACCCCTTTCCTCGACAGATTCTTGGAAAGCAGTGTGCCCCATGGTCCTCTAGCTCCTGTTCCCCTTCTGCTAACAAGGTTCTTGCCACACTTCCCCTTCTATTCCCCTGACTACTTGTGCACTGCCCTGCTCCTCTGCCTCTTCTTCCCCCCGGCACTTCCACAGGCTTGTCACACTCTACATGCTTGTTCATCTTCTCGTTCTTCTTTCCTGTCCCCCCTCCCCCGTGCCTGGCTTCCACAGTGACCAATATGATAATGTTTACCATCCGTGACTTCACCATCTCATGCCAGGCTCTGCCCTGTCTTGGTTTATGCCTGAAATAATTGCCCCAGGAAACATAGATTCCATTTCACTTTAGGCTTAAAATATAGATAATCCCTGGAGAAGGAAAATACCAGCAAACTCTTTCCTAAGAAATTACTTTGATGGGAGAAGGAGGGTAGGAAGTGAAGCAAGTCAAACATTTCTCTCTCAATTTCTCACCTACCACAGTGGGATTATAACAATTGTGTCTCCTGTGTCTGCCATCATACAGATGAAAGTGGCATGAGAATTTTAAAACTGAAGTTATATTATTACTAACTTGTCTAAGTACAAGTGGCTTTTATTTGGGGAAAGTTTTATGTCTCGCACTTCCACTTAAAACAATTGTGGTTAGAATATCTCTCACAATTTTCCCCAGCCTCTCTCTCAGAGAACTTAGTCCTTTTTGCCTAACCCCGAATTCACTACCAAACTGAGTCTCAGGAGAGATGAGGAGTGAATGTAGGCATAGAAGAGGCAGGAAGATGGAAGTTCCCAGTACAAATACTGTCTCAAAATTCATTTTATATCTATCAAGAATAATAGGGTAGAAATCATGAATACAAGAAAAGACACCTGTTTCTTACACTGGTCATGGTTCTGTGTACTTTCCAATATCAAATAACAAGCCACATGCTTACAGTGAACCCTTACATGCTTCCTGAGAACCTGGGATGAGAAGGAAGGTGCTTGGATATAAATTACGAGATAGGCTGTCATCAAATCATGTTCTTGTTTTAGATTCTAAAATCAATATTGCACAGTGAATAGTGAAATTCACCAAATAGTTCTGGTTTGTTCCTCCTATCCTTAAAGTTAGGTATACCATGTGACTGACTTTGGCCAATGAAATGTGAATAAAGATGAAGAGTGACACTCAGGCTGAAGCTGTAAACACTTTCATACAATTCATCACATTCTCCTGTCTCTCTTCTCTCCTGACCATTGGCACCACTACAGAGGAGGGTGGCATCAGCCTGGGGCGTGGGGTCAGGATAATGCAGAGAAGCACACCAGTCTACCTGCAAAGAGTACGGAGTAGAAGCAAACCAAACGTATTTTTACATAGTGTATCTAGGTCAATGCTGAATAGTACACTCCCATTAAATATCCAGCATCCTAAATCCACCTTATTAGGTCTCTCACTAGCTTTCGTTTCATGTCCTTCTCTCATGAGAAGGTGCTCCAACATGAAACAGTCCGATAAAAGGAAGTGCATTTATTTCTTTATTGCTATGTAACAAATTATCACTAACTTAGCAGCTTAAGACAGCACCATTTATTATTTCAATTTCCATAGGTTAGAATTCCAGGCATGGCATACCCGAGTCCTTTGTTCAAGGACTCCCAAAGCTGCAGACACAGTGTTGGCCAAGGCTGTGGTCTTATTTGAGGATTGAGGACCTCCTCCCAGCTCATCCAGGTTGTTGACAGAATTCGGTTTTTGGTGGCTGTGGGACTGAGGTCCTCAGTGTCCGAAGGCCACTCTTCCCCCTGGGTAGTTCACAATATGTCTGTGTGCTTTCTTCCAGGCTAGCAGGGAAGTCTTGTCTTGCCCAAAGGCTTACCTAACTAGGTCAAGCTCACACAGAATAATCTCCCTTTTAATTAACTCATAGTCAGCTGATTAGGGAGCCTAATTGCATCTGAAAGACTCCTTTTACTTTGGCACATAATGTAACATAATCACAGAACTGACATACCATCACATCCCAGGTCCCAGCCACACTCAAGTGGAGGGGATCACACAATGGTTGATCCACTGAGCATCATTTGGGAATCCTGTCTACCGTAGGAGGCCATTCTGCCTTAGCTCCTCTAGTGGATTTGCTAGTACAACACCTGCTTAACCGCAGTCTTTTCTGTCCTCTATGTGTGAGTCCAAAGTTTCTCCACTCTTTACCTTGAGACAGCCTACCATGCCCCCAACCACTAAGGCCTTCCTTAGACTGCCACCCACATGCAGAGAACACTTACAACTCTCCACCTCTCACCACCCTCAGCTGATCACTGCACAACAGATACATGACAGGCCCTAAGTTCTCATGACCTTAATACAACACATGTAGCAAGATGATAAAATAAAAGTTAAGATGACACACAAAAATTCAGTATCTATAAAACTCCAGCATCAGGTGCTAGGTGCAAATTTTTAAAAGAAATAACTAAGAACATGCTTCTCAAGTCAACAGACTTCTCTCCCACAAGGAGAGTATAAAGGAATCAAGAGAGCTTGATTGTGGAAGAACATTTTGGTAACAGCTGTTCTACAGTCTCAGACTGACCCCCATGGTGGTGGGGCAGGGGGCTTCCCTCTAGGCCCAAGGAAAATGGGCATCAGGGGACGGTCTGGAGAGCTTGTTACATGACAGTGTCAAAATAGCCTGTGGGCAGACTCAACTCCCTTCCAATGACTGGTCAAATGTGGTACATCCTGGGGAACAAATATTCCTCTTGTCTTCAAAAGAATTAGCCTAGAGTCATTTTAAACAAGAATTGTGTCCTAGAGAGGGCTTGACTTGATGATATAAGGAGCTCCAGCTATAAGAAGCTGTAGAGGTGGGGGTGGAACTAGATAAAGTTGGGTATCAGGAGGGCAAGCCAAAAAAAATAAACAGCACTTCCGTCATGAGAAGGGCAGGCGGCATGTCCAGCAGGTGATGTCTGTACAACCCTGAACTTCACCATAGAAGACAGACTTGTCTTTAATCTCTCTGGGATTTCTAGTCCAGAGAAAGTGAAGTCCGTCAGCTTACCACAGGACCAGTTTCAAAAGGATTTTCCCCTTTCCCGGACTTCTCACTATACCCCCCAGAGGGGCTGGCGATGGCAGGTAGAGGAGGAAGGGGAGGAGGCACACGAGGAAGCCAGAGGCAGCCAGTGGGCAGGTGGGCGGGGTGGAGACGGCAGGGAAGACTTGCCACTGCATGACATTGACCAGTTGGTTCGAGGTGGCCCTCCTAACTTCTAATTTGAGATTGTGTCTTGGGGTCTGTTTTCTTTAAAGTGGACATTAGACTTTTATCATCTGCAAGCAGGCAGAAAGGCCACAGAACTCTGAAATGTTACCCAATGGGATAAAAACCTTTTCCTCATTGAGCAGGTTTAAATGGAGAGGTGAGGACAAAAATAAAGTTGCTTTTAGGGTTCCGCCCCCTGAGTCCTGTTTGTTCTTGTAATAAGTTCTTATCCTGCACACCTGTCTCTTCATGTGGTTGTAAGTTCTTTTAGGGGGCGATCTGTTGATTTTAAAGTTCAAAGTCATGGATTAATATCAGTCTTGTCAGCCTCATGGAAAACCAAGATGTGGTATTTCTTGTCTCGTCTGAGAAGGAACCAGAGCAGATTGCTGGCACTCCCCACGCGCACGCGCACATCTCCTCACGACTTCTTACCAGGAGGCAGCACAATTCCCGCAACGCCGCGTGCGGAGCCATTTCATCTCCCAAGCAGACAACCTGCTGATCTCAGAGTAAAGGCTGCCCTGGTTATGCAACTTCAATACGGGGTCTAAAGAAGCCTTTCTGAAGAGGGAGATCAAAAGGGAGGTTGGGGACCAGTGATTTTATGCAAATGTACTGTGACTCAAATTGTGAGAAAGCGATCTAGTAGAATTATCTTAATTTTTTTCTTGTGATGTTTGGGGAGTGAAAAGAGAAAAAGGCAGTAGATGTCCCAAATTGCAAATGTAAAGAAAGCCCCCATAACAAAAGTTGATTTGATTGAAGAACTAAATAGGCTACTTCATCACTCACTAAACAAATAAATTAAGGGAAAATGTCATGATGTGATTCAAAAATATCACAAAGGAAATACACACAGAGCTAAATTGATGTGTGTATATATGGATATTCACATCATGAATTCATTTTCTATAATCCCTACCACACCCCAACTCCCCAAACCAGAAAAATCAACCCCTGAAATCAGACATTGTTTCTAAACGTCAATTTTGATTTCCACTTATGGATTCGCACATGCCCTCTGTTCTACTTTTGTACATTTGTTTGGTGTGTTTTGGATGAAAACCCCCAACCACTCCAGCTGGGTAAAATGTACTAACATTTGCCACATTGTACCAAAAAGGTAAACCCAAAGCCATTTATTAAATGATAAATGTTACAGAGACATTTATCCATAGATACTCTACAGAGACATTTCGCAGTGTTCAGGAGGCAGAAAGAGGCGTCCTCCACTGGGGTGCCTCGCACAGGCCGCCGTGAGGTGGGACATGCTCTCCGGAAGAGACTATCGGAGACACTGGCTGCGGGTGAGCAGGCCTCGTGTTTCAAATCACAGCTGGGGAAAACAGGAAAGTGGTCCTGGGTAGACGGGGAGACTAATTGGAAAGGAGGGGCCAAGGAGCAGATTTATTTGTTTTGTGAATTATCACCAGATACCTTTGGGGTGAGGCTGATAACATGATACAGATCCCAGTGTTATGTGAGAGGAAAGAATCTGAGACAGAAAGAGACCGAGGGGCATATAGAAATATTAACACTCCTGTTAACAAGGCCTTACATGTGCCCTCCTTGTGTTGAGACCTCAAAAGAACCTGTATCTCAAAACAGACTTGAGCAAGCTCCCTGCTGAATTATCATCCTCTAGAAACTGATAAATTGCTCTCTTCTGAGAAAGAAATAAACTTCAAAGTGGACATTTCCCAGGAATAAGAATTTAGAGGTTAAAAATAATTTAATTAAAAAGGTTTAAAAAGCAGGAAACTATAACTCTACAGATAGTCATTTACTAAAGTAAAATTAAAACCTTAACCATCGATTGAGGACAGAAAGTCAGACACACGTATTCAACTACGAATTCCTCGTGCAAGTCCATCACGGTGCCTGCCGCACCTGGGAGTGTGCTGAACTGGTAAAGGAGCAGTTACACCTAAGTGACTTACAGGCACTCTCATTCAAGTTTCCCAACACAGCTAACAGTAGATTCTCTTATCATCCCCATCTTCCGGATGAGAAAATCAAGTGTCAGAGAGAAGAAGGAACTCCCCTGTCCCAGGTCAAGCAGATAACCTGTTGGCGGGGCCAATATTAGAGCACATTTTAGCCAGACCTCAAAGTTCACGTTTTCCATTACAATATCACTCTGCGAACTTAAGAGACCTTGGCTTGCGGTGAGACTGGCAAGGCAGCAGCAAAAGTGAAGGAAAGATCACAAGACTAGGTAAGAATTAATCCATAATTCTCCCAAAGGAACCATAAGCATTGTGTCCCACCCCCCCCAAGAGTGCAGGTTAATTCCTCCGCCGGGACACCCTCCCTCCCATCCTCGTCCATCTCCCATTTCATCTTGCAGGTGAGCAGTCTGCTGCCTTTATCCCTACACTACTTCCTCCTGTGGGTGCTTCTCATCTTGCATCCAAAATACTTCTGTTACAATGTGTTGCTTTATAAAGCGTGATTACCTGTGTCTTCGTCTTTAGATGGAGAATGTATCAAGAGCAGAATCAACAAAGATGAATTTTACTTAGTTGCCCCAGCTTTTAGCACCATGCCAAAAGCATCTATAAAAGCATCATGCCAGGCATCTATAAAATAAATGAATTAATAAACAATAAGAATATTGGAAGTTTTTTTGTAGTTTTTATCAAATGACAAAGCCAAGTTTATTGTTCCGGGTTAAACCAGTGGAGATGGGACCTTGAGGAGAGGCACACAGGAAGTGGGTGAATACATCCTCCTGGTCATCGCTGAATTCTCTGAAGCCTGGGGGGCCACCCTGAGCACGATGGAGCCACTGATCCCCCGCTCACTGGCCGGGCCCCACTGAAGTTCAAGGTGCGACCCACGGCTAGAGAGTAGGACTCCTCTTCTCCACCGTGCTGCCTATGGGCTCACATTCACAGGTGGACTTGGAGAAGCAGGAGGCCCTGTCTTCTCGGCAGGGTCCTTTGGCAGTGCCAGCTTCCTGGGCAGGGTGTGGTGCTGGCTTTCATCACCATGTCATGTTGATCTTCTGATGGATACCAACCCCTAAGGGACCGTATGCCACATTTGTGTTACAATGACAAAACTAATGTGGGCAAAGGAAAGTAACCTGAGAAGAAAAGGTCAAAAATAGAGGTTGCGGTCAAATCATGGAGATCATTTATTAAGTGCAAAGTTAAGGTCCTTGGACTTTATATATTATGGGGAAGGAGTCAGTGTAGGTTTCAGAGCAAGGGAATGACATGCTCAAGGGAATAAACTTAGCTCTTTGGGGCTAAGTTTACCTAGGTTTTCAGCAAAAATAATTGAGAAGAAGAAAATCAGCAGGGACTTCACTGATAAGGATCAGACCAGGTGTCATCAGTCCTAAACTGCAGGTTTTGTTCTCTTTTTGAGACTTATCCCTAATCAGTGTAGGGTCAAACTTGGGCGTACCCACTTGAATAGTGGTATGTATTTTATTCGTAACTTAGTACTTAGACACTTGTTTATTACACTTAATATCCTGCACAACAATTTATGAAAGAAGCCCTATTAATATCCTTCTTTGACAAATAGGTTAAGAAACTGTTTCCTGATGAGACAGCTGGTGAATGGCAGAGGGGGACTTGATCCCAGGGGCCTCCACCCCAATAGAGCACTGTCACTTGAATGCCACCCAGGTATTTAAAACTTAGTAACTCCAAAAGAGATCTCTCAGTTTCTCTTATCTGAAACTCACTCTTTCCCAGCCTGCCTTACTTCAGTAAATGTGACCATACTTCACCAACTGCTGAGGCAAAAAAAAAAATTACTCATTGTGTATTCTTTTAACTTCACTCCTCTCCCATCTTAACTACCAGCAGGCTCTAGCAGTTCTGCCTCCAAACATATCCCTGATCACCCCACTGCTCTCCATTTCCATCACCTCCACCCTGGCTAAGGCACCGTTTGATATCACCTGGACACTTGCAGTCACCTTCAGATAGATACAACCATGTCTTGCTTTATACAATTCATTCCTGAATAGCAGCCCAGGCAATCTTCTGGAAACTGTACTGAGCCACATTACTGCTTGATTAAAACCCTTCTGTGGCATCTCTTACTTCTTTTGGTTCTGACTGGTGGTGTTGGGTCTTGCTCTCTGGAATGTTCTTTCCATCACTATCTTCTCATCAGTCCAGCTATTGCCTCAGAGAGGCCTTACGTGACCTTATCTAATAATGAAATCACATCACACAGTCTTAGTTTGTTTATAACTTTCAGGTCAACCTGAAAGTGTCTTCTTTATTTGTTAGTTAGCTTTTACATGGCTGAGTCTTTCATTTAGAACTAAATTCTCTAAGAGTATAGTTCTTAGAGAGTTTTTTATTTGTCTCTTTTTTCCTCATACTCAGTAACTAGAACAGTGACTGGCATGTAGTAGGTGCTGAGTAAACATTTGTTGAATGAATGAAACACTGATCCTGCTCCTTAATCTCAGTGTTACATAGAACCAATGATTTGGCTCCCTAAAATTTACCCTGTAAGGACAGTCATGATATTTACATGATAGGAATCATGGGAAGTACAGGACATAGTCTTTTGCACATGTGAAGGGTTCCATCTGTTTCTGTTCTTCTCTCAAGTACATAGAATGCATATCCATGTATTACAACATTCCCTCTAATTATTCATTCCACTGCTTGCTCCTGTTACCCATAGCATTCTTCCTGGTCTATCAATGCTACCCGTCTATAAAGCTCTGTTATGCTTCCTTTTCTATTGTCTGCAACAGCGCTGGGAGAAGAGGTGCTCCTAGGGCAGAGTCACGTGATCTGAAAAGCAGAATTTGCTATTCACAAGTGTCCAATAAAAATGGGAAGTTGCTTCCTAAATGTCTCTGGAAGTCTGTGGTTTAGTTCACAATATCTTAACAGATTAAGTTAATGCAAATAGCAGATGTATTTTGTAGCAACAAGACAAATGTTCAGCAGAATTAAAGTTATTCATGTGTAGTCACACTGGGAATATTTGCATGATATTTCACTAATTGCTCCAAAATCTGACTTGTAGTGAATAAACAAATGGGAAAAAATAAACCAGCAAAAATTAGCCCCAGGACTCTCTGGTTTCTCTTGAGCTCCCAAGGTCTTTCTTCAACCACTCAACATTTTGCTCTGAAAGCCCCATGGCATTTCCCAGTCTCCTAAGCCGTGTTGGTCCCATTATCTCAGTGGAGACACTCATGATTTCTCCCTGCTAATGAGATGTCGTCCAGAAGTGCCGGGTATTTTCCTCTCCCTCACTCCCAGTGCCCCCTTGGACTTCAAGTCCCTCTGCTTAGGTTTTCTAACTGAAGAATCATACTGATAGATTGCACCACTTGGAAACCATATAAATTTGTCAAGTTTTCTTAAAATATTTCAGATGCTTTTTTTGTTAATAAATACCAAGTGAATTCATTTCCGAGGGCTGATATAACAAAGTACCACAGACTGGGTGGCTTGAAACAGCAGAAAATGATTATCTAATAGTTCTGGAGACTAGAAGTCTGAAGCCAAAGCGCTGGCAGAGTGGTTCCTTCTGGAGGCTGTGAGGGACCATCTGCCCCATGCCTCCCTCCGGGCTCCTCGCGAGGGCTGGCAAGCCTTGGTCTGCCTTGGTCTGCCTTGGCCTGTAGATGCATCACTCCAATCTTTTCCTTTATCTTCACATGGAACTTTTTCTGTGTGTCTCTTTTTTCACAGAGCTGTCTTCTTATAAGGGTTAGATTAGAGGCCTACCCTACACCAGTATGGCCTTACTTAAACTAATTATAGCTGTAAATATTATATTTCCAAATAAGGGCACATTCTGAAGTATGAGGAACTAAGAATTCAACATATATTTTGGGAGGGTTGAGCAGAAGGAACACGATCCAACCAATAACACTAGGGGCCTCCAAACTTACCTTGCATACACACCTCAATGTGTCTGTGTGTGCTCGTATGATAGATATATACACATATATGTGATAGATGTGCACACATATGTTATACACATATGTGTGGTACATAAACCCATATATTGTGTATGCATATGTATATGTTTTATTTAGATATGTAATGGACTAATCTACTCATATGTCATATATATTATAAAGTAAACACAAACATTAGAATTAAAAAGAGATGAGAAGAACATGATTAACAGTAAGAACACTTAGTCTCCTCACTCCCGGTGGAACGCCTCGCCCCCCCTTTTCTGAAGACCACTTCCCGAATGACACAAAGGGCGTGGATCTAACTCCAGCAGGTGGGAAAAATAAATCAGCACACAAGAAAAGCAAGGTGATAGAACTTAAAAATCTGCACTAAAACAAAATGACAAAGTTTGTACACATTTACATGAACACTCTTGGTTTACATTTATCACAATCAAAATAACCCCCCATATTATTGGAAGTCAGAAATTCATTCTAAAGGAATCAGAATCAACACTCTCTACCTACTCTGTTAGTATGGCGAATGAGCCAGTAGGAAGATATTCCCAGGGGCAGCAGTCCTGATTCCTACTCTGTTTTATTTCTTTTCCTTCAAGAAGTGACTTTTCCCTTGTATTGCTGAATCAGCACAAAAGATAGGGAAGCAAATGTAAAAAGCAAAGGTCTTGGTGAACTTAGCTGCGCATTGTCCAAAGAACTTGAGAAGGTGACCCCTTCTTTCAGGGTCTCAGTTTCCACTTCAGGACTCAGAGGAATACCTGCCTCACCTCACTCTGGGCTGCTCTGAGACCAAACGTGTCTCCGGATGGAAACGGGCTTTGAAGAGCGCCGTGCCCTGCACAGAGACCATCATGCTGGGCTCCCTTCTCAGAAGCCGATTCACACAACCACTCTGAATCACCTGCTTCTCCACTTGTAAATGGGTATACACTAAAAGCCTATTCTGACTATTTAGAAGGAATTTGGAAAGATAAAATGGGATAGTACACCAAGAAATAAAAAACACATTTTACTGTAAAACTATAAAGTTTTATACTGGTGGATTGAAAATATAAATGCAGCTTTCTGATTCACTAATTTATAGCACCAACGTAGAAATCAGGCCCCAGCTTTGAGAGACCAAAAAGAGGAACTTTAGTGTCCCTCGGCTAATTAGTATGTAACTGCAGATCCGACTCAGAAACATTAACAAGAAGCCAAGTGCAAGGGCAGTCAAGCTCAGCGCCTGGAAGCACTCTCTCCGCTATGGGGGATAAACCCACATTTAAACTAAAACATCAGAGTAAAACCTATCATCTTAAATTTTCATGTTGTCAGTACCTAATAAAATGTTGGAGGGAGAAAATTACAAGAAAGCCTATCTTTGCTCATTGTCTGTGAGTTCTATTGAAGATTCCCCTTCTTTTCTCCTCACATCCATCTCACTTACTCCTCCTTTTTTCCTAGGCTTTGTATTTTCATTTAAGATTTTAGGACCTAGAAGAATTCAAAACATGGAGCTCAGAAAATAGACCTGGCTCCTGCACAGCCATCACTCAGAATAGGGAGAGTTCCCCTGTAGACGTCACTGAGGCCACACACCCAGCAGGAGGTCAGCTTGCGTCTTGAAATGACACACCATCAGAATGTCACCCTAGGGCCCATAGCTAGAACTCATCTGCTAACCAATTTATAGGGGCTCTACCACTTAGACAAAGAGCAGCCAGGACACAGTGTGCCCATACAGGTCCGGGGCGGGGGCTCCACCATGTTTGTTCCACCTGAGAGTTCTGCTCCCTGTCACGCCCTTTGGCTTCTCCAACCCAACACGCCCACTTTCCTTAGTTTCAATCTGTATCTAAAACAAATCTCTATCTATTGCTCCCTGTTCATACCTTAGGTTAATACTCAATCTGCTGTTTCTGTACCCCCAACACATTATGAAAAACTGCTGTCCATCTTAGAAGGCTTGCTACGGGTGGATAAATCAGTGTCTACTCAGCTTTATTTCAGAATGTAAAGGTCCCAGGGCTTTGAAGCTGATAGCTGGTAGTAGAATCCTAACTTTGTAATTAAAAACTGTGTTGGAGGGCAAGTTCCACTCTTCACTGAGACTCTGTTTTGGAATCTACAGAATGAGGACAGCAATACACCACCCACCCCACCTCATGGGATTTTTGTGCAGATGAAATTCAGTGAGATAACATGCCAAGCTCCAGGAACAAGGACGGCATTCATTTAGTTAATCCCCACTCTTCCATTCTACACGGCACTGAATGCAGATCTACAGTCACCAAGCAATTCTGATGACAGAGATGAAGTTGGCCAAGATTCAGATTAGACATTCACAGCCCTAGATGCGCAATTAGTTCACCAGTACAAGTTCAAATATTCTGATGCCCAGGCCTTACCCCAGACAGGTAAATCAGCTTCTCTCACATGGAACCCAGATGTGAGTATCTGTAAAGTTCCCCAGATGTCTTCAAAGTGTAGCTAAGGTTAGGACGCCTTGCTTTAAATTAAGGTATTTTCCCCCAAGTGCAGAAGATAAGAAGCCCTCAGTTTGCTAACTTTGAGGAGGGAAATGGGAAGGACAAAGTTAAAAATACCTCCAGAAGTGTTCTGTTTAATACAATTGCGCTAAAAAAAAATACAGATTTCTTGTCCACATACACACCTTTCCATGCAGGTGGCAAATGTCAAAATGGCATGTTTTCAGTTACCATATTTTGTTGAATACAGTCACCCACACTAAGGCCAACAGTAGACATCAAGACAGAAGTTCTTTATCAACTTCACTGAAAGCAAGTAAGAGTGTAAACGTCCCTCCCCCACCACTCTTCCCCCAACCCACACCTGTAAATCTACAATGTAGAATGTGCTGTTTTCTTTGTCTCTGTAAGCTTGAGACTGAAATACCCCCAAAATAAGTTTCTTCCAAGCCAAATACACAAAGCCAACATTTATGTACAAAGATACAAAAACCTGATATTTCAGAAGTCAAATAATTAAACTCAGCACATGCACAACTTAATTTTTCTTTTAAAAAAATCCAGAATAGTATTCTTGCAGGGAGCATAAAATTGCATTGCTAGAAGTAATCGCAATCTCCTTAGCTATATCCCCCAGGACTCGCTTCAGTCTGTTTTCTTAAGTGCTGTATTTTTAAAGCTCTCTTGCATACCGCCTTCTCAGACATACTGAACTGAATGTTCTAAATTCTGAGCACTTTGTGGTGCAAACTAGGTTGGAGGTGGTACCCATAGAAAAATGAATCCCTTTATCAGTCACTAGTGCTACATGAGTCCCTGGGAAGGAAATTATTCGCACATCCACTGGTCTCAATGGAGAATGGCTCATGTTGTTATGCTGAGTGGTAGATTGATGATTGCTCAAAAAAATTTTACTCCTGACCACCTATTTCCATAGATATCCTTGACTTTAGACTCAGTCAATAGGATATGCTATCTGTTAATAGGATATTAGCAGATGTGATACAAAGGCCTAAACTTGGCTTGTAGAGATGAGTTTGCCCCCTTCTGCCTCTGCCATCAACACAAGAACAGCTTGAACCCAGAATGAATGAACACATATGGAGAAGACCCGAACCCAACCCGCCATGAGGACCTGAGCCTAGTCAGACCCACAGCTTAAATCAGCCAACCCCAGCCTAGCTTAGAATGACTCTCACAGGACCCACAATTTTGTGGATGAGAATAGATGACTATTTTAAAGTCACTATGCATTTGGAATGGTTTTTTAAATAGCAATAACTGACTTTGCAAGACAGGCTATTGAATAAACAAGATCCCATAGAGAAAAATTAGTTCAGAAATTCACTTCTTACAGTCAATTAAAAATATATTTTTAAACTGATGCCCTGGCTGATGTGGCCCAGTGGATTTAGTGCTGGCCTGAAAACCAAAGGGTCACCAGTTCAATTCCCACTCAGGGCACACGCATGGGTGTGGGCCAGGTCCCCAGTAGGGGACACTCAAGAGGCAACCACACATTGAAGTTTCTCTCCTTCTATTTTCACCTCCCTTCCCCTCTCTAAAAATAAATAAATAAAAAAATTTTAAATTCAAAAACAAAGTGAGTAGTTAGGGTGAAAGAGTCATTTTAAGCTACAAAATAATCATGTTATTGCAAATATCCTTGACTGTCTATTGTTGGTGCATGTAAGTAAAGCAAATAATTATTCTTTTCTGAGTAACTGTTTTAATTGGTGCAAAATTCTACATCTTTGAAGTGAATAGAAAAGTTGGCCACTATTTCACAGTGGTAAATATCAGTTTTGTTATTTCTTGTAAATGATAACCAGTATAGCCATGAATCACCGAGCACTTACTGCATACACTTGGCAAATATTATTTCAGAATATGACACTAAGTTGGTTGTGACTATTTGTCCCCATTTTAGAGATGAAAACACTGAAGCTTGGGATCTTTAATAAATCTTCCCAATGATACCAGAGTAGCAAGCAACAACTTTGGGATCTGTCTCAAGTCTGTCTGGCTCAGGGCCTAGCTCTCACTACTGCTTCACAGGGGTAAAAAGACAAGCGTTTCAGAAAAATGACCTGGTAAGAACAAGGTCATTAACATGGTCCTTTTTCAATGAAAGATAAGTCATAAATCTCTATGACAATAAGTGGCTTTCTGGTTCCCCTTTTCTATCAACCATCTTGAGTTAATGTCTCATGTAAACATTCAATGCAGTTGAACTAACCTTGTTTATGGCCCTTAAAGGTACCAATCCTGTGTTCAATATCAGAATTTCAGTTGTGTGGAGGATGCAGTTCTTTCTTTTTAGGAGCTTTCCGTCTAGCAAACAATTGATGTTGAAAGATCCTAGCCCAAATCGCAGTGTGAGCTCCATCAGGTTCTAAATGCAGGGAGAACAGATGTTCTGACTAATGATTGCTGGGGTGGGAAGAGGACGAGGGTTGGGGAGTTAGTTACATTTACTCACTGAGAATGCTTGTTCCTTTCTGAAGTCAGCCAGCAGCCAAGAAAGAAGACAAATTCTAAATTAAGAGGAAGATCAAGCTGTGCGAGACTGCTGATTAGAGCGAGTGCAGAAAGATAATGACTGCACCAAATGCCGAGCGTTTTGTTAAAGTCCATGGTGGATCAACCGGAGGAGCAGCACCCCTAGGCCAGCTGATTCGCAGGGGAGTGTCGCTGGCCAGCAAATAATACATTAAGAGGGAAAAAGACCATGGCTCTATTGAACACTACAAGACTTTCTCCTACATAAGGATTCAAAGTTTATAAACTGAGATCTATTAAGGGACAGACAAAGTGCCCTGACCAGAGAGCACCAGCTGGATTTGCCAGGATTATGGGTTTGCTCTCTCGTCAGGGCACATGCAAGAGCAACCAACAAAATATATAACTAAGTAGAATAACATATTAACATTTCTCCCTCTCTCTCTCCCCACTCTCTCTACCTCTGTCTTGCATCAATAAATATTTTTTTAAAGTTATAATACAGTGTTATGATGCTGCTATCCCAAAGGGCCACATTTTGTGTTGCCCCAAGACTAGAGGTCACAACAGATCCAAACATGCAACTCTCTTCCACCAAATAAGTTGACATTTTCCAGCTCCTTTTTTTTCTATCCAGCCAAAAGGTAGGTCTCATCTCAGCATCCCTCTACTTCACCATGCCATTTAAAAAGGAGGAAAGAGGGAGTTTGCTAAAGCCATTTCACAAGTGCAAAGCCAAATGTCAAAAGGTATTTATCCCAAAGAGAAAGCATCCAGGGTTCCATAATTTTCCTCCACCAATTCAAAATAAACTGCTCCAATCCTAATTGTTTCACCAACAATTACCATCAGGGTATATTGATGCAATCCTGCACAGAAATATTAGTCCTACTCATCAAATCCTATGTGTTAGCAAATACTGGATCTCTCTTCACAGGAGAAATTCAAATGTGTGCAAAAGTGCATTTTGTTCATAACTCTAATTATAATTCCAAATGTGACATCATCTCAGCAATATCACTTGCTACCTTTACGTTACTTAATTGATCTGAACTTCAGTTTTCTTACCTATAAAACAGAAATAAAAAACCTACTGAAATGGTTACTAGAAGTGTCAGAAACAAAGGGGAAAATTCATAAATATTAGCTATCATGATTATTGACACTGCTCAAATTTAAAATAATAGTATTGGTTATATGCCTTAATTTTCTTGTCACATGCTTTGATAAGCTCCTTCTGAACATAAAAGTGAGAGCGAAATAGTTCTAAGTGCATGTCACTTTGTTGTGGGTCACACTCCTTTGGATTTCAAGATGCTGCTGCCCTTCCCCTTACTGCTTCCTGTCTAAGCCAGTGGAGGGCACAGCCTCAGCCCCCCTACCTCCCAGGCGGCCGTGTAGGGACCAAGGCACTCTGTTTCTGACTTACTTAGATGTATAACTTAATGTTTACTTAAAACTAGAACCAATCTCTCACTTTGACAGAGAGCTAAGACTTAGACATGACCCCTGCCAGTGACAGGGTCCGAAGCTGTCCCCCTAGTGAGTGGAGATGCAGTTCCTCTCCCAGTGCTTCACAGTCACTGGGATGGGACATGAATGTGCCCATAAACATCCCGACCACCAATAGCACAGGTCCACGCTGCCAGTGGAGCTGGGGGATACTCCTCCCTGAGCCGAGTCATCACCATCCTCACATCTCAGCACAAATGAATGCATCTTATTGGCTATGAGCTTAGAAAACCTCAGGCAAAAGGAATTTCTAGTAGTTGAAAAACTAATCCAGCTATATTTTTCTCATGATGAATGATATCAAAAACATTTTTTTCAATGAAACACTATTTGTCTTTTTTTGGAAACCAGCAATTCCTTTGAGTCTTTCTACTGAAGAAAGAGTCCGGTAAGTCAAGGAGTTGGAAGTGTGTTGTTTTCCTCCATGCATCCATGCCCCTCATTCTTTGGGATCATGTTCAGTCACAGCGGGTCCATCACACAAGATGCTGTGACCACCAACAAGGGACTCGTCTGTTCTCCTGTTGATGGACACTTCAGTCATTCCACGTTTTTTGCTACTGTGAACATAATGACTGTGAATAATTTTGGGGGACTTAACTCGGCCAGAGTGGGTTCCTATTGCTTACAGACACTAAATACTGAGTCATCTGTATGAGCATACAGAAAGTCCCCAATTAGCATATATCATTATTTGTAGACATAGTTCATTGTTCTTTATTAGGCACACATTACTATAAAAGTATAGGATTTGAAGAATTCCCAAGGGCACGTTAGCACACAACTCTGCTTTCACAGACAGAAACAATTGCACTCACCTTAGTTTCTAGTCATCTATCATCTACCAATTGGGGGATTTAATTACAAAAGACTTTAATCAACTGACTTCTCTTTCTCTCCTAATGAGGAGTGAATATATCGTTAACATGCTAGTTCAAAAGAAAAAAGAAAAAAAGCCAGAGGTGACACAAATTGCTAATAAATATTTGCAAAGATGCTCAATCTCATTAGCAATCAGGGAGATGCAAATTAAGAGCATTTATACACTAGACTGTCATTAATTAAGACATCTTACAATTTCAAAGAATGTAGAATGTAGGTCTATGAGAAATCTTGTTCATATATCCTGGTGACAGTAAAGCAAATTAGTATAACTTTGGAAATGTGGTGATATGTAATGTAAGGCTGAATATTTACTTATACTACAATGTAGGGTAATACTCAGAGAAACTTTTGCCGTGTGTACCAGGAGATGATTACATTCATAGCAGTTTGGTTCAGAAAACAACAGAAAAAACAACTGGGAAGCAACTCAAATGCCCATCAACAGGAAAGTAGATGAGCAAACTGTTATATAGTCACATAGTGGAAAGTTATAAAGCAAGAAAAATAAATGAATTAGTATTTCACTAACAACATGGGTGCTTCTTACACTGTTGAGTAAAAATAGCAAGTCCTAGCAGACTATGAAAGGTATATTATTTTTATAAAGATCAAAAACCTGAAAACCAAGCAATTTTCTATGTGGATATATGTGTGTGTGCGTGTGCATGTGGTGAAATGATCTTTAGTACAACAAGCAACGTTCAACACAAACTTCATCCCCGGCCTGGAGGAGGCAGAAGTATGAGATGTGAGAAAAGTGAACTGAGTGGTGAGTTCACAACTGCTTATTTTATTATTCTGCTTCCTTGCTTACATGTAAGTTGTGTATACCCACTGGTGAAGAAATATAATAAAGAAAAATAAGCCAAAAGCAATAGCTTCATTCAAGGACATGACAGGAAGAGACTAGTGCGCGGGTTTCACAAGGACGCCTACAGAGATATGGGATATATTCTGAGTTTCTAATCACTCAATAACTCAGTAGCCTTTCTTCCTTCAACTTTTTGTTTTTTATCTAACTCATTGTATGTCTTTTGTGGACCACTTCCCACTGAGCGGTCTGCAGCTCCCGAACCACTTATGAGTCCTATGAACTGAGATAAGTGGAGTGAGAAGATAACTGATCTCTTATGATTTCGCTAGTCACACATGTTTAACGTGTGCATTTTCTTCATAACAGCAGAGGCCATTTCTATCAGAACCATGAGGTTAATGCATTCCTTCTTTTCCAATCTCCCACCTTCACACACTAACCATCCCCTCTGGGAAAAAAGCTTTTATCTTATCAGAGACCGATGCTTTGGGGATAATGGAGCAATATTTTATTATTGCAGTTAATGTGTGCATGTGGCTATAGATGGAACAATAGGCAAAGAACACTGTTTTGTTCTGTGAAGGCATAAACCTACATTGACCAGTTTAAGTGGCTTCTCTCCTTCAGCTGCTGCTCTCTCAAAGGTCTCGAAGTAACCCCGCCTAACAGAAGCCGTTTGGGAGAGATTCTTGCCCACTCAACAGTCGGAGGTAGAAGAAAGATATCTCTGTGCAAGACTAACAACTAAAACTGTTCATGTACATAAGGTGCAAACATACAGGAAGAGCCTTAGTCACTCTGACTTTATTGTTTTTTAAAGATTTTATTTATTTACCTTTAGAGAGAGGGGGAGGGAGGGAGAAAGATAGAAGAAGAAACATTGATGTGTGAGAGAAACATCGATCAGTTGCTTCTGGCACAGGCCCCAACAGGGACTCGGCCTGCAACCCAGGCATGTGCCCTGACCCGGAATCAAACCTGTGACCTTTTAGTTTGGAGTGTGATGACCAACCCACTGAGCTACACCAGTCAGGGCAAGTCACTCTGTGTTTAAAAAGGTGACAAATTGTAATGCTTGGGCTTAAAAATGAGTACAGAAATGGATCAAGTGGTCTGGCATACACGCATACAAAGTAGTGTTTTTCTGGCTAAACCTTTGTCTCAGCTAAAAACTTGGACTGGAGCACTAATCCATTGTTCTGTTATGTTGTTATATTATGTTACGTTATGTTATGTGTTATGATACGTTACGCTGAAGCCAGCTCAATTTGCTAATAGCCTGCAGCTCTCTACCTGCATTTCCCCCAGGCCTAATACCATGCAATTCTTTCTTAGGGTTGCTTTCACCAAGGAACAGTGACTGAAAACTGCACTGCAGTTTACACATTCAATTTCTAAAGCAACCCTTCAAGTGTCTTCTTCCTTGGGAATAATATACACAGGAAACAACAATAACAGCAACAACAAGAGTGAGCAGACAGTAAGAAGTGCGCACTGCATCCCAGAGACATGCGATATGAAATCACCGACCTAAGCGCCAGGCCAGATATTCATATGAGTCTCTTTGGAAAATAATGGATTGTCTCTCCAAAGAACTAACCCTCACTATGAAGAATGCAAATCATATTTTAACAGACATCCCACACATACCAAATCTATCAGGGAGGATCAGGTTCTGCTGCAGTAACAAAAGAAACCACATATCCCTGTGGGTTATAACACAAAGGTGTCCTTACTCTGAATATATATCCTGCACAAATTGACTGAGAATTCACTTCCACACCACCCCACTCTGGAGCTCACTGTGCAGAGGCACCACTTTATAAAATGTTGCTGAGTGCTATGGCTGAAGAGAAAAGGAAATTATAGTGGCAATTTGCGTGCAGGTTCTTAAAGCTCACAATCAGGTGTGACACTCAAAACTTTCACATTTCATTGGTCAGAGTGAAGGCCATTTCTAACATAAAGAAAGCAAGTAAATATGCTACCAACTGCCTGGAATTGGAAAAAGACAAATTCTGGTGGGCAATAGATTCAAAAATAGATTTTTTAACAGTCCCCATAAATTTAATTCTCCCAAGATGGAGGGTGGGCATAAGTATTCAAACAGGCAAACTTCTAATGCTTGTGAGAGGCCACGTTTAATGCTGATGAAAAAGGGCGGCCTCCAGAGACTCGCAGAGAGACCCATGTATTGTAACCCAGGTGGGGCTGAGATTTGAAGGGACGGTTACTACATCCAGACCCCTGAATAAGGTTCACAAAACAATTTGATGATATGAACCCAATGACACTGGTAATTTTCGAATTACAGCCAGCAGACTTTTCATTTCTAATATGTAGAGTAAAGTGAGCATTTCCAAAAGAAATTTTATCTCCTGAATCAGCATATACCAAAATATTCCAAACTATAGGTACAGAGCAAAATGATTCATTATTTTTAAGGGGCCAAGAAAAGAAAATGTTGTAACTGGGAACTTTAAAAGATGAATGTGAAAAGCCAAAATGCTATAAATGTTCTCTCTATGCCAGAAATGCCTGAACTTTCCATTTTTACTAAATTACATCTAATGTAAGCACATTTGGCCTTTTCTTTGCTTCCTCATACTCTGATATTCCAATCAAACCGTTTCAGCATAAACTAAATCTTGATCCAATACTATTACCTCAACCAGAAGCTCATTTTAAAGCAATAAAACCTTTAATGAGATATCTGTACAATGGATATGAACAGTGATATACCTAAAACGCTGTTTCCAGAGAAAAGAAAGATATATTTAACACACTGTTTAGCACCATCTTCACCTTCCACCTGCCAAGGAAGCAGGCCAATGGTGTGTGTGAGTTTTCAGGGGATGGGAAGGTTATGCTATGATCTTCCCCCCATTTCTTCCTTTATCTTTTACACAATACGTACCTGATTCCTCAGGAAAGAAGAGAGGGCACTATAGCCCATGAAGTATCGATACAACTTTTTTTGGCATTTAAAGTAGGCAGCAGGGAGAGAAAAGAAGCAAATGCCAGGCAGTAAAAACACCTTCCTGTGTTAGTACCAGGCAAGTGTCCTTGCTGTGGGATCAGCAAACTTTTTCTATGCAGAGCCAGATGGTTGATATATTGGCCTGCGTAGGTCATGAAGTCTCTGCTGCAACTATTCAGTTCTGTCATTAGAGCAGCCATGAACAATACATAAACAAATGAGCATGGCTCTGTTTGAATAAAGCATTATTTATAAAACTGGAGACCAGCAATATTTGGTCCATGGAGTAGAGTTTGCTGATCCCTGCTCTCAGAAAGAAATACAGCCTGCTACTTGGATCTCAGGTGTGGCCATCAGGCTGCCTGGCTTCTAACGTTCTTTTCTGCCCACAATACTACTTTTCTAAGAATCAAACCTGTTTCTCCTTCCAAATGTTGTTTTTTTTTCCCAGATCCGTAATAGCTGTTAGGTTTTGTAGGTAAAATTTCAAGGAAGAAACGTATTTTCCTTTATTGTTTATAAATTGATACATATTTACCTGTAAATCCCATCAGTGAACAAAACACTCAGCTAATAATGTGTGGAATGTTCTATACTAGGTTCTGAGAGCAATAAAAACAGGGGAGGCAACTGGCCTTAGGCTCAAGGAACTAATGCTTTTATTGGAAGTGTCATGAGAAGAAGTAGCTACGTTTCTTTGACAGACACGTGAATATGTGTATAAGAACAAGTGAAAGAAGACAAATGACGAAGAAGTGTCTGGGGTTAGAAAGGTACCCACAGTGCTTAGAACTCAGAGCAGCAGGAAAGTCTGAAAGTCAAAGGCAGCTGGAGAGCCTGCAGGGAGAGGATTCACATGGAGAAGGAAGCACAGACTCCTGAAGGGAGAGGAGGACATGACTTCCTGCTGCTGAATTATTTTCCCATTAGTCTGACTTCCTTTTGATAGCAGACAAAGGTCAACTTACACTTCCCTGCATCCACTCCCTCTCAACTTGACGATCTCCTCCTCTCCTCACCCCGGTTCCAAAGAGGGAAAACTTCAGATCCAGACTCAAGCAGGGAGTAAAAGTGGAGGGTAGAGGGGAATTGGAGAGACCTCCTGTGGGACTAGAAAGGATGTTTACACCTCGTGGGTGTCCGTGGCATGCTACTGTTAAAGTCCTACATTTGGCTCTTACTCTCTGGACCTCTCTCTTCTTCCCCAAGGCGGATGTGGTGTGAAAGACATGGACTTTCTTCCACGTTTAAGGAAGTATCTCTAGCCTCTACTCAGCTTAGGATGGAGAAAATTAAAGGCGCTGATTAGGCCATGAAGTCCCCCTTACTCTATAACTAAGAAGCATCTAAGGTTCACATGAGACAGCCCAACAGCTGAGGTTCCACCTCATTAGCCACACAGCCAGACTAAAGTTTCCACGCAGTGTTCATTTTCAGGCAAAGTCTTACATATCTGCTATGAGCTGAGTGTTTGTGCCCCTCCCCCAAAGCCTTAGGTTTATATGTTGAAGCCTAATTCTCAACGTTATGGTATTGGAGGTAGAGCTTTTGAGAAGTAGAAAGTGTCCTTATAAAGGAGACTTTGGAGAGCTCTCTCTCTCCCTTTCCCACCTGTGAGGACACAGCTAGAAGACGGCTGCCAGAAAGCAGGTTCACACAGGACACTGAATCTGCCTGTGCCTTGACCTTGGTCTTTCCACAGAACTGTGAGAAATGAATGTGCACTGTTTAAGCCCCCCAGTCAGTGGTGTTTCCACTATGGCAGGCCAAACAGACTGAGGCAGTATCTAAACAATGAGTTTTGCCTAGAGTCTCCCCCAGAACATACCCCTGGAATAGAAGATTCTATCCCTCTCAGAGACAGGGCCAATATCAAAGATGTGTTCATACCCAAGGAAGGACACCTCAGCATGCTTGTTTAATCAGGTTAATGACACAACATTTCGACAACCACGCTGAACTGGTAGGGAAAAGTCTTAGCTATACCACCTCCTAGCTGTATCACCTTGAATTTCCCAAATCCTCAAGTTCAAAATAAGCATTACCACTTGGTCTACCCACTTCACAGGATTGTTAGGAAGATTAACTGAGATAATGGTTGCACTTGTATTCTATAAATGGAAAAGCTATTTACAATTTGAAGAGGTCATAATTACTATTATTGTTGACATTGCAGATTAAATCAAACTAGAAGATAACATTTTTGTTTTGAGAATTCAATAGACTATCCCTAAAGTGACGTTAATGTGCCTAGTAGATTAGGATAACACTTACCAAACCAGGGCCCTTACTAAGCAGAATATCGCTTAGTAAGTGCTCTTTCTAAAAGTATTCCGAGGGATTCTAGAAACGTGCCAGTGGTGGTAGCAGCAGAGTTGTTAGCTCTTCTAGAGTTTTTACATGAAAATTGGCAGACCTACCCTGGCTGTGTGGCTCAGTTGGCTGGAGCATCATTCCATGCATCGAAAAGTTGCTGGTTTGATTCCCCATCAGGGCACATGCCTAGGTCGCAGGTTCGATTGCCAGGTTGGGGTGCTGATGGGAGGCAAGCAACAGTTGTTTCTCCCTCGCATATATGTTTCTCTCTCCTCCTTCTTCTATCTCTAAAATCAATGGAAACATGCCTTGGGGTGAGGATTTTTAAAAAATGGCAGACCGATTAGATAGCAAAACCAAAAACTCACAGACAACATTTCCAACAAAACAAGATAACCAAGTATTCCCACAAATCTCAAAATATGAGCAAACCATCGCTAGCCTCAATAAGCACGCTATCACTTCTGGGCAGGTAAAAGCCAAAGGAATAAAAGGAGTGAAGAGAAACCCAAAATATAATTAATAGATATTCACTGGAAAGCACAGCAGACTAATATAAGAACAGCAGCTGGACCTGGGGGGGGGGGGTTGCCCACTTAACCAGGCTGGGGCTGTCTGCTCATGAACCCTTCAGACTAATCCCTCGTGGCTTCCTTACCAGACAGAACTCCTCACTGAAGAAAAACCACTAGGAGTGGAACTAAAGTTGAGCCTGTCGGGAATGAGAAAGGTGAGGAAAAGAAGGTACAGGTACAATGAGGGGGGAGCAGAGTCAAGAAATCTCTAAAAACAAGCCACCATAGTTTTCTGACACTACACAAAGGCCACAGAAAAGGGGGGTCTGTGAAGTTAGAAAAACTATCTGAATCCAGCTTCCTTCTAAAAGTTCAAGAAAACAAATTTCACATTAAAATGATCCACAGAAAAGTATTCTAAACAAAGTTAGTACAGAAAAAAAGAGAATAAGAATCAGAATATGTTTTGCTGCAGAAAATAAAATCATGCCAGAAAGACATACTCAGAAAATAGATGAGGACTTAAGCATCTTATTGTAAAATTAGCTAAAAGACATTAAAAATTTGATACATGAAAGAAAAATCACAAATCGAAATAAAAACTCAGAAATGAGAAAAACAGAACTCTCAAAAAGGAATTAAAGAATTTTTTAAATTATGAAGAATAAAGAATATTTAAAATAGCTGATTCCAGGAATGGGGCAAGAAATGTATAAAATGAGATCAGGATTTCTTAATATACCATAAAGCAAAAAAGTTCTCAAAGATCAGTAGGGCAATGTCAAAAGGATTCGGGATATAAATGGAAGAGGCTGCTGTTGCCAAAGATACAACAAGTTGAGGTCTGGTAAATATTAGAACGGCAATTAATTAAAACCAATCACTTATGTTTGCACTTGTGATTTCACAAATATATTTGCCCAATAAGAGCATTTCATGTTACAAAATTTAGGGAAAGCTAAATTAAACACATTTCCTTTTTGTCGAAATTTTCAAAGCTATTGAAATGTATTGAAAATTGTTAAAATAGAAGACATACCAAATATCATCAAGTCAAGGACCCGTATTTGTTTTTTAAAATGTAATATCAGTGAAATCGAACTACATGTTCAATGGTATGGCATAATTCAATTAGCAGTGCTTTTTCTTCCTCAGTAGTATATTAAATAATGGTGCATCTTAGCAATCAAAAGTTTTTTAGACTCTATGAAATGCTTTCCTTTCCATCCATCAGTCACCAATATTGTTCTATAGCATGCATATGTTGGTTCTCAAAACTATGTTCTGTACAACACCAACTAAGAAAATGTTATATTAGAATAAATATGCAGATCAAAAATTTCTCTTCGAAATCTCCGAGAACCCCAGACATCTTATTTCCCCACCTGGAGAAACAAGCTATCGTTTGGGTTGTGTATCTATGACAGCTCCTACTGCCTCCCCCGCCCCTCTGTGGGCAGTGGCCACATCTAATGATGCAGCTTTTAAATTCCTCACAAACCTAAGTAGTCTTTTAAAGGTGTCCAAATTTTGTTGGCTGGTGCCATTTATTTACAGTTGAGGTTTCCCTTAAAAAGGATGTTTTGAAAATGTAGACTTTATCTTCCTTCTTTCAGAAATTTCTATACTCTAGGATCTTAGAGACCTAGTTTAAACAATTTTTGAATGGTAGCTGGGTCATTTAATCCAAAAAAATCTCCTATCACCAGGGCAGCTTACCAAAGCGGGAGAAAGCCCATCCATATAAAGAGAATATCAACTTTGGATTTTGTAGATTCATAATGAGAAGAAGAAAGACATTTTTAACAAGACACCCAGAAGATACCAAAATAGGGTCATAAAAGCCAAAGTGTAGCCTTGACACACCACTCACAATTATAAAAACTTAGCAAATAGAACACAAAGGAAGCCGACCTCCACCACTTCCTCACCTAGTCACCAAGCTCATTGGCAGCGGGCACCAGTGTGGGCACTCGTGCCACCAGCAGGGTCACTGTGGGAACAATCAAAGCTTTTTCTTTCAGAAAGTCATTGAAGAATTTTTTTTCCAAACCACAAAACCATGTCCGACAGCCTGCACCCGGCATAAAGTATGGACTACCGCCACTGGTTTCTGCCCCAGGCACTGGATTATGCAGGAAATTATCTTAATTCCAAGCCAGCTGTGGAGGTTAGCGAGAGCAAGGAAGAAGAGCTATATGGATGGATGGATGGATGGAATGGATGGATGGATGGATGGATGGATGGATGGATGAAAGGAAGGAAGGTTGGCTAGACAGATGCGTAGACAGGTAGCTATAGATAGCAGATCTAAGTATATCTCTCTTTCCTGCTCCATCAAGCAGTTCTACTCTATGCCTTGCAGATACTACTAGTTTCAGAGGAAACATTTCTCTTTGCTCCTCTTTCTCCCAGCCCCTTATCTTCTTCTTTTCTTCTCTCTCTGATTCTCTCCAAACTAAAAGAAGGAGGCAAAAATGATGTTAAAGCTTTGAGAGAAATGGCCAGGCTTGATGGAAAAGCCTGTTATTCTAGTTCCTTTTCCTATTTTACTGACTATTCTAGAAAAAACTCAAAAATTGAATTTTGGGGTGGGGAGAATGAAAATATACAATGATGAATGTGTGAGACAGGAAAAGATACTGAGCTAAGAAGGTCCCAAGGTTTAGTTCCCATGTCAGTTTTCCATCAGAACTTGGAAGTAGGTTGATACCTCAGATGTTTCTAGGTATGGCCTGAGCAACACAAAATCTCACCTTGGCATGAGCACACAGCTACCTTGACGTGGCCTCACAGCGTCACAAATTATCTTGGGAGTGCCTAGCCTAAGGTGGCTTCGTGGGCTCATGGGAGTTGGCCCTACAAAAGAAGAACAGCAAGGGGGCCAAGTGCGCACCATGCAGCCAGATACCCGCGCCCACACAGCCCTGGAAATGAGCCCAGGGTCATGGAAGTGGGCTATTGCACAGTTTCGAGCACCTCAGTCATGGTAAGAGAGAGGACATGGGACCCATGTGGCACATACCCTTGGGAGAAGCGGTACAACAGAGGGCAGACACTCTCTAAAGCCTAGGGCCTGGGCAGCGCCTGCCCTGCCTTGGTTTAAGCAGGACAATTCAACCCTAATGTCTAACCTCCTAAACACATATTCTCCAGAAAGTGTCCTAGGATCACAGAGAGAAGTGAATTCCCTCTCTGTCTCTCTCCTGAACCCCTTCAAAATGAACACTACTTTACTAGATTAGTGATTTTTAGGGTGCTTACCAGGGCTCATTTATGCTTTTCTGAATGCAGGAACAATCCCTTGTATTTTTCATAGCCTTTCAAGTTATCTAATACAGTCCCACACATATTAGCAGGCATAAAAATACATGTAAATGAAGGTTGACTTTAGAACAAGCACTCACATATCTTTGCCTATAATGTGTAACAGTCAAGCCACACACATGCGTATGCAGAAGACTGCAGGTAAGCTTCATCCCAGCTGTGCTGGTTGGTTAGCATGCACACTCTCGCTTCCCTGAGATCAACCTCTCTGCCCGATACACCTGTGACTCTGGTGGTCCATTTTTTCCCATCAGGATTCACAGTTATCTGCTACTTTACGAGCACTGGAAATTGGATGATTTCAGCTGTGCAACAGTCCCACACACATGAGTTTATGTACCAATAAGAGCATCTTACGGTTTCTATATTTTCTGGTTTCACAACATAGGATACTGGTTTCAATGAATAATTTTTGGTTTTTAACAAATGGTCTTTTACTTAAAGCTTCTTTATATATAAAACTCTAGAGAACTATTTGTGGGAAGAGAAATGTGCCCCAAAACTCAACCATATACCTGAAAAAAAAACCTGTCATGCCGATAGGGAAAGTATGTATTTCCAGGTGGCACATCTGAATGAAAAAACACAAATAAAATAAAGTTTTCAAGATAAATGTCTCTGCATCATGGACACTAGCAAGCCAATTTTCTATCAGTAACATTTATGTTTTGTCTTGTTTTTTCCCTTATAGGTACAGAATCTCAAAGCATGGAGGCACTGCCCCCTTTACAAAGGAGATTGGCTGTCCAGTCTCTCCCTCCTCCCTCCCCACACGAACCATCTCCCCAGCGGCTGCACACAAAAACCATTTATATTTACATTAGAAATGATTTGGCCTATGTGCACTGCATTGTTTGACAGGGAAGATGGATGTTCACTTATAATTAAGTTTCGGCATAAATGACATCATTCAGGAAGATAAGAGTTCCCTTATTCCCTCTCTGCTGGTTTTCTCGTAGGATGCTGTGGGTTGTTTGCAGACTGATGGTTTTTCTAGGCTTTCTCATTCACGGACAGTTCACAGCAACTGAAAATCTGAAGGAAGTTTTTCCTATTCATTCATCAGCTACCTCTGGGTTCTTTGCTTTTGAGCAAAAAGGAGGGGGCTCAGAGCCTCACCACTCAAAGTATGGTCTGCAGACCAGCGTCACCTGGAAGTTTATGAGAAGCGAAGGGCCTTACGGTCCCTCACAGCTGTGGAATCAAGATACGCACTTAAAAAGACATCCCCAGGTGATTTTCCTGCATGTGACAGTTTGAGAAATGCTGGTGTAAGAGACATAACTATGTGCAATGGGCAGCTGTGTGGATAAGATGCATGGTTTGGGAGTTTTTCTGCCTTTATACATCAGGCTTTGAGAACTGGGCTTATATATTCAAACTTTATATATTCCTTTCCCTTACTGTAGTAGGAGAGCTATAAGATTATTTTTTGTCTTGTATAATTCTCACATTTCTTTGTGTACACAACCTAATCTTCCCAACCAAGTTAGAGAGCAGCAATTGGACCAAAATAAGCTGTCCCACCTTTGCTGTGTGCTGAATAAATTTAAGACAGTATACTAGATATTAAGGAGAAAGAAGATGGTGTTACAGAGATGTGTAACGTATCATAGCTGTCGACAGTATTTGTTTGTTTGTTGTCTACTTGTTTCTTGTCCTTCATCACCATTGGACTGTACACTGCAACAAGGCAGGGATTGTGTTGTTCACTGTTGTACCCCTCCCCCTTCCACAATTCCTAGCACATAGTAGATGTTCAATAAGTACCTTTAATAGACGAATGACTTTATAGTATAGTAGGAAGAACAGAATGCATATACAAATATCTAAAAGCCTAAATTAGTCATGAATACCATACAACCACGTGTCCTCCACTTCTATGAAACTGATCTTCCTGAGAAAGAACTGAATCTATTCTTTATAAACTTTTCCAAAAAAACAGAAGAAAAAGGAGCACTTCTTCTAACTCATTCTATGAGGCATATTTTTCTGACAGATGATTATGATTGAATAATCAATGAAAGGCTTTAAATCATAAAACAGTCAAATATAAAATTTCAGCTGTTAAAGAACTTATTCATGTATTTTAATAAAATTTATATTTTATTATAGTTATAGAGATGTAAAAATTTAAAATAAAAACCTTTTCTGTTATGAAAAATGCCAAACATAAATAGCTTCGTTAGCCTGAGACAAGGGCTTATGTCATTTAGAAATTATCATGTATTGTTATGTATTATGTATGTGTTCAAATTAGCAGAGGGACTTGATACAGACAGTTTCTCTTAGAAAGTACGGCTAAGGAACAGGAGGGAGAGACCAAAAAGAGTGTAACAGGGAAGGAGGAAAGACCCACCTAAGGGAATGTCATCAAATCAATTACACCGGGGGTTCCACTAGGAGCTCTCTGAATCATCATGGAAGACGGACCTCGGAATTGTCCAGCATTAATCAAGGAGGTCCCAGAGAGTGTCAACTTCCTCACACTGTCAAGGTGGTTCGCACATCATGATGACATCGGGTTCTTGCAGGAGAGGTACGTGGTAAAGCCGACACCAAGTACCACTGCAGGGGCTGCTACCACAATGGCGAGGGCAGACCCAAAATGTGTGAGGCAGGCACAGGAGACATCAATGCATCAACTAAGGGAAATAAAATGGTACAGTAAACACAAACATGTACAGTATTCGGTGTTAACAATTATCTTGCTTTGTCTATACCTCCGCCCATATCCCTAACTCTCATTTAATTTTCAAGTGGATCCCAAGATCATGTCATTTAGATAAAATATTTTTTGTTTCTCACAACTATGTTTAACCAAGTCCCAATATTTAGGAATTGTTATCCAAATACTAAGATTTCACATTTTAGATAATAATACATTTTTATTACCTATTTGGGATGCCTCTTGAACTTGCAGTTCAAATTCTGTGGAACATCTCTGCATATAGGTACTCAAACATATTTAGTCAGTGTAATCTTTTAATGAATTGTGATGCATTTGGGATTTTCTGGTGCCTTTGCTGACATTCATCTGACTTTTGCTTTCTGTGCGAGGCCCCAGCACCCCTCTGGAGGTCCGTCCAACCATTAGGGATAAGAACATGTGTTTAATCCAAGTTTAGAACCCATTAGTGCTCCATAGGTATAGGGTTACACACCAACTTGAATCTCTTGGTGTTCAACTCCGTTTGTTCTTGGCAAAGCTCAGAAAACTTAATAGGGCTCAAAAGATTTCTTGGACATGGACTTTAAGAAAAAAAGTATTTTGATGAGTAAAGGATAAATGAACCAGAACCCATATGGATCAAATTTTCCTCAAAATGCACATGGGTTTAATAATTAATGGAAAAAGTGCTTCTTGCGTGCATTTTGGGTTTTATCAAACCCCAAATATTTGGGGAAAATAGTTTGATATGTTCAAAGAACCCAAACTCTGACTTGATGTACCCACATTAATATCTCTTGATGTCGAATAAAAACGAGAACGTTTAGGTGTAATAGAAAACAGAGGCAGAGCTTGTTCAAAAAGTACATGAATGAAAGAAAATGTAATGCTACAAAGTTCATCTTTGTTCATATTTGTTTCCTTAAATCCTTCTTTTGAGAATTTCCAACAATCTTTTGACTATACTCCATCTCAGCATATTAAGAGTTTTGAAAGAAATTATTGATTGCAGTTGAAAAAGAAAAACTGAATGAAATCCTTTGAGACACGTAATATGTCATGAAATTTTCTAAGTTATTTGCAAATGTTTCTGCCAGCATCAATAAATCCCTAAAATTGCAGGATAAACTGCATTAATTAAAGAATGGTACTGTATATTTAGAAGTTCCTGGAAGTTATGTTTTTGAATCCACAGTAGTGCTGCTGTGTGTCTCAGCAAAATTTAATTTTACCTCTTTTCCACTAAGGAAATTACAGTCAACTAGAGGGGCATTTTCTCAGCAGAACCTGAATGTTTACATTTTATGTACATTTAGTTGTCTATATCCCAAGGATCGCCTACAACTTTGAAGAAATTTATCTCATTTCTATTGAGTACATGAACCCTCTATAAGTGTTTAATCAAACAGAAATAAAAACCGCACTGCATTTGCTTTGTGTAGGCTAGAGTATCACTCCAGGAAATAATAGTGAATAAACTTTTTAGGCAATGAACAATGCAACTGTAACGTAAGTTTTGGCTCGTTTTGAGCAGGATACATCAGACCAATAAAATTAATTCTGAATCATCTCATTCTTCAGATTCTTAAGAAGCTAGTATAATTTTAAAAATTATTATATGTTCAGTTTAAAGTCCATACAAAATAGTAATGATCTATCCATTTTGTTTACACTTCTACATGTATAAAAAGTCACATGAAGGGAATAACAATGTTCCATCAAAGACACTGAACTGGAAGGAATTTCTTAACAGGTAAAATACTTTCACCATAAAAATGAAAATTTAGATTTTGTTGTTATTGTTGCTGGTACTTTTTTTAAAAAGTAAAAGGAGGGAGAAGGAAAACTTTCTTTTACCATCTTTCTTAATTGAAGCAAAGCCTGCTGTCCTGTGAAGAACGCATGTGTGGGTACTTCTCTGCCACTTTCTGTGGCCTGCGGCCAGCCAGTCAGCTATCACAAGCCTTTAGCAGCGGCTCTCCAGGAAGGATTTTCTTAACAGCAGAGAAGAACTGCACAAATGGGGGAACAGCATACACTAAGCAAACATGTTGCTCAGAACCATTTATGGAGGAGCCATAAATGGAGTTGAACGCTACCGCCACTCCAGTTTTTCTTCCTCCTTATGCTCCTGCTGCACAGAAAAAGGCGATTGCAAGAGGCAGCCATGCAGCTTACCAGAAACCCACCAAAGCTGTATTAACGATATGACCCTCTGTGATTCGTATTTATTTATATTCAGTGAAGTAGGTTACTGACAATTTGACCATTAATTTGCTGTTTATAAATCGTATTTTCCTCTTGGAGTAACTGCAAGACTTTGACATTCACAGTCGTGTTGAAAGAAACAAGTTTATTAAAGAAGGCGAAAGAAAAAAAAAAAGACTGGCCCTTTAAAGTTCACCAAATTGCACATGTCAGCCATGAAGTAAAATTCTGGGCTTGAAAAATAGCAAAATGCCTCATGTATGGGAAAGAGAAGGAACACACCGTGTATATTCAATTCACATGCTGAAGGGAAATCAGACCAGCAAAGAAAAGTCTGAGTATTCCAGCCCCTAAAGAAACATAATCCGGAGTTTATATCAGATGGTTTATGGGAGTTTATTGGAATATACAACAGGGTTCATGTCGTGTGTCACAAGGTGAAGCCCGTTCACCGGTGATTTACAAGCCGCATGTGCCGGCGGTACTGTAATTTATAGAACGCAGATGGTCCCAGGGTGCCCCGCTGACTCGTAGCTGAGTCAGGACCTAAGCCCCACGCATCATCTGCTCTGGGTACCTCAGGCTCACTTCCCAAAATTACACACCAACATAGTTCTGTTCCAACTGGAAGATTCTAGAGTTCTTCCGTGTAACAAATGCAACTTTAAAATGTGCCACTGTGGCAGAGAAGTAGGGAGACATTTAGACTAGGAAGGGACCTGATTTTTTCCCCTCTGCCCAGAGAAAGGTGGTTTCAGTCTCTGAACTTTCTTGGGCAATTGTTACCAACAGATTTGTCACTGCTGTGTTGGTAACAAGAAAACACGCCGTGGCACACACTTTCAGTGTGTCCAAACTGAATCTCTGCTCCCTGCCTCCACCCCAAAAAGCATTAAAAAGGAAGAGAGACAAGCTTAGATGTTTTTAAATTTTGTCTCTTTCTGATAGAAAGCACTAAAAAGCTTCCATCCCTGGCCACCTTCAAAACTATTACATAATTAGGTCTTTATTACAAATTCTCTTTATTACCCTCCCAGGATGTGGTTCAGAAAGATGGTGTAATAACATGAAATGGATGTTTACGGAATCTAATATAAATAGACTGACCTTTCCCAAACGATGGTTTTATCGGCACTTTAATTCACAAATTAAGGCACACGCATTGGTTTTGAACTCAGTCTTAGTAACTTAATTTGAAGTTTCTCGCACTGCGGGTTCTGGTGCTAACATATCTCATGGTGCACCTGAATCTCTCCGTTGGCCACGGGGCAGTTAGAGAAGACGGGATCCTCAAAGTTCCCTGGGTGTTGCTCACCCATCTCCCCTTGAGCCTTTGATTGAGCAGTTGGGTGGAAGTACCCAGCAATCACCAACACGTGCCTTACAAACGAGTTCCTTGCACCCCGCCACCACGGTTTTCCACTCTTCGGTGCCAGCCTCCCCTCACAGCCCGCGGGGGGGCAGAAAACACGAGAAAAGGTGTCTGCAGTGCATCCTTTCACAATTCAGCACCCAGTAAGCGGAGCAGTGCTGCTCGATAGAAATATCACGTGAGCCACGCAGGCAATACTGAATTTTCTGAGAGCTGTTCTCAAAACAGTAAAAAGAAACAGGTGAAATTAAACAATCATGTATTTTTATATAACCCAATATACCCAGAATAACATCGTTTGACAAATCACTGATACTAAATGTATCACTGAGATATTTGACATTTTTTTGTTCTACTCCTTCAAACTCTGATGCGTGTCTTAATTCAGACCGGCCACAGTTCGAGTGCTGTCAGCCACACGTGGCTGGTGGCGACGGTGGGCTGCAGTGCACCTCTGCGAGGCAACCCCCGCCCCCGGGAGAAGCTGGTCTAGAAACCCTGAAACAGGCAGTAATTCTTTTGACCTTTTCCATAAGAAGCAGCCCTTCATACATATTTTAATACATCAAGAATAAATGTGTATGTAGTGTGTACATATACATGGTTTTCTTATTGAGCAAAAGGAAAAAAAAAGTCCAAGAGGAGAACCAGGAGGGCTGTAATGGAAATAAAATTGACAGCCTCTCAAAACTCAGGTGGCACTTTCCTTTTCCAGTTAATTACGGTTTTAATTACATGGCTTCTTGCGACTCCTTGATACCTAATAAACCAGACTCTTTGGGGCAGCCACGTTGGTTGTGCTTGAACTGCAGGTGTAAGACTCAGCATGAAACATAAATCAACTCCTTAAACACGCTCCCAGGGTGTGTTCAGGCTTTTTCTTCCTGTTTGCTTGTAAAAATCACATCTTTTCACCATTGTTGGTAGAGAAATGATTGAAGCTGCTATGAGTTGAATAATAGCTTTGTGTTTTTGACTCACTTGGCCTGGCATAAAACATTTTGCCTCAGATGAAATAGAATAGCAGAATACAAGATGTGTTTTTTTTCTCTCCCCCTTTCAGTCTTATGAATAATATATATTCCTAAATATTGACCATTTCATTTAAGAAAATAAATACCTGTTAGGAGAAATAAAAATGAAAGCCCTGGGAATACATTAGGATTTCTGGTTTGAGTATTTGGAACCAATAAGATGGTGGAGATACATTTATTCCAGGAAAGCGCCGCTGTGAGGTCAGTCAAGTTCAAACCCCGTAGAGGGTGGGCCAGAAGTGGCATGGGGGCTCAGCTGCAACAGAAAACAGGAAAGGAGAGAAGCAGTCCCGAAGTTCCCATTGGCTCAAACCCCAGCAGCATCTGATGGCATTATGAGCAGCTTGCAATTTAGCCTCAGCAGCAGGAAAATCTGCACTTGATCAGCTCTGCCATAACTAGTAAACGTCACCATGGTAAATGTGGATTTCACTGGAAGGGTTTGCAGTGCCTAGTGATAATTCTGCCAGTTTTCCCTGCTTCCCTCCTCCATCCATAAAGAGAAAGTGCAACATATGGTATTTGCATGTTATCACAAAATATGAGATACTGGCTGAAATAAATTACGTGTGAAGGGGGTTTAGCCCATAATTTCTGGTAATTTCAAAAACATGAAAATGGCTTTTGAAGTAGGAGAGAGGGCCTTTTTCCCCTGGGAAAACTTCAAAACACATCACACACTATATAAACACAAATGCGTTTACCTTGCCTGGGCCTCCCATTTTTTTCTCCTTGGAATCCTGGCTAATTGTCAATGATGTCTGTGTTCTAACAAGGGGTTTCTTTTTTCAGATCTGAATTACTGGACTTCAGCTCTCTAATAGTGAAGTTCTGTTGTGAGTAGGAAAGTTTGCAGGGAGGGTGTGGGGGGAGGGTTGTGAGGGGAAAAGTCGCTGCATATGAATCATGATCCTTTTATAAAAGAAGATCCCAAGCTGGTTCGTGATCTATTGCTCCTCCCAAGTTCTCATCAATAACGCTGATGTCTTTCTCGCTCCAAGAACTCTACTTGCTCTGCTTCTCCCATTAACTTTCACAGCCCTCTGCTCCTGCCTGAAGATGCTAAGGATCAAGTTTACAGACCCGGATTATAAGGCATGATGAAGCCCTTAGGAAACTCACATCTCTGGCTCCTGCTAGACACCTGACCATTGTTAAATTTTTTAAAATGTGTCCAGGATATGTGTGTGAGTCTCTAAAAACTCTAGGCAAGCAGGTACTTCAATTTTATATTACCAGTGAAGAACTAGAAGCTGGCATCCTGGATATTATTGTAACTGCAGCCATAGGAGTTATTTGAAATAAGTGTTCTATTTATTCTTTATTGAAAATAAATGCCGATTACTGTTCACATTAGATAGTTAATGCGTGTTTGCTGAGTCTGCTCTACAGTACAATCCAGGGCACTAAACTGCCCTGACCACCCAGCCCCCATACCTAGCACACAGAGTGCCCAAATGAGTAAATGAAATGGAGTGAGACTCTTTCATCTTTTCTAGACAGGCAAAGGTAGAGTGAGGATTTGGGATACTAATTCCATAATTGTGCTAGGACAAAGGTAAACCAAGTCCATGATTAAAATGCTCATCAAGTTGTGAAAAAAGAAGGCTGATAAACTCCAAAAACAGATCCCCCTGAATTCCTAATTCTCTTTTCCCAATCAGTACTCCTTGCTGGACAGAAACTCTGAGGAGATCATTCACCCTCCAATGGCTGATACAGTGGGATGGGAGTCAGGGTGGGGGTGTGTGTGGAGGAAAATGATCATGAAGAAAAATTTGATGTACTAATCAATAGCAACCGGCTGGTCCTTGAGGCTTAGAAAGCTCTTTCACGGGTCTTTTTTCCGTTAATCTGCTGAAAATCTCACATGATAAACACTACTATGTTCATTTTACGGTGGAGGAAACTGAGGCTCAGAGACAGATCGCAGTGCTAAGGGAGGATACAGCCTTGACTGACACATAAGTTACGTGAAAATGCAGGATATATGATGGTTTTTAAAAACCAATTAGTGAAAATATATTTATCTCTATCAGATTCCTAGTTTCCTTCCCCAAGGCAACTCTTGTCTACACACACACTAGTAGGGCCATAATTCCATGTTCTTCTAAAAGTAGCTTTCTTTTCATAACTTGTATCTTGGTGAACACTTACATGAATAACTTCTCACTACATATAAGTCTACATCATTCTCATTGATTTCACAAACATAATGTATTTTACCATTTCCCCTTTGGTGGGCATTTAAATTGCTTCTAGGAATTTATCACTGTAAACAACGTTGAAATGAATATTCATGAACATGACAGCAATCATTAATTTTCTTACAAGACTTCTAATAACTAGGTTGTCCACCGGTGCTTTAAGTGATGAAAATGCAGCAGGCTGAGGAAGGCATTCCAGTTTACCAGTTGTGCAAGAGGAGTCTCTTGCACTCTCAGATACTCAACTTTCCCAGATGTAAGATTAGAAAGCAACATTGCCGGAAATTTTAAAAAGACAGGGCTCAGCATGGTGGGAGGGAAGAGGTCCAGTATACAAGAGGCGCTAAAGCCTCTCAAAGTCTAAATGATCTCTGAGATCCCCCACCTCCTCCAAAATAGTCTGCAGGGGAAATAACCTTCTCCATCATTAGATTTGCTGGCAATGCTTCCATTGTAATTAACACCGCACTTGACACCAGGTGGCCTCCTCACCATCTACGCCCCCTTTCTTGGGTACCCACACCTCCCCACTATAACTCCCATGTTGCGGAGGGAGCTAACAGCATGTTGGAGCTTGTGACCCAGGCCTAATTCTTTAACATAATCCCTTGGCCTGCTCACAGTTTTGGGGTCTGGGATAGGTAGAGACCAAGTTGGATAACACAGACAGGGCAAGCTCTGGGAGAAGAGATTTCTCATTCTTTTGAGAGGCTTCCCATAGTGGAAAACACGTAGACCCAGGAAGTATTTGTGGCCATCTCCCAACCACAATGAGATGCCAATCTTGGGATAAAGTTAATGCCAGAAAGGAAGGATGAGAGAGGGAAGTTTATGTGAGCCTTGGTAATATTGTAAACCACTGAAACAAACCAACCCCAAGGCCTGCCTCACTTCGCTTCCTATTTGTATGAGCCAATAAGTTCCTTTATGGCTTCACTTCTCATGGTTAGGTTCAAATTAGATTTTTTTCTGTAACATGCAATTGAAGACATACTAAAAGACACAGAATTAGATATCAGTACAGATACTCATGTAAATAGACAATTTATTAGTGTTTCTGGAGGCTACATACTAAGGCTACAAACTAAGTATTTTATAAACATTATCTCCTTTAATTGTCAGTGCAACCCATTAAAATAGATACGACAGTACACATCTAGCAGGTGAGAAAATGGCCCCAGGAATTTGAAGTAACTGTCCAGGTTATGCAGCTAATCGGCAGGGGAGGTGGAATTGCATGGTTCCAAAGCTCTGCTTTAAAACTGCGTCCCTCCACCTGCCATGAATGCATGAACACTGGAAGGCATGTGTTTTGTATTCAGGACCATCCTTCTAATGCACGTTGTGAAGAGTGAGGTTTGTCCCTAGTGTCCTGCTCTGTAGGAACTCTCCTCCCACAGAGAGACACAGGGCCCTGGGCTGTGCCCACACCAAAGGTAAGAAAACTGGCTCTAAGTGGAGGACCATGTCCCTACCTCCCAAACTTCCTGTAGTCCCACACTTACTGGATTTGTGTCCCATTCTTTTACTGCCAGATACCCCTTCGAATAAAACTATTAATGGGTAAGTATGTTTTCATAATAGATTCTTCCCAAGAGCATGTTCGCATTTCACCAGAAACCTGGAAGTCTTCACCCAAAGGAGAGACTAATGGAGAACATTGCAGGCACCAGTACATTGGAAGATGGGTAGATGTGATTTTCAAATAGTTCTCTTTTGGTGATAGCATTTACCCCTGACAAGATTTTAAGAACATCAAGCCCACTCTTTATTAATTAATCACTGATATGCCTACTCAAAATGTAATGGAAAATAATTAATCTCAAAAGGTAAAAAATAATTACTAAGAGGATCATATTCCTATCAACAAAATAGCAGGAGGAATGAATGCTTCTGTGGGCATGAATGTGCCAGTTGTTTATAAACAAACAAATATATATACTCACACACCCACATACATATATATACAGGGTGGGGAAAGGAAGGTTAACAGTGGTAATACAAGAATGATACAAGAATAAACAATGTGTTTTGCCTACTCCCAACTGTAAACCTACTTTTGCCAACCCTTGTATACAATACTAGCAACTTCTTTTCTGTTTATCAAATTAATTTATAGGCATAGTTCAAATGAGCTGTTGTTATTTATTCTTCTGTTTTTATCTTTTCATAGTTCACATACTTTTAGATTGTCCTTTCGTATAACGTTGTTGTCATTATTGTGTTTTGTTTACATAAACCAAAGAAAGGAAGGAAGGGAAGGGGGGAGGGAGAAAGGAAGGAAAAACATCTAGTTAACACAAAAAATAAATTATTTAAACAGAATTTTAGAATAAAAATGAAACCTGCAGTTACATTTATTAATTTTTTTCTGCCACGATTTACATGACAGAGTTTTATTATGTTGATTACCAGGAAGAAATAAAAGGACCTCACTGATAATTAATTAATTGTGCAATTAAAATCACACACCTGAATCTTCTACAAATGTTTAAATAAATCATTTTAAGAGAATTAGTATGTAGTTGCTTGCCCAGATGTTCCAAAGGCAAACAGCTGTGTTAATTAGCATGCTTGAGGACTTGAACTATACTTAAGTCTCTCCCTTATAATTTTTCCTTTTATTTCCAACTCTAAGTTCCTTGGGTTTAAAAAAAATAAAAGGTCAAAACCTGGGTTGACACCAACAATTAATGTCAGAAGAAAGCAAACACATGTTTTGTAAGTCAATAATTAAATTTACACTACAAGTAGGCTACATATTATTTGTAAGAACTGAGAAAACCTACCAGAGTACAAATGAGAATAAAAACAACATGCAGAAACAATAGTAAACACACAGTTAAAAAATACCCAGAAACGACTTTAACAGGTATTATCTCAAGTAACCTTCCCAAAGTGCCCTCTATGTGCCCATTTGCAATTATGGAGACTGGGGCCGAGAGATGGCTTAAGTTTCCACGGTGAGTTCTAGAAGCAGGTAATGCTAACACTAAGAACCCCAAATCCCGTGCTCTTTTCACTGGACAACCCTTTCTCCCAGGAACTAAGGATGTTGATAAGTCAGAAAAGAGCTTATGAAAGAGATGTCAAGGAAGACAGGAGGGAACATTCTCACAAAGCGAAAGGAGCCTGTAAGAAATTATATGATGAGCCTATGGAAACCCAGTGAACATGTGTTTAGAGTAACATGGGAAGGATGAAAAGCTTTGAAATAAAGATTTATTTTCTGGCAAGACAAACTGAAACTGCCCCACGTTAGCAAAATGTATTTGGTGGCAGGTGGGAGTGACAGCAAGTCTGGCAGGAGGAAATCTGCTCTGCAGAGTCCTGAAGAGCATGGACGTTCCGGGAACCCAGGGGAGGGTCGCCGGCCGCTGAGTGCCTTGCAGCCATGCTATCCCTTCCCATCTCGTTTCATTAGGGGGAAGAATAACTACGTTGTCATAGGAACAGAAGTTGCATAACGATTTTTGTTAGGCATCGGAAAACGATTAAATAAAAGGCCACTAGCCTCAGCTCCCTCAGTTTACCTCTTTACTTGGGCACACAGGCCCATCCCTAGAACACCTCCAGAAAGGAAAGAACCACACTTACTGAGAAAAATACCAGAATTGCAACACAAAGGAAGTAAATGGATGGAGAACTCAGCCTCCGAGGCTTCAAGGGGACTTTTATTTTTTAATAAGTCATGCATCAAAAATCTAAGTCCACATTTGATTACACATTGAAATACTCATACAAAATGCACATACAAATACTCAAAACTGTGATTCCTACTTCTTCATATTCAAAAGAACGAAGAAGTAGTGAAAAATCCAGTAAGATGATCTACAGGGGGAAATCACAAAGGAAGAGGACTTCTTTTGAATATTTGTAAACGCTCTCACAGATATTTCCTCCATCCATGTACCTCACCTCCCTACAAAGAAAGAAATAGTCCATTTTGTCAGATACAATTATCAGTTTTCAAATGTGGAAATCAAATACCATATGATCTCACCTATAAGTGGAACTAATCAACAAAACAAACAAGCAAGCAAAATAGAACCAGAAACATGGGAATTAAGAACAAACTAACAGTAAACAGAGGGGAGATGGGAAGGGATAATGGGGGGGGGGAAGGGGGAAGGGTTTTCAAGAACAACTATAAAAGACACATGGACAAAACCAAAGGGGGGTAGGATCAAGGCTGGGAAGTAGGGGTAGCTGGAGTAGGGGGAAAATGGAGACAATTGTACTTGAACAACAATAAAAAAGTTTAAAAAAATAAAAATAAATAAAATAAAATGTGGAAGTCAGTCAAAGTCACATGGAAGTTCATGAGCATAGAAAACATTAGAGAAGGCAACTCATGTCTTCTGATTCTTCTGCCTGGGACTGTGGCCACTACCACACTCAGCCTGTCGGAAAGAACAATTGATGCTCAGCTCAATTAATGCTGAGGACCCCAGCTGCAGAAATGGAAATTCTGAGAGCACCCCCAGACAAGTGGTAACACTGGGCAGAACACAGAGAACCCGTCACACAGGTCTAGCATTTTATTTGCATGTTCAATGCATCTGGCAGTTTTTCTTTGGAGAGGTAATTTAGAAGTCCTGAACTTGATTAATGAATTAAACTTCACTGCCTGACGGTCACTACCACTGGAAGCAATGCTCTGTAAAGGTGCCTCTCCCCCCCTCCTCTGATGACCCCCAGTCTGCAGGATATAGAGCATTTGAGGTTAGAGGCAGCAATTTCCAAATACTTCCATTTTGGGCAAAGTTACCCCTAGGCCAACTGTGAGTTCCAATTTAAAATGTCACAAAATACATCTATTTTTTGTACAATCAGAAACCAGTGATGCCACTGGGTCTGGAGGTGGCAGATAACCTTTCATAGAAGAGATTATGAGTAGGTACCAGACCTTATAAAAAACTTATTGTTTTAGAACAATCACGTAAACACCGATGGAGTGAGACTTGGAATTCTTTGAGAACATAAGGGTAAAGAAAACCAGGTTGCTGTAGAGATTCTGCTGCTATAAGCAGCCATAATGCTTCTGCTGAAGAGTAAGGACAGTATTTACAGTAAAGAGAAGGAGGGAAAGATCTAAGGCATTTGGCAGGCATTGATAACAATTATTTGAAAAAGCTAAAAAGGCCTGGAACATTTAAGAGAATTATAAAGGATTTTGTCGGACTAACGGGAGCTACAACTCCATAGTTGGAGCTGGAGCTGAAGATCCACAAACCGGTCCCCATGGGGGAGCAGAACGGTCTGGACTGGGGGGGCCCAGAGGCTGCTCTCCCAGCTCCCCCTCTGACGACTTCCCTCAGGTCTTCGAGGACTCACTGCTGCTGCAGTCTATTCGGCACTACAGTGTACGCATTGCTCAGAGATAGTCTCAAATGTGGAGCGAACGCGGGAAGGAGAGAGGCAGGTATTTAAGGTGGGAGAATTGAGTGCAAACCCCTGAGACAAACCTAAATGACTTGGGCTGAAGAAAGGAAGAAAATTGACGTTTCCTCCTCCTGAACTGGGTCTCTCTTTGAACCAGGGCCACACAACGTGTGACTGTGTAATTAGGGCACCAAGCTCTGTGGAGCCTCTGCTTGACTTAATGCTCTGCTGTCGCCATCTTGAAATCCTTAATAATTGTTTATCATGGGCCCTCACATGTTCATGTGTCTCTGAGCCCACAAATCACATAACCAGTCCTGCTCTCCTGCCGATGCAGCATTTGGTGTCTGGGCCATATGACAGCATCGAAAACTACGGACTTCCAGCTCCCAACTGCTGGATGAAATATGGAGACAGTTGAGGTTGATCATTTCATTGACAAATGAGAAATTCGCTGAGATGGAATATGTTTCTTTTTGGCATTGACCAATGATTTGTTTTTCTATTCTCTGTTGGCATTATATCTTTTTAAAAAGTCATTAGGGCTGTGGTTTGACCTGGTGGGGTTTAAGAGACAGGACTATAATCACCAAGCCAAAAGAAGGAAAAATGCCCCATCAACTCAACCTGACTCAATATGCATAATATGCCTGGGAGGGAAATCTGTGTCAGGCCCTGTGGTGATTATTTTAGAAGGTGCCTAATGGGTTCCACTGAGTTGGAGAAAAACACCACTGAACTGGTTGGCTACCTGGCCAGGGCAAATGTTTCAGGTTGAAGAGTCTTTTAAGAAGTTGGTCTGGAGACACTGAAGGCTAGGTCATTCCTGGGTTGCTTTCGATTCAGATCCTGTTATTTCATTCAGGATTCTCATCTTCACAACCTTCAGCAACATCCTCACAAAAGAGCACTGCTTCTGTAGCACAGAAGGTCCACATAGAAAAATTACATTTCAATAAATAATATAATTAAAAGTAATCTTTTCCATATCCCAAACTCAGCACTAAAATTAAACAAGCCCGTACATATTCCAGAGACAATAACCGAAGAAGAGGGGACTTGAGGAAACAGATGAAAACAATATAAGGACATGCAAAACTATTAGCTTGGGGTAGATAAAGAGAATTTCTAAATTATAGCTTTTGGTAATGTTTAAGTTGAGAGTCTAGTAATCTCAGAGCAAATTGTACTTGGGGGCATTTGTTCTTTGTAAAAGAAAATAGATTAGGGAGGGGGAAAAAAGAGTTGCTAAACCCACCACCAGAAAACAAATCTTCAGAGGCAGGCTCCAGCCCTTTGAAACAACATATAAAATCTGTCACCACAGGGCTTCAAAGTCAGCACGCTGAGCCAAGGCCTACCTGCTGACTATTGGAGCTGGAAGTGCACATAGAAATCACTTACTTTATGAACTTTTTTTCTGGGAGAGCAGCTCCTTGGTGGAAAGATAGCTCCTTTTGAAGTCCTCAGTGCACAACAGGAAGTGAAGGGGAGTGAGGAGGCCCATCCCGGCTCCCTTCCCCCAAATGGCCATGCATCTGAGCAACCTTCCCACAGATCGCCCAGAGAGGATGGGACTCGTCCCAGCTCAATAGACGTGGGACTGAGACTGCTACTCAGACCTCCACACCCAGCCTGGTTTTCCCTGACAGGAGGGGGCAGGAGGACCCCGTGCTCCAGACCCAGCCAAGCAGGGGCAGGCTGCCCATCTTGCCCTCAGCCTCAACATCCAAAGGCCACACTGCGCCAAGACCTCAGCTGGCCCATCCTTGTCCTATGAAGCCCTGAGATCCAGAGTGAAGACTTCCAGGAACGCGGGTCTATGAAGTGATGAAAAGAGACAGTCCTGGGTACTTGCCTCTGCCCATTTCCTGGTTTACTACCATCAGGAGCCCAGAGAGCTCTGAACTGGGCCTTCTGCTTGTCACTTCTATTCCCAAACACCACATAGGCACACACCCATTCTCTGTGTTTTGAGATATGACAGAGCCTTCTTTACCAAGGAAATACTCCATGAAAATGTGATTTTCATCTTATTTCAAAACCCCCAAATGTTCATGCATCTGGGTTTGTGAGGAGCCAAAGTGCTATAAACTAGGAGTTGTCAAACTAGAATGTGCATCAGAATCCCCTGAAGGCTTGTTAGACCGATTTTGGGGCCCCATCTCTAGAAATTCTAATTCAGTCGGTCTTTGGTGGGGCCTGAGGACGTGCACTGATGACAAATTCCCAAGTGACATTGGTGCTTCGATGGGAGTCCAGGGACCACACTTGGATAAACCTTTGCTGTAAGCTGTCTGGAGGCATCTTGGTTCTGTACCACAATTCCATGCTTTGGAATGCTGCATGGCCAAACACCCCTTCTTCCAAAAAAGATGACGTCTGTCACCTCTGTGCTCTGCGGGAGTTTGCTAGCATCACCTGTAACATGAACTATCAACAACAAAGCTTGTTGATACCCTCAGTCTCTGCCTTCCCAGGACATGTTCTGCTCAGGTTCTTATTCTCTGCCCTGCAAGCTGATCTGCACAGGGCACTGGTGCCAGGGCTTCACAAAGTCCCCTCCGTTCTGTGCAGAGTGGCACAGCTGGGCATGACATGGAGGCAAAACTGAGCTTGTTGACAGGATAACTCAAGGGGAAGAGGGGAGAGCACTCCAGGGAGATGGGACAGAATTGTCTCAAAATTTCCACACCAGCTATTTACATGCTCTCTGGTCTCAGGTTCAAGCCTATGTCCCTTTGCCAGGCAGGGGGCAGTAAAATTTTTTACTGGAAGAGAAAAACTAAAAACAAAATCCTCTTCTTTAGAAATGATAAAGCTGGTGTTCATTAACACTTAAAGAAGCAGTACTTTCGACATTTCAGTAACTCTTTTATTCTTTTGGATGAATTTAACAGATTTCTACTTCCAATTGTGTTTCTTATGAAAATGAGAAAATTGACTTTGAAGAAATGTTATTTACAAATTAGGTTATATTCTCATTTGTATTTTAATTTCTTGCTTAGTTCTGGTCAAAAATCCTGTGAGTTATGCATTTTAATTTATAATTAAATAACCAAGTAATAATAGAACATTGCAAATATGCTGGTCATACAAAATTAATACTTTAAAAAGAAATGCATAGGGACAAAGCATTTTGAAGAAAATAGAGAAATACAGATTAATTTAAAGTCAAAATTTGGCTCTTCATTTGCCATTATTACACTGTTAACTCAATTCATAATTGCCTAATTGTATGCTAGGCAATATGGGAAGGCCAATAAATTAATAGACATGAAAGAATCTCACAAATACTAAAATGTAAAAAAAGTTACACTATAATAATTATTTAACAGAAGCATAAGAAAATGTCACTGTGCTCAAAAAAGTTAGAAGTATCCCTAGCAGCCAGCCATTTAAGCGTATTTTCTATAGCACCACTGACAAGGGCTGTCAGTCAACTGTATTTAAACTATTTAAGATGCTACCCTTTCTAGTGCTTACAAACCATCCTGCATTGTTCTCTGATTGGTGCCTGTCCTCTCCGAATTTGGGGGGAACAGTTCCCTACTAGTTATAAACCTAATAATAATCTCGAGGTTTATGGTGTCCCCAATTTTCATATAGGAGATTTTGTCAAATTTAGACTTTATTTAGTTATTCAGGAAATGTCTGTTAATGCTGGATCCACAGACTTGGAGACTGGTGAAGGAATTGCCAAAATGAGAGCCCCACTTGCTGTCCTCAGAAGCTTCCAGACCCATGGGCAACATGACCATGAAACGCAAAACGTGGCAGGGCCAGTGCTGAGGTGGGAAACTGTGAGGCTCAGATGGGTACAGAGGAGGGCCACCTAGTCCCCCTGAGGGCATCAGGACGGGCTTCCCAGCAGGCAAGTTGAATGTATAGAAATAGAAGGGTTTACCAAGCAGAGAAAGAGAAAGTAATCCTCCCAAAAACAAAGCACGGGAAAGAGCAACGACAGCAACCAAGGGGAAGTGTCCAGCTTGTTAGGGCAGGAGTGCCGGGTCCTGCAGAGCAGTGGACCCCGGGGGCCCACCATGAGCAGTCATGAGGGAACAAATGTTGTATGTTCCCCATTCATGAGGGTGAGCAGGGGAAAGATTGTTATTTAGGGAAGTGTCATGATCCAAATGGCATTTAGGAAGATTACTACAGCCTTGGTGGGAGGGCAGAAATGCTCTTTTTCCACAGGCTTTCCAGACCCATATATGAAGGCAAATACACCCAGAAGAAACTCCATGGCAGGAGATTTCTTTGTTGGTGTGCTGGAAAGAAACTAAAGGTATTAAAACTGGCCTGAGAGGGGGCGGCGCTCTCCCAGCGAAATGAGTGAGCTGAATCAGGGACCTAAGAGTCCAGCTGGACCTCACACTGGCGCCTAGACCAGGTCCCTGCTTGAACGCAGGCATGATTGTATAGCTGAAGTAACGTAGCCAGCGCCGCTGAGGCTTGGGAACTGAAGCAACTGCTCCCAGTAATGGAGTCCGCCACAGCGGGTGGGACGCCGGCGTGTGGGCCTCTCCAGTGCCTGGACACTGCTGTCCACTACAAACCTTTGCCACGGAGGAGATGGCAACACGCAGCAAATCGAGCAAAGGGTTTCTCACTTCAGCTCTCCCAGGCAAAAAATTACATTCACTTTCCTTATGCACAGTCCTGTCAACATGGATCATGACACAGAGAATTTTTCTTTTAGTTTCCATTTTAAAACAATAGCAATACAAGGTACTCAATCCTCTGTACTCTGGGAAAAATTTTAAAGAGGTTTATTTTAAGAGAAGCACGTTAAGAGTTTGCTTGTATTTTCCTGTAGATGTCTAAAGGTCTTCTCAAGTGCTGTGGTTAATTCTAGAATGTCAGGAAATACAAAGACACTAATATTCAAAGGAATGAGCCTTGAGCCATTTTTTGGCACTCACGTATTATAACATTCTAACTAAAAAGAGATCAGATTCCGCCCACAGACAAGCAAGGGAAACATTCTTGTTCGAAAGGAGGAATCTGAGATAAGAGTTGAGTGTGAAAGACTGACACTGTTGAGACAGACAAAGGTATTCTCTTGTCAAGAAAAAGAAAAAGAGGAGCCCATGTATAGCAATAGGCCAGCGTTTTGTTTTGCTGTTTAACTCTTACCGGTTAAAGTTAGATTGCACCTTTGTGCTGATCGTTGTTCCCAGAATTTATCACTCATAAACTCGAGGGATCCTCACAGCAACCCAAGGAGGTGGGTACTATTGCTGTCCCCACATTATGAGTGAGGAAAAGGAGGCACAAAGAGATTGAGCAATTTATCCACCATCATTGAATCCAGGGGATTTGGCTTTTAATCAGACATTAGGAGGAATTGCGTTTAGCTGTGTTTCATTCTTGTTGATTTTATTAATAGCAGATTCAAACAGGATTTTAGAATCATTTGTTCTGCATTGGAAACATATGCTTTGTCCTTAATTCACACCTCAGGAAATTTTACTTTTAACTTCTTGCTAGTGCTTACTTGTGGTCCATAGTATTTTCAAAATATAATTGGAAGATAGAAAATAATGATGACTACTGGCTGATGGCTTAAACAACTGCTTAACTTGGACAGACTCAGAACAAATTAAAGTTGAAGTATGTTTCTCGTGGAAATTTTACTTATTTTATATGTAAGAATTTGTTTTTGTTCTTGTTGAACTCCAGCACTTAGAAATAGACATATTTATTTAGTTTGGCCTAGATTTAGTATGTGTTGCTTGGTCTATTCTTTTTGGTTTATTGTATCTCTTAATCTTCTACACATGCAACCAGGGACCTCAGTGATGAGGGCACTGGAAACATCTAAACAAACAATAAATTCTGGCTACAAGATTCCCTATAAATGGAGTGCTTAATAAAATAATGCTTAGAAAAGTGATGTTGGAATGATTAGATCTTTATGAAGTCACCAAATTACAAATTCCCAGTGCTTGCCATAACTGGCAACATTTTTTTCCTGTTGCCTGAAATATTTTTGGCCAGTGTTTTGTACATGATAAAACTAAAACAGTTTCTGGTTTTGCCAAGAAAATGTGATCCAATATTAGATGGTTCAAATAAAGCTAGAAGCCATGATGTTTTCTTCTTAATCTCGAAGCTTCAGTTACTTCTCATGGGTCTTGGTTATTTCCCTTTGTATTGTCCAAACAACTTAGTCATTCCCCAAATGTTTAAGTACCCACCATGTTCTCAAGGACTGAGGGAAAGGCGGTAAGTTAGAGAGACACAGCCAGTCTACCCGCAAAGCCAACCATCTAGAAGAAAAGTCACAGTCGCCATAAAGCGTGAAAAGTAGAAGCACAAGATGCAGTGGAAATGTACAAAAAGACTATAAATCTCAGAAGATATACACCACAATGTGGAAGCGGCTCTCCTGGTTTGATAAGACTTTGGTCCTTTTAAAGAAAATATTCTCTATTTCAAGGTCTTTTCCATGTTTAATTGAATGGGCAAAATATTTTTACTTGTTTTTTAAAAAACAAAATATACTTATAGTCTATTCAAATACAAAGTTTTAAGAGTTTTTTTGCTGATATCAAAAATAAGTATTCATGCCTATTCTGTTATAAAGCATTCTTTATCACAGAAAGCACCCTAAAAATTCTCTTATAATTTTTAAGGAACAACTCTAGACTCCGTGCAGCGTAATTAGTCTCTTCTTTCAATCGTGCCACCATTTGCTGCCTTGGATAAATGCCCCTCCCAATCTAGAAAGGTCTTAAGCAACTCTCACCTCCACAGGGCCCCTCCATGAGATCTCATCTACCTCATTCTTCCTCCTCTCAACTTCATGAGTAGAAACTGAAGAATATAAACTGTATTCATGTGAAACTTTGGAGATTCCAGGAATCCATCCTCTGATTCCCTCAGAATCTCTGATGTCAACAAAAAAAGGAATGGATTTCACACATGTATAAATGAAATCAACAGAATTAGCAAGATGCTGTAGAAGGAAGTTAACCTGAATCAGCCACCAGAACCTTTACAGATGCCCTGTTGCTGAGGTCTATGTAATAGATTTTTTTTCAATTGAAGGTAAAAGTGTGTGGTCCTTATCCATTCGTAGTACTAAAAATATATCAAAAATTATTTTTAGGCGGTAAAAGCACTTTCTGAAAAATGAATGTAATAAGACATCTATTAGAGAGAACTTATGGACTCTAGAAAATGTTTAACGAAGAAAAGCAAAATCTCATAATACCCAACTGAGATTGTCCACTTTCCCCTCGGAGTCCACGTTTGGTTTCATGCTGGTCACGCAATGTATCTCGTCTTTTCGCGGAGCACCATGTCAAGAGTATGTCATTGCTTTTCTTAAAAAAAAATAATAGTCTGTTGAGTGGATATATTACTTATTTAACTATTCTTTTATTTCTGTGTATTTAGATGGTTTCTGCTATTTTTATATGATGCTATAATCAATGTTTTACATTAAGAATAACTTACTTCTAAAGGACTCTAATAAGAATACATCAAGTGCAAATAATAAATTCGAAGACAGTAGGCACATGTTTCTGTAGGTTATATGAATCACGAGTTATCATTTGTTTCCCATCTTTATGGTGATTTTTTACAGGACCAATTAAGTAACACCAAGATTTCCTAGTGCATCTACCTCTTATGTTACCTATTTCCAAATTCACTTTTTTAAATGTTCTATTTTATTTCAAAAATTCTTAAAGTAACATAGACTTTTTGTCTCTTTAATGAAATTTGTATGTGTATTATTTATCTCTGCTCCATAACATATTACCCCAAAATTTAGCTTAAGACAATCATTTTACCATCTCTTACAGTTCTGTGGGTCAGCTATCCAGCTGCGGCTTAACTAGCCAATTCTGAGTCAAGGTTTCCCATGAGGTTATGTAGTCGAGGTATCAAACTACAAGCAACTCAAGACCTGAGGGGCTGGAAAACTCCATTCTAAGATCACTTAAATAGCTGCTGGCAAGCCACAGAAGCTTACTGGCCATGGGCTAGGGGTCTGTCCTCCTCACCTTGTGGGAGTCTCCATAGAGCTGCTCAGCACACGGCAGCTGCTTCCCCCAGAGTGAGAGGTCCAAAAGAGACAGAAAGAGGGAGGTATGATCTCACCTTTAGAGGGAACCTAAACAACAAAACAATCAAACAAGCAAAATATAACCAAAGACACTGAAATAGAGAACAGGCTGACAGTGTCCAGAGGGGTGAGGGGAGGGAATTTCAGGGGAAAAGGGGAAGGGTTTACAGGAACAAGTATAAAAGACACTTGGATGAAAACTAGGTGGAAACAGGAGGGAGGGAGGAGGGCTGGGTGGGTGGGCTGGGATGGGAGTAAAAGACAGAAAACTGTACTTGAACAACAATTAAAATAAAAAAATTTTAAATGTAATCTAAAATAGAATTCATTGCTGGATCTAGCTATTCAATTAAGTAAACTTGCTAAACTCAAAAAAGAAGAAAGAAAGAGGTTGCTGCAAACAGAGCCCCAGGACCTTTGTGACTTCATCGTACTGTCATGTGCACCACATTCTCTTCGTCCCGCAGCCCCTCCTCAGTACAGTGTGGGGAAGGGCCACACTGGAAATGTGAGAAGAGAGTGTAAAGGCCAAGAGAAGGTTACCATTTGAATTTTATATTGAAACCATGAAATCTGAGGGACTGACAACCCCACTGAGTAATTTTTGTGAGGACCCAAAGTTAGTGTATAATAATCTGTCGAACTTCTTTCACGTGGTGCTACTTAGTAAAGAGCTTGGCATTACTAGTGAACTAGAATATGTGCACATTCTAGAACTGAGCAACGCCACTCCTTGGTTTCACTTGTTAAAAAGTCTTCCAGTCTTTCATGTGTACATGTACAAGAATGACACAGGTGCGAGAATGTTCCACACAGCAGTGTTTGTTATAGCAACCAATCAATGATGATCCAGATGACCATTAGAAAAAATAACCTCAAAATACATTGAGGTATGCTGAAATAATAAAATGCTACAGAGCAGTGAAACTGAATGAACTAGAACAATACACATCAATCCAGTTGCACCTGTTGAAAGCAAAAAGCAAGGCCAAGGAAGGAAGGAAGGAAGGAAGGAAGGAAGGAAGGAAGGAAGGAAGGAAGGAGATAGATGATAGATAGATAGATAGATAGATAGATAGATAGATAGATAGATAGATAGACAATAGATAAATAACAATCCCATTCACATAAAATTCCTAAAAGATAAAACCAAATAACACGCTGTTAAGTGGTGCATTTATAAGAACTGAAACATGAAGTGAAGAAAGCATATGATGATCCAAAGTCCAGGAGGGCAGTGCCTTCTGGGGAGGGGCAGGTGTGCCCAGAGAGGCAGGCAGAGGACTCTGAGGAAATGGCAACATTTTTTTAAAATCGGTAGTCATGAGTATACAGGTGCTCACCTTATTTTCTAAAATCTGCGTAAATGTCTTTATACTCTTCTATAGATATGATATATTGTGTTTCATTAAAAAAAGCAAATAAAAAGATATCATAAAGTAATGTTTCAATAATACTTTCAACAAGAGAACTGCATTTAACACATAAGCACTCACTATGTGACAGAGACTGTTTCATTTAACTCTCACAAAAGGAAGAAAGTAGAAATGCTGGTTTTTTTGTCCTTTGCCAGATGAGAAAATCTAAACTTACAGAAATGAAAGCACTCGCCCAAAGTCACACAACCAGCACACCATGGCACTGGGAATGGGACCCCGACAGGACGACTCTGGAGCCAACCCTCCTACATGCCAGGTTAGACCTAGGGTTTGCCCCCACGATTTAGCTCCATCTGTAAAATGATGAAACAAAATGCCAAACTGCTTAAGTGTTGGAACGATCACTAAACGACCCGCACACCTTCGAGGTTCTTCCATCTCTCTCCACTGCTCCCCGACGAGGAAACACCTCCCGCCTTTGTACCAGGACTCCAGGTCCTCTTGTAAACAGGAAGCACATGGCACAGTCATCGAGCAGCTACTCTCGGCCGGGCACGCATCTAAGTCCTTAGATGCTCTCTAATAACGCACTGGATCCTCACCACTGCCCTCAGTGGTGCATGTCACCGTGATGCCCACATTACAGGTGAGAGAACAGGCCTGGAGAGAGGTGTGCACACAGGCAGCTTGCAGGTGGCAGCGCCAAAACTTCAGCCCGGGCGCCTCGGCTTCAGAACCTGTGCTGCTAATCTCTGAGAAACTGCTTCTCATGCTTAGCACAAGGGCAGATAAGGAAGAAACTGGCTCCTTTTCTAATGAAACATTATAGCAAATACAGAAACCTTACTGATGTTCTGAAGAATTTCCATTAGCACATTTTCTTAAGGTGTCAGAAAGGTGTAACGTGTGACATGTATTGAATACTAGGAAAAGCGTTGTGGCTTAATCCTGGAGACAGTAAGAACAATATAATTGCACCTGGGTTTTTAATTTAATTTTGCTACAAGTTCACTGTCTTTTATCATCTTAACCTAACAAGCGTTAACCTAACTAGTTAACAGCATTACAGACATTTGATTAGGAGTGATAATGATATTTTACACATTAATCGGAATCTAGAGGCCCCCACCATATGTGAGACTCTGGAACAAAAGATATCCGGTTGAAACGTACATGCCTCTGCCCGCAGCAGTCCACGGCCTGATGGGAGACAAATACAGTGCAGATAATGACCATGTCATATGTTAGGTTCTAAAGCAGAGGGATGCATCTAGAGGTGACCCACTCAGTTTATGGTGCCCTAAAAAATAGGTGACCTTTGTACTGAGCCATGCAAGATAAGTGCGCTTCACTAGATGGAAGCAGAAAGAAAGTGCATTCATGGTAAAGGCACCACGGGGGCAAAAGTCTAGAGGCATGAAAAAATATCATATGTGTAATTTTTTTTTGCTGCCAGTGTTCAAATTGTTTAGGAGGCCATTATGGAAAATGACCACAAAAAGGCCAGTTGGCAGGAGATTATGAGGACTTTGCCTTACTGAATAGGTATATTTGAGGGTAATATGAAGTCTTACAGATTTTTAAGCAAGAGAGCGTCATGTTTATTATTACATAACGATAGCTCTGGGGAAGCCAGGAAGGCTGAGTGGCAGGAGGAAGGTCCTGGCTACAGAGAAACCAGCCTGAAGCCTATTGTAACAGTTCATTCAAGCAAAACCAAAAATCTGAAGTAGGCTACCTTATAGAATAAGTGGTCCTTTAGACCCCATGTATAGGTGAGAAAATCAAGGCACAGAGGAATAATTTGTCCCACATCACATGGCTCATAAACAGGGGAGCCAAGATTCAAACCCAGCAGTGGGACTGTGATGCCCCCTGCACTTGTCACGACACTGCCGGGCTGGCTCACGGGAAGTGAAACAGCAGAGAGGGAGGCGGTGAGAAAGCCTACAGCTTCCGCTACAGGAGGACTGGAGAGGGCTCCGAGGAATCAGTGCACGGACCGTAAGGCAGAAGCAGATCGGGTGAAGTTCAGTCTCAGACATGGGGTCCAAAGGTCTGTGGGAGCTGGCCCAAGACACCAGGGATCTGTTAACAATGCCAAGACCAGGTAGTCTTCATTAGAGGTGGTGTGGGCTGGAAAAATTGACCCAGACATGTCACCACTAAAGAGACACCTTCCACCCAAGACCCTCCTCCTGAAGACAGAGTCTGAGGCCGTGAGAGGCAACTCAGGGGGCCAGAGGCACGTTCGAATTCCGGACTTGGGTGTATGTTGTGGGATAAGTTTTTTCACTTTCCAAACCAGAGTTCTTCACTTATAAATGGAGACCATAATACTTTATTGGCCACGTTGTTGTAAGGACTTTAATTAAAATATACCTGAAGCACCTAGCACATCGCTTTCCAAAAGTAAGTGCTCACTAAACGGTCATAATTATTCTTACTATTACTGCCTAAAGGATTTGTGCAAGGAGAAGCTACCGTGTAGAAAATGCTCTGGGCTGCCTGCCCAGGTACTCTCTTGTCAATTTTCTCATGAAATTCTCTTACCTACATGGAATTTCCACTAAGTTCCCAACCCCAAAAAAGGAAATCTTTTGAGAAACACGAATTAGCATTAAAAAAAGTTTTCTATTAACCAAAAGAAAAACATAAAGAAAAATTATGTATATGTGCATGTAATAAAATGTAAAATATTGGATAAAAATAAATCTAGTGCCACATTTTCCTGCATCTTCAATGGCTAAGGCAACTCTGAGGTGTAACTGGTCACATGGAAAGAATAATTAAGGCAGAGGAGTGACAAGAAGTGTGTCCTCAGCCACAGCCACCTCGCTCAGCCCTTTCATTGGGACAATAGCTGTGTTCACAGGGGGCACATCTCCCCAGATGGGATGGTCTTGAGAAGTCACAGGCAATTTTGGTTTCCAAAAACCCTACAGAAAAGACTGACTCAGGAACACTGTAGAAGCCTTGAACGCTGAAGGATATGTAACCCTTTATTTATCACTTTGTCATTCCTAACTCCTTCAGACATATTTTTCTTGGATTCAATCTGGTGACTAATAACATGGTTATTTAATCAAAGACTTTGGCTTTGAAAAATTACAGTACAGAAGAATTCCTGGTAAAATGACTCCAATTCACATCACACACACACACACATACCCCACATAAACCAAGTTCAAAACACAAACAGATACACTTAAGAGTGAAAAAGGACATTGCAAATAAATGAAATTTAGGGTTTAATCTGACTGCCTCCAAGACCGTATGTTCAGCAAGGATGTGAGTATAAGCAATGTGGAACAGGTAAAAAAATAAAAATTCTTTTAAAAAAGAGGAAGCAGTGCCAACCTCCTCATCCCTTAGAAATTAGGAGGGATGTTTCAAGACAAAAATCTTTTCCCCTCCCCACTAACGGTCCCTGGCCTTTTTTCTTCTCTCCTCTGAACACGGCTGCGAAGTGTCATATTCTGCCGGTTCTCTGTCCTTCCCAGCCCCTGCCCCACTGTGCTTATCTGAATATATAAGCCTGCCCTTTGCTCAGATTTATGGATCTGCCAGGGCTGTGTGTATTTACAGTGTTCTGACCTGAAGACCCCAGGCTGAAGGAGAAGAGGAGGAAACCGGGCCCATTCCATAAACAGAGACAGATATGAGGGGGAGGTAAAAGGCTTTGCTAGCACTTAACATTTTTAACTATTTGGCCAAGCTTAGGAATCAGCGATTAGATTAGAGTAGAAGAAAAATGAGAGACATGGGTGCAGACTTGGCAGGGAGCAAACTGTGTTTTTACTTTTGTCTAGTTGCTTAGAGGTTCTAGGTTTGGGGGTGAGAACGAGGTTAGGTTTAACGTGGAAGGTTTCGAAGAAAATTGTAAGTCAGATGCAGAGGGAGCCATAAAATGCTTTGGGAAGGCAGAGGGTTTCCAAAGATGAGGGTATAAACAACATTTAATAAGGTGGAAAACATCTCCAACCTCCAGTTGAGCTCCTTGCGTGAAGCAAGACTACTTGCATTTTTTAAACTGTAATGGCTGTAGAAGAAAAAAATCTCCTGCTCCATGCGTAGATGAGAACATGCTGCCACAGATTACTAAATCCCAATCAATTTTGAGTTGAAGTATTTTTCTCAGGGCCTGGTGGCCCACTTGAAAGCAATTCCATTTTTAACCAGGGCTGCTTGGTAAATGGGCCACCCCTAGGCAAAGAGATTGGTGCACGCAGCAGTTCAAATGGAACATGAAGAGCAATTAAGTCTTGAGCAGTGCTTGGCACCCATAAACCGAACTCCTCTCCTCGGGGCTGCATCTGTGTGCTCGAGCAAAATGCAGAAGCACAACTTCTGTTTGCGTTGATGTCAAAGAAACTACTTGAGTTCATGGGAAAAGCTCTGACCTACCAACTGACTAAATTAGAAATAATCTAGCATCATGAGCAGAAGCTACACTATTCATTGTAGAGCTCAAAAGCAAAGCAACTGAGATTCTATAGTAAGGGAATCATCCACAAATCAATTTACATGGTGATAGAGCAAAGAGCCACAATGTGCATGATGTTAGTGGTGACTGGAGAGATCCCAAAATAACATCGAATTGTTTCTTTTAGCTCAATATAAGGCAATGATGTGTCCATGAAGTTACCTGTTAAACCACCTGCTATAATGACATTTGTTTGATGGGAACTTTTTGTTTTAACTAAGGTATTTCCTAAATAATGAAGAGTGTTATTATTACATTCCATTTTGCATGGGTCTATGTGGCTTGGGTTGAAGTATCACTAATAATCGCAAGAGAAAAGTCATGTGCTTCGCACTGTATGTGGCACTTCATATAAAAATATAGTCATTGTTATTAGTATTACATTGCTATTAAAATCATTAGTTGGGAATCAAAAGTAAAATTAGTTCTGAACTTTGAAAAACTTTATAATACAAAATGCATTTCAATGTATTTTCTTTTCCCTCTATATTTGGCATTTTATGTTTAACATTAAACATAAAATTCAAATCAGTAGAGATAAAGAAGACATTTGATTATCACATGGGTGCGAGCTGACTATGCAGTAGGAAAACCTTGGGCAAAAAATGACGGCTGGAAAAGGGCTGCCCTATCGAGGTTGCATTACTAACATAATCCATATAGATAACATTCTAGAAAAAAACGAATTTTTTATTGCTCTCTGTGTTGAACTTTTCTCTAAAATAACAAAACTTCCGCTTTGTAAATAATGCATGCTCAAAACAGATGCAACTGCACGAGGAGCATTTAGGAGGAATTTTGGGACTCTTACATCACAGCTAAAATGCTTTTCTGTGCCATTTCTGTTGCCATCCATTTGCCAATGAAATCATTTTTTTCTCTAATATGGTGTGGACTGTAGCCACAGTGGGTTCAGATGTAACCATGTAGGACCAGAGGCCTATCTCAGTGTGCCAGAAAAAAAAAAAAAAACACCACGCACCACAAAGAACATTGAGATGAATGGCTCTATTTTATGAGCCATAAAAGTTTTATTCATCTTGACACTGAAACAGGTTTAGGCAGTGAGTTGACACGCCTTAAATAAATAAGTGGAATTAATTCCCCAGCCCTTGAAACAATAGCAGCACGCATGTAGCAGGGAGAAATGTCCCATTGTTTCCCGTGGCTGCCTGATATTGATATTATTTGTGTTTTTCTGTGCCGCTGCCTCAGGGGCCTGGTTGATCCACTTCAGATTCATCCCCTGTTTTATTAGAGGTTGAAAAAGGTTCAAGACCTGTTTGTACCACAGCTCCCACCGACAGCTAAGGAACCAGTTTGGCGTCTGGTTTGTCTGTTGTTTTACTGCTGACCTTCAAATCAACTTTAACCCCTGACCTCTGGAGGCATCTATCATGACAAGAGGCTGTTTAACACAAATGGTGCCCATTTATAGGGGAAGAGACTCAGAAGATTTCCTTTTTTATGAAGAATTTAGTTTTTCACCCCTCTTTTCTCACTCACCACAGGTGAAATCCCTCTTAGCAGCTGGCTTATGAAATAATGTGAAGGGAGGCCTTAATGAGCAGAAAGCACCCTCAGCTGGAGATAAATATATGCAAATGAGATGCACAAACAAAGGAGCCTGGACAGAGAAATATCTGCAATTCCAGCAAAATGCTGCCTGCAGCTCGAAGATGAACAGCTTTGATAAAATGGTAACAAAAAGCACCTTTTTATCCTCCAGCGTGTTTTACATTGCAATAGACTATTGTCACCGCAGCCAGTGGAGCATGCCCCGGTTTTCTGCGCTGTTTCGGAAAACTGTTTAAACATTTGTTTTCAGGCATTCATGAAATATAATCAATGGACTGCTTCTGTGTTGTTGTTGTGATTTTTTTCCCCGAGTGTGTTTTAGATGTTACCGGGGTTATTTTACCTGTTGGTCTTTTCATGGTTTAATGTTGCTGTCTCGCTGTGCTAGTTCATGTTTTGGTGACTGTTTCTTTCATGGGCTAGGCTGATTTTTTTTTTAATTTCAATGAAAAGAGGCTTCAAGTTAATAACTAGTAAGAACCGGCTTTGAGAAAGGGTCTGAACCAGCACAGAGAACAGCACCCAAACAACTAGTTTTAATGGTGGCAATCGAGTGTGTGGAGAGCTAATTCAGAGACAGACATGTAACACGCTGGTTTTAATAAGCTTTGAAAAGCCAATCTCTAACTTTTAAAAGTCTCTTTTTAATTTAATTGTCCTTGGTTCATATCCCCAAACAAACAAAACCATTAAAATGTTTTCAGTATGTATCTGTGGAGTGTTTTCGATGATGTCTTAAAATTAGCATCGTTTTGGTAAAGTATGGATTTGATGAGCTTTAAAAATGGGAAAACTAAAATAATCAACCTGCTTGTGGGGGGAGGAACACTTTTGAAATTGTTTAACAATTCCTAAAAGGGAATTAAGCGCCAGCCCCAAGATCTTGCCAGAAAGAGGCTGGACCAATGACACAAAAATTGCTGCATTCGAACCTATGCGTTATGTTTAGATTCACAATCAAAGGAGTTAAGGTGAGAGAGGAAGCACTATACACTGCACATGTGTCAAAATACCATCACTGTAAAAGCCCAACAATATTTGGCTCTTTCATCGATAATACCATCCAGGCATTCTGCAGTAGAGATGTACGGGGACCTCTGCATTTCCTTTATCTAAATTATTTCATCTTGCTAGCTTGGATTGGAGTGAAGACATTTCTTCTGAATACGGTGTAGCTTTCACATTTTATGTGCATTTCATCAGGCAAATGTCAAATTTGCTAATAACAAGAAAATCTCCTCATTTTTAATGCCACTCCTGTTGCATGACGGGGTGGGGGTGCAGAAGGGGGTGGAGGAGGGAACATAAATGCATGGAGCAGCCCTGCCAAAGAGAAGAAGGAGAAAATGCTTATTTGGGGTTTAAAATGACACGTGCTGGGTTATCCCAGTGTCTGCATCGGCGCGTCATTAAATTCAGAATTTCAGGAGTTAATCGAAACTTGGTTATATTAGGAATGCTTTTTCAAGCCCAGGTTTGAAGCAGCATAATTATGTTCAACTGCTGTTGTTTGAAAAGGGCAAACAGCATCTTAGGCACAGAACAATGAAATTACAGCTGAGATTTAGGTTAGCAAAAGCCGTCTTCTCTAGGCTTTTATGATTCATTATTTCCCATTAAATACAGTATTAGAAGTGTACACTAGATAGCTCATGGTTGCTGCTCTCGAAGCACATTATCTATATTACACAGGTCTGGGGAGCAGAATTAGAAAACTTTGGGGGAATGAGCAATATGTGTTTGCTGATAGAAGTACCATATGGCTCATCTTCTTCAATTGCTTTCATTGCGACTCTGATGCTAGAGAAATTAAAGTTTTATTTGATGTGGCACAGCTTAATGAACTGTCTTCTGTTAGGAAAATTGAATATGTTTCCTGTTATTTGAGCACAGAGCCTCCATGGTTTGGCTGATGAGGGATGCATTATGTATTGTTTATTTAGCATTTTGAAAACAAAAGCAAGATATTGAAGGTAAAATTGATTACTGCTGGATTGCATTATATAATCAAGTTTTCTCCCTTTAAATTTCCCTCTGCAATCTTTTGGTAATGTTTTAATATGAGATTGTTCCAGGGCTTTGTTTTTCCGAAGTACACAGGGCTTGGCTTTTATCACAATACCTTTATTTGTAAACAAGACTTATGAAACTCTAAACCCAGCATTGTTATATTTATAGAGTTCAAAGAACAATGTTTGGGGGCATGAGAATAATTCAATTTGTATGAATCTAATTGCAAAACTTCCAGTGAGTCCCCAGTTGGCCTTGGCAGAATCTAACATTTGCTACTTGAAAAGGGGGATGTTATTTTCTTTTGTCTGAAATAGACCACTTAAGAACCAGGGTGGGGCCATCAGGGAAGGAAGGGGTTTTTAATATTTGGAAATACAAACCTCAAAATGCCAAGTTTTAGATTTTCGTGTTTGTTCTTGGAAAATGAAAAGCTGAATTCAGCCTGTGAATTTAAAAGATGAAGTGTATATTCCATGAGTCTAGGTTATTTACAGAATAAATACAATTAAAGAAAACATGTAACCAAAAATAGACTTACATGACGAGAAGCCCAGGACGTCAACCCATTTGAAGCTCTCCACCCCTTGAAGGATCTGCAAAGAAATACATTTAGCATTTTGTTCAATTTCCCCATTTTAGTTCCCGATCTGATCAGGTTTTAGTAACATAAAATCTGAAAAATCTAAAAAGACTGAATGTAAAATTGTCTTCTAATCACTGCATTTCTTTCATTTTTCCAGTGAGAAATGTTTCCCACATGTGCTGATAACTGAGGCTCACCCATCTTCAACAAGCAGCAAGGATAAAAAATAGTTAAAATCAATGAACATTTATCTGGATTATACAATCCTGACCTTAAAAAAAAAGTCATTTATCTTCTGTGTCCTGTGATGTTTTGAGGATTCTGGCAAATATGGCAGTTAAACAAACTTCTCTCACAATCTAAATACTGTCTGTTCAAGAGAGGCTTCCAATGTTTATAGGCCATAAGTAAAGAAGGAAAAAAAATCTGGTATTTAACCAAGAACAGTGCTCTTGAAAATGTCTCTTAACAAAGTGTTTAAGCAAAACTTTGGCCACAGATATTCTCAATCCCTCATTCTTCCTCTGATTTTTTCCCCAAGGAGGCATCGTCATATGCCACTCTTTCATTCTTTTTCTTGAAATTAACAAATTAATCTCAAAAAAATTAATGTCTGACCAGTGACCTGGGGATACCAACTTCCTTTAGACACAGCTGAAGAGAAAACATCACACATTATGAACTCCATCCCCTGCCAGGGGCCTCGGAGCAGAAGCACCATTATGCATTGTTATCAGCGTGGTGTAATTTGACTGTTGACAAAGTATCCGTGGCAGTGAGAATGAGCGCAGTTAGAAGTGTGGCGGATTGTAATCAAGGAGATGCTTAGCTGTGCAACACTGCATCTTGAGCAGATTTGAATCAACATTGCCTTAAGGGGACATACACACACTCACACACACACACACACCAAAAGGGAAAAAAATCCATTAATTTTTAGAGGGAAAATCAGAGTGGCACTTGACGAAGTGAAATTTGACATGCGTTAATTGCTCTGAGTTCTCCTAATTAGAGATTTTCAAATTCTTTTACTGTTGTCCCTGTGATGGCACCCTGTCTCCCTGGACAAATACTGAAATTGCAAATTCGTGCAACCAGGAAGTTTGGCCGAGGAGGAGTGGGCTCCACCCTCCAGCCCACTTCGAAAAGGTGAGAGCAGCTGGAGAGCAAAGAGGGATTTTCGGCTTTACCTTCACCGCAGATAAGAAACGGGCTCACTAACATAATTGTATCATGAGACTGAATGTAAAGGAAGCAGGTGCTGATGCGTTTTTCTTAAACAGCTGGAAATGTTCCTTTGATACTCATGTCTCTGTTTCATATGAAATATTTCAGGTGAAGAAAAAGCCAGTGAAACGCTCCATTACATACACATTCTCGTATTTCTACTTATATTCTTCAGAAATTGGAGGGAGGTGGCTTTTTAAAGGCCGTGTCACATGTTTGCCAGGTCTGACGTCTCGGGCAGCAGCCCCCGCCCGTGCCCCTGCCTCGCTGAGAGGGGTCACCGTGCCATGTGGGGCCCAGGATGGCACTGCGAGAGACACCGTAATCATTCTGGTTTCCCTTTCTCAGCCCCTCTTGTCTAACCCTTGAACCTCTCTTAATTCATTAACATATTGAATTTTTTCAATTTTCCATTTTCTTGCAATAACAATATTAATTCTGGGGTGAAAGCTTGATTGGAGCTAAATTACTTGTTACCTGCTGGCATTTATTTATGTGGCATTGAATTATAAAGCTTTGCTATTGCCATGCCTTGGGTGAATTGTTTATGACACCAGTAATAGGAGTAATTGTTATTGTTGAAATTACCTGTCAGCTACCCATAGCAGTGGCCCTTGTCCCACTGACAAATAGTGACAAGGGAGAGGTATCCTCCACGCGTCCCCCTGATGGCTTCTCCTCTGATAATAAGAAGTGCAGGGCCTCTGATAATTTGCCTGTCACTGTTGAGCGCGGCTCAGAGAGAGTTGGCCAAATTGTTGTCATTCACTTTGACAAAGACAGCAAAGTGCTCCTGTGCAGGAGGAGGATTATCAAAATAAATGAAATCGCTTACACCCCCTTTGTTTGTTTGGCTCAAGAATCGCCTGGCTTTGTATGAGGCTGTGAAATTGGGGGCCAGTTCCTCGGGTACACATCTGCCTGTTCCAACACGAGGGTCCCAGGGAAGGACAGATTCCTCCCAGGGCTCGCGATTTTGCGCTTTGCTATGAGCTATTAGACATTATATTCAGGCATAAAGAGAAAGGTAATAAAATTGTAAGGAGAAGTCTAAACATGTGGTTGAATACATTTGTTTAAAGCACATGTAAAATTCACACCATTTTCTCTCCTGCCTTCTTTTTATCCCTCTTTTTCTTTTTTTTTTGACCCATGCAGGCATTCAGATGCAATATGACTTTAAACATGGACAAATTTCCTGGGTTGCAATCAAGTTTTCTTTAAAAGTAGAACCCTGCATCTCTGACTCTTTAAGGTTTAAAAAAGTATGTGTGTATATATATACAATATATATACTTTAAAAAGTATGTACATACATATACATGTATTAAACTATATACATACACACACACACATATATGGTCAAATTTGGGATTATTATTTCAAATGGCCAGTTCCTTTCCATAAATTACCTTGTATGTACATATCACATCCATGTGTAAAGAGATAAAGGAAACATAGTTCCAGGTATGAAGCATCAATTATCACAGGCGAACAGAGGAAGCAAAATGACTCTGTTAGAGCCAGAGCTCAAATATAAATATTTGCATTTTAACGCCCCTTGGCTGCAGCCTGTGAACCTGTCATAGAGAAGAGAAGGGGACAGGAAAGTGGGGGATAATGTCCGGAAGTGTCCACATCTGAAAAAAAAAAAAAGGACTTTAAAGTGATCAAACCTTTGCTCTTATAAAAACCAAAATCATTCTCACCATTTCACAAAAATGCATCATTTCATTCTAGGAAGATTCTTATTTTTAAAGGGCCTGTGAGGTTATTCCTCATAGATCTTCTTGACAAATACTTGCTGCTATAAGAAGTGGAAAAGACAAAAAAAATATCTAGGATAAATGTAAAATATTGGGTCCTTATAGGATAGTAATCAGCTGTTTATTGGTCTCTACCAGACAAGTAATGACCAACCCCCGTGTTAAGTGCCAGCACCATTGCCTTGGGCCCTTTCCTCCTAACACTGGCCATTATCTGATTAGAGAGCCTCCAAAGAAGTCACTATTGCATAATTTTATGGGTCCTAACAGCGCAGGTTGGCTGGCAGGAAAACTACCTAGGAGGGTTGATAAAGCAACAGTAAAACATGGTTTTATTTACTCCACTTACACCTTGCTCCCCGAAAGAGTCCCTGGGTGTCCTAGGTGCTGGTGGCTGCAGGAGAAACCTAAAATCAGTTCAAAGAGGAATGGTGTGAGAGGCGGGGGAGGGAGAAGGGGAGACAGGAAAAGCAAAATTATCTGTCCCTTAGAGCTTTTCATGAGCTGCACAGTTTGAAGTAATTAACATCGTTGTAAGCATCTAGACCTTTTCGTAGGTGTTTTGTATTTAAAGCCAGTAAATAAATTTTCAGCAGTGCTAAAATCACACACGCAATAACAGGGTGATGGCCATAAAATGAGTTTCTAATTCTTAATGATCGCGGAGTCTTCTTAAGGTGGCCCCTCGGCTTAACCATGTTGAATGTCCCTGATTAACAAGTGGAAGGCAGTGACATAATTAAGAGGTTATCTGAGTAATAAAAATCCTCAAACCTGTCTTGGAATGTGATCCTTTTAACAGATAATTTTTAAGAATGTAGCATGTCCCGGCTTTCCCTGTCGAGACACACGTTAGTGATCCCAGGAGGGAAAATAAACATACGTTTTTTAAATGAAGATATTTAAAATGTACCCCATATTTCAGCATGTTGCTGTAACCCGATCTTTTTTTATGTTCTCCCTATAAAACCTAAATTAAGCCTCTTAGGAGTGGTTTTGCTGTAGATTTCGTCTAAAAACATGATACATTTTAAACGGTTTCCGTGCTGGAGTGCACTTTAACATGCAATCAGGAATGATCCCTCTCTTCCCTCCTCTTCCAAGCAGCAGCTCTTGCAAAAGGATGAGCCTTCGTTGAAATTTAGCTTCATTGGAAATGTAAACTTTTAACAAATAATGATTGCTCGTGTAGCTCTGTTGCTGAAGTGACTGGCAGCAAATCTTTCCTTTTTTCCCTCTCTCTCGCCTGTAACATTTTGAAACACCCATCAGTGTCAAAGGCAACTGTACACGTCTCCTTTGCTGCTCTAAATAAGGCTCAGCAATGTTGAGAAAAATGTCAGAAAAAGCTCGGTGGATTAAAGTAGCATTTCTGCACCATGTCACCAAGAGTGGCAGGGCCGACCGGTCTGCGTGCTTCTGAAAGATATTTTTCATGAAATGCTTACGCTATAAGCCCAATGAAATTTTATTTGGCAAGGTTGAAAATTGTATCTGATAACATACAACAACTGGTTGTTTTTCTAAATCTTGTTCTTCTTTAATATGCCTTTGGTATGTATTTTTTAAAATCAGAGCAGTGATACACACACACATCTCTTTGTAGAATGTTTCTCCACCCGTGTGCAGCGTTAAAATACGTTTTGGACTCCTACAAGGCATTTTTCTTTTCTTTCTAAAATTCCTAGGGTGCTCCTTCAGTGAAAGCAGTAAAAATGCCGGGCTCTTACACATGCAAATTCACTGAACTAATCAGTCCTTTTTCTCCTTAAATAAAATTTGTACATATATCTGTGGTGATTTTCAGAAGAGTTCATTTGTAGATACAAAAAAATAAAGCATTTACATTTCATTCATGTATTAAAAATAAATGACTGGTTCGAGGATTTTAGTTTGTCCTATTTTTCTAAAGAATATTCAATAATTGCAAGAGTATCATGGTAGCAAAATGTCCCATAGTAATATAAGTATGTAATTAAAACTTAGCAGTTAAAAATATCTTACAAATTCAATACTAGAAACCAGCGGACATAGCAAGATTTATTTTACAGAAACAAGGTAAATCTCAGCTGATTTGAAATATAAACTTTTTCAAAACAGGTTAAGAATGAATTTAGACAAATTTGTCTCTTAACCTTTAAAGATTTCCTGCCCATTTCTGTATGTCTTTTATTACATTAATTTTTTATTTAAATTACACCATTAACTGGATATGAATTTATCAAGAATGCATGTATTGATTTATAAAACAGTACCATTAATTATTATAATAGCTAGATGTAGCTGATATTACAAAGCCATTTAAAGGTTTTTAATATAACTTGGACATACACAGATAGATAGACATTATGGACAAGACTACAATTTAAATTGGCTACCAGCAGTTAATGAAATCCTTGATTTATATTCTAGTTTAGAGATTGATTATATTGTTGCTTTGTGAGACTATTTATATTATGCCATTTTTCAAAAGATGTCTCAATAAAAAAAGCTAAATAAAATATTCAGTCAATTTCCAAAGCAGATTTTGTTTTCTGTATTTTAAATGCTAGTGAAAATAATTGATTGTGTGTGTTCTGAGCTTTGTCATTTCCATTCCAGAGGTGGCTTTCCTGATGGGAGCCTCGTTTGCAATGCACACGTTCCCACACTCTTGATCCTTGCAGAAACAAACCCCTTCTCTTTATTTCGTTACCCACCCACCCCACCCCCCAACAAACCCACGTATTTCACAAAACCCGCACATCAGGACACATAAGTCTTTTTGGCATCTTTTATGTTATGCATTTTTTTTTCCTTAAGGTTGTGGAAAACTGGGACTTACCCCAAAGCCGCAAAAACAGTCAATCGCGAGGAGTATTTGGGTAAGAATGCAATCTGAAGAGAAAAAAAAAAAAGAAAGATGAGGAAGAATATAAGCAAATAACAGTAACACTTTCAAATTACTTTTCAAATGGTAATTAGCCAACGAATAGATTGAAAGTTAAATTCTTTTCACATTGTACTTGGTTTGGGTCTCTTAGTCTCTTTATTTGTATCACTTTTCCTTGTCTGGCAACATATGTTACCGATTTATTACAGTATTTTTACTGTTAGCAGACAAATCTAAAGGCTAGCTGAGAAGGCTAGCTTCATCTGATGACTTTAACAACAACTGCCGGGCATCCTTGAGGGTGAGCCAATGGGCTCTTTTGAAGCTATAATACTATTAACCATTTTGATGCCAAAATATTTCTTACAGCGAAAGTTGATTCTGTCTTTTTGTGGGCACTCCGGGTTTTACATATACAAAAGTTAAATGTAAATGATTTGTTTTGTAAATATTTCAATAGCCTTCTAAGTAAGCACTCTCTTCCATGTGTCTTAAGTTCCCTAAAAGCCATGTGAATGCTTCGGTCTCTTTATTTTCCCTCTTTTTTACAGGACACTGAAATCTGGGCGCACATTTATAAGTAAACAGCTATCAAGCATCAAGTTAAGTTGTCACTTCACCCCTCCCCCATGCCATTAATTTTCTGTTATGCTATTAAGAGAAACAAATATCCTTTAGAGTTTCAGTGATCACATATCTCTGATATATGCACAGCCCAGAAAAGTAAAGCACAAGACAGACTCTTTTTGGCTAAGAATCTAAAATCACCTTCCAAATTAAAGATGCCATATCATGGTCACTTGAATGGATATGTGATACGAGGCAAAGGTTTATCATGCCTTTTAAGGTGTACACATGAAACTTCTGTTTTGGAATTGTATTTGTTGACCGAAATTATTCATTTTAAAGTTGCCAACTAACTTTCATGTTTTGACCCTCTGTAATTTACTTCGGTCCAAACGTGTAAACTTTTATAAACAATCTCTTTCTCCATGTACATCTCCCATGTAAACAGAGTTCACTCACGATTTCAGGTGCATTTTATAGAATTTATTTTGAGTGTGCATGGGTTGAAAACTTAGAAATTAAATCTTAAATATTGGAAGCCATTCTCTCTAGTCTCGATAGAGACAAGGGCCAGCTCAGCAACTAAAATTTAACATCATTTTTATATTAGAATTCAACCAATAAAAAACAGGAATTTGTGGGAGCCCGTAGGGGTCTCACTGTCAAAAAGTGAATTTTGAGGACCTGAAAGGGGCCTGTACCCTGGAGCCCAGAAGGCCCTGAGACATACTGTCTGTCTGTCTGTCTGTCTGTCCAGTCACATCTTGTGTGAAAAATCCTGTCTGCCAATCAGAGCGATGGCACTGCTCTCCAACGTATTTAAGAACACCTCATCTACCAGGTTGTGAGACGTTTGCATATAAAACTTGCCCCCAGCACAGGTGGTGAAATAACTACCATCCATCTAACCATTCATCCGGTTCTCATGTTTTGATTAAAACTTCTCTGATCTTCATCATTTATACTTAATGCTTAATGCACTTACTGTCACTTTAGTCCTAACATTAATTATGATCACCTCATAATAACAATCATCATAATTAAAGTTTATATATATATATATAGTTAGGCAGTTTCATCCTAGCCTAACTTAGGTCAGTATCTCAGTGGGCTTATTGTTTATATCTATTATCAGATGTTTACTATATTTTTGTCCCCAAGAGGCATCTTAAGCTAACTAGGAGTAATTTTGGGCCCAAAGCAATTATGATCAAAACAACTTCCACCTCAGAGAATGCAGCCAACTTTCTGCAAGCATAAATTCAGAGCAACTCTAAAAATAATAATCATAAATTCACAGCAATTCTACTAAAAATAATAATGTAGGGTTATGTGTATCCAGGTGACTCACTGCTAGTCCTGTCACTCCACGAACGAACCTGTTCTAACTGCGCCGATTAAGACAAGTTCATCTTGAAATATTCAACCTCTTAGAGAAATGAATGGAGATGGCTATGGAGGCTCTCAAGTTTTTCCTTCAAAAAATCATATTCTTGAACCAAAATTGTATCTGCAGCCGAGCTTTAGCCTCATATTTAGAAACACATCAACTGTGTACATGTGGCTTCAAGCTGCATGACACTTGATGCTTAAACTTGACATGCTTCTTGACCAGGCCCTCTGTGTGCCCCGGGCTGCGGGGCCCTGGGTAGAGGGGCTGGCTGGCCTGCCCCTTCTCTGCTCCCCTCCACTGGCCCTGTCCACCCACCCCTCCCACATTACCCTTTCTTCTCCACCTTAAAGCAGGTGCCTTTTAAAGGACTGAATTAAAAGACACAGCTTCCTCTGGTCTCCCGGCCTTGGCTTTGTCACTGTCATTCTGCAATAGAACTGAATGGCCCCCTCCAGGAACTGGCCGGAGCCCAAGCCGAGACCCCCACTTGCCCATTGTTCCCTCACCTCCACCCCGACCCCCGAGGGCCACCCCACCCCACCCTGCGTTCTGTTTTGTCCATCACCTCGGTTCTTTTCCCCTGTTTCTGACCTGCGCTTTTTCTGGATCAGACGCAGGCAGGTTGAGAGGTAATGAGAACCAGATGGACATAGCGCAGAAATTGCCCAAATGGGTATGAGAAATTGGGGAGCTGTCAGGCATGGAGAGAAGCTGGAATTTTTCAGCAATAAAATGGGATTTATCGCCACTCTACCACAGTCATTGCCGACAACCGTTTACCTTGACAGAAACCCCATTCCAATAGGCCACGCCGATGCAGATTCTTTTTTCCCAAAGAGTGATGATTGGTATTTGTTCTAAGGCTCAAATGGCCTGCACTAAAGGTGAAGCATTAGGCCAAAGTCCTGTATTCCCCACTGAGGCAAATGAACCTGCTAAAATAAGTTCCTTCCACAATGGCTGTGTAATTGAAACCAGAAAGTGAGAGAATTTGATAAATTGCTTGACCCTGAAGGAATGTTAAGGTCATAAATTTTCATTGCATTTTTTCTCCCTTCTTTTTTATTTTTATATATTGATTATATTTAGTATTTGCTTCAAAATTCAACAAGCTTGCAGATCATCGGTTGTGGCCCCCGGGGAGAGCACAGTAAATCATCAATTAAGAGGGCAGGAGGCACTCTCCCCTCATCTTCCAGAGAGGAATGGCACCTCCTCAGTATTCCAAGGACAGGCATGGAAGTGTCTTACACCTCAGAATTATTCCAACTTAGCACGCAATTTGTCCTGGCACAGACAAAGTAAAACCCGCGGAAACATTTTTCTCCGAAGGGCGCTGCGACGCTTCTATGGTTGAAGAGTGATGAACTGTTAAGAAGCCGGCAATCCGTTCGCAGTGACCACACCCGCACACCTTTCTCCCCGGCAACTTCAAAATAAGAAGAACTGTATTTTGGCCGAAATTAATAATAGTAATAATAAAAAGGCGATCTTCCTCTCCAGGTAAATTGAAAGTGTGCCTGCCTGCGTCTGCTCAGAAGCACACGTGCCCCCGAATGTTGGTTTTGGCAACATTCCGCTTTGAAATTTTTCAAACTTACTTGCTTCAAATCTGGATTATCTTAATGTGGAAATAAAACATGGGTCATAAAACCAGTCCAAGCCACATATTACATAATGTCAAATGGACTAAAATACTAAAGTCATCACATGGTAGCAAATTTCTACACATCTTGCTTTAGGGTTTTTACTTGTTTTTCTAAAAAGCATATGAACTAAGCTTATAAGCTTGCCAGCATTTTAACTTAGCTGCATTTTTTACCAATCAGTTGTAGTGATATATTATGAAGAATATATCTATACACACGTGTGTGTGTGTGTGTGTGTATTCTCTCAACCTGAAGCAGGTTAAATAATTTCTCAATAGCCAAAACTTTTTGCCCTTGAGCAGGTTAAAGAACAACGTATGCCCTTTGGTTTTGTGCGTTCGGCTTGTTCTTATTGTTAAATAAATAAGATCAGAAGTATTGGATCGGCAGTGCATAACCTCAACGTTCAGAGTTTTCAGAATTTAAGAGACACAAAATGAGGTATTAGGCAAAATTTCTGACTGACCATGGGTACAATTTCTCTAAACTAGGAAAGACTCATACCGATTTATTTTCAATGATTTTCAGTTTATAAGTTGAAACCAGTACTAGCTCTAGAATGTGCACATATTAAATAGACACATACATTTGTTCCCTTAAACCCATGAGAGCTGTGTAAGAAGAAGATAACTTATGCTACGTTTCATAAAATGTTATCACTGGGGGTGAGTCTAAATAATTTCTAGTCCTATCTCTTGCTTTCTTTTGATCAAAAGTAATTAATGACCAACGTTCATTAAAGACTATTTCAATCTCAAAAAAAAAAAGTGAAACAATGGGAAAGAGTGTCCATAAAAGAAACAAGTTTGAAATCCTTATTATTTCAAAAGACAAAAGTCAGAGAATTTGTGAGCGACACAGAGTAGTAAGGAGTAAATAGTACCAGGACTATTGGGAATCTTGGAATCTGGCAGCAAAGTACAGAGGAAGACGATAATTTTCATATGTTAATGCTCATCTGTGAATAAAACTCTAATGAGAATTCAACAAAAATATGTCTTCATCTTATCGAGGGAGATCATAGTACACATATGATCTACTTTTAATCTGACAGTTTTGTCGGTGTTAAAAATGTGACTTCCTCCCTCTGCACTTAGAAATTTGTTGTGAGGCTGTTCCAAAAAAAATAAAAATATCAATATATGCATATGTATATATGCATATATAAGTATAAATAAAATATGAAGAGAAAATGGCTTCAATCACTAATATTTTTGCAAACTAATGTTCAGCTGATGCAACTCAATTTTATTTTGCATCGCATTAGTGTCATAATGGTAATGAGTAGCCTTTATTCACTAACAGTTTGAGTCAGCACTTTGAGACATTTTCGAATTAGGTCATAGTGCACATTTGTGCCTGATACAAAGGTTGATTAAGAGAGCTGCACAATTTTAAAGTGATGTGGTGTGAGTTGAATTAAGTTCTCTCTGATAGTTACGGGAAATGGGAGCCACCATAACTAAGCAGAAATAATGTATGGGCTACCGGGGGAGAATATATTTCCATAGAGTGCTTGAAGTCATACTCATTTACAATTTCACAAAGTCCTCTGCCTGGTATGGAAGGATTCTATCCCGGGGCCTAGAGACAAGCCATGAATTATAATCAGGACCCTGGAGGCCTGGTCCCCAGTCCTGCTTCAGTGAAAGTTCGTTTTTGCCTTTATGTCCCTTTCGATAGTCTCAATAAAGACTTTTTTTCCTTCTAGAGAGTCTACTGCTTTTCAGAAGTCAAAATGATCCTGTGTCACCACCAAACCATTTACCCGAAATGGAACGATTCTGAGGCCAAGCTAAATTGCTATGCAAGCTAGACCTGAGAGGGGAGGGGGCGGAGAAAAGGTCCAAGGTCTACTTAAAGAGATACTGTCACCGCAAATCCACAATCGTATCAAAATTTGAAGGGGTAGGATTGCCTTTAACTTAGCCCTTCAGAGGGATTATAAAATGGCTCTGGAAAGGCCGAGTACCTTTCAAACGGGCTCAGGGAGTACAAAAATAAAAGCTGAAACTCCTAACTGTTGCTTTGTTCAAAAAAGGCAAAAATATCTGTTACTACTAACTTTGTATTCACTTCATATTGCCCTCTCTATAGCATAAAGAAGCTGTAGAAGATTTTATTTATTTGTTTAAATTGTGCAAGTGGCCTTAAAAGCCAAAGAACCTGAAGAAAAACTGAACTGGGCAAGCGGCATCAAACTGAAAGGAAAGCTCTTTGGCTTAGCAAGCTTTGGTCCGAAAACGCAAGAGGACTTCTGCAGTTCCTCTTGCACATACACCTTGTTTTCTCTGCATTGTAAAATAATCGACACGATTGCACGTGTTTGATGTGTTTTCTCGAGTTTCAGCTTCCCACACAGGCTTTTCTTTACCTGTGGACCCAGCCCCTGCCCCGGGCCGGGGCAACGTGCACTGCCTGGCCCTCTCGGCCCCACGGCTTCAGGTCTTTCTCAGTTTCTTTCAGTTTCCACCCCAGTGTCCACAGAAGTTTGGACTGAACTTGTTTTCTCAGGTCAGAATGAGTACGTGAAATAAGAGGAAGGACTCCACTAAAAAGAGAAAAAAAGTTTGCCTGTTGATTTTTTAAAAAATAAGTTCAGCTATTTGGAACATGAAGGTGTAATAGCCACAGTCATTCTCATTATTTATAAATGTGTTTGTATTCCAGTTTCCTCACTGAAAACTTGTTAAGATTTTCACAAGAATGAAAGGAAAACAGCCTTCATCTCTTGGAAAAAATATACACACAAACTTTGGAGGAAAGGAAGGAAGGAAGGAAGAAGGGAAGGAAGGAATGAAACAAAGTGTAGGAAGAAGAAGCAGGATTGATTTCAGGTCTTCCGCTCTGTCCTAACGAAGTTGCTCATGAGGCCCCCATCCCTGTTCACTAACGTCTGTCCTTCAGCTGTGAAAGGCCACAACCCATGAAAGTGATACATAAACTTGGCTGCCTTCAACTTTCCTGTCACTGAGTTCTTGTTACGGCACCTAACCAGTATGTTTAATCAGCACTAAGTTGCATTTGGATAACCCCTTGTTCTTCCTGAGCTGCAGAACTTGCTCTGCCCAGACCTGAGTATTTATCACAAAAATCAAGGTCATGGGTATCTTCAAATGGCACATCTTGTGACCCAGATTAAAACACAAATATGCCTGGACTCAGAGTCTGTCAATTAATGCCCAAAGCGATGGTGACACTAAGTCTCAAGCACATACATTTTCGTTGGAACACACCCCGGCTGTGTGCAATCACTTAATTTGCATTTTCAAAAGGTCACTTGGATGCTGGCTGGAATGGATTGTACGTTTGACTTATTCTGAAGTGGGTTGGTTTGCCCAGCCAGGGAGGTGGACCTTTCTAACACAATGGCATGACAATGGGTGACATAAATCTGAATCAGCCCTAATATCACAGTGAATAGGTAAAGGTGTTTTTGCTCTTTTATTAAGTGGTTAAGGGTATACTTGAGTTTCTCCAACAGATTAATTTAGTACATGGGGCAGCATTGAGTCAGCCATGTTTATTTATTAAGAGCGGGTTTTTTATTATTATTTTGCTGAATGGATACAAAACATTACAGGGGTTAAATATGACTTTTGATGATCTGCATGCGGTGACTAAGTAAGGTTAATCCTCATTTTATATGCTAATAGGATATTTATAATCTCTACAGCATATCCAATTTAACGATTCTATTCTCTGTTGTTCAGAAGTATTTCTTATTAGTGAAAGAGAATATCCTTACATTCACCACAGATGCTTAGTTTAATTGGGCTTGAGTGCATTGTGTATAATTAGTCCACTTCTCTAATATTTCATCTATAATTACACAATGAACAATGTGCTTAAATTTCACAAAATTAGTGAGTTCAAAAGAAAGACTTCAAAAAAGATGAGCATTCCATTTTCAAGCTTTTCAAGCCTCACCAAGAGCCTAATGAAAATGTGGCTCAGATCAGTGTGAGCTCCTTGAATGGAGAATAGACGCCCAAAGGCTCTGAGGCTGAAAGCAGATGCGATGTTCCCCTCCGGTTCCACTCATGCCACCCAATGTCAGTGTGAGTGGCAGTGCCGTTTGGACCAGACCCAGCTGTCACTGGGAAAACAGGAAGAATGTCCCCACATGTTATACTCCCAAGGTCCTTGCAAATGTCAACCTTCAAGATGGTATTTCGAAAGGCAAAGTGTTTGGTTTGGGGTTTGGGTGTTTTTCTTCCCCAGCAGTTAGAAAACTTGTTCCAGCAAACTTGTTCCAGACAGCAGCCTATGAAGCTTTATCATGGAACCCAACTTTTAGATTTGTTAGGGAATGTGACCGAACCCAGAAAATGGATAGGGAAGAGAAAGGTAGCTTGCTTTATGAGTTTGTAGATTTCTTTATTGACAAAAGTTAGCGGACCTCTGAGTGTGCAAGTGTGTACTGCCCATCTTAGTTCAGATGAGGCTGTTTTTACACTAACAGCATGGTTACTGGAAGAATTTTTCTAAAAAGAGACTTCAAGGACAAAATTAAATGGATTATGAAGTTTTTGGAGAGCATTTCCAAGGTGCATAGGAAGCCTCCATTTTTAGTGTTGTCCCGCTCCGGGGAGCTAGCCAAGGTCAATAGCATGTCCACGTGACCCCTTTAATGTGCCTTCCTTTGTACCTCATCCTGTAAGGCCCTTGGATGGTTCTCATTTCCTTATTTTGCCTTCCAATCTGCTTGTTCCACTTCTGCTGAAGAGAGTATCAATTGCCAACGTGACCACTGTGAGTTAATGGCTTACCCACTGGCCAACAGACAATGAAGACACCCCCCACCAAAGACTTCAAACAGAATCTTACTTTTTTTAAAGATTTTATTTATTTATTTTTAGAGAGAGGGGAAGGGAGGGAGTAAAAGAGGGAGAGAAACAGTAATGTGTGGTTGGCTCTCGTGTGCCCCCTACTGGGGACCTGGCCCCCAACACAGGCATGTGCCCTGATTGGGAATCTAACTGGCGACCCTTTGCTTAGCAGTCCGGTGCTCAACCCACTGTGCCACACCAACCAGGGCAGAACTTCTTATCTTTTGAACCAATAATCTATTTGTGGAAAAGTACTTGGTTGCTATATTAGCCAGGCTTCTATCATATAAATAGAATTAACACCAGGCAGTTCAACAGAGGGATATAAACTAGGGAACTAGATACAAAGGTGTTAGGAGAACTGAAAGGCCAAAGGAAGACTAACCAAGGGTTTGGCGACAGTAGAAAGCCACTGCCATCCCCAGATTGAAGGATCAAAGGGAAGGGGGTAGGTTCTAGGACCTTAGAAAAGATGCAACCAACACTCCAACCAGCTTCAAAGCGGGTTGAGGGTTGCTGGGATGGAATATCCCAGCCTTTCCCCTCCTCTCCACTCAGCATCTCCCTTTGCAGAACATTTGTGGAACCCAGGTGGCAATGTACTTAGCAGGCTTAGGCCCTCTGGACTATGAAAGAGCACATACACAAAAAAAGGCAGGAATGTATGTAAGAGCAAATAGATAAATAACCAAGCAAGGCTCCTTCTCAACAAACAGCCTTAAGACTTCTGTGTGAAGATAAAATTCCAAACAAATTCCTTTGTGAATACAGTAGAAAGAAACAAATGTTTATTTTGTTTTCAAATTCCTAAGGCACTACACCTAGAAGCACCAACTAGGAAAATGACAGTCATGTTGAAGATAAACATTGAGTAATATAGTTTAGCCATGTGGATTAAAAATGGATACAGTCCTGGCTGGTGTAGTTCAGTGGGTTGAGCACTGGCCTGTGAACCAAAGTGTTGCTGTTCAAGTCCCAGTCAGGGCACATGCCTGGGTTGCAGGCCAGGTCCCCTGTGTGTGTTACTGTTTCTCTCCCTCCTTCTCCCTCTCTTCCCCTCTCTCTAGAAATAAACAAATAAAATATTTTAAATAAAATAAATAAATAAAATCTTTTTTCAAATGAAGGAATACAAGTGATTCCAACACTGAGGCCGCCCTCCGTCCCAAACCCTTGAAGGTGTTTGTCAGGGTAACGCGTCATTTTCTACCCCAGTGTGGCCCGAAGGCAGTGGAGCGAGGCAGGAACAGGAGGTCAACCTTGTCTTCGGTTTTCTGGTTTCCGTGGATTTTGCACAACCCAAATTTTGCTTGAACAAAGATAGAAGGTTGTGTTCAGGATGCAGTCGGGAAAACGGAATCAGCACAAGGTGGTTCAAAAGGAAAAGGACTGTCTATACTCCACACCCCCTTTGCACTGTGCTGCGGTTCCATAGCCAGACCGACTGGTTAAAAATATCCTTCCTATTGGCTCGTATTCCTTCAACCATGTGTTCTGGACGCCAGCTAACCCTAAGGGGGTTTGCCGTTCAGGCTCAGGAGCAACGCCACCTTGCAACCTAGACACCGGGGCACTTTTGGCAGCTTAACATTGTATCTCCCTCCTCTGTTTTTCAGCCACATCGTTTGTCCATTAAAATGCATGATGCACTTGAAGGGGATTTGCATGCGGTCCTACAAAATGAAGATTTCATCAGCTGGCTTTTTTTCGTTCCTCCTGACCAGAATCCATATCACTTTGAAAGGGAAAGGCCAAAGGGAAATTATTGCTATTTTAGACAGCAGCATAAATTTTCTTCCTATTTTTAACCTGGCTTTTAATTTAATAAGTTTTATGACCCTTATATTAAGTACATATGTTTTACAAGACATTGTGTCCCTTGAGTCACCCTGAATTTGCTCTACTGTACAGAGTTAAATGAATGAATACTGTGTTTCTGATTTCATATCGCCCTGCATTTGATCCTTACAATAGGCTTGAGAAACCTTCCTAAAAACAGAGCAGCGAGACAACCCAGAGGCCATCTACAGGCTACCACAGGCTGCTTTAAATGTAATGAATGAAAATGTGTCTCTTTAAACTATTTTACATCTCAGATTTCTGTCCCCCTTATATTTGTAATAAGAAATTCAGGACACACAAAATATGGGAAATGGTCTCTAGTCCTCAGACTTGGCAACCAAGCAACCAAACACACACCTTTGTGTGTTCATTCCATGGGTCAAAGCAAAGGTGTATTTTCTTCAAATTAAAACTTCAAAATGGAAGACAACCATCTCTCTTTGGTCATCCAAAGTGATATTAATTTTCTTGTGTAAGATGTTCTATTATCATGTGTTTGTGGTCCTTTGAAAATGAGTTTGCTGCTATTCCAACATAAAGGGGTCTCACCAAAGACAGAATGATTATTTTAAGTATAAGTCTGTGGTTATTCAAACAGAAAATTTTGAATTTACAGCACATAGAGAAAATCACCTATCACCTATAATGTTAATGTATATGTAGGTTTAGTAGTGAGTAGTTAGTTATTGAGGAGGTAGGTTTTCCTGATTGTTCATGGGAAGGGACAGAGGCTGTGGCGCAGGGAGACTCAAAGCCGTCTGTGTAAATAGTGCAAAAATGCAACGGCCTTGCACTGGTGGCAAACCTTGGCTTTGAATTATTAGGATGCAGCAGATTCTTTCCTCCTACCAGAGTATTGGTGCTACTGATCATCTAAATATTCAACTAGACAATCTCTTTAATGTAATAAGATTTTATTTTGAAATATGCCTTATGAGTATTTTGCTTCATTTCCAATTTTAAAATGGTTTCCCTATGTGTGCCAAAGTTTAGTAAATCCAAGTGCGTTTTAGGTCAGTGGATTAAGAGTGGAACAAGATGGCAAAATTGGCCTTTACACCACAATTTTAGATTATATATATGCCAGAGTATATAACTGAATACACACAAGTTTACTAACATATCAAATCCAATTCAAAAAGCCATTCATTTCTTCTCTATTCATTTTGTTTGCTTTTGTCCCACTTCAGTGACTTTGAAGGATCTGGTCTTAAAATATAACTGGTTATTCAGTAGAACTTCCCTCAAAGATCTTCATAAGAATTGGTATATATATCACAACTGTGTAAAAGCTCCAAAATTGTTCTGTTATCTTGTGATTTTATTGTTAGGAGAAACCATCCATTCTTTTCAAAGGAAAGAATCTTAGCTTTTCTACATTTCACCTAAAAATGGATGGCCAAAATATTAGACCTGTTTGAAATACATTTAAATACTTGGCATCTTGTGAATTGCCATTTAAAAGATCTTTTTTTGTTCTGACTTTAGGAAACATTGCACAGGTCTCTAGTATCTAGAAACGCTCGGTCAGTCCAACTGTCAAAGTTGTGGCCACATTGCTGAGAAATACAGGTTAGGGTGGAATGTTGGCATTAGGCTCCAGGAAAACAAGGGCTGGCCATTTTAGCCCGTCACAGGGAACCCCTGGTCACCTCCCAAGGGGCAAATTGATGTCAAGTTCTGCTGTCTGTCAGGATTAAGTGCCTGTTTGCTTTTTTACTAACATGTGGTTTGAGAACAAAGCAGCTCAAATCTCCTCAGTCCCTAACAAAGCATCTCAAATTGCTGAGTAAAATTCCTTAATCCCCCATCTTAATCTGAAAACATCAGCGGTGCTTGGTAGGACATTGTGGTCCCTTCTTGCTCTGCTGTCCGCTCCACCCACCCCATCTCCTCATTCCTGACCACCTACCCTCCACACTACAATTCACATGAGCAGTCGGCTCCCCTTGTAAATGACTCTTTCCTAGAATATTACCAAGTAGAAAACCCAGGTGACTTGGTCCCAGATCCTGCTGTGTCACTTTTATTCCTTATCCACTTGATTTTGAAGAGTAAAGGGGGAAAAGAAAGAGAATGACAGAGGAAATAATCACCTTCACATAAACTTGAAGGTTATATGTGTACAAACAGGATCATTCAAGGACAGAATTTAACTGCTTGTTTGCAGTATTTGTCAACTTTCTGTTAGAGCCAAAAGGATATGGGGATTTTACACACACATTTAGAACACCTTTACTAAGGTAGGAGAAGGAAGTAAAACTAACATCGATGACTGGTTTGAAACAATCTTTGTTAACATGTGGCAAAAGACTCAGCAGTTGGCAAATATTATTTTATTATTTGCATATGTTCATTACATGCTAAGGATCAAGGCTTTATCCATCGACTCAACTTGAAAGTCTCCAACTTTTTGCTTTCTTAATTTGCAAAGTGTTGAAGTCTGCAAGTTGAATTAAACCTTACTTTCTCTGAAAAAAATTTCTTATGATTTCAACACCTTGCTTTTGCTATCTTTCCTTATGGATTTGAACAAAAAATAGAATTGGTAGATTTTTGTTGGGGAGATAGTTTTGGGCAGCTGGCAAAATTTATTTTGCTCTTCAGGAGGCTGAAACCGTGGTAGTTCCTTTTCTTTTTCTATTTTTCTATAAAAAAGTTGAACAAGTTTCACCATAAAAAATAAAGAACATCAGAAAGCTGTACTCCTTCACCCCAAAATTTCATTCAGTTGCATACCCAGTAAGACAGACACAGAGGCAAAAGGCTCTCTCTCTCTCTCTCCCTTTCACCACACCATCCTCCCCAAAACAAGGGAAGTGGCTAAACCTCTTTCCATAGTAATCTGGGACTCTGCTGCGGTGCGTGTGTCTCGAGGAAAATGGCAAGACAGCTTCAGAGAGAAAGTAGAAAATAGGAAAGCTGACGCTTCCCAACAACATGAGCACCTATTAAAAGAGCAACTGAGCCATACATTTAATAATCTCACTTTCCCTGTTTTTCTTCCTGGCAGTTTTTCTTTCTACATGGTTGGGTGAAGGAAAAGAGCAATATCATAAGAGGGATACATGCAAAGATCTTCATTTCAGTTCAAGCTTTCATTCCTAATGGTCCCTAACTGGTCCCTAAATGGTCCCTAATGATGTGCTAACTTCTCTTGGAAAAAAATAAAGAAATTGCGATTCAGATACAAAAATATCACGTTTTTGTCAGTAAATTCATTTATTCCTGTAAAATTCACATTTTAATGGCAGAAAAAGCCCACTTCCCAATTTGGAAATGATTATCCTTTACAACTGTCAGGTTTTAAGTTCATAACTTTTAATACAAATAAAAAGAGAATTGGGGCAGTTGCTGCAGCTTCAAATCCATAAATCCCCAAACAGAAACCTTCTGTCCCCAGCCCCAGGGTTGGATGCAATGACCTTGGATGAACTAATAGAGCAATAATCTCAGAAAAGCTTTATAGTACAGTTCATGAGTAAGAGCATAGACTATAGCCTAATAATCTGTGTTTGAGTCCCAGTTCTTCTCTTCTCTAGCTGTGTGACTTTGGGAAAGTTATACAACCTCTCTGTGCCTCAATCTTTCCTACAAAATTAGACTAATGGTCATATCCCACTCATATGAATTTTGAGTTAATACTTGTGCAATTCATCACTGTCTGCTAAGAAATGTTTGACTTTGAAACAATTTACACCTATCCAAGCTAGTCTGAAAACAAGATCTTTCTTCTTCTACTCTGTTCAAAAAAAAGCCACGTTACATTTTAGGGTGACAGCGTGGCGGGGGCGGGGGTGGATAAAATGGTGAGAAGGCTTTTTTCTACTTAAAATAGAAAGAATATGCAAAGCAAAATACATAAAAATGTATCTTTAAGGGTTCAAAGGGTTCATAAGATGATGTGTTTCAGGTCTTAATAGCCTACCTTAGTCATAACCAATAGTTCTTTGAGAGCTTTTGATTATTTTAGGCACGTTATTTTGTTAAATAAGCTGTTGAATATTTAGGCTAGATGTACCTTGGAAAATATTTATTAGTAAAAGTTGGACTTCAGCAAATAAATGCCATATTTTTGGAATATCTTAAAAACCTGAATTGAGATCCCAAAACAAATATTTTCAGTAGGTTTTTTTTCAAATAGGGACATGTGCCTGGATGAATGTTTTTGCACCGTTTTTTTGCAAACTTCCTTCTCTACCCTTCCAGCTGACATTTAAAGCAGCATTTCTGGTTGCCACTTTGAAAGCGCCGTGAAAATATTTTTCTTCATTCACTCTTTCAGCAGCTACTTGCCAAATCTCCGCCCGGGCCGGGTTTCGTGATGCAGCAGTGACTGAGCAGACACAGGCGAGGCCGAAGTTTCCGTGAGGGCTGATGGAGATGCTCAGGAAGTGCGGGAAACCCTGTCTGCGCCTCGTCTTCCAACCCGGACGCGTTTTCCCGGCTTCTCTAAGGACGGGGGCTGTGTGGGTCGAGCAACACAATCTGCAGATCAAGACTCTACCTAAGGGGTGTAGGTAACCTTTCAAGACATTCATCCCACTTTAATAAAGCCAATCTCCCCAAAGCTGAAAGCAGAGTCCTTTACTATCACCCAACTTTAATAGGAGTTAAAGATAAAGTGTCTGGGGTGGCGGGGGGGGGGGGGGTGCAGGGAGGAGTGGAGACAACCGTACTTAAAAACAATGTTTAAAATGTGGAAAAATTAAAAATTAAAAATAGAGAGTGTCCATGATTCAACAGCAGCTCAACCTTTGTTGATCATGGCGCCATGGAAAGTTCTGTAAAGTGTAAGGTTCAGAACGAAGATGCTACAAACTGCACAAGTGCTGCAGCTGGGTATTTAAAACGTTTGGGAGAAACTCAAAATTTTTCTCGGGCCATAACTCCTCTCTACAGATCTGACTACATTTGAAATCCTGACACTTGCTTCTGTTGCGTAGTCCTGGCGCCAAAGGCACGGGTGCCACTCTCACACCCTCTAGTCAGTTCCACCGCATCTCACAGGGGTGAACTGGTCCTAAACCCAAGCAGTCACAACCCATCCGGGGGAAATATCAACTTAAATACGATTGATCAAACTTTCAAAATACATTCCTTAACGTTAGGGGGACTGTCTGTGTGTAGAATGCTCCACATTTTAGCGTTCCCTAGGCAAGTTCTCCCCAATCACATTTAAATATAAGCCCGAAAAATACCTAACAGAAATTCCGCCCCCAACACTGGAAGGCCCTGTAATGAGATGGAAGACCAGGCAACACTTGGTTTCCTAACTTACCCGAAGTGCGTTACAGAGCAGTGAGGTCCCAACCACACAATCCTGAAGATACCGAGGTTTATCTCATGACTTTATTCACCAGTGAGTGGAACTTCAGTTTTCCCTAATAGTGAAGGGGGAAAAAAAGAAAGTGAAACTGAAAATAACCAAATGGTTATCAAAAGGCATTTGGCCATGTGTTAAATATGAGTGTACGTGTATGTGTGTGTGGTCTTGGGGCATTCATTGCCTAGTGTTAAATTTAACATTCCAGTTAGAAGACCATATGCATAGTGTAATTTTATCTGGGAGAACACGTCCCTCTGCTTTGCACAGGAAACAAAATACATTTCTGAGAGCTAACATAAATAAGTTAATAGTGGTATCTATTGGAATGGTTTTTGTTTCTCATTATCATCTATTTTTTCATCTATACTTTCTCCTGTTTTTATAAGTTGAGCACTTATCACACAAACCCAGGTAGGCAAAATCCAACTGTCATTCCTACACATCCGTGCCTGGGCAGAGGGTACCTTCATTTGCATCTGCTAGATTTCAATGACAGAAATCTGTGTACGACTGCTGGCCGCGGAGTCTCAGTAAATAGATACACAAATATATACCGACATATATGTATTTGTCGGTATATATATGGTCATATACTGACATATACACAAACCTTAATAAAACGTTATTAATTGCTGGATTATCATTAGTACTAATTGCCTACGTCCGATCAAAACATCTACCATGCCAGTAGTTCTCAAACACTAGGGAGGATGAAGAGCCCGGGAAGGCCCGCTGAAACACCAAGTGCTGGCCCCACGCTCAGAGTTTCCGATGAATCAGGTCTGGGGTGCGGCCTGAGAATTCCCACATGTGGCCGCTTCTCAGCAGAGGCCCCTGGTCGGAGAACCCCTCGGAGAACTGCCAACGTATCAATGCTGTTTTGTCTGAATGATGAAAGCCCCAGGTGATCAGACGCCGGTCTGCTCCGGTGCGTTCAGTTCCACTCTCGGCAGGACGGTAAACAGCTGTCCTTTCTCCTCACCAGAGGGAAGACAGGAAATAGAATTAACCTGAATCATAATGGTTTGGCTTTTGCTCTAGAGAGGGAAAACGTCCTGCCATAAGGATTATTAAGCACTGAAATGGGCTTAGAGGGTTACTAAGAGGAAGTTTTTGTTATCTGCTTCCCTGGGGAGGGGGTGGTTAAGAAATCACAAACCTTATTTCAATGCAGAAAAACAGAAGCATAAGGGGTACCAGCTCTTTTAAGGCAGACCCCAAACCCCTTCCACTACCTTTTGGTGAACCAGGTTACCAAATATTTTGTTGCTCTGTTTCCCATCAGAGTGATATGTAATTGTTCTCTCTGTTTTCTCTCACTCCCAGGAGAGCGTTTCAGACTCACGGAGCATTGACATGGTTTAATTACACCCTTCCTTTGAGACAAAACCACACATGGAACAGGGGATCTTGCTTTTCTGATTTTCTACTCCTAGTGCTAAGAAAGCACCAAATCAAGAGGGTTACATCTACTTCCTTTGAAGAAAAAGCCCAGACACCGGCTCAGTAAAACTTTCCAAAAGTTGCTTTCAACTTGGATCCCGAGCTCCCAGAGAAAACCCATGGAGAAGAGCAACAGATTTAGTGATATAGCCCAATCTACTCATTTTCTTCTGGTTAAACTCTCCATTCTTAGCTCGCTGCTGTCATCTCAGAGTACAAAACCAGTCACAATCTACAGCTGAGATTTGCTTTCACTCATCTACACTTTTCCATGGTTCCCACCATGGAGCTTGGAAAACTGACACACCAAACTGCTTGCAGCGTGACCTTGGACTCTGGCACGCGACAGGCCTGGATTCCCAGCCCCATCCGTCATGCCCTGCTCGTGTGGCCTTGAGCAAGTTACTTAATCTCTCTGGTCCTCCTCCATAAGATGGAACCTCTGGGCTGCCTCGGAGGGTAAATGAAATGCATTGCAGAGGGAACCTAGCCCAGTGCCTGCCCCAGAGAAGAGACTCAACAAATGTTAGTTTTGTCTCCCTTCAAAACCCAGTCCACGAGGCACAGATGGTCTGGACAGAAGCTGTATGACAGCTATTAGTTCTAGTTCAACATTTGTTACAAAGACCATTTTGAATATAGACTTTTGTTCACCTCATATCTTCTTCCAGGTGTAGACAACTTTGCTTCAGTACCTTTGAATTTCCACTGACCCACACAGTAGAAAAAGTCTCTCTCGCACTGGCATAATAATACACTAAATTGCGTTGGATGCAGTTACAAAATTAACTCCCAATCAATGTTTCATTTGGAACCCATTATTTACTTTAATATTCAGTGAGAAAATGGAGAAATAGCTTTGGTACTCAGATTTCTCTGCTTTGTTTCTTAAAGCAAATACTAAGCTCCATCTATTTTCAAATGGGGACTTATTTAGATTATAACTTTAAAAAAGTAAATAGCTATAAAATGAAAATAATATAATCTATCTCCCAAAGCATTACTATAAGGAACAAATGGCAGAATGCGTGCAAAATACATAGTAGAGATCATAGTACATAGTTATCTGTAATCATCATTATGACTGTGATGGTTTTGAGTGTGCAATGATGAAAGTCCTCTTTGGATGAAAAATTCAATGCTTAGAAGTAATTTGATCCCCAGGAAAGCCTGTGCCGCTCCTTCACTCTGAACATGCCACCATCGTAGTCACAGAACACTTCGGACCTGTGGGACCACGTCCACAGCAAATTTCCACTCGTGCCATAACTTCATTCCTTTCGATTAATTTGTAGGCTTGGGCATTCATGAAAAATGTCTAAATACGCTTCTTTTATTATTGATTTATATTGTGCATACTCATCCTACCAGCCCCTCTTGTCAAAACAAGCGGAAAATTATAATCATTTGGAACCGAGGAGACCCCAGGGGTCATCTAATATACTTTCATTATCTGAAGATAAAGGAACCGAGGTTGAAAAATGTTAGGTGACATCCCAAACCCCCTAATCCAACACTATCAAATCAAGAACCCAAGTTTCCTCCTTCCATCTCAGCAGATGGGAAGTTGAGAGAAGCACTAATGGGATCAGGGTATTTGTTGCACAGAGAGTATATTTATTTTTACTTCATGTCACCAGGAATTCTTCTATTTGCAAGTAACAGAACCCAAACTTTAGAAACTTTAGCGGAACAGAGTTCCATTGGTTCATATAGTACAGCTCGAGGCTGCACAGAAATTCTGAACAAAAAAAATACCTGGATTTGTTGTTGGTCTCTTGACTTCTTTTGTGACTTGACTCCATTTCCTGAGCCTGACCTTCTCTGTAAAGCTCCCCTAACACAAGGAAAGGACTGTACCCATTAAGATCATGTCCTTTTGAATATAAATAACAGCAATTTACACACAGCAGCATAACTAAGTCGAGCTTTCGTTGTTCTCACCAAGCAAGAATTATGAAGGTGAGCAGATTGTGGCTGGTGCAGCCACTTGTGATGGTCTCCGTGATGCAGGGTCCTCCCAATTCCTGCTCCATTGTTCTTTGCAGGCTTAAGACATGTCATCATGTGCAAGTTTCAAGCAGAAAAAGGGAGAGAAGCAAGGGCAAAAGTCACTTATTGGCCAAGTATGACGCCTTTTATTAGAACAATAACTTTACAGAAATCCTACACAGTAGGCTTCCACTTTTATCACACTGCCCAGAGGGGGGGAACACGGTCATCTTTGACTCCAGGAAGGTGTGAGGAGATGACTATTTTCAACTGAGCATATTCCTACACTTGAAAAAATGGGATTTTGTTCATAAGAAAAAAGATAATAAATATTGGGTAGGCAACTTGTTTGCCATGGGACATTCCTCTCTTATTTCCAACTAGACAAATCCTGCAAAGGGCTGTTAATTGGCTGGCTCTGTTGGGCCCCAAACCCATTCTTGTGGCCAGACTAGTGAGGTATCATAACTCACAGCCCCAGCTGGAACCACAGGCAGGTCAGTAGAAGATTCTCAGCATAAGGGAAGGGGGTACAATTGCCAGGGCAGGGTGTTCTGCAGGAGAATGAATAGATGCCATGACAGTCCAAATTGCACAAGGTTTTGTACAATTTACATATTTTTAAGTTACAAATTATTAAGTTATGTAAATCGTACAAACTACATACAAGTACAAACTACATACAAGAATCTGCTCAATATTTAAAATACTGATCATAGTCATAAATTTTGAAAAGCACAAGAATTTCCTCTGATGAAGTTCAAAATACATCCCAAAGCCACAGGGAAACCTGTAGCAAAAGACAGATATCAAACATGAAATATACGACATTGCATACCCATTTGTCAGGTGTATCATTTTATAGCCCACGGGTGAGCGATAGGTCAAGGCTAGGTATCTGCTGCCTCACCTAGTGATATGGTCCTCAATCACGTTAATTAAATTAATATGACCTGCACTAATGAAAACTGCAAAACCTGTTTTGGTTCCCACCAGCACATACATTTTGGTAATTCAGTCCTGTCAGACTTGCATGCCACCTCTCAGAACCAGAGTCAGTGCACATGATATCATGGCAATTTTAAGCATTTTCCACACAAAACTTGCAAAGAAAATGGCTTGTGAACTACATTTCATTTCGGTTGAGCAGCAAACCAAAGCAAGAATTAGAGATTGGTGATTACTTCACTGACGCTCTAGCTTTATCCATCTGTCTCTCTTTCTTAACATATATTCTTCTTTGACATGTTTTTCAAATGATTAGCCACCTGAGAAAATATTTAAATGACCATATCATAAGGTAAAAGATTTACGGCCTAAATTACCTTAAACAAATTCAATATGCTGCGCATATGGAAATGAGAAGCTTTCAGATTATATTTTAGCCATTAGCATGTGCCTTAAAATATTTAGTTTCTGTTTGTGACATATGATTTTCCCCCTGTACATCTGATGGCTGATTCTCAGGGTAACCAAGTGAAAAAGAATGACTTAGTCCTTGGTTCAGAGAAATAATGGGTTACTAGCATAATTAATTTTATGTTTAATTACTGTAGAATGAAACAATTCAACAATATCCAATCAATCCTTAGAATGACAGAACAGAAGGTCAGCAGTTGCTAAGTCAATTGTTTTGAAAGAGAAATTTATGTCAGGTTCTCTTTTATGTGCTATGGAAAGAAATTGGATAAAAGTGGTCAAGCAAACATTAATTAATTGTATAAATGTAATCTGGTTGTCATGCTAAATCATACAGGCAGGGGCTACGGTGCTCAGAATGGTGGACATGCATCAATTGCAGACTCCAGCGACATGCTTGACCGTGCCCCCATCCCTGTGCCGTACACAATCAAAGCCTCGGAGTCAAATATTAACATCTCTAGAATTATTTTTCCAAAGTTTATACTGACAGCCCTGTGGAAAGTAGTCGATGTTTCCAGTGCACTTCCTTCCATGCCAACCCTTTTGCATGGAGAGCGGAGGCTCAATGACCTCCCCACCTTTCTTGCTGCCCCATTAGGAAGAAGGGAACCCAAACTAGTTTCCAGGGTAGTTCTTCTGATCCTAGCATTGACCGTAGTTGGGAGTTCAGGTAGACAGTAAGACTAAGGGCTACTGGAAGTGGTCCACATTACCTTTGTACATTTAAAGAGCTGCTTATCCAAGATCTCCTCCTGGCTATGGACTTTGCTAGCATTTAGTGCCTTTAAATACTCTTTTTCTTGGACTCAAAAAAGCTCAGTTTTCCTTCTGCCATAACTGAGATCCTGTATCAGATCGGCTGTTTACTTGCTCCAGGCTGATTCCTTCTGTCTCTATAATAACTCTGTTAAGAGATGCCACAAAACACCCTATTTTATTTCTTCCCAGAAGCCCCATTTGAAACTGGAGTATAAAGTAGCAGTTACTCTGAACATGTGAGGCCAAGAAACCACATGTGCACCACTTGAGAATTTTCTGTGAAAGAACCGAGGTGTTACTTTCCGATCATGTCCGCCAGCCCCTCTGAAGAAGCTCCGAGAAAGGCAGGAATGAAGATAGTGCTTTCTGCACGGAGCATGTTACTAAAAATGAAAACCGGTTTGCGGCCCTTTAAGTAATGGCACTGGGCAAAATGCAGAGCAAGCGTAGCTTATTCATGGAGATTCGGATCAGTAAGGTATAAAGGCCCCTCGGGCGGTTCGATGAAGGGACATGAAGAAGGCTGCCAGCCTCTTAGAAATGTTCTGATTTTTGAACTGGATGTTGGTTGTGCACATATACTCAGTTCATGAAAATCCTCTAGGCTTAGAAGTTTATGTATTTTCTGTATGTAGGTATACTTCAACATATGATATTTAAAAATAAAAATTCAAATTTTCTTACCAAGTGAGGCCCCTGATATACTGTCCTTCATGTCTAAGAATCTGAGACCAAATGTTTCTCCAAAAGGATCTTGGATTCATTATAGGAAATTGTGGAAGAGTCTGTTTTTTTATGAAATGATTAAGGTATTTTTGTTCATGCTGAATTAATAATCTAGGGTTTCAGCCTGATTCAGCCAGGCAACTTGGGCCACGTGTGACTTTTGTCCATCTGTTAGTGACAGCAATGCAGCACTTTGAAGCTATATCTTAAACACAGAATCTTTATTTGAGAAGCCAGAATAACCCTAAACTGCATAAAAAGTGTATGTAGTTCCCAGAACCTGTGCGAGTACCTGGCAGGCCCCATGGACCAGAACAGGTAGGGACACCTCATGATGACCCCCATCTGCTTTCTGCAACGACACTAAATTATCCTGGGTGCCCAGACTCACTCATCAATGTTGAAACAGTTGTTTTCCTTGAGCCACCACATGTTTTCCAATAGGAGAACTCCGTTCATTTTAACGCTCTTAAATACAAAGAGATGCTATCACCACTAATTCCATATCCTCAGAATAATCTGTGGTTTATTTCTTCCCGGGATGAGATTGCTCTCAGTAGCAATGTAGTTTGTCTACAGAAGCAATCTTCTCAGGCTAAGGAAACCCCAGGCTGGTACCCACACTCCCTGGACTTTGAAAACATTATTTCTGATTATAGAACTGGTTGACACTCTGAATGGAGAGTTGATACTCTCTAATAAATCCAACAAACCCAGAAATGGAAATGCAGAAGCCGACTAGATTAAAACCATTAAATTACATTCCTCAAAAAGGCACTTGATAAACCAGCCACTGATATTTTTGAGTAAATCTAGTTTAATTTTGTTGATTTATCAAACAATATCCCGTCCTTCATGTCACAAGGTATTTGGGACCACACATCTAATTTCTCAGTGATACAAATAGTTCTAGAACCCTCATAAAAACTATGTCCCTTTTGTTATAGATGACTCATAGTAGGTATAGCATAGCATTGTATTGTTGAGTATTATATTTCATTGAAACTAAGAAGCTGTCAACAATAAGAAGCACAATTACTTTTTATCGAATAAATTTGACATGTAACAGTGTATAAGCTGAAGGTGTATAGCATGTTACTTTGATACATTTATATATTGTAATGTGAGTGCCATTGTAGCAATATTTATTATATTATTAATATATAATTATAGTACAATATTTTGTCTATAGTCATTACTGTGCATTAGAGCTCTACCGCTTGTTTACTACTCCTTCCAAGCGTGTGTCTCTAAACACCATCAATCTTATCTGGCCCCCCACCCATGGCCCGACAGCCACCATGGTACTGTTGCTTGGCTTTGACTTTTTCAGATTTAACATATAGGTGATACCATGCAGCATTTGCCTTTTTTTCTTGTCTGACTAATCCCACTTAGCTTAATGAGGCACAATTATTTTATGTACTATCACCAAGAAGTGAAAAAATATTGCCAGTTTTTCATTTTTCATGGCACCTCTTTTAAGATATAGCCTTATTTCAGATATCAAAAGGTCAAAAATACATCCTACATGTGACAAAATGTATTTTTTCACTATTAAAAACAATGTGGGAAAAGCATTTTAAAATTCAGTAACAATCACCAATGGACAAGGGTTTTTGTTTTCTTTTGTTTTCAGACATTGCGTTGATCGTGTACATTTTTATGTTTGAATATGGAAGAGGATAATATTGTTTAGCTTTTTTAAGAACAAAGTCACAGTCCTGTACGAAGTAGACATAAAAAGTCACAATTCCCCTCTCCAATTTTCTACAATAGTTCTCTCCTGCTAGTGAAAATATGGCAAAGTTCATGAGATCCACACAAACTGTAATTTGTGAAATGAAGCTTCTCAATACTTCCTTTAAATCGATCTCTACAGCGATTATCCCTCCACCTAACAAGACCTTAGACACCTATAATTGTAGAAGTGCATTTGCAACACTGAATTCAGCCACGTTCTCTTAAACTTGATCTCGGAATGTCCACAGCAGTAATAAAACTATCATTTGCCCCAGTGAAGAGTCTCTGAAATTAATGTTTCTTTCCAGTTTTAATTATAACACATTTTGCTTTCAAGAGAATAAGTAGAAGTCTAAATTAAAAGACAACTCAATTATCTGAAGCTTATAATTCATTCTAAACATATCTCTGAAAAAACTTTGCTTTAAGCAAGAAAGTACAAGATTCTTTTCCATTTTAGAGGGAAGCTGGGATGAATCTTCTGAATCTAGAGTTTAACCCTACAACTATTCTGAAGTTTTTAAAATTACAAATAGGTAATAATATTTCTACATGCCCACCAATTTGCATGTAGTAAAATAGGAATAGAAGAAAAAACTTTAGGAAAAATTAGCACTAATGTAGGTTATATATACTTCACCAATGGGATCTATTAGAAATCCTTTGGTACCAAACTTTACTAGCACTTTATCACTAAACCTGCCAGGTCACTGTAGATCAAAGTTCCTGCCCTCTCATTTTACTTGTAACATTCTGTATAAATGCTTTACAACCAAATGTAAGGTGTACATTTTTATTGACTTGTGGATTTTAAAAAGGCAACTTTAAAACACATTTCAGGGACCATTGGGGAAACTGGAATATGCTCTACCTAGTAGATCATATTATCAAACTGTTAATGTTCTTACCGCATGATAATGGCAGCCTAGTCATGTGAGAGAACATCTCAACTCGTAGAGAATACATGCTGAAGTATTTGGAAGTGAAGTGTCACGATACCTGTAAGTTACTGTAAAATAATACAAGCACACATACATATATACATATGTATATACACAAAAAAAGACATAAAGGAGCACAAACTTGACAAAACGTTAATGATCAGTGAGTCTAGGTGAAAGGTATACAGATATTCATGCTACAAAATATGTTCTACTTTTCTATAGGTTTGACATCTTCAAAATATAAAGTTGAAGGGACCTTGTATAAATGCATGGAAAAGCCCTTCATCTGAATAACACTGAATACAGGCATTTCTTTGTTTTGCTCTTTCTCTCGGTAACAGTAGTTGATTTAATATGTGCTTCTCGGGTGCACCGAGAAAGTACTTCTAGAAGAATGCCGGCCCAGCAGGCCTTGTTTTAAGTTTATTAACTGACAGCCTGCTTTCAATGACGAAAGGAAACTTAGCCAAGGTGGGTTGTGCAGCGATGACTGTCAACTCACGTGCTCAGTATGTCATGCAGGGGACACGTCATTAAGAAGCAAATTACTTCGCTTGTAATCTGAGCTAAATGAACGTCAGTGTCAGATTAAGTAACTCACAGAATAACATGTATCACTAAGTGCAGTCAGATAGACAGCATCATCCTTTGCCCTCCCCAAATAACCGTAAATAGGGCCTTATTTTACACAAGCTTTCCAAGTGGCAGATAGAAAGTCTCCTTTGTACCACAGAGAAGCCATTTTTCTGCCACAGAAGGGCCTGCAGGGGGGAGGTGTGATGTTTACATGTCTTATTGCCACACTTCCATCTCTGATGAGACCAAAACTTACTAAAGCTGCACGTCTCCAAAGGTTTGCAAGCTAAGAGAGCAAACTCTATGGGCTGATATCCCCATGTAACAATAAAAGAAACAAGCAAAGTCCTCCTGCAAAGGATAAACACTTGAAAGTACAGTTGACCCTTGAGTAATGCGGAGGTCAGGGTCTCCGACATCCGGAACAGTCAAAAATTTGTATATAACTTTTGACCCCTCCAAAAAATTTCAACCCTACCATTAACCAGAAGCATTGTGCATAACATGAACAATTGACTAACACCTAGTTTGTATGTTTTATGTGTTATATACTCTATCTTTACAATAAAGTAAGCTAGAGAAAAGGAGGTGTAATTGAAAAACCCATTACATCAGTGGAGGGGTAGCACTGGGTAGAAAGGACCCAGCCCAGGGCTGGACATGTGATGGATACTCAGCAGGAAAACAGAAGAGGGAATGTGCCACACACTGTCCTTCCACCTCACGCAGAAGAGGCGGTAGTCGTTATCATCCAGCGAGTGAAGAAGTGCCTGAAGAGCATCCTTTAGCAAAGGCACTCTGGCCACACCAGTTACATGTTCAGTGTTAACCTGCATGCATCCTTAAGTTGGCAGGAAGGTCAAGAGGGCAGCAACTGAATTTAAAATAAAGAAGTATCCGTCCCTTGCATAGGAAATGTTTAGCTTGCCATCTTCCTTGGTCGCAGCCTGCATGACAATTCCTTCAGATTTTTCAAAAGTGAAACTTGGAGTAAATAAGATGTGAGCATTGGAGGCTGAGACCTGCTGGATGTGTTTTTTAAACAGGTCTTTAGATGGGCGAGTGAGACAGCTTGATTAAGAGACGCAAACCCAGATCATCTGTCATCCGCTTGTCTTTAAGCCCTGAGGGGTAGTTTGTGCCAGATCAGGAAAGAAGTATGCCCCAAGAGACTGAGGACAGCACTACCTGGTAATCAAAAAAGAGAAATGAACATGGCATTGAAGAGACTTAAAGAGGCGGGCACAAAACTCATTTGTTTATCCCCTAATATAAATTTCCTCACAGATCTCGTTCATTTCTGCTATCCTTCTCCTTAGCTGGAAAAGAAATTGCATCATTTCTCTTCCTCTGCCTTTCCATCTCCGTGCTCCAAGGGTGCCACCCGCATCCTAAAATGCACCACTGTCAGCACTGCCCACCCTCTGGACCTGTCCAGTGGGGCCCCCAATTCAGAGCAGCTTTTGTAGACTTTTGTGGGATGAAGGGTCCTTCTCACAGAATGTGAGCGACAGGACCTTGGGAATCGGGGAAAGAGGTACAGGTGGCCTTGACAGTTTCAGACATTAGAGCTGAGCTACTGAGCTCTCAACCCAAACCTGGCCCTTACCACCCCATTCCAGATGGGGATGATGCTGGAGTGACTCAGCAAACCCCACTCATTGGTCCTGGTACAGCTAGTCCCAGTGAGTTCTTGTCCATTGTATTTTGCTACATTTCCTCTTTGGAAACTGACTGGAGTTCACTGTGGTTCTTTCCGATTTTCATGTTATATTCCATTTTTTGTAAAGTGAACATTTTTTCCACCCCTGTCCCACCATGAGAGCTTCTATGGTGCAACAGACAAAGCAGTCTCCATAAACACTACAACAATTCGCATAAACTACAGAGCTCTCTAAGAGTTACAGGGACATTTATGTAAAGCCATGCATTCCACACCATTCATTAGTTTGACATACTGTCATGTATTTGTTTCAGCAGATAAAGTTGCCTTTTAAGAACAAACAATTCATTGACATTTGGAAGTTTCGAAGTCAAAGAACATTCCTCCTAAACTTCATTTCTTTGCCAAAATTGGAAATTAGGCAACTGGTGAAAATGAATAAATATTAAATAAACCTGTAGAAGTGGAATGATTTAGAGAATACAATCAATAATAGTCCTATTAGAATAATTTTGCATTTATCTTTCAATGTTTTTGAATATATAAAAGTGTGTGACTAGCAATGTAGGACACCTTTGGGGTTGCCACCTGGTTACACACTTAAGTACCACAAGCACAGCTGTAGTTCCCTGTGAGTGCCTCTCAAACACATGCCTTTCCACACCCCACAGAGGGAAGCCTCATTCTCAACCTGGAGGTTATGACCCTGAAGCATGCCTTTATACTTTTATACATATGTAAGTTTCCCTATACTACACACAGAATCATTTGGCATAGTTTTACATGTTAATAAATGGTATCATATTGCACATATGTAATTTGGTCTTTTTTACTTCACACTTTTTTAAATCCTCACCTGCGGGTATGTCTGATTGATTTGAGAGGGACAGAGAGAAATATCGATGTGAGCGAGAAACATCTATCGGTTGACCAGGAAATGAACCACAGCCTAGACATGTGCCCTGAATAGAAATCAAACCTGCAGCCCTTTGGTGTGTGGGACAAGGCTCCATCCAGCCAATGGAGCCAGCCGGCCAGGGCGGCTCCACAGCTTTAAGTAGATATCCACTTTGACACATGTTGTTACGATTTGTTCGTAACAACGATTTGTTACATTTTGATTGTCACATATCATTCCACTATATGAATGTATCGCAGTGCATTCATCCATTGGAAGCCTGGATTTTTAAAAGGGGAGAAGGAATCTTGGTGTCATGGGGAAGAAAGAGCAGCCAGATAAAACTGACCCTGCAGTTTTTTTCCGTGGTCCCTACTGTGTCTCTCCCTGCTGCTCAGGAAGACCGTCTGAGCAAACGGCTAAAGCATAGCTGTTACAGGGTGCCACCAACTAGTCCCATGCCTCCCCCGTTGGTAGTGGCATTCTTTGCTGCCCCAGGGTTGCCAAGTAATGCCTGCAAGAGGCCAAAATCAGCTAGCTGGACACCATGCCAACTCACCTGTCAGAATGCAATTTCTGTTTCTCTAGGAAAACACTTTCTTTTATCATGTCATTAAAACTTGAAGTTATGCATTCCCAAAACACCTCTAAGATATGCTTTTCACATGTCATAATCACCTCCCTGGATTATCAAATCTGGCTGTGTTCAGTCATTATCAAAAGGAAGATCAGCTGCTTCTCCAAGATGAGCCCAAAGTGAGCAGTTTCCCCGGCCTTGGATACCCAGCTCTGCCTGCCTCGATATTCAAACCAACAAGTGAGAGGACAAGAAAAGAGCTGAAGGTGGAGCCTGGGAACCTTACCAACTCCAGTGAAATCTCTTCACCTGGTTTAGTATAAAAACTACCACCTGTGTGCCATATACCTGCAGCCAAGGACATGAAACCCCTCCTACTCACAGTTTGGGCAAAGGAACTGGCTGGCTGATAAATGGCTAAGAAACTCTGTTATCCGTGATAGGGAAGGCTAGGTGGGTCTCACCCCTAAGACTGGGACTCTGAAATTGATAGCCAAGTATCTGCAGGGCAAGGCCAAGGCACTGTCATGCACGGGGCCTCCTACTGACATTCAGAGGTACAAAGATGTTCACTGACACTAGTAAAAAGTGTCCCTGAAATGGGAGAAATGTGAGGTTGCCAGGCACATGGTTCCATTCTTTAGCTCACAATTCCCTTTCAGTAGCGAGATTCAGATCCATATTTGGGGGGGAAGGGTCTAATTTATGCAAGATCCCTATTTAAAGTCCATATAAATCTTTACACAGAATATTAACCAACAATAAAAAGGCACTAAATACTGTTACACAAAGCATCATGCATGAACCTCAAAAGCATCATGCTGACACACCCTCTGAAATATACATACTGGGGTGGGCAAAGTAGGTTTACAGTTGTTTGTATGGAAAGTTACACAATAATTAGTAAATAATCATAAAATAAGAGTAAACAGTGTTTCACTTACAACTGTAAGCCTACTTTTGCCCACCCTTGTATATGTGTGCGTTTATATTTTTATTATGTATTTGATTCTTGTGTATCCTTCTCCATCTACAAAATTAGCTCCAAAAGAGCAAGCGTTTTTGTCTGCCTTACTGAAGGCCGTGTCCCCAGCACTTAGAAAAATACATGGCCCATAGAATGCCCGTAGTAACTGTTTCTGAATAAATAAGTTAAAGGAAAGAAAACACCACTTTAGAGATCATCCAGTTCAAATCCATCATTTGACAGATACACACACTGAAACCCTGAGAGGTTGAATTACTTCCTCTGCCACAGAATCAGAACGTGGCAACACCACACATAAGAATGGGCCGCTCCCCAAATTCTGCTTCTCTTTCTTAAGGGCACATAGAACTCCTTATTTGGTCAAAATTATTAGTTTCTCCTTCATCTTAACTTCCTTTCCATGCATAATTATTCTAATTTAATGATTCATCAAACTTAAAGAATGAAACACAAAATAAACACGCTACTCATACCTCTGCCTTGACTCTCTTACTTCCAAAATAAGTAATAGAACAAGATAACTAATGTTCGTGGTAAATCTAGTCTGGAATGACATCACTTGAAACCTGTCTACATAAAAATAATACTAGGTTCTGAATGTCTGCTTTGTACAGAAAACACTGTTGCTAGATTCAAAAGGGGCTAAGGGAGTATTCTGAAAAAAGCGAGGTGTAAAAAATTGTTGAGGCCACACCACTCAGCTATTTGGGGTGAAGCAAGTGCTAGACCCAAGTGTCTAGTGCTCTTTGGCTATAGTACCTAATAGGACAAAACCTTAAGCTAAGGAATGAAGTTCTATGTAAGATTCCAGACATTAATCAGCAATTGCCTTCCTTGTATTCCTAAAACTGCACCCTTTTCCTGCAAGAGACTTGCCTTGTTCATTTTCAAGTGCAAATTACAGGGAATAAACAGTTTATCTACAAGGATAGCAACAGATTAGACAGCCTCCTGGATCAAGATAAGCGAGAACTGACAAAGAGAAAAACAAAGGGAGAAAAACAGAGTCACACTCAGGAAATGTTGGCAAAGGTGAAAGGACGTTGTTATGTTATGTTGGTTTCCTCTTATAAAACTCAAGACCCACCTTCTAGTATCCTAGTCTACAAAGACCCCTCAATAGGACTTTTTCATTTCACTTACTCAACAAATACTTAGTGTTCGTTATGGGACAAGCACCTCTCAAGGTGCTGACTGGTACTGGTGTGAATACATGGGTCCGCATCCTCCCCTTCACGCTCCAGCTCTTCCCTCTTCATACAGATTCTGTGGTCTCACCTGCCAGCAAGGAAAGAACTTGGATTAACCAATATCCCTGACTGTCAGATATAATTAGTAGTTTGTTAACATGGCATTCTCCTAAACACACACGTTTACACACAGAGACACATATTTGCATTTTAAAAGCTAGTGCTTGTTAGCCAATATGGTCCTTTAATTGTGGAACTTCCGGTAGATAGCACAATGAAGTCAAATTAAATATTTGGGTAATAGAGGTACCAGAGACACTGGCCAATAGGAGCCTATCTAGGGGCTGGCCCCCTGGGATCAGCATCTCAGATGTGCTTTTCACTATTTTTCATCACCTCTTCCTTTAATTTCCATCGGAATCCATCATTTAAAATAATCTGCAGGGATGTGATGTGAAGGATGAGAGTGGGAATAAAAGACGCAGGGAGGCTCTCCCAGAACAAGATGAAGAGGACAGTGATGGTTGCATGCGCATCATTTTTAAAGTTTTTAGGTTAGACATTATCCAAATAGAAATTTTTTAACTCCCATTTTCTAAGAATCTCTTGGGGGATGAATAGGAAGCAAAGAATTTCACACCCCTTAGCATGGACTGAATGTTTGTATTCCTCCCCCATTCACACGCTGACATCCTACTCCCCAATGGGGTGGCACGTGGAGATGAGACCTTTGGGAGGTAATTAGGGTTCGATGAAGACATGGAACTGGGGCCTTCATGATTGGATTAGTAGCCTTATGAGAAGTTAAGAAGTAACACTATCCCTGGCTGGTGTGGCTCATTGGACTAAGTGCTAGCCTGTGAACCAAGGGGTCACTGGTTCAATTCCCAGTCAGGGCACACGCCTGGGTTTTGGGCCAGGTCCCCATTGGGGGATGTGCTAAAGGCAACCACACATTGATATTTCTCTTCCTCTCTTTCTCCCTCCCTTTCCCTCTCTCTAAAAGTAAATAAATAAAATCTTCTTTTAAAAAAGAGGAATCTGAAAAGGAAACAAAACTATCACTAGAAAAAAGAAGTAACACCAGAGTGTGCTTGCTCTCTCTCTCTATCTCTCTCTCTCTCTCTCTCTCTCTCTCACACACACACACACACACACACACGCACATGCACACACACACACAGAAAGAAGCTAAGAAGATAAATATGTAAATAAAATTGCTGAAATGGAACATATTGTTAAAATATGCTATCATACCATGTATACTTTGAGTTGAACAGAAAAGAGAGCAGCCTGAAGATTTTCTTATTTTCATTTCAGTTGCCTTTGTGATGAGTCCTTACGGAGCTCAAGTAGGTGAGCACACACAATACGCCAGTCCGTATTTAACACTCCCCCCATCCTCTGTTTTCTCCCTGATTTAGAATTTACTAAAACTACTCAAGCCCTCCCCAGTATACTGGCTGGTTCAGTGGGGTTATTTTTCCTGCAGGGCTCCGAGCATGGTGCTGGCTGTCTCACTGTGAGAACCCAGCAAGCAACTGTCTGCAGAGCTGAGCCAAGTTGAGTGGCCTGGAGAGTAAGTTCACATGTTGAGGAACTCATTTATCTTCTGCAGTAACCTCCCCTCATCACCCCCCCAACCAACTGCGTACGGCTTCACCCATCAACATTGAGAGCTGCCAAAGCCAGCCTCCTCCTGGGACAACGAACACCTTCATAGCCAGAGTCACAAGCTGTTCAGGCTGATGTAGCCCTGATTGGTTTAAGCTGCTACAAGCCTATCTTTAGAATCAAATTTCTCACTTAAATAACTAGTCGTTCTCATCTATATATGGTAAGGAACTGGAACTGAAGATAAAAATAAAGGAGGAGTAACATTACCATCCCGTTCATTTCTCAGGAACTTCAGACTTTTCAGAGAGGGCAGTAGTATTACAGTGTGCCTTTTTTCCACAGGCTGGGAGAGGACATGTTAAATCTCATATCAAAGAAATATGGGAGTCTAAAGGAGCTCTGGAAATACTAATGTAAATGACCTGCTATATTAAGATAAAATTAAGAATTCCACTGCCTTCATTGCCATTCTATAATATGCTGAACCATGAGAAAAGGGTTTGAATAATATTTTTTCTTTTCTAACCACATGTTTGGAATCTGAAATCACTGGTGATTGGTTATCTTCATTCAGTCATTTTTTGACATTTTTATTTCATCAGTCACAAACATTTATGGTTGACTAAAATGTGCGCTCAGGGGTACTGATTGCACCCTTACTGGTGTAGCTCAGTGAGTCCTCCCGCAAACCAAAAGGTTGCAGGTTCAATTCGAGTCAGGCCACAGGCTGGTGCCCCACCCCCTGTTGGGGGTGTGGGAGAGGCAACCAATCAATGCTTCTCTTGCACATCATATTTCTCTCCCTCTCTTTCTCAGTCCCTTCCCCTCTCTCTAAAAAAAACTAAATACAATATTTGTTTAACAAGAGTATTGATTTGGAAAGAACCTAAATGTTCATCTGTAGGGAGTTAATTAAACAAACCACAGCTCATCCATAAAGTGGAGTAGTCTGCATCAGTTAGAAGGTGTGAGGCAAACTTACCTGTGTTGACATGGAGGAGTATGACCGTGCTCTGCAGTTTAGGGCAGGGGAGCAGATTCTAGCGTGGCACTTCTACTGGGACACTTGAAAATCAAAGTGTGTGTGTGCACAGTTCTCTAGGAGTAGAAAGCATACATCGACCTAAACACAGTGCTTATCTCTGGGTTATTTCTGAGTGACATACTTTGCTACTACTTGAGGTTTCCCAGTGAGGTAGTCCATGAATCTCCTCACCACACTGCTGAGGTTGCCTGTCTTGGGGGCCCATGCCAGAACCACACACACCGGGGCCCTCTGTGGTTTGGTGGCACTGTCTGATTGGTCCTGTCTAGTGACTGATACACAAAAATGGCATGCATCCCTTCCAGGCTGGAACATGTCATCGCTGGCCCGAGATTCTCCAGAGCACTTCCCTCCTGCGGTGAAACCCAGCAACGTCAAAGACAGCGGCCGCTCCATCAGCCCAGACCCCGGCTGAAGGGAGAAGCCGTGGGGAGCGCAGGCCGAGCCACGCCACGGGGGCCATGTCATAAAAGTAACAATAAACTCATCGTTACAAACCGTTACAATCGGGGGAGGTTTTTTTTAAATGAAGAATGATGATACCTATCCTGACTAGTACAAGCAAACATGTATTAATTTTATCTTGAAAGTAAAGATGTCACTCTTCCGAAGGGCAGCTTGTGTGAGTCTGTCACTGTCCTGGGCCATGGAAATAAAACAGAGGAAGAAGAAACGACTTGCGCTCTAGGACCTCTGGTTGAGTCATACTTTAAATTTATTATGAGTTCTTTATAGATACACTTTATCAGATTGAAGAGGTTTACTTCTCCAAGCTTGTTGAGTGTTTTTATCATCAAAGGGTGTTGGATTTTTTTCTAATTCTTTCTCCACATCTGTCGAATTGATCATGTGGTTTTGCCCTTTATCCTATTTCTATGATGTGTTATACCAATAATTAATATTTGAAAGTGGAAAAGAGTGTTTATCCTTAGGGAAACTGTTAGATATATTCACAGAAAGGCAATTGAAAACTCAGTGTCACGTCATCTTCTCCCTCTCGTATTGATCAGGATAGGTTAGATTGTGCTGCTGTGACAAATGACCACAAAACACCTCTGTTTCAGCGCAGACACACGTGCTTCTTGCTGATAGGAATGTCGCTATGGCTCAGACAGCGCCCCCACACGGTGACTCACGGACCCAGGCTGCCTCGGTCCCACCGCCCGGCTCTCACACTCACCACCTAAAAAAGTCAAGAGACTGAACAGTAGCACGGTGGTTTTTGCTTCCTCAGCCCAGAAACCAGGTTTCATTGTTCATAATTAATCACATAGTCTTGCTTTACTGAAAGAGGACTAGAAAACACAAATCGTTTTGTGCCCGGAAGGAAGAATATGAAACAGGGTTTGGGAACACATACAATTTCCTCTGCCAAAGACTTTGTATGTTCTGTGCCACTTGTGGGTTGAATTGTGCTGCCTGGCCCCGTCATGAAAGATATGTTGAAGTCCTAACCCTTAGAACTTCAAAACATGGCCTCATTTGGAATTAGGACCACTGCAGATGTCATTAGTTCACACGGAGGTCATACTGGAGGAGGGTGGGCCTTTAATTCGATGTGACCGGTGTCCTTAGAAGAAGAGGAAAATGCCCTGTGAATACAAACACACAAGAAGAACATGTGATTACAGAGGGAAGGACTGAAATGATGCAACAACAAGCCAGGACATTCCGAGGACCAGTGGCCACCATCAGAAACAAGACAGGGCAAGGAGGAATTCCAACACAGCCCTCAGACACCTTGATTTTAGGCTTCTAGCCTCCAGGATTGTGGGAGAAAATTTCATTTTTGTCACCTTGTTACAGAAAATTTAGGGAACCAAGATACCAGTCAAGAATACTGTTAGAGATTTTTCATTTGATCTAAGACATGCATTATTTCATGGACATCTGAGAAAGAAAAAACTACTGCCAATGAAACTATGATAGCACCTTAATGATATTCCTATGTGATGTGCAGGTTGTTCACACCATTCTCTCAATGTTGTGCAGCATTTTGCTCCTATACCAAGAAGTTTGGCAATTTCTTGTGGCTTCAAGTGTATTGTTTGGCATGTGATAGGCAATCATTTTGCACATTTCTCAGTAACAACACACAATAGAGCCACAGCTACTTGTGGGTTTATTCCCTTCTTATGTACCAGAGAGGGCTCACTTCTACTCGTGTGCAGGAAAATATAGAACTTTGCTCTTTCTTCCAAGATTGTGTCACTAATATCAAATGGATGCCCCACTGCTCTCTTTGCCTTTCTGCATACATAGTAACTTTACGTTTCAACACCTCATTACACTGTAAATTCTGAATGGAGAGTTTTTAAACAGCAACTAAACTCAACACATAATAGCAACGTGCACATAATCCCACCAACATGGTGACAAATGAACAGCTATGACCAGGTTCATACCTGCACAAGCCACAGCTATGATAAGGCACTGTCAATATAACGCAGACCCCAAATTCAGAGTGTGAAAAAAAGGCTCCTCCTAGAATCAGCAAACAACAATAATGACACAACAACAGTGAAACAGGGTCAACGACCAGCCCTGGCCAAGCCGGAGCCTTGGCCCTAGAATAGCAGTTCTCCAAGTGGAGATCCCTAAAGGTCCCTGAGACCTTCTCGGAAAGTCTGTGAACTCACAACTGTCACAACAACAATGCTGAACTGTTTCTGTGTGTTCACTCTCCTGTCACTACAGTGCAGTGGAGCTTCCCGGAGGCTGCGGGATGGGAAACAGGGCAACAAACTGGACGCAGAAGCAGGTATGAGAATCTGTCGTCTCTCGAGCTGAATACTGGGAACTCTTTTCACTATTTTTCTTTGCTTTTTAAATGTTGTATCTTATTTAAAAGAATATTATTTATGGAATTATAACATGGGTTTGTTATTTTATGTAGAGGAATTAATAGTTACAACTTGTTCTCAGTTTTAATTTCTCATATGGTAAATATCGATGGGTATAATGAGGAAACAAAAGCCCTCAGTGATTTCTAAGAATGTCTTAGGGACACTGAGAGCAAAACGTTTAAGAATCACTGCTCTAGAAAAACGGCCATCCAGCCGCCTTTGACTTCAAAGATGAACGTCCACGGACAAACCTTGCAGTCGGGATCAGATTAACACCATAAGAAAAAGCAAACGTTGAGGAAATTATAACACCCTGCTCTGCCATTTGTAATTCAAGAACAGAAATACTAAACCATAAAATACAACTCGGAATTTCAATAGGGCATATATAATGTACCTTCCCCTTTGATTGTGTGACTGTGTCTGCCTGTCCTTCCCTTCCGGTATCTCCTGTCTCAGTGCCTCAAGCATGTGTTTGGCTGACCTACAGCCTCCGCCACTTGCTAACAGCTTTTCACAGCTCACATCCAAAGCAGACTCCCGAATTCCTTCCCACGATCTTTTCACAGTCAACCCACACAACTTTTCGTAAGTCCTCTCTTGTTTCGTGTCTTCCTTTGAACGAGACATTTTTTTTCTTCCTATTGTTCAGGCAAGAAGCCAGAAAAATGTGCCACAGCCACCTATTTGCCTCACAGAATGAGTGATATGGGCACAGTCTCTGGCCCTTTGCACCAAAGCAGGGGTATCAAACTCATTTTCACCGGGGGCCACCATCAGCCTTGCGGTTGCCTTCAAAGGGCCAAAATAATGTATAACTGTAACTACTCTTTAACTGTTAACAAGCTGAAATGACATTCTGCCCTTTGAAGGCAACCGAGAGGCAGATGTGGCCCCCGGTGAAAATGAGTTTGACACCCCTGCACTAAAGCATTGTAGGCTTGAGAATTCCCTGGCAATTAGAGAAATTGTAATTGGTGAGTTAATCTGGATGTAATGTATAAAGGTGGGTTAAATTTGTCCTAGGAGCTTTCCCACTGCCTCAGCACCTCTGCCTCACCCCTGAAGGATGGTCCCATCCAGGCGACATAGATGGCAATTGATCCCTCCTGCGGTATTTATTCACTGATGACAGCTTTGGGTAGAACCCTGTGGATGATTTACATTTTAAAAGGTGACTCTTAAAGATCAAAAAGGTCATTAAGAACCGAGTAAATTAAGCTATCAGGTGGAATCATGGGCAGCGGAAGAGTTATCATTTAGCAGAGTATTCATTTTAGCAAGTGTTCAAACGTTAAAATTAATGGCTAATGTTTACTGGCACTTACATGTCAAGCACTGTTCTGAACACTTAGTAACTCATTTAATCTTTACAACTAACCTAGCAGGTAGATACTATTATACTCCCATTTTAATGATGAAGAAAGGCACAGAAAAGTCAAGTTACTTGCCCCAGGTCACACAGTTTAACTGGGAGAACCTGGAGCCAATTCTAGGCAACACACAAGTTTGCTAGCCCGTACTGCCCCTTGAATCACCCCCAAGCTGGTGTGGAAAGCTGATACATCTGTTTCTCATGGGAAAACTGCTCCAGTGAGTCTGTGATTTGCCTCAGTTTCCTCTCCATAATTATATATGTCTATTAACCCAAGATAAAATTCCGCTCTCTTTTTCCTAATTTATTGTCCTTTTCTCGTGACATTTTTGGGACTTAGCACCCTCCATCCTTGAACCCAAACTGTGTGGGTTGCGGACCCAAAGACATGTTCCCATTTGTTCCCCATCTGGCTGGAATTTCTTTTGAAGATGGAAGTTTGGGCTTCAAAGAAATCCTTGAACATATACCTTAGTGAATCTACCCATCTCTTCCTGTCAACCATATTTTACTCCTTTAATCTTCCTCAGGTCCCCTGGCTACCCCCTATGTCAACAACACCTAGCTTGAAGAAAGGACTTAGCCTGAAGCTAACCAGTGCCCCGAAGGAAGCCAGGGGCGTCTGTGGCCATCACGTCATAAAGGCCAGTTCATGTCGGCTTTCTCCACAGCCCTTCAAAATCGGCGGGAGCGGAGTGAAACCACCATTCCGCTGATGGATTGAGGAAGAAGGATCTTGTCACAAACAGAATTAGCACTAAGTAATTTTCCCTTTCTTTATGTAAACAGTTGCGTTTTAATATACGACAACCCTCAAGGTGTTCAGGTTACCCGCTTATTTTAAGATCTTTTGTTTACTTTCTGATCTTCAGAGGTCATTGACATCCCATTTAGCCCTGGTGACCCTGTTTATACAATTTTGATATAAATTAAAAAGTGTTCTTGGAGATAACATTAACATTCTTGATCTCAATCTATAACACAAGCAACCGATAGCCTTCACTCAGTCCTGTATATAATGGTTCAAAAGCTTCGAGGCAGACTTCTAAATGCAGACAGAGAAAATCTGATCAAACAGATCTGCTCTCTTACTATTTTTCTCAGCAGGATGAGACCCCAGCCTGTACAAAATCTAGTGAAATATCTTGTGGGACCTTTGGTAGAATGAAGTCATAATCCTAA